>NC_042618.1:375379229-376629229 GCF_901001135.1 Rhinatrema bivittatum
CCGCTGCGCTCGAGGAGGTGCACCCGTTGCCTCTAGGCCGCGCCGGAACTCGTCTCGCTCGGGGGCCAAGTCCACGCCGGGACCGAGGCTGCCTCTAGGCCGCGCCCGAACTCGTCTCGCTCGGGGGCCAAGCCGCGCCAGAGCCCTTCTCACTCGGGGGCTAGGTCCCTGCCGCGATTCGGCCACCAGACCGAGGCACTTACCTCCGAGGGACCACGGAAATCACCTCGGGAAACTCAACTGGGGGAGGGACCGACTGGTATCACCGCAGGAGTGCGGGGCTCGTCTGTTGAAGATGTCTTCTATGAATTTAGTCGTTAGAATTTGGAAAAAACGCTCAGCGAGCGTGAGGTAGCTCCAAACTGCTTTGGAGATGGAAATTACTGAATTGCTACACTTCCTGTGGGGGTATATGTACCCGTGCTGACGTCAGATCCGTCTCCAACTGCTAGCACGAGCACACTATACCCACTTGTTTTGAGTCCATCTGCTACACGCTAGGAAATGCCCTGATGGATAGTTGTCCAAAATATGAACCTGTATCAGATTTGAAAATTTGAGAGGTGTATGTCTCTCACGCAAGACTTGAAATACAAGATGGCACTTTTCGATTAAGATAAAAACTTGAGAACAATTTAATTGCTTATTTGCATAAAATAATTTTCCCAAAAATATAGGACTGACTAATTTTATATAAGGCAGAGTTTAAGAAATGTATCATCTTCGATGATACCTAGTATGATGATCACATTATACAGATATTTTTCCTACTAACTGGAAACGTTTTGCAGGGAATATGAAAGCTAAAGGAAGAACAGGAAAACAGAACCATTTTCAGTAAATTCTGCCTTTTGTGACCACTCAAAGCAGGTTACATCAAGGTAATGTAGCTATTTCTCTACCTGGAGTAGGCTTACCTTTTCTCCTGGCTTGTTTAATAAATTTAAAACAAACACAGTAAAATAGATTAATAAACTTAAAATCTGAGATGCAGTAGAGCAAAACAATTATGGAAATAGCAGGATGTCATGCTTCTTCTGGTATTATTTTATGCAAGGCTGAGACATCAGGCTTCAAGAGACTGAAAAAGGCAAAATTCACTTCATTATAATAAAATACAGCAAGAGAGCAAGCAACGAGTAGAGAGAAAGCTAAATGAATATTTTTTATGTATTTATATTAGCAGATGTACTCTCTGTTGTAAACAGTCCAGCTGTCAGTTCCACATGTATAATACAGCTTCCAATGAAATAAAATTTGTATGTGTTTTCTTGTAGCCATCAACCCAATTATATGGAAAACCTAGATTATTAAGGGACAAGTTTCAAACTGTCCATTTTGGGGTAAGACCTGAGGGTACTTTTTATTTCCAAAACTTGCACTGATTTTCAAAGTGAAAATATGTGTGGGCTTTTGCTATGAACCTTAATGTGAGTACAAAGGATTTGTGGTCACTTGCACCTGCTTTCTCTGCAGGTAGATTTTTGCTGGAAAAGTACACATGAAGGTTTAAGAATGCTGTCATCATGTTACCCTTTCCTCCCTTGAACTAAACATATTCCCAGGAATGCGTCATCTTAGTGTGGCCAAAGGTTTTCACATTCTAAGACATACCTGATGCAAACTTTAAGCCACACTGAGTAACGGCAATTCAGGAAGCCTATTTATGGGAAAAAACTGATTTCTACCCATTAAATGCCTGAAAATTGCCTTTCTGCTATCAAATATACAAAAAGAATATCCATACTATGCAAACTAATTTCTTTTTTTTACTGGAAGAGATCAGATGAAAACTAGTTTTCAACTTGATTGCGAAGGCACAGAGAAATTAAATGACTTCTCAAAAAATCACATACAGTTGAGTAGTAGAAATGAGCAGTGACCTTTTCTCCTAGAATATCTTTTGTATCATGGGCCAATATTCTAATCACATGATAGGTCATCTGAAGCAACATAAGCTTCAGGGCAACAACTGTACTTTGGTGCTCTATTATATTTTTAATATTTTTAATAAGGAAGATTCTATCCTGTATCAGAGCTGTCCAATCCATTATCAGGCTAGGCTGGGCAAGGCATGTCACTAATGACCTGATCTTGAGAAGGGAGTAAAAGCCTATACAAAAGGCAAAAGCTGGACCCCCATCAAACCCAAATTTAAGGACCTCATTTAACAATAGGTGCAGTAGAAAAAATTGTCTGTTTTATTTAAAATTATATCCTAAAACATTAATATGACTAGCAACATAGAGTAACACAGTAGATGATGGCAGAAAGAGACCAACTCACCCATGTCTACTCAGTTATTCCATCCACATTACTAATGATATATCCCAGCTGCCAGTCGCAGAGCATGAGTGCTTGTAAGATCTCTCTCCTTATCCTTATTTTATCTTCCACATTTGTACTTCACCACTTTGGATAGATGAGCACAGAAGATGCCCAATTAGTTCCCTCCATCTTCCCACCTTTCTCATGTCTGGCCACAAGGATTCTACTAATTTGTTATGTGGAGTTTGTTGTGGTGCACAAATATATTTATTTCATATTAACAAGGCAAGCTGTCAATTTTCCACTTCTGAACCAACAAAAGAAAATACAACACTGGAGCAGAAATTTCTGTCAGAACATGGATCATATAGCAGAGAAGAATTTTTAGTTAAGAGGTATTAGTGAGGTCCATATTCAGCTGCTATGTGGCTGAGCTAGTTAGCCGGTTATACATAACCGGCTAACTAGCAAGGGATATTCAGCGGCACAGTCGCGCTGCTGAATATACCCAGCTATCTTAAAGTTAGCCAGCTATGTATAACTAGCTAACTTCAGGACAGCCCTATGGCCCGACCAGAGTTGGCCACAGAATGTAATCGGCTAACCCTGAATATCTGAGTTAGCTGGTTAACTTAAGTGGCTAACTCTGCTCCTCCTCAGAACAACTCCTGCCCACTCCCCCACCCCCATCTTATCTGACTAAATTCTAGCCAGGTAACTAGTTACTCAGCTAAAATTTAGCTGGATAAGGGCTGAATATGGACCCCTCTGTAACTACTCATAACATTCGCTTGCATGTTGTTCAGCTCTATCCTATTCCCTTTAGGCCATCTTTCTTTTTTTTTACAATAGTTCTTATATGTTTTTTGAGACAAACAGGTACACTTTATATTAAGAAAAACAAAACTGGGATACAGGTAGATAATAGTGTTCTTTTAATGTATTTTAAGTCCTTGATGCTTTCTGTTCTTCTGCCATTCTACCTTTTCCTTGTTTGCCCTGTTCAGACATTTAGAATTTCAGTTGCTACTTTTGTTTAATATGGAAAAGCTGGGTATGTAATTTCTCATTTTTTTCCTCATTCACATCAATTAAATCTAACAGACGATAAGTGGAAGAAATGTCATGCCATCCTATTCTTGTTTTTTCGGATAAAACTTCCTTGGTGTGAGGTTTAATTTTAAGGTATCTGGTCTTTGTAAAACAGTCAGGATCCCACTTGATCACCACACGAATGCAGCTCTCTCTCGCAGCATCCGTGCTCCAAACCGCTGCCATTCTCGCTGATATATCCAAAGCTCTTGCGTTGTATCAAGGCATGCTAAAACTGTGCCTCCTTTCCAAGCAATCAAACGAGGATCCATATCCTAAGTTATGACATCGGAAAAGAAAGTTAATTTAGACATGCAACATCTCCAGTGCAGAAATCACATTATAAGCGTCTTTTATTATTGTTTTCATGTTTTTTGAGGGAGGAATTTTTCTCTTTTGACAAAACTAAAGAGTAACAAATCACCAGGACTGGAGAATATCCACCTCAGAGTGTTGATAGAACTCAAACATTAAATTGCAAACTGGGTACTAGTAATCTGTAACCCATTATTTAAAACAGCCACAATACCTAAAGACTGGAGGGGGGCCAATGTAATGCTGATTTTTAAAAAAAAGACTTCAGGAGTGAGCTGGGAAACTATAGACCAGTGAACTATTCTTAAAACTACAGACTGGTAAGCTATTCTTAAAAACAAAACTATCAGCCATATAGATAGACATGGCTTAATGGGGAAGAATCAACATGGTTTAAGCAATGGGAAGTCTTGTCTTATAAATCTATTGGATTTTTTTGAAGATGTAAATAAAGATATAGTGTATTAGGGTTTTCAAAAGGCATGGTTATGAAAAATACAAATATATCGGTTCAAAATTCTGGAAAACTGGTAGAACAAGAAAAGGATATGAAGGAACTAGATAAGAGAATATCAAAGGTAGAGAAAATTCAGAATCACCAAATAATAGTAGAAACGGAAGTACATAAAAGGATGGAGGGATTAGAAAACTCGATCAAATCATTAAATCTTAGAATTAACAATTTTCCTATTATTAGGAAACTGAACCCAATAGAATTATTCAGAACTTATTTAATGCAAATTCTGGAAATTCCCGAAAAATGTCTTCCGGTAATTGTAAGAGCTTTTTATGTGGGCATAAAGAAAAAGAAATTAGGGCAGGAACCATTAATAGATGATAAAGAAAAAAATGATGCATCCTCGGACACAAAAACTGATAAAGATGTTTCCTTGGACATTTCAGATTTGATACAGAAGTCACAAGAAGAAATCGAGGTTAAATCAAGAGGTACATTACTAGTTCAGTGTGCCTTTATCACTGATAAAGATACAATAATGAAATTTTTCTTTCGTAATCGTTTAAAAATGTTCTATGGACAGAAGATCTGGATATTTCCAGACTGTGCAAGATCTACACAATTACGAAGGAAAAAATTCTTACTATTAAGGAAGGACTTACTGGAGAAGGGGGGGGGGGGGTCTTTTATACTAAGATATCCCTGTCGTTGTCTTGTTAAATTAGAAGGGAAGAACTATGCATTTACAGAGCCGGAGGATCTCAGAAGCCTTCTTGGTGTATAGTTTCGGGTTTATTGAATATGTGGGGCTATATTAATGCAAATATTCCTTAGAAAGTAAATACTTTACTTTTCTTTATTATTGAATCCGCTTATAATACAGTTGACTATCACTATGATTTAACCTAATAGATATTAAATAATTGGCTGTTTCTTTTTGGTAAAAATTACCTTTTCTCCTTTTTTGAGTAAAAGCTGATGTATTTTTCTTTCTTTATTTGATTCAGCCATTATTGTATTTTCAAGTATAATTTTATTTATTGTACTTATGTGTAAAACAATAAATAAAGAATTGAAAAAAAAGAAAAAAAAAAAAGGCATTTCATAAAGTCCCCTATGAGTGACTCCTCAGGAAATAAAAAACTTATGGGAAATAAGGATGTGTTCTGTTGTGTATTGTTAATGAGTAAAAAAAAAAAAGCAGAAGGTAGAACTAAATGGTCAGTTTTCCACATGGAGAAAGGTCATTGGTAGAGTGCCACAGGGATCTATACTGGGACTTAGGCTGATTAACACATTCTTGCATTTTCAGGAAAAACAAATGAGTGAGGTGATGAGATTTGCAGATGACTAAAATTATTGAAAATTTTAAAACAGCAGCAGACTGCAACGAATTGTGAGACTTGTAGACTGGGCATCTGAATGGCAAAT
This sequence comes from Rhinatrema bivittatum, assembly GCF_901001135.1. Lineage (NCBI taxonomy): Eukaryota > Metazoa > Chordata > Amphibia > Gymnophiona > Rhinatrematidae > Rhinatrema > Rhinatrema bivittatum. Next base: position 375,384,793 of record NC_042618.1, read on the forward strand.
GGAATTTAATGTGGAAAACTGGAAAGTGGTGCCCATAGGGAAAAATAATCCCAACTACTGGTATGCAATACTGGGTTCCGTATTAGGGGGCAGATTTTCAAAGCCTACACGCATAAATCCAAGCGGATTTACGCGCATGGGGGGGGTTACGCGCGCTGGGCCTATTTTCAAAAGGCCCGGCGGCGCGCATAAAGCCCCGGGACGCACGTATGTCCCTGGACTCGAAAAAGGGGCAGGGCGGTCCGGGGGCATGGCCGGAGCCGACAGGCACAGCGGCCATTTGCCGCTGTGCCTGGGATTGTGGGGCCGGCCGTCGGGTGCAACTTACACCTGCCCAGAGGCAGGCGCAACTTATAAAATAAAGGTGTGGGGGGGGGGATTTAGGTAGGGCTGGGGGGCGGGTTAGATAGGGGAAGGTGGAGGGGGGGCAGAAGGAAAGTTCCCTCCGAGGCTGCTCTGATTTCAGGGATCCCCTAGGGCTAGTGTGCACCCCCTTGCGTGTGGCGACCCCGGATTTTATAACATGCGCACGGCTGTGCGCATGTTATAAAATTGGGCGTAGCTATTAAAATCTGGCCCACGGTGTCACCACCCTGGAAAAGGGACCTTGAAGGCCTTGTGGACAATACACTGAAATCCTCAGCTCAGTGTGCAGGGTGGTCAAAAAAGCAAATAGAATGTTAAAAATAATCCAAAAAGGAATGGAGAGTAAAACAGAAAATAATAACTCCATATCAATCCATGGTGCAACTGAATCTTGGGTATTATGTGCAGTTCTGGTTTCCCCATCTAAAAAAAAAAAACAAACAAACCAGAAAAACTACAAAAGTTACAAAGAAGGGCAACCAAACTGATAGAGGGGATGGAACGGTTCTTCAGCTTGGAAAAGCGATGGATGAGAGTAAACATTATAAAATGATGAGTGGGGTAGAATAGAGATGTGAATCGTGTCCTCGATCGTCTTACGATCGATTTCGGCTGGGAGGGGGAGGGAATCGTATCGTCGCCGTTTGGGTGTTTAGAGTATCGTGAAAATCGTTAAAATCGTGAACCGGCACACTAAAACCCCCTAAAGCCCACCCCCGACCCTTTAAATTAAATCCCCCACCCTCCCGAACCCCCCCCAAATGCCTTAAATTACCTGGGGGTCCAGCGGCGGTCCGTAGCTAAATCGGGGGAAGGGGGAGGGCAGGAAAACTGGCACACTAAAACACCCTAAAACCCACCCCCGACCCTTTAAATTAAATCCCCCACCCTCCCGAACCCCCCCAAATGCCTTAAATTACCTGGGGGTCCAGCGGCGGTCCGTAGCTAAATCGGGGGAAGGGGGAGGGCAGGAAAACCGGCACACTAAAACACCCTAAAACCCACCCCCGACCCTTTAAATTAAATCCCCCACCCTCCCGAACCTCCCCCAAATGCCTTAAATTACCTGGGGGTCCAGCGGCGGTCCGGAACGGTCTCCTGCAATTGAATCGTGTTGTCTTCAGCCGGCACCATTCTGCGCCGCCATTTTGCAAAATGGCGGCGCAAAATGGCGGCGGCCATAGACCAACACGATTCGACTGCAGGAGGTCGTTCCGGACCCCCGCTGGACTTTTGGCAAGTCTTGTGGGGGTCAGGAGGCCCCCCCAAGCTGGCCAAAAGTCCCTGGGGGTCCAGCGGGGGTCCGGGAGCGATTTCCTGCCGCGAATCGTTTTCCGTATGGAAAATGGTGCCGGCCATACGCGTGTGGCCGGCGCCATACGCGTACAGGATGAGTTCTGGACGAGAGCGTCAATTCCTTGAGATTGTGGTTCTCATCTGCAGCTGAAAAATCTGGGGACTTGGGCATTGCGATGAGTTACTAGGAGGTCCATGGCTAGGAGACCCCATCGATTCACTATCAGCTGGAAGGCTGTGTCCGCCAGCAACCATTCCCCCGGGTATAGGCTCTCTCTGCTGAGATAATCCGCTGAGATGTTGTCTTTTCCCGTGATGTGGGAGGCCGAAATCCCTTGCAGGTTTGTTTCCGCCCACTCCATGAGAGGGTCTATTTCCAGAGACACCTGCTGACTCTTGGCTCCTCCCTGGCGGTTGATGTAGGCCATGGTTGTGGCATTGTCTGACATGACTCTGACAGACTCGCCTCAGAGTCTGTGGCTGAATCGCAGGCAGGCTAGTCTGACCGCTCGAGCTTCCAGGCGGTTTATGTTCCATTCCACCTCTTCTTTTTTCCATTGTCCCTGGGCTGTTAGTTCCTGACAGTGGGCTCCCCACCCTCGCAGACTCGCGTCCGTGGTGAGCAAGATCTACTCCTCTGCTTAGGTGTTCTTCCTGTAGCCACCATTGAAGATGATGCCGGACCTCTGTTGGTAGCTGGAGGTTAATTGAGTAGTTCTGGGACACTGGATTCCATCGTGACAATAGGGAGCGTTGCAGTGGTCGCATATGGGCCCTTGCCCACGGAACAACTTCCAGAGTTGATGTCACGAGGCCGAGGACTTGGAGGTAAGTCCCATACCTTGGGGCGAGCCGAGTTCAACAGGTTTTCCAATTGACCCATTAGTTTCCTACTCCTTGGAGGGGGAAGGTAGACCTTGTCCAGCTTGGTATCGAACTGGACTCCCAAATATTCTAGTGACTGGGAGGGCTGTAGACAGCTCTTGGCTGTTTTCACGACCCACCCGAGCTCTTGTAATAGGTTCCTGACTCTGGTGGTCGCGTGGCGACTCTGCTCCGGAAACTTTGCTCTGATCAGCCAAATCGTCCAAGTACAGTGGGCCCTTGACTTACGAACGGCTCGGGTAACGACCAACTCTGTTTACGACCAACATGTCAGGGTTTGACTTATGAACAAAATTCGAATTATGACCATAATTTTCGGTTTCGAGGTACAACCAAATTTTGAGTTACGACCACAGCCACGTGTGTGCCGCGTGCGTTTTGGTTTTTTTTTTCCCGCGGATTGGCTGTGTATCACATTTTTTTGGTCTTGGAGGGCGGGACTTCTACAGGGATTGGCTGGCTACTGTTGCTGCTTCTACTAATGGGACCCAGGCGCACGTGGGCAGACCCGGCACGCAATTTCAGCAAACAGCATCGGGGCACATCGGGGGATATCACTCAGCTGGCAAGGTACAGTAATGTGCTCAGAAGCAATTCGGAGGGGGAAAATAGTTTCTGGAGGGCAAGAGATGTGCTCAGAAGCGGTTGGTAGGAAGAAAAGTGTGTCTGGGGTTGGTGTTTTTTCTGTTAGGTTTCTTATTTTTTCCTGCAGAACTGCACTTTTATCAAAGAAGTGTTCAAAATGGCCCCAAAGATAAAGAAAGCAATCACAATCGAGAAGAAGAAAGAAATTGTGCAGAAATTTGAGAGTGACGTTCGAGTGACCGATCTCGCTGTCATATACAGCATGTCAAAATCCACCATTTCAACAATCTTACAAAGAAAAGATTTGTACAAGGAAGTTAGTGTGGCTAGAGGTGTCACTCAAATTTGTAAGTCACAATCAACAGTGATAGAAGAGGTAGAAAGCCTATTGCTAGTGTGGATAAATGAAAGGCAGATGGCAGGTGATTGCCTGACTGTCTAATCTGTGAAAAAGCTAGGGCTATAAATGCAGATATCATAAAGGATAAGCCATCAGCAAGTGAAAATGGTGAAATATTTTGTGCCAGTAAGGGGTGGTTTCACAATTTTAAAGCAAGAACTGGTGTTCATAGCATAGCTAGGCATGGTGAAGCTGCCATTTCTGATAGAAAGGCTGCTGAAAATTACATACCCCACTTCGAAACAATGACACACAGAAATGGCTTTTCCTGTCAGCAAGTTTTCAACTGTGATGAAACTGGACTTTTCTGGAAGAAAATGCCCAAGAGAACGTACATTACCCAGGAAGAGAAAAAAATGCCAGGTCACAAGCCAATGAAGGATAGGCTAACCTTATTGCTATATGCCAATGCGAGTGGTGACCTCAAGATAAAGCCTCTCTTGGTTTATCACTCTGAGACCCCAAGAGTGTTCAGAAAACAGAATGTCATGAAGAATAGGTTAGGTGTCATGTGGAGATCTAACAGAAAAGCCTGGGTAACAAGAGTCCTTTTTCTTGAGTGGATCAGGGAGGTTTTCTGTCCTACTGTACAGAAATATCTTGAGGACAAAGGATTACCACTCAAGGCTCTCCTCATCATGGACAATGCTCCTGCTCACCCACGAGACTTGGAAGACGAGTTGGCTGAAGACTTCCCATGGCTCACAGTAGAATTCCTTCCACATAACACAACTCCTCTACTGCAGCCTATGGACCAGCAGCTAACTTTAAGAAGCTATACACTAAGGAACTGTTCCAGAAGTGCTTCCAGATGGTTTCAGATACAGATTTAACCCTTAAAGAATTCTGGAAAGAACATTACAACATCCTTTCATGTGTGGGGTTAATAGAGAAATCCTGGGCCAATGTTTCTCAACAGACATTGAGATCGGCCTGGAAGAAAGTGTGGCCTAAAATTATAGAAGAAGAGGAGCCAGACCCTGCAACTGACCCTGTATTTAATGACATTGTCACTATAGCAGAGTCCATAGGCTTGCAGGTAGACAGTGCTGATGTTAAGGAACTGGTGGAAGAACACTCAGAGGAATTGTCTACAGAGGAACTTCAGCAACTTCTGGCTGAGCAACAGAGAATGGCAGCCGAGGAGCTTACTGAAGAGGAGGAAGAGGAGGATCAACAATCACTGCAGCAAATTTCCTCTTCTGGTATTAAGGAAATCCTGAAAAAATGGACAGAGTTACAAACATTTGAGGGGAGGCCCACCCAGACAGAGGAAAAGCCAATCATTGCATTCACTTGCTTAATGATAATGTCATGGCATACTACAGAACAGTGTTGAAGAAAACACAGAAACAGACAACCTTAGACCAGTTTTTAGTTGTGAAAAGGTTGAGACCAAGTGAGCCAGAAGCAGGTCCTAGTGAGCTACAGACTCCCCCAAGGCGAGAAAGGACACCAGAAAGCCAGATTCCAGATGTTCTCATGGAATGGGACTCTCCTTCTGAACAATAACCACTTCCATTTCATCCCCCGATGCTGTTTGCAAACCAAAGATGTCAACTTTTAAATAAATAAATAAATGAAAAATAAACTTGAATTGTTTTTTCTGGTAGGCTAAGCACATTTTATAACTTTTTGGTGAGTACACTAGGGAAGTATAGGTGTTTCTAGTAATTACAGACCTCATACAACCATTTTTTATTGTAGAAATGGTTAGGTAAGGGGTGATTTTCAGAGGTCTGGAACGCATTATGGGTTTTTCCATTATTTCCTATGGAAAACAAAGTCTTCACTTACAACCAACTTGAGTTACAACCAGCCCTCTGGAACCAATTGAGTTCGTAAGTCAAGGGCCCACTGTAAGGATATACCAGGACTCCTTCTTTCCTCAGTGCTGCCGCTATTACCACCATAATTTTGGTGAAGGTTCTGGGAGCGGTAGCTAGTCCGAAGGGTAGCGCTTGAAATTGGTAATGATTGCCCAATATTGCAAAGCGCAGGAAGCTCTGGTAGTCCTGATGGACCGGGATGTGAAGGTAGGCTTCGGATAGGTCCAGGGAGGTTAAGAATTCTCCCGGTTGTACCGCCATTATAATGGAGTGTAGGGTTTCCATGCGGAAGTGTGGTACCTTCAGGTAACGGTTGATGGCCTTGAGGTCCAGGATGGGCCGGAATGCTCCTTCTTTCTTGGGAACGAAAAATAGATGGAATAGTGGCTTGTATTTTGTTGAGACACGGGCACCAGAGCTATTGCCTTCAGGCTGAGTAGTCTTGCTAGTGTGGTTTCCACTGCCAGTCTCTTGGAGTGGGAGTGGCACGGTGATCTCATAAATTTGTCTGGGGGGATGCTTTGGAATTCCAGGGAGTACCCCTCTCGAATAATAGTTAGGACCCACTTGTCCGATGTTACTTCAACCCATTTTTGGTAGAAGAGGGTAAGTCTGCCCCCTATGTCTTCTTCCTCTGGATGGGTCTGCGTCTTCTCATTGTGGGGCCCGGCCGGAGCCTGCCCCTGAGCTTGCTCCTCTCTTAATGTGCTTGTTCCAAAAGGACTGAAACGTTCCTGAAGTACGAGGTGCTCAGGACTGTGTGTTTTTGTAAAGTTTAAAACGCTGCGATCCTCTACCCTTGGTTCTTCTGGGGGAGGAGCGCTGATATGTTCTTTTCTTCCTGTCTTCAGGTAATCGGGGTACTGGGGATTTGCCCCATTTGTTGACTAACTTCTCCAGTTTGCTCCTGAACAGGAGAGATCCTTTAAAAGGAATTTTTGTGAGGTTCGCCGTGGAAGTCGTGTCAGCCGACCAATTTCGGAGCCATAATTGTCTTCTGGCTGCCGGTGCGGCGGCAACACCCCTGGATGATGTGCGCATGAGGTCTGCGGTAGCATCGGTGAGAAAAGAGACAGCAGGTTCCATCGCTTCTCCGGGCATGGTAGTGTCTCTGGAGAGGATCAAACAGGAACGTGCCACCAAGGAGCAGCAACAGGCAATTTGTAGCATCATTGCTGAAACATCAAAGGACTGCTTAAGGATGGCTTCCAGCCTTCTGTCTTGGGCGTCCTTCAGTGCCGCTCCTCCCTCCACAGGGATTGTGATGCGTTTTGAGACAGCACAGATCATAGCGTCCACTTTAGGGAAGCGGAGAATTCCTTGGCCGTGGGTTCCAGTGGGTATAGGGCTTCTAGTGCTCGTCCCCCTTTAAAACAGGCCTCTGGAGCATTCCATTCCAGGTCAATCAGTTCCTTGATGGGCTCCAACATGGGAAAATAGCATGAGGCTTTACGGAGCACCAACATGGGATTCTTTTTCGGTTTCAATGTAGGGTCTGTGCCTGGGAGACCCAGTGTCTTCATAGTTTGGGACACAAGGGCTGGTAATTCATCCTTGTGGAAGAATTGGAGCATGGTCCGGTATGGCTCCATCCCTGGGGGGATTTCCCCTTCTTCCAGAGAGTCGGTTTCCTCATCTGAGGTGTCTGGATCCCCATCGGGATGCTCTTGGTTAGGAGAAGCATGTCTCGAGAGCCTCGGGAGGTGCTGGTAAGGGCTTGCGCTTCCGGCGGAGTTTGAGGCAAGTGGACAGCCGGGGCTGGTTGCGCCTGGACAAAGGTTTGCAGCCCTTTGAAAAATTCCACCCAGGAGAAGGTTCCTGGTTCCATGTTGATACCAGGAGGGATTGAAATGGCAGCCCTGGAGGAACTTTCCTATGGGGGCGTCAAGTTGGACATAGTTAGGTCCGGGGTGCCATCATCAGTGGCTCCAGATCCTGCTCCTGGCTGTGGGAGGTCTTGATTTGGTTTTCCCTGGTTCTATTTGCATTGCTGGCACAGGAGGGATTCTAAATCAGGCTGCGCAGCTCTCAGGTGTCAGGCTGGGCAAAGGAAGGGTCCCTTGGCCTTCTTGGATGGCGGTGCCATTGTTTGTGCGCGTGTAGGGCTTCAAAAACTTGTCCGTGCGAGAGTTGTGCGCGCGGATTCTCTTAGTTGTGCGCGTCGGGAGTGCAGAAGTAATGTGCAGTACGTGCACACAAGTTGTGCTTGTAGGTGGCGGGCTTTGTGCACGTGGCACAGTTATGCACGCAGTTGTGCGCACGGCCTAATTTGCGCGCAGTTAAGCGTGTATCCCTATGGACGCCTCAAGTTAGGTGCCTCGGGCTTCTGGCCTGCTCCGTGTGTATTGACGGCGAGGGGGGAAGATGGCGCTGATGACCCCAGCGACAAGATGGCGACCCCCCGGAGGGTCTCCACGTGTGTGGACCTTCGCACCAGATCGGGGCCTAGCCAGAGAAAGACTGCTCAACCCGACTTAAACCTCATCGGAGGAAGGTCAGTACGGCTGTTCGAGCCTTGGAGACCGGAGACTTAAAAGTAAAGGCTTCTACCTTACCTGGACTCTGCGCTTACCGGTTGCGTGCCGGGCGGTCCCCAGCTGCAGGGGGAGAGGGAAATACCTTCACTGCCGCGCTCAAATCTGCACCTGCCGGCGGACTAAGGCTCACCTCTGAGGGATATCGAATCGACCTCAGGAAAATCTCGACTGTGGGAGGGACCATTAGGTTTCACTGCAGGAGAAGTGGGGCTCTCTTTTTAAAGTAAATTTTCTTTCTTCTTTCTTGTAAATGTTACACTATTCTCTTTTGGATAGTGTCCGCATCTGCTATGGGAGATGGAGAAATACTGAAGAGCTAAGCATGCTGCACAGGTATGTAGGCTGACGTCAGCTTTGAAATCCGTCTCCCATCTGCTATCAGGAGAGCACAATACCCATTGGTCCTGAGTCCATCTGGCTACACGCTAGGAAATGCACCTTTAACCCCGCAGGGACCACAGCAAATGTACACTGACGAAATAGCCTCTTTCAACCATCGGGCAATAGTCGCCTTGGATGCGTGTTGGCCCTTTTTGGCGCCACTCCACAAGATAAACAAATGATAGGAAACCCAGAAGGAATTTGTGATTTACAGATAGCGCAAGAGAACTCATCGGACATCTAAACACTTCAACTCCCTAGCGTGAGGTGCTTCTGGCTCTATGTGAGAAAAAGCCGGAAGCTCTACAGACTGATTCACATGGAAAGATGAGACCACCTTTGGTAAAAAAGACAGAACCGTCCTAAGAGAGATCCCAGAATCAGAAATTCGCAAAAAAGGCTCCCTGCAAGAAAGGGCTTGAAGCTCCGACACCCTGCGAGCTGAGTAAATAGCCACCAGAAATAGCACCTTCAGCGTGAGATCTTTTAAGGTAGCTCGCTTTAGAGGCTCAAAGGGAGCTTCACACAAGACCCTGAGTACCAGTTTAAGGCTCCAAGACGGACAAACCACTGCTGGAGGTTTTAAATGCTTCGCCCCCCTAAGGAAGCGGATGACATCCGGATGCAACGCCAGAGACTGACCACGCACCTTGCCTAGGAAGCACCCCAAGGCTGCCACCTGGACCCGAATGGAATTGAAGGACATCCCTTTGGCTAAGCCTTTCTGTGAGAATGCCAAAACCTGTGGCACCAATGACTGACGGGGAAGAACACCCTGCTCCTTACACCATAATTTGAACACCTTCTATACCCTAACATAAGTCAGCGAGGTAGAAGGCCTTCGTGCTTGCAGAAGAGTAGTAATCATGTCCTCCTGATAACCCCTCTCTCTCAGCTGCCTCCTTTCAAAAGCCAGGCCACTAGACAAACATGGTCCACTTGCTCGAAAAAAATAGGGCCCTGACACAGTAGACCGGGAAGATGACCATGGCGAGATTGACTAGGTCCGCGAACCACGGGTGCTGAGGTCACTCCGGAGTTATCAGGATTACCTCCCCAGGATGGATCTCTATCCGGCGAAGAATCTTGCCAACCAACGGCCATGGTGGGAAGGCATAGAGGAGAACAGAGGTCAACTACGGAAGCACCAAAGTGTCGACTCCTTCCGCTCCGTGTTCCCGTCTGCAACTGAAAAATTGAGGGGCCTTGGCATTCCTTTGAGTTGCCAGCAGATCCAGATGCAGATGGCCCCATTTGCGAACCATTAGGTCCATCGCTTCATCGGAGAGTTCCCACTCCCCAGGATTGATCTGCCGACTTAGGTAATCTGCTTGCACATTGTTGGGGCCCGCGATGTGAGATGCCGCCAAAAGGGCAAGATTTCTTTCCACCCAGTCCATGAGTTGCTCCGCCTCGGCCAGCACTGGCTGACTCTTGGTATCGCCCTGCCGGTTGATGTAGGCCACCGTCGTTGCATTGTCGGACAGGATTCGGACAGCCCGATTGCTCACCATCAGTAGAAGGCGTTATAGGGCCAACCGGACTGCTCTCGTTTCCAGGCGATTGATGGACCAGCTCACCTCCTCCGAGGATCATTGGCCTTGAAAAGGCCTGTGACTGGCAAACTGCTCCCCAGCCGAAAAATTGGCATCCGTTGTCACCACCACCCATTGGGGGACCTTAAGGTTCACTCCGCGCTGCAGGTGTTCCGGAATCAGCCACCAGCCAAGACTGGATCTGGCAGACTCTGTGAGTGGTAATGGGGCCTGAAACTCCTCCGACTTCAGATCCCAATGGGAGAGTAAAGCTCTCTGTAAAGGTCTCATATGAGCAAATGCCCACGGTACTAATTCCAGGGTGGATGCCATGGAGTAGAAGACCTGCAAATAGTCCCAGTCCTTGGGGAGAGGGAGAGACAAAAGACGTCGGACCTGCTGCATCAGCTTGGAGATCCGTTTCCCTTGAAGAAACACCTTCCCCATGCGCATGTTGAACCTGGCCCCCAAGTCCAGGACCTGGGATGGGAGAAGGTTGCTTTTGGCCCGATTGACAACCCATCCCAAGGATTCCAGAACATCCACGATCCTGGCGACCGCAGCTTCGCAAAGGGCTTTCGACTTCGCTCGGATTAGCCAATCATCCAGATACGGATGAACCAGCACCCCTTCCCTCTGAAGAGCTGCTGCCACGACCACCATAATTTTGGTGAATGTCTCCAGGCCGAACGGCAGGGCACAAGATTGAAAATGCCAATCGAGCATCTTGAAGCGAAGGAACCTCTGGTGATCCCTGTGAATGGGTATGTGTAAATACACCTCCATCAAGTCCAGGGAAGCCAAGAACTCGCCCGTGAGTACCGCTGCAATGACGGACCTCAGGGTCTCCATCCGGAAACGTGGATCCTGAGGACTCCGTTCACCTTCTTCAGGTCTAAGATCGGCCAGAAGGACCCCTCCTTCTTTAGAACGATGAAATAGATGGAGTATCGGCCTCTTCCCCACTCCACCTGGGAGACCGGAACGATAGCCCCCAGACCAACAGGTCGAGGGTCTGTCGAACGCTGTGCACTTTCATGCGGGATCCGCAAGGGGAAACTAGAAAGAGATCTTGGAGAGGCTGAGCAAATTCCAATGCGTAGCCTTGTCTTATGATAGTTAAAACCCATTGGTCGGTAGTTATCTTGACCCATTCCTCATAGAATTCGGACAGCCATCCCCCCACCTGAGGAACTGAGGAGTGGGTCAACCTCATCTCATTGGATGGACTTGGCTCCGGGTGTCGTGGAGCTGGCTCCATCACGGGCGGGTCTGCGGCCATGAAAGGAATGAGACTAGGACTGTGTTTTGCCCGTGGATTGTCTCTGGGCAGCAACCGGTGCTCTACTCTGCCTAAATCTCTGCTGTCCCCGAAAACGAGAACAGGCCGGTGAGAAAGGTCTTGAAGGCCTAGGCTTATCCTCCGAAAGCTTATGAACCTTATTTTCCCACAAGGACTTAACCAACTGTTCCAGGTCTTCTCCAAAGAGGAACTTGCCCTTAAAGGGTAGAGCACTCAACTGGGCCTTGGAGGAGACATCTGTCGACCAGTTGCGTAGCCGTAGAAGTCTCCGTGCTGACACCGCAGACGCCATGGTTCTGGAAGACGTACGGAGATCATATAAAGCATCCGCTCCATATGCTACTGCCGCCTCCAAGCGCTCCGCCTGAGCGGATTCCTGAGGCGGGAGGTCCTGAGAAGTCAGCAACTGTTGGACCCAGCGAAGGCTCGCCCAGAGCATGAAACTACTGCAAACAGCCGCGCAGATGCCCAGCACTGAAACATCAAAAATCAGTTTCAGAAGAACCTCAAGCTTTCTATCTTGGAGGTCCTTAAGGGCTGCCGCTCCAGCCACTGGAATCGTGGTCCTCTTCATGACTGCTGACACTGAGGCGTCCACCTTGGGAGACCTAAGAATCTCCAAGACCTCTTTGGGCAAAGTATATAGCTTGTCAATCGCCCTTCCAACTCGGAGGCCTGCTTCCGGGACCTCCCCACTCCTGGGTCATTAATTGCTGAAGCATGGGATGAAGAGGAAAAGTCTTAGATGGACCTCGCAGCCCTGCCAGGATTGGGTCTTCCAAATCCGGGGGAAGGACTTCTTGAGGAAGGTTCCATGCCGAGCTCAGTCAAGACCCATGGAATGAGTGGGTCCAACTCTTCCCAATGAAACAGGCGGACCACCTTCGGATCGTCGCCCTCCACCAGAGTTGCCTTACCCAGGTCAATCCCCGGGAGGGCTGACAGCTCATCTGGATGACCAGTGTTTGGCACAGCCGCACTGGGGCCCCATCCCCCAGAAGGAAAGAGCCCTGAATCATTTTGACCCATAGGGCCCCCTGGGTGTCGACTCCTGGGAACCTTCTGCGGCGGCCCCTCCAGCCTTCCCGGTGGAGCAACCCCAGCCTGCGAGCTCTGGGTCGCCAAGAACGCTCTGTGCATTAAAAGCACAAAATCCAAACAAAAGGCACTGGGAGTACTCCCCTCCCTCAACGGGGTGTCAGGTCTGTCGGCCAAACCATCCAGGGAGGGATCCTAAAGGTCCTTAGGACTGCCGGGAACCGGCGATAGATTGGGCGGGAGATCCCCTCCCCCAAGGCTCTTTTTTGCACGCCGGCAAAAGTTTCCAAAACTGCCGCCGTTCCCGCGCTCAGCGGGAACAGATCGGCCTGAGAGCCCTGAATGGCTGTCCGCTTGCTAGCTCCACACGGTTTAGGCAGCAGCTCTGAGGGACCTTCCCCACCGGGAAGGCACCTAATACAGAGGCCCAATCGGAAGAGCCGCGAAGCGTACTCCCCGCAAGCCACACATCGCACCGGATGCGACATGAAAAGACCGAGGGGGGGCGCCCAGAAACAGAAGAAAACCACGTGCCCAGGCAGACAAAAGTGCTCCCGCAGGTAAACACCACTGCAGCCATCCAACAATGTCCTGTCCACCCTGAGCCCGTCTGGCCCCCCTACGCCTCCTTTTTTTTTCTTTTTCCCAAAAAATGCAGCCGGAGGACACAGCTATCAGGAGAAGACTGACAGGCTGCTCTGCTTCAGTTCTTTTTTTTTTTTTTTCAATCGAACTGTGCCTGGGGGTGGGAGAAGGGACCAGACTACCGGTAATCCCCCCGCTGCCTTAACGTGGAGGAGCCCCGCGGGGTCACCAACCCCAGCAACTCAAACCCTGCGACCAGGAGGGATAGCCCCACTGGGACCTGCCTACCCCCTGGGAGGGTGTTCCTGTTAGCCTTGTTGATCTGCTATCTGATCTTTCTAATTTTTTTTTTTTTTTCAGAGATCTGCCAACACCTCAAGCAAAGGTGAAGACCGCAGGTTTTGCATCACCTCCATCTGCTGGAGACAGAGAAATACTGAGGAAATGCAGGTAGCACACCAGGATAATAGGTGGTGCTCTACAAGTTTTTCTCCGTCTCCATCTGCTGGAAGGGAGGCAAAACTCAGCGGTCTGGACTGATACGGGTACGTAGAGGGAAATGTTGTTAAATAAATAAAAAGGACAGCCAGTGTGCTAGCATAGGGACTGGGCAAGTTTAGGGACCTCACTAAGCATTTTTTCAATGTACACAAAATTGTTATGGTACATCAGGTCCTTAATTAAGCTAAAATGCTGCTTTAATTATGTTTTAAAAAACTTAGGGATGTTCTATTCAGAGCAAGATCAAGGCACACTATTTGGGAAGATGGATTATTTTTTAAAAAAAGCAAACTAGGTCAGTCAAATCTAAATCATTATTTAGGGATGTTTAGGTGTAGCTCAGTCACTGGACAAAAAGCGTGGTCTTTTTTTACTCTAGCAAAGCTTTCACTGGCACATGCATCAAAACAGATGGTAAATACATTCAATGAAAAGTAACCGATTTCAATTTAAAGAATAATCACGCTATAGCACCAAAGAACTTATTGGTGGCATAGCTTTAAAAGCTACAATTGATCAGTAAAATATAAAAATCTGTCTTACCTTTGGTCTAGTGATGACCTCAACATTTTCAACCACTCTCCGGAATGAAGGAGGCATTTTGTTGAGAATACGGTGCTGCAGGAATTCTTGTGCCCTATGGAACATTAAACCTCCTCCCACTACTAGGATGGAACTGTACATCTTCTTCTTGGTATCATCAGATGCTTTAAAGAGATTTTTAAACAACTTTGTCAGTAACTTAGTGAGATCTAATCACTGAAGGCTAATTATATAGAAAACTGGTGCATAAGTAGGTGTTTAGCATATTACTACAATGAGTTCCACTGGGACTAAACCAGATGGCAATGGCTATTGTTCCAGAACTTTACACTTGCCAATTATTAAAGTAAGGAAAATAACCCTACATTTTGTATTCAGTTTCTCTCAAGAGTACTGTAAAAAGATTTGGTTTGGCAAATGAAAACAGTGATCATGACAAATTCATTAATATTCAAAGAAATAAATCAAAGGTTATCATGCAAAGTATATTAGATAAGCTGAGAGAAAGTACAATATTTACTTTTAGTGCAGATGATACAGCACAACTCAGTGTTACAAATGCTATGGCTCAAAGTCAATTCGACTGATGTTCAAGATGCTATTGCAGTAAAGGATGGTCCTCTACAGGATTAACAAGACATTATTCTGGAAAAGGGTAGCCCTTAAAATAGCCTTTATAGGTATAGGGAACTATGAATTTTGCAGTTGATGTCTATTGGTTGTGAGTTGCAAGGAGAATTTTATAGGAATCTGATTTTTGATGACTATCTTCCATGCTTTGGTCTCCAACTTCACAAAGTAAATTCTAACTCTGTTTTTGGATTCTACTCTCATGTTAATGTTTCTGCTTTGTTTTTGCATCTTGTTATGTTAGGTGCTTGGTTATTAGTACCAGAATCTTTATTCATAACGCTGTTTCCAACAACTTCATAGTATCACCTTCACCCTTATTTTACCTTCCCCCCTAATTCCCGTACTACCCATACTCCAATGCAATTCCATGTAAACATGCTAATATTGTGTACATAGTTATTCTTACCTCTAAGCATATGTTTACACTTTCCTGTTATAATGTAACCAGTTTTATACTCTGTTTGATGTAAACTGTTATCACTGTAAACTGTTGTGAAGGCTTGCTCCAAACAACGGTATATAAAAAGACAAATAAATAAAGTGTTCATTTGATATATTTATGACCGTTACTAATCTATTAAATGTCAGTAATGTTTGTGTATTTTGAAATTTGTGAAGCATATGTTGTATTTTTTGTGGTTTGTGATGCAAACCACAAAAAATACAACCTGTATGGGTTTGTTACTATGGACAAATTACAGGGAGGTCAATATTCAAAGTGTGTTCAGTGCTATTTAGCCGGATAAGTATAATTGAATATTTGCCTATGTTCAGTGGCCGCCAATTAGCTGCATGTTACTTGTGCAGCTAAAAAGTTAGCTACATAACTTGTGGGTGTGTACTGATTGGTGGCTAACTACTGTTATTCAGTCTTATCTGCACGTTATGCGGTTAAATTAGACTTGCCATAGAGCAGGTCTAAACTTAGCCAGTTATAACTTATACGGCTACTACAGGGGTATAAGTTATAACTGACTTAGCTATGCTGCTGTATATTTTGTAATTTAGCTGGATAAGTTATATCTGGCCAACTTACTTACACGGCCAGCTTGGTATATTGACCTCATTATGTTTTATTTAATTCTCTTGTAACTAGCTTAGAGTGTTTGCTGTTAAGTTATAAATTTAATAAACTTATAAAAAATATAAAATAAAATGAAAGGAAATTTGGTAACTGGCTAATACACAAGGTTATTCTACTGATTTGACATGCTATGGTACTTCTGCCCAAGAAGGTTTACTATTATTGGCATAAGTGTTCATGGTTTGCTACCATCAGCATAACTGGCTATTAATAACTTGTAGATAAATAATAAATCTAGGTATGATAAATCTTCCATTTGTTTCTTAAGAGCAGCACATAGTCTTCTATTGCTTTGGGATATTTGAGCCAAATCTGTAAACCCTAACCCTTGCCAATGTAAGCAGATGCCATGGGCTTACCGCAGCAGTCAATACTGTGAAGTATGGCTTTGTCCAGACCCAATGCTTTCCCTTCAAAGTGCGATATTGCTGTTTTCCTGCATATCAGTGCAGTTGGTGGATCCTCCGATTCATGGCCGGGCACCAAGCAATCATTCTGTGAGGATCCTATTTCCACTTCTTGTGGATGAAGCCTATCTGAAGTATCAGAAGGCTGGCCACGCACATCTCCTTCGTATCCACCAGGCTTGGACAGAGCTTTCCGATCTGCAGTACCCTTTGAAGACTTAGAAACAAAATAAACACCAGGCAACAATAAACATGTCTACTATCAAATGGACTATATTTGTTGTAAACTTACTTCCATGTAAAGCCTTCCTATGATATGATGTTTCTGTTCTTGTGTTAGGACCATATGTTCTCTCTCCTTTGCAGCATCTTAAATGCACTTATTATAGTTTATTTCCTTATTTCTGCCCACATTGTTTCTTGCATATTTTGTCTAATTTTTAGCTTATTTAATTCTCTAATACCTGTAGCAAGGATTTTTCAGATTTGCACAATGCATTAAAATTGATGAGAAGTTGTATATTATTTCAGTGAAAAAGAGACCTGGTGAAATCATTTGGGCACGAAACTATTTGTTAAGAATAAAAATATTTAGGCTGGCCCCGTGACTCATTGGTACTGCTGTGTATGCCTCTGCAGAAGATCTGGATTTGATTTCTGGCTCAGGTTTTCTGCTATCTGGGCTTGCTGCAGAGTTCACAGTTCCTTGGGAGTCAGAGTCCACGACTTCATAAAATGGCAAATCCTATTTAAGGCCCATTTATTTTATTTATATTCTGCTTTTCAGGCACTTCCAAGCAGATTGCATTCAGGTACTGTAGGTGTTTCCCTGTCCCAGTCTAAGTTTGTGCCTGAGTCAATAGAGGGTGAAGTGACTTGGCCAAGGAACAGTAATGGGATTTGAAACCTGGCTTCCTTGGTTCGCAGCCCACTGCTCTAACCACTGGGCTACTCTTCCACTCCACTCCCATGATTGCAGACTTCCAGAAGGAGCCTTAGTGTGAGGCCCCTGGACAAGGACCTCTGTCTCAATGACTGATCTCATGAGAATGGGAGGGGATATAAAAAGAGGGAAATATCCCAAGGTAGTTGTGAATTAAACCAAATCACAGCATTGATTTTGACTGAGCTGAAAGAAAGAGCAGAAGAAAAACTGTTGGGTCAAAAAATATATATAATTTATACTTTATGTTAAAGAATGACTATGCCAGCTATCTGGCCACAAGTTCCAGAAGTACTGTCGCGCAGCAACAGTCTGCTGGAATTTCACAGTTCAAGTACCAGTTGACAGAAAAATTAAAATAAATACATCTACATCATTCCGGAGGAAGTGGTGAAGACCAGAACTGTGAAGGACTTCAAAGGGGCGTGGGATAAACACTGTGGATCCATAAAGTCTAGAGGACGTGAATGAAAAGTGGGTGGCTCGCGGGAATGACAGCTACTGCCTGGAGATAATACCCTTATTCAATAAACATACACAAGGTTACTGTGACTCCAACATTGCTCTAAGCTTCAATGGCAAGAGGAAATGTGGACAAAAGAATTTGCATTCACAAAAAAGCATGGAGTAGCTTGCTTGTTATGGCGGTTACTACAGCAAACCAAATAAGCCAGATACTTCACTTTCAATACATATCCAGCATAGCTCTCTGCTTCAACGGCAGGGGAGAAAGACTGATACTTCACGCATATCCAGCATACCTCTCTGCTTCAACGGCAGGGGGAATGAAGAAAAGTGGATCTATATACAGACAACCAACAAGGACTGAATTACATAGTCTGGGTAAGCGGATAGGCATGGGTGTAGCTTGCTTATTGCGGCGGTTACTACCCCTGACTAATTAAGCTAGATATTCACTTAGATGCAGTTCCAATACTGCTCTCTGCGTTAATGGTGGGGGTGGAAGGGAAATAGAACCAAAAGGTTACTAAGAGCCAAGACTAACAGAAGTATGAGAGAAAAAAAAAATTCAAAGCTTGCTGGGCAGACTGGATGGGCCGTTTGGTCTTCTTCTGCCGTCATTTCTATGTTTCTATCATTCTTACATTTATTTAGTCTTCTGTGATACACTGAGTCCTAATGCATAGAGACATTTTAAATCACCTGAAATGTATTTTTTATGATAAACGGTGTCCCTAGAACCATTTGAAATCTCTTCCGTAACTACCACTGGTCTTCCTGGTGCTAACATTTAACACAAAAAAAAATACATAAGAGACCTTGCACTATATTCACTTCATGCTCTGCAGCTCAGTGATAGTGCTGTTCGCTGCCATATGGAAGAACCGTGTTCAATTCCAGGGCTGGGCTTCTGCTCCCTGGATTGGCTGGAGCTGGGAATATCATGGAGGTGGTTTTCACAGCCGCTGGGGAGAGGAAGTCCCAGTCATTGTGCAACTGCAACACCACGTGTCCGGAATTAGAACCCATGATTCATTTCATTTCATTAATTTAACTTTTGATTTCTGTTCCACTTTTTCCTGACTGGACAGCCACTTGAAAGCAATTACAATCAGGTTAGAGGTTGCGGGTAGCAGCTTACAATGGGGATGTAGTCAAGGTGTATTACAATAGAGTTACATTCTGGAGGTAGCACTGGTGCATGGTGTCCAGCTGAAGAATGCGGAGACAATAACTGGATTAAGTGAATTGGGAAGGGGATATGAAACTGGGGAAAAATCCCTTGGGATTTATACAAATGAAGGTTTATGGTGCTATAGTTCAACAGATGCCAATTCTTCTTCCTTTTTTTGAATTGAGCAATCTTCCTCTTTTTTCTTTCGGCTTCCAAATCAGTTGGAAATGAAGCTGGGATCTGATGCCATGAACTGTCATTTGCAACTACTTGAGTATTTTCCCCCTGCTTTATCTCTCTTCCTAACTTACTTTAGCTCCAGTCATTGCAGCGAGAGTTCTCAGCTGAGCACCATCCAAGCTCCTTTTGGAACCCTGCAATCATGAGATCTGAAGATCCTCTGCACGATGGCTATGAGTCCCTTCTCTCCCTAGGGGAGCAAACGACTTGAGCTGGAAATGGAAACCAGGTTCCTCTGCATAGCAGCGCATGGCACTGCCACTGGACTAGCCCAAGAGGTTGGTTCTGACTAAGCTGAAAGATTAAAAGAGGAATACACCGCCAGGTCCAAAAAATGCAGGACCACTGGTAGAACCTCCTGGTCCGGACTCTGCTCTACTAAGGGAGGAAGTATGGAAGTATAAACTTTCACCTCAGGAGCTGCCTATCCACCATCCAACAATTCCAGTTAAGGGTTATAACTTTGCCATTGCTCTTGCCACCCTTAGTCCAGCTTCTGGGGCATTCCACTCCCAGTCTACCAATTTCTTAACCTTCTTAGGTAACAGGAATGCTGTAGGGGGTCCCCGAAGACTGTCCCGTATTGGATCTACTCCTTTATCATCCAATTCCTCCTGTAACACCTTCATTCCCAGCTCCTTCATGACACGAGGAATAAGCAGCTTCAATTCTTCTTTACGAAAAAAGACAGACAACTAGCGGGTCGTCCCCCTCTGCAATAGGGATCTCCTCAGACAAATTTCCAGATCTGTCCTGGTTCTTCCCCGGCTCGTGGTTGGCAGAATCATCCCCCTGTTTAGTAACAGGGTCTACGTCTGCCAGATCCTCATCTGGATCATCCAGCTGGTCGTCTGAAACATCTGATTCCAAAGCCCCATCCGGGTGACTAAGACCCAACTGGCAGAGAAGGTTCCATGAACCCCTGGCCAGGGACCTTTTTACTCTCTTAGGATTAGGCTGCCCTTTTTGGTTCAGGGACAGTTTACTCCCTGCACACCTCCTGGCCAAATAAGCCTTGTGCATGAGTAAAACAAATTCTGTGGAGAATTCTTCTCCTTCACTGTCCCCAACCGCAGGAACTTTCATATCTTCCTCCCTCTGATCTTTAGTCCTGGCCTGCATCGCTGGAGACAAAGGGGGAGGGGAGACTTGGGCCTCTTGAAAAGGATTCTGCATTGTGCCCTGTGCGGCCCTTCTGATCCTAGCAGCATAATCTCCCCCAGCGGCCTCCCTTACAGGGCCCTAGGATCGGGTAGTTCTATTGTTGGTTGAATGACTCAATGAGGGACCCTCCCCCCCGCCCACGGCACAATCAGCACAACATGTGGCCAAATTAAGCCACAAACGAGTGCTGCCGCAGACCCTGCAGATTTCCATGCACCCTGACGTCGGCGCCATTGGGAGGGGAAACACGCGGCGCAGTCTGCCGCCTGCCGCAGCAACACTGCAAAGAGTGGCAGCACGAGTTATTTTAGGTAAACTCACCAAATCAGCAACCCCATACACAACAGCTTCTTATACCAGCACCGCGGTCTGCTCTCTTAAGCCCAGCTGTGTCTGATTCAGACATCTTTTTTTTTTTTTTTTCTTAAAGATACAGTCAGCCCAGAAAAAAAAAAGAAATACTTCCCTGCTGCAAGCTGTTGGGGAAGTATTTCAGAGACTTCAGAGAAAGGAGAAAACCAGGACCCCTGGCTTTTCTAACCCTGGATGTTGCGGGCTGAAGCCGAACAGGGATCATCAACCCCCCACCCCCCCCCGGCTCGATCTGAGGGATGGCCCATGAAGAAACCTAGCACTTCAAAGAGCTCTTCTATTCCTCTTCACTTAACCTACTCTAATCTCCTTCTCCTAATTATTTTTCTTATTCTTTTAAATTAGGCATGCAGGTTTGCACCTCTACTATCTACTGGAGACAGAAATACTGAGGGACTGCAGGTAGCACTCTCATTTAAGTAGCAGTGCCTGAAAAGCTTTTAATTCTCTGCCTCCACCTGCTGATAGGGATGCAAAATCCACTTGTCTGGGCTGATCTAGGGTAAGAACAGGAATACTGGTAAGCTGAGGTAAGCATGGATTCATATAAGAAGCAACATCAGTGAACTTGTTAGTCTGTCTCCATCTGCTGGTTGGTGGGCATAACCCATTCATCTGGACTGATCTGACTGGATGAAGAGGAAATTTACATTATTTAATATACAAAATCATTTAAAAGAATGAGGATCAGAAATTTTGCCACATAATCTCCTGAGTTGTTGGAGAAAACTGGGGCTGTAAATAAAGCTCTCAGGGCAGTTTATGTTTTTTAAAAGAAAAGATTCTCACCTGATCTTGCTTACTTTGTGTAGCCAACAAGTAGTGCTCATCATGAGGATCCTCCGAGCCTCCTTGTGACCTGACCTGCAAAGATGTCATTTTCTGTCCCATTATTCCAAATGTTGCTGGGTAAAACAGAGCCATTGGAGCCTATTCAGAAAGATTTAAATCTTTTAATCTGAATGGTAATATAGTTTTCTTGTTTTACAAGCCATTAATATGGTAATTTCAAGAAAAAAGAAAGTCAGGGAAAGGCAGTTTCTTTTAGTCAACATTTGTATTTAAACCCCCCATCCTGTCCACCAGTAAAACCTAATAAAACTGGGTTAAAGCGCCATTCTGCTAGCCCAGAGCTTCTTAATTCTGGTCCTCGAGGGCTGAAAACTGGACTGGGTATCAAGTTGATCATGCTAAGCAAATTAGCCTTGTTCTTAGACCATGTGTCTGCAGATACCTCTTTTGACCATTCATTGTGGATATTCTGAAAACCAGTTCTGTTTGCAGCCCTCACTGAAGACCTCAGAGTTAGCCAATCTAAACTGGAAAACAGATGAACAGATATGGAAAACAGAGAAGCCCATGATAAAACAGGGAAGGTAGCACAGTTAAACTAGATATAAAATAACAGATTTTAACTATGAGCTCTCTGAAGCATCACAGTTAAATCTGAGTAAGGCAAACCAGCTGGTAGGGCAAAGAAATTCTTAGCCGTAGAAATATTTTTAACATACCTGAAGTTTTTCATCCCCTAACCGCAACTGGTATAGTAAAGCTGGAGCATCTGGGCGGCGAATTTGAAATTCATGGTCTTTAAGTCCAGAAATATCCTATTGGATGAGTAAAACAGCAAGGCTCATTCAACACTATTAACTAAACTAATACCACAATATCAAATACTACAAATATTAACGTTTTAGGTCATGGACTGTAAATGCCTCATGCAAACTGCCTGTAAAAATAGCTCTGGATTTTAATTCCCCTGGGTCTCCCTGCTGTCTATTATTACTGTTTTGGTTTCTTATGGAATTAATTGTATTGTTTCTATTTTGTTTAACATAAATCTTTGTATTTCTACATGTATTCTGTTTGTATGGTATATATTGAAAATAATAAATAGTTAAAAATAGTTATGGACTTGAACTGTCTGGTGTCAATTGCAATGTACTTTGATTTTAATAGGCCTAATATTGATCTCTATGAATTATTTATTTATATTTGATTATCTGCATGGCTTTTATGATTCAAAGCAGGGTTCAGTTTTAAGTATGTAAATGTCTTAATTTGATAGCTATAACAAAGTATAACACTGATCTTTTTAATTGTAATTTTTTTCTAAACTGCCCTTTACTTTCATTACAAAGTATATAATGATTGCTCTGTAAAGTTTATATTTTTTATCAATAAAGCTTATTTGATTAAAAGAAAAACAAAGTTCGGTTATATGTTAGTATGAAGGAGTGGCCTTACTACCCCTCCTTAATCTGTGCGGAACCAGGCTAGATGCCAGGTTTACCTTAAATCCCTACAGAGGGAAACAGCTTTGTGGGCAGGACCCACTTGGGGAGATTGAGGCAGAGCCAAGCTGAGATCAGGAGGCCCCCTGCATCTCCAGAAGCCAGTTCCTGTATACATTGCTGACCTAACGAATGCTGTGAGTAGACTGCTGGAGGGACACGGTCTAGATGTAGGAGAAGGCAGCTCATAATTACATTGCTGTCCAACTATGAATATTACTGCTAGAAGGTAGGCACTGTGGCTTTGTCTGTATGCTGAAAGTGCTTAATAAAGTGAATATTGCATGAAGAAAGGCTGTAGTCAGTCTTCTTTCTGCCTCCAGCTTAAGAAAGTTGCTTGGTCATTCCATATATGGTAAAGAAGTGGGATTTCTCTCTAAGCTAAGCACAGAGAGAAATGCAAGTCTACAGGGGGAAGGAGCAGTCAGAAGAAAACAAAGTTTGTGGGGTGAATCCTGCCCAAAGAAGCAGTTTGGGACAAGGTAGTGCTGCTAAACTTGTGCATGGAGCACTGTGAAGAGTTTTACAAATGTGTGGCTCAAGGAGTACACAGAAGTAAGCCTGCTGCTCTAAACAGGGTATAGAGCACAGGAGTGTAGGGATGTGAATCGTTTTTGAACGATTAAAATTATCGTCAGATAATTTTAAAATCGTCCTAAATCGTCAGAGTGCACGATACAATACAAATGCCCCCGATTTATCGTCATAAATCGTCCTAAATCGTTAAATAGGGCATGGGAATTATTTGGGGGAGGGCGGGAAAACCGGCACACCAAAATAACCCCTAAACCCACCCCGACCCTTTAAAACCAATTCCTTACCCTCCCCCACCCTCCTGAACCCCCCCGAAAATGTTAAATTACCTGGTGGTCCAATGGGGGGGGTCCCGGCGCGATCTCCCGCTCTCGGGCCATCGGCGCCATTCTGGCTGCCACTAATTAAAATGGCGCCGATGGCCCGATAAAAAAACCCCCCACCCAACCCTTTAAATCGACCCCCCTTAGCCTCCCTCACCCTCCCGACCCCCCCAAAACCTTTTAAAATTACATGGTAGGAGCCGGCCATGTGACAGGGGCCGGCCAATGGCATGGATACCCTGTCACAAGGTAAGGGCAAAGGGGCATCGGCGCCATTTTTTTTTTAGCGCAGCTGATGCCTGGGAACGGGAAATCGCTCCCCGAGGCCCCCCTGGACCACCAGGTAATTTTAAAAGGTTTGGGGGGGGGGGGGGGGTCGATTTAAAGGGTCGGGTGGGTTTTCTTTTTAGCGGCGCGGGCCTCCCTAAAAAATAAATTAGCGATGTGAATTGGAATCGGAAACGATTCCAATTCACATATCTTAACGATCAGATTCCCCCCCCCCCCCGCAGCCGAACCTGATCGTTAAGACGATCTGGCACACGATTCACATCTCTACAGGAGTGTTCAGAGCACTAAGCAGTTTAAAAGACTGTGGCTCAGGGAGCACAGAATGTAAATGCTGAAAGACTGTTTTAAATGCAGGGAAGAGTGACCTGGGCCTGAAAGCAAAAGTAGGTTTAAATGTACCATTGCAAGTAACCAGAGGTATTATGTGAGTTAGTGCTGTTAAAGCAGGATTTTCTTTTTACCTTTGAAAATAATAATAAAAAAAAAGAAACAGTTTTGCAGTGAGAGGCCCTCCAACAGCAAGTGAGTTGCTGTGCACTAGAGCTCAAGGAGTGCAGCTGCAAGAGAAGCTTGGGCAGTGGTACAGAAAACCTAGAGTTGAGCCAGTGAGTGCACTTCAGGAACAGGTGACCAAAAGAAAGGTAGAGGGCTTGGAACCTGTGACAGGTGGAATCAGTGGATACCCTGCAGGTGCAGGAATAAAGGCAGCACCAGACCAGGGACAGCCAGCGGGAGGCATGGGAAAAGCAATAACAGCAGTCCAGATGGTATGAGCTGGGGAAAGTTTGATAGGCCTGAGGTTTTCTTTGCTGTGGTAAATGTACCTGGGACAGGTGGTTGGCTGGTGTCTAATGAGGGCAGGTAGAGTCCTGAAAGACGTTAATATGCCTTACTGTTGGTAAGGTACCTAACCCATAGGAGCCTGGAGCTGGGAAGTGATATTTTGCATGCTAGGGTTTCCTATCAGTCTGCAATTGGAGTTTGTTTCTCTTCCCCTAGGTCGGTGCCTAGAGGGAAAGCTGTGGAGCACAGGCAGCAGACAGAAACATGTTTGGAGCAAAGACCAGGTGTAAAACCATACAGTGCAGCCTACACTGAGGTGTGTGGAAGAAGACTCCAAGGCACAAAGAAACCTGCAAAATTGGTCAAGTACTTTTGAAAGGTGACTTTAATGATTAGCTTGAAAGAAGCGGTTAAGAAGTTCTTGGGTACAAGTTACTTAGCATTCTGGAAAGGGGAAAATAGAGTTTAAAGTGTACTGTAGAACATTTGTATAGTAAGGACATTTGGTACAGAAATTTTGTCTGTATGTGAGGGGTGGAAGCACAAGGAAGGGGTTCCTGCCACAGAAGAAGGGGCAAGTGCTGTACTCACTACAGGGGTGATGGGTAAAGAGATGTTAGCTACAGAAACAATGCCTGCTTTTAAAGTAAAGTGTGAAAAAGTTATCAGTGGAAGAAGCACGACTTGCTGTAAAAGTAGAAACTAAAAGGGCTTCAAACGGATCTGTGGGGGATCCCAAGGGAAAGAAAAGTAAGCAGCTAAAGCAGGAGTAGCCACGATAAGGGGCCCCAAAAGCCAGTAACTGAGGTTTGGGAGAAAGAGCTGGGGTGGTCCTGCCAAAACTATGTATGACAGGGCAAAGCCACACTGAGGATACATGGTATTAAGGGCCACAATTCCTCCCAGCGAAAAAGTCTGACCACCTTCAGATCATGTCCCACTACAGAGGGTGCTTGATCCTGAGCGTCATCAGGGTCCACGCTGCCCAAATAAGATTCTATCCCAGATGGATCTCCAGCCAGAGGATCATCAGACTCCGAGCTATTATCTGCATTCCCCGAATGCAACTGATGTGCCAGCACTCTCCGAACTCTGGTCGCCCCACCAGATCATGCCAAACGTGGCCTCTTGGCAGAACTGGCTCTTGCAGGCCCACTGACTTGGGAAGGAGACATCCAGCCATCCTTCTAGCCAAAAAAGCCTTATTTATAAGCAGAACAAAATCTGGGGGGAAATCCCGAGTCATCTGGATCCTGCTCCAGGAGGTCTTCCTCCTCCTCCCCCCAACAAAGGATCCTGGGACACCCAGGGCTGAGGGTCTTCAATCTGCCAGCATCAGCAGTGTTGGCAAGGCAGCATTCCTGCAGGCCATCAGTCTCAGCAGCAAAAGAAGATAAAATGGCTGTCGTTGCTTCTGAAATTCGGAAAACACCTTCGGGCTGCTCGGCTCCCCCCGCACTCCCCACGGAGGATCGCTGCCTCTCCGAAGCTCCTTTAGCGCTCCCTGAGCTGCCTTCTCCCTCGGAGATGCAGCGGGAGCAAGTGCAAGCAAGAGAAAGGCACATGTGTCTCCCCACATTGCCTGCCGCATGGCATGGCCGCACCAGCTTGCCTGCACCAATGCTGCAAGAACCATCCTCAAGCGCTCCCGATGTCCCCAATCGGTATGCTGCAAAACCCAGCCGAAGCACCCAACTGGCACAACAAAAAGCAAATAAAAATTGAGGCCTTTTTTTAAAACTTTATACATAAAACTTCCCTTTTGCGGCAGGCCTACGGTACCAAATCCAGAGTAGATGCCATGGGCCCCAGAACCTGTAGGTAATCCCATGCCCTGGGTACCATTATGCGCAACAATTGTGTCACCTGAGACTGCAACTTCAGAATCCTCTCCACGGTGAGAAACACCTTGCCCAACTGGGTATCAATTCTCACCCCCAGATACTCCAAAGACGGACTTGGAACAAAATAAATCTTTGCCAAGTTCACAAACCAGCCCAGAGAACATAACAGCTCCAAAACTCTCTGGACCTATCAACCACACTCTACCTCTAATTTCACCTGAATAAGCCAGTTGTCCAGATAAAGGTGAACCAGAAAACCTTCTTTTCGCAATGCAACTGCTATCACCAACCATAACCTTTGTGAAGGTTCATTGAGCCATAGCCAGTCCAAAAAGGAAGACCTGAAACTGAAAATGCTGGCCCAGCACCATGAATCACAGAAATCTTTGATGTTCCATGCTGATAGGAATGTGCAGATAGGCCTCCGTTAAATCCAGGGAGGCCAGAAACTCTCTCTGATGCACGCCGTTATCACTGTCCACAAAGTTTCCATAAGAAAGCATGGAATCCACAACACTGCCTTGACTTTCTGCAGGTCTAGAATGGACCGAAACGCTCCCTCCTTCTTGGGAACGACAAAGTAGATTGAATACTTTCTTCAACCCTGTTCTACTACTGGTACCGGCATGATTGCTCCTAATCTCTGTAGCTGAAGTAGGTTCTCTTGAACCACTTCTTGCATGCCCAGGGACGAGCAGTGAGACTCCATGAAGGCTTCCCTAAGTGGGCGAGAACATTCTTTTTTTTTTTTTTTTAATTTATACTTTATTAATGTTTCAATTTTCATGACATATACAAACGCCAAAAAGAAATTTGGATATCTAATACAACAAACAGTAGTAAGCAACATATTGCTAAAAAGATAGAAATAAATTGTCATCACAATTTACTTCTCAACAAAGTAAATCAGTACAAGAAATATAATTCTACCACTCTTAGTTCTATCCTTCCTATTAGATATCCTAATACTCTGAAATTGGAAGAAACCAAGATCTTAATTTGAGCAATTTAAAGCAATATTCTTAAACAATTTAAACAGAAGACATAGTATCTCACCTTATTTTTCTTATCTGGCAACACTAGCCATCCTTATTTCCAATTAAGACTTTAGCCTCTAAAAAGGTCTTTAGATCAGCTGGGTCAAAGTAAATATATATACTGGGCGAGAAAATTCTAAAGCATATCCGTCTCTTATTACTTCGGATCAGGGAGTTCTGGAAGTAATCTTGGTTCACTCTCCGTAAAACAGAGTCAGCCGTCCTCCAACCAACTCTTTGAGAGAGTGGACCAGCCTGGCTTTAGTGTGAGGTCTTACTTCCTGTGGCCCCCTAACCAGCTCCCTCTCTGGCCAATCCTTTGGGACCCTCAAAAGGATTGCTGCTTCCCAGAACTTGGTTTCTGCAAGGACGAAGAACCTTTGTTGGGATGAATACACTTCACATCCCGAAAACGTGAACGAGCTGGAAAGGACTTCCTACTGCTCTTCTAATCTTCAGGCAGTCTATTTCCTTTCGACTCTCCCAACTGCTTCATTAACTGAGCCAGATTTTCATCAAAAAGCAGTTTTTCTTTAAAAGGAAGATTACACAGTTGAGACTTGGACCACATATCTGTCGACCAATTGCATAATCACAGAAGGCGCCGAGCTGCCACCATAGACACCATACTCCTGGCTGAAGTCCTCATCAAATCTTGTAAGGCATCTGCCACATAAGCAATTCCAGTCTCTAACTGAGCCACCATTTGAGAGTCCTCCTCAATGCTTCCTGCTCTTGCCTGGGTCTTTTGAACCCATAGCAAACAGGCCCTCTGCATCAGGTTACAACAGATGGCTGCACGTAAGTTTAAAGCAGAGACCTCAAAAACACCTTTCAACTGGATTTCCAGCTTTCGATCTTGGACATCCTTAAGCGTGGCTGATCCCTCTACTGGGATGGTGGTCTTCTTGGTGACTGCCTAAACCGAGGAATCCACCTCAGGTAACTCCAAAAGCTGTAAGATATCCTCATATATGGGATATAATCTCACCATTGCCCTAGTCACCTTTAGCTCCGTTTCTGGGTCACTCCACTCCCGGTCCACCAATTTCTTAACCTTCTTAGGTAAAGGGAATCCCGTAGGAGAACCCCAAAGAAAGTCCAGAACGGGATCCACTCCATTATCTGAATCCTCCTGTAGCACCTTCACTCCCAGCTCCTTCAGGATTTGAAGAAATAGAGGCTTCAACTTTTCTTTACGGAAAAGACCTACCACCCGAGGGTCGTCCCCCTCCACAGCTGGGATGTCCTCCGACTCAGACAAATTTCTCGATTTGTCCCAGCTTGCGGTCAGACAACTCATCCCCCTTGTTAGTAACAGGGTCCGGGTCTGCCAGATCCTCGTCCAGCTGGTCATCTGACTCATCTGATTTTACGGTCCCATCTGGGCGACTGAACCACCATCGACGGAGAAGGTTCCCTTGGACTCTGGTTTATGGTACAGAGGCCATTTATTCTCTTCACACTTTCTGGCTAAAAAGGACTTGTGCATAAGTAAAATAAACTCAGTGGAGAATTCCTCTCCTGCACTATCCTCAATGCCAGCCAAATTCAGAGCCTCCTCCTATATAGGTGGAAACAGAAGGGGAGGGAAGTCCTGGGCCTCTCAAACAGGACCCTGCATCATGCTCTGCGCAGCTTTCCTAATCCTAGCCGCAAAATCTCCTCCAGAGACCTCCCTTTACAGGCCCCTGGGATTGGGTAGTTCTCTGGTCCACAGACTGCCCTGCCAAGGGCCCCTCCCCCCCACAGCATAATCTGCACAACACGTGGCATAGTTAAGCCGTGATCAATCACTGCTGCAGGCCCTGCAGGTTTTTGCACTCCGACGTCAGCGCCATGGGGGGGGGGGGGGGGGGAGGGGGAGAAACAAATGGCACGGTCTGCCTCCTGCCACAGCATCAATTTTAAAACGTGGCAGATCGAGTTCCCACTGGGAATCTCAGCAAAATGCAGTCCTGCACAGCAGAGCTTCTTATCCCAGCATAGCGGCCTGATTCTCCACACCCAGCCACATCCCTGATCACAAACACTTGCTTCTTTTTTTTTTTTTTATAAAGCTAAGCCAAAGAAAATGAAATACTTCCCTGTTGGAGGCTATAGACTGGATCCTCGGGGAATGAGCCTTCAGAGAAAGGAGGAAACCAGGACCCTGGCTTTCCTGACCCTGGATGGTGTGGCTAAAGCAGCACAGGGATCAGCAACTCCCCGCTCTCCTGGCTCATTCTGAGGGATAGCCCATAAAGGAATCTAGCACCTCAGGGAACTCTCTCTTCTCACCTCTCTTTTTTTTTCTTTTACTAGACATGCAGGTTTGCACCTCTACCATCTGCTGGAGACAGAGAAATACTGAGGGATGCAGTAGCCTGTACCTTTACAAAACTGGGCCATATTAGTACTAATCATATTTTCAAGCCTCCTACATTTTTCCATACCTTTTCTTGATGGCTATATTAAATGTATCTGAGCTCCCCCCCCTTCAATACCCTCTTCTACCAGCAGGATGCATTCCTGGCAGCCTCCCTCCCTTCTACAGCCCAAGACTACCGACCCTGTGCCATCTTAGTTAGGTTTATTAATAGAGATTTTACGAGATTATCTCTGTTTTTATTTTGTTTGTATCATTTATTGTAGGGTTGTGTTGACTACTTTTTCAGCTATATTTATTTTGGTTGTTAGCTACCTTAAACATATTGGAAAGGTGGGATAGAAATACAAATAAATAATTGCCTGGATTTCAGACACCAGAACAGACAGGAAACAAACTAGACTTTAGCTGGAGCAGAAACCAAAAGTCTGCATATATATATTTTCTTTTGGGATCTAATAAGTATGAACAGCACTGGTAAGTCACTTGTCTTGTTAATTAATGTACACAAAGTGAGACATTGTAGCTTTAAATCCAGATCACGGTTAATAACCCCCAAGGTATTTCATTTTTTGGAGCACCTGATCTAGATGAGCAAATGTCTCTTTGAGGTGCTGGAGAAGAAGGCAATCCAGTCTATTAGAGAGCTGGCAATCTCTGTAAGGAAACCCAGCTCGCTGCATAAGCCAGTAGAAACATCGGGTAACATCTGAACCCCCATATGCCAGACATAGCCTGTGAATCACAGAAAAAAACATCTGAAGTTAATTTATCTGCTTCCTGCCTAGTATGAGACAAAGCTCTTAGTCAGCCAATGATGGGGCATAAAACTAATGAGATGAGGAAATGAATACGGTAACCTAATTAGAAACCTGGAGCATTCTAGTGCTCTATTTATTTTGGCATTTTCCAAAGCAGGCACAGAGTCGTATTGTATCTAATGTGCAGTAAATACACAGTGGTAAGCAAAATAGTTCTGCAGAAAAGATGATCATTTCCCACAAAATAAATGGTAAACACTATATTTCAAAATAAAAGTGACACAGTTTTCTAAGAGAAATTAATGGTTGACAAGATTTTGCCAGTATATATATGACAGCAACTGAAACAGAATGGCTCCACCTTCATTGTGGTGGCAACATTTTCCAGTGACAAGTGAAAAATAAAACACACAGGAATCACCTACAAACTCCTGCTTTCAGGTCAATAAATAACTCTTAAAGGCCATGATTCAAGACTAGAACCTTACGACTGTTCAAAAATGGGATGGAGGCGCTAGAAGGTGGAGATAGTGATGGGTGGGAGAAAACTGGAGCGTAAAGGACAACATAACTGGCATTCTTCATACTGATTTTACAAAGAAAATGGTCAGACAGGAGGCAAAAGCAGAATTTCAGTTAATGGATATTTTTATAACTTTCACTATTGCTGTATTTATGCTGTTTTCTAACTACCAACTTGAAGAGAAAGCCTGGAATGCTTTTGAAACTGTGTTTTTTGGGCAAACATTTTTATTTTTTAACAGAGAAAAAAATCTGTCACCGGCTATTCCGATGTGAGACTCCATCTTCCACACAGCACACACTGGTCTTCTGATCGCCTACATCTACTACGCAGGCACTGCTTAAACCACTTCCAAAAGTAGCACAGACAGACTCCTGATGCACCACGATACCTAAATGTAAGAAACATATAAGAACATAAGACATGCCAAACACGGTCAGACCAAGGGTCCATCAAGCCCAGTATCCTGTTTCCAATCCAAGTCACCCAAACATTAGATAAATCACAAGCTACTATTGCTTATTAATTATCATCATAGCGGTTTATGGATTTATCCTCTAGGAACTTATCCAAACCTTTTTTAAACCCAGTTACACTAACTGCTGCAACCATATCCTCTGGCAATGAATTCCAGAGCTTAACAATGCACTGAGTGAAAAAGAATTTTCTTTGATTTTGTTTTAAATGAGCTACTTGCTAACTTCATGGAGTGCTCCCTGGTTCTTCTATTATTTGAGAGAGTAAATAACCAATTTACATTAACTTGTTCAAGTCCTTTCATGATTTTGTAGACTTCTGTCAAATCCCTCCTCAGTTATCTCTTCTCCAAACTGAACAGCCCTAGCTTCTTTAGGTTCCATGCCCCACATCATTTTTGTGACCTTTCTCTGCACTTTCTCCAGTACAGCTATATCTTTTTTGAGGTGCAGCAACCAGAACTGCACACAGTATTCAAGGTGCGGTCTCACCATGGAGAGATAGAGGCATTATGACATCCTCCATTTTATTTTCCATTCCCTTCTTAATAATTCCTAACATTCTGTTTGCTTTTTTGATCGCCACAGCACATTGGGCAGATGATTTCGATGTATTATCCACTATGGCTCAAATTTTGACAGCTGAACACATGAAGAAGCTGTACAATAAAAGGTGTTAGGTTAAAAATTATTGGAGTTGTCATTTAGTTTATTAAAATGTTATTTCTGTAGAAAATCAGCAGCTAGCTTATAGATTACTTTGCTTGGGTTTTTAGAAAGAAGCAAGAATTTTCAGTGAAGACACAAAGTAAATCAGAGTACTACATACAATATAACCTTGCTACAGAAATAATTTCCTATGGTTAACAGAAAAGTACTGCATAAGAATGTACCTGCAGATATTTTTAATGGTTACATTATGGTCTGGGGATTTTTTTTTTTTTGGTTCAACATCTTCCTCTGACTACTTTGGGCTTCCAGCTCAACTGAAATCGGTCTCTATTAGATTACATTGCCATGAACCTTCATTCCCCACTTTTTATATCATCTCGTAACTGAATCAAGTTATTGCATTGACAATTCTTGGCCAGGGACCACAGACTGCAGCTTTCTATTGAACTCAGCTAACATGCAACCTAAGAGGTAGAGGTAGTTGTGAACTAGTGATTCTTACGTGGAATGACAGTATATAGAACACTCAAAATAAAATAAAGCCTTGCTCGCACAAAAATGGCCACATACTTGCGTAAGTGGGCCACACAGGAGAGCTATGCAAATTTTAAATAGCCAGAAAAAGTAGGCAGAAAAGGGGCAGGGCATGAGTGTTCCAGTGCCGGGGCCAGCACTGATGTGCGTAACGCCTAATTTTTCTCATCCAGTGCGCGTATGTTACCAGCATAACTTTGCTTTAGCTCCTCAGCAGGCGTAGGAGTCAAGAGAGAGAGAGCGTGCGCCTCTTCATAGGGCTCAGCCTGACACTCAATATATGCATCATTGTAAGGGGGGCCATTTTGATTTGGGGAGAGTTTTTGGGAAATGGGTTGGGGTTTGGAGGGAGGTGTTACAGAAACATTCAGGAGGTATCCATTGTAAAATTGACATCATTAAAGCATTTTAGACCTTATAAAGCGATGAAAATTCTCTGCTAGCTGCACTGTACAAATTAACTCCTTTTCAACTCTCTCTCTCATAAGATATGCGCGTAAAGGCTGCAGACATACACACACATGAAGACTATTTTAAAACCTACTCATATACTTTATAAAACAGCGTGTATCTTTGTGCACGCTCAGCCCTTTTAAAATCTATATGCAAGTCTGGCCTCTAGGTCAGTTTTTCCCAACCCTCTCCCGGAGGCACACAATCAGTTGGGTTTTCAGGATATCCATAATGAATATGCATGAAACAAGTTTGCATATACTGGGTTTCCAATGTATGCAAATTTATCTCGTGCATAATCACTTTGGACAACCTGAAAACCCAACTGGCTGTGGGGTCACCAAGTCAGGTTTGGAAAGCCCTATACTATAACACATAAGACATTTAATTTAAAAACCATGTGAGCATAACAATATAGTCCTATCAATTGGACAAAGCCAGAAAATTCAGACTAATGGAAGCAATTACAACTCAATACTCTTTCCTATCATGACATAACAAATTATTTTGTACTTCCTCATCCTACAATTATGTGCAATCCAAAATGTTACCCTTTTTCCCCATATAACTCAAGACCCTCTTGTGCCAATCTCACGTTTGCTTCTCCTTTGGTTATCTATTTTAGGCTGGGGTCTTCACACTTCCTTTCAACTACATTGAAAGCCTGTCCAAGGCCTCCTCTCAACATACTTCATGAATATTCCTACTACTAAACCTAATCAAACACCACTCCAATAAGATCTCAAAACGCACTCTCACATGTTATTCCAAGGGCAATTTTCAAAACCATGCAAATTGTTGCAAAGTCTGTGGGTACTCTTCCTCTATGGACTTTGAACCTGTTCTCAAAGGGAAAGTATGCATTGTAGGTCCCCATTAAAAAATGCTCAGGGAAGTACCCAAAGAGATTTGTACTTCCTTTTTTCTGTGAATTCCTTTTCCCTGACAATATGTATAGTTTTGAAAATGCAGAACTACACACATTACTTCTTTCCCTAATCTAATCCCACCTACTTTTCCCAGGCATAAAAGCAAGCAAGTTGTGAATCACCATGTGCACTTTTACCCAGGGAAAGGGTAGGAAATTGTCAGGCAGTTTATTTGTCCAAGTAAACAGCAATTTACCCTGGCTTTTGAAAATTGCATTTTCTGTATGTAATTACAAATTTCTGACCTCTAAGTGTGTTACTGAATCAATCACACTGCCTCACCCAATGTGTAATGTAGGGCATTCTCAACAAGGGACAAAAATCTGTTTTTTAGGATATCCACATTGAATATTCATCTGATTTAGGGGGTAATTTTATAAGAGACTGTCAAATTATATGGCAAATACATGCAGACGTTGCATCCATTTTCAAAGCAGATTTATGTGCATAAGGAGAAATTTAATCTTACCTGATAATTTCCTTTCCTATACCAGTCTGGACAAGTGGGTTATGCCTCCTTGCTAGCAGACACAGACCGAGAACT
This sequence comes from Rhinatrema bivittatum, assembly GCF_901001135.1. Taxonomy (NCBI): domain Eukaryota; kingdom Metazoa; phylum Chordata; class Amphibia; order Gymnophiona; family Rhinatrematidae; genus Rhinatrema; species Rhinatrema bivittatum. The sequence continues at coordinate 375,419,422 of NC_042618.1, forward strand.
CCAAGATTTCCTTGATATCACTCGCAGTATATGAACTTGTGCAGCAGACTCTTTTAGTGCTCTCTCATCTATTCACATATGCCATTGCTATTGCATTATCGGATAAGTCAGATTGCTGCTCCTCAAATCAGTGGGAGGAAGGCCAGAAAAGCTAGTCAAATGACTCAGACGCCAAACTTATGATGGACCAACTCACTTCTTGTTTTGACTATAGGACTTGTGTCACCTGGCTGCAACAGTGAGCCCCTCCCACCTCTTAGGCTGACATCCATTGTCAGCCTACTTTCCATACTGGGATCTCTAGATTCATCCTTTTACTTAGGTTGTTCTTGTTGAGCCACCACCACAGATTCTTTCTGACCAGCTCGCTAAGATTAATACAGAGCTGGGGTAGGCTCTATAACAGGGTGTGGAATGGGTAAGCACACCTTAAAATTCTGAGATACCCAAGACCACCTCGATAGAAGGGAATTCTGAAGAGATTGCATATGTGCTTTTTCCCAGGGGACCACTTCTAGGGTTGCCACCATGGACCCCAAGACCTGAAGATACTCCCACACCCAAGAGGAGCTTGCGGACAACAATCATCTCAACTGGAATTGTATCTTGAAGATTCTTTCCTGTATTAAGAACGCTTTTCCCACAGCAGTGCCAAATCTTGCTCCCAGATACTCCAAGGCTTGAGTGGGATTCAATCTGCTTTTTGAGAAATTCACCATACAACCAAGCAATTGCAAAACCTAGACTACTCTGATGTTTGCTGATTGATTTCCTTGTTACAGTTTGGCTCTCATAAGCCAGTCGTTCAGATAAAGGTGTACTGGAATACCCTCTCTGCAGAAAAAGGTCTCCACTACTACCATTACCTAGGGAAAGGTTTGCAGTGCAGTGACCAGTCTGAATTGAAGAGCTCTGAACTGAAAATGACTCTCCATTACTGTAAACCAGGGCACCGAGGGTGTCATAAGCGCGGCTTTGGGCCCATGGGGCTGCGTGCCAGGCGTCGCTCGCCCCTTTCTTGCTGACCTGTCTAATAACTAGCAACTGTACTTCATAATAATTACTTTAATCTGCTTTACCATGATTACTACTAATAATTCTTTTCCAATCCCAGTCTGTATCTACCTAGGCTCAAACAACTCCAGCGTTCCTGACAAGATGAAGGTAACTCCATCAGGATATAAAGTAAGATCATCAATTCAATGCCATGTCATAACTATTCCCATCAAGGACTTCTTCACTAACTGCCTATTTCTTTGATTTCTGTTAATCAATGCTCAATCACTGACAAAAAAAATCTATCTTAATTTCTGATTTACTACATGGGGTCAAGCCTGATTTCATGGCTATTATGGAAACTTGGCTAAAAAATACTGACAATGTGATTATTGATCAAATAGATAATGTCCAATATGATACTTTTTCCATACCAAGAGCAATTTGACTGGGGGGGGGGGGTGTTGTTAATTATTATTAAATGAAAAAATGATGAAAATTCTTTTACACAATCTAGTTCAGCAATACGAAGTTGCCTTATTTGACTCTGTTGATCTACAGATTTGTTTATTATACTGTCCACCAGGTCTTTCAGACCATAACATCTCCCCACTAATAGAATTTTTTGCTTCAAATCTCAGCCACAATAAATCGACCATTATCATTGGCGATTTTAACTTACTTATGGACGTATTACCGCTAGAACCTACTTGTTTATTTATTTATTTAACATTTTTATATACCGACCTTCATGGAAAAAATTCATATCAGATCGGTTTACATGTAACAAGGGGTATAACTAATCAACCATTTAACAAGAGGCGAAAGTTACATATAACAAGGAGGTTTAAACTTGGAGGGCTAGCTAGGTTAGCCGGAGATTAATATATACAGGCATTAGAAATGGAAGAAATAGCATATAAAATGGACCTTGCGAAACAGACCCATTATGAATATGGTAACAAAGCAAGCAAACTACTGGCACAGGCTCTAAAGTCCAAAATTTCCCAGGCACAAATTGTGCAGATTAGAGACGCTGGGGGTCATATGCTTCAGGAGGAAGAGCATATTAGAGACAGATTTAATCAATTTTATGCTGAACTGTATGCTAGAGACCCTACCATTGTTGATCATGACAGTGAAGATTTTTTTTAGCAGAAATTCAGTTCCCCCGTCTGGATGCTGACCTAGCAGGTTGCTTAGGGGATCCAATTATAACTGCTGAGGTGTTAGAGGCTATTGCAGAACTTAAACCCAGGAAGACACCCGTGCTGGGCGGCTACACACCCCTTTTCAATAAGAAGTTTAAGGACTTGCTAGTGACCCCTCTGGCTGAAATGTTTAATTATCTCAGGTCTGACGGTATGCTGCTCCCTTCCTCCAAAACAGCAGGAATTACTATCATTCCTAAACCTGGGAAGGATACTTCTCTCAGTAGCTCATTAGGCCGATCTCTCTTATTAATGTGGATTTGAAATTGTTAGCTAGGGTTTTGGCGAAGAGATTGAATCTGGTCATTACATTTTTGATACACGCTGACAAAGGAGGATTTATGCCTGGGCGCACTGCAGGAGATAATGTTAGGAAGATTATTAGTCTTATACATGTAGCCAAGAGGACTAAACGCCCATCTGTTTTATTTGGGGTCGACGCTGAGAAAGCATTCGACCGGGTATACTGGCCCTTTCTCTTTTGAGTTATGGCCGAAATGGGAATTGATGCTCATTTTCTTAATTGGGTACGAGCACTTTATGCGGCTCCCTCAACATGTATCAAAATAAACAAGAGGATATTCGAGACTTTCCGGTCCAGCGTGGAACAAGGCAGGGGTGCCCTTTATCCCCTCTTTTGTTTGCTGTGTGTGTGGAGCTTCTGACTGTGAAGATCCAGCAAAATAGGGATGTTCATGGTATTCATATTGGTGGGGCGTAATATAAAATTTCCCTATACACTGATGATATACTATTTATGCTTACCAACCCTGAGAAATCTCTTACTTCTGTTGTGAAAGACATAACAGCTTATGGGAAGGTTTCCAGTTTTAAAATTAATGTTGAGAAATCTGAGCTCCTGCCTGTTGACCTCCTGTCTCGGCTCAAGGGACTCTTTCCGTTTCAATGGCTCGGAAAGCCCTAAAATATCTAGAGATCATGATTGGATCGGAGTATACTGAGTTATTTCAGTTAAATTACCCTGCCTTGTTTAAAAAACTGGAGAAAGATATAGGAATATGGGAACGGTTAACTGTTTCTTGGTTGGGCAGAATAGCTGCTGTTAAGCTGTCCCTTTTGTTGAAAATTGGATATTTCAAACCCTTCCCTGCCAGGTACCGTTGAGCTATCTTAGGATCTTGCAAAGGAAAGCTTTTTTTATATATCTGGAAACGTAGACCTCCGCATATTGCCAGATCAGTATTCTACCAGTCAAAAGCCAATGGAGGTTTGGGGGTACACAACTTCCTTAAATATTTTGTAGCTGCCCAGTTGAAGGCCGTCGTCGAGTTTCACAACACGACACACTGCAAACAATGGGTGACCATAGAGGAGGGAATGACAGGAGACAAGAATCTGAAGGATAGATTCTAGGTAACTGGTAAAATGCTAGATCAGATAGCGGTGGTTTCTCCATGTACGGCGTGTACATTGTCGCTTTGTGTGGAGACCTTGTATTGTAGGCAAACGGCGATATACCTTTTCCACTACTATCAGAAGGAGGGTAAATTATTCTATCACTGGGCAGAGAAAGGGATACTGACTTTGGGGCAGGTGTGGAGGGGACAATCTATACTACCTTTTGACGAGCTCAAGACTATCTATCACCTGACATCCTCGGATTATTTTGCATACCTTCGACTGAGGCACTTTTTGGTTACTAAAACTGTTCGGGATGATCTATCCAAAGGAAAATCATTGTTTGAGGGGTTATGTGAGACTGCTCATCTAGTGAAACGAGTTATCTCAAAATTGTATGTTATCTTAAACGCAGTGAGGGACTATACTGCTAAGTTTATGATTGCGTGGGAAAAAGACTTGGCGTTGGGATTCACTCCAGAGGATTGGGACATGTGTTTCCAGCAGACTAGTCACAGCTCTATCTCGGCCTCTCTATTAGAAAATAGCTAAGAGCTCCTATTTCGATGGTATATTACACTAGTAAAGATGCAAAAAATGTTCCAAAGTACTAGCGACTTATGCTGGAGGAACTATGGGCAGAAAGGAGACTATGTCCATATGTGGTGGTCCTGTCCAGATATACAACCTCTCTGGCAGAAGGTTGAAGGGTGGGTGCAAATTCTTTTAAGCGTATCTCTTTCACTGACGCCTAAACTGGTCCTCTTAAATTTCCCCACTGATATCTCCAAACCGCAATATCTATTTTTAAAGGCCGTTATACAGGCGGTGCCTGTATAACGGCCTGGGAATGGAGGAATGCAGTGTCCCCCTCCTTTGATAGTGTATTACGCCGTCTACATTGGATTTATTATATGGAAAAATTGACAGCCATTAAAAAGGATAAGTTATATAGGTTTGAAGAATCATGGCGGAACTACTGGAAGTGGCAAAATCTTAGCAAGCCAAGGTCTCTGTATTAATTCTGCTCTCTTTGGGGAGCTTATTCCCAGCTTATGTAGTGGAGGTTCTCCTGAATTGATCTTTGGGACCATGATTAGCCTGTTTGGTACATGCGACTTATAATGCTGGGTTTGCGTGACTCTCTTGTATATGATGGTGACTTTTAGTTCAAATTTCCCTGACGGGGGGGGGGGGGGGGGGGGGGGGGGGGGGGGGAGAAACATGGTTTAAAATTAAAAGTCATGTTGTAAAGTGAAGATCTGGGGCATTATTAGTTTCCTCTTCTTTTTATTTGAGATATCATCATGTTTTCTTTTTCCTTGATGTGGAACAAACATTTGTAACCCTGTGTTATGTATTGTATTTTATTTGTAATACATGAATAAAAATTATTTACAAAAAAGAAAAATATTCTCATGGTATAAGAACAAAACTAATTAGCAGACAGCTCAGTTTTTCAGAAAAACAGTAGTGTTTGCAGTGTTAGAGGACCAAAGTTGAAAATCTCTTTACTAAAAGCTATCTCTGATTTTTATGTTGATGGGACAATGCTTAGAACACCTGTCTTTGTTGCGTTTCTTTTCTTAGTCAGAGAAAAAGTAGGGAAGATGAAAAGAAGTAAGGAGGAAGTAATGAAAAAACTATGACCAGGGCTGAACAGATGATCAATGTCCACACTTGGAAAGCAGGCAGCCTATTCTAGCATACACAGAAAAGGCATAGCATGTCTCATTTTACCTGAAAAGCCCATCTTCATTAAGATCATATTCACCAATTCTTTCACATGTTGCCTGTTATAAATATCTGGGATCAGTAAAATGCATCTGTAATACTAAAGAAAAGAAAACCATCTTAAAACCAACAATTAAAGGAAAATTGGTTCTTACCTGCTAATTTTCGTTCCTGAAGTACCATGGATCAGTCCAGGCAAGTGGGTTTATGCATACCTACCAGCAGATGGAGGCAGAGAACAAATCTTTAAGGCACTGCTACATAACCAAGAGTGCCACCTGCAGTCCCTCAGTATTGACCTGGACCTACACCAAGATGTCTACCTTAACAGACCCCAATAAACCTTGGGCGAATAGAGATATGGTCAGCCATATCCAGAAGCGAGAAAGTCTTTTCGACAGATGGAGGCAGGTCTCTGGACTGATCCATGGTACTTCAGGAACGAAAATTAGCAGGTAAGAACAAATTTTACTTTCCTGTTCGTACCCTGGATCAGTCTAGACAAGTGGGATGTACCCAAGCCGCTCTTATCTGGATGGGAACTTGAAATACACTCTCCCCAATCGTCACCTCTTTTGGAGCCCGCACATCTAAGCGGTAATGTTTGGTAAAAGTGTGAAGAGAAGACCATGTCGCCACACGACAAATCTCCTGTGGAGAAAGCAGTTGATACACTGCCCACGAGGTCGCCTGCACCCTAATGGAATGCGTTCGTAACCCCTCCAGCACCAACCAGCCCCTATAGATGTAAGCCGAAGCAATTCTCTCTTTTAACCATCATGCAATAGTGCCCTTGGAAGCCTTATTTCCCTTCTTTGCCCCAATGAACAGGACAAACATGATCAAATCTCCAAAAGGCATTTGCCACCTTGAGACAGCTCAAAAGAATTTGATGCACATCCAACAAGTGAAGCTCCCTAGCCATCGGAGTATCGGCTGTTTAGTTCAGAAAGGCCGGAAGCTCGACAACCTGATTAAGATGAAAGGAGGACATTACCTTCGGCAAAAAGGAAGGAACCGTACGCAAAGAAATCCCATCCTCTGAAAAGCGGAGGAAAGGGTCCTTACAAGAGAACAGTTGCAGCTCAGATATTTGCCTACCCGAACAGATGGCCACCAGGAAAAGTCTTCAGGGTTAAATCCTTCAATGATGCCCTCCGCATTGGCTCAAAGGGAGGGCAACACAGTACCCAAAGGACCAAATTCACATTCCAAGCCGGACAGATCTTCTGCACCGGAGTACACAGATGTTTTGCCCCTTTTAGAAAATGAGCCACATCCGGAGAAGATGCCAGCGGTCTTCCCACGAAGGGAATTCAAAAGGTGCTACCTGGACCCAAAGAGAATTATAAGCCAAGCCCTTCACCAAACCGCTCTGCAAAAAGGCCAGGAGCTGCGGAATGTCCACCTTTAAAAGGCTGCACCCTGTTTTGCAAACACCAAGATTCAAAAACTCTCACACCCAGACATAAGCCATTGAAGTGGAAGGTCTCCCTGCATGAAGCAAAATTGCAATCACCGGCTCCAAGTAGCCCTTCAAACAGAGTCCCTACCTCTCAAAAGCCAAGCTGCTAGACAGAAGTAATCCTCCTACTTTGAAAATATGGGTCCCTGTTGTAGTAATCCTGAGAGATGAGACAAGCAAACGGGACTGTCCACTGCCAGACGCAGAAGGTCCACAAACGTCTCCATACGAAAGCGCAGCACCCAGAGGGTAGTATTGAACTTCTGCAGATCGAGAATGGGCCGAAAACTCCCTTCCTTTTTGGGCACAACAAAGTACACGGAGTATCGACCCTGTCCCCTCTCCAGAGGGGGCACTGAACAATGGCGCACAGGAGGTTTTGCGCCAATGGCGCAAAAGCAGAATTCTGGCTGACAGCAGTCCTTTTCCAGCCCAACGCAGGCCCCCGAGGGACAGTGGACTGCAAGGGGGAGGCAGATTGGGCAATGAAGGCATGCTGGTCCACTCATCTCCAGGGGCTATTGGAGGGAGGCTGTCCCTCTTTTACAAGGCGTGGACCAAACTCACATCGGACCAGTGGTGAGAGAAGGCTACGCTTCTTGGGGTTCTTCTTGTCCTCAGGCAACTTGTTACCCTTTGAGCTGCTCCAAATCCTCTCTGAACAGCAGTTTTCCCTTGAAAGGGAGATTAGACAGCTGGCCCTTAGACCACACATCTGCCAACCAATTTCATAACCATAGGAGCTTCCTTGCAGCTACCACTAAAATCATACTTCTGGTGCAAGTCTGAATCATGTCATACAGGGTATCCGCCACCAAGTGGGCCACCTGAACCATCTCCACGGTCGTTCCCGACCTTTTATCACACTCCTTCTGCACCCAGCACAAACAGGCCCTCTGCATGAGACTTCTGCAGACCGCTGCATGCAGGCTCGGAGCTGAAACCTCAAACAGCCTTTTCAGGAGGATTTCCAGTTTCCGATCCTGGATATCCTTCAAGGCAGCCTCAACCTGTCGCTGGGATGTTGTCTTCCTGGTAACCACGGAAACCGCAGCATCCACCTTGGAAATCTTCTATGACTCCAGGGTCTGTTCCGGCAACGGATATAATTTGGCCATAGCCCTGACTAACTTCAAGCCCGCTTCGGGAGATTCCCACTTCCGATTCACCAATTTCTTCACCATCTTAGGCATTAGGAAAGCCTTAGGGGGTCCCAGCAATCCCTCCAGGACTGGATTTACCCCCTCATTGTCTTACTCCTCCTGAGCTACCTTAATCCCCAGCTCTTCCAGAACCTGTGGAATTAATGGACCCAACTCATCCCTGCGGAACAAATGGATCATCCGAGGATCATCATCATCCGCAGCCAGAACCTTGTCCAGATCCTGCATTGAATCCCCCACAGCATTAACAGGATCCTGATCTAGATCCTGTAACAGATCTAGCGTACTAGCAGAGTCCCTGCCCGGATCCAACGGACCACCCTGTAACTGATCTGGATCCTCCATCTCATCTGACGTGTCTTCTTCCACTGTGGACCTCTTGATACCCAAAAACCTTAGGATCCCTCTGGACTCTGCCTTTTTTACTGCCTGGGTCTTCCTAAGTAAATACCTCTTGGTCCCAGCTCCTTTCCTGGCCAAATGGACCTTATACATCAGAAGGGCAAAATCCGGAGAAAAAGCTTCGAGAGCCGAAGAAGGGGGGGTCTGGTTCCGCGTCCCCTATGCCTGTTCCCCAGTCTGCCACCAGCAGGGTCTTGTTCTGTGGGAAATAGCATGGGAGGGGGAGTCCTGAGGCCCTGAAACACCAGCCTGGCTCCCAGGACATGTGGACAAAATGTCCGCCAGTTCCTCAGACCACCCCCTCCAGGTTTTAGAGGCCCTCCGGGGCCTCTAAAACCTGCCCAGCCAAACTTCTGCTCCTGCCGTCCCACGGGGACCCCAAGGAGGTCCAAGCCCCTCCGGAGACGCATTCCCCGCAAAACGCAGTTGAATCAAGGTGAGACTGCCTTGAGCTGCATCTGTGGAAAACTTTCCTGTGCAGCACAGAGGTGCCATAGTGGTGAAAAACGGGCCTAAAAATAAACCTTGCCTGCAAGCACTGTCGGCAGTGCTGTCCGGTGCTGAACAAAAACCCATCCCCAAAAAATACGGCGATTCGGCCCCACTCACCTGGAACTGCCTCCCGGCAGCAAAACTGAACAAAGCCGGTCAAGCACAGCCTAAGAGCTGCTTCTTCCCCTCTTCTTCTGTTTGTTTGTTTTCTTTTTTGTTTCAACAAATAAAGGGACACACACCCATAAGAGAAAGAAAATGGAATACTTCCCTGTTTCTGGCGAAGGAGGCTGAGCACAGGAGGTGACAGGGACCCAGAGAGGATGAGGGAACCGGAACCCTTGGCTATCACCTTCCCTGAAAGTCAAGGGCCGAGCTAATACAGGGATCACTAACTCCCTGCTCGACATGCTCTACCCGAGGGATGGCCCCTAAAGGAACCTAGCACCACAGGAAGCCAAAATCTCCTTACAAACTCCTCTCTATTCTTCTTTTTTTTTAAACTCCAGAGACTGCAGGTTTGTACTTCTACCATCTGCTGGAGGCAGAGAAATACTGAGGGACTGCAGGTGGCACTCTTGGTTATGTAGCAGTGCCTCAAAGTTTTGTTCTCTGCCTCCATCTGCTGGTTGGGATGCATAAACCCACTTGTCTGGACTGATCTGCAGTACGAACAGGAAAAACAAATTAATAACATTAATAAAAAAGGTTGAAAACTTAAGGAGGTAACAATCTTTTAAAAACCTAATTAGCTGTAAACCAGGAATAACCACTGAAGACTTTTCATTTAGTTTGAGATTTTCAACATTCACTTTTTATTTCTTTGTCACTTGTAAAGATCTTTAAGTGTATTTTCAAACGTTATAAAGTAAAAGCATCTTGCACCTAATCAGCAGTTTTAAGTAAACAAGATGGCAGGGAGCTTTACTAGCGCAACCACTGAAAATACAACCAATGAGGGGGTGAAATGTGCAGTAATTATTTAGGTAAAAACATCCAGTGTAATAGAGGGGACAGGGAAGGGGAAATCTCAGCACAAGCCTAATCTTCTGTGTAACAAAATCTATAACAGTTCACTGCAAACATTTTCCAAAGCATGTACAATATAATGTGAAAAATTAGATACCATTCTATTTAACCATTTCTGTTGAATCTTCATAGGACCAAAACAAAGTTCTAAAAGTGAAACAGTACCTTAGTAATGAACAACAGTGGCACCACTGAATAAGATCTCATTTCCTGCAACAGAAATTGTACCCACAACTTTCTTGTCCAAAAGAGTCTATCTACAATACTACTCTATTTCATTTTTACACATGTCATGAATGTATCTGATGATAATTTATCCACTGGGAGAAAAGCCTTAGAGAATTATGCCCACATAAACACAGGAAACAGCAGATAAGGATGAATTACTGTCTAACTGATCTCTTCTACACTGCTCAAGCTAAAGATATTGCCCAGCTGTTGGCCAAAGAAGCTTGAGCACCAACAGGATATCACTTTATCTAACTTAGGTCTAGATGAAATAAGGTGTGTTGGACATGCGCACAGTTTTACCCCCCAAACGTGCACTTTTGCGTACAGTCTTTACTCTCAATGCAGTAAAGAATTATGCATGGCAAAAATGTGCCATGACAAAAAAATTGTGCACACAAAATTAGCATTTCTTCAATTAAATCCCCTGCTAATGAAAGCATTACTATTACTACCTACTGCAGTGGCAGTAGGTTAAACTCATGGTTTCTTAATGCTGGAAATTTAACTCCGGATCACAGCAGGAGTAAAGTTAATCAGACTAATATTAGTCCATGGGGCTGAACCCAAAGTTCATGGTGCACATTAAGGGCACGATTTTAAAAAGCATTTACACGCTTAAATTGGGTTTTACAAATAGAAATTCACTTTACCCATGTAGGTGGGTTTTTGAAAACTGCTACAATATATGCCATTGAATTCTCCATAGGATATTCACGTGTACAGTAAGTGCATTTTATGCAGGTAAATGAGCTTTTGAAAATTGCTATGATATATGATTTTACATAACGCTTGAAAATTCACGCCTAAGCAGAGAAATTACTTTCTGCACAAATTTTATGCACACAAATTTTGCTTTGTGAGCATAAATCATGCTTTACGCACAGAAGACATTATTTGTGCACACAGAATATTTTCTACACGAAAACATGTTTTGTGCATATAAATCATATTTTATGCGTGCTAAGCATGTCTTCAGCACACATTTTCAGGTTAGTTTGCTTTTTTTTTTTTTTTTTTTTTTTAACTCCCGATGCATTATCATAGCAGTAGCTTACTGCATTGGGAGATACATTTTTTTGTTTTTTGCATGCGTTAAACTGTGTGCTAAATTTCAGCATACAGTTTAAACGCATAGTTTATTACATCAGCCCCTTAATTTTAGAATTTACGAATCTTCTGCCAAACACATTTTGGGGGAAATTCTTAAAATATCTGCATTGGGACAAAGTCTGTGGGTATCTTTTCATGATGGCTTTGCTCCAAGTTTCAAGGCAAAAATAAACAGACTTTCATGTCGATAACTGCTGTGAAAACAAAGTAGCCGCAAACATTTGCACTTGTCTTTTCTGCGGGTACTGTTTGAATAGAAAATAACATGCATAGATTTCAACATGGCCCTGGGAACACCTTCTCTGAATATGGCTAAATGTTCACAAGTTGCAGACCTGGAAAGGGAATTTTCAGACCAATGATTTTTCAAGAGAAAGTATTTTTTTTAACCTTTTGCAAACTTGCCCTCTTATCTGATTCAATTTCAGCCAAGTCCCAAAGGCCTACATAATCACCCAATTACATTTTGCAATATTTGCAAATCATACTAATCCCCCATTTCATGTAGGAACTTTGTTCCAGAGGGAAGGAATTTAAAAGTTTAGTGTATAAATATCTGACAAAATTGTATTCATCAGTTTGACTTAGAATTATATGCATAAATAAGATCATAGCTGCTATACCCACCTTTAAATCTTTCAGAGGTATCTCCAGATATTTTTGGATTACATGTGACCATATGGTCTCCAGGTCTGCCAGAACAGCAGTAAGAGAGCCCCCTGGTCCTGAGTGTAGGTTCAGCTGACCTCTCTGTATGGGAATGTGAATATTATAGCAGTCTGTTGGATTAACATAGACAGCCTGCAAAAAAGAACAAGGCAGTTATTTTATACCATACTCCGCGAATCATTCTGCAAGTCAGGGAGAGGAATGCTAGAGAACTTTCAGCCTGAAAACATGGTAACCACCAATACTTTTCAAAATCAAAACGAACTATAACATCAGTAATTACAAACTGCGAAGGATTAGTCAGTCAGAAATTAAATAGATCATATAAGGTAATCATAAAAAGAGGTCAAGTGCATCGGCTAGCTGATTGCATGTGTCAATCACTTAGGCAGAATGTGCATCTGTACCAAGGTTCTAAGCAAATGGATCCCCTGTGTGGCTGAGATCATCACTTAGCTATGATGTGCACTTGGAGCACTTTAAAATAAATTGGACATTATAAAAGTCTATGAAGAATTAAAGAAGCTTTGAAATTTCTATAATTAGAGGATGAAGATTACAGCAGAATTAGAGGTAATATTTGATTCCTGCTATTTATTGTGAAGTCAGTATTCAAAAGCCATTTAGATGGATAACAGTTATTGGTCTAAATGGCTAGTTTAGGTACATTCAGTTGGATAAGTCATTATCCAGTTAAAATCTAGCCAGATTTAAAAAAATAAAAAATAAAATAAAAAATACAAAAAAAAGAGGCGTTTGGGAGCATAACAAGAAGGGGCTACTTATCTGGCTAACTTAGTACCTAATTCACTACAGATTTTTCCCATAGACACAAATGGAAGAAAAGCCTTAATGAAGCTGGCCCTTAGATGGATAAAGCACAGTTGCTTGCCTATAACAGGTGTTCTCCTAGGACAGTAGGAAGTTAGTCCTCACATGTCGGTGACATCATCCGATAGAGCCTGGCACGAAAAACTTTTGTCAAAGTTTCTAGAAGCTTTGACCAGCACACTAAGCATGCCCAGCATGCCACTATCCGCACGTCCACATGAGGTCCACCTTCAGTCTCGTAACATAGATAAAAAATATGAGCAAAAAAATAAAACAAACCGGAAAGAGAACCAAATTCCGTGGGGCAGGATTCCTGAGGACTAACATCCTGCTGTCCTAGGAGAACACCCATTATAGGTAAGCAACTGCACTTTCTCCTAGGACAAGCAGTATGGTAGTCCTCACATGTGGGTGAAAACCAAGCTCCAGGCTGTCCCCCGGCAGCAGGAAAGACCAACAGTTACTGAACAAAGTGCCAACGGGCACAACAAAAACTGCGGTGCAGTTAGTCAGCAGGGGATTGCCTGGCCCCAAGCAAGGGTTTTAGGCAGGAAGAGTTGGTCTAGAAGAGACTGTGGAGGACGGACTGGCCGAAGGCACTGTCCTGTCAACCATCTTTGTCTAAGCAGTAATGGCCGCGAACATGTGAAGGGAACTCCATGTTGCTGGATGGCAAATTTCAACAACGGGGACTACTCGCAGATGAGCCACTGACGTCGCCATGGCCAGCACAGAGTGAGCTTTGATTCGGTCTGTCAGCTGAAGGGCTGCTTGCGCATAGCAGAAGGCGATGCAATTCGCCAGCCAATTGGACAAAGTCTGTTTACCTACCGCCACTCCCAGTCAATTGGTATCAAAGGACACAAAGAGATGAGTGGACTGCCTGTGACAGGCCATGCGTTCTAAATAAAAAGCCAAGGCCTTCTGGCAGTCCAATGTGTGACGAGCCCGTTCCCTTGAGTGGGAATGAGGTCTGGGAAAGAAGGTGGGTAAACCAATGGACTGACTGATATGGAAATCAGTCACCACCTTAGGCAGGAATTTAAGGTGAGTATGCAAGACCACACGATCATGAAAAAACCTCGTGTATGGCAGGTACATAACCAAGGCTTACTGACTCTATGAGCCGAAGTAATTGCCACTAGGAATATAACTTTCCAGGTGAGGCATTTCGGGTCGCAGGAGTGCAACGGCTCGAAGGGAGGATGCACAAGCTGCGCCAGGACAATGCTGAGGTCCCAGGATGCAACAGGAGACCAAAGAGGGGGCTTCAGTTGAATCAGAGCCCTCATAAAACGACCTACTAAAGGCTGTACCAAGATGGGAGTGACAGCAACACCCCGATGGTATGCACTAACAGCACTAAGATGGACCCTGACTGAGCTGGTTTGAAGTCCAGACTCAGAAAGGTGCCACAAGTAGTCCAACAGTTTGGGAAGGGGGCATGTGAATGGATCCAAGTCATGCCCTGTACACCAGGTGGAGAATCTTTTCCATTTCAATCTATAAGACTTCCTGGTTAAAGGCTTTCTAGAAGCCACTGGCACCCAGGAGACACTGTTCGAGAGATCCAGGGGCTGAAGAACTAGGCGCTCAACATCCACGCCATGAGGGCTAACGCCCGAAGGTTTGGATAGTGCAGGATACCCTGGTTCTGAGTTATCAGATTGGGCGTGGTCCCCAGCTGAATGGGGTCCCTGATTAACAAATCGTGAAGGAGAGGAAACCATATCTGACAGGGCCAATAAGGAGCATTGAGGATCATGGTCCCTCCGTCCTGTTGAAGCTTCAGCAGGGTCTTCGAGAAGCGGGCGAGGGGGGTTTGTGTACAGCAGACCCTTCCCCCAGTGAAGGGAGAAGGTGTTGGAGGCCAGATGTCAGCCCCTGGTGATAGGGATCAGAAGCTGCTCACCTTGTAGTTGTATGGGGAGGCAAAGAGATCCACATCTGGGGTACCCCACTGATGAAATATTCTGCCCGCCCCCTCTGGATTTAGGGACCACTCGTGTGGCTGAAAGGAGCAGCTCAGCAGGTCTGCCAGTACATTCAGAGTCCCAGGCAAGTACATCGCTCACAGCGACATCCCCTGTGACAGAGCCCAGGACCACACCTGCACTGCCTCATGACAGAGGAAGAACAATCCTGTGCCTCCCTGTTTGTTGATATACCACATTTCAACTTGGTTGTCTGTCCGGATTAGGACTTCCTTGCGTGACAACCGGTCCCTGAATGCCCAGAGGGTGTAACGGATCGCCAAAAAGTTTATTTGACAGCAGGCTTTGTGAGCGGTCCAGAGACCCTGCGTATGGAGGCCATCCACATGTGCTTCTCAGCCCTGAAGAGAGATGTCGGTGGTGAGGACCACTTGAGGCAGGGCAGCCTGGAAGGGAGTTCCCCACTCCAAATTAGAGAGGTTTTCCCACCAGGACAGAGATGCCCTCAGAGGTTCCGTGACTGCGAGACAGGTCTTGAGTTACTGGGAGGCCTACTGCCACTGCGACCTCAAGGTCCATTGTGCCCTCTGCATGCACAAGCGGGCGAGAGGGGTAACATGGATTGAAGCCGCCATGAGGCCCAACAAATGGAGCAGAAGGCAGGCAGTCACCTGCCAGCTGCTGCCCATGAAGGTTGCCAATGAGGCGAGGGCAAGAGCCCGATTGCAGGGCAGAAATGCTTTTGCCTGCGCCGTGTCCAGCCTGGCTCTTATAAAGTCCAGCTGAGGAGATAGGCAGAGGTGAGACTTCGAGTAGTTGATTACAAGGACTATAAAGTCTGCACTGTCTGGGCTAAAGCACTCATCATCCCTGTGCGGGAGTTGCTCTTGATCAACCAGTCATCTAGGTACGGGAAGACGTGCACCGTACGACGCCTGAGGTACGTAGCTACCACCACTAAGCATTTGGTGAAGACACAAGGGGCTGAGGCCGACCCAAAAGGCAACACCTTGAACTGGAAGTGAGCCTTCCGCACCATGAAGCAGTAGAGTAGAGCCAGTCTCCTCTTTTGAGGAGGGGGATCAGAGTGCTCAGAGAAACCATCTTGAGCTTTTCTTTTAAGAGAAATTTGTTCAACGCCCTTAAGTCGAGAATGGGGCACAAGCCTCAGTTTCTCTTCGGTATGAGGAAATACCTCGAATGGAACCCTTGGCCCTGCTGAGGGCGAGGAATGGGCTCTACCGCTGCTGCTGTGAGAAGGACGGAAAGTTCTGGCCGAAGTATGGCCTGCTGGGCGGACAAACCCCTTGTCGGATATGGGAGCAAGTTCACCGGGAACCATCTGAAATTGAGCCAGTACCCCTGACAGACTATGTTAAGGACCCATTGGTCTGAAGTGATGGCCCCCCAGTGGTGAATGAAGCCTACTGGGGGATCTAGTGCTGGGGACACATTTGGCTGACTCATGCTCCCTTGCTGCCAGTCAAAAGCCCGTGGCTGGGGCTTGCTGGGGTGCTGGTTGAGGCCTAGGTGCCCGCTGTTGACTGGAGCGGCTCCTGGAGCTAGTACACGGCGTGCAAGTTTGAGAGGCTGGGGGATAGTATTTCCTCTGCCTGTAAAAGGACTTTCTGGAACTTGGCCTGGAAGATTTCCTGACAGAGGAAAGAGCGTCCGAAGCGCTAGAAGAGCTCTTGGAGGGTTTCATGGTGGTCCTTCAATTGAGCCACCACATCCTGGACCTTATCCCCAAAGAGGTTGTCACTACATGAGAGGTCAGCCAGCTTCTTCTGCACCTCTGGGTGGTCAGAAGCCTGGAGCCAGGCCATTCTATGGGCGCCGATGCCCATGGCGGCTACTAGGGCCGCAGTTTCAAACACATCGTAGGTGGACCTCACCTCATGTTTGCCAGCCTCTAAATCCTACAGAACAATAGCTGAGAACTGCGGCAAGCTCTCTGCGAGGTCCTGGACCCGTTTCCAGAGGCTCCAGTTTATCGAGTCATATACAACTGGTAGGCGGCAGACCTTTTTGCCCAGAGCATCGAGCTCCCTATGCTCCCACCCTGGAGAGGCAGAGGCATGGGTACGGAAGCACTAGGCCTTTTTAAGGGCAGATTCCACTACCACCGACTAGTGGGGGAGATGTGGCCTTATGAATCCCAAGGTCTACTGTACCAGATAGGTGGCATCCACCTTCCTATTGACTGGAGAGATGGAGATTGGGTGTTCCCAAATTCGAAGGAAAAGGTCCTTAAAGATATCATGATTGGGAACTGCCACGATTTCCTTGGGAGCGTCGACAAACTGAAGCACTTCTAGAATCTTATCCCATGCATCCACCTCCGTAAGAAGTTGGAAGAGAATAGCCTCTGCCATGACCCTGACAAAACCCACAAAGGAGATTCCTCTAAAAGGGGGGGGGGGGGGGGGGGGAGTGGGCAGATGCCTTTCCTCTGGCGTGGAAGGCTAGGAGAGGGGGTCGTCCGAGAATTCGGATGAAGACTCTGAGGAAATCGCCCCCCATGGATCATAAGGGTCTTCTTCCTCACTAAGGCCATCATGGGGCTGGTGCATGCGAGGCTCGTGGAGGATCCTAGTCCTAGGCCCCGAAGGCTTCAAAGGCACAGAGGGCCCCACAGGAATCGACAGTTCCCCTGGTAACGGGGGGACTGAGGGCCACGGGAGGCCAGAGGGCCCAGGCAAAGGATCGAGGATCGAGGCCTTGGGAACGCAGCACCGGCCACGTCTTCCTCCTTGGAGGATCCAATAATAGGGATCGCTCCTGAGGGGGCATCAGTGGCTGCTGGGAAACCGAAGGTCCTTCGGTCACTGGTTACGTCAGGAGGTCGCCTAAAAGGACATCCAGACGCACAAGCAGAGGCGCCAGAATAGACGACAGAGGCTTTGGCACCGGCATGGGGACCGGTGGTGGCTCGACATTCCGCAGAGCTCTGAGCACCATGGTCTGCACCCTGTGGTCTAACTCCTCCTGAAAGTCCAGTGAGGCCAGAACTGAAGGGGGGGGGGGGGATGAGGCGTTACCGGCTCTTCCTCTGTTCTCAGAGGAGGCACGGTGCCCGGCACAGATATCTGTGGGGAGCACCTGGGAGTCCCAGGTACATCGGAGAATGGGACCTCCGAGGCACGGGGGTCGCTTTGGTGGTGGTATGGCAGCCGCCGGACCACACCAGACCGGATCCGTGTGCTGACGGCGACCAGTGTTGATGCTTGCATCTCCCATGGTGCTTGGTCCGGTCTTTCCCCGGCACCGAGGAGGCAGAAGATCCCAATATCCTGCAAACTGCTGAGATCATGGAGATCCCTCATTCTTTCGAAGGTGCAGGAGGAGTAGCAGCGAGAGGGAGCATATCAAGGGGCTCCCCTCGACCCCCTGGAATTGATGACTACAACATGAGTGTGGATGGAGCAGACTTGTTAGAACCGAAAAGCTTCTCCATCTTGTCAAGGCGCGCATGATGGCCCTTGGGGGTCATCTGGTCACATAGTTGACACCCTGGATGTCGTGCGAAGCCCCCAGGCAGAGGATACAAACCTCATGCGGATCTGTAATGGACATGTCCGCAGGCACTGGGGGCACAGATGAAAGCCAGACGACGTCATGAAAACACCCAACGTGTGGTTGATGACTGGCAGCCACCGGGAAGTGGGATTCGACAGCGAAGAAGCAGAAAAGAGAGTTTTTGAACCTACCGCACTGAGGAGGCGCCAACTGCGAAGGGGGACCAGACGATGGGACAAGAAAAATATTCAATGTTTACAAGAAAAACAAGAAAGAAGTGGAGCTCCACGAACCGCAAGGCAACTGCACTGCGGAAAAAGAGACTGAAGGGGTAATTCGCATGGACACACAGATAGTGGCTTGCTGGGCATGCTCCGTGTGCTGGTCAAAGCTTCTAGAAACTTTGATGAAAGTTTTCCGTGCTGGGCTCAATCAAACGATATCACCCACATGTGAGGCCTACCATCCTGCTTGTCCTAGGAGAAGAAGTGATTCTTAAACTTATACAGCTAAGTTATTTGGCAAACTTTAGACCTGCTATTGAAATTAGCCAGTCTAAAATTAGCCTGATAACATATCTGGCTAACTTTAAGCTTATCCAGATATATTTAGTAGCATGGCCACACTGGTGAATATCCCAGCTAAATTAGCTGGGCAAGCCTTAGCCGGCTATCTTACTTAGCTGGCTAGGTCTCAGTATTGACCTCTGTGATTTTAGCTCTGTTCCCCAGGAGTGCAACTCAAATACTTAAAAAAAAAAAAAAAAAAGTATGCTCATCTCCCAGCCCCCGTCTACTCTTTCCTGGCCATTTACATCCACCTACAAACTGTTCATCTATTGATATTTAAATTGCCCACGGCAACTTCTTAAGAGCTGACTCCTAAATGCTGTTCAGATACAAGTATGAGGTAAGTAAATGTGAGCTATGCTCTCCACTTTGGACAGATTTCTTTTTTTAAGATGACTGAATTACGATAATGTATGAGTGGTCAGCAGTCAGGGTTGAAACCTTGGAGTTACTGCTCACAAGTTTCAAACTTGTACTAACTCAACCTCTTTTTCTGTCACTTACTTCAAGAAAAAAAATCTTTATTTTTAAAGTGGTCCTGGAATACAAAGCTTAGGATATGATACTATCTGACAAGAAGAAGATCTCCTCTTCTGGTGTCAGCTCCTGGAATTACTAGTCCTAAAACCTCACTCATTTTCATGATGCAGTAAATCAATTTCTGAAAAGCAAGCTTTCATTAATCCGGGTACGTACAGGGAATCACAAACATGAGAAATGATGAACAGAACAGCCTCCAGCAGACAGGTCTGATGTTTACAAAATGATTTCACTACAGAAGACTGCTTTAAAATGACTTTAGTTTAGTTTAAAATGACTCTAGTTTAGATGCACAAAATGTAACATTTAGTGGGTAATTTTGAAACAACCAATTTTCAAAACAGACATTTGTGTGCAAGTCCACTTTGAAAATTATCTCACCAAATTTACCCACACAAAATGACATCTGCCATTATGTGCACAGAAAATTTTGGGGAAAATTTACACACATCCTTCTGAAGATGCAAAACTATGTACATGAGTTCAAACTCCTCCCTCTGCCACCCGTGGGTAAACTTAGGCAGTAATGGGATGCATGTGCATATGTTTGCCCACATATTAGCTGGGCAATTTTGTAAAAGGCCATTTCTGCAAGTAAAACACTGTTTTATCCAATAAATGCCTTGGAGAATTATCCTCTCTGATGGCACTGCTACAAAAAATGAGTAAAGCCACACAATCTGGCATCATTGACTGTCAATTAATTTTGTGTTTCTTTTTTCAAGGCATATGATCTTCACTACCCAAGCCAATCTAAATCTCACTTGAAGGTATATGGTGGCACATGACCCTTCTTTACTACAAGGATCAAACTCTCCTAACTGCAAATTCCAATAAAAATCAAAAAAACCATACCTCTTCTCCTACAACATACTCAGGATGATGAGATGTGTTGGTCCATTTAATGCCAGAACTGTGGTCTAATATTGCAGGACGCATCTGTTTATTGTAGACCCGTGCCTGAAATGCCAAATAATTCTCATATTATTCAAAATAAGAAAATAACAAAATCTCCTGTTTCTCAGAACAGCATTACAACATAGTTGCAACTAGGAGCCGGCCGTCCATTGCTCCTACCATGTGACGGTGGTCGACCAATGGCACCGGTAGCCCCTGTGACAGAGTAAGGGCAAAGGCTATCGGCGCCATTTTGTGGACAAGTGCAAGGTGTTGCATATAGGGAAAAATAACCCTTGCTGTAATTACACGTTGTTAGGTTCCATATTAGGAGCTACCACCCAGGAAAAAGATCTAGGCATCGTAGTGGATAATACTTTAATCATCAGCTCACTGTGCTGCAGCAGTCAAAAAAGCAAACAGAATGTTAGGAATTATTAGGAAGGGAATGGTTAATAAAACGGAAAATGTCATAATGACTCTGTATCTCTCCATGGTGAAGACCGCACCTTGAATACTGTGTACAATTCTGGTCGCCACATCTCAAAAAAGATATAGTTGCGACGGAGAAGGTACAGAGAAGGGTGACCAAAATGATAAAGGGGATGGAACAGCTCCCCTATGAGGAAAGGTTAAAGAGGTTAGGACTGTTCAGCTTGGAGAAGAGACGGTTGAGGGGGATATGATAGAGGTCTTTAAAATCATGAGAGTTCTAGAACGGGTTAATATAAATCGATTATTTACTCTTTCGGATAATAGAAGGACTAGGGGACACTCCATGAAGTTAGCAAGTAGCACATTTAAAACTAATTGGAGAAACTTCTTTTTCACTCAATGCACAATTAAGCTCTGGAATTTACTGCCAGAGGATGTGGTTAGTGCAGCTGGGTTTAAAAAAGGTTTGGATAAGTTATTGGAGAAGCCCACTAACTAAGCTGTCTTAGGGAACAGCCACTGCTATTATTGGCATCAGCAGCATGGGATCTACTTAGTGTTTGGATACTTGCCAGGTTCTTATGGCCTGGATTGGCCACTGTTGGAAACAGGATGCTGGGCTTGATGGACCCTTGGTCAGACCCAGTATGGCATGTTCTTATGTTCTTATCCAGTTAGGGGAGCTCCAAAAATAGGCAACCCTTCAGGCAACTTTTTCTATTCCCACACCAGGCTGGGAATAACCAGGCTTAGCAAAATCAGGAGGTGGTAATTCTCCCTGAGCCTCAAACGACGCTGATACAAATGTGAGGGAACACCAAGCTGAGATGCCCGAATGACAAGCAACACATATGGCAAGGCGCTTAGGTTTCTTCACTATGGGCGCTATAGTTTGCCAATACACCTAACAGGCATCTGACAACACTGTGCCTATATAAGTACCCAACCTGAGCTCCATCAGGACGCTCAGATAACATGCACAAAAAGGCATGTGCATAAAAAAGGCACATATGTGTGCGCACAAATGGGCGCTCTGGTAGGTGCTCCTATGCGCCTAATTAGATGCCCAACTAGGTGCTCAACAAAGTGCACAACAAGTAGCACAGTCAGACACAGTAGCACAATTCGACGGAAACTGAAAAGGGCAGTCTGCGGCACACAAAAACATCGCTGCGGCCTATCACGCGGCGAACCAGCAGAGCCTTGGAGGTTAGCCTAGCCAAAAGGGCTGCTCAACCTGCCAGGCTGCCCCATCACCTGAACTCCACCAGAGGCAGGAACGACCATCGGATCGCGCACCAAGACCGAGGGGGTGAGCAATCCCTACTTAACTCCCCTTCTCATCCTTTTTTTTTTTTTTAACAATACCCTTTACTTGAGCTCAGCCCATCCCGACTGAGTACAAGTTCAGTCTCCGGTTGCCTTGAGAGAGGGCACAGACCTTCACTACCGCACTCAGCTTCTTGCACCCTCTTGCCTTTCAGCTGTTTTTTGGGTTTTTTTTCACAGCTAAACCCTTGCCAGTTGAGAAACCAGCTTCCAGACCAAGGCACTCATCTGAGGGACCAAGGAAATCACCTCAGCAATTCTCAACCATAAGGTTTCACCACAGGAGAGCGGGCAAATTAAATTTCCTCTTTTTTTCTCCTTCAAAGCTTTAAAGCAATCCCCAGTAGGGAATGCAAGTCCACAATCTGCTAGAGATGGAGAATACTGGTGGGCTGATGTCACTGCAGGGGTATATATACCGTGATGTCAGCTTTGCTCCGTCTCCATCTGCTGGTAGAGGTGCGTAACCCATTGGCTTTGCATTCACCTGTCTGTATGCTAAGAAACCAATTATTCAATTATCCATAATTTTTTGGAAAATAGGTTTTTAGTCTCTTCCTAAAAGCCAAATAATTCAACTTTGATCTTATTTCAAATGGAATGTGATTCCAAAAAGGGAGCCCAACTTTCTAAACTGTCCGAGGTACAGCATTTGAGCACATAAGTAGGCCCGTGGAGATTTATGCTAAAATTTTATAAACTATGTGGCATAATAAAAAAAACCAAAAGACTCACATGGGTTTACCTGCTCAGGTGAGACTGGGATACGTCTTGCACCATTTGACATCTTTTTGGACCATATTGCCTGATCCACCATCTTAAGACCATTCTGTCTTTGCTCATTACTCTCTGGTTTCTAAAAAGTGAACAAAATGTATTGTATTTATTAAAAACTTGATTACTTGCCTAACATCAACATCTAGACAAGGTACAATCAAATAGACACAAAAATACAATTGCTATATAAAATAAAAAAATATAGTAATTAAACCACAAGTTAATTAAAAAAATAAAAAAAATAAAAACCATTCATCAAATGCAGAAGACAGACAGATCTCCAGCAATCGAACCCTCCCCATAGACCCTATAGTACCAACAGTACCTCATCTATCACATCCCTTAGAGGTGACAAACTTACCTCTAGGAGACCTAATATTGACTTGGACAAACCCAGGCAAACATCCAGGCTTTGGTCAATTGGTAAGGTGGGAAAAAATGATTAAAAAATGCACAATGCACACACACAATACCTCTTTTTGCAGTGAGGTATGAGAAAAAAAAAACAGACAAGAGAACTGTGGTATCTCCTTCTCCTCATTTGCTTGCCAGAAACTGAGTCAGCAACTGGGAGCTTTTCAAGGGGTACAAACACACATCAAGAGAAAAGCAATCATTTCCCCATCACCCCAACCTTAGCATCTACTTATGGCAGAATTAAATTTTACCTTGAGCATTACTTCACCAGAAATTATGAATCATTAATTTCCATAGAATGCTGGGATTGATTATCAATATCTCAATTCAGAAAACTATGGAATATGCACACAGGATCCCTACTTGCGAAGAAGTAAAAGAAAAGTCAGAGATCAAGTGGAGTCGGGTCTGTGGCACTGCATTAAGAATTAAATTGGACAGGCTAGTTGGGCCTAAAAGCCCTTATCTGTATCTTGCTTTCAAATGCCATGAAGAGATTTCTGTAAATGTGTTTTGTTGACTTACATTGAGTCCATCTCTTAGAAGCCATCTATCCCTGTACGTAGGTTGTCCTGGATATTTGTGTCTTCTTGCAATGATGTGAGGAATGTTATGAGGAAGTGTGTCTGTAGCTCTGCCAATCCTCAGGATGGCTGATCCAGGGTGTATTACAACAATAAAGTTGCTCTGTATTTGCTGGAAGTATCAAAAATACAATACTGTATATGACTCGACAAATCAAATACTGTGTATGAATGATTAGACAACATTAAAGACTAAGGGGTAGATTTTAAAAGGGTGCGCACGCTACCCGGAGCGCGCACATTTACACCCGATTTTATAACTTGTGCGCGCAAGTTATTAAATCAGGGGTTGGCGCGCACAAGGGGGTGCACAATTGTTCACCTTGTGTGCGCCAAGCCACACTGCCTTCCCTTGTTCCCTCCCAGGCTGCTCCGAAATCAGAGCGGCCTGAGAGGGAACTTCCCTTCTCCCTAGCCTGATCTTTCCACCCCTTCCCCTAACCATTCACCCCCATTAACTCCTACTCCTAACCTTTATTTTACCAGAGGCAGGCGCAAGTTGCACGAGCCAGCCGACTGCCGGCACGCATTCCTCGGCACAGCGGCAAATGGCCACTGTGCCAGGAAACGCTGAACCCGCCCCTGCCCCACCCTTTTTTGCAAGCCCCAGGACTTACACACGTCCTGGGGTTTTACGTGCGTTGCCCGGCCTTTTTAAAATAGGCCTGGCGCGTGCAAGGCCATTTACGCGCGTAACCTTTTTAAAATCCAGCCCAAATAGTGCAGTATGACAATGTTGATGACAACAAATATTAATTTACAAAGAGCAAAAGGGATATCCAAAAGAAAGTCTGATAACCACTGAAACAGAGTTCTGCTCCCTTTCATTAAAATGGACAAAGATTATGAAGTGCAAAAAGTACATTAAGATCTTACCAAAACACAAAGACGACAATTTTCAAAAGGTTTAGGTTCCTAACTTAGGCAGTCATCCTTTTAAATTGGCCTTTTTGAAATTTTACCAGAGCTTCTCCTAATTTTACTAGGAGGCTAAATTTAGGAACCTAAACAGTGGGTGGCTAAGGTGATGGAGATAAGGCAGGGGAAAAAACATTAACTGCTTAGCATTGATTTTCAGCATTAGGCATCTAACTTAGGATCCTAAATGTAGGCAAATGAATTGCAGATTCTACATTTAGGTGAATTTTCAGTTGAAAACTGGAAACTATTTTTGACTGAAAATAGGCACCTAATATAACTCAGCTTTTTTTTGGAATATTGGTCCCTATGATCTTTATATGATTAAAAGTCCTGGAAAATACACCATATTATCTGTGATTTAGAGATTAAATCTGATTATCTCTACAGCACCCAAAGGAAAAGAAGAAACTACTATTTACCTGATAACTTCCTTTCCTCTATAGTAAGAGCAGATCAATGCCAACAAGTGGGTTACGCACCTCTGCCAGCAGATGGAGATGGAGCTAAAGCAGATGTCATGGCCATATAGTCCCGCCCTGACATCAGCCCGCCAGTATTCTCTGGAAAGTCAAACTGTTGACAAAACTGGTTATACGTGAACATTACTATTAACAACCAACCATTCAGGCTTCCCAAATAACAGGAACACTGAGCTCAGCCGAAAGAAGGAACATATCTAGTAAACTAAAGGCTAGAGAATTCATTTACCAGTTTTCAACGAAGCGCAGGAATCATACTCTGCATAGCTTGACCGAAGAAAGGCTAACCACAAATTTAAACATTGGAGACTGAGGGTAGGTCTGGGATTGACCTGCCTTTACTAGAAGAAAGGAAATTATCAGGTAAGTAGTAAGTTTTCCTTCCTCAGCATTCAGGCAGGTCAAGCCCAACAAATGGATGTACCAAAGCTAATATCGAAAAGGGTAAGAGGCTGTCAGCGGATCAATCAATACTGCCTCCGCAAACGTGGCATCCTCTCTAGCCTTATCATCCAAGTGGTAATGCTTGGAGAAGGTATGCAAAGATGACCACGTTGCCACTCGAAAAATTTCAGCAGGCAACAACAAATGAAGTTCAGCCCACAACACTGCCTGAGCTCTCGTGGAGTGCAGTCTAACCTGTTTCGGAAAGGCAAAGTCAGCAGTCACACAGGCTGCCATAATGATCTCCTTAACCCAGTGGACTATCGTTGCCCACGTCACTGGAGCTCCCTGTTTACCTCCACCATGGAACACAAACAGACGATCAGACTTCCGAACAGCTTTAGTCATATCCAAGTACCGCAGTAATGATGACTGAAAGTCCAAGGAACGCAAAAGATGGTACTCCGTTTCATCTCTGTCCCTGTCCAAAGCGGGCAGGGACAGATTCAAATAAAGCTCTGAAACCACTTTTGGCAAAAAGAAGGGCACAGTCCAAAATTGAACCGCACCCAGAGTCATACAGAGAAAAGGCTCATGGCAGGTAAGAGCCTATAGCTCAGAGTCCAGACGTGCCAAACAGATTGCTACCAAATAAAACTATCTTCAAGGTTAAGTAGCCGCAAGGAAAGAGCACGCAGCGGTCGAAAAGTTGGAGCCGCCAAGAACTTGAGGACTAAGTTAAGATCCCACAGAGGCACCAGAAGCAGCATCGGGGGGGGGGGGGGGGGGGTGTGAAGATATTTAACTCACTGCAAGAACATGTCCAGACAGGAAGTCAAAGGCTCTCCATTGACTCTACCTCTATAAACAAGCCACTGCCACAACTTGAACCTTCAAGTTGTTAAGGGCCAAACTCTTAATCAAGCCGTCCTGTAAAAATTCCAGAACACCAGGCCTCAAAGACCCTCCAAACTCTAACATAGGCTGTAGAGAAGTAGAACATTTCTGGGCCCAAAGTAGAGTGGAAATTACAGCAGGTGAATAACTCCACATCAACAACCAAGCCCTTTCAATGGCCAAACGATAAGACAAAATCGACCCAGATTTTCATGTAGAATGGACCCCTGACGTAACAGATCCATCCGAGATGGCAGTCTGAGGGGACTGTCCACCAGAAGTCTCTGGAGATCAGCGTACCACAGCCTTCGAGCCCAATTCGGAGCCACTAAAAGGAAGGTGTTGGTTTAACTTGCAATCTTCTGGAACAGCATACCTATCAAAGGCCAGGGCAGAAACGCATACAGTAGGGCACCGCGTGGATACTCCTGAACAAGTGTCTATGCCCATCAATTTTGGGTCCCGCCTATGACAGAAGCAGCATGGAAATTTCACACTGATGAAGGTCTCCATCAGATCTAGATCCGGTAGGCCCCAGTGGCCCACCAGGAGATGAAAGGCCTCACCCGACAGCTCCCATTTTCCTGGGTCCAAGTTTCTCCTGCTGAGGAAATGAGCTCTGATATTGTCCTTTCCAGCAAAGTGAGAGGTAGATATGCTTAGGAGATGCTGCTCCACCCACACCATGTGTGCATCTATCTCCTCAGACGCCAGTAAACTCTTGATTCCACCCTGATGATTAACATAAGCCACCATCATCACCTGGACCGCTCGAGCCTCTAGCTGCTCGGCAAATCACAGGCATGCTAACAGAACCACACGTGCCTCCAAGTCTGTTGATTTTCCACTGCCGTTCTGCTGCATTCCAGCACCCTTGTACCACCAATTCTTGATAGCTTCTTGAAGCTCACATCTGTCGTGAGTACAAATCAATTTTGTGTCTTCAGGGAAATTCTCTTCCTGAGATGATCTGCCTGTATCCACCAGTCCAACTGGGACCACACCTCTAACGGGAAGAGCAGCTTCACTGCATAGTTCTGCAACTGTAGACTCCATCAGGAAAGCAACGCGTTGAAGAAGGCGCATATGTGCACTCACCCAAGGAACAACTTCTAATGTGGCAGTCATCAACCCCAGGACCTGCAGATTAGATCACACAGTCGGATGAACAGAGTTCTGCAGGGATCAAACTCGCACCATCAACGTGTGAATCCGAGACTCCAGTAGAAATACTCTGCTCTGCTTTGTATCGAATCAAACCCAAGATACTCCAGAGTCTGAGACGGCTGAAAATTGCTCTTGAACAGATGTACCACCCAGCCTAGTTCCTGTAGCAAGGAAACCACCCTGCGGGAAACACGAAGACTCACTTCCAGTGTCTTGGCTGGAATCAACCAGTCATCTAGATATGGGTGAACTAAAATGCCCTCCTTGTGGAGGACCACTTATACCACCACCATGACCTTGGAAAAGGTCCTGTGTACTGTGGCTAGCTCAAAAGGCAAGGTCTGAAATTGGTAATGACGATCCGGAAGAACAAACCGGAGAAACTGCTGATGTTTCCAATGGATGGGAAATGCAGATATGCCTCTGTCAGATCCAGAGATGTGAGGTGCTCTCTTGCTTGTACTGCCATTATGACAGAGCGCACCATTTCCATTCTGAAATGAGTGGCTCATAAATGTTGGCTGATACCCTTGAGATCCTGTGTGTGTATGTGTGTGAGTGAGATAGTATGTATGTGAATGATTGAGAGCCTGCATATGTGAAAGAGAGTATGTCTGTGACTGATAGCCTGCCTGTGAGAGAGCATGAATGTAAGTTTACGATTGGGAACCTGTATGTGTAAGTTTGTGATTGAAAACCTATTTGTGTGAAAGAGTATGTGTGTATGATTGAGATCCTCTGTGTGTGAGAGAGATCATGTATATGTATGATTAAGAGCCTGTGTGTATAAGGAAGAGAGGGAGCATGTGTGTCTGTGTGTGATTGAGAGCTGGTTTAGGTGAGAGAGCATGTGAGTATGTGATTGAGAGCCTGTGTGTAAATGAAAGAAAGAGAGAGAGAGCATGTGTGTCTGTGTCTGATTGAAAGCTGGTTTAGGCAAGGGAGCATGTGAATATGTGATTGAGAGCCTGTGTGTAAATGAGAGAAAGAGAGATAGCATGTTTGTAAGCATGTAAATGAGAGTCTGTGTGTGAGAGAAAAATACAGCATGTATATTTGATTGAAAGCCTGTGCATGTAAGCGTGAAAAGATAGACAGCATGTTTGTAAATGTGTAATTAAAAGCCTATGTTTCTAGTTATGCGTTTGGTCTCTTTATTCTTTGTTAGGTGAGGGTCATCACATGTGATTTAGGTGAGGTTTTCTGCTGGCGTGTAGTTTCTGTGTAGGGCTCTATAGCAGCCTGACTTGGTCTGTTTTCCTAATAGGAGATGTATTGGTATCTTAAGGCCTGGTGTAATATTTTCAGTGTTGCCTTTTCTTAGGTAAGGTGGTTACTGTTTAAGTGCTGGAAATTGGTGCTGTTTTGGTGTGGGATGTTTACTATTTATGCAGTTTCTGTTCAGACAGAATACGTATCTTTTCCTTGTGTCATTTTAAACAATAAAAATAATTACCAGACCTTTACTTTTTATTTCCACCGTGAATTGTAATGAGCAGTGTGTCACACATGTGAGCGTGGCCTGTCAGGTGTGTCACGATGGGAAAAAGGTTGAGAACCACTGATATAACATATCACAAAGTAGACCAATTTAATGAAAAAGATTAACAAATTTCAAACAAGGTCCCTTGTTTCACCCTCCATGGCTTCCTCAGGGGGTATATTGGATAATTCTTCATCCAACACTCTTGTTGTCCACTATTACCAACGGCACCAACTTGTTCCTCAATGTGCATCATACACTCGTCCCCCTAGAAATTCTATAACGATAATACCAAACAAAAAATAAAAAACACTAAAATACAACACTATCATATATTCTAGCATTCATCCATTATCAAACACATTCGCCACCAAACCATCAAAATACCATTAACTTAACAATGAATTTACTCTCCCCATTACTCCTATCTTCCATATCACAACATACTTATCCACAACACTTTTTATCTGTAAATACAAGAAATACAAAAAAAATATTTTAAAGCCAAATATCAATAGCCATAGGTCACCACTTACATTCAAAAATACTTCCCCTTACCTCATATGGCATACAGCCATTGAACTATCACACGGTGTCAATCACTTCAAATCCCGCAGACACACAATCGTATCTCTCCCCTATTAAATACAAATTTTTTTTATATAAATAATTTATATAAAATTTATTTATATAAAAATTCTATTAACAATCCTTGACCACACAATATATTAAACTTCAATTTAAATTCAACACCAACCTTACAAACAGAAGGGATTTGATCCTTTCAACGGAGACAACTGCACACCAGAGCCGCACACAGCATGGACATCCCCAACCATTTAAACCAATGTTCGGAACAACGTCTTTAAATATCTGCTATAACCAATCAGAGCACACCCGTCAATTCTTACTGACCAATCCAGACATGGATCCCCCGTACCATCCAAATCACATATCCACTTTTAATAAAACGTTTTCCACTCCACATGACTATTCAAACCCCGGGGAAACGTTGTTCACCACCAATAAATAAACCTTTGTTCTATTTGCCATCACATTCAGGGGATATTACCTCGGTAATACTCATTAATCTGTTGAATAACGAAAAACCTAAGTTCATCAACCCGATGATCACATAAACCCCAATGGGCCACTAATGGAGCCCCCTCCTTTTTAATATGTATATTGTGTTATGAAAAGTGGACCCTTGTTTCGAGGTAGATGGCTACCGTCGAAGGGCAAGGCCGCTTGGACTGAAGAGACTTGCTAGAAGACTTCACCCTGGAAGCACGCAACCCCCCCAGGAGGAGCCCGTAGGGGTCCGGCCGCTGGGACTTAGGCGACTCCTCTGAAAACTGTATAAGGTCTGGATGCAGGCGCCTCCTGCAGGTCGTGGGTTCCAGACGGCTGGCGCCTCCAGCAGGTCGAAACAGTCTGAGGACGGAGTCGAAGAAGAGTCCAAAGCCGGTCCGAGAATCAATATACCAGCAGGGTCCGAGTCCAGTCCAGGGTCAAAGCAGGAGAAGGGTCCAGAGCCGTACTGGGGTCAAGCCAGGAGAAGGGTCCAACGCCGTACCAGGATCAAGCCAGGAGAAGACACGTCCACCAGTCCAGAGGTCAGAAGCCAAGAATCAATCACGGAGCAGGGGAGAAGAGCGGGACGAAGAACGAAGAACCAGGAGCCAGGAACACACTCAGGCAGGAACCTCAATACCAAGGCAAGGACTGAATGCTCAGCCCTTGCCTTAAGTACAGGAAGCCAGGGGAGGAGCTTCAGGAGGAGCCCTTTAAGAATATCCCTCAGCCGCGCGCACGGCTCTAAAGAGCAGAGGGGGAGGAGCCGGACTGCCGCGGAGCCACACTGCCGAACTCAGCGATGGCAGCGGCCGGGAGAGGGAAGAAGAAGGGCTGCCTGCTCCCGCAGGCACCCTCGACCATACCCAGCGACCCAGGTGGGTTACGTTTGCTGCGCCCGTCGGCCTGGCCTCAGTCGCGGTCGGCCGCGGCCGGCGGCCATGACACCCGGTCCCGGTTTGCCGCAGCCGATGCTGCTAACATATTGCTCTTGTGTTAGATAAAGAATTATCCAATATACCCCCTGAGGAAGCCCATGGAGAGAGAAACAAGGGACCTTGTTTGAAATTTGTTAATCTTTTTCATTAAATTGGTCTACTTTGTGATATGTTATATCAGTGGTCCTCAACCCTGTCCTGGGGGCTCAGGATATCCACAATGAATATGGATGAGAGAAAATTTGCAAGTAGTGGGCCCCCAGGATAGGGTTGGGGGACCACTGTGTTATATAATAAAAGTATGATGAGTACATATTTGCTGGTATCAATGTATTATTATGATATTATGTAATGTACTGAGAGCCTTGTAAATTTGGGTTAACCCCCATATATGCAATTCTGAGTTGTTACTCCTGAGTGAAAGCCAGATAGAGATTACAAAAGGTTTCAGGCAAACTCAGAACTACAAATCCCAGAGTGCAATGGAACCCTAACTCTGAGCGAACATATCTGCAATGACAGGGGTCGGGTAACATTCTTCTCTGTCACGACGGGGGGTACGGGCGGGAAAGAAGACCCAAGCAACAGGTAGAGCCAGTCTCCTCCACACAGCACCTCCCAAGCCTCTGCTGCTCACCTCTTGCAGCGGCTCTGGCACCAGGGCAGGCACGATAGGCCGCTTTACTCCACGTTGCTCTCTCTCCTTCTCCCGCTCTTTCTCTTTCCCGTTCTCCGGTTCCCCCTTCTCCGCTTGCGTCATCTCCGCGACTGCTGCGGCCGCGACCCCCGCCACCACCACCACCGGTCCTGACCGACCGTGTGCGGTGTGTTGCGCATGCGCAGTCTAGGCCGACCAGCCGTTAACACGACGTCCTAAGAAGAAAAAAGGACGACTGGCAACATGCACGGAGTTTTATTGTCCGTGCAGAGCACAGGGAAGAAAGAGGCAGTCATTCTCTGTTAAGACAGACTTTCTAAAGAGCTACTGCAGAGCAGATGCTATTTTAGAAATGTGGCAGCAAAAGAGAATAACTCTAGAGCGCTAGTCTAGCTCCGTGCTTTCGCGTCACTGGCTCTGGCACAACATCTTCCCTCAATCTTTTCCTTCACCCTCTGCCCAACATATCAACCTCTTTGCCACTTGCCCATCGTGCATTATCTCTTCTCCCCTTACCACAGTATTCTCTTTCCCGTCCACACCATATTTAGTTTACCAGCATCACCCCAATTATTTTGCCTCCTTTCCATTGTACCATCACCCGCTCTTATAGGCATGGTTTGGAGAGGGAAAAAGCATCATTCCCGCTCTTGTTACAGCTGTTCAATCAGCCCCCCTGTCCCTAGCCCCCCACCCCGAAACAAACAAACAAGAAGTTGCCATAGTGGGGCATGCCGAGGGACCATCAAGCTCAGCATCCTGTTTCCAACAGTGGCCAATCCAAGGTACAAGTACCTTGCAAGTACTCAAACATTAAATAGATCCCATACTACTAATGCTAGTACTGATAGTGGCTATTCCTTAAGTCAACTTGATTAATAGCAGTTTTTGGACTTCTTCCCCAGGAACACAGCCAAATCTTTTTTAAACCCCAGTTACACTAACTTCCCCAACCACATCCTCCGGCAATGAATCCCAGAGCTTAATTGTGCATTGAGTGAAAAAGAAATTTCTCTGATTTGTTTTAAATGTGCTACTTGCTAACTTCATGGAGTGCTGCCTAGTCTTTTATTATCTGAAAGAGAAAATAACCAATTCACATTTATCTTCTCATTATTTATAGACCTCTATCATATCCCCCCCCCCCCCCCCCCCATCTCTTTTCCAAGCTAACCGCTTTAGCCTTTCCTCATAAGGGAGCCATTCCATCCGTTTGGTTGCCTTTCTCTGTAACTTCTCCAGTGCAACTATACATACATGCTCTTGCCCCAATACACTCATTCTCTACCCCCTACCCTCTCACCCATACCCCCACTTCTCTCCTCCCTCTCCAGTGGCCCAGTAACCATTCTCTGTGCCCTATCAGCTGAGTACCCCTTCTTTCTTTATTCCACACCTTCCCCGTATCCTTTCACTCTCATTAGCCCTCCATAATTTTCATTTTATTTTATTTAGATTTTTATATTCTGCTTTTTGCACTTTTTTCAGCACTTCAAAGCGGATTACATTCAGGTACTGTAGGTATTTCCCTATCCCCAGAGGGCTTACAATCTAAGTTTATACCTGAGACAATGGAAGGTAAAGTGACTTGCCCAAGGTCACAAGGAGCGACAGTGGTCTGGCAATCATTTCCCCCTCTTCCTCTTTGAATGCCAGGCCACCTCCTGCATTCTTTAGCTGCCAGTAGGATGGGCTCCAGTACTGACCTTGGCCACAGGTCTTTGTCTTTTCCTCAGCCAATGGTGGTCATGGGCCTCACCCTTTTCTTTGGCTGCTTGTGGGACGGGCTCGGGTGGTGCCCCTTGCCCCACACCTCTCTCCTCTTCAAGCACTGATGAGATGAGCTCCGCTAATGGCCTCTTCTGGCATCTCTGTCTTGTTTGGCCACTGGTAGGAGTGAACCTCGCCAGACCTCTCTTTTTCATCTGCTGGCAGGATGGGCTTTGTTGGGTCTCTTTTTTTCAGTGCTAGCTGGATGAACTCTTCTGGTGGCCCCACCAGGCCTCTCAGACTTCAGGTATTGGCAGGCTGGGTTCTGCCGGTCCTCTCTTCCTTGGCTGCTGGCAAGTTGCAACCTGGGCCTCTCATCCTTCTTTGGCTGTAGGCAGGTTGAGCTCTGCCAGCTATCCTACCGGGCCTTATCTTTGGCAGCTGATGAGATGAGCTCCTGAAGGGCTAATACTGGTGGAATTTTGCCACCTCACCCCCTCCCCAAGATGTGTTGCTGTAGGAGACTGCCTAGTTTGCCTAATGGAAGTACCAGCCCTTGTCACAATAATGCAGACAACGTTTATGTTCAACTTCATTTTCTAAGGTTTTTTCCACTTTAGGTATGTATAGGGGAAAAATACAGTGAATCAGATTCTTAATTTTTGGAGCAGTGACCTGAAATCAGTCTTCTCTTTCAAAGACATAGATGGGTGCTTGGGCACCCCCAATATTAAATAAACTCCTTAACAATGTTCAGGGAAAGGCAATTTTTGTTGAGTTTAGAACCCATTTCAAAGTTGATTCCCATGTGCACAAATGGATGTCTACTTTGATTAATTAAATCAGAAAAGTGATCTTCTGCATATCTAATTTTGTTAGAACATAAGAAATGCCATGCTGGGCCATAATAAGGGTCATTGAGCCCACCATCCAGTCTCTAAAAGTTGGCAGTTTGTGTCAGAAGTACCTGGCCGATCCCATAAAGTATTTCTATTTCTTGTTACTCAGTACAAAGAATAGTAATAACATTCCCACGTAATGATGTTTTATTAACTTTTCTTCCAGCAAATTGTCCACACCTCTTCAACCCTGATATTCTTGGCACCTTGACAACATTCTCTAGCAAAAAATTCCACAGCTTGAATTGTGATGAGTGAAAAAATGCTTTCTACGATTTATTTTAAATCTGCTGGTTGTTAGTTTCATGGGGTATCCCCTTGTTTTAGTGTTATTTAAAAGGGTAAATAACCATCCTACAGTATTGTTTCATGAAGGACAGTGATGTCTTTGGCAAAGTTCTCCTGAATCTTCCACAAGCCTGGAGAAGAAACTTGTAACAAGCTGCAAAATTAACCTGAAATGCATACATAAAACTACAAACTGCCGTGTTAAGAGAAAAAGCCATGAATCTGAGGAAGAATGGTCTGAAGACTATCAAAAGACTCCTTTTTTAATAATTCACAGTATTCTATTTGCTTTTTTGACTGCTATTGCTCAGCGAGCTGAGGATGTCGATGTACTGGGCACAGTGACTTTAAGGTCCTTTTCTTGATTGGTACTCCTAATGCTGAATACAACATTATATACTTGTAGTTGGGATTACTTTTCTTTATGTGTGGCACTTTGTACTTGTCCTCGTTAGCATTCATCTGTTATTTAGATGCTCATTTCCCCAATCTCACAAGGTCTTGCTGCAATTCCTCTGGCAGCTAGTGTTACCACTTTGAATAATTATGTGACATTTCCAAATCTGATCACTTCATTGCTCCCTTTTCCAGTTCAGTAATAAAGTTAAACACCACTGAACCCAGTGAAAAGCTGTGGGGCACGCTACTCTTTACTTGCTTCAATTGGAAAAACTGACCAATCAGTCCTAATTTTTGATTCCTATCCTTTAACCAGTTACCAATCTACAATATGTTAACTCCTATCTCTATCACATGGTAATTTCCTCAGAAGTCTCGCATGAGGGCCTTTATCAAACAACTGAAAATTCAGGTACACTATAGTGCCCTGCTCACCCTTGCTACATGCTTAATTACACCTTCACAGAAATTTAATTGATTATTAAAGCATGACTTCCCTTTGCTAAATTCATGTTGGTTCTTTCCCATGAAGTCATGTTTACTCCCATGCCAATAATTTAATGCAGCACAGAGATCAGGCTTTCTGGTCTGTAGATTCCTGGATCACGCTTGGTTCCTGTTGCGCTCGGGGACAGTGAAGGAACGCCTCCTGAAATGGAACAGGAGGTAACTGCCCCCAGGGGGCGGAGCACTGGAGGAGACAGAGGCTGTGAAGAGCTTCACCACTGGAAGCCCGAGGTCCCCCTGGGAGAAGCCCATAGGGACCCGGGCCGCTTGGACTTAGGTGGGCCTCGCAGGGTCTCCTGAGAGAATGAAAGTCCGGCATGCCCACGGACACAGGGAGCGCGATCGGGTTCGAAGCTGGAGGCTGGTTGGAACAAGGAGAACCAGAACAGAGTTGGTGATGACAAGGCGAGGAACAGAGCCAGAATCTGGAGACAAGGTCAGGCAGGCAAAGGTCAAGATCCAGAAGTCAGTCCGAGGAATGGTCAGTAAAGCAGGTACAGGAGGTCAGATGAGGTCAAAGACAGGCTGAGATCTTGAGGCAGGCAGCAGGCAGATCAGGAGCAAGCTGAGGTCTTAGAGACAGGCAATGTGCGGAACTCGATGGCATATTCAGAGAGGGAGTGATTCCCTTGTTTCAATTGCAACTAGTCAGATCCCATCATGGGAAGCCTATCAGGCTCATCAAAGACTTGTTTGAAAGCAGACATGAATTGTGGGAGACTGGCCAGAAGTGGGTAGGAACATTCCCAGAGCGGGGAGGCCCAAGCCCAGGGCCTTACCCACCAGAAGAGACAAGATGAAAGTGGTCTTAACCAAGATGTTTGGAAAAAGAGCAGACTGCAGAGTGAAATGCAACTGGCATTGGTTTAGAAACCCACGACATTGTCTAGGATCGCCTGAGTAACGAGGCGGAATAGGTAGTGAGATGGGTATCGGTCCAGGGTCAGGGGTCGGCGCAGGAGTCGCCAAAGAGGGTAGCGGGACGTTTAACCGGCTCAAGAAGTCCTGTCGAGTAGCAAGTTGATTCACATCCGCTACCACTTGATCCAGAGTTGCCTGGAGTTTCTGAATGATCCCTGGATAGGAATCCAGTCGGGTATGTAAACGTTCCAGGGAAGAGGACAGAGCTTCAAGACATCGTTGCTGTTCCTGGACCTTAGAAGCCAGGCCTGGAATGGCCTGCATGGCAGAGGGCTCCGCCGAGTCCATGGCCTTTGCAGCCTGTTGCGCTCGGGGGGGTGGACCCTTGTCCTGGGACAGTGAAGGAACACTTCCTGAAAGGGAACAGGAGGTAACTGCCCCCAGGGGGCAGAGCACTGGAGGAGACAGAGGCTGTGAAGAGCTTCACCACTGGAAGCCCGAGGTACCCCCGGGAGGATCTCGTAGGGACCCGGGCCTCTTGGACTTAGGTGGGCCTCGCAGGATCTCCTGAGAGAATGAAAGTCCAGCATGCCCACGGACACAGGGAGCGCGATCGGGTTCGAAGTTGGAGGCTGGTTGGAACAAGGAGAACCAGAACAGAGTTGGTGATGACAAGGTGAGGAACAGAGCCAGAATCTGGAGACAAGGTCAGGCAGGCAAAGGTCAAGATCCAGAAGTCAGTCCGAGGAATGGTCAGTAAAGCAGGGGTCAGGTACCGGAGGTCAGATGAGGTCAAAGGCAGGCTGAGATCTTGAGGCAGGCGGCAGGCAGACGAAGTCGTTAGGCAAGTAGAGGTCAGGTTCCAGCGGCGGTCAGACGAAGTCGTTAGGCAAGCAGAGATCAGGTTCCAGCGTCGTACAGGTAATACTTAAAAGGCACAAATGCGGAAAGCCAAGACAACTAGGAAGGGGACCAGTTGCAAAGGCAAGCTCTGGTAGTCAGAGCTTGCCTTAAATAGGTCTGTAGAGCTGATGTCATCAAGGAGGGCCCGGCCGGCCTAGCACGTCGCGGCCCCTTTAAGCCTCGGGGAGAGACGCACTCGCGCTAGGGGAGTCCCTGGCCGGAGTGGGGCTCGGCGGCGGAGGAGCCACGTGTGAAGGCCCAGAGGTGAATGGCGGCAGCGTCCCTGCCATGCCGCGCAGCGGCAGAGGAGCACCTGGGCCGCGGCGGAGGGCTGAGGAGAGCCGGCCACGGGATTCACGGCTGGCCTTCGTAACTGTTCCCTTTTAAAAACTGACATTACATTGGCTACCCTCCAGTCCTCAAGTACAATGGCAGATTTTAATGAAAGGTTACAGATTACCAGGAGCAGGTCTGAAATTTCATATTTGCATTCCTTCAGAATTCTGTGGTGAATAACTATGTCCTGGTGATTTCCTACTATTTAGTTTATTAATGTGCTATAGTAACTCTTCCAGGCTCCCTGCCATCGTGGCCCTCGCTTCCGGAGTTTTTGGGGTAGCTTCGAAAAAACTCTCTATTGTAGGTTGCAGATTTCCTTCCTCGTTGCCAGGTAAAATGTTCTTTAACTTGGCTTTTCGCTTAGTATGAGGCACCTGGGAAGATATCCAGCTAGGCAATAATCAAGGAAAATGGTAGCAGGAATGAGAGAGCTCTTTCAGCGTGTCTCATGCAGTGGCCATCTTGCCTCCGAAACTCCCTCACCTCTTTCAAAGTGATCCAGCACCTGGTCCCTCGTCTCTGGCGGCTGTGGGCCGCCAGCTCCATCCTTGGGCCGCCCCTGGGGCCTCTGGCTCTGCTACAGTTCCTGATGTTCCGCGTTGGGTCTCTCCGCGTGGCCCGTGAAGAGACGCCGTCCTGACCAGCGCCGCACCCCTCCCTAGCACGCGCACAGCTGATACTTTAATAGGGCCCAAGGCAGGAACCTGGCCGCGGCCCCAATGATGATGTCAGCTAAGCTCCAGTATATAAGCCCGGGCTCCGCTCTCTCAAATTGCCTTTGCAACAGGTCCCCTTGCTAGTTGAGTACTCATTGCCTCTTCAGTTCCTGGTTCCCGATCCTGATTGCCTTCGTTCCTGTTTCCTTGTTCCGGTGTTCCTGTTCCTTCATCTCTCCTTTGGATTGCTAACCTGATTTGACCTCTGCATTGCCTGACGACGCTGTTGCCTCTCTCCAGCCCCAGACCTCTGCATCGCCTGACTACTCCGTTACCTTTCTCCACCCCCGGACCTCTGCATCTCCTGACTACTCCGTTGCCTCTCTCCAGCCCCGGACCTCTGCATCGCCTGACCACGCCATTGCTTCTCTCCAGCCCTGCTTCGTCTGACCATCCTTTGACTCTCTCCTCGTCTAGACCTCAGCCTTGCTTGCCACTGCTTCCAGACTGCCACCAGCCCTGAACCCAGCTTGCTTAAAGACGTCTCTTCAGCCTTTGACTTGGGCATGGTTCATTCAGGCTTCAGCCTGCTCTTGCTCAGGCACCCTCTATCAGACTGTGCTCCTATTGGCGCCTGGGTCTCCGGGACTCCGCCTCATCCAGTACAGACTGATACCTACACTAGTTGCTGCCTCTGGGCTGACCTCGATCCACCCATCGATGACCACTGACCTAAGTCCAGCCGGCCCCAGCACCAAAGGCTCAACCCGCGGGGAACGAGGGCTGGTATTGGTGAAGCGTCAGCCCTCTTTGCCTGCTGATGGTGGGGACGCTCTTCTGGGGACAGGTGCCCACGACCCAACTACATGGGTTCATCGGTCTCAGCCACAGCAGAATTCCTACCAGCAATAGGGTTGGTAGCAGGTGGCGAGTGGGAATGGACCTGAGAGGGTTTCTTGGGCATCCGATTCTCCCGGTGATGCTGTTGGAGACGGTGGTCAATTCGGTCTATTAGATCGATAAGATCCTCAAGAGAGGAAGGGAGCTCTTGTGCTGCCAACTCGTTCTTTAGTTGCGGGGAAAGCCCGTCCAGGTAGATAGCTCATAAGAACATGCCATACTGGGTCAGACCAAGGGTCCATCAAGCCCAGCATCCTGTTTCCAACAGTGGCCAATCCAGACCATAAGAACCTGGCAAGTACCCAAAAACTAAGTCTATTTCATGTTTGTATTGTATATTATTTCTCACACTCTTAGGGTATGGTCTCAGGTGCTTCATTTTCTTTGGGTGCCTAGTGAGATCATCTTGCCACTTGCATCAATCTATGGGAACACTTGTATTTCTGAGTACTTTTTCCCCTGAATTTAAACTCTGGAGAGACCTGGGTTTATACACCATTATGCAACTCTGGGACGATGATGGCCTTCAATCCTTTGAGGATTTATGTGAGGAGCATGCTTTGCGCAAGCACATACAAATTCACTACCTACAGTTGTGTGAAGCTATAGCCCCTCTTTTAGATATTTCTTCACCCTTGGGGGGGTGGGGGGTGTTACACAAAATGGAGAGATACTTGGGGGATCCTGATGCCTCTGTTAAAGGGATATCAGCGATTTACTGGGGAATCCTGGCTCATCACTTCGGCGAAGTAACATCTCAAAAATTAATTGAGCAATGGAATTCTGATTAGGGTACTAAGGTATGGAAATACATCTGGCTGGATGCCCATCATAGCTCCATCTGCGTCAAATGGGTTGAGCTTATGGTGGGAATGTTACATCTTATTTATCAAACACCCATTTTTTATAGTAAAATTATTTATGGCAATACAGCTGCTACTTGTTGGAGGTACTGTGGTGAGTTAGGTACGTACATGCATATGTGGTGGCATTGTCAAAGTGTGTGCCACTTTTTGGGGTCAGGTGATGCAGGAAATGGCTAATATCTTGGGATTCCCTATTGGCATTACTCCTCTATTAGGTCTCCTTGGTAGATGGGTGGGCTCAGCGATTGCCCGAAAATATAGGTCTCTGGTGGGTCACATGCTGTTGCCTGCCCAGTTCACTATTGCCACTTTTTGGAAGACTAGTCCTGGGATGCATCACTGGCGAGATCAGGTTCGGGTAATAGCTGACCTTGAGCGTTTACACTTTGCCCTGCGAAATGAAAGTTTTAAGTATCATAAAGTTTGGGCCCATATCATGCCTATTATATGGTGGCTTGATGACATTTGGTTTCTGGAGGGATGGGTACACCTGTGGACTGTATTACCTTTGACATTGTTGTCATACTTTGTATATTTGTCTTTTGTTCTTGTATACTTTAAAAAAAACCTGTTAAATAAAAAGTAAAAAAAAAAAAATGGCAACTATTTTCATTTTTCTCTTAAATATTTCTTCAGGAAGTTGGAGATATTTATAAAATCAGAACTGTGACATATGGCTAAACATTTCCATTTCAAGTACTCAACCTTTTCGGCAAGCACAGTGTTAGCATATAAAAATAAAGCTTCTTTTAGAAATGCTAGTCCAT
Source organism: Rhinatrema bivittatum (assembly GCF_901001135.1). NCBI lineage: Eukaryota > Metazoa > Chordata > Amphibia > Gymnophiona > Rhinatrematidae > Rhinatrema > Rhinatrema bivittatum. The sequence goes on from NC_042618.1 coordinate 375,460,211, forward strand.
CTTGTCAGAATAATATAGTGGGTGATCAGATTATTGCCTAGATTTTTATATTAATTGTGTATGTACCAAATTAATTTTAAAGAAAGAGCTACTATGTTTTTTGGCCCATTGGTTTCCTCCCGCTCCTTTGGGCTTCTAGTTTAATCAGAACTGGCCTCTGTTGGACTATGATGCCAGAAGCCTTCATTCACTACTACCCGTGAATTTAGCTTCAGGGACAGCAGACACCTATTGAATCCTTATTGAAATGCATTAGATAAGATGACTTGTTCTGCGAAACAATGCTTAATCAAAATGTGTGAATATGCTTCCAAATGCAAGGCAGATGGTCATCTTATCTCAGGGGCTTTTTGAGCCCTTGCCAAACAGATGGCATAGAAGTACAATAAAGAATCCATGCACTCAGATGTATGTTAGTCTAAATTGAGGTTTTATACAAATGCTTTTATATCAGACAAATCTGTCATATCTTTAAAATTCAGAAACTAAGGTGTGGGTTATTTTCTGCCAAAATATTGGCTGTTTTGCAAAATGAAATCATGTGCCACATATTCTTTACTTTGTTTAACCTCCTCCATAAACTCAGTAATGGCATCATTATTACAAATACTGGATGTAGATCTTCATAATTATGGCACTTCAATTTTCTGATATAAAAACAAGTCACTCATTAGTATCTGCTGAAAAAATAAATCAATTGCTTAAAAATTATCTGGAGCTGGGCCAGTGACTCAATAGCAGCTAAAGTCTTTCACTGCCTGAGCCAGCGGAGGCTGCCACAGACAGCACCCTCAGCCCAATGGGAGGAAGTCAAAGTCATTGCACGATTGCAACACCTAGTGACTGGACTCAGGGCCCATGACTGCAGAGTTCCAGAAGGAGCCCTTGTGTATGGCCTCCAGCCAAGTACTGTCACAGTAATGACTAGACTAATATTAATTGGGAGGGGATATAAAATAGGGAAAACATTGGGTAGCTATGGATGAAGGTTCATCCAGCCAGATTCCAGCCCTAGTTACAATTGTGCTGGAAGCCCAAGGAAGCAGGAAGAAATGTTCATGTCAAAAAAAAAAAAAGTCTGAATCTGTTCCTGAAATTGAGAACTGAGAGACTGGACTTGAGAGTCTAATCCTCTCCTCTGATCCATTGCTCATGAATTTTTGACTTGCTGTATTGTATTGTATTTATTTGACCTATAACTCAAAACTCAATATTAGGTGCTTAGCTCTCTGCCACAGTGCAAACGTAGGTCCTATGTAATAAGGTGCACTGGGCTCTGCACGTTTTCAGCAGATTTCATTCTCTAAGCAAGGAGTTTAACATACATAAATATGTTGTTACCAATCTGTTGCAAATCTCTGCAAGGAGTTAGCAATCTGTAGTGAATCTGCTATCTGATGGGAGGAGCAATCAGATAGGAGTTAGCAATCTGTTAGGCTTTCTGATAGGAGTTAGCAATCTGTCAGAAAGCTCTGTTGATAAAGCTCTGTGATGAGCTATCTGTTGTTATTTAGAATAGTTGTGGGTGGATCCTTGGACCAGTGGCAGATAACCATGCCCTCGGGGAAATCCCGAGAAGGACCACTGGTCAGGCTTAGTGTAGGAGACAGACACACACTAGTTCTTTTATTGTAAACCGAGGTGATGTTTCCTAACGTGCCGTGGTATATAAAAACCCTTAAATAAATAAATTAGACAATATAATAAACCACCAGAGATGGCAGTAGTGAGCTGGAAGTGCACGGCTGTGCTGTAGTCCCTCAGATACTGGAACAGCGATCCCTAGGTGGCTGAGCTGTAGAGAAATTAAGAAGGTGAGTAGGTAGGATATGCAGAGTTCTGAAACAAGTCCTTGTTGGTAACACTCATACAATAGTCTCTTAAGGCAGCCCAGGAGATGGTATGCATTAGGCACTCGAGGAGCGAGTACCTAGTCCCAGGGAAAGCTCTGAGAGATAGATGGAAACTCACTGATGTTGTAAGCAGCGATGACTTCTTAGCAGAAGTGATATCCAGGGGCAGGTCCGAGATGTGGGCCCTTGAGGAGCGAGTACCAGTTCCGGACTGCGACCTGAAAAGAAAAGAGAGAGCGAGGCCCCCGAGGAGCGGGTACCTCTAGTGAAGTCCAAGGAGGTAGAGTAGCTGGGCTTGCGGAGAGCGAATCCCATCCACAGCGACCAGGAGGAAGCGAACCCCTTGCTAACTTGTCTTGTTAGCGAAAGCTGAGACCTTAAATATCTGGAGCTAGTGACGTCATCTCAGGGGGACTCCCCTGAGGTTCGCACCAACACTGGTACATCAGTCGGGCCGCGCACGCGCCCTTAGGCATCTGGTCAACATGGCGGCTTGCAGCGTTGAGCTGGTCCGGGAACGCCGGAGGAGGACGGCATGGAGACGTCACAGCAGCTAGCCTTCCATCAACCCCGAAGGGAGTCGCCAACTAGGTAAGTGGGTGGAGCAGAGACGTCGGACACAACATATGTGCACACAAACCAACATAAAACCATGTTCACAATTTGGTACTCCATTTCAATTCCTTGTTAGCTAATACACACCAGTGCAGAGAGGTAGTTTACGTTATGATTTCTTAATGCTGAAAATGTAATCCTAGTTAGAGCTGAACCAAACTCCTACTCTAGTGCAGTTTGATTTCTATCCAAAAAATTAGAATGTAAGAAATGTGTAATAGTGTAAAGACTTTTTTTTTTTTTTTTTTAATAAGATACTTCATCTGGGGCAGTATTTATACTTGATAACAGCACATCACATACTTTTCATGCACCTCCTTTTGCATGTCTTCAACCCTGCATCTTTATATTCCTTTTACCATATGCCAATCATGTCAACCTTGATTGCATAAGTCTTCACTCACACAGACACACACACACACCCCTTAATGGAAGCCCCTTTGGCACCAGCAGCAGCCATGAATCATTTAGGATAAAAATGTCTACAAACTTTGCACAGCAGGATCATATAGTTCTTGCCCGTTCTTTGTGGAAGAACAGCTCAAGCTTTTTCAAGTTAGCTGCAACTTCTCTATAGAGTGCAGTTTTGCCACAGATTTTCTATTGGTTTCAGGAATGGGCTTTGACTGGGCCACTGTATTGTTGCTTTTGCTGTGCTCTTAGTATCACTGTCTTCTCCCCAGCACCGGGGCTATGGCAGACTTAACACACTTTCCTCCAGGATTTGCCTGTACTTTGCACCGTCCTTCTTCCCCTTTGATCTTCACAAGCTTGCCTTTCCCTGCTGCTGCAAAGCATCTCCCGCCCAAAGCATAATGCTGCCACCTGCTTGGTTTATGATAGGGATGGTATTAGCAGGGCAATGTGTTGTTTGTTTTCTGTGACACATAATTGCTTAATATTGAGACCAAAGTTTCATTTTGGTCTTATTAGTCCACAAAACCTTTTCCCACTTGTATGCAGTGATTCTTTGCAAATGCTATCTGGCACATCATATGGCTTTTCTTCAGCAGTTGTTTGCTGCTTGCAACCCTCCCACACAGGCGATTTTTATGGAGTAAACTTGAAATTGTTGAACAGTCAACTATTTTCCCCAGTCTCAACCACAGCCAATACCTGTAGTCCTTTAAAAGTCATCTTGGGACTCACAGTGACCGTCCGCAGTAGTTTCCTTAATGCATGGTGATTGCCATGATCGGGCAGTCCCTCCAAAGTCAATGTCATAGTAGTGCCAAACTATTTTCACTTTACAATGATGAACCCCACAGTACCCCAAGGGATTTTTATTATAGCCTTCCCTTGCACTGTACTTTTGTACAACATGATCTGGGAATTCTTTCAATAGCTCCTTCTTTTTCTTTTTTACCTTTGCTTCAACTTTACTTAATGCAATAGCAATAGGTTGATTTTTCATCCATGAATATTTGAATCAGCTTACCTATTATGATTGAACACAGGTGGGCTCTATAATATATTATAGGCCTTGATAAGGCAATTTTTGACCAGGAGAGAATTTGGGGTTGCTGTGACAAAGGATGTAAAAACTTACTCAATTAAAACTGGTTTGGTTTTTATTAATTTTGAAATATTTCTCTAATTGTTCTTTTCCACGGTATAAAGTATGGGATGTAGATAATTGAAAAACTTCTATTTTAATGCATTTTGATTTGTAGTTTTAGCTGCAGCATGTGAAAAATGTACAAGGGTTTGGACGTTGTTTACAAGGAGCTATATCATATGCTGATTAAAACTTATTTCTAGGGTGGAAAAGCAACTGTTGAAGTCTTGATTTACTATTGGAGTCTACCAGTCTCTTATTTTATGACAAAGTAGACTATAAAATGTAAAACACAACTCTATAAAAAAAAATAGAAAGCTTCTACCATTATTATTCAGTATGCAAAAAAAAAAAGTGTGATTTTTATGTCTGCCTTAGACAGGCTCTGTCCACCTTGTCCTAGAATATACCTAAACATACTTTATTTATGAGGGTCATACTTTCTCATGTATGTAACAAAAGCTACTTATTTTAGTGGAATTATTCAAGAAACAATACTAAAAAGAAAAAACAAGAAAAAAAAATTGGAATCCTTTCAACATACCATCCTAGTTACCCTTAATAAAGAGAGGAAATCCACAGGAGATTAGGAACATAAAAAAAATAATCTCAAAAAAACAGTTCATAATCATAGGCTGCATCACCTTAACTCTTCACAAAGATTCCATACTAGCCTCGATTAGACAGCTAATAAAGCCACGTGGCAAGGAGAAGACTTACCATTAATGAAAGCTCTCAATTGTTTTGGATCACTAAAGATCTAACATTTTCACCTTTCATCAGGCATTTATTTATTTATTTATTTTTAGTTTTTATATACCGGAAGTTCCTGTATACAATACATATCACTCCGGTTCACAGGTAACAGAGATAACTATCGCCAGGATGGCGATTTACAAGGAACATATCAAGGAAAATATCAAACGATTAATCTATTATAGAGTAAAAACTACAAACTACAAACAATATCAACTTAGAACACATAAATAACGCAATGAGCTTTACATTATTGTTGTAATTATTTACAAAGATAATGTAAGAAACTGAGCACCTAAGGCCAAAACCTCCTGGCACATCCCTGCAATCTGCTTTCTTTTGATCTGTGCTGCATGAAGAGCATCAAACTACACACAATTTTTGATCTAAAACATTTTTATGACAAGCTGTAGCCCAAATGAAACAAACAATGTTCCGTACACCAACTCTGAATGGACTGCTCTGTTCGTTTTCATGACCACACCTTTTGTACAGCAATTCTGTGCGCGCCCCCCACCCCCTTTTAAGGAGAAATGACTGCTTACCTGATAATTTTGTTTTCTTTAGTGTAGACAGATGGACTCAGGACCAGTGGATTATGCACCTCTGCCTGCAAATAGAGACTGAACAAACTGATGTCACAGTATATATACTCCTGCAGTGACATCAGCCTGCCAGTATTCTCTACAAAAGCAACTGTGAACAGACTAGCAAAAAACTTGATTAAATACAGTCAACCAATTTTTGTACTCAACCAACAGGAAACACTGAATTCGGGCGATGAATGTATGCACCCCAATCTAGGGACTGGTGAACACTTACCAGTAATCCCCTGGAACACATAGCCCCACAGGAGGATCATTAAAACAATGATCCTCCTGTGGGACTATATGTTCCAGGGGATTACTCCTGTGGGACATTTTCCTTAGTGTAGACAGATGGACTCAACTTCCTGCCAAGGGCAGGAAGTTGAGTCCATCTGTCTACACTAAGGAAAATGAAATTATCAGGTAATTAGTAATTTCTCCTTTACTAGCATGTAGACAGATGGACTCAGGACCAGTGGGATGTACCCAAGCTACTCCCCAATAGGGTGGGAGGCTTCCTGCGATCCAGTCAATACTGCACGTGCAAAGGCTGCAACTGTTAGTGTTTCCAGCCACAGCTGCCCGCGGCTGGCCCCATCTCACCTTCGGCGTAATGCCGGGACCACCGCCGGCGGGAAGATGTCCCCGGGGAAGGCCCGGCCTCCTCTGGGCTGAGCGTGCCCTCTTCGGGCAGGTTGGCGCTGGGTGCGCTCCCCGGTCTCCTCTCGATGGTGTCGGGCCATGCAGCTCTCTTCCTGGTTTCCAGCAGGCCGGCTCTCTCCTAGGCACGCGGCCACGCCTCCTGCCTGTTGTTAAAGGGCCATGATAACTAAATTGCCTTCAGCTATCTAATTGAGGTGAAAGACCTGGGAGTATATAGAGAGGCTTCCTCTTCCTGTCCTTTGACTTGGCAACGAGTCTGCTCTCTTTTGGGAGTCTGCTGGTATCTCCAGTTTATTTATTTATTTAAAATCTTTTCTATACCGTCGCTAAGTTATATACCATCGCAACGGTTTACATGTGGGCACATAGATTAAGATGGGTTCTTTGGTTCCTGCCCCTGGATGACCTTCTGGTGTTTGACTTCTGATTGGCTATCGACGATTCTCCTGTGTATGACTTCGGATTGGCTATCAATGATTCTCTGGTGTATTACTTCGGACTGGTGACCAGTGACCCTCTGGCTTCGGATCTTGGACTGGTGGTAGGTGAACTCTGGCTTCTGATCCCGGACTGGACTTCAACGAGTCTTCCATCTTCAAGGGCCCACCTAAGTCCCAGCAGTCTGGGTCCCTACGGCCTCCTCCCGGGGGGACCGCAGACTTCCAGTGGCGAAGATCCAACTGGCCCTTGCTTCGGTCCCATGAGACCTCTACCTCTCAAAGGTTCACCTAAGCCCCAGCGGTCTGGGTCCCTACGGGCTTCTCCTGGGGGGACCATGGGCTTCCAGTGGTGAAGATCCAACTAGTTCTTGCTTCACTCCAGCCTCACCATTCGACAGGGGAACCCGAGGAGCCGTCTTCTCTGGTAGTATCAACTCCTCCTCAGACTAAGGGTTCACATCTTCTCAATCTTTTTAACAGCGTCCTCTTGGGCATGCACATCCAGACAATAAGACCTGGAAAAAGTGTGTAAGGAGGACTACATCACAGCTCAGCAAATGTCGACAGGAGACAACAATCCACCCTCCGCCCATGACACTGCTTGAGCCCTAACCTGAGTAGGCAATGGCTTTTCAGCATCCACATTCGCGGCTGTGACTATCTCTTTAATCCAGCAAGCTACCATAGCCCACAAAGCTGGTTTACCCTGCTTTCCTCCACCAAGAAGGACAAACAGACGATCCATCTTTTGGAAAGATTTAGAAACCTCCAGATACCGCACGACATGTCTCTTGACATCAAAGGGACACAACAGGTATTACTCTTCTGCATTTATTTCCTTATCCAAGGACGGCAAGGAAATGGACATATTCAAGTGAAAATCCGAGACCACCTTAAGCAAGAAAGAAGGAACAGTTAGCAGCTGTATTGCTGCTCGACTTACCTGAAGGAACAGCTTCCGGCAAGACAAGGCCTGCAGCTCATAAATTTGACTCGCAGAACATATCGCCACTAGAAACACTGTTTTCAAGGTCAATAACTGCAAGGAAAGGCTATGAGCGGTTGAAACGCAAGGCCCAGCAAAAAGTCCATCAGGTTAAGACTACACAAGGGAACCAGTAACTGCAAGGGAGAATGAAGATGTTTCACTCCCTTCAAGAAATGGGTCACATCAGGATAAGACAATGTGGGCCGGATTTTAATAGCTATGCCCGATTTTATAACATGTGTGCGCAGCCGTGCGCATGTTATAAAATCCGGGGTCGGCGCATACAAGGGGGTGCACACTAGTGCACCTTGCACGCGCCGAGCGCTAGGAGAGCCCCGATGGCTTTCCCCATTCCCTATCCCATGGCTATCCCTGTTCCCTATCCCATGACTTTTTACTTTTCCTAGAACCCTCCCATGAGGAAATTTGTCAAACGCCTTCCGAAAATCCAAATACACTACATCTACCGGTTCACCTTTATCTACATGTTTTTTAACTCCTTCAAAAAAGTGAAGCAGATTTGTGAGGCAAGACTTGCCTTGGGTAAAGCCATGCTGACTTTGTTCCATTAAACCATGTCTTTCTATATGTTCTGTAGAGATGTGACTCGTGTCCTCGATCGTCTTAACGATCGATTTCCGCTGGGAGGGGGAGGGAATCGTATCGTCGCCGTTTGGGTGTTTAGAGTATCGTGAAAATCGTTAAAATCATGAACCGGCACACTAAAACCCCCTAAAACCCACCCCCGACCCTTTAAATTAAATCCCCCACCCTCCCGAACCCCCCCAAATGCCTTAAATTACCTGGGGGTCCAGCGGCGGTCTGTAGCTAAATCGGGGGAAGGGGGAGGGCAGGAAAACCGGCACACTAAAACACCCTAAAACCCACCCCCGACCCTTTAAATTGAATCCCCCACCCTCCTGAACCCCCCCCAAATGCCTTAAATTACCTGGGGGTCCAGCGGCGGTCCGTAGCTAAATCGGGGGAAGGGAAAGGGCAGGAAAACCGACACACTAAAACACCCTAAAACCCACCCCCGACCCTTTAAATTAAATCCCCCACCCTCCCGAACCCCCCCCCAAATGCCTTAAATTACCTGGGGGTCCAGCGGCGGTCCGGAACGGTCTCCTGCAATTGAATCGTGTTGTCTTCAGCCGGCGCCATTCTGCGCCGCCATTTTGCAAAATAGCGGCGCAAAATGGCGGCGGCCATAGACCAACACGATTCAACTGCAGGAGGTCGTTCCGGACCCCGGCTGGACTTTTGGCAAGTCTTGTGGGGGTCAGGAGGCCCCCCCAAGCTGGCCAAAAGTCCCTGGGGGTCCAGCGGGGGTCCGGGAGCGATTTCCTGCTGCGAATCATTTTCCGTACGGAAAATGGCGCCGGCAGGAGATCGACTGCAGGAGGTCGTTCAGCCGGGGTTCCGGACCCCGGCTGAACGACCTCCTGCAGTCGATCTCCTGCCGGCGCCATTTTCTGTACGGAAAACGATTCGCGGCAGGAGATCGCTCCCGGACCCCCGCTGGACCCCCAGGGACTTTTGGCCAGCTTGGGGGGGCCTCCTGACCCCCACAAGACTTGCCAAAAGTCCAGCGGGGGTCCGGAAAGACCTCCTGCAGTCGAATCGCGTTGGTCTATGGCCGCCGCCATTTTGCAAAATGGCGGCGCAGAATGGCGCCGGCTGAAGACAACACGATTCAATTGCAGGAGGCCGTTCCGGACCGCCGCTGGACCCCCAGGTAATTTAAGGCATTTGGGGGGGGGTTCGGGAGGGTGGGGGATTTAATTTAAAGGGTCGGGGGTGGGTTTTAGGGGGTTTTAGTGTGCCGGTTTTCCTGCCCTCCCCCTTCCCCCGATTTACGATTTTTTGACGATAAATCGGGGGAATTGGTATTGTATCGTGGCCCTAACGATTTTTGACGATTTAAAAATTTTCTGGAGAGTACTAACAACCAGATCAATGATAGGGGTACATTGTTAGTATCATTTATGAATCATCTGCAACTAAATAAGGTAATGAAAGTATATTTTACAAAATATCCTATTTCTTTTAATGATGGTGTTGTAAAAATTTTCCCAGACTTGTCCACACTAACACAAATAAAAAGGAAAAACTTCCTGACCTTTCGTCAGGAAGTATTAGATTTGGGATATACATATGTTCTACGTTATCCATGTAAGTGTGTGATTAAGAAACGACAAGACACTTATATTTTCTTTTCACCTGAACAATTAAAAAACTTTATTGAACAGAGAAAAACTGCAATATTGTCCCCAATAACAAGTGAATGAATAATTAATATGCAGGAATTACAGTGTAGAATGTTTCTTGAAGATTAATGTAATAATCTCCCTTCTTAGACAATTAAGCCTTTGCTATTTCTTTTGTTTGTAATCTGAATAGATGATGAATCCAAATTACAGTGGATTATGATATAGAATATTGCCACATATTTTAGTAATGATGGTTTGTTAAAAATGTAAAGGAGTACCTATTTACCTATGTAATATGTTAAAAAATTAATAAATATATAAATTATAAAAATAAATAAATAAATAAATAAATATATCGGACGATATTTTAAATCGTCAAAAAACGATTCACATCCCTAATGTTCTGTGATTTTGATATTTAGAACACTTTCCACTATTTTTACTGGCACTGAAGTCAGACTAACCAGTCTGTAGTTTCCCGGATCGCCCCTGGAGACCTTTTTAAATATTGGGGTTACATTAGCTATCCTCCAGTCTTCAGGTACAATGGATGATTTTAATGATAGGTTACAAATTTTTACTAATAGGTCTGAAATTTCATTTTTTAGTTCCTTCAGAACCCTGGGGTGTATACCTTCCGGTCCAGGTGATTTACTACACTTCAGTTTGTCAATCAGGCCTACCACATCTTCTAGGTTCACCATGATTTGGTTCAGTCCATCTGAATCATTACCCATGAAAACCTTCTCCGGTACAGGTACCTCCCCAACATCATTTTCAGTAAACACCGAAGCAAAGAAATCATTTAATTTACACGATGGCCTTATCTTCTCTAAGTGCCTCTTTAACCCCTCAATCATCTAACGGTCCAACTGACTCCCTCACAGGCTTTCTGCTTCAGATATATTTTAAAAAGTTTTTACTGTGAGTTTTTGCCTCTACAGCAAACTTCGTTTCAAATTCTCTCATAGCCTGTCTTATCAATGTCTTACATTTAACTTGCCAACGCTTATCCATTATCCTATTTTCTTCTGTTGGTTCCTTCTTCCAATTTTTGAATGAAGATCTTTTGGCTAAAATAGCTTCTTTCACCTCCCCTTTTAACCATGCCGGTGATTGTTTTGCCTTCTTTCCACCTTTCTTAATGTGTGGAATACATCTGGACTGTGCTTCTAGGATGGTATTTTTTAATAATGACCACACCTCTTGCACACTTTTTACCTTTGTAGCTGCTCCTTTCAGTTTTTTCTAACTATTTTTTTCATTTTATCAAAGTTTCCCTTTTGAAAGTTTAGCACGAGAGCCGTGGATTTGCTTACTGTCCCTCTTCCAGTCATTAATTCAAATTTGATCATATTATGATCACTATTGCCAAGCGGCCCCCACCACAATTACCTCTCTCACCAAATCCTGTGCTCCACTGGGAATTAGATCTAAAATTGCTCCCTCTCTTGTCAGTTCCTGAACCAATTCCTCCATAAAACTGTAATTTATTCCATCCAGGAATTTTATCTCTTTAGCATGTCCCGATGATACATTTACCCAGTCAATATTGGGGTAATTGAAATCTCCCATTATTACCACACTACCAATTTGGTTAGCTTCCCTAATTTCTCTTAGCATTTCACTGTCCGTCTCACCATCTTGACCAGGTGGATGGTAGTATACTCCTATCACTATAGTCTTCCCCAACACACAAGGGATTTCTACCCAGAAAGATTCAATTGTGCATTTAGTCTCATGCAAGATGTTTATCCTGTTGGACTGTATGCCATCCCGGACATAAAGCGTTACACTGCCTCCCGGGTGCTCCTCGGGGGATCTCTGCTTCTACAACTGCCAGTATCAGAGTGAGTACTACCACTCCAGTTCTGTCTCTGTATTGTCTCACCTCTCTTCTCAGATCCTCAGCTTGCCCCGCAACGTGGACCACTACTGGATCTACTCTCACTGGCCTTTCCATCTAGGCCTGGGTTCTCGGCCTACCCCGCTTCGCGGACCAACTGGACCCCTCTCCCTCACGGGACCTGGTAAGACTGTGGAACTGCCTTTTCCACTATGCAGCCCTGTGAACAGAACTTTGCCATCAGACATCTCCTCTCCTGGCTGGGATCACTACCCGTTCCTCGGGTCACCATCTACATTGCAGTATAATAAAACTATATTTCTCTGTGTCCATCTCTGCTCAGAACTAGCCTATCGCTGCAAGTCCCCACAGGGCAGAGCCCTGTGGGAGGTGCCATCTCTTGCCGCGACCAAGGGCCCACGCCTCAATGTCCAAAGTACAATAGCTGCCCAGTTCCCTTCACCCCAACGGAAACAGGATCGAACGGTGCTTCGAGCATGGAGACTGGAGAAAGTCCTACACAACCTTTCTACTCTGTCTCTGACTTTAAAAATAACCAAAAACACCTTACCTCAGCTCATCCCTTCTTGGCTGAGTACAGAGATGGTCTTCGGCTACAGAAGAAGAGGGTATTTGCCATCACCACCATGCTCAACTTCTTGCACCCACTACTTTTAAGCTGTACAATCAGCTAAGTCCATGCCGGCTGAAAAACCAGCTACCAGACCAAGGCACTCATCTGGGAACCATGATATCACCTCAGGAATTCTCAACTGTGTAAGGGACCATTTGGTATCACCGCAGGAGATAGGGTCTTTTTCTTTTCTTTATAAAATTCTCTTTCTGAAATCTGAAGCAATCCTCAGTAGGGAGATGCACATTCACCATCTGCTGGAGACAGAGAATACTGGCTGATGTCACTGCAGGTGTATATATACCGTGACATAATTTTGTTCCGTCTCCATTTGCTGGCAGAGGTGCATAACCCACTGGTCCTGAGTCCATTTGTCTACATGCTAGAAAATTGCAAATTGTAGTGTTTGTTGTTTAAGATGATGCTTGTTACATCTAATGCAGACCTCCACTTTCTGTAACACTCTCTGAGCTCTTTCTACTGGAAGAGCATGTCATAAATATACAATGATGATGACAAAACAACACTTTGGCTCTGGTAACTTCTCCCTCAAACAGCTGCTCAAGGTATTGAGTTAGATCCAGGCTCTCCAGTTGATTTACATTCCTGTTGATTTTCATTTCTCTGTTCCTCTCCCCAAGTCTGCTTTTTCCTAGGTGAAAAAATACACCCCCCTTGCTAGAGATGGAGTCAATGTAATAGGCACCTTTCAAGATTTCAGAAAAATATTTTTTGAAATCTCAAGAGGAGATATAGATAGTGACTTAGGATTTTCTAACAACTTCAGTTTAAACTGAGCAGCTACAGCATGTAATTGTCACTTTGACTAATTTGACAGATTTAATCTGCTGCTCTATTTCAGCAATTTTGTGAGTGGAATTCCAAGGCCACTTGCTGGTCACATATCTTGTGCTTCAAGTCCAAGGGAAAAAATGCTAAGTCCTTATTACTGTTTACCACAGACTTCACCTATAGACAACATTGGCAATAGGCAGTATAGGCAATATTGACACCCATATTGCCTCCAAAGTAATTTCTCTTGGTCTCACCAGGGTTGCCACTTGCTGATCATACACCTTGTACTCCAAGTCCAAGGAAAAAATTGCCCTTAGCTCTATTGGAAAAGTGTATGGTCAACAGTACTATCGCCACCCATATTGCCTCCAAAGTAATTTCTCTGGTCTTACCAGAGTTGGATCCTAACTATGAAGGTGCTGTAACTTCGAAAAGTCAGCTGTATCCAAATTCCCATCTGCAGTATCAGTGTTGTCACCAGTTTTCGCTGGGACTCCCACCAAACTCTTGGGTCCAAGCAGTGCTACCATACCATCTCGTTCTCTCATGACTCCTTCTGATGATTAAGATCCTTCCAAGAGGTGCTCCAGCACCGCAGAGCTTTTTCTTTCACTGAATATCTCAGGCAATAACTCAACCTAAACCACTAAGTCATTCCAAAGCTCAGACATCAAACTGCCGGCAGTGCATCTGCTCCTCAGGACTAAGCAATGCTTCTTCCAGCTGAGGCTCTGTTCCTGAGCCCTCCACTGTGGATCCCTCTAAGGCCAAGCTCTGCATAACGAAGGTCAAAACAGAAGGGTGAATGGAGATGAAGTCACCAAAGGATAAACCATCACCTTGTATCTTCTCTTCTTTCCCATAGCAAAGGGGAAGAAAAAAATGCAGCAAACTTTTAAGAAGAGAAAGGAGCTCAAACAGGTGTCTGAGTCAGGCACCATCTTTGATCTCCCACTCAGGGATATATTTTGCTCATCACTATATTTGAAGACTATAAGAAGCTAATCTGCTTACCAAACAATATTAAATTAAGGACGTTGATAGATTTCAGTACCGTAGTTTAGTTTTTGCTTCAGTCTCCAATTATAAATATAAAATAGTTAATGACAATGCAGAAGGCAGGAAATGTCATGTCCTGTTTTAGAAGCCACAGTTTCATTTGTATTTTGTGCACGTTTTTCTCTTGAACAGCCACAGTGAATATTGCCTTTGGCAGAACATTCCCTAATGTTACTAATTTCATCGTCCACCGAGGTCGATTCCTTTGAATGTTAGAGGTTCTGTTTCACAGCATAGTAACCATGGAGTTTATCCTGACTGCTTTATCATCAGTAGGAAACTGCCGTGAGGCATACTGGCACAACAAAAACAACTCTGGCTGTAAACTGCTGTTACACACAGCTGTTTATCTCAAGAGATTGGATGTGTGTCAGTTAAGCTACCTGAGCCTGACAGAATTTCATTTTCTTCCAGCACATCTTTTTCCTACTTGCTGATCTGGTGTTAGAGGGAACAGTTCTTACATATAATGGGCACAACAAAGATGGTGGGGTATAATAATAATAAACAGCTCAAAGAAATGGAACACAAGACTTGCTATTGTGAAATCTTTAAAAATCATGGATTACTGTAGTATGTATATGTTTTAAAGCTACCCCAGTCTATAATTGACAAAGGGAAAAGGGAGAGGGTATACAAACAAAACAGTCAGAAGGTAAACTTTTCATAGAATCAAGGATCACTGTTAAAAACTGAAAGCAGGCAGACTCCAAAGGAAAAGGGAGAGAACAGACATCAAAATTGCTTATAATGTACAGAGAGGGATCCTAATTGCAGGGAAAGATAAGAGGCAGATGTAGAAAGATGCAACCTGAGGTACCACTAAAAACATTACTTGGGCCATGGCCTGCAGAACCTGCGGATTCTCCTACAGTGAAACAATGGCTGGGATCTGTGAACTTTTAGACCATAGCTGTTTACCCTCTCTGAGTACAGGACTGGCAAAGGATTGCACACTTAAAGACCTTTGCTAATTCTGCAGAGCCATAAGCTAAACTTGAACACCACGAGGCATAGAACCTGCTGGCAAAATAAGAAATATGAGTTGCAAAACAAAACAAAACAAAACAAAACAAAACGCATTAAGACTTCTTTTATTATGAGTCATAAGAGAATTAGGAAGGTGCATTAAAAAACTTAATTATGCTATGCTGGAATAATTGACTGCCTAAGGTCAAGAAAATTACTAGCAATTATTAAAAACCTTTCCTGCTATGTAAGTTTGAATCCATTAGATGGCACCATAGACTGAAAAAAAGAGAAATGATTAGTCATCACCAAATACGGGCAAGACTACTTTATTACCTTTTGCCAGAATGGGAAACAAAACAAATAAACAAATAAGTAAATACATAAATAAAAACCACCCCACAAGATGTTACAGGGGGATAAATTACAAATGTAATTATTATACAACACAGAGAACTACTTTTCCTCTGCACTAAAGCAGGCCAAACCACACCAGTGGGTTATGCACTCCTACCAGCAGAAGGAGACTGAGTAAAGCTGACTCGCTGATGTCATGGACATATAGCCCTGCCCCGACATCAGCCCACCAGTATTCTCAGTCTGTGGCAGATGGTGGACATGCATCTCCTTTCTGGGGATTTCTTGTGGTAATAAAAAAAAAAAAAGGGAAGGATTATAAAGAGAAGAAAAACAGGAGGAGTAGAAGATTCAGACGTACCGCTTCAGCTCCTCTGGTGACACCCGGGTGGTCCCTGAATTGAGCGATTTAAGTCTGGGAGCCTGATCTGGCGTAGATTTTAAAAAGCAAAAATAGAACAGCAGTAGCGAGGACAAGAGAGTGAAGGTTTGTGACCTCTGCCCCCATAGCCAGTGACCCAATTGTGCT
Source organism: Rhinatrema bivittatum (assembly GCF_901001135.1). Lineage (NCBI taxonomy): Eukaryota > Metazoa > Chordata > Amphibia > Gymnophiona > Rhinatrematidae > Rhinatrema > Rhinatrema bivittatum. Next base: position 375,476,073 of record NC_042618.1, read on the forward strand.
CTCAGCCAGGGAGGGCTGAGCTCAGGTTAAAAAAAAAAAGTAAGGAAGTTTTAGTCCCCTCTTTTTTTTCTTACCTGGTCCTTCTTCCCTCGGCATTTGCTCCTTGATGTCGTACCCCTTTTCCCTCTCACTTCTCTGGGGAGCTAGTGTAGAGTGGAGGTGGCTCGGGCTCAGCAGGTTGAGCAATCTTTGAGTTCAGCCAGGTGGTAGACCATGATGGCAGATTTTCCCTGCCAAGTAAGTGTGAATGTGCATTTTTGCCACACGGTGTGGCCTCACATAGCTTGTGCACGTAAGGTCATGGCCTAGGTTTGAGTGTGTATGGGCGCAAGGAAGTGCTTGTGCAAGACTGCAGCCTATATTTGTGCGCTTATTTGCACGTAGGCGGTATATGTGCGCATAGGCCATGGCCCGGTTTTGGGTGCATATTTGCACACCTGGGCACAGGAGGCTGCCTAGAGCTAAGGGCAGGAAAACTATGGTGCTGACAAAATAAATCTAAGCGCCTTGTTATCTGTGAGGCTTGCCCTATAAGGGCAATTCAGCCATTGCTCTCTTAAAGCCTGTGTCAGTTCTGTTTAAATGCTAGAGGCAATTTGGCTGCTTCAGATTTTGGCAATGTTGGAAGATCCCCTCACGCTATGGTGACTCCGGAGGAGAATGGGGCTGAAGGCGAGATAACAGACAGGTCCCGTCTCTCATTGTTCTCGGTGACAAATGCATTTCTGAGGGAAAGGACGGAGAGCGTGTCAGGTTTGGGCTTATGGATCCATCCTCCTTCTCCTGGGTGGAATTTTTCCAGGGCCTGCAGATTTAGAAACATTGGATTCTACTCTTTGAAATGTCTGTATGCCAATGCCAGAAGTCTAAGAGGTAAGATGGGAGAGTTATAGTGTATAGCAGCAAATGATGAGATTGACATAATTGGCATCACAGAGACTTGGTGGAAGACTTGGTGGAAGGAGGATAACCAATGGGACAGTGCTATATCAGGGTACAAATTAAATTGCAATGATAGGGAGGATCAACTTGGTGGGGGTGTGGCACTTTATGTCCAGGAGGGTATAGAGTCCAACAAGATAAAGATCATACAAGAGACTATATGCTCAGTAGAATCTATATGGGTAGAAATCCCATATGTGTTGGGTAAGAGTATAGTGATAGGAGTATACTATCGTCCACCTGGACAAAATGGTCAGACAGATGATGAAATGCTAAGAGAAATCAGGGAAGCAAACCAATTTGGCAGTGCAATAATAATGGGAGATTAAAATTACCTCAATATTGACTGGGTAAATATAACATCAGGACTTGCTAGAGACATAAAGTTCCTGGATGTAATAAATGATAGCTTCATGGAGCAATTGGTTCAGGAATCAACAAGAGAGGGAGATATTTTAGATTTAATTCTTAGTGGAACGCAGGATTTGGTGAGAGAGGTAACGGTGGTGGGGCCACTTGGCAACAGTGATCATAACATGATCAAATTTAAACTAATAACTGGAAGGGGGACAATAAGTAAATCTGAAGCTCTAACACTAAACTTTCAAAAGGGAAACTTTGATAAAATGAGGAAAATAGTTAGAAAAAAACTGAAAGGTGCAGATGCAAAGGTTAAAAGTGTTCAACAGGCTTGGACATTGTTTAAAAATACAATCCTAGAGGCACAGTCCAAATGTATTCCACACATTAAGAAAGGTGGAAAGAAGGCAAAACGATTACCGTCATGGTTAAAAGGTGAGGTGAAAGAGGCTATTTTAGCCAAAAAAACATCCGTCAAAAATTGGAAAACTTTTTGAAGGATGGAAAAATCCTTGGAAAAATTTTTGAAGGATGGAAAAATCCTTGGAAAAATTGGAAGGATCCATCTGAAGAAAATAGGATAAAACATAAGCATTGTCAAGTTAAGGGTAAAACATTGATAAGACAGGCGAAGAGAGAATTTGAAATGAAGTTGGCAATAGAGGCAAAAACTCATAATAAAAACTTTTAAAAATATATCCGAAGCAAGAAACCTGTGAGGGAGTCGGTTGGACCATTAGATGACTGAGGGGTTAAAGGGGCTCTTAGGGAAGATAAGGCCATTGCAGAAAGACTAAATGAATTCTTTGCTTCCGTGTTTACTAATGAAGATGTTGGGAAGATGCCAGTTCCGGAGATGGTTTTCAGGGGTGATGAGTCAGACGAACTGAACGAAATCACTGTGAACCTGGAAGATGTAGTAGGCCAGATTGACAAACTAAAGAGTAGCAAATCTCCTGGACTGGACGGTATGCATCCTAGGGTACTGAAGGAACTCAAAAATGAAATTTCTTATCTATTAATTAAAATTTGTAACCTATCATTAAAATCATCCATTGTACCTGAAGACTGGAGGGTGGCCAATGTAACCCCAATATTTAAAAAAGGCTCCAGGAGTGATCCCGGTAACTATAGACCAGTGAGCCTGACTTCAGTGCCGGGAAAAATAGTGGAAACTATTCTCAAGATCAAAATTGGAGAGCATATAGAAAGACATGATTTAATGGAACAGAGTCAACATGGATTTACCCAAGGGAAGTCTTGCTTAACAAATCTGCTTCATTTTTTTGAAGGGGTTAATAAACATGTGGATAAAGGTGAACCGGTAGATGTAGTGTATTTAGATTTTCAGAAGGCGTTTGACAAAGTCCCTCATGAGAGGCTTCTAAGAAAACTAAAAAGTTATGGGATAGGAGGCGATGTCCTTTCGTGGATTACAAACTGGTTCAAAGACAGGAAACAGAGAGTAAGATTAAATGGTCAATTTTCTCAGTGGAAAAGGGTAAACAGTGGAGTGCCTCAGGGATCTGTACTTGGACCAGTGCTGTTCAATATATATATAAATAAATGATCTGGTAAGGAATACGACGACTAAGGTTATCAAATTTGCAGATGATACAAAATTATTCAGAGTAGTTAAATCACAAGCAGACTGTGATACATTACAGGAGGACCTTGCAAGACTGGAAGATTGGACATCCAAATGGCAGAAGAAATTTAATGTGGACAAGTGCAAGGTGTTGCATATAGGGAAAAATAACCCTTGCTGTAGTTACACGATGTTAGGTTCCATATTAGGAGCTACCACCCAGGAAATAGATCTAGGCATCATAGTGGATAATACTTTAAAATCATCGGCTCAGTGTGCTGCAGCAGTCAAAAAAGCAAACAGAATGTTAGGAATTATTAGGAAGGGAATGGTTAATAAAACGGAAAATGTCATAATGCCTCTATATCGCTCCATGGTGAGAACACACCTTGAATACTGTGTTCAATTCTGGTCGCCGCATCTCAAAAAAGATATAGTTGTGACGGAGAAGGTACAGAGAAGGGCAACCAAAATGATAAAGAGGATGGAACAGCTCCCCTATGAGGAAAGGCTGAAGAGGTTAGAGGCGATATATAATAGGAATTCCCCCGATTTATCGTCAAAAATCGTAAATCGGGGGAAGGGGGAGGGGAAGGGGGAGGGTGGAAAAACCGGCACACTAAAACAACCCTAAAACCCACCCCGACCCTTTAAAATAAATCCCCCACCCTCCCGAACCCCCCCAAAATGCTTTAAATTACCTGGGGTCCAGTGGGGAGATCCCGGTGTGATCTACCACTCTCAGGCCACGTCTGTGTTAATGGCGCCGGCGCTATTTCGGTTCCTGTCCCTCGACGTCAAGAGCACAGAAGATCGCTCCCGGACCCCCGCTGGACCCCCAGGGACTTTTGGCCAGCTTGGGGGGGCCTCCTGACCCCCACAAGACTTGCCAAAAGTCCAGCGGGGGTCCGGGAACGACCTCCTGCAGTCATATGACAGGGCAAAGGTAGCGCCGGCGCCATTTCTACAACGCACCGGAGGCCCGAGAGTAAAAGATCACACCGGGACCCCCTCCCCTCTGGACCCCAGGTAATTTAAGGCATTTTGGGGGGGTTCGGGAGGGTGGGGGATTTATTTTAAAGGGTCGGGGTGGGTTTTAGGGTTGTTTTAGTGTGCCGGTTTTCCCGGCACACTAAAACACGATTTAAACGATATTTACAAACCTAAAACCGCGACGATCCGATTCCCTCCCCCCCCCCCAGCCAAAATCGATCGTTAAGACGATCGATGACACAATTCACATCTCTATGTGTCAGTGACATTGCGAGACAGCTTTACTCAGACTCCCATTTGCTGGTAGGAGTGCATAACCCCTGGTGTGAATTGGCCTGCCTTCCTTAGAGGAAAGGAAATTAGCAGGTAAGTAGTAATGACTCCTTTGTCTTGCTTTCTCTCTTTGATTTTTGTAACTGACAAGGCTAGCAGCAAGTTGATAAACAGACTTCAAGTTGATACCACCAAAAAAAATGAAACTCTTCTAAGAAGATAGTCTCCTTGTGATATCTGAGGGTAGAGAGAATTGTAGATTTTAGGGATTTACAATGGATCATTGAACAAGCAGGGTCTGTGGCAGAATAGGAGACAGGTATAAATGAGTAGATCCAGTGATCTTTTTCTGCCTACATCTTCTATGATGTTACCATAACATTTACTATGCTGGCTCAGACCAAAGGTCCATCAAGTTCAAGTACTTGGTAGTACCATCCTTTGATGACAGCCAATTTCACTTTCAGTGCATAAAATGCTACTCAACTGAATCAGAGCAATCTTAGGGGGAATCAATGGGACTGAACTATAACCTAGGAACTGTTCTGAATGACTCAGCAAAAATATATAACTAATAAAGCTAAGCTAGCATGCAAAGAACCCTTCTAAAACAAGATCTGTAGAGGATCACATGATACCGTGCTAGGAGCAGGGCAGCATTTTCATTCCGCTTTGGGGCCTTCTATCTGAACTCCCTCATTAACATCTTATCAGGACTCACCTTTTTCTTCATCCTGCTGCCTTTGACATTTGTTCCTGCATTGTTTAAGGCAGTTCTGGAGCTGGGATGACCACCAAAACCACCCGAAAAGACAAGGCGATTCCAAGATGGCGGAACAGGACGACAATCGGCTGCCGGGGGATTGTCTGTCTGCGGTGGAGCTGGTTCAGGCAGTGACCTCAGCTGTGCCTAAAACCCTGGATGGAAAATTTGAACTCATCTTCAAAAAATTTGATGATTTTGCAGCCTCCATGGATGCAGTGATGCGTTGTGTGAGCGCAGTAGAACAGCGTGTGTTGGATGCTGAAGACAGAGCATGTGGGACAGTGACCATCCTCCAAGACCTGTGCGCCAAGGTAGTGAGACTGGATGATCAGGTGGAGGACCTGGAAAATCGGTCCCGCCGCAATAACTTGAGGTTTGTGGGCGTTCCAGATTCGATCTTGGAAGCAGAGCTGCAGGAATTCCTTGTGATTTGGCTAGCGCAGGAACTCCAGTTGGACTCTTCCTTGGGCCCGATAGTTATTGAGAGGGCACATCACTTGGGAACGAGTTTGGACAATCAGGGGAGGCCTCAGATAGTATTAGCCCATTTTTTTAACTTTCAGCACAAAGCAGCTATCCTATGGGTCATCCATAACGGTCAGCAACTGAAGGTGGGGGGAGTGCAAAATCCTGATTTTTCAGGATTATTCGGTAAAACTGTTGGACCTTCGTCAGGCTTTCTTTCCCATCTCTTCTCATTTATTTGCTCGGAAAATTCATTTTGCTTTACTGTATCCAGCCAAGGTGCATGTGACTCGCAAGAGGCAGACTTCTTTTTATTCTACATCCAGTGAAGCCCAGGTTTTTGTGGACTCTTTCCCTGGGGATGTTCATTTTTCCCTTTTGCTCACACTGACAATGTGATTTCACACTGTTAAAAGTGTTGCCCGGTTGTGGGCTTTATGAAGTGCTGTTACACCACTTTATGATTCTTGGGTTACCATGTCCTTTTATTTTTGTTGTATGGTGACAGTTTTTGGACTTTGGTATTCTTCCTTTATATTCTTATACTTAGACTCGGAGGCTGGGACATTCTTATTTTTGTAGTTGTTTTATTACAGCGATTTTGTGGGATGATAGCAGGGGTTCTTTTCCCCTTTTTCTTTTCTGACAGCCCCTTTTGGAGAGTAGGTGGTAGGTGGACCCCATGACAATTAGCATGTGATTCTCTCCTGATTGGAGATGTGGGGGTCAACAAGGGTTGTGGGATAGTGTTGAGGGTGACTGCGGATAATGTGGGGGTTTTGTTGGCATTAAAGGGGGAATTCCTCTTAGGCTGGGGGGGGGGGGGGGTGAGAAACACTTTTTGCAGGCGACTGTTGTACTCTTAGGCGTTTTGCTGTAGATTCTCATGCCTAAGAATGATTGCAGAGTAATTTCCTGGAACATGGTAGGTTTGGGCTCCCCCATTAAGAGGGAAAAGATCTTGAAAGCTCTAGCGAGTAATCAGGCAGATATTGTTATGCTACAGGAAATGCACTTGAGTGATCTAGAACACAGTAAGTTGGTCAGTTTTTGGGTGGGATATGCCTACTGGGCTCATCTGGTTCAAAAAAGGATGGGGTGGCTATCTTGATTTGTAAAACTGACTTTTTCCATTCAGGACCAGAATAAAGATCCTGGTGGCTAGTTTTTAATCCTTAGGGGATCTTTGAATGGGAAGTCTTTATTGCTCTGTAATATTTATGCCAAAAATATGTATGATCATGCCTTTTTGCAGGCATTCTACATATGCTCTGAGATATGAGAAGGGGATATACCTTGGTAGGTGGAGATGTGAATATTGTTTCTGACCCTGCTCTTGATAAATCCCATTGTCCAGGCATAAAAGGGATTCCATGGTTTGCAACCATCTGGATCTTTTAGATGCCTGGAGAATTTTGCATCCCACTGAAAGGGATTTCATGCATGTCTCTCGAGCACATGCCATGCAATCCAGAATTGATTAACTTTTGGCCTCCCCCTCACATTTTCTCAGATCACTCAGGCAGCAGGACTCACCTTTAGGGATGTGAATCGTTTTTTGATGATTTAAAAAAATCGTCCGATATATTTTAAATCATCAAAAGAGGCACGATACAATAGGAATTCCCCCGATTTATCGTCAAAAATCGTAAATCGGGGGAATTTAAACGATTTTTAAAAAAAACAAAACCGCGACGATCAGATTCCCTCCCCCCCCCCCAGCCAAAATCGATTGTTAAGACGATCGATCACACGATTCACATCTCTACTCACCTTGGCCCCTTGGAAATTTCTGACTATGCTATTATTTGGGTTGATTTTCACTGGGGAGAACTGAATACAGGGATTGGGCAGCTGCAGTTTCTTGCACACCTGTATGGGGATGCAGGGTTTGGGTCCTTGTTAAAGGGAAAATGGAAGGATTTTCATGAACATAAGGAACAAGTTTCTAACTCTGCTCTTTATTGGGAGACAGCAAAGGTTGTTTTGCAGGGGGATAATAATAGCCTATTTGAGTTGGAAAGAGGATGCTAGATAAAAGGCTGTTGATGTTGGAGAAACAGGTGAAGTGGGACAAATTGCAGATTGCTACTTACCCTACGCCTGCCAATCGGGCAGCTTTTATATCCTCTAAAGAGGCTTGAACTCTCTTTTGGACCAGAGGGCTCGCAAATCTATGTTTTATTATAAATACCAGCTTTTTAAAGATAGTGATAATTCTGGTAAGCTGCTGGCCTCATTGGTCAAGCATAGGCAGGGTATTTGCCCTATAGCTGCAATTCAGATTACTCAGGGAAAGGTGGTTAACTCTGCCACTGATATTCATACAGTTTTTCGGGACTTTTTCGGTCTTTGTACACGGGCAGGGAAGGTAACCTGGGAACTAGAGGTTGGTTTTTCTAGTTCTCTCTCTTTACCTCAGTTGACACCTTTCTCAGTTGGAAGCTCTGAACACTCCCATAACAACCATGGAAGTTTAAGTGCAGATCGAGCACGCCACATTTATATAAAAGACACCGGATCCGGATGGTTATGGGGGAGAATTTTATTAATTATTGAAGGAGCAAGTTGCACGCCCTCTACAGGCCATGTTTACTTTATTGTTAGAGGCAAAACAGTTTCCCTTTCTTACCAATAAGGCCCTGATTACAGTACTTCCAAAAGAAGGAAAGGATTTGCAGCTTCCAGAATCCAAAATATTTGCTGATTGGCTTGCTATTCACGTACCTGCCCTTATACCGGAACATCAGGTGGGGTTTGTGAGGGGGAAGCATGCTGCCTTTAATGTGCACAAGATGATGATGATTTCTAGCTCTAGCAGTGTTTATGCACATATTCCTTCTCTACTTGTCAGGTTTTGATACCGAGAAAGCCTTCAACAGGGTGGATTGGGAATATCTAGTTTTTTATTTTGGATAGATTTGGTACTTCTGGAGTCTTTTCTGATGTAGTGCAGTTATTGTATTCTAATCCCAAGGTGCAAATTTTGGTTAATGGACAATTGACTCATGAGTTTGATATCCAGGAAAGGGACACATCAGGGATTTTCCCCTTTTCTTTTGGCTCTAGAGCCCCTCCTGAGAACAGTGTAAGAGGACAAATGGATAAGGGAGAAATTACTTACCTGATAATTTCATTTTCCTTAGTGTAGACAGATGGACCAATGGGTAAAGCATACTCCTGAGAGCAGTTGGGAGATTTCAAGCTGAAGTCAGCTTACATGTACCCATGCAGGAAGCTTAGCTCTTCCATATTCTCCTCGAAAAGCAATTGTGGATATATGAGTGCTCTAATAACTTGATTAACTAGGACTAGTTCAAGTGATTTCCAAGTGGAGACCGCCAGTGCATTCAACCGAAAAATGCCGACACCCGGCAACTATGGGTGTCTTGAACTAGGGGTTATACCTGGCTTACCCGTGCTTGTCTTTCTCTCAGGGATTGTCACCCGAGCTTTCCTGATTTTGGGGCAGCCGCGGGCGGGCTGCTGAGTCCATCTATCTACATTAAGGAAAACAAAATTAGCAGGTAAGTAATTTCTCCATTTCCTAGCGTGTAGCAGATGGATTCAGGACCAATGGGATGTACAAAAGCTACTCCAAAACTGGGTGGGAGGCTGCCCGTGGCCCACTTAGTGCTGCCCTAGCAAATGATATGACATCGAGATGGTAGAACCTGGAGAAGGTATGCATGGAGGACCACGTGGCCACCCGACAGATCTCGGCAGGTGACAGCATCTTGGTTTCAGCCCAGGACACTGCCTGGACCCTTGTGGAATGGGCCTTGACTTGTAGAGGCGGAGGCTTCCCTGCCTCTACATAGGCCGCCTTGATTACTTCTTTGATCCAGGAGGCAATGGTTGCCCATAAGGCCACTTCCCCTTGTTTCTTCCCGCTGTGAAGAAACACCTTCACCTATTTGTCCGTCTTTCGTACGGATTTCGCTTTTTCCAGGTATTGGACTAGGAGTCTGCCGCTGTTTAGGTGGCGAAGATGGCATGAGGCTTCCGAGTTCTTATGTTCGTCTGGTACTGCTGACTATCCCATCTGTTAAGTCAGCTAGACTCACACAAGTAAGGGAGAGAGCACTATCTTTGGCAGGGCCTGAATTGTGGAATTCAATGCCACTGAAGATAAGACTGCAGAGAAACTTCAAACTTTTCGAAAGAAGCCTAAAAGCTTGGCTTTTTAAACAGGCTTTTTATAAAGAAAATGGAGAAACCAAATAAGATCGTAACTCAGCACAGCGTACATAGTTTCTAGTTTTCCATTCTTTCCCACCACTAAATACACCTTAATGTGTTAACCTTATATATGAACTGCAATAGAGACTTGCCACACTAATGAAAATAAATCAACAAATAGTTTTTATTAAAAGAACCTTTTTACTGCTCATTATTGGCATATCGATAATGTTATCTACCCTAAACAATTTTTATTACTTTATGTGCCTTTTTATAAACCATTGTGATGGTAAATTAACTTAACAACGGTATAGAAAAGATTTTAAATAAATAGAGATATGGTTTGGTTGCAATGAAATTGAGAAACCACCTTTGGAAGAAAAGAGGGGACTATGCATAGTTATATGGATCCCGGTGTGAACCTGAGGATCGGTTCTCAACAGGATAGGGCTTGAAGCGCGGAGATGTGATGGGCCGAACATACTGGCACTAGGAATATAAGGGCAGTAGCCATAGTGACAGACTGCGAGTAGGTCTGAAGGAAGCTCCCGCTAGGAAGTCTAGTACTAGATTGAGATTCTATATGGGTACTGGCCATTTTAAGGCTGGTCGGATTTGTTTGACCCCTCATAGGAAGTGGGAAACATCTGGATGGGTTGATAGACTGATGCCATCCACTTTGGCTCTGAAGCAGGCCAGCACGGCTACCTGGACCTTGAGGGAGTTGAGGGACAACCCCTTCTTCAAGCCATCTTGCAGAAATTCCAGCATCATGGGGATTTCGACTGTCCGCGGAAGGATCTCACAGTGCTCACACCAGGCTTCAAATAGTCTCCATATTCCTATGTAAGCTAGAGCCGTGAAAAACTTATGTGCTCGGAGCAAGGTGTCAATCACTGCCTTAGAGTATCCGCTCTTCATCAGGCAAGTCCTCTCAATGGGCAGACCGTAAGAGAGAATAGAGTTGGATCTTCGTGGAGGATCTGTGCTTGCCGGAGAAGGTCCCTGTGTGGAGGTAGGCATAGAGGGTTCCCCGCAAGAAGTCTTCTCATGTCCGGGGCCACTAGAAGTACTAGGCCCCTGTAGTGTTCTATCTTGCGGATGATCCCGCCCAGTAGAGGCCATGGGGGAAAAGCATACAGCAGGTCTTCCTGTGGCCAGGTCTGGACGAGGGAGTCTATTCCCCATGATTGCGGTTCTAGTGTCCTGCTGAAGAACTTGGGCATTGGACCGGGTTGCCAGGAGACCCATGGCTGGGGTTCTCCAGCCGTTTACTATCAACTGGAAGGCTGTGGTTGACAGCATCTATTCTCCTGGGTCTAGACTCTCTCTGCTGAGGTAGTCCACAGTGACCTTGTCTTTTCCTGCGATGTGGGTGGCTGAGATCCCTTGCAGGTTTGCTTCCGCCCACGCCATTAGGGGGTCTATTTCCAGGGACACCTGTTGGCTTCTGGTTCCTCCCTGTCGGCTGATGTAGGCAACTGTTGTGGCATTGTCAGACATGACAGATTCACTCCAGAGTCTGTAACTGAATTGTAGGCAGGTTAGCCTGACTGCTCGGGCTTCCAGTCTGTTTATGTTCCATCCCGACTCTTCCTTGTCCCATTGCCCCTGGGCCATCAGTTCCTGGCAGGGGGCTCCCCACCCTCTCAGGTTCACCTCTGTGGTAAGCAAGATTCAGGTCGGTGGGATAGTCTTACTCCCTTGCTCAGATGGTCTTCCTGTAGCCACCATTGGAGCTGGGTCTGAACCTCTGCCGGTAGCTGGAGGCGGACGGAGTAGTTCTGGGACATCAGATTCCAACGTGACAGCAGGGAACGGTGTAGTGGGCGCATGTGCACCCTTGCCTATGGGATGACTTCTAGGGTTGATGTCATGAGACCGAGGACTTGGAGGTAGTCCCATACCTTGGGGCGAGCATAGCTCAACAGTTTTCGCAACTGGTCCATCAGTTTCCTTCTCCTTGTAGGGGGAAGAAAGACCTTGTCTTGTTTGGTGTTGAACCGGACTCCCAAGTACTCTAGCAATTGGGAGGGCTGCATGCAACTTTTGGCTGTGTTGACGACCCACCCAAGATTCTCAAGTAGATTCTTGACTCTGGTGGTTGCCTGGTAACTTTCCTCTGGAGATTTTGCCCTAATCAGCCAATCGTCCAGATATGGTTGTACGAGGATTCCTTCTTTCCTCAGTGTCTCCGCCACAACCACCATGATTTTGGTGAACATCCGAGGAGCGGTAGCTAGTCTGAAGGGTAGCGCCTAGCACTAGTAATGATAGTCCAGTATCGCAAAGCATAGGAAGCGCTGATGGTCGTGGTGGACCAGGATGTGGAGATAGGCTTCAGATAGATCCAGTGAAGTCAGGCATTCTCCCTGTTGTACTGCCCTTATAACTGAGCATAGTGTTTCCATGCGGAAGTGTGGTATCTTCAGGTAGCGACTGACAGTCTTGAGGTACAGGATGAGCCAGAACATTCCCTCCTTCTTGGGGACGATAAAATAGTTGGAATAGTGACCAGTATTTTGTTGGTGCATGGGCACAGAGGTTATCGACTTTAGGCGGAGTAGTTTTGTCAGTGTGGTTTCTACTGCCATCCTCTTGGAGAGGGAGTGGCACAGTGTTCGCACAAATTTGTCTGGAGGGATGCTGTGGAAGTCCAGATAGTATACCTCTCGCATGATGGAAGACCCACTTGTCCGACATTATGTCGAATCACCTTTGGTAGAAGAGGGTAAGTCTGCCCCCTATGGCTTCTTCCTGTGGCTGGGTCTGTTGATTCTCATTGTGGGGTGCGGCCGGGACCTGACCTGAGCTGGCTCCCCTCTTGTTGTCGCTGTTCCAAAAAGACTGGGCCCTGCCTGTGGGGCGAGGTGCTTGGTATGTGTTTTTATTCGGTCTAAAATGCTGGGCTCCTCTGCCCTTGGGGAGAGGGGCACTGGGTTCTTTTGTTCCTGTCCTCCAGTAACAGAGGGACTGGGGATTTGCCCCATTTGTTGGCTAACTTCCCCAGGTCACTTCCAAACAGGAGGGATCCTTTAAAAGGCATTCTCATGAGTTTCGCCTTGGAGGTTGCATCGGCTGACCAATTTCGAAGCCATAGTTGCCTTCTAGCTGCCACTATGGATGAGACGCCCCTGGCAGAGGTGCGCACCAGGTCTGAGGTCGCATCTGTGAGGAAAGATATCGCCGGTTCTAATGTTTTGGCGGAAGTGGTTGCGTCCCTGGAGAGGAGCAAGCAGGCACGTGTCACCACGGGTAGCAGGAGGCGATTTGCAGGGTCATTGCATCAAATGACTAAGGATGGATTCCTGACATCTCTCCTGAGCATCCTTGAGTGCAGCTCCTCTTCGACTGGGATGGTAGTGCGCTTTGAGAAAGCACAGATCATAGCGCCCATTTTTGGGAACCCTAGGAGTTCTTTGGCCGTGGGTTCCATGGGGTATAGGGCAGCTATGGCCCGTCCTCCTTTGAAGCTGGCCTACGGGGCATTCCATTCCAGCTCAATCAGTTGTTATACAGCCTGCAGCACTGGAAACTAGCATGAAGCCTGATGGAGACCGACCAGAACTGGGTTCGTCTTTGGTTCCGCTGTGGAACTTGCACCAGGAATGGCCAGCATCTTCAAGCTCAGAGACACAAGATCTGGCAGACTGTCTTTGGAGAAGAACCACATCATGGCTCAGTATGGTTCCATCCCTGGAGGGATTTCCCCTTCCTCCAGGGAGTCAGGCTCTTCCCCATGGTGTCTGTGTCCCCTAGGGGGAGGGCCTTGGAAGGTCTTGCGCTTCTGGTGGGGACTGTGGCTGTATCGCAGGCAGCACAGATTGTGCCTGGACAAAGGTTTGTAGCCCTTTGAAGAATTCCACCCAGGAAAAGGTCCCTGGGTCCATATTGAATCCAGTGGAGTTCCCCCATCTGAGGAGGGTCCGAGCCGGAGATAGAGGTACTAATCATTGGTAGTGCCAGATTCCTGTACTGGCCAAGGGGGGCCTTGATTCCCCCAGCGTCTGGTGGACTGGGTGCCTTAAGTTCCCCCAGAGTCTCTTCGCACTGCAGGCATAGGGCAGAAGCCAGTTCGGGTTGCACAGCTCTCAGGTGGCAGGCTGGGCAGAGGGCTTGTCCCTTGGCTTTCTTGGCTGGCAGTGCCATGATTTGTGCGCGTGGAGTGGCTCAAAACTCATCTGTGCACAAAGGTGCGTGCACCGGGAGACTTAGTTGTGCTCTCCGGGTGTGCCGACTATGTGCATGTAGGCTGCTATTTGTGCTCGCCCAGCACCACTGCGTGCGCCCAGCACCGATGCACAAGTTCTTTGTGCCCCCGGCTCGCTGCTGTGCGCAAGACTCAGTTATGCAGACAATACGGCGATCAAGGGGGGGGGGGGAATGGCACCAATGACCACATGGGCAAGATGGTGACACCCCCCCCCCCCCTTTCCAGAGGGTCTCCACGATTGTGGACACTCACACCAGATCAGGGTCTAGCCCAAACGGGGCTACTCAACCCGATGTAACAGACGCCGGAAGGACGAGCTGAGCGGCTATCCGAGCCTAAAAGTTTTCTACCTGACCTTGTCTCGGCGCTTCCCGGTCTCGTGCTGGGGGGTCTCTGGCTGCGGGGCGGGGGGTGAGGGAAAATACCTTCACGCTGTGCTCTGTATTGCATCTGCTGCCTCTCAGCCACTCTGGGGGCTAAGTCCACACTGGGAACCGGCTACCGGACAAAGGCTTATCTCTGCGGGATCTCAGAAATCACCTCAGAAATTCTTGACTTGGGGAGGAACCCTTAGGTATCACCGCAGGAGAGCAGGGCTCGTCTTGTAGAGGGTTTGGATTTTCTAACACTGTGCAAGTGTGTGTAGTGTCTCTAACTGCTTAGGAGACTGAGAAATACTGAAGAGCTAAGCTTCCTGCACAGGTATATGTAGGCTGACGTCAGCTTGAAATCTGACTCCGTCTCCCAACTGCTATCAGAAGTACACTATACCCATTGGTCCTGAGTCCATCTGCTACATGCTAGGAAACTGGCATAGCGAGTGGAGGTCAAGTCTTTTAGATTGTGGCTTTTTCTGATGGTCCATTGCTCCCAGCCTTTGGAATTGTTGGCTGCAATACTGGAAGTAATTTTGGTGTATAGGTCTCTCTTGGGTTTTAAGCACCATATGGAGGGAGTCTGAGGCTTTGGCTTCTGATCCCCAGGTGCAGTCTTTGTGGGCAATGCATTTCTGCTGTGGTGGGCCAATTGATCTTTTGTTGATTTGGGGGATCCTTCTCACTTTAGACTTGAATCACATTTATGATCTGAATGTTCTGCCTTTCTAGAAGTCTATGAAAGACAGGTTCCACTGCTGGAATTCACTACCGAAATAGTTGTCTGGGTGTATCAACCTTTACAAAATGATGCTTTGGCTTAGGTAAAACTTGTAAAACATAAAAGGCACCTGTTTACAGAAGCAGGATATATGGTTAGGTAACACTATAATTTCTAGATTTCTGTGGCGGGGTAGACATGCTCGTATTCCTATTCATCAGCTGTTGGGTGATTGGAGTAAAGAGGGTTCCTCACATTGAGCGGTATAATGTAGTTTGTATTCTTCACTATCTCTGGGATTGGCTATTTCAGATCTCTTTTTATACATGCCAGTCTTGGGAAGCAGGGTGGGTAGTGGCACTGGCCTTGCATTTTGTATTACAGGTGGCGAATGCATCTGTACCAGTCCATTTGCAAACTCATTGGATTATAAGGTCCCTTCATCAGGTTTGGTGGTTCTTTTGCACCGGCTTCTAGCATAGTTTTCGGGAATCTTATCTTTTTACCTCTGTGGGGCAATGGAAACTTTTTCCCCGGGTTGTCTTCTAAACCTTTTGCAGATTGGGAATGTAAGGGGATGGGTCATGTGGCACAGGTATTACATAGAAACGACGGCAGAAGAAGACCAACGGCCCATCCAGTCTGCCCAGCAAGTTTCACACTTTTTTTTTCCTCATACTTATCTGTTACTCTTGGCTCTTAGTAACCTTTTGGATCTATTTCCCTTCCACCCCCACCATTAATGTAGAGAGCAGTGTTGGAGCTGTATTTAAATGAAATATCTAGCTTAATTAGTTAGGGGGGTAGTAACCGCTGCAATAAGCAAGCTACACCCATGCTTGTTTACCCAGACTATGTAATTCAGTCCTTGTTGGTTGCCTGTTTATAGATCCACTTTTCTTCATTCCCCCTGCTGTTGAAGCAGAGAATTTATGCTGGATATGCATGAAGTATCAGACTTTCTCCCCTGCCGTTGAAGCAGACAGCTATACTGGATATGCATTGAAGGTGAAGTATCAGGCTTATTTGGTTTGGGGTAGTAACTGCGGTAACAAGCAAGCTACTCCCCGCTTTTTTGTGAATGCAAATCCTTTTTTCCACATTCATTCATGCCCTCTAGACTTTATGGATCCACAGTGTTTATCCCACGCCCCTTTGAAGTCTTTCACACTTCTGGTCTTCACCACTTCCTCCAGAAGGGCATTCCAGGCATCCACCAGGATCGCTGAGTGCATTCTTTCCTCACAGGATACTGAAATTCATTTTGGCGTGACTATGGAGCACTAGTTTGCTTATAATCAACTTAGACAATATTTGCGGTCCCTTTCCAGTGACAATCAGTGGGATGAGCTTAAGGTGCAAGTTGAGGATTTCTTTCAAATTGGGGAAGTCAGAAGAGGGGTCTCTTGCTTTTATAAGGTGCTCCGGAGTTTGAGATTCATTAATCTTTATTGGGTAAATGGAGGGTTGAGCTCCTGCTCCACCTGGCAGGAAAGCAATTGCTCTCAGCTTTTGGCAAAATCCCCACATTGACAGGGAATGCAAATTTAAGGGAATTGCAACATAAAACCCCTCTTGACAGGTGGCTTTATCTGATTTATGCCTTAAATGTGCTAACGTTAGGTGATTGTTGGGCACTAGTTTTGGTCCTGCCTGGCTGGACAAGCGTTTTGGGATAAATTAAAGAGGTATTTACAATATATTATAAAGGCTTCTGTACCCCTCTCTCACGGAAGTATTATTTGTTTGTATGGTAGTAAAACTTGGGGTGGGAAAGAGAGGATCGCCTTTCTATGTAAGGTGTGGGTAGTTGGGGGGGGGGGGGGGAAGCTGTATTTTGGTGAACATCGGAGGCCCCTGCAGATGGGGTGTGGAGGAACAGTCTACATGTGTTAATTCAAATGAAAAATCTGGATACCATTAGATCTTTTAAGAGTAAGCTGAAATTTGTGTCTGTATGGAACAAGTATATGCAGTCTGGCTCCAAAGCTAGAAGCAGGGTGCTTAATTATCCCCGAGAGGTCTGGGATAGATATTGATTGTATATTCTTTTGTTTTCTTGTTCCTGCTCCATTGTTCTGTAATCTTTTGAGTGTTATGGGGAGTAGGGGGAAATAACCTTTGTAAGCTGCAATTCTCTTTGCCCTGGTTTGCATCAGTGTCACCTGCACTGGATTTTGCATTTGTTGTGGTTTGCTTACAATAAAAACTGTTTCACACTAAAATAAGATCTATGTTTAATTAATCTGTTAATTGCCTGAAGTACTTATGTTCTTACTTGTTTTATTCTCTTCAGCAATACCTAAATACATTACCAGCAGCATTTCATACATCTAACAAATGTGTGTAATGAAGAGATTTAAGACCTGATTCCCCCCACCTAAGATAAACATTGGGAGAAAAGCCTTGATAGTAAATTAGGCTCATAATGTATTCTGAAAGATTACAGTTTACAATGGCTAGTAAAAAAAGAAACAAACCCAAGACATTCACACTTGAAAAAGTTTACTCATTACTACAATAAAATATTCACATACTATAGAAAAAAAGGCTGAAAACTACAGGTCAGTCTTCAACCTCTCTACCTGCAGGTATATACAGCATTATACATCTGTCAAACACAATTTGAACTAACAATAAAGCAAAAGACATACAACATTCCAAGCCTTCTTGACTTATATTGGTCTTCCAATCTGCCACCGAATCCAGAGATGCTGCTTCTAGAGCATTCTTATCAGCCCTACCACAACAGAGGACAGGCAAGATTTTTTATTTAATTGCACTTAATTCAGAGTGTACAGTTGTGCTTTGCAGTACAACACACCTTATGTAGCATTCCCATTGCTGACAATGTTTTGGCCTGGCTGAATTTCTGCATTAAAAAGACAGACAGTAAACATGAACAGTTATGTTGTTCCTCAGCTGTGATGGATCCTGTACATGGAATTCCCAACACAACTTCATGAATCTGCTTGACTGCAGAACAACTTTGAATTTCTTACACATTCACAGCAAACTACATACTTTCGGTCACCATTTCTATTTCTTCCCATCCATTTTGTAAATGTGTAAGTCTGATTGCCTGCTTCTTACAGCAGGCATTTACCTAAAACAAAACAGAGAATAAAACGTATTTTACTATCCATGCAAGTAGCACTGACATGCATAAGAATAGCAAGACGTACACTTGTAATCTGGTTCTTGGTTTAAAAAAAAAAATCTGTATTCTTTTATATTGACTGCATAATATTCTAATAGGGTCATTCATCAAAATGTGTTATGGCATTAATGCATGTGTTAACACATGGCGGAAATGCAATTTT
This sequence comes from Rhinatrema bivittatum, assembly GCF_901001135.1. Taxonomy (NCBI): domain Eukaryota; kingdom Metazoa; phylum Chordata; class Amphibia; order Gymnophiona; family Rhinatrematidae; genus Rhinatrema; species Rhinatrema bivittatum. The sequence continues at coordinate 375,494,273 of NC_042618.1, forward strand.
TTTTTTTGAGGAGCAGGATCAGGGAGGAGTTTGGGTAGTTTTAACGCCAGAAATAACTACACCTTTTTTCCTGGCGTCAGGATGTATGACATGCCCGAAATGGCCATAACACAATTTGCAATATTTTTTGAATTGCATTTTGCCCATTTCTGGGCTTGGGAAGGGAGGGGTGGAGAAGGGGGTGGCGAGAGAGAGAGAAAAGGGAGCCCCTGGGGAGGGCCTCACAGTGTGCAACTATAGGAGGGCCATCTAATAGGTCAAGGTGAGGTGTTGATTTAGGGGCCAGTTTCACACGTAGAGAAAGACATATGAACAGCACAGTACACCCTGGTGAAGATTTGACATCATTTGGACTGAGGAAAGTCTCACAAAGATGAAATTTTGTACTATGTTCTCTCACCCTAGCTTGATGGACTCTATAACAGGGTTGTTTAGAAGTCCATCCTATAGTTAATAACCAAAGAAATGCCACTCATTTGATATATGCTTCTATAGTGCTACAAATATCTATAGACATTTGCTTTCCCCTCCTTCACTTTCCTTTCAAATCATTCTTCTAAAGTGTGGACATCTTGAATATTGCAAATCTGCAACAGTAACTCTACCCATACAAATAAATCTTAACATTTAAACACTAAATATGTAACATTTCAGGCCATTAATCACCTTCCTCATCCTCCACCAGCCATTGGAGGTGGACTGGGACCACCACCAAAATGGTTTACTCGACCCATTCTACGACGAGGATGCCCTGGTGGCCTATTGGAGGAGAAGAAAAAGAATAATTCAAACAAACATCAAAACATCCACTTACACCCTCCATCTTCAGATAGCACATTGCTAACATACTTCATCTGATGTGAATTCATTATACCTCAGCTTACAAAGGGCCAAATGTACTAAGCATTCCCCCCACCCCCTAGACAAAATTGGTTGGCTCTAGGCACATGATTCATCAAGATCTTTTCACCTCACCTAGACAAAAATAGGAGAAAAGCCTTAGTGAATCATTACCTAATTTGCTGCTTTATTACAAAAATACATTTTCTGTTACAAATGGTCGTTTTCCACATGAAAATGTATCTATGTGACCGAGTGCTTCTAATGCCCTGGGCTTGCCAAGTACTATTAATATGCTTCTATCAAAACTATAAAAGTAACATTGTTACCACATCTCCTCATTCCATTTACTACCCTGAGGTACTCCTTATGAACCCACTTCCTAAATATTCTATTACTTTTAGTAAATGTAATCGTTTATATTGTTTTTAAACTAAAATTTTAAAAAAGAAAAAAAGAGCATAGAAAAAGGAAAATTAAGAGTGTACTTATGCCGGATCAAACACTATGAATCATTTTCTCTACCCTAACTTCAAAGGCTGGGAAAAAGTCTTTAATGTATATTATGTATTGCTGTAAACAGTTATGATGGTTTCTGAATGATCGTAAACAAAATCCAATAAATAAATTGCTTGTTCACACATGAAAATAAAAATCTAAACCACTGCATGAAGTAAGAGATCACAGTTATACCCTTTGCCATCATCGTATCTTGAATTAGATGACGACGTGCATCCCCTTCTCACATCTGGCCGAATCATGCTCTGAAAGCTAAACAGAACACAGGATATGTATTGTATGCGCACACACACCCTACCAAAACGTGACAGCAAAAAAAAAAAAAAAAAAAAAAAAAAAAAGACATTTTTGCACATCCAATTTTTGAAGAAATTGTGTAGACACTAAAGAAATATATTTTTGCTAAACAAATGCCAGATTTTAGAATTCTCTAATTTTCAGAGCTTTCACTGAAAAAACATCACTGGGATTGTAGCTCCCAAATTTTACCATATTTTCACCTGCTGGATCAGAATGAATTAAGGCATTGCTGCTTAGATCAGTTGTACATCACTTTTCAACTCTCCCAGAGCGACCTGAAGCCAAATCTACCTATTAGCCATAACATGTATGCCTCATTGCAGTTCTTTTCTGCACCTCTATAGAAACTCTGTAGTGATACAGATACAGGGAACTTTTCAGGGCAGTCAGTGCTTTTGAATTTCAGTGGCTGGATTGACAATTGAAAAACCCAGGATCCTGGTTACCTGTTTAGGAAGGAACAATGTTACATGCTCCAATAATTCAGAAAACAGCACTGTACAGAAACAAAGAAAAGTAAATCGGGTATATAACAACTCTAAACCCAATGAAATGAAATTACATTTTTATGGCAGAATCTGTGCCTTACTAGTACATAAGAGGGAGCGTACTACATTTCAGTTCTCATCCAAAACAACATCTAGTTTTTGGCCATCATTCTATTACAAAATGTATAAAACAATCAAATTCATACTCACAACATAACCACAAAGTCTGCTATTCCCCAGAAAAAGTCCGTTATAAAAGACAACCTCCAAGGAGACTGGCTCCGGCCATCCAACACTTGTCCTTTATCAAAAAACAAATGAAGTTAATATGCAGAAAATTACATGAATCAACTTCAGTAAATACTATATATGATGGGAGTCAGTAATTAAGGTATGTAACAATTTTTCCATTCACTGTATACCAAAAAATTACAGACTCCCTCTTGCATAATGTCAAAATAAAGAGAAGTTAATCCTATTCATTTGAGATATCTACTTGGTTATGTCAATCATTCTTTAGCAGAACAGCCTCTTTTTCATTTCAAAAGTTAAACAAGTTGCTGATCAAAGATGCATCAAATGTATATATATTGCATGATCATGACTATATAGAAAATCCAAACAATATTGGAAACAATTATTTTCCCCAAAACTAATATAAAAAAAAAAAGATTACTTTAGTCTCTAAAAATCAGCAAGCAACCAGAAATAGATAAGCTGATTAAATGAGCTGTCTGGAAGAATCCACTAATTTTAACAAGTAGCCATAGTCACAATCATTAGGACAAGGTTTTCTCCACTCTATACAAGCAATATTAGACAGGAATAATTTTAGTACCCTGTGGGAAACAATCCAGAAGGGGAAACTGAAATGCTATTCCTTCCTCTGGCATTCAATACGATTAAAAGCTTCCAGTTACAAAAAAAAAAAAAAAAAGTTTGAGCCTAATATTGCTGAAAGAATGGAGAAATTACTTACCTTATAATTTTGTTTTCCTTAGTGTAGACAGATGGGACTCAGGACCAATGGGTATTGTGCTCTTCTGCTAGCAAATGGGAGACAGTCAGCTCTCAAAGCAGACATCACTCTAGATATACCCCTACAGTAACCTCAGCTCTCCAGTATTCTCTTTGAAAAGCCACTGTGGATATATCTTTGCTTAAATAACTTGATTAAATTTGAGTAAAACTTGAACTGCTTCAACTAATTTCCAAACTGGAGACCGCCAGTGCACTCAACCAATTAACGCCGACACCAGACTAACTGTGGGTGTCTTGAACTAGGGGTAGGCTGCGGCTTACCTATTTTTCGTTAGTCTTGAGGTTTGTTATCCAAGGTTCTCATTTTTCCGTGGCAGCTGTGGGTGGGATGCTGAGTCCATCTGTCTACACTAAGGAAAACAAAATTATCAGGAAAGTAATTTCTCCATTTCCTAGCGTGTAGCCAGATGCACTCAGGTCCAATGGGATGTTCAAAAGCGGGAGGCTGTCTGTGGCCCAATTAATACTGCCCTTGCGAAAGCTGCATCTTCCTGGGCCTGAACATCCAGGCAGTAGAACCTGGAGAAGGTGTGTATGGAGGACCACGTTGCCGCCCGACAGATCTCGGCGGGCGACAGCAGCTTGGTTTCTACCCAGGCCCTCGTAGAATGAGCCTTAACTTGTAGAGGTAAGGGCTTTCCTGCCTCTATGTAGGCTGCCTTATTTATTTGATCAAGCAGGCTATGGTCGCCCACAAGGCCACTTCTCCTTGTTTCTTCCCGCTGTGAAGAACAAATAAGCAATCTGTTTTGCGCATTAGTTCCAATCTTTCCAGGTATCACACCAGGAGACTGCCGACATTCAGGTGGTGAAGGCGGCGTGAGTCTTCAGTGTCCTCATGTTCACCAGGAACTGGTAGCGAGATGGTTTGGTTCAAGTGAAATACGGAAACCACTTTCGGAAGGAAAGAGGGGACACAGTGCACAGTTGTATGGCTCCAGGTGTGAACCTGAGGAACAGTTCCCTACAGGATAGAGCCTGTAGTTCGGAGATGTGACGAGTTGAACATATTGCCACCAGGAATGCAGTCTCCAATGTTCAGAGGTGTAGTGACAGACCACGAGTTGCTCTGAAGGAAGCCCCAGCTAGGAAGTCTAATACTAGACTGAGAATCCATAGAGGCACCGGCCACTTTAGGGATGGGTTGATAACCGGATACCGTCCACTTCTGCTCTGAAGCAGGTCAGTGCGGCTACTTAGACCTTGAGGGAGTTGAGTGACAACTCCTCCTTCATATCGTCCTGTAGGAACTCCAGAATCATGGGAATCTTGGCTGTCCACGGGAGAATCCCACGGTCCTCACACCAGGCTTCGAATACTCTCCAGATCCATATGTATGACAGGGATGTGGAGAACTTGCACGTGGAGTAGGGTGTCAATCACGGCCTTTGAGTGACCGCGCTTTTTCAGGCGAGTCCTCTCAAGGGCCAAACCGTAAAAGAGAATAGAGACGGATCTTCGTGGAGAATCGGGCCCTACCGGAGAAGGTCCCTGTGTGGAGGTAGGCACAGAGGGTTCCCCGCAAGGAGTCTTTGCACCATGGTTGTCTTGGCCAATCCAGGGCCACTAGTAGAACTAGTCCCCTGTGATGTTCTATCTTGTGGAAGACCCTGCCCAGTAGTGGTCATGGGGGGGGGGGGTGTGTGAAGGCATACAGTAAGTCTTCCTCTGGCCAAGTCTGGATGAGAGTGTTGATTCCTTGGGATTGCGGCTCTCGTCTGTGGCTGAAGAACCTGGGGACTTGGGCACTGAGACGGTGGCCAGTAGGTCCATGGCTGGGAGAACCCAGCTATTTACTATTAGTTGGAAGGCTGTGGTCAACAGCGTCCATTCCCCTGGGTCCAGGCTCTCTCTGCTGAGACGTTGTCTTTTCCTGCGATGTTTATTTATTTATTTTAAAAACTTTTCTATACTGTCGTTAAGTTAGATAAACATCACAACGGTTTACAGCAAGGCACGCTAATGAAAATGTGAGTGGTATAGATTACAAATTAATCATGTGCCATCATAGTGCGGTAACAATTCATTTAAAAAAAACTGTGTGTGTAAATTAGGCTTGTCTGTTGGGATCATATTAGGCGATTTGAATTTATCTCCACCCATGCTATGAGAGGGTCTATCTCCAGAGACACCTGCTGGCTCTTTGTTCCTCCCTGGCAGTTGATGTAAGCAACCTTTGTTGCGTTGTCCGACATTACTCGAATTGCTTTGCCTCGGAGTCTGTGGCTGAATCGCAGGCACGCTAGTCTGACTGTTCGAGCTTCCAGGCAGTTTATGTTCCATTCCACCTCTTCCTTGTTCCATTGTCCCTGGGCCTTCAGTTCCTAACAGTGGGCTCCCCACCCTCGCAGGCTCACATCCGTGGTGAGCAAGATCCAGTTCGGTGGGGATAGGCTTACTCCTCTGCTTAGGTGGTCTTCCTGTAGCCACCACTGGAGCTAAGAATGTACTTCTGCTGGTAGTTGGAGGCAAACTGAGTAGTCCTGGGACAGTGGGTTCCATTGTGACAGTAAGGAGCGCTGGAGCATGGCATTTGGGCCCTTGCCGAAGGGACGACTTCCAGGGTTGATGCCATGAGGTCAAGGACTTGAAGATACTCCCATACCTTGGGGCGTGCAATGGTCATCAATCGTCGTAATTGTTCCATCAGTTTCCTTCTCCTTGGGGGAGGGATGAAGACTTTGTTCTGTTTGGGGTCGAAACGGGCCCCCAGGTACTCTAGTGATTGAGAGGTCTGCAGACTGGTCTTGCCCTTGTTCACGACCCAACCAAGTTCCTGCAGTAGGCCCTGATTAGCCAGTTGTCCAGGTAAGGGTGTACCAAGATCCCTTCCTTCCTCAGTGTTGCCGTCATGACCACCATGATTTTGGGAAGGTTCTGGGGGTGGTTGCTAGGCCGAAGGGTAGTGCTCAGAACTGGTAATGGTGACTCAGTATCGTAAAGCGCAGGAAGTGCTGGTGATCCGGATGGACTGGGATGTGAAGGTAGGCTTTTGAAAAAGGTCCAGGGAGGTTAGAAACTCTCCCGGTTGTACTGCCATTATTATGGAGCGAAGAGTTTCCATGCAGAAGTGTAGAACCCGCAGATGACGGTTGACGTTCTTGAAGTCCAAGATGGGCTGGAAAGATCCTTCCTTCTTGAGAACAATAAAATAGATGGAATAGCGCCCCATATTTTGTTGGGGCGTGGGAACCGGAGTTATTGCCTTCAGACTGAGTAGTCTTGTTAGAGTGGTTTCTACTGCCAGTCTCTTGGAATGGGAGCGGCAGGGTGACACAAATTTGTCTCAAGGGATGCTGCGGAACTCCAGAGAGTAACCTCTCGAATGATGTTTAGAACCCATCTTTGGTAGAAGAGGGCAAGTCAACCCCCTATATCTTCTTCCTGTGATGGGTTGGCCCATTCTCATTGTGGAGCACGGCTGGAGCCTGCTCCCCTCTTGGTCTGTCTGTTCTGAAAGGGCTGGGACCTTCCGGAGGGATGAGGTGCCTGGAACTGCGAGTTCATGTAGGGTCTAAAGCACTGTGATCCTCTGCCATTGGTTCTTCTGGGGGAGGGAAGCTGAGATCTTTTACTCCTATCTTCTGGTAGCAGAGGCACTGGGGATTCGCCCCATTTGCTGGCTAACTTCTCCAATTCGCTTCCGAACAAGAGAGGAGATCCTTTAAAAGATTTGCTTTAGATTCGCTTTAGATGTCGCATCCACAGACCAATTCCGTAGCCATAGTTTTCTGGCTGCCACTACCAAAGCAACGCCCCTGGCTGAGGTGCGTACCAGGTGTGAGCTTGTGTCCGTAAGGAAGGCTGCTGCAGGTTCCATCGTCTCACCGGTATATGTTCTGGAGTTATTTGCCTCTCTCAAGAGGAGCAAGCAGGAACGTGCACCAGTGAGCAGTAGGAAGCAATCTGCAGTGTCATTGCTGTTGCGAAGGCCTGCTTAAGGATGGATTCCAATTGTCTATCCTGAGTGTCCTTCAATGCAGCCCTTCTCTCAACAGGAAGGGCTGCATTGGTCTGCTCTGAGACAGCACAGACCATAGCATCCACTTTCAGGAAACGCAGGCATTCCTTGGTCACTGGTTCTAGAGGGTATAGGGCTTCCAAGGCCTGACCCCCTTTGAAGCTGGCCTCCAGGGCATCCCATTCCAGGTCAATCAGTTCCTGGATGGCTTCCATCATTGGAAAGCAGCATGAGGTCTCACAAAGGGACAACAAGATGGGATTCTTCTTTGGTTCCGCCATAGGGTCTGTGCTAGGAATACCCAGCGTCTTCAGAGTATGAGAAACAAGGGCTCCTAATTCGTACTTGTGGAAGAAGCGAAGCATGGTTTGGTATAGTTCCATTCCTCGAGGGATTTCTCCTTCTTCCAGGGAGTCACTCATCATCTGAGGTGACTGGGTCCCGGTTAGGGAAGTTCTTGGTTAGGCGAGGCATGTCTCGAGGCATCCGAGCAGGGCCAGGAGGATCTTGTGCTTCCGGCAGGAGTTGAGTCTGGGGCGCAGCTGACACAGGCAGGACTCCAATTCAGGCTGCGCGGCTCTTATATGGCAGGCTGTGCAAAGAGAGTGCCTTCTGGCCTTCTTGGGCACCGGTGCCATTGTTTCTATGTGTTTGCGCGCGTGCAGTTGTAAACACGGCTGTGCGTGTAGTTATGAGCGTCTGTATTGAACACGTGCAAGTTAGGCGCATCGGCCACCCGGCCTACCCCGCGTGTACCGCCAGCAAGAAGGGAAGATGGCGCAGACGACCCCCCCCTGCGTGTAAGATGGCACCCCCCCCCCCCCGAGGGTCTACATGTGTGCGGACCTTTGCACCGGATCGGGGTCTAGCCTAACCAAGGCTGCTCAATCCGGTCAGTACTCCCTTCTAACTTCGCCGGGATGGATTCGGTACGGCAATCCAAACCGTGGATGTTGGAGACCTGAATTTAAAGATTTCTTCTTACCTGGTCTCGGCACTTACCGATCATGTGCCAGACGGTCTCCAGCTGTGGGGGGGGGGAGAGGGAATTACCTTCACCGCCGTGCTCGTTTCTGTACCCGCTGCCGTTCAGCCACATTGGGGGGCTAAGTCCATGCCGGGAACTGGCTACCGGACCAAGGCACACCTCTGAGGGATATCAGAGATAAACCTCAGGAATTCTCGACAAAGGGAGAGACCCTTAGGTATCACCGCAGGAGAGCGGGACTTTATCTTCCTTAAGGTAAATTGTTTTTTTTCTTTGCTGTAATTCTTAACATTATTCTAGTATGTGGGATAGTGTCTGCATCTGCTGAGAGACGGAGAGATACTGAAGAGCTGAGGTTACTGCAGGGGTATATCTAGAGTGCCATCAGCTTTGAAATCTGACTCCATCTCCCATCTGCTAGCAGAGCACAATACCCATTGGTCCTGAGTCCATCCGGCTACACGCTAGGAAATGGAAATTTATTTTTTAGGTCAGAAGTTTACCTATTATAGCTTTTCCATCTCAAGTGGATTAAAATACATTTTAAACAATTTAGCGCTATGGCAAAACAAGGGTTTCCGCTGTATGTTTCTAACCTGTGAAAACTTCCTTCCTTCTACTTTAAAACTCCTTATTTTCTACTGATTATAAATTAAAAGGCATTATAATGCAGGGTTCTACAGCACTAGCAGCTGGAAGAGTCATCAAGCTCCGACAGGAGTGGGTTGGTGCTATGGAGGCTGAGAATTACCATTAGAAACAGACAGGGACGGGAGCTGAAAACAGTCAGACCGCTGTATGGTACTGTGTACTGACTGGACAGAAACAATGAGAAAACTAGCACCTAACTTTTCAGCTGATTTAACAGACTGAAAAAGTCTAGTGGTTAATTCTGCAGGACCAACTCTTGTCTTGCTGGAAAATACTGCACTGTTTAAGTTGGCAGACTGGTCAATAGTAAAAGTATTGGAGTTAATAAAAAATCCCATTTCTTTTTTCCTATTTTGTTGCTTGCAGCTTTTCAAACTTTTTGGTTTATTAGGATTGTGATTAGTAACCCAGGTCAGTTAGTAAAAGCCTTGGGATCATATAGTAAGTGATCTCTGGTTCTCTGCCCTTGGTTCCTCTGGGGGAGGGACGCTGAGATCTTTTACTCCTATCCTATGACTAACTTGAAATTCAGCCTTACTGTGTAAATTGTCACCTACGCCACTTTATTATTTTCTTTATCTAATAGAACTACATCTTTCCCTTTGCTGCGCAACGTTCTTCTGTAATCCACTCGATTGTTTCACTCTGCCCATCCCTCCTTTACTTATTCCCCCCCCCTCTCACTGTGTGATACTGTGTATTGACTCTATATAGAAATCAGGACCATGCCTCTAAAAGTTAATAGATTAAGTTACACTGAGTTGAAACTTTCATTGATGATTATATGTACAGAAGCTATATCTTGGTCTCGGAAATTGTCATTTATGTAAAAATTGTTGATTTTGATTGTTTACATACATTTTTAACTGTTATATGTAAAGCCTGTTGCGAGTTATTGTTTACTTACTGTACTGTTATTTGTAAAGCCTTTTGCTAAGTTATTGTTTACTGTAAACCGAGGTGATGTAGACCTATACGTACCACGGTATATAAAAATCTCCAAATAAATAAATAAATATCTTCCGGTAGCCGAGACACTGGGGATTCGCCCCATTTGCTGGCTAACATCTGGATGACTTTCTGTGACCATGGAGACTTCACGCTGTGTTCACACTGGCCCCAGGGAATAGCTTCTGAACAGGAAATTTGCTCAAAGGCAAGTGGAAACCTAGCTGATGAGTAGGAGGTTGCCAGGACAGAGGCACATGTTAAGGAAAAGCTTGTGTAGTGCTTGCTAGACAAAAGGGTTAACCTTGGGTGTGTGTTAAGGGTAGCACAGAGGTGTTGTAGTAACATCAGTGTTATCATCCATCTGAGGACCAATGGTCTCAAAAGAAATGGTATCCATGAAGTACAAAGATTGCCAAAATCTAGGCAAGATATGACACATAGCAAAGAATAGTTCCTTTTCAAAAATATTATCTGTTCATGGAAAGGCAAATAAGATATGCCATATAAATAATTTCAATTCCTGGCTGAAAACCTGGTGTACAGAAAATTGTTTTGGATACATTAGAGGCTGGGGTCGTGTATGGTGCAGCAAAAGGCTATATGGAAAGGATGGCCTACATTTGTTCGTAGCAAAAATTCATATCATATATTAAGGCATTTAATCTAAAGAATGGGGGTGGCAGCAAATGGCCAATGAAATTGGCATGTCACCCCCAATCAATACTTGACATGGGAGGAGAAAATAAAATCAGTCAAAAAAAGCAGAAAAGGTGCCTAGGAATAGATACAAATCAAGGCAGAGAAAAATGGAAATGGAAATGACAACAAATGCTCATAGTGTGGGCAATAAAATCTCCGACATGCAGGTCCTAATCGTGGAGGTGGACTTGGACATTGTTGCTGTTATGGAGACATGGTTCATGGATTCTCATGACTGGGATACGCCATACCGGGCTATAACTTAAGCAAGGTCAGAGAGGACAGAAAAGGGGATGAATAGCTCTATGTCAAAAACAATATCCAAACTACTGAACTGCAAGGAACATGGGGTAGAAAAGCATTATGGGCCATCCTAAAAAAGATGGTGTATCCATTTTTACTGGAGTGGTTTACAGGCCTCAGACTCAAATGAAAGAACTAGACAGAGATCTGGTCAAAGACATCCAAAAGGTGGAAAAGAAGGGAGAAGTGTTGATTGTTGGAGACTTTAATCTGCTGGATGGAGAGGTTGAAGGTCCTAAATATGTATACCCTGGAGGACAGGAGGTGCAGGGGAGACGATACAAACCTTCAGGTACCTGAAAGATTTTAATGATGCCCAATCATTGACAAACCTTTTCTATTGGAAAGAAATCAGTAGAACTAGGGGTCACATAATGAAACTCCAGGGAGGATGACTCAAAACCAGTGTCGGGAAATATTTCTTCACAGAAAGGATGGTGAATGCCTGAAATGCCCTTCCGGAGGAGGAGAAGACAAAAACAATAAAAGATTTCAAAGGCGCATGGGAATAAACATTGTGAATCCCTTAAGGTGCGAAAACACCCCACTCCCGCCAATAAAACCATCTACTACCAACTTATGCACGCATATAGAAACGCTATTCAAAAAACAAAAAAAGAATACTATGCCAAGAAAATTCACCACCTACAGTTTAACCCTAAGGCCCTATTTACCTTAATCTCAAATCTTACCTAACCCAATTTGACGTTACCTCAGGATCCCCCCACACAGTCACGCTGCAATGAAATCGCTCTGTTCTTTAAGAATAAAGTCTCCAACATCACTGCCAAATTCGCCCCAAATACCAACAATATAACCCTCCCCACCCACCTTCCTCAACTCTGGAAATAGAGAACATCTTAAAAAAGATGAGACCCTCTTCCCATCCCTCTGAAACTATTCCTACCAAACTACTACTCACTATTCCTAAAACCATAGCTACCTCATCACTCTCCAAAATTGTGAACTGTTCCCTTGAACAAGGCTGGTCCCCAACTCCCTAAAACAAGCTGTTGTCAAGCCTATCCTAAAAAACCCCTCCCTTGATCCCTCCAACCTATCTAACCTCCGTCCCATTTCCAAAGTCCTTGAGAAACTAGTAAACTCCCGCCTTTCTGACCACCTTGAACAATTCAACATCCTCCCACCAACACAATATGGTTTCCGAAAACATCTCAGTACGGAAACCCTACTCCTCTCCCTAATGGATACCCTTATCAAAGGAATGGACGCTGGCAACTCCTATCTCATTGCTATGCTTGATATTTCTGCCGCTTTTGACACCGTCAATCATAACATCCTTTTCAACACTCATCAGCATTGGAATCTCCGGCACTGCCCTATTATGGATTAAGTCATACCTCCAAAACCGTAGTTACACAGTCCTCACTGACAACATTCAATCCTCACCTGTAAAGCTCGACTGTGGTGTCCCCAAGGATCCTCCCTTTCCTCCACCCTATTTAACATCTATATGCTCCCTCTCACCAACCTTCTTTCCAACCTTGGTGTCACACACTTCATCTATCCAGATGATGTGCAAATCCTCATCCCTTTCACAAATTCCATTCTCACCGCACTCCAAAATTGGGACACCATTCTTGCCTCCATTAACCAGCTCCTCACTGACATGCACTTATCCCTCAACCCCCAAAAAACTGAACTCCTTCTCATCTCTTCCAAACATTCTTCAACACCCTTACCCTCTCCTCTACCACTTTCCCATCCAATACACGAAACCTGGGTGTTATACTTGATAACCAACTCAACTTCAAACCTTACATCAAATCTATCCTCAGCAGCTGCTATTTCAAACTACAAACCCTTAAAAAACTCAAACCCCTTCTATATTTCTCTGATTTCCGTACTGTACTCCAATCTATTATTTTTTCAAAAATTGGATTACTGCAACTCTCTCCTCCTTGGCCTCCCTGCCACCTACATCAAACCTTTACAACGCCTTCAGAACGCCACTGCACGCATCCTCACAAATGTCAATAAGAAAGACCACATCACTCCCACTCTCATTGATCTCCACTGGCTTCCCATTCAATCATGCATCACATACAAAACTCTTACCCTCATTCACAAAAGCATCACCAACGAACATTACAACTGGATAAACCCACCGTTCCTCCCTTGCACCTCCACAAGACCAACTCGTTCCTCCCTACGTGGAACTCTAGTTTCCCCCTCTATAAAATCTACTAGACTTATCTCCACAACCAGCAGAGCCCTTTCTCTCGCTGGCCCCACCCTCTGGAACGCCATGCCTCTAGACCTACGCACTGAAACCTCCACACCCATTTTCAAAAAGAAACTCAAAACCTGGCTCTTCCTCCAAGCCTACCCCCCTTCATCCTCGCCTACTGACCCTCCCCCTCTTTGACCTACCTCCAACATTTACCCTCACTAGCCCCTTTTCCTGTCTTCTTTCCCCCAAACAAGAACCAGCAATATCTATGAATGTATCATGGAACTCTGTACATAACCTTCTCCTGTTTGTTATTGTTTTTACTCTCTCCCCGCTCCCAACTTATGTTACTCCCAGATGAATCCCTTCTACTAATTTATCTAGCTTTTGCTTTGTTACTGCGTCTTATTGTTCTCTGTTCCTTGTAAAGGCAATGCCTATATATACTTTGGTTAGTAAGTTACATGTAAACCGACACGATGTCGGTATATAAAACTGTTTAAATAAAAATAAAGGCTAGATTTGAATGAAGAAAAGAGGACATGGGGGTAACTTGCTGGGGGGGGGGGGGGGGGGCGGTTACTACCCTTAGCAAACAATCCTTTATGCTGTTGATGCAACTCCAACATTGCTCTCTGCTTTAATGGAAAGAGGTAACAGGAAATTGACTCAAACAGTAACCAACAAGGACCCTGACTTTGACAGTGTGGGAAACTAATAATTATATAAAGGTGGCTTGTATGGCCAGCAGTTACTACCACAAGCTTGTTGGACAGACTGAATGGACCATTTTGTCATTTTCTGCTGTCATTTCTGTTTCTATATATTATTTAAGATAGTAACTGCCCCTCGATGCAGGTTACCCCCATGCCTTCCTTTTAAGGGTAGTAACTGTCACCGTGTATGTTTTCCCTTTTATTCTTCATTTCCATCCTTTTGCCTTTAGTGATCATCTGTGTTTACTCCAAACTCTTTTGCATTCTTGTCTTCACTACCTTTTCTGGGAGGGCATGCCATGCATTCATCACTCCTTCAGTAAACAAGTGTGGCAGACCCCTTGGTCCGTCATGCGACGGCCAAACATCCTTTATCAAGAAACAGAGCTCAGTGAAATTTCCATTCCTTTTCAGCCTCTCCCAACCTGGAGGGCTGTGATTGATTGTCTCAGGGTACTTATTTATTTAGATTCTTTTGATATACCAATACTCAAGACTAGGGTCTTATCGTACCGGTTTACAGCGAAACAAAGGGTAACCAATTAACTAGAAAGATAAAGTTACAATGAACAGGGATTTACAGAGTGTGAGAGTTGAGAGCAAAAGGAATAAGTTTAACATAACAGAGATTAACAAAGTTTAAACATAACAAAGTTTAACATAACAAAGTTCTAACAAAAGGAACGAATGTAGCAAGCTTTGACAATGGCTTAATCTTTAGATCAAAAACTTAGTGAGGTGATCAGTAAGTTCAGTGTGGTTATTTTAAGTTAGCCCTTGGTAGAGGAGATTCCCTTCAGTATACTCCCTGTCTGAGGGCCTGCCTCATTTTTAGAGGACAGAGAGATTTTTGTCAGATTCTTTTTTGGATTTTTATTCTGGGTGAACTCTTGGATTCCTCAGACAGGGACATCCCCAATCCCAGGAGCAGGGGCTGAGGACTTATCAGCCATCCCTCTACCCCCTAGGAGAGGAAAACACAAGTGACAGCACTACCCAGCATGAGATTTTTGATAGCTAGAGCTTTTCTTGTTTTTGAGATTGGGACTTGAACTATTTTGGAGAAGGCATCTACCCATACCCCAAAGACAAGGGCTGGAGACGTGCGAGTCTTTTTCTACTTTCTAGAAGAGGCTAGCACCAGTGACAGCAAAACATCTTCCCCAGAGAGATTTTTGAACATAAAAAGGCATTCCCATTTTGTTTCGCTGGAAGGGTTTTTTTTTTTATCCAATCCTCCTTACTGGGGAACAGGGCGGTGACTGCCAGTTTCCCATTCTCCACAGACTTTTCCTTCAGAGAAGGAACAGACCAAGATCATGGAGGACCCCCCTCCCCCTGACAGGATCTCCACCCAAAGGGACCAGGGTACAGGTTGGTTAACAATGATAGAATAATTGGACTCAGGTAGGTTTTTTTCTGGTTCTAAGGGGATTCCCCCACCAGTAAGGTTTCCCTGAGCCCCTGGGACAGCTTAAGCACTGACAGAACGTAAGAATATAAGTTGCCATACTGGGTCAGATGGAGGGTCTATCAAGCCCAGCATCCTGTTTCCAACAGTGGCTAATCCAGGTTACAAGTACCCGGCAAGTACCCAAACATTAAACAGATCCTATGCTACCAATGCCAGTAATAGCAGTAGCTATTCCCCAAGTCAACTTTATTAATAGTTTATGGCCTTCCCCTCCAGGAACTTATCCAAACCTTTTTTAAACTCAGTTCCACTAACTGCCCTGCCCTAACCACATCCTCCAGCAATGAATTCCAGAGCTTAATTGTGCATTAAGTGAAAAAGAATTTTGATTTGCTTTAAATGTGCTACTTGCTAACTTCATGGCATGCCCCCTAGACTTATCTGAAAGAGTAAATAACAGATTTACATTTATCCATTCTAGTCCTCTATCATATCCCCCCTCAGCAATCTCTTTTTCCAGCTGAACAGCATTAACCTCTTTAGCCTTTCCTCATAGGGGAGCCATTCTATGCCCTTTATCATTTTGATTGCCCTTTTCTATATCTTCTCCAGTGCAACTATATCTTTTTTGAGATGCAGTGACCAGAACTGTACACAGCATTCAAGGTGTGGTCTCACCATTGAGAGATACAGTGGTATGACGACATTCTCTGGTTTATTAATCAGTCCCTTCTTAAGGATTCCTAACATTGCTTGCTTTTTAGACCGCCACAGCACACAGCCAACAATTTCAGTGCTTTATCCCTAGGACATGAAATCTTTTTCCTGGGTGGTAACTCCTAATATGGAATCTAACATCATGTAGCTACAGCATGGGTTATTTTTTACCTCTATTCATCACCTTGCACTTGTCCACATACAAATGTTAATCTTCCTCTGGGTATGTCAGAAAGCTGTAATCTGACATATCTGTATAAAATTTGACTAGGATTTAAACTTTAAAGAATCAGTAAGCTTTTGTTTTGAACACCTAGTATCTTGTCCTGCCTGTTTGTCCTAGGAACAGCATTACAGTTACTAAGGAAGGAGGAGCTAGAAATGCATCACTACTTGGGCCATAAGCTTTCCCACACAAAAAGGGCCCACCCCTTGGGACAAAGAGTGATGGGAGACATGCTAGTCGGAACAGCCCAAGAGATAGAAAACTAGTTTGCGTGCCCTTGGGAAACAGTATCCACCCCAACAAAGGGTTACAGAAGTATTTCTTAACAGTGTTCCCATACCCCTTGGAGTTTCATATCAGAAAGGGTTTGATTCATGGGCATCATTAATATCTCCAGGATAAAAAAGTAGATAAGACAGTTTGTCTCACAACCAGTCAGTAATAGGCACAAGAGTGAAATGGCATGCAGTTAACGCTCACATAGGAAATTTATATCAAAATGACTTAATCTAAATTATTTCAAAATTGATACAATTTATTTTATCCAGTATATCATTCTGATAGAACAGCTCAAAGAGAATTAAATAACCACGTCCCCTGAGGGACAGGCCACTCTCAAAAACAAAAGAACATGAAATACCAAAATGATGTTTGAGCATCGTCACCTCCTTTTGCCTGCTGGTTATGCCTATATATATAAGCAGACCAGCAGCTCTATGTGTATCTTCGAGGTGGTTTGCGGTATCATAACTAATAAAATGGATAGAGAAAATCAATTTTAAAACCCTGGCTAACTTAAGGCATGATTTTCTAAGCGTTTTTGATTTTCCTCGGACAAAGAATGGGAGAAAAGCTTTAGTAAGCCTGAACTCTAAAGCCATATTCAAAAGTAAACATTATAATGTCTGTCGGAACACAACTAAAATACAAGCTTTTAACCTTTCGTAACTATTTTAACAATCCATTTCACATTCACATGTAACAAAAGAATTTTCTCCTAGGTTTGGACGAAATAAGAGTTTTTGCACTTACGCTTTCCACTTCTTGGAAATTTCTAAGCGTTTTTAAAAGTAAAAATCATACTCGCCCCTCCCAAAGGAAGCCACCTAAAGCATCCAAGCCTTCCCACATTTTGGTATACTCGCAGCCCCTGAGCATAAAAGGAACAGGCCACGACAATTTATGAATGGCACTAGAACCTCACGCACGTCCCACTGACCGTCTTCGGCCGTTACTTACCATTAGAAATATAAACCATGGTCACTGAAACCACTAGTTTAGCCCACTTCTGCACGGCTTCCGCCTGCGCGTCTAGCTTTCAGCCACGACCAGCCTGCGAGATCTGCGTTCCAAGCCTCGTTCCAGTAAACAGTAACCGCCCACTGTGCCTACAGATAAGAAGTAGATTGGTTAATGCTACATCCGGACTATAACCTACAGGAAGGAGAGCATCAGTTCCGCAGGTCGCAAGCTACGAGAGGAGGTGGAGTAAAACTATTGGTTGAAGAGGTGACGTGACTTGAGGGAGGGCAGATTTACGTCATTTTCATGCGCGTCTCCCCTTGAACACGTACAGCGTGCGTCCATGTAACTAGGGGCTGGGGTATTTATCTGACGAAGTCGTTTCCTTAGAACTTATATGTTTTTTTTCTTGTGAATTGGTGATGAGAGGAGCCTCATATTAATGAGTTACCTGTATGAGTCCTTCTAGGTCACCTTTGTCATAGTTTTCTATTGTGTTTGATTTCACAGAATTATGTATTGTCCTGCTAAATATCAAGATTATTCACTTGAAAAGCTGACGATTTCCCATAAAAGGCATATGTGGTTGCCATGTTAGTTTTCTTTGCGTAGAAATAAAGGTTAATAACAAACATAAACTTTGAAATGCTGAAAACAATGACAAGGTACATTGGACTAACAGTGCATTTCTTGACTGGCTTTTCGGGAGCTAATATTCTCTTAAAAGGCAAAAAACACATTCGGGTCAATACAGTAAAGTGTGGCCGCGGTTACCCTGCTTCTAACCTGCCTTCTACTCACAATTTGGGTGCGTTAGTCCAACCCGCGATTCACAATCCCTTTTAACCCATTCTTACCGCCTCTTTAAATCAACGGGTAACCCCTTCTGCCCACGGCATGTATATGAGATGTAAACGATCGGATTAGCTATTCCCTCCCATACAGTAACGCGCGCCCCGATTATCGCTTTCTAAACCTGCAGTTTTGCCGCGCGTTTAACCTGCTAACTTACCGCCTACCCTTACCCCTGCATTAGAGGCAGGGGTAAGGGTAGGCGGCAAACTTTCCCCCAGCCCTCGCTCACCTGCTCTGGCCGTGTCCATGGGTGCTGGTCTCCGGGGCAGCCCAGTCCTCTCTACCCTCCTCCCGAAGCAACGAAAAGCGAAAAAAGCGAAATTTGGGCACTCAAGTGACATTTGAAATCCCCTCGCGACCCGACACGTAAAGTTTAACTTACTTTTCTTGCAGCCCTCCTCCGGAGACGGACCGCAGCCCCCCTCACGCTCAAGCGACATTTGAAATCCCCTCGCGACCCGACACGCAAAGTTTAACTTACTTTTCCCGCAGCCCTCCCCCGGAGACGGACTGTGGCCCCCCTGCTTCCCGGGGGCTGCCCCCTGCCTCCTGGGGGCAGCCGGCGGCGAAAGCGGCCCCCGCCGCCGGCGAAGACGGATGCCTGCACGGGCCCTCTGCCACGATCGCTCCCGGGCGAATTCCTTACCAAAGCGTGGCCCTTCCTCTGAAGCTTCTCCGCCCTTCCGCCGTGACGTCAATTCGGGCCCCCAAGCCAGCAAAGCGCATGAATGGGTATGCCAGTCATGAATTCGCTCAATACCTTAAAGACAAAACATCGAAGCTTGGTCCCATAAATTTACCTTTTTAATTCTGAACTCTTGGCACCTTCATCCTTTATTACTCCAATTTGGTTACAATTTGATACCATCGCCTCCTCAGAGGTAGAAACCATCATCCAAAAAATCAACCCAGCGGCTCATCCACTTGATCCTATTCCAATAAAATTCCTTAAACTAATTCCAAACTGTCTAGCAAGACCCATCACAAACATTGTAAACCTTTCTCTCGAACAAGGTCTCCTTCCAAACTCCTTTAAGTGTGCAGTAGTAAAACCTATTCTAAAAAAGTCTCAACTGGATCCAACAATTTTATCCAATTACCGGCCTATCTCCAACCTACCATTCCTGACAAAAATTATAGAAAAAACAGTTAACCTTCAATTTTCAGAATTCTTAGAGAGCCAAAATATACTTCTTCCTGCTCAACATGGTTTCAAGAAAGGTCACAGCACTGAATCACTACTAATTACCCTTATTGATACAATTCTTCGAGGATTTGATAAAGGAATCTCTTTCATCCGTATTCTTCTTGACATCTCTACTGCTTTTGACTCGGTCAACCATAAGATTCTTCTCCATAGGCTAAGAGAAATTAGTATCAATGGTACCATCCTTCAATGGTTCCATTCATTCCTCTCTAATAGATCCTTCAAGGTAACATACAGAAACAAAACGTCTGACCTTATATGCCTTCCACAAGGAGTCCCTCAAGGCTCTTTTCTATCACCAACTCTCTTCAATATTTATATGCTTCCATTATGCTACTACCTTACCAAAATAGGCCTGTCATACTTCCTATATGCTGATGATGTTCAGATCTTACTTCCAATCAAAGATAACATCAATAACACACTTACTCAATGGGAATTATATCTGACTGATATAAACAACATCCTATCTCAAATGGCACTTACTCTCAACCAGAATAAAACAGAATTTCTTCTTCTTTCCAGCAAAGTATCAACGCCTACCACTGATACCACAATCCCGCTTAAATTTAAAATTTCTACATCAGTCCGAGACCTTGGAATCACCCTGGATAAGGATCTGAACTTTAAAATTCATATTAACACTCTAATCAAAGAAGGCTTTTATAAACTGCAAATTCTTAGGAAACTCAGACCTCTACTATATCCTCCAGACTACCGGACAGTTTTACAATCCCTCTTCTTCACTAAAATAGATTATTGCAATTCCCTTTTAATAGGCCTGCCCGCTGCCACATCAAACCCCTTCAGCTTCTCCAAAACGCCGCCGCAAGATCTCTAACAAACTGCAGAATATCGGATCATATCACGCCTGTACTCAATCAACTACACTAGCTTCCCATATCATTCAGATTTCAATACAAGATCATCATGCTTATCCATAAAGCTATATATAATGATTATACCACTTGGTTACAAAAACCGCTTTACCCATGTATATCTACAAGAAACCTCCGTTCATCAGACAGTGGTTTGCTGACAACTCCTTCCAATAAAGAAGTTCATTGAGTATCCACAAGGGTTCGAGCTGCATCAATAATAGGTCCCCATATCTGGAATTCTCTTCCAACTTCACTTAGAACTGACCCTTCCATATCATCATTTAGAAAAAGCCTTAAAACTTGGCTTTTTTTGAAAGCTTTCCCCTCATAAAATTAATTTTTTTTAACAATATCACGCTACAATTTCCTTCCTCCATTAGAAACACAGAATTTCAAATCACTATAGGTTTCTTGTTAATTAAGTTTTTGTATTTTTAATTTATTGATCTTATAATTATTTATATTTACTTTGTTTAACTGTTACACTGTATTTTGTCTTCAAAAGCTTACCTGGAGACAGTTCTGTTATATGTAAACCGATGTGAAATTTTGAATAGAATGTCGGTATAGAAAAACAAATAAATAAATGTTTTGTGTGAAAACTTTACACTTGATGCAGCAAGCACTTTTGCATTAAAAAAAAAAAAAAGAGTAGAACTGTAGGAATTGGTTGGTGCCCTCACGTGGAAATCCCATGGAATTGAAGGTATTAGCTATAACACCACACCCCTCCTTCTCCTACTATTAGTGCTACTTAACATTTCTGTGACACTATATGACATACGCAGGCCTGTTTTTGAATAATGATAACCGGATAGTCAACATTTCCGGCAAAATATTGAATCAAGATGAGATTGCAGTATTGAATAAAGGGCTATCCTTCGTCCCCACCATAACATATAATGCGTTTAAGACACGTGTTGAATTATTTAAATTCACTAGAAAATTGAATATTCTAGACATTTCTTTCTAATAAACCATCATCCACAGACCTCTCAATTGTAAAACCAAAAAGCAAGTGGATTCGCAGTGGCACCACAAATCCAGTAATTCATACATTTGAAGCACTTGTGCTGAAACAGATCTCAGCTAAAGAAAGCAAATATAGATACAAAAACAATATCACCAATTCAGAAAGAAATGCCATTAGAGACCTAAGTAATGATCGAACAATTGTCATTAAACCTGCAGATAAAGGTGGAGCAATAGTTGTCTTGGACAGACATAAATATATTGCAGAAATAGAGAAACAACAGCAGAACCAGGGGTCACGATTTGAAGCTCCAGGGAGGAAGACTCAGAACCAATGTCAGGAAGTATTTCTTCACGGAGAGAGTGGTGGATGCCTGGAATGCCCTTCCGGAGGAAGTGGTGAAGACCAGAAGTGTGAAAGACTTCAAAGGGGCGTGGGATAAACACTGTGGATCCATAAAGTCTAGAGGAAGTGAATGAATGTGGAAAAAAGGATTTGCATTCACAAAAAAGCGGGGAGTAGCTTGCTTGTTACGGCAGTTACTACCCCAAACCAAATAAGCCTGATACTTCACTTTCAATGCATATCCAGCATAGCTGTCTGCTTCAATGGCAGGGGAGAAAGTCTGATACTTCACGCATATCCAGCATAGCTGTCTGCTTCAACGGCAGGGGAGAAAGTCTGATACTTCACGCATATCCAGCATAGCTCTGCTTCAACGGCAGGGGAGAAAGACTGATACTTCACTTTCAATGCATATCCAGCATAACTCTCTGCTTCAACGGCAGGGGGAATGAAGAAAAGTGGATCTGTATACAGACAACCAACAGGGACTGAATTGCATAGTCTGGCTAGGCAGATGGGCATGGGTGTAGCTTGCTTGTTGCGGTGGTTACTACCCCTAACTAATTAAGCTAGATATTTCACTTGGATGCAGCTCCAACACTGCTCTCTGCATTGGTGGTGGGGGTGGAAGGGAAATAGAACCAGAGGGTTGCTGAGAGCCAAGAGTAACGGATAGGTATGAGAGAGAAAGAAAAAGGAGTGCGAGGCTTGCTGGGCAGACTGGATGGGCCGTTTGGGCTTCTTCTGCTGTCATTTCTATGTTTCTATATTAATTTTTATAGCGAAGTGAAAATTGATCCAACCAGCACTATAAAACGAGAAATAGACAACATTATAAAGATAGCAGAATTATTTCATTATCTAACCAAAAAAGAAGCAGCATTCCTTACAGTAGAGCATCCTGTGAAGCCCATCATTTATATTTTACCCAAGATCTACAAATCATTAACGGATCCCCCAGGCAGACCCATAATCTCAGCGAATGGGTCTCTTTTGGAACCACTTTCTGTTTTTATTGATATGTTTTTGCGCCCTCACGTCCCATTCATACCATCATATGTTCGAGATTCAGCCCACTTTATTACAATTCTAATGGATTTATCACACAACTGTAATGACATAATGGCCACATTAGATTTGGATTCACTCTATACCAATATACCACAAGACCAAGCAATGAAAATTATAGAACATATGCTCTACAAAAAAAAACACACACACATACCTACCCAATTGATCATAAATCTAGCCACCATTGCCCTCACTAAGAATTTTTTCGCTTTCAATCAACACTACTATATCCAAACCAAAGGAGTAGCCATGGGGTCAGAAATGGCCCCATCTATTGCAAACTTATATGTAGCTGACTTCGAAGAAACCTATCTTCCTGAACATACCCAGATCAGTCCAGAAAAGTGGGTTGTATATACCTACCAGCAGGTGGAGTCAGAGAACAATTAGAACTTTGGACACTGCTACATAACGAGAGTGCCACCTGCAGTCACTCAGTATTTCTCTGACTCCAGCGGGTGGTACAGATGCACATATGCAGACTTTAGTTATATTTTTTATTTAGTTAGTTTGAATTTAATTTTTTTGTTTACGGTCGCTTCCTGAGGTGTTAGGCGCCTTCGTGGGCCATCCCTCAGTAGAAGCCGGGCATCCGGGGAATTGGATATTCCTGTCAGGGTTTCGCCCGCCACAGTTCGGTGTCTGACCACCGTCTCTGCTACAGCTGCTCCTTTGTCTCCTGCAACAGCTTTTCTCTGTGTCTTGGTAAGGTTTAATTAAAAAAAAAAAAAAAAAAAAAGCTATTTTCACTGCGGCTGACTGACAGTCTTCAGTGCTGAGCTAAGGAGAGGTGCAGGAGGGACCAGGTCTTTTAAGGCCGGCCAGAGAAGCTGTCAGCAGTGTTCCCCTCAGCTCCTGGGGCTCCGGGTCATTTTCTGAGGGCAAGGGTGAGTGTGCCTCGTTTATTCGCCGCTTCCCTGCTGGGGGCCTTGCGATTTCACTATAGACAGGCTCCTTTCCCGCGGCACGGCTGCACGTGGTTTTTTCTCCTCAGCTTGTAGTCTCTTAGCTTGCAGCTCAAAAAGTTTGTTTTTTCCGGCCCTGCCTGACTGAAATTTTCTCTGCGTCGTGGTACCAAGCGTTTCTTTCTTTTTTTTTTTATTCGCGCCCTTTTCTTTTTCACTTAAGACTATCGGTGCGCTGCTGCAGATGGGGCCGAAAACAGAATCACAGGCCTGCCGCGCATGTGGGTCACGCGGCCAGGAGTTAGATACGGCCTCCTTATGCGTAGCATGTTCCCCAGGGTTAGAGGGCTCTTCAGGGCTTCTTGCCTCCTCCCTCGGGGAGGGAACGTCTGTCTCGCCCGGTCTCCTGGGGGCAGGTTCAGACCTGCCTGAGAAAAGAGGTCGGGGTAAGGACCCTTGTCAGCGCCTCCCTGATCAGGCTCACCCCACAGGGGATTCTCCCCAGGGTACGCGAGTTCTGATCCTGGGGTATGGAGCGATGCCGGCTTTTGGGGCAGTAGGGGCGGCAGACCCGGATCCATGACCGGATCCAGCTGATGTGGATACTGATTATCCGGATGAGTCCAATGACCCTCCTGCGGAGGGGGATGACCCCAGCGTGGTGCGTTTGTTCAAGCGGGATGAGTTAAGACCCCTTATTCCCCAGGTCCTTGAAGTTCTGGGACTTAAGGTTTCTCAAGAAGAGTCTGACAATGAGGACGTTAATCCAGTCCTCGACGGCATTAGGGGTCCCACAACATCTTTTCCTCTGCCTAAGAAGGTTCGCAAACCAGTGACCTGGGAGTGCGAGACTCCGGATTCCGGCTTGAAGGTGGCAGAGCTATGGCGAAACTGTACCCGTTATCGTCTGATGTTTTGGAGTTACTGAAGATTCCAAAGGTGGAAGCTGCAGTCTCGGCAGTCACGAAAAAGACCTCTATCCCGGTTGCTGGGGTGGCTGCCCTTAAGGATATGCAGGACCGCAAGCTGGAGATCCAGTTGAAGCGAGCATTCGAGGTTGCCACGCTAAGCCTTCGGGCGACGGTTTGCGCTAGCCTCATGCAGAGGGCCTGTCTGTGTTGGGTCCAGGAATCGGCTGCCGGGGCCGGTACGGGTGACAGTGGGGCTCTGCAGTCCTCCCGCCTAGAAGCAAGCATCGCTTATGTTGCAGATACTTTGTGTGATCTGGTAAGGACCTCGGCGAGAGGTATGGTGTCCTTGGTGTCAGTGCGGTGTCTCCTCTGGCTGTGAAATTGAGTGGTGGATTTGTCCTCTAAGTCCCAGCTTTGTAATCTACCCTTTAAGGGTAAGCTCCTGTTTGGGGAGGATCTGGATCAGCTGGTAAAGCTGCTTGCCGAATCCAAGGGCAATCGGTTGCTGGAAGATAAAAGATCTTCTAAGAAAGTCTTCCCTCCTCGAGCTAGGTTTCGGGACTCTTGCCGCTTCAGAGTGGGTAGATACTTCGCACCTCCTGTTTCTAAACCTGCTTCGAGGCGCTAGCAGTCCTTTCGAGGGGGGTCACTGGCCCGGAAGAGATTCGGGACATCTTGGTGCAGGAAGTAATAAAAACCCCCAATGAAGCCACGAGCACCCATTCCGTTGTCGAAGCTGTCGGAGGCAGATTATCCAACTTTTATATGGAATGGGCAAGAGTTACATCAGGCTGCTGGGTCTTAGAATTGATCAAAGACGGGTATGCACTGGAGTTCTCGCGCCCAGTCCGGGAGGTTTTTGTGGAGTCCCGAGTGGCCTCAAATGTCAAGTGAGAGGCAGTCCGGGTGACTCTATAACGACTTCTCGAGCTCAAAGCTATTGTCCCAGTTCCGGAGGCTCAACAGAGATGAGGTCGGTACTCCATGTACTTTGTGGTCCCCAAGAAGGAGGGCACATTTCGGCCCATCCTCGATCTGCAGAAGGTGAACCGTTGCCTTCGAGTTCCTTATTTTTGTATGGAAACCCTGAGGACAGTGATGGCCGCGGTTCAAAAAGGGGAGTTTCTCGCTTCTCTGGACCTCACGGAGGCATATTTACACATTCTGATATGGCTGAATCACCAGAGGCTTCTGCGGTTCATGGTCTTGGGACAACACTTCCAATTTCGAGCCCTCCCATTTGGTCTCACAACAGCTCCTCGCACGTTCACCAAGGTGATAGTGGTGGTGGCGGCCTTCCTTCGTCAGGAGGCAATCTTGGTCCACCTGTACCTGGATGACTGGTTGATTTGCACGAAGTCTCGGGAGGACTGCGAGAGATCGGTGCACATGGTGATGTTCACATTGTGATCTCTAGGTTGGGTAATCAATGTGCAGAAGAGTCACTTGGAACCCACTCAGAAGTTGATTTATCTCGGAGCACAATTCGATACCTCGCTGGGCAAAGTGTTTCTAGTGGCGGACCGAATAGGGAAGTTGCAGGAATAAATACATTCACTTCTTCGAAGGAACAATCCCACAGTGTGGCATCATCTTCAGGTCCTTGGCTTCGACCTTGGACTTGGTTCCTTGGGCGTTCGCTCACTTAAGACCTTTACAGCGTGCCCTTTTGTCTCGCTGGAGCCTGTGTCGGAACAATTCCATCTACCAATGCCTCTTCTTCCGGAATCCAGAGCCAGTCTGTCATGGTGGCTGTCACTGGACAATCTGGAAGGGGGGGGGTGGATTTGGACACTCCGAATTGGCTGATAATCTCCACCAATGCCAGCTTCTCAAGTTGGGGGGGTGGTGTGTGCAGACAGGTCCGCCCAAGGGCTCTGGTCGACGATGGAAAGATCCTGGTCCATAAACCGGCTCGAGACCAGGGCTGTAGGTCCAGAATGGTGTGAGTCTTCTTGGACAATGCGACAACAGTGGCATACATCAACCGGCAAGGCGGGACTCGAAGGCCCACCGTATCACTGGAGGCACATCTTCTGTTCACCTGGGCGGAGCGCCATCTCGAGGGCATTGCCGCATCCCATGTCGCGGGAGTAGAGAATGTGCAAGCCAATTATCTCAGCCATCAGCAACTAGACCCAGGGGAATGGGAACTACCTCTCGAGGCATGGAATCTCATTTGCGCCAGATGGGGAACTCCTCAGCTGGATCTGATGGCTATGCAGGCGAATGCAAAAACAGTTCGCTTTTCAGCCGTCGCCGAGAACAGGGCTCAGTGGGCATAGACGCTCTCATGTGTCCTTGGCCCATGGGGATTCTTCTGCATGCCTTCCCACCCTGGCCCCTCATAGGTCGGCTTCTCCGTCGCATAGAGTGGCACCTGGAAAGGGTGATTCTAGTGGCACCGGAGTGGCCACGTTTTCCGTGGTTCGTGGATCTGGTACGCTTGGCTCTAGAGGGTCCACTTCAGCTGGCTCATCTAACGCATCTGCTCCGTCGGGGGCCCATATTTTCAGATCGGGAGGATCACTTCTCTCTCGCGGCCTGGCTTTTGAGACGCGACTTTTACGCTTGAGGGGTTATTCAGAACAAGTCATTTCCACCCTCCTGCAGGCGAGACGTCCAGCCACCTCTATGGCCTATGTGAGAGTTTGGAAGCTTTTTGAGACATGGTGTCATCAGCGTTCCTGCGACCCTTTAGCGATGCATGTTCCTCGGGTGCTTGACTTTCTGCAACAGGGCCTCGCTAACGGCTTGGCGTTTAATTCCCTTCGTGTACAGGTTGCAGCTCTAGGTGCCTTGTGGGGAAACTTTGACGGCTGTTTGCTGACAGCACATCCGGATATTGCTTGGTTTCTTAAGGGGGTCAAACATTTGCGCACTCCAATCCGTTCGGTGTGTCCGGATTGGAGTTTGAATTTAGTCCTGCGAGTTCTATGTGGCGCTCCTTTCGAGCCTCTTCATGGAGTTTCTCTGAAAGATCTGACTTTGAAAACGGTGTTTTTGGTGGCCATTTTCTTGGTGTTGGATCTCAGAGTTGCAGGTGCTGTCTTGTCGGGATCCTTTTCTTAGAATTTACGATGATCGGGTATCGTTACGTATGGTTCCGTCCTTTGTCCCTAAGGTGGTTTCAGCCTTTCATGTCAGTCAAACTGTGGAGCTTCCGGGGTTCCCTAACTGTTCCCGGGAGTCTTCTCAGAACAGAGACCTTCATCTTTTGGATGTGCGGCGTGCCTTATTGTGTTATATGGAGGTTACCAATGACTTCAGATGTTCCGATCATTTGTTCATTCTGTTTGGTGGTAAAAGAAGGGGGACAAAGCGTCAAAGGTGACCATATCTCGGTGGATTAAGGAAGCCATTTGTGCGACATACATAGCCCGAAGGCATCAGGTGCCTTTGGGTCTCAGAGCTCAATTCACTAGGGCTCAGGCTACTTCCTGGGCAGAGTGTCAGTTACTGTCACCTCAGGAGATCTGTAGGGCGGCGGTGTGGTCATCTATTCACACTTTTACAAAACATTACCGATTGGACGTTAAGGCTTCTGATGAACCGTCCTTCGGGGAGAGTGTGCTTCGTGTGGGTCTTTAGGGTTCCCGCCCGGTATAGGGTGGCTTGGGTACATCCCACTTTTCTGTACTGATATGGGTATGTTCAGGAAATGAAAATTGGTTCTTACCTGCTAATTTTCGTTCCTGTAATACCACAGATCAGTCCAGAGGCCCACCCCTTTCTTCAGATACTGAAAGACTGTCTTGTTCAGAACCTGCTTAAGCTTTTTATTGTTGAAGCTCCTTTTTTGCAGACATGATTCATGGAGCAGTTTTTAGCAGTTGTTCGGTCTGGTTTTTGCCAGCAGCAAAGTGGTAGTCCAGAAATTTGATTGGGTGCTACCCTTCGTTATTTAGTTCTGTTAGCATGGGCTTGGATACAGGTCAATACTGAGTGACTGCAGGTGGCACTCTCGTTATGTAGCAGTGCCCAAAGTTCTAATTGTTCTCTGACTCCACCTGCTGGTAGGGATACACAACCCACTTTTCTGGACTGATCTGTGGTATTACAGGAATGAAAATTAGCAGGTAAGAACCAATTTTCATTTAAAGATCATAGATACACTGATAATTTCATTCTTTGGAAATGGTACATCGATGATGTATTTTTATTGTGGAAAGGCAGTGATATGGATCTTTTGAATTTCAAAGATTGGTTGAATAGCCTGGACGAGAATCTGTATTTCAAAGTGAATCATGATACAAATGAAATTTAATTCCTTGACATTCTGATCAAAAAAACAAGCGATGTGTTTAAGACAGATATATAGATAGAAAACCCACTGACCCAAATAAGTTTTTACAATATGACAGCTGCTACAACAAGGCTTTAGTACGTAATCTACCATACAGTCAGTTCCTCCGCCTGAAAAGACTATGCATAGACGAACATACATTTGTACAAAGATCCACAGAAATAAAAACTCGTTTCATAGAGAGAGGGTATCCTAAGGAATGTGTACGTGAATGCTTCTTAAGGGCTAACAAACAAGAACGCTCCTCTTTGTTAATACCTCATGAAAAGCATATGATTAAAGACAGGATTATTTGCCGACTAACATACACAGGCCTCTCCCATACTATCACCAAAACAATCAGAAAATATTGGCATATACGACAAATACTTCCAGCATTTCAAGGGAAATCAATAATGATAGCCAATAAGCATGATAAGAATCTCAAAGAATTTTTGTCTCTGTCAGCTTTACCAACAAATCAGCCACTAAATAGAAGACCCATTGGACATAGGCCTTGTTGCAGCTGCAGTGTCTGTTCTGTTAATCTTAAAATACAAACACTGACTTTTAAATTATAGAGTTTTACTATCTGTAAGAGTGCAGGCGTTATTTACGTTGCTATCTGTCCCTGAAATAAAATGTATATAGGAAAAACTGTCAGGCCATTTAATAAAAGAATAATAGAACACAAAAGTGTGATTAATAGATGTATAGAAGGTAAACCTTTAGTAGAACACTCTGTTAAGACAGGCCATATATTCCAGGATTACAGATTTTGTGTTATTAAAAAGTCATTAAATAATTGGAGAGGAGGGAATTTTGATAACTTGTTACTCAGATGGGAACAGAAATTTATTTTTTATTTTAATACCATTTCTCCATTTGGGTTAAATTGTGATATCGACATGTGATGTCAACAGCATATCTCTTAACCGATTTCTAAGGTGATTTTATTTGTACATTTTTACAATTAATAATATTTTTTACATTTTTTTAAACTATACTTAATATTTCATTCTTACATTTTATCACCACTTTTTGACCCTTCATGTACAAGTGGTTTATTTTATTTTTAAGATGGATCATTATTCCAGCGGCTCTTTTAGCACCATATGCACATTCACTACCTAGCATGTTCCCCCTCACCGCCATTTCCCCCTCCGCCCCTTTGACCCACCCTCACCCTTTACCCAGCCCCAGCACCCCTTTTTTCATATCCTTTAGCTGGTTTTAATTTGACTTAATATCTTACACTAGACTTATCATTAGACTTTCTCATTTATTACTGCAGTTGATAATTGTTCATTGTAAAGGTGAATTCTGACAAAATTTTACTGATCACAACACAACATAATATATTATTTAATATATTATTATATAATTATTTATATATATATAATATTTTTATATATAATGGGGCGGAATTTAAAAGAAGCGCGAATAGCCTACTTTTGTTTGCGCTCCAGGCGCAAACAAAAGTACGCTGGATTTTAGTAGATACGCGTGGAGCCGCGCGTATCCACTAAAATCCTGGATCGGCGCGCGCAAGGCTATGGATTTTGTATAGCCGGCGCGCGCCGAGCCGCGCAGCCTACCCCCGTTCCCTCCAAGGCCGCTCCGAAATCGGAGCGGCCTCGGAGGGAACTTTCCTTTGCCCTCCCCTCACCTTCCCCTCCCTTCCCCTACCTAACCCACCCGCCCGGCCCTGTCTAAACCCCCCCCTTACCTTTGCCGTGCGTCAGCGGGCCTCCTGCGCGCCGGGACGCGACCTGGGGGCGGGTCCGGAGGGCACGGCCACGCCCCCGGGCTGCCCCGGGCTGTAGCCACGCCCCGGGCCCGCCCTCGGAACGCTCCGGACGCCCCGAAAACGCCGCGCGGTTCGGGCCCGCCCCCGACACGCCCCCCCGACACGCCCCCTCCGAAAACCCCGGGACTTACGCGAGTCCCGGGGCTCTGCGCGCGCCGGTAGGCCTATGTAAAATAGGCTTACCGGCACGCAGGGCCCTGCTCGCGTAAATCCGCCCAGTTTTGGGCGGATTTACGCGAGCAGGGCTCTGAAAATCCACCCCAATATTATTTAATATATTATTTAATACTGATATACTATACACAATGTAATATATTATTTAAGCCAGCTATGTGCCCTTCCCCCTACTTACATTTTTTTAGTTTCATTTTTTATATTTTATATTTTTTTATCATTTTTATTCTTTACTCTACCATATGCTTTTATAACAATATAAACTGTCTCCTTTTAGTCATTTTTTCTAGTAATTTTATCTTTATTTTTATGTTTATTATTTTTATTTTTTATCTATTTAACCATCTCCTTTTAGTCATTATTTTCATTTTTTTTATAACCGTGGCTTTTTATTTTCATAGCACATTGCTACAGGTATTATATAGATAGTCCACTTCACTTTGAGTGACATGATTCAATTAACGGTGCTATTTGCTGCAATACTGTCTCTAGATACCGGCTTTAACCAGCTTTCACTTTTGGCGGGCTTTAATTAAAATGCCGTGGTTTTTCACTAAAAATATCCTCTAGACGCTCAAGATGAATTTAACAGCAGCTGCAATCCCCTGAATTCACGCTGCAGGTAATGCTGGTTTCACTATAAGTTATCCAGGTTGAATAACCCTATAGATGGTTTTATGTATACTTTTCTTGCAGTTTTTGCTACTAGTTATTTTTCCATTCATTTTTATTTTTATTTTCATTTTTACTATGTATATAGGGCTGGGTTTTAAAAGCCCTATGCGCACCGGGCCTATTTTAAAAAGGCCCAGGAACGCGCATAAAGCCCCTGGACGCGTGTAATTCCCGGGGCTTTACTAAAGGACTGGTCCGGGGGCAGAGAGGGGGTGGGGCTAGAGGCTTCTGACACAGCGGCCATTGCTGTGTTGAAGGATCGTGAGCCGGCAGGCTGTCGGTGCGCGCAACTTGTGCCTGCCCAGAGGTAAAATAATTTTGGGGGAGGTTAGAGTAGGGCTGGGGGGGGGAAAGGTTAGGGGAAGGGGTGGGAAGGTTAGGTTAGGGGGAAGGGAACGGGGAAGGCAGCGCGGCTCGGCGCGCGCACAAGGTGCAGGTAGTGCACGCACATGTACGCCACGCACGTTCCTTTTAAAATCTACCCCATATTTTTTTACTCCTTTAACCATGCGTTTTTATAATAGTATAAACCGTCTCCTTTTAATCACTTTTTCCTTTTTTAACCATGTTTCTTTATTTTTATAAGAAGTTAATACTAGTGTCATGTAAATAATCCATTTCACTTTGAGCAACACGATTTAATTGACAGTGCTATAAGCTTCATCACTGCCTCTAGATACCGGCTTTAACCTGCTTTCACTTTTGGCAGGCTTTATTTAAAACGCCGCGTATTTTCCCTATAAATATCGTCTAGACACACCAGATGAATTTAACTGCGGCTGCACTCCTTTGAATTCACGCTGCAGGTAATGTTGGTTTCACTAAAGTTATTTACGTTTGAATGTTCTATAGATGTTTTATATGTATGCTTTTCCTGCTGCTTTTGCTGTTGCCGGCATCTGGATTTAGTTTTTGATCAGCTGTTTGTTTCCCTCTTACAGTTGGTCTTTTGTGTTGTCTGGTGCACAGAACATTTACTGATAAACTCTTTCTAACAAACAAAATAATTGCCATGATCTGGACCACACATGTTGAAGCATTACGGAGATATCTTTAATCGAATAGTATGTAACTTCCATTTACATTATAGTATCTAGAGGCAGTTACATTACAGTATCTAGAGGCATTATAGTATCTAGAGGCAGTTCAGCCTTGCCGCACTACCGTACATTTGATCGGGCATATCTCAGTATGATAAATAGTTTACTATTCATTCTCTAAATCGGCATTTGCCTTTTCATTTTAAGTTCATTCACCACTTGTGGTTTTAGTAGGTTCAAGCCTTGAGAATATTCACAACTGCAGTATTTAAAAGACATTGAAAGCTTATATGAAAGTGTACAGATTTTTGACTGACCTCCATTCCCACACTCTTTTTGCCCTTCCACCCCCCAACCCCCTCCACCACCACCCCCCTTCCCCCTCCCCCTCCCCTTCCCCTTCCTGAATACCCTTACCTCCCTCCCCTACCTTCTTTTATTTATATATTTTTATTTATTACTTTAATTATTTACTTTTATTTGTCATATAATCCACCAAGGTTTTATAAAACAATATTTTAATTATCCCAATATGACAAACGTTTCTTTTAATTGTTTCTAATTTTTTTAAAGGTCTAATTATACAGAAAATTCTCTATCCATACTCCGTCATAGGCAGAGCAGGAGTAATACCTTCTTACAGCTGTTTTACATATACACAGTAAGTGTCTTTCTACAGTTTTTTTATCACCTCCTTGAGTATATAGATATGCTTCACATTGACATCAAGTTGTCCTGAGTTTCTCTAACAAGAGTTTTGTATACCACCTCCTGTTCATTATTAGAAAATTACACAACTGAATAAAAACAAATCTCCTTTATTTATAGGTTACATATGGCTAAATTTCACTTCAACAGGCAATACAAACACAGGCAATAAGAAAGACAATAGTTACCAAAACATATTTAACATTTAGTGCTTATCAAATTACCCTTAGTTTCTGCTGGTCTCACCTCCCTTTAGCTGAGACTTACTTTTGAATGCTAATAATTAACCAGATTCTTACCAGGTGATATGTAGTAGCTTTGTTCTTGGGCTGGTCAGGGGAGGTCCCTCCCCTCACCGGTCTCCTGCACAGATCAATCATGGGCACCGAAGCAACAGACTGTTCACTTGCAAGTCTCATAGACTGTCCCCGCAAGTCACCTTGGCCCAGGATGCACGACAACGCAAGGGGTGGAAAGCAACAGTACTCAGACAGATAGTCTCCTCTACAGAGGGGTCATGATGGACTCCCGACAGACGGCAAGCAGCAGACCCCAAGGGCTGTTAATTTTCCCTTTTCAAAGACTCACGTATGTATATTCAGCAGCTCATGCATAGTCAGGTGAATGCATAATTAAGGTGTTTAATTAGCAGCTTCCCATTCTTTCTCTCAGTTCTTTGTTTGCTCTGGAGTTCAACAAGCGGTCAGTTCTGAGGAATAACTGTTTCACAGTTCTGACAGAGTTCTGACAAACTCTGATCCTGGATAGACATTAGGACCATAAAAAGAGGCCCCAATCTTATTGCAGCACTGATTCCCACACCTCATCATCTGTGCTGATGTTTCTTTTGGCCCCAATTTTGGTGCCAGCTCGGCTAACAAGGCTAATAAATTCTTCGACTTGTCATGTACACAGTAATGAGAATGCTTTCTCATGTCTGCATTTGGCTATACAGAGCCAAATGCCATTTTCTCTGCATTTAGCAGTGCTTATCCCAAATAGGCCAATGTCCATTTTTACTGATGTCTGAGGGTCCATCTTAGTTGCTTGTCCCTGTTAGCAAGAATTGGGATATTTCCCACGGTGCATCAGAGTGCCCAACACACACCACAATGAAGGATTCAACGCATGGTGCATCAAAGTACTTAGTGCACTGAGCACCAAAGCACTTTCGTGCTGTATTGACTTCATCATTGTTATATTGGATGCTTAATATACAACTCACTGCATTGATGCCTTCATTGATGCAATTAGATTTCCAAAGTTCATCTTTGGCTCATTCCACATCTTTTCATCAGAGCTAAAAAAAAAAATCCAAAAAAGAGAGGCACATTTCAGCACCTGTCCTCTCAGTATTGCCTGATGAACATCACAAGGCCCCTGCAAGGCATTATGAGCCAGATATTCTGCAGGCAGCATGACCAATGCAACTATATACAGGACCTTGACTATTCACATCTGAAGACTCCTTCCATCTTCCACCGCCATTCACAAAAACACTTCCAGTTTCTTAACTACTGACCCAGGGTCTTCACCTGGAGACTCCAGATCAGGTCTTTTTCATTATTCCACTAACTTCCAACAGACCACCCTTGGTGCATCAAGAGCCTATCCTGGTTCCAGAGGAAGATGTTCCACCACCAATGTCAGGCCAGAGGATTTCACATTCGTTCGAGTAGATTTTATTTATTTATTTATAAAAAAAAAACTTATATTCTGTGCCTTTCACTCAAAGAGTGTTCGGTGCAGATTACAACAATCAATATTTAAATTACAATAAAAGTATAGAAATTTACAAAAAACAGGGCATAAAATAATCAGCACAACCATGGCCATCACTCAAAGACATCACAGAACAGGATTGATTTTAGTTGTCTTCTGAAGTCCTTCACATCAGTTAGAGTTCTTAACTGATCAGGGAGAGAGTTCCACAAGACAGTGGTCGCAAATGAAAAAGCCCTTCTCTCATTCTCTGTAGCCAAGCTACATTATTCAATGGAGCCTTTAACATCTTTATTTATTAACCGCAAATTGTTATTTGGTTTATATCATTCCAATTTTTTCATAGAATACATCCACTATCAAAAAATATATGCTTGTGTACAATGGTAAGGAGCTTGAATTTTGATCTTAACTGCACTGACAACCAATGCAGTTCTTTCAATATGGGCTGAATGTGGTCACTTTGTTGCAACCCTGTCATCACACAGGCAGCGGTATTTTGCACCAACTGCAACACATATGATAATTTCTTAAAGGGAACTGCAGTAATCTATCTGCCCCAAAACCAAAACTTGTAGGACAGTTCTGAACATGTCTGTTAGTAAAATCTTTTTTAATGGCTTAACCAAGTTCAACTTAAAAAAGGAAATCTGAGCAACATGTCGAACTTGCGAATGAAAAATAAGCTGAGAATCCAGAATAAAACCTAAATTTCTTTCCTTTTTTAATAATGACAATACAATGTTCTCAACTTTAATAGAGGGCATGGTGGAAACCAAGGCTGGAGGGCCCACCCATAACAATTTGGTTTTTCTAAATTCAGGACTAATCCATTTCTTGACAACCAGGTTTTTTTTTACCTCTACAAGACAATCTTTAAGGAATAATATAGGGAACTTGCCATCTCTGTGGCATGGAATGTAGAACTGCACATCATCCACAAAAATAAAGTATGTTAAACCTAATGCCTTTGAGAATTTTCCCAAGGGGCAGTGGAGGTTAGTGGAGACCCCTGTGGGACTCCTAAATCCATTTATACCAGCTAGAACTAAGTTTACCCAATTGTACCCTTTGCATTCTCTCAGATAATAAAGATCTAAACCAATTAAAAACCTGTCCCAAAAGCCCATAGTCCTCCAACCTAGACAACAAAAATAGTATGGTTGACTGTGTCAAATGCAGCTGACACATTAAGTTGTACCAAGATACCCACCTTACCCTGATCCAGCTGCTCCAATAGGGTATCCATCAAGGACAACAACAACAATTCAGTTTTGTATCCTCTAGGGAAACCAAATTGATTTTCATCAAGAAGGTTGTTTTTTTCCATATATTCATCTAATTGTATTAATGCACCTTTCTCTATTATTTTTGCCAAAGTTGACAAGTTGGAGATTGATAAAAAATTCACAGGTCTCCACTGGGCTTATTCTCATCCTTTAAAATTGGTCTAACAATTGCAATTTTTAAAGACTCAGGAACAACTCCTTCACTCAATGACTGGTTCACAATAGATCTTATTACTCCATAGGTGGACTCCTTCAGGGATTTAACAACTATGAAAGGGCATGGGTCCAACCTGGAAGAAGTAGATTTCAAATGTGATATAGTAAAGAATTAACTTCTTTTAGCCTTAATGATCTAAACTCACTCCATACTTCTGCTTGATCAACATGTAAATCAGTATTATCAATATATATCAATCCTGAAACTTGACTTTGGACATCATGGATTTTTTTTTTTTTAATGTTGTGCCAAAGCCACGTAATTTGGAAAATCCTGATTAATATACATTTGTATTGTCAATTAAGGAGCAGACTGGGAGGGAACTTTCCTATGCCTAACCCTACCCTTCCTACCTCTTCCCTTCTCCACCCCGACCCCTACCCCCTACCTAACTCTTAAATTTTTTTTTTATTTTTTATGTTGCTGCTCCTCTGGAGCAGCAGTAGATTCCACTCGCTGGCCGGCTGCCTGCATTTGCTTCCCCAGGACAGTGTCAAATGGTGCTGTCCCAACCCAGACCCTGCCCCACGGCCCACCCCTTCTGAGAGACCAGGCACTTGCGTGTGTATCGATGGTTTCGCATGTGGCCGGGCCCTTTAGAAAATGCGTGCGGTGTGCACAGGGCCTGACAACATGCGTAACTGCCGGTATTTGCACGGCCTTTGAAAATGTACTTGTGTAAATGGTGTTTTCCATAGATAGTATGAATTAGCTATGAAATGTCCACCATCCTGCAGGAGAGTCCACTACTCACCTGCTTAGCTTTAATACATACCGAGAAAGCTCTGAGACAACACCATTGTGGGAATTCCCGCATATACTCACTAGAGCTCAAAGCTCTACTGGCTTGAAGAGACAATTCTGTTCCTTGCTGCCAGATGTCATCACCCACAGATCATGGCTAATTCATCCTGCTATTATGGAAACCACCATTTATGGTAGCAAGCTTGCTTTCTTACCACTGGAAATTTTACTCCTGGGAAGAGGTGGAGTAAAGTTTCCAGTGGTAGTGTTAGTCTATTGGCAGAAGCAAGAGTGCCAGGATCTGTAGTTGATATTTTAAGCACAGAAAACATGTGTTGTGCACTAAAAGCATGGGTTTCTTTTGCCCGTGATATATGCACACAAAAATTGCTTTCTCTGCAGAGAGCAATGATGGAGTTGCATCAACAGTATGAAGGCTTATTGGTGAAGGGCAGTAACCACCTTACCAGCAAGTTACCCCCATGCACACTTTTATTCATTTTCATCTTCTAGCCTTTAGGGATCCACAGTGTTTATCCCATGCTCCTTTGAATTCTTTCATTTGTCTTCACCACCTTTTCAGGAAGGGCATTCCAGGCATCCACCACCCTCTTCATGAAGAAATATTTCCTAACGTTGGTTCTGAGTCATTCTCCCTGGAGTTTCATTTCGTGACCCCTAGTTCTACTGATTTCTTTCCAACAGAAAAGGTTTGTTGTTGATTGTGCATCATTAAAAGCTTTCAAGTATCTGAAGATCTGTATCATATCTCCCCTTTGACCTCTTGTCCAGGGTATACTTTTTTTTAGGTCCTTCAACCTCTCCTCATAAGTCATTTGATGGAGACCCCCCACCATTTTGGTCGCTCTTCTCTGGACAGCCTCCATCCTGTCTCTGACTGTTTTGAGATACAGTCTCCAGAACTGAACATAATACTCCAGGTGAAGCCTCACCAAGGACCTGTACAAGGGGATTAACACCTCCTTTTTCTTACTGTTTATTCCTCTTTCCATGCAGCCCAGCATTCTTCTGGCTTTAGCTATTGCCTTGTCACATTACTTCGCCGTCTTCAGATCGCTAGACACTTATCACCCCAAGGTCCCTCTCTTGCTCTGTGCACAACAGCCCTTCACCCCCCAGTATATACAGTTCTTTTGGATTACTGCACCCCAGATGCGAGATTCTGCACATAAATCATATTTTTCTATATGCTAAGCTTTTTCATTGTGCACATTTTCAGTACATTGTTTTTAACTCTCAGCTAATTATATTGGCCTCATAGTTTGATGGTTGTAGTGGCAGCAAAGAATACTGGTGCTTCTCCATGTGGTCTCTGTGGCACTGGAACTTTTTAACTTCTCAAAAATGAATTTTTATCCTAGTGATTTGTACCAGCAATGCCTCTGGATGCATAATTTGTTAGGGATGTGCAGAGGGATGGCATACGTTGCATTCGTATTCGTCGGGGGGCAGATATGTTGCATTCGGCAAGGGCCCCCCCCCCCCCCCCCGATACATTCATGCGTTCATTCTTATTTGTTTCCTGGCTAAAATTGAATTAACTACAACCCTCCTGACCCTCCCAAGACTTACCAAAACTCCCTGGTGGTCCAGTGCCATTGGTCGGCCCCTGTGACATAGTGAGGGCAAAGGCTATCGGCACCATTTTGAATTCTGTCCAGAGGACACCGAAGTTTCAAGTGCAAATAATTCTTGATTTGCAAAAGCCAAATAAAAAATGATAGAGCTCTGCTACAACTCATGTAAATAAAAAAGTAATTATTTATACAAACATGAGTTAGGAAAGTTACTTGTATCAATAAAGAATAATTACAAACAGAATGTAATCCAGATTTAGAATTCAAAGTTCAAAAAACAGTGCTGCTTGATATTAACAGCAATTTTTAATTTTCTGCAGTGGTTCCCAAAGCTGTGTTTCAGACCTACAAAAGTTGGATTTTCAGAGAACCCATGATAAATATGCACAAATAATTTTGTACATATTGGGTATCCAGTGCATTCAAGTTTATCTCATGCATATTCATCGAGTATATTCTGAAAACCCAACTGCCTGTGAGGTCACCAGGAAAGAATCATCCTTTCTGACTCATAGTACTGCAGTCACTCTTTTCAATCTTCCAGCTGCATGATGTGCTTGGATTGGTTGGGATCAGTAAAATCTGTGGCCACATTGCAGTCTGTGTCTACCTTGTCTATAATCCCTTTCATGTACCTTTCTTCTGGTCAGCTCTGTGAATGAAAGACTTTCTGTACTTTGCCTGGATAAAGGACTATCTCTTATCTGCTAATCATGGAGATAGAAAATGGCTCTGATTTTACACACCCATACCAATGTGTATACCTATATCAATGCATATCAACCTACCTGACTTTCAGGCCATCTACATTAACATTTCCGCTTCTATTGTTTCTCTTCTCCATCTTCCTTATTCTTTGTATATGAATATGGATGGCCATTGTAATGTTTAGTTTTGTTTTTTTAAATCTGAGACTATTTATTTTTCTGAGATGACTTGTTTTGTCTCTTCCCAGGTTGTTAGCTTTTATGTCTGTAAAACATGCAGAATGCTATGTCATGTTCTATTTTCTCTAAGCAACTGAGGATATCACCTCAGTTGTTTGTAGTGTCCGACCTGTGAAGTAGCTCACTTTTTCATCCCAAGGATTTCATCTTATTCCAAGGTGCAGTGGCAAATAATCAGAAGAAGATATTTCAGATCTGGTTCCTGTCTATTTTCCACCTCAATGAGCTCTTGAAATAAAATCAATTTTAAGCAGAGAAACTATTCCCAGGAGCCAGCTGAATAGTTTATATTTGCATAATTGGGTTAATACTGATTTATAGGAGATCTGTCCAGAATGACTGTTCAACGAAACATATAAAAATATTCATTTAATTTCTTGTATCTCTCTTCAAAAAAGATATCCATATGAAACCAAGCTTGTGATAAATGGGAGGGGAAAGCAGAGGGAAAAGTAGCAAATAATATAGGAAATGTCGGGAGCACAAGAGGAAGCATATTCCACACAAGAGACTGCATTCAAGATAATGCTGCTCCAATCAGGGCTTGCTTGGAAGGAAGAGTAACAAAGTATTATGCAATGGAAATAGCCTGAAGACTAAAAGTCTCTGTAAACTTCCCGACACATCATTTTGTACTGTCAAGACTATATGGGACTGAATATATTTACTTAAATCTATCTTATTTAAATCGTCTGCTGGTTTATTTTTTTGTGTGCCCCTGTATCTTTGGACTTCCAGCTCAACAGCAAACTGCCCCTGCTGGGGGTTTGTTGCCGGGAGCCTTCATGTTCGGCTACCTTGGACTTTTTATCCCATTTATAGTCCCCTTTCTTCCTGCTGTCTAGCTCAGGTATTACAGTGGCAATCGTCAGGCTGAGAAACACAGATTGTGGTTTTCCTCAGAATCTGGTACTAGTGCATTCATGAGTTAATCAGTAGGTGGCACTCTTGAAACGGTAGCTCCTTGTCTGTGGGCTGTACATGCTGCCTCTGTGGGATCCTGAGCCTATACTGGCACAAGAAGTGGGACCAGGAATTGAAGCTGAGTCTCCTGCATGGCAACCCATAGGCAAAACGATTGGTTGAGGCTTGCATCCTGAACTATACATTTTGATAGGTTATAGAGTCATGAAATATGATGTACTGATTGTTAGAGAAAAGTAGCCATTAAGCCCTTCATAGATGAAAAAAGTGGCCAGGTTGAGGTCCTTCATTACCAATGTGAAATGCCCGCTTATTTGAAAATTCAATATTTGAAGGAAGGACATCTAGAAGCTGACATGATGCACTTCAATAAACACCAGCTGTGAGGATGTGATCTATTTTTACAGATTTGCATTTGCAGAGAATACACTTCCATTAAAAAAATTCAGGCTGCTTAGTCTCTTGCATTGAACAGCTGGATGCTGCATTTTGTTACTTACACTTTTTAGGTTTGTTAGGCTGGAGCATATTCACAGGGGAGAAAGACAGGAGAAGGGCAATTAACATTAGTTAAACAACATTATGGTATATCAGTATAATCCATCTTTAATTTTTAACATCAAACATCTGGTACAGTTTTAAAAGAAATCCTTCCATTAGATTCCAGTATCTAGTCTAATCCACAGCCTTCAGGAGCCACAGAGGGAGGAGCAGGTGCTGCCCTTGGCGTCTTACCACCAGGCTGCTCAGCTGGCACAGTCCGATTTTTAAATTAGGAGATCTGTGGCAGATTAAACATCAAAAAACAAGTCAGAAATACTACGAAGGGGGGAACAGTTAGCAGGCAATTTTTCACCTTGGCTGTGATAAAATCATTGAGAGCAATTGCAGTTTTTTTAATTCAGTTCTAGAGTTGTCCCAGCTTTACTGCTGAGCTCTGCAGAATTATTCGGTGCCTCTCCGGTGCGTGAAATCACTGTTTCCCTAGACGTGTGGAGAATGGTGCAGGGAGGGTAGGGTGGGGGAAGAAGGCATTCCTGTAACCAAAAGGAAACCTTTGAATATAGCACGGTAGTAAAATCTAAATGTATGAAAACAGGGAAAGGACAGGTTAACAGGGTGGGTAACTGGGGAAAGGACAACCAGGCAGGGGCAGCAGAATGCCTTTTTTATTTGGTGGGCGGGGGGGGGGGCAATCACCAACTCTGCCACCAACTCCAACCCCCCCCCCCCCCCCAGCTCCCACTGCCAATCTCTTCCTTTATGTTCAGAGTTAATGCTGTTCTTTCTTATATGCATTCTTCATGTAAATCAGAACATAATTATACATTTCCAGACCAACTATTAAAAAGCTTGGTGCTAGACAACCAGGCCTAGTGGTAAAGGAGAAAATGACAAAAACAGCATCCCTAAGAGAAGTATCAGTTCAAAGTGACTATTAGAACTAGGTAGGAGAGAGGGAATTTCATCAAGTACCATGAGATCTAATCAGAGATTAGGAAATGTGGCCTAAAGATACAGAACCAGTCCTAAAATTTTGGGCACCATTCACTTGATTAAAAATAACTTCCAGGTTCACCTTGAGATGCTGCCTGCATATATTACACCTACAAGCTCCAGGAGGAAGCTGTTTGGCACAATGCAAGTACTAAAAAGAGCACTAGCAGGGAATTTGAGAGACTGAGATCATACACAGCATATTCTGGCTTAAAAGTGAGGTTTATTCTTGTCATGGTATGGGCAAGGCAAACCTAATATAAACTCTGCACCTCATGCGTTGTATAATCTCAGATAGATAAATAAATAAAGTAAATCTATGCTCTACATTCTCTCCCCCTTCTCCCCCCCATCCCCAACAATGGATGCAGAGCAGATCTAGGCCATTTTCCTATACAACTCACCATTTAAAACAAATTTCAAATTCTGTTGTCATCTCAGCAACAGCAACAGAAACTTCCTCCACTACCAGGCACATTGTGAAATACAGAATCCTGCAAAAAATCTCACATGTGTAGCAAATTTGCCATATCATAGTAGCGCTAACTCCCAGGGTTCAAACAGCAAATATTACATTGAGTTTTAGAACACCAATACACCTCCTACTAGGAAAACGCAACAAACAGGACTGCTGCATAAACCTACACACACATTAGGAGACCAGGACCGGGGCATGGCAGCCCCAACACAACACAGACAGCCCACCCTTTGCACAACACAAGCAGCCCACCCCCATTTGCACTACTTTGTCCCTCACTCCCTCACTCCCTCACTCCCCGCCCTCTGCCCAGTACCTCTTGATATCCTCTCTCCCCTCCAAAACCCAGAGTGCAGCTTTCCTCTCTTTCTCCCCCCTGCCCCTACCAGAAAACCAGGGATGGAGAGAGGAGATAGAGAAGATGAGAGGGCTAGAAGAAGAGAGAGGGGTAGAGGAGGGAGGATAGGACTAGGGATAGGGAAAAACAGGAGTAAGAGAGGGGAGATAGCTGGAGATGGGGAAAGGAGATACAGAGAAGGCAGATATTTGCTGGGGAGGATATAAGATCTGGGATGAGCAAAGTGGAGGGAGAGGTATGTATAAGTCCCAGGATCTGAGGGGGAGAGGTTCCAGGATCTGGGGATGGAGGTGGGGGTGGGGAAAGAATCCCTCCCCAGTCTGCTTCCAACCTGCCTTCGCCCCCCCTTCAGCCTGCCTCCTACCTCCAAGCTCCCCCCTTCATCCTGCTTCCTAGCCACACTCTTCAGCTTAACAGTCCCCTACCTGGTTTGCTCCAGCTATTTCTCAGCCTTCGCCACAGTAGCTGATGCCAGCACCACACAGCTCTCTATGAATCTGAGCAGCGCTGGTGCTGCTACTCTAGTACCAATCTCACAGTCTAAGTCTCGTGAGATTAGCGCAAGAGTAGATGCTACTCTCATGCTGATCTCATAAGACTTAGTGAGATCATCAGTGGAGTAGCATCACCCACATGGTGCTGGCGTCCGCTGCTATGGACGGGGATGGTCAAGAAAACCTTCCCTGGTGGAAGAAAAAGTTATTAGGGCCAGGGTCCGGGTGGCCCACCCTTTTCTGACACTTTTGAAAGCAAGTGGAATTACTACTACTATTACTACTACTACTACTACTTACTTATAAATTTTAAAGAGCTACCAGACATATACAGCGCTGTACAGATACAAATAAGAGACAGTCATTGCTTCATGGAGCTTACAATTTAGTCAAGACAACTATACATGACAAAACAAGATTCTGGGGGAAGTGTATAGGAGAGAAGTGTTAGGATTTAAAAGCAGCCTTAAAAGAGTGAGCTTTTAGACTGCAATGAAGTTGGCCTGGTGACTAGCCCTAAGATTAGTTACCCAAGGAATGCTTTCTTTATTCCTTAGGTGGGCTAATTAATTGCTTGCAACAAAGTAGAACTAGAAGTACTTCAGTACCTGTATTTCTAGAGTGGATTTGCTTCCTTCTTAAATACAAATCTTTGAACCTGGACAGATACAGTAATATCTCTGTGTGGAAGAGTACTTAATTTCCATGTTTTTTTTTCCCAAATGCGACTGTGTTAATCCAGAAAATCACTATTTTAATTACAGAAAACATGGATAATATGTTATAGGAAGCTACTGTTTAACATTAGTTTACTGCACTGTAATGTCCTACAAGTTATGCTCAGATCCCTTCACTATTTATTGAGTACTCATTTATGATTCTTATATAACATGAAATAAACCCTCTGCTTGTTTTCAGTGGTAGGTAAACGTATACCTGCAGAGGCTTTGGTTTCATAATATAGCTTACCAGGGGTGGCCAATTCCGGTCCTCGAGGGCTGCAAACCAGTCGGGTTTTCAAGATATCCTTAATGAATATGCATGAGAGAGACCTGCATACACACTGCCTCAGTTGTATGCAAATCTATTTCATGCATATTCATTAGGGGTATCCTGAAAACCCGACTGGTTTGCAGCCCTCGAGGACCGGACTTGCCCACCCCTGGCTTAGCCCATGCTTAATGTAGATCTAAAAACAGAGTTTGTTAACCAGACACCTTAGCCTTTTGGTTAGGGTTCCATGTAATCTAAAACACCAGTACCACAGTCTGTATTTCCGATTAGGATTCTTG
This sequence comes from Rhinatrema bivittatum, assembly GCF_901001135.1. Classification (NCBI taxonomy): domain Eukaryota; kingdom Metazoa; phylum Chordata; class Amphibia; order Gymnophiona; family Rhinatrematidae; genus Rhinatrema; species Rhinatrema bivittatum. The sequence goes on from NC_042618.1 coordinate 375,538,923, forward strand.
GGATCTGAATATAGAAACTGCAAGCTCCAAACCAAGTATCGTACCTCTGAGTTAAACAAGTGATTTATCTGCTGAAGCCTGGCTACTCTTTTCTCTCCTTTTATTACCTGGTTTTGTTAAATCTTGATGATATAGATCCTTTGTCAAGATATTTCTTTAAAATTACACAGAATGCCATACAAGCCTCTGTTTTCAATAGGAGCTCTCCCTCTCTGTGCCAGTCTTCGTTGAAAGCAGAACTCTGTGGAGTGAATTTTCAAAAGGTTTCAGCACATAAAATCGGAAATTATGCATGTAAAAGTATTCCGCAAAAACTTGACGTAAGCATGTATTAGCAGTGTCATGTGCTTATGTTAAAGGAAGAAAAGGGTCAATTTAGGGTTCGGAAGTTCATGCACAAGCTGGTATTTGGTAAGTGGGAAATGCAAATACATCCAATGCATGCTTTTACACCTGCTAACTGAGTCGTGGAACTGTCTTTTGTCTGCAGTTTTTGGATGGGAGTTTTGGGTTAAGTAATAGGGGAGGGGGTCAGAGTGAAGTGTTGAAGGGTCAGGTTGAACTGATGGAGGTCTGGATGAACTAGTGGAGGTGTCAGGAAACTGGTGATTAAAAGTACATGCAGAAGTTAATATTTTTATAATTGGGGTACCGTCCGTTCACACTTTACAAATACCTGCCTCCACATGTAAACTGCGTTAAATATATAGATATGTGGCAGTTATTTCATATGTAAAATATGTTTGCGTACCTTTATAAAACAGGTATAGAATGTATGCGCCTCCCTGCATTGTACATGTACTGAAACATACGCACGTACTTTTGAGGCAGAGATGCAGGTCATGTTATTTTACAAGCCGTGCAGCTCAGCCATGCATTTATAAAATACAGGCAAAACTTTAGTTTGGCTCAACTTACGCGTGTTTGTGCTATTGAAAATTGCTCTCTGTATGTTTTGTACGTACTACCACTACTACTACTACTACTACTACTACTTATCATTTCTAAAGCACTACTAGACATACGCAGTAGGGAAGGATGGTACAAGATGTGTGCCCAGGAACTTCTTCTTTCTCTTGGGTGTTTGTCCTTGAATCTTTTTTCTCTTCAGATGGCTTAAGCATTCTTATTCATGTTGCATTTCCATGGACACAAGGAATGATACTTGTAGAGATGATATAATTCTTATGGGAAATTTGAAGAGCTGGATTTCTTAGAATGTATTTGTAATACACCTTTCTTATTCCATTTCTGATTAAACTAATATTACACTTCTAATAATTACTCTCATACTTTTTCTTCAAAAGCTGCCCCCCAAACAAGAGGTGGAGTTTACAGAACACAAAATTGCCCTACATTGAATATAAGAACATAAGAACTGTCATACTGTGTCAGACCAAGAGTCCATCCAAGCCAGTATCCTTTCTCCAACAGTAGCCAATCCAGGACACAAGTACCTGGCAGGATTACAAACAGTGGGTAGATCCCATGAAGCTACCACCAAGGAATAAGTCTACCTGGTCAATAAAGATTTATGGACTTTTCCTCAAGAAACTTATCCAAACCTTTTATAAACCCAGTTACACTAATAGCTTTTACCACATCCTGTGACAATACATTCTAGATCTTAATTCTTCACTGAGTGAAAACATATTTTCTCTAATTTGTTTTAAATGCCCTGCTTAGTAACTTCATGGAGTGTCCCCTGGTCTTTTTATTTTTTTAAAAGAGTAAACAATTGATTCACATTTACCCATTCTTCTGCACTCATGATTTCATAGACCTCTATCATATCTCCCCTTAGCTGTCTCTTTTCCAAGCTGAAGAGCCCTAACCTCTTTAGCCTTTCCTCACAGGGGAGCCATTCCATTCCTTTTATCATTTTTGGTCACCCTTCTCTAAACCTTTTCCAGTTCTGCTATTTTTTTTTTTTTTTAGATTTGATGACTTCTCCCAGTGCTCTTATTTATAGCATTGGACAAAATAAGCTGAATCATTTTTGGCTAAGGTGGGCTTCCTCCTGTAAAAAGACACTGTTAAATTCAAATACAAAGTGTATCAGAAAAAAATAAATGCTTGCTTTATATATTTTATTTAACCTCATTTTTCATCTGAATCACTATACAGCCTTACTGCCTGCTTCTTCACTAGACAAGTGGAGATCAAGAAGGTGCATCTTATTTATAAAACATATGTTTTAGATTTCTTGACAATATTTTGTTCTGCAATTTGAATTTATTAGCGTTGTTAGGTAGCACTGTTTACTTTGTGGAGAACAGTCTGTGCTAACAGAAAACTTTGTAGGTAATGTGTGGACTGTAGCTTAAAAGGCGATGCCATCTGAAGAAATGACCTATGTGGTGTTAAAAGTTCATGTATATTAAAAACCATGATCAATTCTTGTATTGATCCAATAAAAGGCATCATAATCTGCAAAGAATTCAGAAAAATAAAAGAAAGTTGTTTATTTTACTAATCTTAAATACACAGAAACATAGAAGTAAAATTTAAGACCTGTGTGCATGTGCACATGTGTGCATGTTTTCCGGCATGCGGACATGGAAGTGCCGATTGTATAACAAATGCACTTATATGTGCATATATGCACGCATGTTATAAAATCGTGTATTTGCACATACATGCGTGCACAATTTTATATTGATATGCGCATGTGCGCACAAATGTCTTCTTGAATGCATAAGTGGGGGGAATTTAAGTAGGTATCCAAGGTGACAGAATTGGCCTTTTTCCCAGTTCGCTCACAGTTTACCCCAGTAAAGGAGAGGACTTCCTAATAGGGATGTGAATCGGGCTTCGGACGATTGAAAAAATATCGTACGATATTTTCAAAATCGTCAGAAATCGGGGGCTCCCCCAAAATGATAGGAAAACCCCATGATATTGTTCGTGGGGGTTCTCTTATCGTTTTGGGGGAGGGCAGGAAAAACAGCACACAAAAATAACCCCTAAACCCACCCCGACCCTTTAAAACTAATCCCTTAGCTTCCCCCACCCTCCCAACCCTTTTTACAGGTACTTGGTGGTCCAGTGGGGGTCCGGGGAGCACTGGATGACCGGCGCCATCTTTAAAAATGGCGCGGGCCATCCAGTGCTCCTACCATGTGACAGGGGCCGGCCAATGGCACGGATACCCTGTCACATGGTAAGGGCAAAGGGCCATCGGCGCCATTTTTATTAGTGGCAGCCGATGGCCCGAGAGAAGGAGATCGCTCCCGGGACCCCCACTGGACCACCAGGTACCTGTAAAATGTTTTTGGGGGGTCGGGAGGGTGGGGGAAGCTAAGGGATTAGTTTTAAAGGGTTGGGGTGGGTTTTTTGTTTATCGGCTCGGGCGCAGCCGATAAACAAAACCAAGATCGGGCCAGACGAAAAAAAAAACACGATGTGAATCGGAACCGGAATCCAAACCGATTCCGGTTCCGATTCACATAGCTAACTTGCCTCCCATTCATCCTATTTCCCAGACCCTTAAAACCCTGCTAGCCAGCATATTTTTTTTTGTTACATGAATTACATGCCATTCATAGCAGAATTAAAGTTATGTTGTAGGGGACACTGGCATGCACTTGTGCACATAAGTACTTACGCGCTGGATTCATATTACAGACCAAGCCCACGCCCCTCCCCTTATAGTGAAAAATTTGTATGTGCGTACTGGGAGATATGCGCATACCTACGCTGGTTTTAAAATCCGCGCGGTACGTGCCAGGCCGAGTCATGCATATCTCTCAGCTTTGGCGCGTGTAGGGCTATTAAAATACACCTGATAGGGTGCCCTGCAAATAAAAGCAACAAGGCCCATCCAGTCTTATTTATTTCCTCTTGCTATTGAAATGCTGCAGATATTACTTGATCTCAGCTTTACCTTTGTTTCCCTGCAGCTAAGGATCCTTCATATTTATCTCATACTTTCTTGAACTCTGATACTGTTTTTGCCTCCACAAGTTTCATTGGGAGGCTATTTCATATATCTGTCATAGTTTCCATGAATAAACATTTCCTTATCTGAATTCTGAATCTATCTCCTTTCAACGTTATATCATGACCAGGGGCGGATTGAGGGAAAATAGTGGCCCAGGGATTTTTTTCCATACTGTCCCATGGGTACCCAATTACATATACAATATAATTTACATATATATGTACACACCCCTATATTTCGGCATGGGCCTCCCGTATCAGTACTATTTGCCAAAACTCAAAGAATAACAACCCCACCTATGAAAAAGAATACCACAAATATTACACCAGAATCTAAAATATCAATACACCTCCTATCAGGAAAACAGAACAGGCCAAGCTACTACAGATCCCTACAGAGAAACCACATGCTAAAAGAATGCTTCATCTCAGTCTTTGCTTGCAGAACACAAACTCTCACCAAATACAGAATAAAGCCACATAAAGTATAAATAGAAATGTGCAGACAGAAACTAAACTGTAAAACGTATCATGCCAGACTCTATACAGTGCAACAATGGAAAAACAAAAATGTCACCATTCCTCATGAAACAATCAATAAAATCAAGATATATAAATCATGAAATCATAATTATAAAATCATACTAATAAAATAATTTCAAAACAGCTGATGAATAGAATATCCAATAATTAAAGACTCAAGCAAATTTTGAAAACTTTACCAAACACCAATAAAATATTTCAAACATCAGACATATCACATACTACCCAATAATTAAAATGGTAGTCAATCAAGAAAAATGAACTTAAAAAGCCACCTTTACTTACCCTCTCCAGCAGTTCTCCTACTCCTTTCCCTTGCAGGCCACACCAGAAGCAGCAATAGCTGCTGAAGCTGTCCTCACGGTCCTCTTCCTTAGGGACCACAACCAATCTCTTCTCTCTCTCTCTCACACACACACACACACCAGTCATACCCTCAAGACCAGTTTCTGTCTCTCACACACCAATCATCTCCCCAACCAGTCTCTCTCTCTCTCTCACACACACAAGCACACACATACCAGTCATCTCCCTGATCAGTCTCACACATACACACGTCACCTCTCTGGCCAGTCTCTCTCAATCACACAATACTCTCGCTCCCTCTTACACACAGGATTTCAATCACATACATGCTCTCTCTATTTCACTTACACACAAGCTCTCACTTACACACATGTTCTATCTCACTTACAAACAAGCTCAATCACACACATGCCTTCTCTCACAGCCACAAGCCAGCCAAAAACATGCTCCATCTCTCTTGCACACACACATTGACACACAGAAGCATCCTCCCTGTCTCACATACACATTACACTCTCATAGAAGCACCTTGCTTTCAGACTTGCAGCATTTTTCACTTTTACTAAAAGTGAAAGTCATGATCCCAACCATTAAATAAGAAAACTACATTCCTATCAGAAGGCGAAATGACACCCTTCCTTCAGGTTCTGTCCTCCCAAGGGACAGCTACCCACACCGTACAGATTCTCTTGTTTTACGCTTTCAGGCAATAAAGCAAGTGTCTTTCTTCAAACTATCAGTCATATGATTATTCATGTGGGAGATATGGAACCGAAAGACATCCTTAGTCAACTTCCCTTTTAAATGGGAAGATTCCAGTCTCAGTAATTTAAAAATATACATTTTCTAAAGGCTTGAAAAAAAAATAGCAAAACAGTTTCAGATTGGAACTATTCTAGTCTTCATGCTTAAATTATGCTTTAAAAAACCCCCAAACAAACCCCACCTGGCATCAGTATCTTAAATTTGTGATTTTGCTGAGATGAACATTTTAAATAGTTTAATTTTTTTTTTTTTTGCTTTAGTACTTGTCTCTAACCACTTTGCTAAATTTTATTTTCCAGAAGAGGGATGCTTAAAATTCAGTAATTTCATCTTTCATCCAACATTTCAAAAGTTGCGCTACCAGCACAAAAGTTGAGGTGTATGTATTATCACATTTCATTTTTTTTTAAACTGGCAGATTCCTTTCTCACATACATAACACACACACAAGCACCATTCCTTTGTCACATTCACACATATACACACACACACACAAGCACCATTCCTTTGTCACATTCACACATATACACACACACACACAAGCACCATTCCTTTCTCACATTCACACATACACACACACACACACACAAGCACCATTCCTTTCTCACATTCACACATATACACACACACACAAGCACCATTCCTTTCTCACATTCACACATATACACACACACAAGCACCATTCCTTTCTCACATTCACACATATACACACACACAAGCACCATTCCTTTCTCACATTCACACATATACACACACACAAGCACCATTCCTTTCTCACATTCACACATACACACACACACACACACAAGCACCATTCCTTTCTCACATTCACACATACACACACACACACACAAGCACCATTCCTTTCTCACATTCACACATATACACACACAGAAGCACCATTCCTTTCTCACGTTCACACATACACACTGGGGACGTTACCATATCATCGGGAGCTAAAACCCAACAATAATACCACCCATATACCCATGTACTAAAGAGGATTGTGCAATGGAACAATCCTCTTTAGTAGAGATTATTTATGTTTTCTACATAGTGATCACAAAAACTTCAGTAGTTGTCATATTTTTTGGCAACTAGGATTTAATGAAAATAACTGCAGATTCATGCATTTGGAGTGCAGAAACTGAAGGGTATAATAAATGATGGGAGGTAAGATAATGTTAAGCACAAGGCAGGAGAGAGATCATGAGGCAACCACTAATCTGATGATCTCAAGGTGGCCAAACAATGGAAGAAGGCATTAGGCAGAACCATAGAGATTCTAGCATGTAAAGGGAGAGGTATAGCCAACAAAAAAATGGATGTGATGATATAACTATACAAATCATTGATGATACCTCATCTGGTATATTGTATATCTCCATAAGGATACAGACAGACCACAGGCAGTCTAGAAGAGGGCCACCAAACAGTCTACAATATAAGTCCTATAAAGTAGGGCTGAAAGACTTCTACCTCAGGGAAAAGAGGAAGGGGGCTATGATAGACATTCAAATAGTTCAAAGGTATAGATATTGTACAAGAAGACAATTTCCAGTCAAAAGGAAGTAATAGAGCAGAGATTCCCAAACCTGTCCTGTGGCATCATCCTGTTTTATTTAGTTTTCTTAGGAAAGGATCATTGGGCCTAAAGATGAGATCTGGGTATGGAAAAATAGAAAGGGTGCCTTTGTGTAACTTTAAGTGAGACTTATTGAGGACACCCTTTTGGAGCCTGCATTTTCTTTGTCCTCTTCTTTTGTGCCAACGGCATCTCGTCTATCTCTGCATCGATTGGTCCTTCTTCGTGGTGTCCTTTGGCACTGGTACCGCTCTCCAGAGATTCCATCAAAATTCTTACAGCTGGTTGCCCTTCTGATTCCGCTTGATGGACAAGATCCCTAAGAACATTTCGGAGGGTTTGCCCCTCCTTGAGAATGATGGGCTCTTCCCCCTCTTTCTATTGCCCTTTCTTCAGGTGTTTCTCATTCTGCTTTCAATTCTTTCATTTCTTAAAAAAAAAAAAGAAAGATACATTTTATGTATGTTTGGAAAAAAAGAGGGCTGCAGAATCTTGGTTTACCTAGGGTTTTTAAATACTTCTTGTACATTTCTGCTTTCCAAAAACCTTGGCTAAAATGTGCTGTAATGTCACATACCTCCCTTTATTTTCACAAGTTTGCTTATGTTTATGTTTAAAAACATGAGGAAGGGAGGAGGGGTTGGTTTGTGGTTGGGGGTGCAGTACTGCTTCTGGCCTCTGGATGGCAAAAAGCAGGGGGGGCATGTGGGCATTTCCTAAAGCGGGGGTATGGCTGGGGGTGCAATATTGCTTCTGGCCTCTGGATGGTGAAAAGTAGGTGGGACATGTCGATATTGCCACCTTAAAATATCCTGTTAAAACTTTGGTTCTTCTAATTATTGTTATCATTATTACCCAACAAAAAACTCATTTTTTCCTCCTTTTCTACACTTCTTGCAAAATACACATCCACGCATGTTTTGGCTCGCCCTAGCTTGATGGACTCTATAACAGGGTACTATCAAGCTAGGACGAGAGAACACTGTAGAAATCTCATCTTTGTGAGACTTTCCTCACTCCAAATGAAATTAAATCTTTACTGAAGTGTACTGTGCTGTTCGTATGTCTCACTCTGCATTTCAAACTGGCCCCAAAACCCTAAACCACCACCAAAACCTCACCTTGAGTTACCAGATGACCCTCCTACAGTGATATAAATAGTTGAATACTGTGACAGCCTTCCTAGAGGTTCACTCTCTCTCTCCCTCTCTCCCTCTCCCTGTGGATATCACACAGCTTAACACTAGGAAAAAAGGTGTAGTTCATAGCTTGCATTGTGCCCCTTATTTTCATTAATCCCACCTAAACCCATCCCTGATACTGCTCCTTTCCAAAATTTGCATTCACACCATGCGATATCAGGACTATCGCATATGTTATGGCATTAAGACATGCATTATCGCCATAACGTATTTTGATGAATGACCCTGTATATTTGATAAAAAAAAAAAAAAAAGAAAACACTGGTACAAAAATGTATGATTTGTGGCAAAAAAGAAAACAAAAGGATTTTCTATTTTTAGTATAATAACAGAAAATAGAAGGATTTTAATGACTTCTATCGACCACCCTTTCAAATCCCATGGCTGCTTACTGAGCATGCTCATTCCTTCTAACATGGCTGCCCTCCGTGCTCGCTCCTTGTAAACAAAAGATCTGAGCATGTGCGGGGATGATGTCATGGCCTGTGATATCATTCCAAGATGGCTGCCTGCAGCATGGTTTATAGCATCACGATTAAAACGCGCTTTGGCATGCGCAGGCACGCACATGTTATAAAATCTGGGCTCGGCGCGCACAAGGGGGTGCACAGTTGTGCACCTTGCACACGCTGAGCTCGCTCCGAGCCGCACTGCCTTCCCTTGTTCCCTCCCAGGCCGCTCCGAAGTCGGAGCGGCCTGGGAGGGAACTTCCTTACCCCCCACCTCACCTTCCCTTCTCTTCCCCTACCTCCGCTGCCCTTTCCCCCTACCTTTGATGATTTCTTTTTTTTATTTCAAAACGTACTTCAGCCCTGGGGCTGAAGCAAGTTGCATGCGCCGGCCAACTGCGGGCACGTGATCCCTGGCTCAGCGGCCGTGCAGAGGTCTCTGGTCACACCCCACCTCGCCCCACCAGTCCCCGGACTGCTTCTTTTGTAAAGCCCCGGGACTTACACGCGTCCCGGGGCTTTATGCTCGTCGCCGGGCCTTTTGAAAATAGGCCCGGCACGTGTAACATTTTGAAAATCCGGCCCTTTGTTTTGGTTTTACTGCGCATGCATGGTCATGACATTATTTCTGGGTCCTCCCACAATAGCCGCCATCTGGGAGGTATGTCATTTCCTGTCACCAGGCGCCCACCATCATCTTGAAAAATGTATTTCTGGTTCTGGTCTGTGCCCTCCACAAGGGCCAATCGGGGGGGGGGGGGGGGGGGGGCACTACTGGAAGTGATGACTTCAAAAAGGGAGAAAAAGGGGCGGGATGTGGGTGAGGCTACAATGAATGGTATCAGAGGGGCATGGCTAGATTGGGAAAAGACTTGGGGCTTAACCCAGAAGTGAACACTGATTGGCTGAGAGGGGGTCAGTGGACAAGGCTTAACCCAGAAGTGGACATGGCTGCCTGTCAAAACAAAGTTTTGACAAAATGTGAACCCCTTAACTATCTCTCTACTTCTTGTAGATTTCGCAAAAGGGATACTCTAATCCACATCTGGCAGATTAAAATTTCCAATGAGCAACACTTTCTCCCTTTTTTCTATGTTTGATCAGATCTCTGTCCAGTTCTTCTGATTGAGAAGGAGTCCTGTAGATCACCCCAATAAAAATGGAAGTACTATCTTCTTTTTTTAGGACAGTCCATAATACCCCTTCCCTACCCACGTCCCTTGCAATTCAGTTGCTTGGATATTGTTTTTGACAAAGAACTACTCCTCCACCTGTCCTCTCTGTCCTTCCTAAACAAGTTATAGTCTGGGATGGTCATATTCCAATCATGAGAATTAGTGAACTATATCTCTGTAATAAGAACAATGAAAGGTCGACTGGACCTAGTGTCCGGTCGGCCAGGGTAATGTGGGCCCAGGCCCATGCGGGAGGCAAGCTCTGGCCGTGGCTTGGTGCCGGAGGGCATCGGGAGGAGGGGGTGCTCGGCATGGGGGGGGGGGGTCAGCGGGAGGCCACGAGCAGGCGCGGAGGCAATGAGAGGTTGGGGGGGTGAGGGGAGCCTTAACTTTGCATGTCGTGTGATCCCCATGGGCTGGGTGTTTTTGCGAAGACTGTCATTGGCGATGTCTGGGGTGCGTCGGAGGCATCATAGGGTATGAGTGACTGCGCCGATCCATGAAGATTTGCGCGTCTGGGACAGATTTTTGGTGGATTTCAATGGGTTGGAGTTTTGGCAAGCTGACCCCACATCCAATCATGCTTTGGAGTTGTATATGGATGCTGCTGGGTCGGTGGGGTTTGGGGCTTATTTCCAGGGGTCATGGTGTGCCGCGGGTTGGCCGGAGGAGTGGGTGGAATTGGGGGTAACCAAAAAATCACTTTTTTAAGAGTTGTTTCCGATTGTGGTGGCCTTAGTGAAACAGTCCAGAATATATTGGGAAGTTCCCAATATATAGAATATATTGGGAACTTCGGTTGTGCATTGGACTGTTTTTAACTTTGGGAACTTCCCAATATATTCTATATATTGGGAACTTCGGTTGTGCATTGGACTGTTTCACTAAGCAAAGTTAAAAAATACTCATCTATGATCTATGATTATACCTGTTGGTGCATTAATTCATATGCTATTTAGCATTACAAAATATGCCCAAGTATGAGGTCTGCTAAATGAGAGAGAAAAAATTCGCTTCACATTTGGTGTTCTATGTTTACTTTACTAATTGTGTGGTTTAACAGATGTTGTTTTGGTCTCTGCAAAATATATATCAGGATTATTTGATTTCTAATAGAAAGCAAATTCAATTAATTAGCAGACTAATGAGATCAATGGCTTTGATAATGCTTCTAACAACCTTCCCACTTTATTTGAAGATATTATGTAGCATGAATTGAATGAATAGGGGACAGTGGGGTTCTTTCACTATGATGTACTGAAAAACTCGTCATCTTTTCCTGCGTGAGTCAGGCACGCTCATTCCATATTCGCTTGCCAATATTCTGAAGCATTTCAAGGAGAAATAGATGGCATTTGAATGTCTTTCACATGTGAGCCCAGTATAGTACATGATTGAATATAAGCCATCACCTTTGATTAAACAAAGCCAGAGCTGCTTTTCCCCAGGAGTAGATAGTACTCCTAACTAATGGGTTACTAAGATGAGAATGAAAGGCAGTGGGAGAAGAGAGAAGAGCAGAGGAACTAGCAAGGTGGCCAGACTACCTGCCTCTGAAACAATTTTACTTTAATATGCATTCTTCTTACTCAGCATCATTAACAGTTAATCATTCCAATACATTATATGATATCCCACTGCATATAAATCTGTACATTTTTTAAAAATCTGTAATATTTAAAAATCTGTTCTTCATGAGCTGGAAGTTGAATATTGCTGTGTTTAAGCAATCTGACTTTTACTTGATTTGTTTTATCTATTTGGTTTGCACTTACAAAATTATATGCACTAATAATATCTAGTACTGTTGTTTTGGTTTCTGTGAAACTAACACTTGTCTGCAATGTATGGTTTTATGTTGTATATCGCCTAGGCCTTTTTAAGTGTTAGGCGATTAATAAATTTTAATAAATGAAAAAAAATGAAAAAAAATGATGCAGTTTTAGACTTAAATGTTTGCTCTGTTCATTTAAAGATGAAGATATTCCAGTTGGCTTAGAGAAATGTTTATGCGTGACAGATTTTGATTAAAAGAACAGAATTAATTAATAATGACCGATAGGGAAGCTAATGGCATTTTAGTTCTGAACTGTTAAATCAAAAGAAAGTTCAATTACAAAACTGTAATATTGGTTAAAGATGTAAATGAGTTTTCATTAAATTTACTGAAATGAGTTGATGGAGTGCCTGGTTTTCACTTCTTCTGATACTGTATGTATGCACTTGGGTCTCTTTGGAACAGACTGCAGCTAAACTCAGGCACTGATGTTCACTGTTGTAAAGACTATACAAGAGCTCAGCTGAATTTACTGGGAGTATTCAGTCATGTAACATTTTGAGGGGCATTCATTTTTGTTTCATTTGTAAGCAGAATGGACTTATTTATTTTTATTTATTTATTTATTTAAAATTTTTATATACCGACGTTCATCAGGGATATCACATCGGTTTACAGTGTAACTGAAACAGGCGCCTGGGAAGGCGTTTTACATCGAACAGATATAAAGAATTAACATATGAACAAATGAGGAGGCGTTTTACATCGAACAGATATAACGAATTAACATATGAACAAATGAGGAGGGGAGATAAGGGTGGGAAATAATCAAACAAAACGTTATGAGCAAAATTTACAAATATATATATAGAGTATCAATATATACAAAGTATTCATAAAAAATAGCAATGTCCTAGAAAGACAATTGTGTAGAGTTAGAAGAGAGAGGAGAGGGGACGGGGAGGGGGTGGGGGCGGGTAAGAGGGGAGGAGGGTTAAAGGAGTAAGCGAGCTGAGAAATAAGGGGCAGGTAGGAGGACTGAACAGATAAGGGGCGATGAAGGACCTTAAGGTGGGGGTGAGGAAAGGGGGAGAGGGTAGGTGGGGATGAGTGGGGAAAGTGGGGAAATTAGGTGTATGCCTTGGTAAGAGCCAGGTCTTCAGCTTCCGTTTGAATGTTTTTGTGCATTCTTCTTGTCGTAGTTCGACAGGCATAGTGTTCCAAAGGGTAGGTCCGGCGATAGAGAGCGCTCGGGCTCTCGTGGAAGTAAGTTTGTAATGTTTGGGAGAGGGTGTAGGCATGGAGGCGAGATGTTGGTGTCTGATGGGCCTGTTGGATTGGTGGAGGCGGAAGGATTCGTTGAACCAGTTCATTTCAGGATTGTATAAAGCCTTGTGGACAAGGGAGAGAGCCTTATATTGGATGCGTGATGCAATTGGGAGCCAGTGTAAGTTTTTTAATACCGGTGTGATATGGTCATTTCTGCGTGAGTTGGTCAAGATCCGGGCTGTTGTGTTTTGTAATATTTGAATGGGTTGGATGGCGTTGTTCGGTAGACCAAGGAGGAGAGCATTACAATAGTCGGTTTTGGCAAAGATGGTGGTTTGTAGAACTGTGCGGAAGTCGGGGGGATGTAGTAGGGGTTTTAGTTTTTTTAGGGAGTTTAGTTTAAAAAATCCATCTTTTAGTATATTACTGATGAATTTCTTAAGCGAGAGATGGTCGTCAAGGATGACACCCAGATCACGGACTTGCTGGGCAAATGGTGTATGGATAGGGGGGGGGGGGGGTTAGGATGATTTTGGGGTGAGATGAACATGATTTCAGTTTTAGTAGTGTTAAGAGCTAAATGGATGGAAGCTAAGAGCTTGTTTATGGATTGGAGCGTATCCTTCCAGATGTCCATAGCTTTTGGTAGGGAGTCAGTGATGGGTATGAGCAACTGGACATCATCAGCGTAGACAAAGTGAGGCAGCTTGAGACTAGAGAGGAGGTCACAGAGGGGTAGCATGTAAATATTGAAGAGGGTTGAGGACAGAGATGAGCCTTGTGGGGCACCCTGATTGAGGGGGATGGTTTTGGATTCGTGATTTCCTAGTTGGATTTTGAAGTTTCTGTTACTGAGGTAGGAGTTGAACCAGTTATGGGCAATACCTGTGACGCCAATTTCAGTTAAGCGTTGTAGGAGAATGGAATGGCTGATGGTATCAAAAGCAGAGGAGATGTCGAGAAAGGCGAGAATAAATGATTGCCCTTTGTCAAATCCTTTAAGAATATGGTCTGACAGGGAAAGTAGAAGTGTCTCAGTGCTGTGGGATTTCCGGAATCTGTATTGAGCAGGTGCTAGGATACGGTTATCTTCGAGGTATTCTGAGAGTTGTTTGTTAACAGTTTTTTCGAGGAGTTTAGAGATGAAGGGGAGATTAGAGATGGGGCGGTAATTGGCGAGGTCAGAGGGGTCAAGTTTAGGTTTTTTTAAGATAGGTTTGACGATTGCCTGTTTAAGGGGAACAGGTACTTGCCCAGAGTTGATGGACAGATTAATGATGTTTGTTAAAGGTTTAGCGATGAGATTAGGGATGGAAAGTAGATGTTTGGTGGGGATTGTGTCCGAGGGATGGGAGGAGGGCTTGGCTTTCTTGATGAATGATTCTATTTCAAGTACTGAGGTGCAGTCTAGGGAGGAGAGAAGTTTGGTGTTGTCACTAGTGATAGTGTGGTTGAAGTTATGTTTGGGGAGGCTGAAGGGAGTGGTAGACGTAGTATTGAAGTTGGACAGCAATTTGTCTATTTTGGTTTGGAAGAATGTGGCAAGTTCTTCACATTTGGGTTTAGCTATTTCATCTGGAATGTCGGGAGCTGCTGACTTGGATGCAAACTTGCTTTCTAAGCATCAAACTGAGTGCACAGGTATCTGAAGTTGTGCAACATGGAAGTGATGAGAGGCACCTTTTGAGGTCAAATGTTTCGATGGAATTAAGTGGAAGTTGAGCGTGCGCCATGCTGCACACTGTGCATGTAACAGGAATATTTGGGTATACAAATCCCAACCCACAATATACTGATGCAGGAACAAACTGTGACTTTGCCAATTTCTTGATTGAACTAAAACCAGCATAAAACTCTAAAGTCTGTCAGTAGCATTAATTGTACTTAGCTCTTCCTCTCTGTTCATTTTGGCAGCATTCTGGTTTCTGCTATTTCAAACCTGCTTATGCTAGCTAGCAGTTCTGCCTGGTGATATTGGTGGTGAAGAAAAGAGAATTATAGCATAACTCCATGTCCTCATGTGATCTTGTGTTCATTTCAGGCTTAATTTTCTAACGTTTTTCTTCTTTCATTCTGTGTGACAATAAGGGCCAAAGACACATTAGAATAGGAGACAGGAGGGGAATAGCATGGAGACGTTTGACAATGCTGGGATTCTGTGAGCCTTGCTCAGAAAGGATTTTTTTCTCATTTTGTGCCCATAGAGAATATATTTTTTGAATAAGGATTTATGTAGGATGATTTAAAGTAATATGAGCACTTATCCCCTTCTGCTGAAGATTTATTGCAAATCATATGCACGAGTCATTAGATAACACAGAGATAAAACTGTAAGTAGAAATAGTTTGGTTTACTCTTTAGAACATGTAATGCAAAGAAAGGTAAAGGGTACACAGAACAAGTTATGCAGTGGAAGATGACTGATTAATAATTGCTTGGGTATGAAATATGTGAACCTTTTTCAGCTTTTGTCATTTCTCTATGACTGTTTTTTGAGAATTCAAGTAAACACAGTTTCACATTTGAGATACATAGACTGAAAAAGAGAATTGTATTATATTTTGTATTTAAATTGTTAATGATTCATTGGCAAGTTTGCTGAATTTAAAGCATCCATTTTAATCATCTGTTCTGTCAATTAGTCCCATCATACAGCTAAGACTAAATGAAGAACTGTTGCAACTTCAGTGACTTTTTCACCCCTTACATTTAGTTTGTGTTCTCACTTGTGTCTGACCAGTATTTTCCATGCAGAACAAAAAGTGATATTCAGAGCCAGAAAATTTGATTGTGAACCACAGAGCTTCAAAGGAGTTTTATTTATTTAGTCTAACCTTCCCTCCCTTAATAAAATTAAGAAAGAGTAAAATGATACTTTTTCACAAGATGATCTAGTGAAATGTCACAACAAGGGGATACTCTGGGGATAGTGCAGAGAAAACCAGACTAATGCTTTTTTGGTTCCTTTTCAACAAGCTTCCTGGTTTCCACTGTTTGTTAATAGAAGTGGCCTAATGATCCTTGAATAAGCTATGCCTGCGGCAGGGTCAAGTGAGGCCCAGGAATGCCTATTTGACACACCATACTCCCGCTCACATAACTCATATGTATAATACCTATTCTGGAAATATTTTTGGGAACCCAGCCTAGTTTATGGGATGACTGTCCCCCCAACTAATGAACAAGTCATATTTTGGTGTACAACTGAGCTATTTAGAACAGTTTAAATTACATGAATAATAATAATCCTTATGGGTTTTATTTGATCACCAGGGTGGTAGCAGCTAGACTAGGAGCAGGCAACTCCAGCCCTCTAATGCCACAAACAGGTCTGGCTTTATCCACAATGCATATGCATGAGATACTGTATATTTGCATGCCTTGCCTCCATTGTATGCAAATATATCTAATGCATATGCATTGTGGATATCTTGAAAACCAGATCTGTTTGTGGCACTTGAGCACCAGAGTTTCCTTTCCCTGAGCTAGACTTTGAATGTATTATTGGCTCAAGAGTTCTTGGCAAATAGTCTAAGATACTCGATAATCTGTCCATATTATTGTATGTATTAATTAATCTATATTCATAGTCCGGATAGCAAAGTTACATGGTCATTCATCAAATTGCGTTAGGGCATTATTGTACATCGATTTGTATATTGTACTCTTGCCCTAGCTTGACTGCAGCTAGGTAGAGAGTGCATCAAACTAGGTCAAGAGTACAATGTACAAATCTCATCTTTGTGTATCTATTTTCACTCCAAATCACAACAAATCTTCACTGATGTGTACTGTGCATTTCGTACATCTGACTGTGCATGGAAAGCTGCCCCCCAAACCCTAGACCACCACCAGAACCTCATCTTGAGTTACTAGTTGACCCTCCTACAGTGGCTTAAATAGTTGACTAGTATGTGTGCCAACCCAGAGGTTCTCTCTCTCAGAAATTCTGTCTGGGCATTGTGAAGTGAAAATATTGTGAGTGTGATAAATTTAATTGGTAAAATGGTATCTTAAAATTTTTCCTAACTACACCCCTTTTTTTATTGCGGGCACTATTCATGCAAAATATACAGCAAAATGATGAATCTAGGTCTTAGCTGGATAAACTTAACTTTGGAGGTATATTCAATAGTGTAGCCTGACCAAACTCACAGGGTCATTTATCAAGTTCTGGCATGCGTTAAAGATTTTCGCATGTGAAAAACGCCTTAATGTATGCGATAAACACCTAGCCTGAGATGAGGTGGGGGGAGAGAGAGAGAGAGAGCACCTATGGGGGTGGCACCATAGTAAGCAGCTATTTATGCTACTATAGGAGGCCCACCTAGTAACTCAATGTGAGGTTTAGATAGTAGTGTAGGGGTTAGGGGCCACTTTTACATGCAGAGTGAGACGTACGAATGGAACAGTACACTCTTGTAAAGATTTGATATCCTTCAGAGTAAGGAAACTCACACAACAATGGTAGGAGCACAAGATGGCGCCGGTGACCATGTGACAGGGGCTGACCAATGGCACCGGTAGCCCCTGTGACATAGTATGGGCAAAGGCTATCGGTGCCATTTTGAGTCCTGGCATCGGACGGCCGGCGTGCAGGAGGTCGCTCCGGGACCCCCGTTGGATCCCCAGGGAATTTTGTTTCTTGTGGATTAATGGCAAGACAACTATGAATGTTGATGAAGCGTAATGAAGTTTCAAAGATAAGTGCAGAATTTCAGCACAATAATAATTTTTAATGATACTGAATTTTAAGTGCAAGAAAAATTCTTAAAAAAATGTGAAGTTCCAGTACGATAAAGACTGAAATGACCAAATGATTAAATATAAGGCAGAGTTGATATACGCGAAAGCAATTACGATGATGCCTATTATGAAGGTCATAAATATATGAGTTGATTCTGACTAGTACTACAGCATCTGAAATCTTGGTGAAATTGTACAATTGTATTGGCTAATTTAGTTGTGTTATAAAATAGCTACATTATTGGGTGTGGGCCGACACATGTGCACACAACTGTGCCCATTTGCCGGTTTTAAAATTTACCTTTTAGCCTGAACTATTTGTTATTTTAGCAAGCAAAGTGGCCTTTGCACAATTCTTCATACTTTAGTATATTGACCTCTCTGTGTGCAAAGATAACTTTGTGTATATTTAAATAATAAGAAGCTCATTATATACCTGAATATATGCTAATGAGGAAGATTTCATAAGACATCAGGCAAAAGGAAACTTAATGTTAACTCCAGTAATGACTTTTTTTGTCATGTTCTGTATTGTACTTATGGAACAAGAAATCTATGATGAATGGATCCATTTTATCAGTTTACAGTACAGTCAAGATATAAATGGTTCTGCAGGATTGTTACTTCAGGGTCGTTCATATAAACAGACAGTTCATCTAGCCCTAGCACTGCTCTTTGAAGACATCAAATACACCAAACATAAAAGACTTGCATTAATCGCTAGAGGTCCTGTCAGATCTGTGCAATGGAATTGATTTTTAATTAGCAAAAAAAATGTCAGTGATCCTACACCACTGACATTTCCCTTTCCTTTCCTTTCCTTTTTGAAAACAAAATTCTGTAGCATAGAATAGTTGTCTTTCTCTTTCAATGACAGTATATCCAATTAGGTTGCAGATCACCAGAAAGAAGCTTCATGGTACATTAAAACTTCTGTAGTAAACATATCCATTCCTTAAATATTCATAAGCCCAAGCTGTGCTGACGACTTACAACAATACAATACTAACATGTCAAAAGAAGGATAAATCCTGGAACTAGGATCTCCTAAGAGTTTTTATATTTCCATAGATAAAGACCATCTATTGAGTTGGCCTTAGCGAGATTTTCCAAATTATCAGTTTGAGAGGTTAAAGAATGACCTTGAACTGAACTTTGATAAGCTGAGATGGAAGTTGTTTGGGAGATGGAAAAGGCTAATGTAAAATCAGATAGTGCCTTCAGATCAGTTAACCTGTTCTTTAGCACAATTGCATCCTCATTGTAATCATATTGCTGGGTTTATTTTCTTCTTTGACTTGTTACAATTAATTTCTTTTCAAAGGACACTTTTTGGAATACAAAAGATGGGCTTATTTTATCTATCTATCAATCTATCTATCTACATATATATATATATATATATACATACATAAAACAGGAGGGGTGTGCATTCGTTTTCGACGTATTGGCAATCCGCAACGGATATATCCCTATTTGTTATATTCGTGGGGAAGCAAAACGTATTGCGACTACCCACGAATATAACATCATCCATTGCATGGCGAGCGTTCTTTTTTTTGCCGGCATTTGCAATCGGAGGACGCCATTTCGGTGTATCCAGAGCCAAAAAACAGCCCTTTCCTGTGAGTCATCAGTGACTCACAGGAAAGGGTTGGACAGGTTGGCACGGATACCAGAATGCAGCGTATCAGCGATAACATTTTGTGAAATGCACTGAATGCAGCCAGTCACGCTGTCATTCAGTGCTCG
Organism: Rhinatrema bivittatum; assembly: GCF_901001135.1. NCBI lineage: Eukaryota > Metazoa > Chordata > Amphibia > Gymnophiona > Rhinatrematidae > Rhinatrema > Rhinatrema bivittatum. Next base: position 375,558,434 of record NC_042618.1, read on the forward strand.
GTGACAATTTTCCTGATGACCCAACACTATATATACTTAAGCACGTGGCGTGCCACGCACTTTCTTTGCAGGGGTGGTGTGGGGAGGTGGTCTCTGTGGAAGCAGGCTGCACTCAGAACTAGTCTGAGTTCAGAAATCTCTATTGAATTGCTAGCTAGGCTAGTTAGTAGGGAAAAAAAGCTATTTATTCTTTATTTGGCTGCAGTGCCTGTGCCAGCTAGCCCTTTTTATTTTTTAAGCAGTTTATTTAGGTGATCTGAGATGGTCTCTCCGTGCCAGAGAGAGAAGCTGCTAGCAGTGCCATTTTGTTTCATTCACCCTCTGGGCTAGGCTGCAAGCAAGCACCATTTGGGTGTTGTGGCTGGGAGAGATATATTCAATTTTGCTAGAATTTCCAATGGAAAATATATTTCATCGATTTTCCTGCTGTGCCAACAATTCCAGCTTTTTTAAACTGAGTTTGTTTAATTCAACTCAGTCTGCCTGTACACTGGGCTTCAGTGGGCTGGCAGTTTAGCAGACTGAACTTTATTATTGGGACAGTCTGTGCAGTGAAATCCCCAGTCTGCATCTTTTGTGCTTACATGCAAGTTGTGTGTGTGTGCACACCACACACATTACATTAGTGCATAGCAAGGCACTGTGACAGTGGGCAGTGGGTAGTTTAACAGACTGAACTTTATTTTTGGAACAGTCTGTACAGTGAAATCCCCAGTCTGCCTCTTTTGTGCTTACAAGCAAGCTGTGTGTGTGTGCACACCACACACATAGAAACATAGAAACAGAGAAATGACGGCAGAAGAAGACCAAATGGCCCATCCAGTCTGCCCAGCAAGCTTCACACATTTTTTCTCTCATACTTATCTGTTTCTCTTAGCTCTTGGTTCTATTTCCCTTCCACCCCCACCATTAATGTAGAGAGCAGTGATGGAGCTGCATCCAAGTGAAATATCTAGCTTGATTAGTTAGGGGTAGTAGGGGTAGTAACCGCCGCAATAAGCAAGCTACACCCATGCTTATTTGTTTTACCCAGACTATGTTATACAGCCCTTATTGGTTGTTTTTTTTCTCCCCTGCCGTTGAAGCAGAGAGCTATGCTGGATATGCATGAAGTATCAGTTTTTCTTCTCTCCTGTCGTTGAAGCAGAGAGCTATGCTGGATATGCGTGAAGTATCAGTTTTTCTCCCATGCCGTTGAAGCAGAGAGCCATGCTGGATATGCATCGAAAGTGAAGTATCAGGCACATTTGGTTTGGGGTAGTAACCGCCGTAACAAGCCAGCTACTCCCCGCTTTGTGAGTGTGAATCCTTTTTTCTTCTCCCCTGCCGCTGAAGCTATGCTGGATATGCGTGAAGCATCAGTTTTTCTTTTCCCCTGCTGTTAAAGCAGAGAGCTATGCTGGAAATGCGTGATGTATCAGTCTTTCTCCCATGCCGTTGAAGCAGAGAGCCATGCTGGATATGCATCGAAAGTGAAGTATCAGGCACATTTGGTTTGGGGTAGTAACCGCCGTAACAAGCCAGCTACTCCCCGCTTTGTGAGTGCGAACCCTTTTTTCTTCTCCCCTGCCGTTGAAGCAGAGAACTATGCTGTATATGCATTGAAAGTGAAGTATCAGGCTTATTTGGTTTGGGGTAGTAACCGCCGTAACAAGCCAGCTACTCCCCTCTTTGTGAGTGCAAATCCTTTTTTCCACATTTCCTCTTGCTGTTGAAGCTTAGAGCGATGTTGGAATCACAGTAAGCATGTGTATGTTTATTGAATAAGGGTATTGTCTCCAGGCAGTAGCCATCATTATGGCAAGTCACCCACTCTTCATTGGCGGCCTCTTGACTTTATGGATCCACAGTGTTTATCCCACGCCCCTTTGAAGTCCTTCACAGTTCTGGTCTTCACCACTTCCTCCGGAAGGGCATTCCAGGCATCCACCACCCTCTCCGTGAAGAAATACTTCCTGACATTGGTTCTGAATCTTCCTCCCTGGAGCTTCAAATCGTGACCCCTGGTTCTGCTGATTTTTTTCCTACGGAAAAGGTTTGTTGTTGTCTTTGGATCATTAAAACCTTTCAAGTATCTGAAAGTCTGTATCATATCACCTCTGTTCCTCCTTTCCTCCAGGGTGTACATATTTAGATTCTTCAATCTCTCCTCGTACGTCATCCGATGAAGATCCTCCACCTTCCTGGTCACCCTTCTCTGTACCGCTTCCATCTTGTCTTTGTCTTTTTGTAGATACGGTCTCCAGAACTGAACACAGTACTCCAGGTGAGGCCTCACCAAGGACCTGTACAAGGGAATAATCACTTCCCTTTTCTTACTCGATATTCCTCTCTCTATGCAGCCCAGCATTCTTCTGGCTTTTGCTATCGCCTTGTCGCATTGTTTCGCAGACTTCATATCATTAGACACTATCACCCCAAGGTCCCTCTCCTGCTCTGTGCACATCAGCCTTTCCCCCCCCCATCGAATACAGTTCATTCGGATTTCCACTCCCCATATGCATGACTTTGCACTTCTTGGCATTGAATCTCAGCTGCCATATCTTCGACCACTCTTCCAGTTTCCTTAGATCCCATCTCATTCTCTCCACTCCTTCCGGCGTGCCCACTCTGTTGCAGATCTTAGTGTCATCCGCAAAAAGACAAACCTTACCTTCTATCCCGTCCGCATGTCGCTCACAAAGATATTGAACAGGACCGGTCCCAACACCGATCCTTGCGGTACACCACTTAAAACCGCTCTCTCTTCAGAGAAGGTTCCATTTACCATCACACATTGTCTTCTGTCCGTCAACCAATTTGCAATCCAGGTCACCACCTCGGCACTCACTCCTAAGCTTCTCGTTTTATTCACCAGTCTCCTGTGCGGAACCGTATCAAAAGCTTTGCTGAAATCCAAGTATATGATATCGAGTGCTCTTCCTTGATCCAATTCCTTGGTTACCCAGTCAAAAAAGTCAATCAGATTTGTCTGACAGGATCTTCCCCTGGTGAATCCATGTTGCCTCTGGTCCATCAATTCTCCGGACTGTAGATAGTTCACTATTCTCTCTTTCAGCAGTGACTCCATTACTTTTCCCACCACCGAAGTGAGGCTAACCGGTCTGTAGTTGCCAGCCTCCTCCCTGTTCCCACTCTTGTGAAGCGGGACCACCACTGCTCTTCTCCAATCACTCGGCACCACTCCCGTTTCTAGGGATCTATTGAACAGAACAGGTCACACAGTGGACCCGCCAAAACATCTCTGAGCTCCCTCAATATCCTTGGATGAATCCCATCAGGCCCCATGGCTTTGTCCACTTTCAGGTTCTTTAGCTCTTCCCACACATTTTCTACTGTAAAAGGATTTTCATCTATTCCACTTCCCTCCAGTTTCTTGTTGTGTAGAGATGGTCCTTCTCCAGGGTCTTCTTTAGTGAACACAGAGCTGAAGTATTCGTTTAATATTTCTGCCATTTCTTCGTCTCTCTCCACACATTGATCATTACCACCTTTCAATTTCACTATACCACTTTGGACCTTTCTCTTTTTGCTGATGTATCTGAAAAATGTTTTGTCACCATTTTTTATCTCCTTGGCAATCCTCTCTTCCGCTTGACTTTTTGCCAACTTGATTAATTTTTTGTCTCCCTCAGTTGATACAAATATTCTTCTTTGTGCTCCTCCCTTTGGGATCTTTTATATTTCTTGAATGCTGTTCTTTTAGCTTTAATTTTGTCAGCCACCTCCTTTGAGAACCAGATAGGTTTCAATTTTCTTTTGCTTTTCTTTACATTTCTAACATATAGAGCAGTTGCCTTGGTGATTGCTCCTTTTAGATTGGTCCACTGCTGATCCACATCTCTCTCGTTCTCCCATCCTTTAAGTTCTTCCTCCAGGTACTTCCCCATTACCTCAAAGTATGTGTTTTTGAACTGTAAAACTCGGGTCTTTGTGGTTCTTTTCCCTATTCTTTTAGTGATATTAAACCATACCGTTTGATGATCACTGCTGCTGAGGTGGGCACCCACCTGGACATCTGAGACATTATCTGCATTAGTGAGCACTAAGTCGAGTATAGCTCCTTCTCTCGTGGGTTCCAACACCATTTGTTTGAACAAAGATACTTGCATGGCATCCACTATCGCTCTACTATTTTTAGTTTCTGCAGATGGGATTTTCCAGTCTACATCTGGCATATTTAAGTCACCCACGATCACCACTTCTCCCTTCTTACCTATCTTATGGATGTCTTCAACCAGATCTCTGTCCAGCTCTTCCTTTTGGTTTGGAGGCCTGTAAACCACTCCAATATAAATGGACGCTCCGTCATCTTTTTTTAGGTTGACCCATAGAGCTTCTTCCTTACCCCAACTTCCTTGTAGCTTAGATGCTTGGATGTTGTTTCTGAGATAAAGAGCCACACCTCCCCCTTTTCTATCCTCTCTGTCCTTCCTTAACAAGTTGTAGCCTGGTATTGTTGTATCCCATTCATGAGATTCTGTGAACCATGTTTCTGTGATAGCAACAATGTCCAATTCTGCTTCAGCCATTAGGGCCTGCAGATCTGGGATTTTATTTCCCAAACTATGAGCATTTATGGTCATAGCCTTCCAGGTACTCTCTTTAAGGTTATTGCTTTTCCTGGACTCCTTATGAGATATTAGTTGAGATTTGTTATTCACTTCACTCTTTCTTTTTGTAGTTGTGCCACTGTTGACAGAGTTATCCATCTCAATTAGATTTTTCTTTTGGTTATGGATCTTGAAATACTGCATGCATTGTGTTTTTTCTCTCTTTTCTGGTAACACTTCAATGTTTTTCTCAAGAACTTCTTCAGTTTTTAATATAGTGGAGGCTTGTTGTTATTTTTGCATTTGGTACTTTGTGTGTCTCCTCATCACAGGTCTAATTCTACCAGAGCCCACTGTATTCCTGGATTTTAAAGAATTTCTTAATGACCTGTTTGAGTGGGGGGGTATACCTGTTGGCTGCCCATCTGTCAAGAATGGGTGACTGTGGGTCCTACCTGAGCCTAATGAATCTCCTTTTCTTGACTCCTGGTTTTTTTGTGATATTGGGGAATTATTTTCTGAGTAATGCAATGTGGGTGTAATACTTTTAATTGAAGCTAATTGATCTTTAATCTCAGTCAGCTCCTTTTTCAAGGAAGAGAGTTGTGCACAAATTGGGCAAGCTCTAAGTTTCCAGATGCTTTCCCTCAGAATAAAGGCTTCACAGCAGTTACATTGGATAGTCCTCATCTTGGTAATTTGTGATTTGTATTTCCTTGACTGTTACCAATGTACCTATTTATCTCGCTGCCGATGGTAAGTTAGGCAGTCTTTATTAGAAAGCAAGCCCCAGGGGTGGGTGGGTAGAGGGGTAGGGTGGCAGGGAGTCAAACAGTTTAGCCTGGAACAAGCTGGGTAAAGCAGGGCACTACTGAACGGTTGTCTTTGCTTTTTGGTCAATTGTTTTAAAAACATTCTTTATGCCCCAATTTTTAGTTTGAACAGATTATTTGTGCCAGCTAACTCCAAAAGAGAGAAATTTTAGCAGTTTAAAAGCTGGAGAACTTTTTTGTTTGGGGTTTTTTTTTTTTTCTTTTTTCTAACTTTATGCAGCAAACAGCAAATTAACTTACTAGAATAATATCTTACTATAAAGAAATGAAACACAGACTATAAAGAAAATTAAAACACAGACAGGAATTAATCACAGAAGCTTTCTACACAACTTCATAGCAATAAGCAAAAATACTTAGCCTTAGTGCATAGCAAGGCACTGTGACAGTGGGCAGTGGGTAGTTTAACAGACTGAACTTTATTATTGGGACAGTCTGTACAGTGAAATCCCCAGTCTGCATATTTTGTGCTTACAAGCAAGCTGTGTATGTGTGCATACCACACACGTTACATTAGTGCATAGCAAGGCACTGTGACAGTGGGCAGCCAGTAGGCACTAGGCAGTGACATTAAATCCATAATGTCAGGGAAAGCTAGATGTAGTCGAGTGATTGGGACTGGCAGAGGAGGCACTCCAAAAGGCACTAGTGCCACTCCCCCATTTAAAAGGGACCTGTCACAATCTACTCTTTGGAGGGGCAGGCAGTTCCATCCAGAAAAAATGAAATCTGACCATGATGCATCGCCATTGCTACCACCTTTTTCTGATGCTGTAGTTTTGGAGGTGAGGGAAGGGGAGGCTGAGTCATGTCAGACAAAATGTCGACACCCAAAACAGCAGGGGGACAGAAGTCTCAACTAACACTTAGCGTTGACAATGAGGCGCAGTATCTGTTTGCTTCTGATTCAGATGAAGAATCATCTTGTGTGGGATTCTCATCAGAAACGGAAGAAGTAATAGCTGACGAAGCTTTAGGAGGATCAGTTAGTCCTGTCTTAGCCTCCACTCCAGTGCAGCAGGGGGGAGAGACGAAACTGATGATGAGGAGGAGGAAGAGCAGTCAGCGCAGGCACAGAGGGTGACTGAGGCCCCTGGCATTGCTTCTCAGGGTGCACCCACTACTTCAGCTCCAGTACTAGCATCCACCCCCAAGGCTTTAGAGAAGGGAGGATCACGAAAGACATCTGCGATCTGGAGCCACTTTAAAGTGACGGATGACCCATGTTTTGCTCGGTGTAATTACTGTAGCAGGGATATTAGCAGAGGCAAGCAAATGGGACATCTATCTAATTTTGGCATGACGCATCATATGAAGAGGCAACACCCAACAAGAGTACTGCCATCTGGGGATGGTGTCAGTACCAGTCAGGGGACCCCTTCCAAGCAGCGTAAAGTGGTTCAAAAGCAGCAGAGTCAGCCCATGCCCTCATCCCCTTCTAGAAGTCAGGTGGCAGGCCAGCAACCCCTGACATGTGGCAGAAGCTACAGCCTACCATGGAGGAAATGGGGTGGAGTGTGGTAATGCTATCCTGGGGTAGGAGGCAGGCAGCCTCAAAAGTTGTAACCAGGAGCATTGGGAAATGATTGCCCTTGATGACCAGCCCTTGCAGTTAGTGGAGAAAGTGGGTTTCAAGCATTTTCTGAAGGTCGTAATTCCAAATTACAAAGTCCCCTCCAGAACCACATTTAGCAGAAAGGTCATCCCCAGCCTGTACAAGCAGTGTCGCAGTCGCATGCAAGTGCTGCTTGCTAAGGCAGCGGGAGAGTGCATTTCACCTGCGATATCTGGACTGCCATGAATGCTGCACACTCTTACCTCTCCCTGACAGTACACTGGTGGGACCTGGCTGAGGCAGGGGCAGGTAGCAGCTCTATTACTGAACAAGTATCAGGGTGGAGGTGGGCTTTACTGCACACCCACCTGATGGACCAGGCCCATACCGCAGCCAATATTCTAGCATGCATCAGACAGATGCTTGAGGGCTGGCAACTACACCAGTGAAACAGGAATCCTCAGGCAGGGTCTTTGTCACAGACAATGGTGAAAACGTGTTTAAGGCAATAAACAACGGGCACTTTAAGAACATCTGATGTTTTGCACACACTCTGCACCTGGTAATGAAGTCAGCTCTGGGGTTGGATTCCAATGACAAAGAGAATGAATACCTGCATAGGTTAATACAGAAGTGCAGCAACATAGCAGCGCACTTCCACAGAAGTGTGAAGGCGGGGCAGGTTCTCCGGCAAAAGCAGACTGATTTGGAGATGCCTCACAAGCGTCTCATTCAAGACATTGTCATCCGGTGGAATTCCACCTTTATGATGCTGGAGAGGTTAGTGGAGCTGCAGATACCCCTTCATGAACTTTCTAGTACAATGGACATAGGTGTGCAGAATCCCCTAGGGCATCATGATTGGTTAGTCATGAGTCAGCTGGTAAAAATCCTGCACCCCTTCAAGGATGTCATGGAAGAGCTGAGTTCCAGAAGTGCCACCTTGGCTGACATCATCCCTATAGTTAATTTCCTGGTTGAACATTTGGAGGCCTTTAAACAGGAAGAGAGAATGACAGTTGAGGTGCTGCATTGTCTGGATGTTTTGCAGCAGCAAGTGGAAGAGAGATTAAGGCCTTTAACAGAAAAGAACACATACATGCTCACCACAGTCTGTGATCCCTGTGTGAAAGGGAAACTCGCCCTACAGTATGATTGTCTCTTATTGGTAAAGGACCTGCTGTTAGCAAAAGTCTGTGAACAGGAGCGCCATAGGCAGAGACAGATTAGGCGTGAAGCAGAGGTGGAAACAGCGGGCACTTCAGAGAGTTGTGCTGCTAGCCCAAGCAGGAGCAGCACTGTCAGCGACAGATAGTACCTCCTCCTCCACTTCAGAACGCCAAAGGCATGTTGCCCATAAAGATTCATCTGTTGTGTACGGGCGAGAGAGAAAGCAGCTGGCATGAGTGACTCTCAGCCCACCCAAGCAAAGGAGACACCAGCACAGCTGTCTGTGACATGGTATCTCTCAGAGCCGACAGAGAACATGCAGACAGATCCGCTTGCATATTGGGCACACAAGTCCACTGTCTGGCCACACCTAGCCAAAGTGGCTCAGCGATATCTGTCATGTCCACCAACCAGTGTGCCCAGTGAACGTGTCTTTTCAATGACAGGGGATATCATGAGCCCTCACTGCTCAAGGCTGGCACCAGAGTTGATGGAAATGCTAGTGTTTTTGAAAGTAAATTTACCTTTGCTTGGGTTTCCAAATTTCCCTGTGAATGGCAAGATGAATAAAAGCAATTGAAAGCCTTGCAGCAGCTCCAACTGCCTCCTATGCTCCAGATAATATAAGCACTGCAGCACATGTACCTGACCTGAAACGCTGTGCCTGACCGTCCACTGTCCACGCCGTATGTCCCTACAAGGGCCTGACCTGAAATGCTGTGCCTGAGCATCCACTGTCCAGGCCGTACGTCCCTACAAGGGCCTGACCTCAAACGCTGTGCCTGGCCGTCCACTGTCCAGGCCTTATGTCCCTACAAGGGTTTGACCTCTGTCCTCGACTGCTGTGCCTGTCCATCCAGGCCTTATGTCCCTAGGTGGGATTGACTCTGTCCTGTATTGCTGTGCCTGTCCGTCCAGACCTTGTGTCCATACATGGGCTTGACCTCTGTCCTCGACTGCTGTGGCTGTCCGTCCAGGCCTTATGTCCCTAGGTGTGATTGACTCTGTCCTGTATTGCTGTGCCTGTCCATCCAGGCCTTACGTCCCTAGATGGGATTCACCTCTGTCCTTGACTGCTGTGCCTGTTCGTCCAGGCCTTATGTTCCTAGGTGGGATTCACCTCTGTCCTCGACTGCTGTGCCTGTTCATCCAGGCCTTATGTCCCTAGGTGGGATTCACCTCTGTCCTCGACTGCTGTGCCTGTTCGTCCAGGCCTTATGTCCCTAAGTGGGATTCACCTCTGTCCTCGACTGCTGTGCCTGTTCGTCCAGGCCTTATGTCCCTAGGAGGGATTCACCTCTGTCCTCGACTGCTGTGCCTGTTCGTCCAGGCCTTATGTCCCTAGGTGGGATTTACCTCTGTCCTCGAATGCTGTGCCTGTCCGTCCAGGCCTTATGTCATTAGGTGGGATTGACTCTGTCCTCGATTGCTGTGCCTGTCCATCCAGGCCTTATGTCCCTATGTGGGCTTGACCTCTGTCCATGACTACTGTGCCTGTCTGTCCAGGCCTTATGTCCCTACATGGGCTTGACCTCTGTCCTTGACTGCTGTGCCTGTCCATCCAGGTCTTATGTCCCTAGGTGGGATTGACTCTGTCCTCGATTGCTGTGCCTGTCCGTCCAGGCCTTATGTCCCTACGTCAGATTCGCTTCTGTCCTCGACAGCTGTGCCTGTTCGTCCAGGCCTTACGTCCCTATGTGGGCTTGACTTCTGTCCTCTACTGCTGTACCTGTCTATCCAGGCGTTATGTCCCTAGGTGGGATTGACTCTGTCCTCGATTGCTGTGCCTGTCTGTCCAGGCCTTATGTCCCTACAAGGGTTTGACCTCTGTGCTCGACTGCTGTGCCTGTCTGTCCAGGCCTTATGTCCCTAGGTGGGATGTACCTCTGTCCTTGACTGCTGTGCCACTTCGTCCAGGCCTTATATCACCAAGTGGGATTCACCTCTGTCCTCGACTGCTGTGCCTGTTCGTCCAGGCCTTATGTCCCTACAAGGGTTTGACTCAATAGCTGTGCCTGTCCGTTCAGGCCTTATGTCCCTAGGTGGGATGTACCTCTGTCCTTGACTGCTGTGCCACTTTGTCCAGGCCTTATGTCCCTATGTGGGCTTGACCTCTGTCCTTGATTGCTGTGCCTGTCCGTCCAGGCCTTATGGCCCTACAAGGGTTTGACCTCGATTACTGTGCCTGTCCGTCCAAGGGTTTGAACTCGATTGCTGTGCCTGTCCATCCAGGCCTTATGTCCCTAGGTGGGATTCACCTCTGTCCTCGACTGCTGTGCCTGTTTGTCCAGACCTTATGTCCCTACGTGGGCTTGACCTTTGTCCTTGATTGCTGTGCCTGTCTATCCAGGCCTTATGTCCCTAGGTGGGATTCACCTCTGTCCTCGACTGCTGTGCCTGTTTGTCCAGGCCTTATGTCCCTAAGTGGGATACACCTCTGTCCTCGACTGCTGTGCCTGTCCGTCCAGGCCTTATGTCCCTACATGGGCTTGACCTCTGTCCTTGACTGCTGTGCCTGTCCATCCAGGTCTTATGTCCCTAGGTGGGATTGACTCTGTCCTCGATTGCTGTGCCTGTCCGTCCAGGCCTTATGTCCCTACGTCAGATTCGCTTCTGTCCTCGACAGCTGTGCCTGTTCGTCCAGGCCTTACGTCCCTATGTGGGCTTGACTTCTGTCCTCTACTGCTGTACCTGTCTATCCAGGCGTTATGTCCCTAGGTGGGATTGACTCTGTCCTCGATTGCTGTGCCTGTCTGTCCAGGCCTTATGTCCCTACAAGGGTTTGACCTCTGTGCTCGACTGCTGTGCCTGTCTGTCCAGGCCTTATGTCCCTAGGTGGGATGTACCTCTGTCCTTGACTGCTGTGCCACTTCGTCCAGGCCTTATATCACCAAGTGGGATTCACCTCTGTCCTCGACTGCTGTGCCTGTTCGTCCAGGCCTTATGTCCCTACAAGGGTTTGACTCAATAGCTGTGCCTGTCCGTTCAGGCCTTATGTCCCTAGGTGGGATGTACCTCTGTCCTTGACTGCTGTGCCACTTTGTCCAGGCCTTATGTCCCTATGTGGGCTTGACCTCTGTCCTTGATTGCTGTGCCTGTCCGTCCAGGCCTTATGGCCCTACAAGGGTTTGACCTCGATTACTGTGCCTGTCCGTCCAAGGGTTTGAACTCGATTGCTGTGCCTGTCCATCCAGGCCTTATGTCCCTAGGTGGGATTCACCTCTGTCCTCGACTGCTGTGCCTGTTTGTCCAGACCTTATGTCCCTACGTGGGCTTGACCTTTGTCCTTGATTGCTGTGCCTGTCTATCCAGGCCTTATGTCCCTAGGTGGGATTCACCTCTGTCCTCGACTGCTGTGCCTGTTTGTCCAGGCCTTATGTCCCTAAGTGGGATACACCTCTGTCCTCGACTGCTGTGCCTGTCCGTCCAGGCCTTATGTCCCTACATGGGATTGACCTCTGTCCTCAAATGCTGTGCCTGTCCGGCCAGGCCTTATGTCCAGTCCTAACAGCTGAACCCTCATTGCAAAAGGAAACCTCAGTCTCTGGCATTTCAAACTAATAATCCTTCACAGCATGGATCCTTAAATAAAACAAACAGTTTTCTTTAGTTTCAGGGCAGAGAAGAGAACTTCCTCCGTCTTTCTTATGAAGTCATGATTTGTTTGCAAATGTTTAAATCCTAACAATTTGTACCATTATACACTCTATGGGCCAACCCATTCCAGGGAGCCCTTTCCTGCTCAAAGGAACGGGAACTCTCCCCGTTGTTTCAGCCTTATGTCTTACCACCTATTGACCCATGTTCAGATCTCCAAGGATTTAGACTGTGGCAAACACAACACAGTGAGACCATGCTCACAGTGAGACCCTGCTCCAGGTCGCCACACTTTGATGGCTCGTGCTCCACTCTAGGGGCTACCCATTCTGGGGAGCCCTTCCTGGCTCAAAGGAAAGGAAACTCTCCCCGGGTGTAGCCAGCCTGTATCTACCCTCTGACCCATGTTGAACCACTGTTTATATGGTAACCTCCTCCGCCTCAGCCTTGAAAATTCTCATTTCTATATCTGCTAACTCTACCAGATTTTAAAAGACCAGCGAGAGCTCACTAGACTCCAACGGAAATACCCACTCTAGGGGCGAGCCCATTCTAGGGAGCCCTTTCCTGCACAAATGAAAGGGAACTCTCCCCAGGTGTAGCCAGCCTGTATCTACCCTCTGCCTCTGTGCCTTGCTGCCATACATCAGTTGACTCACTCAACTCCTTGTGGTGTTCTGGCCACTATCATGGTTGCTTAGTGTGTTGGTGCTAGTCTTTCTGCTTGCTATGTTCCTCCTTCTTTGTGCTGTAGGATGTCGATGGCACTTGTCTTGCCGCTTTGCCTGTCGTGCTGCCTTCGAGGGTTCATGCATCTGTTATCGATGCTCTCTTTTGAAGCTGTGGTTTGTTTTTGACACTCTTGCTGCTGCTTTGCGCCTCTATTAAAGCACTCTTCTTGCCACTCCTGGTACCCCTTTGCCCCTTTAAAGTACCTTAGGCTATTCATGTCACTTTGGTGCCACTTTGCCACAGTCTAAGTATCTTGGAGCTGTTTTGTTGTTATGATGATTGCTCCCCAGAAGTTTCATTAAAAAAAACAACCCAATTCTGCAGCCAAAAATAGGCTGCAAATACTTCCCCCATTGACTTTAATGGGAACCGAAAAACGAATGCATGTATCAATGTATCGGGGCACCATTGAACGAATGCAACGTAACTGGCCCCGACGAATACGTATCCCGAATCCAACGAATAATTTCTGGCTGCACATCCCTATAAAACAGCAGAAAATTTCCAAAGAATATCTTCAAACGATGTTCCTTAAAATATGTAATTCATAATAAACCAAACTTTACAGAACCGACTCAATGCCTTACCTGGAACTGACAATGCCTAGAGACAAACCTTTGGTTTTCTCTACCTGGTACAATCCTATTCAGCTAATTGAGCCGTTCATTTCAATTTTTTCTTTTTTATATGCAATAAAAATATTTAGATAGAATCAACATATTCTATTTTCAAAAAATAATTTTGTGCTTCCCTCCACAACCTCAATAAAACTCCAAGTTATTCAAATGTAACACAAACACCCAGCTTCAAAATCCAAATTTTTCAAGTGTTGATATTTTTAGTCTCGGAAATGACTCCATTAGTGTTTCAAAACCTTTGAAAAAATGAACGTAGTTAGAAAGCAAATCCCAACACACGATATATATTATAATCATGTCCCTCAGCTTTTAAAACTTCTTCTAGTCTGCTATTTGATTGTATTGTATTTATATTTTTCATATATTGGTATGGTGCCTGAATGGGGTTCTAATGAGGGTTAACACAACAATTCTCTATCTCCTAGATTCATCAAAATGCTATAATGTCTGTTGTAAGAAAAAGGGGTGTGTTTATGGTAATTTTAGAATTACCACACCATGCACTAACAGTACTATCAAGCTAGGGTGAGAGAACATTGTAGAAATCTCATCTTTGTGAGACTTTCCTCATTCCAAATGACGTCAAATGTTCAACAAGATGTACTGTGCTGTTCGTACATCTCACTCTGCATGTAAAACTGGCCCCTAAATCCTAAACCATCACCAACACCTCACCTCGAGCAATTGGCTGGCCCTCCTATAGTGATATAAATAGTTTAATACTGTAACAGCCTCACCAGAAGCTCTCTCTCTGTTGCATCTGTCACTGCTTGATGCCCTCCCTCCACCCTCTTTACCTCTGTGACTCCCTTTGGGTCTGATGCACAGCTGGCTGCCGCAGTGTCTCCATGCTCGGCTCGATGTTGCAGATCCACCATGTTTGTCTGATGACCTAGGGCGCACACGCTCTGACTGAAGTACCAGCAAGGGCACAAACCTCAGGGGTGTCCCCCTGAGATGACATCATCTGCTTCCACAATCAAGATTGAGTTAGCAAGGGGATTGCTTTGGCTGCGTTACCCAAGCTACTCTGCCTCCTCGGACTTACCAGAGGTACCCGCTCCTCAGGGGCCTCGCTCTCTCTTTACCTTTTAGATTACAGATAGGAACCGGTACTCGGTCCTCTAGGGCCCATATTCCTGGAGACTCTGAAGGTTCTCTACTGCCTGGAAGATATTGCTACTACAAACAACTGTGAGTTACCATCGCTCTCTCAAAGCTTACCCTGGAACCAGGTACTCGTTCCTCGAGGGCCTATACCGTTCCAGCTCCTGAGCTTCCTTGAGACCTTATGTGAGTTTTGTCATCTAGTTCTGTTCATGAACCCTGTCTACTCTGCCTACTCACATTCTACAGTTTCTCAACAGCTCAGCCAACCTGGATCGCTGTTCCACTACCTGAGGGACTACAGCCCTGCTAGGCATATCAGCTCAGTACCGCCACCTCTGGTGGCTTCATCACCTGTTTAAATAAAGAACTAATGTGTGTGTTTCCCTACTCAAGCCTAGCTGGTGGTCCCTCTCGGGATATCCTCCCGAGGGCGTGGTCATCTGCCACCGGCTCAGGGATCCACCCACTACTATATCAAAGACTACAGATTGCTACTCCGCAGTCTACCAGTACAGATTTCCTTATGCTTGCTCCTCCCATCAACATACAGATTCAGAACATTACTAACTCCTTCTTCATTAGGAGTCATCACTATCTGATTGCTCCTCCCACCAGGCATCAGATTTATATCACTCTCTCTCTCTTTCTCACTCACCCCCCTCCCCCCCCCCCCTCCCAAATGCACAGCTTAACATCGTGGAAAAAAGGTATAGTTATTTCTAGCATTAAAAACATGCAATATTGCCCCTCATTTTAATTAATCCTGCTGAAACCCTCCCCAATCCTGCCCCTTCAAAAAATTTGCATTCATGCTGTGCGGTAACATGATTATCACGTGTTAATGTGTTATTGTGTGTGTTAATGCCTTAACACATTTTGATGAATTACCTTATTTGTGACTTAGATTCATATTTATGGGCCCAGCTAAGTGACAGGAACATTTAAAAACTGTAAGATTTGATATATCCCCAGGAACAAGCTATACATTAGAATAAAAAAAGGGATCTTTATAATTTTATCTGAACTGATAATGGAATTATCTAAAAGACATTTTTGCTACAACCACTTCATTAAAACTATTGCTACAGTATGACCTACTGTCTCCTGGACTTGGAACTTTGATTTTAATTATTTAGAGTTGCAGTATATTAGGGCATGGTTTGTACCTTAGATTGTAGTGAGCTATGCTGCTAGAGCTTCCTGTCTGGGGCCTTCACTTACGCTGCTCCCTTGACCCTTGGGCTGTCCCGTTGAATGCACTCTTTCAACATGGACTGTCTGGTGCCTTCACTTGAACTTTGCTGCCTTAGGGGCTGCCTTAGGGGCTGTCCCTTTGAGTGCACTCTTTCAACATGGGCGGTCTGGGGTCTTCACTTGAACGTTGCTGCCTTGACTCTTAGACAGTCCACTTGAGTGCACTCTTTCAACATGGACTATCTGGGGCTTTTACTTGAACTCTGCTCCCTTGGCCCTTAGGCTGTCTTCTTGAGTGCACTCTTTCAACAAGTAATATCTGGGGCCTTTTCCTAGCCATCACATAGCAAGGCTGCTATCAGCTCTAATAATCGAGCTGTACTGTAGTTATTGGGGGTACCACTTCCACTTTCTATGTTCTTTGTTGTAATCATGATTGTGCCAAAAGGCTAAATGCTAAGCCTGTATATGTAATGATGCCATTTCAAACAATATATGTACAGGTCTACACAGATTGTGCTGTTCTTGTAATTTACAATGTTTTGTGCTATTTGCTATCTTGTCCATGCAGAAAATGATTACTTAAGGGCCAGATTTTCAAAGGAGTACGCGCGTAAGATATGCGTGTATCCCCCGAAAACCTGGCCCAAACACCCCCTGTGCGCGCCGAGCCTATGTTGCATAGGCTTCTGTGCGTAAGTCCCGGGGCTTTCCTGGGGACATGGCGAGGGGGCGTGATGCGTTCAGTGCGTCATCCAGGGGCGGCGCCGCGGGCATGGTTTCGGCCCGGGAACGTTCCAGGAGCGTGGCTGTGGCCTCCGGACCAGCCCCCAGACTGGAACATGGAGCGCGGCAGCCGGCGCGCGCAAAGTTATGCCTGCTTCGAGCAGGCGTAACTTTCGTGATAGAGGTAGGGGGAGTTTAGATAGGGCCGGGGGGGGGGGGGGGGTTAGGTAGGGGAAGGGAGGGGAAGGTGGGGGGAGTGCGAAGGAAAATTCCCTCCGAGGCCGCTCCGATTTCGGAGCGGCCTCGGAGGGAACGGAGGCAGGCTGTGCGGCTCGGCGTACGCAGGCTGCCGATTTTGGGCAGCCTTGCGCGCACCGACCCCGGATTTTAATGGATACGTGCGGCTACGCGCGTATCTATTGAAATCGCCTAGTGCGCGAACAAAAGTACGCGTGTGCGCAGATTTATAAAATCTGCCCCTAAGAGTTTACTTTTATTTCAAATAGTGGACTACATGTCTTTGCTAATAAAGTGGTCACTGGTTTGAAAAATACACTTCCTGGTTGGCTCCTTTCATTGTATGTTTTTTGTATTAACAGTTCACTAGGTACTAGGTTTGCCCTTCATATGACCTTGCATACTAGAATGCCCTTGCACATTCCAACTAGCCACTTATCTAGCAGGGAAGACAATATGGGCTAGGCCATACAAATGAACACTCAGTGTATGCTCCTAAGGAAGGCAGCAAGAGCTAAAGAAGAAGGTTATTACTGGGTACCTTCAGATTTGACTCTTGTTGCCTTTTTCACACTGCATAGAGGAAGAGGATATCTTTTATTAAGGATGTGAATCGTTTTTTGACGATTTAAAATATCGTCCGATATATTTTAAATCGTCAAAAATCGTTAGGGCCACGATACAATACCAATTCCCCTGATTTATCGTTAAAAAATCGTAAATCAGGGGAAGGGGGAGGGCAGGAAAACCGGCACACTAAAACCCCCTAAAACCCACCCCCGACCCTTTAAATTAAATCCCCCACCCTCCCAAACCCCCCCCCAAATGCTTTAAATTACCTGGGGATCCAGCGGTGGTCCAGAACGGCGGCGGTCCGGAACGGCCCCCTCAATTGAATCCTGTTGTCTTCAGCCGGCGCCATTTTGCAAAATGGCCGCCGCAAAATGGCGGCGGCCATAGACAAAAACGATTCGACACAGGAGGTCGTTCCGGACCCCCGCTGGACTTTTGGCAAGTCTTGTGGGGGTCAGGAGGCCCCCCCAAGCTGGCCAAAAGTTTCTGGGAGTCCAGCGGGGTTCAGGAAGCGATTTCTTGCCGTGAATCGTTTTCCGTACGGAAAATGGCGCCGGCAGGAGATCGACTGCAGGAGGTCGTTCAGCGGGGGTTCCGGACCGCCGCTGAACGACCTCCTGCAGTCGATCTCCTGCCGGCGCCATTTTCCATACGGAAAACGATTTGCGGCAAGAAATCGCTTCCTGAACCCCGCTGGACTCCCAGAAACTTTTGGCCAGCTTGGGGGGGCCTCCTGACCCCCACAAGACTTGCCAAAAGTCCAGCGGGGGTCCGGAACGACCTCCTGGGTCGAATCGTTTTTGTCTATGGCTGCCGCCA
Source organism: Rhinatrema bivittatum (assembly GCF_901001135.1). Lineage (NCBI taxonomy): Eukaryota > Metazoa > Chordata > Amphibia > Gymnophiona > Rhinatrematidae > Rhinatrema > Rhinatrema bivittatum. The sequence continues at coordinate 375,576,171 of NC_042618.1, forward strand.
TTTTGCGGCGGCCATTTTGCAAAATGGCGCCGGCTGAAGACAACAGGATTCAATTGAGGGGGCCGTTCCGGACCACCGCCGTTCTGGACCACCGCTGGATCCCCAGGTAATTTAAAGCATTTGGGGGGGGTTCAGGAGGGTGGGGGATTTAATTTAAAGGGTCGGGGGTGGGTTTTAGGGGGTTTTAGTGTGTCGGCTCACGATTTTAACGATTTTCACGATAGTTTACACACCCAAACGGCAACAATACGATTCCCTCCCCCTCCCAGCCGAAATCGATCGTTAAGACGATCGAGGACACGATTCACATCTCTATCTTTTATTACCAGCCTGACTTTCTGCTGGTGCCATCATTAGTTCTAAAGAAGAAGACATCTCTAGCTACCAGCTTCTTGTGTTCATGCCTCTTCTCACCCTCGCTCCACCCTCTCTACCTTGGGAGCGACTCCCTTCAGCTCTGACGGACAGTTGCAGCCGCGGCTTCTCCCTGCCTCTTGGTCCCGGTGTCCCTGGGCTGGCTTGTCGCTACGGATCCGCCCTGTTCCTGATGACATAAGGGCATGCGCGCGTGCTCCAGACTTTGTACCAGCAAGGGCGCGAACCTCGTCATCCATTTTCACTTTAAAAGGTCTTTGTTTGCTAACCTCTAACGAGTTAGCAAGGAACTCCAACAGGACTTGCTTCGGCAGTCCACGATACTTGCAACAACGATCTGAGTCAGCGAGGGAAACCCTTCTCCACTGCTCGGCCTTTTCATACTTACCAAGAGTACCCGCTCCTTGGGGGCTCCGCTCTCTCTTCTTGATTTCAGATTGCCAAGACGGGATCCGGTACTCGCTCCTCGAGGGCTTATGACCCTGAATTCTCAGAAGACTCCTCATTGCCTGGAAGCGATCGCAGACGTGAACACAGTGAGTTCTATTGTACATAGGAATCGGTACTTGCTCCACGAGGGCCTATATTCCTATAGCTCTGAAGACTCCCTTCCGTCCAAGACGTATCGCAGGTACGGAGATCGTGAGTTACATTGGCAAGATTGCAGATAGGAACCGGTACTCACTCCACGAGGGCCCATGTTCCTAGAATCCTTTACAGACTCTCTTCTACTCTAGAAGCCATTTCATATACAGCTATTGTGAGTTCTTATTACAGACTGTTTATAGGAACCATTGCTCGCCTACGGCTCCTGTTCCTGAATATACTGAAGACTCTCTGTGGCATAGAAACTAGTGCAGATATCTATTGTGAGTGTACCATCTTGTATCCAGTATACCCTGTCTACTCACTACTTCTAGTCTCTCTCTCCAGCTCAGCAACCCAGAGATTATATTCCAGTATCAGAAGGGCTTCAGCCCTGCCAGACACATCGACTCACTACTGCCACCGCTGGTGGTCCAGCTTCCAGCCTAATAAAGAACTATTTGTGTTTATTTCATATTCTAGCCTAGCTGGTGGTTCCTCTCAGGATCTCCTCCTGGGGGCGCTGTCATCCTCCATCGGCCCAGGGATTCACCATTTCCTCCAAGTGGTCATTTCTTACACTACTGTCACTCTGTGGGAGCCAACCACTACTGACCACTAACACCGCCTACGGAAGTATTATATATATAGCTAACTTCTCTTTCTATGGGACTTGCCATCAGCCTATATATAATAGATTGCTACTCCGTAGCGGAGGCATGATAGATTGCTATCTCAGTAGCAAAGTACAATATATCTATTGTTAGCTCCTCTCCTCAGAAGAGTATTATTGAACAGATTGCCAATTCCTCTTCCCTGGGGAGTTGATTCATAACAGATTGCTACCTCCTTCCCTTACAGGAGCATCTAACAGCAGTTCGCTAACAGATTACTAACTCCGCCCTCCTGGCGGGGTAAGCATTACAGATAGCTAACTCCTCCCCTCTGGAGGAGAAGATCATGACAGATTGTTAACTCCTCCCTCTTTCAGGAGAAAAGCAGAACAGATTGCTAACTCCGCCCTCCTGGTGGGGTGAGCGATAACACAGCGTTCACATTTGGTTTATTCGTAAGTCGTTCACATTTGGTTTATTCGGAAGTCGTGCCCGTAAGCCTATGGCACTGTTGATTCCGAAGAAGAAGATTTCTCTCATTATCAACTTTACGCTTTGTTCACTCGGAAGTCGTGCCCCAAGCCTATGGCACTGTTTGATTCCGAAGAAGAAGATATCTCTGTCTATCGACTTAACATTTGGTTGCTCGGAGGTTGTGCTGGAGGTTTACAGCACTGCTGATTCCGAAGATGAAGATATCCCCATCCATCAGCCTATTTGCTTTGCTGGTATTACTATCATCTCTCTTCCAGCATTCTGCGGAAGAGAGACTTAGAAGTGGATTATGGACCAGTGTTTACATTACCACTTCCACTGAAAACCCAGTGATGTCCACGGCAGCCCATCTCATTGCTGCTGACTTCATTATTCATTCTGCGAGATTCTTCAAATCTCATCATCTACCTGTCATCGTGTTTATACGAACTTGAACTCAAGAATTTGGAGACTCTACATGTTGTACAGAGACTGAGTTTTGTTTGTCTGAAAAGGCTTTGGCCCCGAAACCATCTTTGGGAGCCTCAGACCTATTGGATAAGAGATGCTCATCAGTTCCACCTTGCGCATCTCTGGTACTTAACCTGGTACCCAAAGAGGAGACTGCCCTTTGAAGGGGGGTACTGTTGCGTTCGTGCCTATTCTCACCCTCGCTCCACCCTCTCTACCTTTGTGGCGACTCCCTTTGGCTCAGACGGACAGATGCAGCCGCGGTTTCTCCCCGCCTCTTGGTCCCAGTATCCCCAGGCTGGCCTGATGCCACGGATCTGCCATGTTCCTGATGACGTAAGGGCATGCGCATGCGCTCCAGACTTTGTACTAGCAAGGGCGCGAACCTCGGGGGCCTCCCCCCATAGTGACGTCATCCGTTTTCAATTTTTTTTCATTTAATCTTTATTATGATTTTCAAACAATTAAAGTAAGATAAACCTTACTAAAGAAAATAGGATTCAACCATATCAATTAATACATAAAGTTATAAGAGCATATATAACAAAGGCATCAAAAACAATTGACTAGGATCCTCTACAAAGAAATAGTGAGGAGACTGATTCTAGGAGAAAACTCAGGAAATTCAACATTTTCATGTTACATTAAGAAACGGCTTAACATTTTTGGTAGTACATATTGTTTCTTGATCCCACTTAGTGCTCGCTAGGAGAAATTACAGAGATCACCCTAGCATTTACAAATGATTTGAGTTGCTCTGGATAATAGAAAACAAAACATTCATCTTTTCGTTTCATAATGCATCTACTTGGATATCTCAAAACATAGGAGTATCCCAAACTTTTAACTTGTGACCTGTAAACCAAAAATTCCCTTCTCCTTTGCTGTGTAACACGAGCAAGGTCCAGGAAAATTCTCACCATTGCTCCATAAAATGGGGTTGAAATATTTTTAAAGAAATTTTTCATCACAATTCCCATATCATGCTCTGTTGCAAAGGTAACTAGAAGAGTAGCTCTGTCACACAGTTCTGTTGAAGAATCTTCTAAGTACCGGGTCAAATTCTCCATAATCTCAGCCTGATTTTCAGAACGTGGTCTAACCACCTGTGGTGACATAAGAAAAATTTGCTTAACTATACAGGGTAAACCCTGCTCATTAAGCTTCAGATTTTCGAGGAAATATTTCTTAAGTCACATCCATTGTTTGCCCCACAATCCTAGGAAAATTTGTAAATCGAAGGTTAAGATATTTGGAGTAGTTCTCAAGATTCTCAATTCTGCGGGAAGCTAAAGTAACATCTTTAATTAACTTGATTGTGATATCAGTATTTTTTCCCAATGTAGCTTCCACTGAATCTATTCTAGATTCACTTTTTACTGCATTTTCTTCAATGTTTTCCACCTTAGTGTTGAGAATTCCAACTTTTGCATTAGTCTCAAACAGAGCCTTGCTCAGACCAGCCACTAAGTCCCATAATGCGTCAAGAGTCACTATTGCTGGCTTTGTTGGTATTGGAAAGTGGGTTAACTCACCCCCATTCTCAGCCATGCTTTTCTCCACCGTCGTCAGCCTTTCCCTTCTCTCTCCCTCTCCTTGCTCAGGAGTCGATGTTCGAATCACCGCCTCAATACCTCCAACTCCAATCGCTGCAGTGCCTTCGGGAGATTCAGGTAGGCTGAAAAGTTCTCCTCTGGGTTCCACTCCTGCCAAAGCCACAGTCGCCCCTTCGGCAGGCTGGTCTTCGGAAAACACGGGGGAGCCGGTAGATGAGGTCATTATTGGGCGCCGGGGATCCGGAGGAGTCAGTGTCACTTCCCCCTGTGGCGAGGGGGCTCCTTCCTCCAACGCCGAAGCGGGGGCATTCACCTCCAAATTTGCTACCAACGCCGGTGTATATGATGTTATTAAATGCTGTCCTGGAATCGGGGGTGGTTCGGAGGGGTAGACCCGAACTTTCCCCTTTCTTTTCGCAGGCATGTTCAAGGAATTTCTTAAGAGAATTCAGAGCAGCATTCTCTCAGCGTGTATGCGCGGCCATCTTGTCTCCTGGACTCAGATTTCAGCAAAACTCCCTGGTGGTCCAGCGGGGAGTCCAGAAAGATCCGTTTTCAATTTAAAAGGTCTTTTGTTTGCTAACTACAAACGAGTTAGCAAGGAACTCCAATGGGACTTGCTTCGGCAGTCCACGCTACTTGCAACAACGATCTGAGTCAGCAAGGGGAAATCTTTCTCCACTGCTCGGCCTTTTCAAACTTACCAGGAGTACCTGCTCCTCGGGGGCTCCACTCTCTCTCTTCTTGATTTCAGATTGTTGGACGGGATCCGGTACTTGCTCCTCGAGGGCCTACGTTCCCGAAGACTCAGAAGACTCCTATTGCCTGGAGGTGATCGCAGATGTGAACACAGTGAGTCCTATTACAGACAGGAACCGGTACTCGCTCCATGAGGGCCCTTGTTCCTAATCTCTAAGACTCCCTTCAGTCTAAGACGTTATCGCAGGTATGGAGATCATGAGTTACCATTGCAGATTGCTGATAGGAACCGGTACTCGCTCCACGAGGGCCTATGTTCCTAATACCTTTCTCAGACTCTCTTCTTTCTCAGAAGATATCGCATACCTATATCTTATGGATTACTATTTCAGATTAACAGATCGGAACCGGGACTTGCTCCACGAGGGCCTATGTTCCTAAATCTCTCCTAGCCTCTCTTCTATTCCAGAAGCCATCCCATACACAGTTATTGTGAATTCTATTTCAGACTGCCTATAGGAACCAGTACTCGCCTGTGGCTCCTGTTCCTGAATACTGAAGACTCTCTGTTGCATAGAAGACATTACAGATAACTACAATTGTGAGTGATTCATCTACCACTGGTTATTTTATTTTATTTATTTATTTGCAGTTTTTATATACCGACATTTGTTTAGTAACCTAGTCCAGCATACCCTGTCTACTCACTACCTAGTCTCTCCTTACAGCTCAGCATCTCAGAGATCGTAGTTCCAGTATCAGAGGGACTTCAGCCGAGCCAGGCACATCAGCTCACTACTGCCACCTCTGGTGGTCCAGTCTAATAAAGAACTATCTGTGTTTGTCTCAATACTCCAGTCTAGCCGGTGGTCCCTCTCAGGATCTTCACTTGAGGGCACTGTAATCTGCCATCGGCCCAGGGATTCACTAATTCTACTAAGTGTTACTCCTTACACTAATAGAGCGGTATTATCATCTGCCACTCTGTGGGAGCCAACCCACATCAGACCATTACTCCTCTTTCTGCAGAAGCTGATCCATATCAGATAGCTGATACCCTGTGGGGATCATACAGGTTGCTGGCTCATCTTTCTACAGGAACCAAGCATAACAGTTGCTACTCTGAGGGAGCAGAGCACTAACAGATTGCTAAACTCCTCCTCCTACAGGAGCCAAGCCTATCAGATTGCTATCTCCTCCCTTTGGGTGGAGCTGATCAATATCAGATCACTCACTCCGCCCTCCTGGCAGGGTAAGCACTAGCAGATTGCTAACTCCTTGGCAGATTCCGTAACAGATTGCTAACTCCTTCAATGGGAGTATCCAGCAGCCAGATTATAATAGATTGCTAACTCCCTAGCAAGATCCATAACAGATTGCTAACTCCCTAGCAAGATCCATAACACCTAACGTGTGCCCAGGCTTCTCTCCCAGAGATAGAATATAGAAAGAAGTGTCTTTCTTAACCTATGAGCCAACCATCACCATACGGGCCGTCCTCAAAATTTTCAAACAGGCCCGATTGCCTAAGTATAAAGAATCATGTGCGACTCCCGGGTACCTGGCCACCATGTTGAGGATGCACATTCGAGCATCACAGACCACTTGCATGTTGATGGAGTGGAGGAACTTTCTGTTGTGGTACATCTTCTCTTTGTCACGTGAGTGCAGTCGATAGCTCCCAAAACTTTGGAAAACCTTGTGAAGGCATAAAAGCCTCTCTTCAAATCCATCAAATCCTGCCTGTCCTGAAGAAATGCTATGTAGCGATTAATGTGGTCAGAGATAGCTGTTATGACCTGGTCTAAACAGTGGGAAAAAGTGGTTTGGGACATTCCCCCCATGACCCCTAAGTTGTTTGGAAGGAACTGGTTGCCATGAAATGCAGAGTGGCCAACAGTTTGGTGAGGCCAGGCACAGCGTGGGACCTTTCGGTGACCGGATCCAAATCCCCATGGATTTCTTCATATAATTCCAGGATAGCCCGAGAGCTGAGGCGATACCTGCAAACCACATAGTCCTCTGGCATGCCCAGCAAGGATGTTCGTGGAGGAAATAAGTGCTCCCTGTATCTCCTCCGCCGTGGCCACCTGCATGCCAGGAGCTGTCCTGGGCCCCGAGCCTGTGGCTCTGCCTGCGGTGCGGGGACTTCCCTAGGAGGACTTGGAACTGGGCTTGCCTGTTCTTGAGGTTGTTGTTGTTGTTCCACTTGTCATCTGCAGCGAGTTTCCCGAAGCATCCAGTATCCCCCAACAATTAAACTTGCCACAAACATTACGGCTTTAAGAAGCAAGACCAGGTAAGAACAGGTGTTTTTATTGGGGCAGGAAGGCCTAGTAGGTGTTATAATTCCTTTTTTAATTTGCATATGCATTTTGCATTGTCTTATTACTTATCCAGCTAACTTTAGGATAGCTGGATTTAATCAGCCATGCAAGCATGCCACTGAATCTATAGGATAAGTTAGCTGGATAAATTTATCCAGCTAAGTTGCCGAGCTGCATAGCGGCTGAATATGGACCTTGTGATGTTTCCATAAGAGCAATGGAAAATACATTACATAAAGCACATTAGGAAAATAGTTCCAGCCTGTGCTATATTGTTATTTCCACACGGTGTCTCCAGACTACATATTAAGCAGGCTTGAACAGCTGTGCTTAGAAAATGTATAAATATTTGTCTAATTTATTTCAATTTATTACATATTAAAAACATATAAATAGCCACCTACTTTGTTTAGGTGCACTTTCTTGTAACAGATACCTGGGTTTATTAAAAAGACTTAAATCGAACCTAACATATCCATTTTCTTTAAAAAGATAACATTTGCTGCTGGGATTAAAAGGACATTATTTGCTCCAGAACTTTGAGGTATCTCCTGCATGAGCACTTACTTCACTGCTACTGCTTCTGACCCAGGAATAGTAACTTCATCACTGGCCTTTGCTGATTCTTTTTGGGTTTTTTTAAAGAACTTTTGTCCAGTGGCAGATGAAGTTCTATCATATGAGCTCACTTTTTCTCTATCATCAGCCACCTGAGAAATATTCACACACTGTTCCAGGTAGACAATTAAGGGAAGGCACACAGGAGACAGGACATGGTAGGAGAGAAAGAAAACTGGAAAAACCAACAACGTTCACGCCATTCTTTCTTTTCCCTGTGGTTGTCAAGCTGAAACTTTATAAAATAGCTATGAGATTTTTTTGTCCTTGATGTTAGCCAGCTCACAGCCATCTTGGTGAAATAGATTTGCTCAACATAACTAAAATAACTACCATAAAACAATAAAATGTGTTTAATCTATTTTTTTTTTTGCTTTTTCCTCTGAGGTCGGTTAACGTGGATCTTGTGTGATACCGCACTCTTCCCATTAGCCCCCGCTGGAGATGACAGTGGAGTGCACAATAGAATGGTGTATTGCATTATCATCCTAAACTCAGTATAGTGGTGAAGCATCCCAGGATATGCTACATTGTTCCTGTTAGCCCCAGCTGATGTTGGTTCACAGAATAAAATCCTGTATTAATCTCATTAGCCCCTGCTGTGGCTGATACATGCAGCCAGATGTTGCATTGCTCCCATTAGCCTCAGGTGGTGTCAGAGATGATGTGAATACTGCAGCTCTGCTGTCACAGGTAGAAGGGCAAAAAATGTAAAAGAAATGTTTAATATTTTCCTTTAATAATTTTCTTTATAAAATTAACTTTTTTCCCCCAGCAAATTTCAAAACTTGAAGATTTGTTTTTATACTCGAAATTGCAGACATTAAAAAAATTTTAATTAACATATGTGAATTTTTAAAAATTGTATTTAGAGAGTCTTTTATTTCAATTCTAATATGAAAACAGCTGACATTTTTACTATTTAAAACAGCTGTTTTATGGGTATTGATTGAGTTTCATAGACCTTTACTCAGCAAATCTTTTGTGTGCCTCTGAAATAAACATGGATAAGCTGGAATACAATGTGTTCCAATATAGAAAACAAACTGGAACTTTGAATTGAAATGTACACATATCTGAAATGGGAAGAAGTGATGTTTTCGGCATTAACTGAAAGTGAACAGTCCTATATAGTACTGACAGAAGAACAGTTCATGCCAGTTGCTTTCATTTTGATTGGTTTATATTTTAGATTAAAAGCACATGTATTTGTTCATTGTCTTGAATTACCTTCCTCCACAGCTGAGTTTCCAGCCCATTTGGAACTAGCACCAACCCCAACTTCACTCACTACTGCTTATGAGAGGAGAAATGAGGTCTGAAACTGAGGCACCATTGGTCTTCATTCATGGCTGCCAGGGCTTGTTTTCCCAATAAGCTCCAACCTTCTACCTCTGTAAGATATTTCCAAAACAATCCTCAGAACCTGTGATGCATATCTCTTGCACCAACCAGTAGGTGTCACCATTGTGCGACAGCTGGGAGTTCCTTCTCTCCCAGTGGCCACAGATTCCAACTTATGTTACAGAATCCTCAGCTCCTGTTGGTCAGGAATCAAGCCCAGGTATTTCACATGGCAGTGTCGTATGGCAGAGAGTGGGCCCCCAAAATAAATTTATCTAAAAAAAATCAATTACTTTTTCCTGTCCTAGCCACCCATTGTAACCTTGAATTTTCTGCATCTGCCTTTGCATACAAGAAACAAAGCTGTTTATGGCATTCTAGAAAACCGAAAGGGAGAACGGAGCACTCTTTGCACCTGTCGCATTGCATAAGAGTGTAAATAACATTATATTCTGTGGAATGTGCAGAATGATGAAGAATTGAACTGATTGAAGAATAAAGAATTGAACTATGAGAATAAACTTAGAATATGCTTTTGAAAGGCTGCTGCAAAGTAACAATTTGTGCAGTGAGAGTCATTGAGCAGATAGGAGTTCATTAGCATGATTGTCTATTCTATGGAATTTTACAGCACTTACATAAGGAAAAATTGACGGGATACAGTATCATCTTTGTTTTTGTTGTTTTCATACATACACAGTTCTTGATGTAAATGTCATATTTTCTTTTTACTGGTACAAAGTTATTGCTCCTTTCTGGCTCCCTGTTAGGGGATGGTATAACTTCAGTCTTTGTGAAATACTTTTATTGCTGTCTTCAAGTGGCTGTTCCCCGGAGTGTGTTTAATGTGCTTCTTATAACAGACTGATAGTTTACAAGTAACTACAGCATGCACTGACGTTTTCTGTGCTTGGATTTCTGAATGCCAAGAAAAATCTACTGCCACTGGATAGATATTATCTCCACTTACCAGTTTCTTGCTATTTCAGAATCCTCTGTGTAACCAATACCAACAATATGTGGGGCAGGTTGGATTACACATAGCTAGCATTTCCTTGCCTAGAATTTACAAAGCTGCAAGACTGCATGATATGATGCATATTTTATACCGGTAATTGCAAAAATATGTTTGGTGCTACATGCTTTGAAAGTAAGTCTAGGCCACAAGAAACAAGTCTAGTCTGTAAAAAAAATGGCTTGAGGGATACCTATGTGCTATTTTGGTTCATGCTTCTCAAGCATTGAATCTACTTTCATGAGGAATCATGCTTTGTAAGAATGATATGGGAGATGTAAAAAGTTATGAAAGCATTTGTTCTGGGACAATGTTCATAGATGTGGAGAAAGGGCTGCTACCATGTATTTCATGATCAGGTGAAATGCACATCTGCTAGCCAATATTCCATGTCCTATAACAGTAGAAAGATCTCTGCTGTGGCATTCACCATTGTACCATAACTTGGCTCAGGGAGGGTAATTTTCAAAGGCATTTTCCTATGTTATATAGCCAATCAACAAAATAGCACCATCTTCAAACCAGAGCAGGTAGGGTAGGACTGACTGAGGATTACTCCTGTACTTTCTACATTGCAGACCCCCGTGGAAGGGTAAGTGTGGTCCAGGAAGGGGGAGGGGATTGTCTTTTTTTTAGTCTTATATTAAATATTTATTTTGTTTCAACGAATGAAATGGTCTTTTTCTGCCATCATGTTTCTATTTTTCTGTCATAGAGGTGGTGGGGTCAAGGACAGTATCTGAATTCAATAAGGCATGGCATAAATACAGAAGTATCTTTGAGGGGGATGTAGATAGCATAAAGCTGAGTAGTTGATGTGGACAGGCAGGTTAGTTAGGCCATAGTGGTTTTTTGTTTTTTTTTGCTGTCATATTTCTGTTTCTATGAACTAAAATAAACATTAAGGGCTAGATTTTAAAAGCCCTGAGCGTGTAAATCCTCCCGGATTTACGCGCGCAGGGCACTTGCGTGCCAGTGCGCCTATTTTGCATAGGCCTCCGTTGCGCGCAAAGCCCCGGGACGAGCGTAAGTCCCGGGGCTTCGTAAAAGGGGCGGGAGGGGGCGTGTCTGGGGGGGCAAGTCCAGGGGCGGGTCTGGGGGTGTGGTGACGGTTCGGGGGTGGGCCGGGAGGGCGGTCCCGAGTCCCCCGGCACTGCGGCCTGTGCCGGGGGATGCGAGGCAGTGCTCACAAGTTACGCCTGCTTCAAGCAGGCGTAACTTGCCCAGCAAAGTTAGGGAGGGGGATATAGGTAGGGCCGTGGGGTGGGTTAGGTAGGGGAAGGGAGGGGAAGGTGGGGGGACACGGAGGAATGGAGGCAGGCTGCTCGGCTTGGCGCGCACAGGCTGCCGATTTTGCGCAGCCTTGCGCACGCCGACCCCAGATTTTATAAGATACGCGTGGCTTCGCGCGTTTCTTATAAAATCCGGCGTACATTTTAAAGATCTACCTCAGCATGAATTGAAACTCAAATAAATTTCCCATCCCAAAATGAAAAATGAAAATGAAACAAAATTTTGATCCCTATATATCCCTACTAGGCAGCATAATATTTCAGTCTGTCATGGTGCTGACAGACCAGATCTCACATCCTTCCTGTTGGTAAAGATCGGAACATTCTAGAATGATAGGAATTCATTCAAGAGGCATAGGAGGAGGATTGGGGAGGGGGCGGGTGTGGGGCTGGCTTTTGATTTGGGGGGGGGGGGAGGTGGATCCTTGGTGTTGGGGATAGTCTTGGACTTGGAATGGTGAGATTACAATCTGCATAAGGGATTTGGGACTTTGAATGGGAAGGGCCAGGGTCTGCATCTGGAGGACTGGGTCATCTTAACGAAGGACTGAATGAGTTGAAATTCCCTCTGTTGACCAGTCGTTTCACATTGGGTTGCCTAGCATGGGGGATTTTGAGATGTAGCATGTGCCCTAAGAGTCTGCTACAAGTGTTACATTTTAGCCTATATCAGATACTTGGTAATTAGTGAGTAGGAGAGCATACCAAGCTATTACTATGCACATGCTAAAGCCTAATTTGCATGCTATGTTCCCTCTTTTATATGCAGGTATGTGCTAATTTTAGCATGTCCCCACTAATGTCGTCAAAACCTTATTAAGCATGGATGCTAGGGCCTTAGTGCATAGCGCACTTTTTTTTGAGTATACTAAATGGCCTTATTGTGCACAATAAAATTCAGTGCTGGAGTTTGTAATGGGCATGTGCATTCTATGGGGAATGGACACATTGCATGATCATTTTGACAAACATTTATTTTTATGCCTGGAAAGGTCTATAAGGCGTGAAGCAGGTGATGCAGTGAGTATAGATGCAGATCTTGTGCAGGAATGAAAAACATTTAACAGCCTTTCATTTATTCACTCTTCAAATAACCACATTTTAAATGCATTTTTTTAACAGCGATTCAACTTATCTGCATTGTCTGATTACTGAAGTGTAGTTTATGTGATGGATGGGGATGCTGTTATTTCTTGCAATACGCTTCAGTGCCATTGGGCATAAGCACAACAGAAATCTAACTAGTAATAATACTTTTGTTTACCTCTGCCACATTGTTTCTTGTTAGAGGGAAAACACTCATAAATTGCTCTCATTTCACTTTGCAATTAGTATTCTTTTTGTTGAAAAGTAAAATCTTAAACTATAAAATGGAATGGAGCTTGTTCAGTGCTTTTGCTAACATATCAAAACATGTAGGTGCCATATACTGTATAAAGTATTACAATATTTGGACCCCCCCATACCCCCACCTGTCTATAGATTTAAAAAAAATCTAAGGACCTAAAGCATTCTTAAAATATTATTTTACTATACTTGAATTTTTTTTTGTTTAACCTTTGCTTGGTAATTGGGTTCCAAATCCCAGGCCCAAGCTGATTTTTACATTAGATAGGATGGATATCCCCCCAGTGGCTAAAAATATACTACTCTGAATGGGCTCTGCTGGCAGTTCCCCAGAATTCACCTCACTTGAACTCTGGATCCTTAGAATAAATAATTGCAGTCCATTAATGCTAGGTGACGGTTCCAAGGTGTCAATTGAATTGCAAGAATAAAAGAGAAAATTTTAAGTAACCAAACTCCATAGCCACAAGCTCCATGGTGAACAAAAATAAAAATGTTAGCAGCATATCACAGCAACAAAAATTCCTTACTAAATGAATTAATTTCTGGAAAGCCAGCCCATCCACTCAACATAGGCACTTAGGGGGCTGATATTCAATTCCACTTAGTCAGTTGAGTTCCAACTTACGGCTCGATACAGTAAGGCCGCGGTAAAAACAGTGCGGCAGTGTCAGGCGCACCCTTCCTCCCCACACGCACAGTTCTCTTCACTAACTCCCCCATACTCTCCTCTAATCGCATGCAAATGCATGCCGCGGCTGTGAAGTGTTAGGGAAGGGTTATGCCCGCGCAACCCATTTTACTGTATAGGCGCTGTAACAGCGCCTATACAGTAACCTGGGTGCGCTGGTACCTGTCATTTCAAATGACAGGTACCAGGAAGTGTAAAAAAGTGTAAAAAGTGTTAAAAACAAAAAAACCTGTGTGTTATATAAAAAAATAAAACAATTTTAAATACCTGTCGGAGGGCCGTGGGTCCAGGCGGCCGGTGGGCGGCGGGCAGCCATCAGCGGCATCCGGTAGTCCCTTCTCCCTTCCTCCCTCCCTCCCCTGCCTGGATGAGCGCCAAAATCGCACGGGTGGGTCGGCAGCGGGGGGGGGGGGGGGGGCGGCAGCAGGATCTGGGAGCGGCGGGTAGGCAGCAGCGGGGTCCGGGGGGGCAGCGGCAGCAGGATCCAGGGGTGGCAGCGAGATCCGGGGAGCGAGTAGCGGCAGCGTGTTCGATCGGGCAGGCAGGTAGGTGACAAAATAAAGATGGCCGCCTGCACGGGAAAATCGTGCAATTGGCCGCTGAAGACGTGACGTCACACCCCGTGACGCCAAACGTCGTGACGTCACGTCTTCAGCGGCCAATTGCACGATTTTCCCGTGCAGGCGGCCATCTTTATTTTGCCACCTACCTGCCTGCCCGATCGAACACGCTGCCGCTACTCGCTCCCCGGATCTCGCTGCCACCCCTGGATCCTGCTGCCGCTGCCCCCCCAGACCCCGCTGCCGCTGCCCCCCCGGACCCCGCTGCTGCCTACCCGCCGCTCCCGGATCCTGCTGCCGCCCCCCCGCTGCCGACCCGCCCGTGCGATTTTGGCGCTCATCCAGGCAGGGGAGGGAGGGAGGAAGGGAGAAGGGACTACCGGATGCCGCTGATGGCTGCCCGCCGCCCACCGGCCGCCTGGACCCACGGCCCTCCGACAGGTATTTAAAATTGTTTTATTTTTTTATATAACACACAGGTTTTTTGTTTTTAACACTTTTTACACTTTTTACACTTACCATAGCAGGCCCGAGCCTTGCTACTTTTTCGTTTGGTTTTTTTTTGCTTCGGGAGGAGGGGACCGGACGGGGCTGCAGGAGACCGGACGGGACCAGGGCGGGTAAGCAATGTTTTTACACTACACTACACTACACTAACTCCTACTAGGGGGAGGCGGTAAACTAGCAGGTTAAGGCCGCGGCAGAACAGCGGGTTACGGAGGAGATAATATCAGCGCCCGTTACAGTATCGCAGGGGAATAGCTAATTCCTTCATTATACAGCTTTTTCGTTCATTTACATGCTGGGTGCGGAAAGGGTTTAGGAAAGGGTTTAGGAAGCGCTAAGGACGCGTGAAACTGGAGACTGTATGGCTGGATGGCCTTACTCGTCTGTATTGTGCGCTCCCAGCACGTTACAGACCGGGAATCTTTAACTCAACGTTACTGTATCGACCTGTTAGGGGGTTATTTTCTAAACCCTTATCGCACGCGAAAAGGGGCTTTTCGCGTGCGATATGATGTAAATTAGCTGGAGGGGAAGAGTCGGGGTGGGGGAGGAGTTGGCCGCGGCACCGCTGTCGGTGATAATGTGAGGAACATTATCGCCGGCACAGTAGCACAGTGATTAGCGCCACCTTTCATGGTGGCGCTATTTGCATGAAAGGCTGCAGCCGGCCACATCATGGCCGGTGAAATTGCTCCGCCTTTTGCAGGCCTACTCCCCGCCCCCTTTTTTGCTGGATTCATCATTCTGCGAAGAATTTTTTTTGTTGGATTTGTTGGATTTGCTGGATTCATCATTCTGCGAAGAATGATGAATCCAGCCCTTAGCTTGCTAAGTGGCTCAGTCTGGATATTTGACTGCATTCCCAACTGCCAATTAGCTGGTTAACTGTTTATCTGGTTAAACGGCTGGATAAGTGAAAGGCAAGATGGAGCATTTTGGGATGGAACTACTTATCTGTTGCTGGAAAATTTGCAAAAAATAGCACCCGCGATAAAAAAAAGGGGCAAGGAGAGAGAGAGAGAGAGAGAGACTCTTTATGAGGCTCTCATATAAGTAAATTATTTATACCACTGTAAGAGCGGCATCTAGTACCTAGGGGTGAGATTTTGGTGGTGGGCTAGGTTTTGGGGGGCAGTCTTACATGCATACTAAGAGGTACAAACAGCACAGTTACCATAAGTGAAGATTTAATGTGATTTGGAGTGATGAAAGGTACACAAAGATGAGATTTGTACATTGTACTCTCAACGTAGCTTGATAGCAACTAGGTAGAGAGTGCATCAAGCTAGGTCAAAAGTACACTGTACAAATCTCATCTTTTTATACCTTTCATCACTCCAAATCACATTATCGCAAACCCCGTTTTGGCCTGGAAAAAATGTGTAGTTATTTCCGGTGTTAAATTCCGCGATTAGCATGCATTATGCTATCACATGCAATGTTGAGCAATGAGCACCCCTCATTTTCATTATCTCCTCCAACTTTACTACATTTAAAAAAATTGCATACGCATCTTGCGATGCATTATTTAACACATGCGTTATGGCGTAATCACAGGGGTTAGGGCCCTAATGCCCACAATAAGGTCCTAATGTGATTTGAAAAATGACCCCCTTAGTTAGCTGGATAAGTTGAGTACAGCTATTTGGCCATCCTATATTTAACCATATAAGCTTATCCAGCTAACTATAAGATAGCCAAGCATATTTAGCAGTTTGGCCATGTCACTGAATATCTCGGTCAAGTTGAATATTAGCTTCTAAATCTTTTGGTTGAGGTAGATGAAACTCCCATGAGAAAGTGGAAGAATATTAGGTAGTGTTCTTCTTATTCCTTCTAATGGCTTTGTTGGTAGGCCCTAAAATCCTTGCCGCTCAGTACTAGAAAGCTACTGTAACATTAATCAGACTCAGGCCCATAGGCTATAACTGTTTATTCTGTCGCAGCTTTCTCCCTTTCCAGTATCCTGTAGACTAAATATCTCCACCAGAGCTGAACTCTAGGTCTTAATACTACATAAGAACATAAGATTTGTGATACTGGATCAGATCAAAAGTCCATCAAGCCCAGTAACTTGTTTCTAACTGTGGCCAATCCAGGTCACAAGTACCTGGCAGGATCTCAAAAGGTTAATAGATTCCATGCTGCTTATAGAAACATAGAAACATAGAAACATAGAAACATAGAAAAGTTTATCTCAGGGATAAGCAGTGGATTTCCCCAAGTCTATCTTAATAATGGTTTATGGACTTTTTTCCAGGAACATATCCAACACTAACATATTTTACCATGTCCTCAGGCAATGAATTCCAGAATTTAAATAAGCATTGAGTAAAGAAATATTTTCTCTTATTTCTCTTAAATGTATTACCTAGTAACTTCATTGCATGTTCCCTAGACTTTGTACTTTTTGAAAGAGTAAAAACCCAATTAGCATTTACCTGTTCCACTCCACTCATGATTTTATAGACCTCTATCATATCTCTCTTCAGCTGTCTCTTCTCCAGGCTGCCCTAACCTTTTTATCCTTTCCTCATAGGGTAATTGTTATATTCCCTTTGTTGTGTTAGTTGCCTTACTCTGTACCTTTTCTAATTCTGCCATATCTTTTTTGAGATGCAGTGACTAGAATTCCACACAATACTCAAGGTGCAGTTGCCCCATGGAGAGATACAGAGGCATTATGATATTCTTTGTTTTATTTTCCATTCCTTTCCTAATAATTCCTAACATTTTATTTGCTTTCTTGGCTGCTGCCATACACTGAGCAGAGGATTTCAACATATTATCCATGATAATGCCTAGATCCTTTTTCTGGGTGGTGACTCCCAATGTGGAACTTTACATTGTGTAGCTATAATTTGGGGTGCTCTTCACTATGTGCATCACTTTGCACTTGTCCACCTTAAATGTCATCTACTATTTGGATGCCCAGTCTCACAAGTTCCTTCTGGCTAAGGATGTGCATTTGAGAAAAATAAATAGATAATGATAGCAACATTTTGCTAGGTTCAGGAAATTTCCCAACCCCCCACTTATCTTCTCCATCAGGGATCTGATGCCGGGACCAGGCCCAGGCTGGAAGCTGGGTCCAGATGCCTGGGCTTTGGCCTAGACCAAGGCCCAAGCACAGACCCAACATCAAGGCTCAATCTAGGAGCAGGCCCAAGCCTGAAGGCTGGAGCCCAGGTCTTGTAGGTCCTCTTCTTTCTTCAAATGACGGCATCCACTGGGGACACGATAGAGTGAAATAACTCTGGCACATCCTCCCCAGTGAAGGGAAACATTTTGATGTAATTGAACTTCCTGGGACTTGTGTACCCCACTACTTTTGGGTCGTGACTCTCCTGCTATAGTGGCTAAGGTGATTATTAGGATATGGGGTTTCTGGTGTTACTCTGGGCGCCACTAAGTTCACAAAAGAGGGGCTACGAGAGGAAAATGTTGCTCTCTTTCCTGTTGGGTCTTCCAAAACCAGGAAACAAGGGACTGAAACCCAACCAATCAGTCTCCCAGGGATAGAGAGGGAAGGCAGAGTCTATGAAAGTATAATACTCACAAAAATTGAATGTAAACTTAAAGGGATGGACCCAAAAAGCAAATCGGAAGCCGATCCAGTTGGCTGTATTAGAGTAAAACAATAGGAATCGGATGATCACACGAAGCCCTTTATTTTAATGTAAACTTAAAGGAAACAATTTAACAGTTTGCCTACTAAGAATATAACATAAGTCAGTAGTTCTAAGTTTACAAAAGAAACATTTAAGGCAGAAAGTATAATTTTACAATAGAAAAAAGTATTAATGAAATTTTTTGTTTCCTATATCACCTTTCCACTTAGGATTTCTAATTCCCTGTCTGGTACCGGTACCTGCTAATAGGGAGCTCTTATCAGGTGAGTATTATTAAGATATTATGATATTATGAGTAAACTCAACACCTTGTGTGTGTGTGTGTGTGTGAGTGACTGTTTCCAAAGTTAATTATAAAAGAAAATGATCCTTTCAAAACTTTCTTTCCTCAGGTGTTCAAGCTGAACCTTGGGTGTGATGCAACATAGAAGATACATATGTTTGTTGGTTTTTAATTTTTCTCTTTAATGTTCTCTTTGTTTCACTAAGAAAAAAAAATACCAGTAGCAGCAAGCACAGTTTCCTTATTTTCACTCCTATGCAGTATATATATGTAGCTTTCTCAAATTATTACTATATTGTGTGATGACCAACAATTTTGTGGTGCTCAATGCTTTCACTTAGCTGTCCTGTAATTCCTCCAGACCAGTTCCTATTTTCCTCACTGCAACTCTCCCTTTGTCTTTTCCAGGTGCTGGATGCAGATGACTAAAGGCGGTATGTCTCTTCTCTCTGTCTCCTGGTGCAGGTGTTTGAAGTCCTACCTATCTTTAAATAAATCAAAGCATGTGTTCCCTGAATACATTATCCGTGATCCCGTCTTCTGAAGATGTGTTTAAATAATGTTTCTAAATGTGGTGTCTTTGACATCTTATTGAACTGGTCTAACTTGGTGTGTAAAATAAAGGACAATCAGTACCTCCCTAAACTCACTGAAAGAGGGGAAATGATTTAGTTCAAGTTGGCTCAAAAATCTTTTCACACACACACACACTGGCACACCTAGAGCTCTTAAGTGAAAAGCAGCTTAAACTTACTTATAGTTCCTCTCCTCCGATATATTACTATTCTCAGAGATTTTGAATTAAAGCGGACCCAGAAATATCTAGTTCGTTTCATATGAAATACTAAATAGTCACTTAAATTGCACAGTCACTCTCAGACCAGAATCTGAGTTAAGTACTTGTGCTGTCGAACTTCAACAGCCCATTAACTCTCAGGTTCTATCAATTTATGTAGCAAAAGTTCACAGTGAGCTCAGAAAAGTTTATTTACACTTTTCAGTTAACAAGTAAAAAGAATATTAACAGAGCATTTTTATACACATCAATTTCTCATATTCAGTACATTTTCTCACTACAACAGTCTAACTGAACTAAGCCAATGAAAATCTCTGCGTTTTGGTTATAATTTCAAGTAACTGACTGTTAAACTGACTGGGTTGCTATAATATGAACAACATTTTTAAATCACATTCTCATTCCTTCCTTTCAGTCACACGAGCCAGAAACAATATGCCCTTCTCTCTCTGTCGCTTGTCTCTCCACGTCTCTCCACAGCTCATGGGGGCTAATCATTAGTATATCTCTCAGCATGGAGTTTCCATAAGCCTTAGCTTTGGCAGGACTGACATAGCAAGCTGACAATCAGAATCTTCAGTCTTGCTCTTTCTGCTGAAGTCATTCTACTTCAGTCCTGCCCATCTCTTGTAACTGGATGAGAAGACAGAAAAAAAAACCACAACTGATTCTTCCCAACTCCCCCAAGGTTTCTAAGTCCACCAAAGGTGTTATTTTCCTGCCAGCACTAATACAAAAATGCTGTTTGTTTTGTTATTCCCTGAAGCCTGTCACTTAGAGAATCTTGTCATATTGCTTCAGGTTCTTTACTCTGAGCCATAAGAGTCTCTTCCCCCAGGCAGACAAACACCCAGAGAGGAAAGAAAGCAAGCCACATCCCAGCAATGCTTTCAGGTCGGAAAGAAAAACTAATGTATTTACCCTCTTATGGTATTCTTAACCCCTGGTTATACTTGCATAGGGCATAGGCCTAACACAGCCTAGGCCTACACAAGGCTGAGATTTTTGCCTGGGCTTAGACCTCGTCTGTGGATCTTCTCAAAGTAGGGCCCAGGGAGGATCCTGGCTCTGGAATTTTTCCAGATGGGAGGGATGGGTGATGGGGATGAGAGGCCTTGGGAGGGCCTGTTTTTTTGTTTTTTTTTTTAATGTTTCTTTTGTTTTTTTTAAACTAAAGAAATAAAATAAACCTTAATTGAAATTCATAGAAAAAAATTCCAAAAGACAAAACATAAACAAAATTTTTACCCCTGTACATCCCCTACTCTTGACCTCTTCAGTTATAGCCAAGGGTCACCTTTATGTGACTAGGCTATACATGCATACAGATATCAAAATGTTTCTCTTTTCTTAAATTAATATTTTATTAAGATCATTTATATAAATACAATAAGCTAAATGACAGGTTTCTCATGATAGCTTTAAAGAATTAATAATTGTACTTCATAAACATTAGTATAAAAATGATATCCATTAAAAAAGGGTGGTATTTAGACTCATGAGAATATCAATTTATCTGTTTTTTGGATCCATTGTCACATTTTTGTAGTATCATTTTTAGCTCTCCTATTTGTCTTAATTTCTTAAATTATTTACACTTTTTAGAATAAAAGGCATACTTTTACTTATGACCACTCATACTAAGTCTGCAGTTTACTAATTTAATCAATGTTCATCATTTTACATTTGTTAATGAGATGACTGCATCAATTTTGATACACGTCAGTATAGCAGCACCCAGTTTATTTGGGTTTGTAGTGGTAGTAGTTGCTAAGTAGGAGGAACTGTAAAAAATGCTGAGCACTTTTACCTCCTTAAGAAACAAATGATCAGAATAAAAAAAGGGCTACTGATGAGTTGGGGCTAAGTTCCCCATTTCAATACTTTCAACTATTTCTATCAAAAAGCTATTTGTTGACTTCAAGCAAATAAAAATAACCATATTCCATGCAAAAAAAAAAAAATTGTCTCAGATGCCCTATGTATCTCATGAAAAACCAAATTAGCCTCTTTACATGGGATTTTAGACTGTCTTCTCCTTAGAATTGTATATTATCAGCTTCATTCCAATATGTATGACTTGCATTATCATTTCTGGATATGCTCCCTTGAATATAATAATAATTTTTTAATTTATATTCCGCCTTTTGTGATACTTCAAAGCAGATTACATTTGGTGCTGTAGGTATTTCTCTGTTGCTAGAGAGCTTACAATCCAAGAGGGCCTATTTACTAGGGGTGTGCATTCGGATTGACCGCATTAGTAAAACGCTACTCATATTTTTTTTTAACTTAAAAAATTGATTCGACATAAACGATCGGATTTCCCACATATCCAACATAGATATGTTGGATATGTGGGAAATCGCGATTGTTGAGCCAAAATAAAAATATAAACCCCCTCACCCTCCTTAATCCCCCCCCCCCCCGACTTACCACAACTCCCTGGTGATGGAGCGAGGAGTGAGGACGCCATTTCTGCAATCCTTGGCGAGAAGCATGTGACGTCGGCGGCACGTCGAGTGACGCCGGCGTCACGTGATTCCCGGCTCGTTCGTGCCGGACGGCTCGTTCGGCCCAAAAAGAACTTTTGGCCAGCTTGGGGGGGTCAGGAGGCCGGGAATCACGTGACGCCGGCGTCACTCGACAGTGACGTCGGCGCCACGTGATTCCCGGCGAGTTCGCGCCGGACGGCTCGTTCGGCCCAAAAAGAACTTTTGGCCAGCTTGGGGGGGCCTCCTGACCCCCCCAAGCTGGCCAAAAGTTCTTTTTGGGCCGAACGAGCCGTCCGGCGCGAACGAGCCGGGAATCACGTGACGCCGGCGTCACTCGACGTGCCGCCGACGTCACATGCTTCTCGCCAAGGATTGCAGAAATGACGTCCTCACTCCTCGCTCGATCACCAGGGAGTTGTGGTAAGTCTGGGGGGGGGATTAAGGAGGGTGAGGGGGTTTAAATTTTTTTTTTGCACATATGTACATATACCCAACTCATTGGATTTTTTTTATGTCCATATTGGCCGCAAGTGGGACCCCCTTTCGGACATAAGAAATATGAACATAAAATTTTGCTCTGCACATCCCTGCTATTTACTAAAGGTTTTCTTCCATTTTGTGTCTATGGGAAAAATGCTTAGTAAATGTGGCCCTAAGTTTATACCTGAGGTAATAGAGGATGAAATGACTTGTTCAAGGTCACACGGAGTGTCATTGGGATTTGAACCCTGGCTCTTAACCTGCTATTTTAACCTCGCTACTCCTCCACTCTGTCTGGAGTTATCAGGATTGACTGGTGGTGGTACTTGAATTGGGGACTGCTGAATGAGGGGGTAGTAGTGCCTCTGAGCTACTGAGTAACTCTGAGCTTCTGCTTGGATGAGGGGGTAGACCCTCTGAGCCAGCAGAGGGCAAAGATGATTTTATCACTCTGCAAGACAAGAGACCTCATGGCCAATGCAGAGGTCATACTGCTCTAAGACCCTGCCCTTCTGGGGTGTATTCATAGTGACCTCCTGCTGCGGTGGCAAAGGCAGCATTGGAACAGCTGTAGGGGTTTCAGGAGGTATCAGAGGAGTCACAAATTGTAAATGCCCAGAGGGGGAAAGGATAGGAAAGGAATTCTCCTTCCTACTGGGTCTTCCGATATTAGGAATAGGGGTCTGGAACCCACCCAGCAAGTCTCCCAGGGGAAGAGCGAGAAGGCAGAACCCAAATAAGAAAACTTCAAATGCAAGCAGAGGAAAATTTTACAAATTCTGAGCTGTGTCTGAGATTTATTATCACAAGTTTAAACAGTGAGAAACAAGTAATGAAAAATACTATAAAGGTACCATAACTTGGTTTTCTTTTAATTACAAGTATTTTATATGAAGAAAACTGGTTCCCTAACTACCATAAAACAATCAGATAAGTATGGTTTGAGTATTAACTGCTATCTTTCTATATCAAGAATTTAGTAATTAATGCCACTATGAAGAAAGTGAATCATTGTGTTCCAATTCTGTCTTGCAGATGCAGCAGGACAAAATCAATACTCTCTAATTGCAGGTAGTTAACAAGTGTTTTGTGTTGCTTATTTTCTGTGTTGTTTGACTCTGTATGTCTATTTAACCTTTTTTCCTTTTCTCTTTCCAGTGAACTCTCCAGTCCCTGTGAATTCTGAAGCTTTTGTACTGTATATTCTTCACCTATGTCTCTGGCACACTTACTTATGATAGCTGCTGCAGTGATTCTGTACTCTCTTTCTTTGTGGTGTTGAAAAGTTTCAGCCTAGCTAGACTTTGTGGCAAGTATACACTTAGCTGACTTTATTTAGGTTGACTCTTCGTACCCTCTGCTGCTGGTAGGGGGCGTGGCTTGCTGCAATGCTGCTTGTGGGTGTGGCATGAGAGCTAGTGGGTCCTGGATGTCGTTCTTCGACTGTTTTCCTAGTGCTGTATTGGGTATGTTGTCTCCAGAGCAGTCAGAAACCTATCTATACTCTTTAAATAACAAAATAGCGTGTTCCTCCACTACACTAACCACGTTTATCTAATGGAGTGTACTAAGAGTGTTCCCTCGGTGTTTATTCATGGCAACGAACAAGAACTGGGCTAGCTGAATGTGGAAAACAAAAGATAATTAAATATCCTTATTCTAGCTAGCACAGAGGAATTAAATTCAGATGCTCGCTCATGTATGTTGAGGATTATTTTCATACTTTCTTTCACTCACCTCTCACACGATTACCACAGTGCACTGAGTAAAGGTTCAGGGGCTCATGAATATGTAATCACGACCAGTGACTGTATATTTATATATGCATTCTGTATTTTTATATATGTAATCTGAGAAAGTGCCACCAAGTATTTTCATACTGGGGATGTTATAAGTATGAAAACACTATTATCTGTACTTCTGTGTGCTCTGCCTGTATTCTCAACCTGTTGCAGAGTGATGACTCACAGCGTCAGTCTATTTCCACCTAAGATAAATAACAAAATGGTTCCTCTTACTTTAGAAGCAGCTCTGCTGTTTGACACCTCTTTTTTTCTTTTAGCTTTCTCAGTGGGTCCTGATATCAGTTTTGCTATAAGCAAGCTTGCAGTTTCATATATCCAGCTTGTCTCTCATCCCAGCACACCACTATAGCAAACTAGACGTTCTCCTGAGCCAGATTCTGGTTCTCCTAAATCCGTGCAATTGGAGAGATCATACTTCTTTAGAAGATATGTGTATTCTATATTATTAGAGCTGTATCACTCTCCTTGAAAGAGAAAGCCAAGATCACTTATTATTATATGTTTCTTAAAAGCAAGCCAAAACAGTGGTATATACAGCCACATGTATGTATAGTGATTGGAAAATCACTCACTTTATCACATTACATTTGCCAAATTTGTAGTCAACTTTTATAATGTTATCAATGATTGATTAAAATTCATTGCAGTACAGCCAGGTTAATTAATATTAATGATTAAACTGCCTACCCTGAACCTTACCTGGAATTTACCTTATTTTTAAAACAAATATCACACTAATACAGTCACATATTCTTCAAACATCCATACTGGAGATGTGTGTCTTCCTCTCTGTGCTCCACTGTTGTGTATTTCTGGGATTTCAGAGCAGTCTCTAAAGAGACCTGGCCAGGTGCTTTCTGCTCTCTCTCACTTAGTCAAGGCTCTGGAATTTGTTGCCAGGGGATGTGGTTAGTGCAGTTAGTGTAGCTGTGTTTAAAAAAGGATTGGATACGTTCTTGGAGGAGAAGTCCATTAATGGCTATTAATCAAGTTTACTTAGGGAATAGCCACTGCTATTAATTGCATCAGTAGCATGGGATCTTCTTAGTGTTTGGGTAACTGCCAGGTTCTTGTGGCCTGGTTTGGCCTCTGTTGGAAATAGGATGCTGGGCTTGATGGACCCTTGGTCTGACCCAGCATGGCAATTTCTTATGTTCTTATGGCAATTTCTTAAACCCAGACTAACTGAAATCTACAACTGACACCCCCAGGGAAATCAGTGCTCCAGTGATGACCTCAGCAAAAAATAGTTCTAAGAGGCATTTAGGGCCAGTTTTAACATACATTTAACTTATGGATATCTCCCATATTTGTATGAAGTTGTAGAAAAGAAAGCTTGGGATTTCTGAGAAATAGTTTGAGGCTGAGATGGAATCTGAATTTCTTTATCAGTGAGAAACTTATATGCATCGGTTCATTGGCCCCATTCACATAATTTCCCCCCAGAACGGACTCACAAAATGATGTAACTAGCTCATTTGCATAGACACACCACACTTTCCCTCTGAAATCTCACAAAGCCCCTCCAGAAACACAGGATGAAGTTAGTTAGTCATCTCTGACCTGGCCAATATGGATAATCACCTTAGGCACTTTGGGAAGCTGTGGGTACCTGTTCTAATTGGGATATTTTTGTTCAGTCTGGGGCTCCAAAAAACTTGTGCTCACATCAGGGGCTTCCCTTTACTTATCCCCAGGCTTTGGTTTTTCTGTACTTTATGGGTTTAAGGAGTTCTGAGCATTTTAAAGATCAATTTTGGCAGCATCTAACTGAGGCTTTAAAACCAAAGTGGAAGCTCAGGCAGATTTTCTCCACCTAGAATCTGCCTTTTTATATTTTTTCATTGCTCAGATCCATTTTATACACTTTTAAAAGTTCTTCTGACCTCTGTAAAACCAGGAAGTATCTCCTCCAGGTCACTTCCGGGTTAATGACTCACATGTCAATTCTCCTGCAACTTTATTACACACACACTGCCAGCTGCTCGGCTTCTAATACAGTATCAATTAGCTGATGGCTGTCCTTCAGCTATAGCTATAGGGTAAGAAACTCTTGTAGCTACTTCTTTTAATTTTCTATTTCTCAGTCTCTCTCATATATTATTATAGATCCATGCAAAAACAAAAACAAATACCATTTTCTTGCTGTACTGGCCACAACAGTCGCAATGTCAGCAATTTATCCAGTATTTTCAGTAAGTATTCCAGGGACCATGACAGCCTCACTGAACATGCAGAATTCATAGCATCCAGACAGAATCATAATAACTCTGACATATTTCTAGCAACTTTCTTTCCTTGCAGGACCTCAAGATACAGGCAAGTTTATTATATTAAAAAATATATATATATACCCCCCTTACTTATTTTATTTTATTTTATTTTATTTTATTTAACATTTTTCTATACCGGCATTCGTAGGACACATCACGTGGTTATGCTGCCATCCTCTGCCCCCACTCCCATTCCCACCCTGGAGAAAAAGGATTGGTCGATGGATTTTTGAAAGAAGTTGCTGGAAACAAGGAAGCATTCTGAATCTGAACTACTGGAAGGCTGCCTAACTTTTGGAGAAGGAATCTGAACTGGTTTCCTTGAACCCAGACTTTTTTTTCTTTGAATCTGATCTGTTTGTATCCATACCTGAACTTGAGCTGTATACTCTTTAACTGTTTAATTTGCTATCTGGATAAACTAGACTTGGATCCTGACAGGAATTAGGAGCAGGGTCAGTGCTAGCTTTTTTGCTGCCATGTGTGAAAAATTACTGTGTGGCCCTCCCTCACCGATTCATTCAGTCTCTCTCCTGGGCCCGCCAAATAAAGCTCAGCTTACTCCTGCAATCCATATTTCTAAAAACTGACCCCCCCCCCCAAACCAGAACCCACGGATAGGGAAGGGTATTAAGTACCCTAGGCAAACCTTATAGCCTTGCAAACATGCCCCACCACACACTCCCACACCCTTTACAGACACACACAAATTATGCATTCATAACACATTTTGCAAGAAAAAGAACATTCAAAATTATAGTCTTCTGAGGCAAAAATATCACTTACAACACGCATATTGGGGCGGATTTTCAGAGCCCTGCTCGCCTAAATCTGCCCAAATCCGGGCGGATTTAGGCGAGCAGGGCCCTGCGCGCCGGTGAGCCTATTTTACATAGGCCTACCGGCGCGCGCAGAGCCCCGGACTCGCGTAAGTCCCGGGGTTCTCCGAGGGGGGCGTGTCGGGGGCGTGTCGGGGGGGGCGGGCCCGGTCGTTGCGGCGTTTAGGGGGCGTGTTGGCAGCGTTTTGGGGCGGGTACGGGGGCATGGCTACGGCCCGGGGCGGTCCGGGGGCGTGGCCGCGCCCTCCGTACCCGCCCCCAGGTCGCGTCCCGGCGCACAAGAGGCCCGCTGGTGCGCGGGGATTTACGCCTCCCGGAGGGAGGCGTAAATCCCCCGACAAAGGTAAGGGGGGGGCTTAGACAGGGCCGGGTGGGTGGGTTAGGTAGGGGAAGGGAGGGGAAGGTGAGGGGAGGGCAAAAGGAAGTTCCCTCCGAGGCCGCTCCGATTTCGGAGCGGCCTCGGAGGGAACGGGGGTAGGCTGCGCGGCTCGGCGCGCGCCGGCTATACAAAATCAATAGCCTTGCGCGCGCCGATCCAGGTTTTTTGCAGATACGTGCGGCTCCGCGCGTATCTACTAAAATCCAGCTTACTTTTGCTTGCGCCTGATGCGCCAGCAAAAGTAGGCCAATTCGCGCTATTTGAAAATCTACCCCATTACATTTACATGCACTGCTGGGGTGCCAACCAGAAAACCCTGCAAAAAAAGAACCTTGGAACTCCTATGGAATTAGATTTTTTGTAATGTGTATTGTGGGCTTGGCCTTCAGAACGCCGTGAATAAATGGAATTATCATTACAATATAGTAAACCTCCAATACAAAAACAATCCTAACAACCTTATCTATGAAAAAGCAATACTGCACATATTTCACCAGGCTCTGGATCTTATTAGGAAGCCAGGTTGCTATATATCCCCACACAGAAATTATATGCCAGCAAAATACCTCACCTTGGTCACATATGCAGAACACAGAGAGATCCTGACCAAATAAAGAAACCAGAATAAAGAAACCAGAAAGTATGAAACAGAAATATGCTGAGAAGAACTGGAACCCACAACAAGCCAGTCTCTATATGCAAAGAAACAATGGTAAAACAGAAACATTACCATTCTTCATAAAACGTTAAATAATAAAATCAAGAAATATAAAATATCATAATAGTAAAATCATATTCATAAAAAGAATATTTCAAACCAGTTAATGAATAGAATATTGAAAATTTCCCAAACACCAATAAAATATTTCAAAACAACTGATGAATAAAAATTCCAATAATTAAAAAATGTTCTATTCCCCTCCCAAATTTAAATATTTCAAAATATCAAATTACACCCAATAATTAAAACTCCCTCTTTCTCATATACACAGACTCCCTCTTCCTTACAGATACATTATGTATATGTGCAGGCCCTTGAGAGCTTGTATATGACACATTGGCTCTCACAGGCACACATACATAAGCACACTAGTTCTCACACTGACACAGAAACACACACACACACACAGGTTCTCACAGATACACACAGGCTATCAATCGCTTTCATATACATACAAGCTCACACACATACACACACAAACTCCTGTTGTCATCGGGCCATGGTAGGTTGAGCTCCACCACAACCATGCGGGCCTTCTGTTGTAGGACCAAAAGAAGGAATTAACCTGAGCTTACTTAGCTACTAAGAAGAAGTTAAGCAAATGGATCCACCCATCAGTCATCTCAATACAGTACATAATTAAATATACTTCAAACCATTACCCATCTCAACTCTATAGGATGCAATGTGGGAAAAAAAAAAAGAAAAATATTTGGTGGAAAAATTGTTGTCTTAGACCTAGATTCATCATTTTGCTATAAATTTTGCATGAATAATGCCTGTGATAAAAAACAAAAAAGGGGGCATGGCTAGGGTAATTTTTGAGATATTGCAATGCATGCTAAACATCACATCCAGACATTTCCATGTTTTTGGATGGAGAGAGAGAGAGAGAGAGAGAGAGAAACTTTTTTTAAGGCTCTTATATAAGTATTTATACCATATAAGTATTTATTAGGGGTGTGCGTTCGTTTCCAATGTATTGGTAATCCGCAACGTATAGGGCCATATTCGTTGTATTCGTGGGGAAGCGAAACGTATCCCAATTCCCCATGAATACAATGAATCTTCACCGAATTATTCGGCTGCCTAAAGGAGTGAATTTAAACAACCCCCCCACCCTCCTGACCCCCCCACGACTTACCAAAACTCCCTGGTGGTCCAGTGGGGAGTCCAGGAGCCATCTCCTGCGCTCACACCGTCGGCTGCCGGTATTCAAAATGGCACCGATAGCCTTTGACCTTACTATGTCACAGGGGCTACCGGTGCCATTGGTCGGCCCATGTCACATGGTAGGAGCAATGGATAGCCGGCGCCATCTTGTGCTCCTACCATGTGACAGGGGCTGACCAATGGCACCGGTAGCCCCTGTGACATAGTAAGGGCAAAGGCTATCGCCGCCATTTTGATTACTCGTAGCTGACAGCCCGAGTGCAGGAGATGGCTCCCGGACCCCCGCTGGACCACCAGGGACTTTTGGCAAGTCTTGGGGGACCCTCCTGACCCCCATAAGACTTGCCAAAAGTCCCTGGTGGTCCAGCGGGGGACCGGGAGTGACCTCCTGCACTCGGGCCGTCGGCTGCCAGTATTCAAAATGGCGCCGATAGTCTTTGCCCTTACTATGTCACAGGGGCTACCGGTGCCATTGGTTGGCCCCTGTAACATAGTGAGGGCAAAGGCTATCGGCGCCATTTTGAATACTGGCAGCCGACGGCCCGAGTGCAGGAGGTTGCTCCCGGACCCCCGCTGGACTACCATGCGCCTGGCTGCACGTGCATGTTATAAAATTAGGCTTAGATTTGTGCACGCCGGATTGCGCGTACAAATCTACACCCGCGCATAGGTACTAAAATCTGGCCCTATATGAAAAATACAAGGTGTAACTTAATATGTTTCCTGACTAGCTTTCAGGAGTTAATAATGGCCTTTTCCTCAAGTCCAAGTTAAAATCTGAATTCTCACTGGAATGGTTTGTGGTAACAGCAGATTGAAATACTGCTATGGGTCAAGCTTCTGATGGGGGAGGGCAGTTTTCGAAAGAAGTGCTCAGCAACATTCTAGAATTATTTTGTCCATGGATGGATGGACAGACCTATTTTGTACAATTACTTTCCAACATTGTATTCGATAGAAAGCAAGTGTAAGGTATGACAGAATGAGTGTATGCAAGTCAGTATAAAGTTGCGAATGAAAGGAAACAGAGCCATAATTTAGTATAAGAGAAGTGGTATGAATATTGATTAGGATAATGTAAGGTTAGGCCAAAATTTTTTAAAAAAATTTCTTTCTATAAAGTTATTTATTATATACAATTTATATTTTCTGCCAATCAGGTAAATTTCAAAAACATAAAAACTAAAATTTGCTATACTGTTATTCATGGTGAAGAAAATATTCAAACTCTGGGATGGTAACTTTCAGACCGGCATGCATGCACACATTTGTGCATGCATACGTTGGCCCATGCACAAGTACATGGCCAGGTAAGTGGCTATTTTTTAATATATGCATGCAAATGCGCACATGTTATAAAATTGAATGGCCATGCGCAAGTGTGCCAAATTTTAAGTGGGCATGCGCATGTGCACGCGTAAATTGGATTCTAAAAGGAGTGCGCACCAATGTCACTCCCAGTTTTACCAGTTTGACCCCAGTTCACCCAGTTAAGATATAGATCCTCCAATCCCCCTGGCTTGATAGCCTTCACTCTAGCCCCAACTCTTAAAACCCCACAGATCTGCCTTTCTTTAAATTTTAATTTACATAGGATCCATAGCAGAAGTGAAGTTATGTGGCAGGGGGCCTTGGCGCGCTCCAGGTTGCGTCAGTATTATGCGCACATCTTTGGTTCATGCCCTGTAATGCCCATGCCCCACCTAGACTGCGCCCAGCCCACACCCCTTTTTGAAACTTTCAAGATGTGTGCACTGTGTGAGATATGCATGTGTCTCGCCAGCTTTTAAAATCCGCTTGGCGTGTGCGAACCCGACTTCTTTGCACATCCCCTAATTAATGTGCGCATTGGGCTTTTAAATGTCACCTCTTAGTCTGTGTAGATCAGATGGACCAATAGAAAAACAGCAAGACAAAAAAGTGGGTTTTAAAAGGCTAGAGCTGTGATCTCTGAAAGAATAAGTAGCATTTATGGTTTTTTTAATGCAGCCTTTGCATGGACAATTTTAGCCAGGGTTTTAAACAGGGGAATGCAGTTAAATTTTGTTTCTATAGAGAAATAGGAACTTATTTCTCTATAGAAATAACACTTATTATTTTTTCCTATTTTTTTCTCATGCATGCATTTTTTCAAAATTGTCGACATCATTTCCATAGGAATTAATGGGAGCTGTGTAATTGCCAATCTGCATAATATATTGTGACTTGAGGCTTGCTAAAGGTGAATAAAAGATGTGCATGTATTTGGGCTAAGGGTATTTGTGGGCAGAGTGGAGGGCATTTATAGAGCATTAATGGTGGCTTTCTCCTGTGATCTTCTTATGATGGTAGCCATTTGGGGTTTTCTCACTATTTGCGGTCCCGAGTTCATAAAAAAACATTTGGTTTTTTTTCAAATCCTTTGTTTTACTCGGTTAAAAACTTGTTGCCTTCAGAAATCAGATCAGAGGAGATGAAAGGCAATGATATTAAAACTGGTACTGGAGGAAAAGTATTGAAAAATCTCACAGCCCATGCAGAGTAACACTGCAGACATGGAATAAGGAAGCAACATGTCGTACAAGATGTGAATTCTGATTCTTCATTTAGCAATGAACTTTCACTGTGATAGAAAGCAGCAGGTGAGAGAAAGAAAGGCAGGGAGAAAAAGCAATGAGTGAGACAAAGCACTGGCAACCTGCTGCCCTTTACCAATAGCCCTCGCACTGGGAGGAAGGGCGATGTTAATTTAGCGATGGTTTGGAACGTAAATGATTCTAGACAAAATGAGTACTTATGTCATTATAAGATAGATTGAACCTCAAGTAAAGGCTGAGAATGTTTCCGGTGGGATATTACTGGTCAAGGTTACTGCGGCTGTAAAATCACTATGCATTTCATAAATCTTTTAATGTGGAGAATTGTAGTGTTTCATCTTCTCACTGGAGCTCAGGTATGGAAGGTGAAGCTGTGAAGTTCTTTATGGGCCAGATATGTACAAAGAGTTTTCTTCCATTTTGGGTCTGATTCACTAAGTTTTTTCTTCTATTCTGTGTGGGGGAAAAAAAGCTTAAATGTAAATATGGAAAATCGTGCTAAGCAAGTAAGTTTATCCTGTTATCTTTATTTAATTTTTCAGCGTAGGTGTGTCAAATTTTCAGAAAATACGTGCAGCGATGCAATCGGGTCTCCCCCTGTTCCCTACCAGTCCTCTCCAATTAAGGAGCGGACTGGGAGGGAACTTCCCTCCCCCACACCTAAACTCCCTCCCTCTTCCCCTCTCCTCTCCTCCCCACCTCCTAAACCCTTCCTTTGCACTTAGGTATTTTTTGTTTTATTACTTACTACTCCTCTGGAGCAGAAGTAATCTGTACGCGCCAGCCAGCTGCTGGCGTGCGTTTCCCTGGGACAGCGTAGAATGGCACTGTCCCGGCCTGCCCCCTGCCCCGCCCCCTCCCCGTCCCTCGGCCTGCACCATCAGAGAGGCCCGAAACTTGTGCACATACCGGGGTTTACATGTGTGGCTGGGCTTGTTTTAAAATGCGTGCGGTGTGTGCAAGGCCCAGCCACACGTGTAAACCCTGGGTTTTACACATGCAGGCCTTTTAAAACCAGCACTAACCAGCTAAGTCATCATAAAAAAATTCCATCAAGCCCATGAATTCCACACTCTCTTTCCTTCCACATGTAAAAATTAAAAAAAAAAAAGTCCCACAGTCCAGTCCCCATACTCTCCTACATATAAAATTTGAAATAAAGGTTCCCTGCAGTCTGATCCCATCCACTCTTTAAGTAAAATTTTAAAAAGATTCCATGAGTCCCTTCACCTCCCCAACCTCCTTCCAGGCTGTAACAATTAAAAAAAATAAAAAGGTCTTCTGTTCCACTCTCCTGCCCTCCATCCCTCCCAACTGTCATTTTTTTAAAACAAAGATCCCCGTGGTCCATCTCTCCTGCCTGCTTCCCTCCCTTCTGGCAAAAAAAAAAAGTACCTGAGGGGGAGTCCCTGCCTCCCTCGGATTCATGAGAGGATTGAGGACCCTACCATAATAGAGTTCTCAACATCCGACTTGACTGAGAGGACTGAGTATGGATGGTGAAGGAGTCCTGGGCTACCAGAAAGGAATTATTAGAAAGAGGAATTTCTGCTGTCATATGCTGCTAATGCTGTATGTATTTCTTTTCACTATGAAATCCACTCTATCCAGTGTGAAATCACCTTGAGCCCAATGCACTACAACAGCTGGTTCAACACAGTAACCAGGGAAGGAGTTTGAACCTCCCAGTATAAAGCAGTTTAACACTCTCACACACTCACACACACACACACACAAGTATACGGGAGTAATTTTCTAATTTCCAGCATTACTACAAAGTCAATTTCCTGCAGATTTAACATGCTCACACACTCACACTCACACACTCACACTCACACACACACACACACACACACACACGCACACAAGTATATGGGAGTAATTTTCTAATTTCCAACATTACTACAAAGTCAATTTCCTGCAGATTTAGCACCAGTTTTCAAAGTGAAAGTATGCACTTCCTTTCACTTTGAAAATTATCTTGGGAAAACTACCTGTACATATTTTATTCCTGCTAATTTGTGTGGGTAGTTTTCCTGAGAAAAAAAACATGTGCATACTTTTGAAAATGAGAAGTTAAGCGCTTAAGTGAGAGCCCCTCCCCAATCCCCAGGAATGCCTCTTCTCACAGTGGATAGAGTTACACGTGTGCTGGCACTGCACACAGCAAGGTCAGTTTTCTAAGCGTCCGTTTCCACAGGTAATGCACTCTTTTACCCATGGAAATGGCTTTGAAAGTTACCTTCTCTATATTTGTTCCAGTTCATTTTTTATTGTTTCCACTGTGATAGTCTATAATAAACAATGTCACTGCAGGAGATACTTTATGATGGGAAGCAACATATCAGCACAAAAAAAAACAATATATCACCATAAATGTGGAGGACAACTTTCAGTAGGGATCTAGATGCCTGACCATGAAGTTAGCTACCTAAATCCCTGAGTATGATAATTGCCACTGGCAGAACAGCTACATATAACTTCGACCTGGCTGTCTTTAGCTGCTTTGTAGGTAGGCATTCCAAGGAGTCCAGAGGAATTGTGCCCCAGAACCCCAGCTGCACAAATAGCAGATGCAAAGCATGCAGGTACCTTCGTGCCCATATACCTTCAGGCAATTTCCAAAGAGATACTACCCAGGTCATTATTTTGAGTAGCTGTCAGAAGAGGAAAATTAAGCAGCTTGGTCTGAAACAGTACAGTGGAGGAGCAAGAAGGTTCTGTTGCTTGCCTGCAGCAGGGAGTTACCTTCTTCTAAGGGGGAGATGGGGACGAGGGAATCACAGCTAAATTGTTGGGGGAAGGAGATCCTATATCCCACTACAAGCATCCTCCTTATTGAAAGCAGCTCCAGAGGGCATCATAGGACCAAGGATTCTGGATGGAGTTGAAGAACTTGATGCTTGTTTTTAGCAATGCTTGTCATCTGAAAAACAGGTGGGAAGATGACTGATGTACATCTCAGGGAATATTTCCATATTCTTATTAAAGTAACACCATAATGTTTCGGGACTTGCACTGGATATGTTGACTAAGCTGTATCTTAAGCCTATTGATATATTTTTTTTTGCATTATTTAATCTACCTGCTGCTTCTATATCTCTGCCCACCTTAATATTTTGTGCCTCATTCTGTCTCTTATGTTCTAGTGAAGTGCTTATTGGTAAATCTACTGAAGATGTTTGACATCCATTAAATAAAATATTATAGTAGAATTTCCTATGTGCCGAGGTTATATATTCAATTATGTACCTGACCAGTACGTGGTGGCACCACAGTATACCATACTGAATGAGGATATGCAAAATGTTTTGGATCAAAAGTGTCAGATTCTTTCTGAAATAAAAATGTCGCATATTGTATATGCACATAGGCATATTAGCAATAAACTACTGAATTTCCTTTTTTTTTTTCTAGAACTTACCATTAGTTTTAAGAGATTTCACACTTTTTGCCTTTTGCTAGAAAAGGTTTTCCACAAAACCCAAGCACAAAGGTCATTGCAAGATAGAAAGTGGTGCTTTCTCACAAGTTATTTACAAATTTGACATGCCATTTCTTTGTACATCCTTAATCCTGTCTCAGCACAGAGGAAGGTTTCTAAACTTAGAGACCTTCCCAGGAAGTAGAGGAAAGGGGATGAAATAAGTAGCCACCTCTTTGAGAGTGGATGTTGGGATTCCAAGGGAGAAAAAGTCCTGGGAGACTGAGGAAGGAGCTAGTCCTAAACCAGGATAGTTCGAATTCTGAAGTAATCCCAGTGGTGTGAAAGTCAGCAGTAAAGTAACTCTCAGGAAAACATAAGGAGTCGGGAGCTGCCTCAAAAAAGAGATGATATTTTCCACATCCAAAGTTTCCTGCATTGGAGGATGGTAGAGAAAGTTGTGTTGGCCTGTGGATGCGTTTGCCAGTTTATTGAGTACCAGTCATGTGGATAAGATTACTAGTTTATATGCATGTGTGATCTCATAATGCTCTGTCTCTATAGAACAGAGAATGGTAATTGGAGTATCTGCTGTAGCTATTTTCCATGCTATAAATTTCTTCAGCAGAGAGACTGTTTTCTTTGGTAACCACGCTCCTTGTGTCCAGGATGTTGCTTTGTGTATGAATAGGAAAGACACTGATTGGGTCCTCCCAGTGGCTCAGTGAAAGTGCTGTGCACTGCCATGCAGAAGGTCCTGGTTCGTTCCCTGGCAGCCTTCACTGGGGCCAGGGGGTAGGGAATGATGGTCATCCCTCAAGGGTGTTATCTTGTGGCTGGAGTCAGGGCCCATGCTTGCAGGGGTCTGAAGTGATCCCTGATGCATGGCCCTGGTCCAGAATTGTCACTGCAGCGATCAGATAAAAGTACACAGGTAGTTATGCATGAAAGATCATTACGCCAGATCCCAGTCCTGGTTCTGATTGAGCTGGAGACCTGAAAGAGCAAGAACAAACTACCTAAAAAAAAATAAAATAGAGTGATTACTTTCACCAGAGTTCCTTTTAAAGAATATTCCTTTCTCCTTTTTCTCTTGGACTTAACAATATACATTTTTTTGTGTGTGTGTGATCGAAGAGCTTAGTTGTTACCATTATTAGATAGATATATTTTGAAAACCAATGTATCCAAAATTTGAAATATAAGACCTGGCCATCATATTTAGATATATTAAGTTTTATATACCTTCACTAGGGACCCAGCTTAACGGTTCACAACAAAAATAAAACATGCAGCTAAATATATCATACAACATTAATAAAACTAAAGTACATTTAAAATAAATTATTAAACCTAAAATACATTAAAATACATTATTAAACCTAAAAACATTATTAAACCTAAAATACATTTAAAATACATTATTAACCTAAAATACATTATTACACCTAAAATACGTCATAATAAACTAAAAACACATCTTAAATAATCCTAAAAGTACTTCATAGAATAGTACTTAAAATATAAAAGTAATTAAATAAGATCAAATCAAAAACCTAGATCACTTTAAAACTATTGATGACTAATCAGTAAGAAGGATAATACTAGCTAAGACAGCAGAATCATCGCTCTACTCTCCTGGTAGGGGCACTATCATCAAATGATTAGGACTATAGGTAAAACATTGATCATTTTTAAGGTTGGCTTGAATAAGCCTCACTAAAAAGCCAGGTTTTAAGGTCTAACTGTTTATAGTTAGACTCAAGTCTAATTGCTGTTGGTAGTAGATTCCAAATTTTGGGCCCAGCCAGAGACAGGGCTCTATCTCTAACCTGATTCAAGTGAGCTGATTGCACTGCTGGTAGTCAATAAGCCTTTATTAGCGGAGCGTAGATTTCTTTGGGGCACATGTAGTTTAATAGCAGCGTTCAGCCAGTCAACCTTTTCGCTATAAATTAATTTATGCAAAATACATATAGATTTAAATTTAACCCGGTATTCAATTGGTAGCCAGTGTAGGTTGATTAAAATAGGGGTAATATGATTGCTTTTCTTTACCCCAGTTAAAATTCTTGCAGCCACGTTCTGCAAAACCTGGAGTGGCCGGGTGGTAGAAGTGGGTAAACCTCATAGGAGTGAATTACAGTAGTCCAAACTACTAAATAAAAGTGCCTGGAGTACTGTACAAAAGTCATTTTGATCCAACAAAGGTTTCAACCGTCTTAGCATAAGTAATTTTGCATACCCTTCTCTTACTTTGCAGGCAATATGTTTTTTGAAATTAAATTCTGGGTCATTGATTACACCCAAGTCTCTAATATTTTCGGCGAGTTTCAGAGTTGTTTGATCTTGCAAAATTATCTGGTTAGAGCTGTTAAAGGAAATTTTCCTTTCAAGTAGGATTATTTCGTTTTTTTCGATGTTCAACACAAGTCTCATCTGGGTGAGTACTTGTTTTATGGCCTTCAAATATATTGACATAAGCTTGTAAGCATTGTCAACTGAATCTTCTATTGGTAGCAAAATTTGAATATCTTCTGCATATAAAAAATAGGTCAACCCAAGATCCGACAGCAAATGGCATAGTGGCAACATATAAATGTTGAACAATGACGCAGAAAGTGAGGATCCCGGTGGAACCCCGGTGGTAAGATCAAATTTGTTAGAATATGTGTTTTTTACTTGCACTTGAAAAAAACGGTTTGATAAGACTTAAACCAGTTTAAAACCGTCCCAGTAATTCAAATTTCAGATAGCCTCTGTAATAAAAACTGATGGTTAACGGTATCAAAAGCCTCAGATAAATCTAATAAAATCAGAAGATATGATTTCCCATGGTCCATTCCTCTAAGTACTGTGTCTAACAGTGAAAGTAATAAAGTTTCAGTGCTAAAATGCCATCTAAAACCAAATTGAGTGGGGTATAAAATATTATTAGAATCAAGATAAAATGAAAGTTGTTTAAAAATTATCTTTTCAATCAGTTTTGCTAAAAAAGAGAGGTTTGAGATAGGTCGATAGTTGTTCAAAATTGTGGGGTCCAAATTCTTTTTTTTAAGGATGGGCCGGACTACAGCACCTTTGAGATTATATGGAAGCTCACCCTCCCTTAAGGAAATATTAATAATTTCGGTAATGGTTGGTACGATAGTCTCAGTAATCAATTTCAAATCTGTGATACAAATAGAATCTAGTGGGTGACTGTTGGGAGTTAGCAGTCTGCTAGGGAGTTAGCAATCTGCTGGAGTTAGCAATCTGTTGTTATTTAGGAGAGTTGTGGGTGGATCCTTGGACCAGTGGCAGATGACCATGCCCCTGGGGGAAGATTCCGAGAGGGACCACCGGTCAGGCTCAGAGTTAGGAGACAGACACACACCAGTTCTTTTATTAGACAATATACTGAACCACCAGAGGTGGCAGTAGTGAGATGGAACGCCCAGCTGAGCTGTTGTCCCTCAGATACTGGAACAGTGATCCCTGGAGACTGACTTGTAGAGAAACTGAAATATAGTGAGTAGGGAGGGTATGCAGAATTCATGTACCGAACCTGATGGTAACACTCACACAATGTTTCATGGAAGCCCAGGAGCTGGAATGTATAGGCCCTCGAGGAGCGAGTACCTGGTTCCAGGGAAAGCTCTGAGAGAGCGATCGTAACTCACTGATGTAGTTGGCAGTGATGACTTCCAGGCAGAAGAGAATATGGAGCAAGTCTGGGAACGAGGGCCCTCGAGGAGTGAGTACCGTTTCCAGACTGTCACCTGAAAAACAAAGGAGAGAGCGAGGCCCCCAAGGAGGGGGTACTCCTGGTAAGTCCAGGGAGACAGAGTAGCTTAGGTAGAGTAACCCAACCCATACCCTTGCTAACCCAATCTGTTAGCAAATTCTAAGACCTTATATATCCGTCGCGGGTGATGTCATCTCAGGGAGACGCCCCTGAGGTTCGTGCCATTGCTGGTACTTCAGTCGGGGCCGTGCCATGTGCGCGCCCCTAGGCCTCCAGGAAACATGGTGGGTTGCAGCTTCTAGCCGGTCCAGGGACGCCGGAGGACCTCAGCAGAAGGACGCTGCAGCAGCCAATCTTCCCGTGGACGAAAAGGGAGGCGCCAAAGAGGTAAGGAGGGTGGAGAGAGGGCGTCGGGAGCCGACGGACACAACAGTGACTGGCTGTATTTCTAGTGTAGAAGATTCATCGAAGTCGGCCTATTTATGAGTATCTTTTGAATTTAGGGTAATTATCTGTTGTTTAGAGCTGTCAAAATTGTTTAACAGCTTTTTGATCTTGTCTTTAAAAAAACCAGCAATTTCATTACAGCGATCTTCGTCGAGATTTGAAGTTGATTGATTCCTGTCTGAGGTTAACTTGTCTACAATATTGAATAGAGATTTGTGATTGTTAGAAAATTTGTGAATTTTTTTCCCGTAATATTCACGTTTTGCGGTATCCATTAATTTTTTATAGTGCGCTAAAAATATACGATAATTAACTAGATCTTCTCTGGATCTACTCCTTCTCCATGTTTTCTCTTTTTTCCTTAGAATTTTCTTATTGGACCTAATTATTGCATTGTACCAGGGATTTTGATTCTTTTCCTTTGCTATAGTTTTTATACGGACCGGGTTAATTCTATTGGCAATTTCATTAGTTATGTCCAGCCAGGAATCTACTGCAGCTTGGGAAGAAGCGAGGTTGATATCCGTTAGTTTTCTTGAGAGTTCAGTGATCAGCTCCTCAGTCTGAAATGGAGGACGCCAGGTAAATTGAAGGGGCTCAGCCGGAATAGGTTCTAAATTTTTAACAGACTGTAAATTTGCTTGAATCAAGAAATGGTCTGACCAAGGGACTGGCGTAATATAAAAGACTGAAATGGCACAAGAACCTTATAGAGCCCTTTTGTATGTATTTTCAATGATTCTAATTTATGTTGGAGAAATAGCCAAAATGTTTTTAAAGGTTTAAGATGTGTAGTTAAAGGTTTTAAGACCATATCCGATCCAGTTATCAAACTTAATTGGATTCCATATAATATTTTAGTTATACATCCTGGTTGCTGGTCCCTTATACCACTTAACATTTTTCTGTTTTTCTTCTCAACCCAGTTCAAATGGCACAAGAGCAAATCTCACCTGCTTAATGAAGAGCAGCTCAAAAGATTAGGAACAAAGCATTTCACAGAGAACTATGGTTCTTCAGATATGTGAGTGCAGGGGTGGCTGCTTAAGCCATAAATGCTTTCTGTCAGTTTTGGCTTTTATCTCGGATGCTCCTGAAGGAATCTGGATTAACATAATGAGAATGTTCATGAACCGTCTCATTATAATCTGTGCAGGACTGAAAACGCACTATGTCTTATTATGGAGCTACAGCCCAGACACCTCTAAAGCAGCTGAATTATAGGAAGACAGGGAGGCTGTTGCAGATTTACTAAATGCCAGTTCTTGGCATCTTTAAACAGTTTTTTTTGGGGGTTTTTTTTTTTTAAATACAGTTGGGAATAATATACATAAAATTTCAGATGGTTATTTTATTATTTTGTCAGGCGGATAACAATTCCCGTTCCAACCAGTTGGTTTACCATGACCCCTGTTTAGCTTAGAGATGGTGAGATTCAGTTGTTTTGTAGCAACTGAATTTCAGACCTTTTTAAGTGATTCCAGAAGGTGAAGTGGGCCTTTTGGGAGAGGGAGCACATGGTCTACAGCATTGGTTCTGACAGACTCATTCTTGGCCTTATCATACATTTTGGAATAGTGACTGACAGGGCTTCCCAACCTGTCCTGGCAAACCTCATAGCTAGTCAGGTTTTCAGAATATCC
The DNA here is from genome assembly GCF_901001135.1 of Rhinatrema bivittatum. Taxonomy (NCBI): domain Eukaryota; kingdom Metazoa; phylum Chordata; class Amphibia; order Gymnophiona; family Rhinatrematidae; genus Rhinatrema; species Rhinatrema bivittatum. Next base: position 375,617,339 of record NC_042618.1, read on the forward strand.
ACAGTGAATATACATGAGATAAAATTTGTATATAGTGGGTCTCCAATGTATGTAAATGTATTTTTTGCATATTCATTGTGGATATCATACACATATACCTTCAGGCAATTTCCAGGGATAACCAAGAGAAGTTTGGGAAGCCCTGGACTAAATTCCTGATTCACTAAAGTGAGGGTGGCCAACTTTGGTCCTGAAGAACCACAAACAGGCCTCGTTTTCAGGTTATCCATAATGAATATGCAAGAGCTTGAGTTGCATACAATGGAGGCAGTGCATGCAAATCTATCACATGCATATTCATTATAGATAGCCTGACAACTAGGCCTGTTTGTGACTCTTGAGGACTGGAGTTGGCCACCCTTGCATTAAGGCTTTTCAATCATTCTGTGTCTATGGGGAAAAAGCTTAGTGCAGTGGTTTCCAATCCTGTCCTGGAGGACCCCAGCCATTGCATGGAAATTTATCTCATACATATTCATTGTGGATATTCTGAAAACCTGACTGGCTAGAGGTCCTCCAAAACAGGTTTAGGAACCACTGGCTTAGTGAATCAAGCCCCATATGTGTATTAAAAATGTTAATTTTAACCAGTATACTGAGTCAATATGAGCAGGCAGTGCTGTAACATTTGAACAATATGAGAGCTTGTAAAATAACTTATCTTGGAGGGTGTTATGGTCATGGACCCTTGGGCTGGCTGAGACTGCAGATGTTGCACTGTGAGGACCCACAGTGAGTGTCGCAGCCGGGAGGCGGTGCTGAGGAGAGACTCCGGAGAAGTCCAAGGTCCCCCCAGGAGGAGCCTGTAGGGACCCGGACCTCTTGGACTTAGGTGGGGCCCTCTGCGACCAAGGATCCAGGAAGCAGTTGAAGAGATGGTCAAAGAGGATGGTAGGGCCCAGGAGGCTGAAAGAGTCTTCACCCTCGGAAGCCCGCAGCTCCCCCGGGAGGAGCCTGTGAGAGCCCGAGCCGCTGGGACTTAGGAGAATCCCCTGGGCCAGCAAGAACCAGATACCTGAAGAGGCAGAGGGAACAGAAGTCGGAGTCCAGGAACGAAGCAGGGTCAGAAGCCAGAAGTCAGAGATCCGAAGTCAAAGCCAGGGGCGGAAGCTGGAAACAGAGTTGTGGATGGAGCCGGGTCAGAAGTCAAAACCAAAACCAGGAGTGGGAGCGAAGACGAAGTCAATGGACGAAGCTGGGTCGGAAGCCAGAAGTAGAAGAGACGATCCAAGATCCAACGCAGCAACTAGCAACTCAGGGGACTGAGTGAACCTCGTTGCGAGGCCGGGTCAGACGCTGCCGGGTTTAAATAACCCGGCAGCGTCTGACGTCAGTGGGAGGCTGTCCCTGAGTTTCTGCGCTGGCCCCTTTAAGTCTGAAGCGCCTAGAGGGTGAGTCCAGCCACGGATCATCGGCAGCATTTCCCTCGCAGGGAGAGCGCCATGGTAGGCCGCGTTTCGGGCCTGTGGGGCCGAAGTGGAGGGACTCCCGCGGCCAGTCCAGCCGGGAGGTGAGTGAAGGTCCCGGGGCACGGCCCGGGACCATAACAGAGGGGTCTATTTAAAATGCCTGACCTCAATTTTAGGATGGTAAACCAGAGCCTATTATCTTAATATTCAAGGGATAGAACAATAATGGAAAAATGCAAAATTATGCCACTTTTTCTCCTTTTCCATGTAAGGATAGCCCTCATTTAACTTTATTTCAATGCATTTGTTCTAAATATATTCCAAGTTAGCTGAAGGTATTCCATTTTGGTTTGATTTTAATTTGCAAGCTTATTGCATTAGAAACTTAAACAATGATTATGCTGCATATTATATATATATATATATATATTATATTCTCTATTTTCTTGAAAGAAAGGTATGTTGGAATATAGTCACATGAGGACTTCTGAAATGGAAATTGACACTGATGAGAATATATTATCCACAGTATGGAAAAACTCTGCAATCATCCCAGTCCTTTACCAGGTTAATTGCCCAGTCTAATATTTTTAGTTGTTTCCTATAACTGGCCTTATAAGATCAAGATGTTTGTGTTCTGTCTACCCTAATAACTTTTGAACTGTTCATTCAATTTCATTCAAGTGTGGGCTTCAGTCAGTAAAGTATCCAGTGATCCCCAGCTGACACTTTTTATGTGCCCTCAAAGCCCCCAGCACCTCAAACCCCTTTTTATTGTTTCCTATAGGGTAACAGGCCAGTTCAGTTGAAATCTCAGGGAGGTCAGAGCACCTTGTGATGTCATAAAGTGTTTTTAAGTTTACCCTGCCGTTGGTTCACATTGACCATGTTTAAAGCTGATTTGCCATTGGTTAGTGTCTATGGTCATCAGCTGATTCATTTCTTGCTTAGAGGCCGACATACTGAAAATCACTAAAATTCATTAAGTCCACTTCTCGTGTAAAAACAGTAAATCCTGCAGGCAAGTTTGTCTTAGGCGCACAACTTTTCCTTTCTACATGCAAAGTGGAGTTTGCAAAATGTTTTTGCTTTGCATGTAGTAAACTTGTGTAAGTGTACTTTTGTAAAATCTTATGCCGTGATGCCAGTTCATGAAGTGAAAAAAAAACAAACTCAATTTCATTCATAGTTTGCAGTAGCAACCAGCTCTGGATCCCTCTTCCCCCTGTCCCAAAAATGATGGTTATAAAAAATAACAACAAAGTCCTGCAGGGCCTTTACCCCCCCTCCCCCCCCCCCCCCCTCCCCGGCTTACCGACAATCATAAGTATCTTTATGGTGAAGGAGCAATCCCCAGATGCTCCTGCCCTGCCGCTGCTTCAACACCATTTTGAAGAGAGCATGAAACAAAGGAAAATGTAAAAAAACCCAAAATGGAACAAACCCCCCACCAGCGAAACAAAAGCCCCTCCCAAGCATACCCCTATTATGTATTAACAGAACATTCTTCACCTTCTGAACTAAATATGAGTATTAAACTATTACAATCCTGAAGTTTGTCAGAAATAAAATTTGGCTACAATATTCAGAGTAAAAAATGACTGCAATAGCTAGAGTAAAATTGAAAACGCCACTATGCCATAAATCAAAGTTATTATCTTTCAGTGTCTATGAACTAACAAAAATGATTTAGAAGCAGCTTTTACTTCATCTGAGCTTCATTAAAAAATTATGTAAAAAAAATCATACCAAAATTTATGTAAATTTATCAGATCAAAGAATAATTAAACAAAATCATATGACATGTTTTTCCATTAAATGTAAGTTTTAATTACAGTGACCCTGACTAAGGGGAAGTCTTTAAGGCTTTTATTTTGATGGATATTAAGACCATATGAATTCTGTGAGCTAAAATTATTAATTTAGAACCATCTGATGAAGTGGACTCTGTCCTCAAAAGCTCATGCTTTAAGAAATTGGTTAAGTCTATAAGGTACCACTCGATTCCTGTCATTTTTGCTACATCAGTCTAACACGGCTGTCCCTTTTGAATAATTTGCAACCAGTTAAGCTTGCATTGGTGAATGATCTAGTTTTGATATGTTACAGTGATATGACCAACTTATTTTTACAGTCATCAAACATACTAAGCTTTTCCTAAATGATAATGTTAGATCCCAAACTACGGAAAGTGGTGAGCAACATCAAAGCCTGAAGACAAATGAGCATTCATGGTGCAATATGTTACCCTCTATCTTTCTTGACACAGTAAGTGAACCGAAGCCCACAATTTAGTTTCAGATTCAGCAAATATTTCCCATCTCAGCTTTGTACAGCACAGTTTATCATTTGCTCGCTCTGGGAAAACACGTGTGTGTTCTACTTTCATTGCGTTTCGGGTCTTTTTTTTTTTTTCCTTGATAGATTCACAGCATTGTCAGAACTCATTCCAGTTTTCAACTTAGCCATGATTATGAGACTTCAGAAATAATTTGCTCCGCTCTCTCAAACTAGCTATTTGTGATTGGTGACTTGAGGGTCACTGGTGCTGCTGCCATTGCGTTGTTCATCAGTGATATGAACAATAAATTGAGTCTTCTCATTGTAGTTGTTAGAATGGTTTCTCTTTATTTTACCACACAATTTTTTATGGCAAGAGAGCAGGTTGTTTAATGATTGGAATTATAGACTGGAAATCAGAAGACCTGAGTTCAAATCCTGCTATTGACATTTCTCATGGCCTTGGGCAAGTTGCTTTATCTCCCGTTGCCATAAGTACCCACATAGGGGCTAACGTACTAGTGAGCACTACTACGATCAAGTGTTAATGCACATTAAAAGTGTTGCTAAAGTGTGCAATCTAGCTTACGCATGTTAGTGCTTTAAATGCGTGCAAATTAGTTTGCAAGAGTTTTTATACAAAAAGATATGTTAATGAGGTAATGAGATGCAAAACAGCTCATTACATATTAGTGCAAAGAAAAATAATGCATTCTAAAACTCACAAAAGCCAACACTGATTCCTTAACTCAGAAAACATAACTATACCGCAAGGCACAGTTTCTGCCTCCCACAACCTCATCATTTGAATTCTTCAGTTCAAGAAATAATGTAAGTTGCAAGATTTTCTCCTTCAGAAATATAGTTCTCTTAACCCATCTAGAAACAGAAAACTTTCCAGTTGGTAATTGCTTCTTATCTGTTGGATATAGCATAAACAACTGCTCCAATTTATAAAAGTTCTTTGTCTTGCATAGATAATACTTAGGAGTTCTCCTGGTATGCAGAAAATGTAGTTACTTTCGCTAATATTTCTAGAATAAGGATAACAATGATCTCTTAGTTTTTGTGGAAACTCAAATTTCCCTTATGAAAAAATCCTGGAACAGTTCTCAACTAGACTTGGATTTATGTACATGTCTACTAGGTAGGGATGTGCAGAGCAAAATTTTATGTTCATATTTTTTATGTCCGAAAGGGGGTCCCACTTGCGGCCAATATGGACATAAAAAAAATCCAATGAGTTGGGTATATGTACATATGTGCAAAAAAAAAATTAAACCCCCTCACCCTCCTTAATCCCCCCCCCCAGACTTACCACAACTCCCTGGTGATCGAGCGAGGAGTGAGGACGTCATTTCTGCAATCCTTGGCGAGAAGCATGTGACGTCGGTGGCACGTCGAGTGACGCGGCGTCACGTGATTCCCGGCTCGTTCGCGCCGGACGGCTCGTTCGGCCCAAAAAGAACTTTTGGCCAGCTTGGGGGGGCCTCCTGACCCCCCCAAGCTGGCCAAAAGTTCTTTTTGGGCCGAACGAGCCGTCCGGCGCGAACGAGCCGGGAATCACGTGGCGCCACGTCACTCAGACGCGACGTCACGTGATTCCCGGCAAGTTCGCGCCGGACGGCTCGTTCGACCCAAAAAGAACTTTTGGCCAGCTTGGGGGGGCCTCCTGACCCCCTCAAGCTGGCCAAAAGTTCTTTTTGGGCCGAACGAGCCGTCCGGCGCGAACTTGCCGGGAATCACGTGACGTCGGCGTCACGTGATTCCCGGCTTGTTGGCCAGCTTGGGGGGGGTCAGGAAGCCCCCCCAAGCTGGCCAAAAGTTCTTTTTGGGCCGAACGAGCCGTCCGGCGCGAACGAGCCGGGAATCACGTGACGCCGGTGTCACTCGACGTGCCGCCGACGTCACATGCTTCTCGCCAAGGATTGCAGAAATGGCGTCCTCACTCCTCGCTCCATCACCAGGGAGTTGTGGTAAGTCGGGGGGGGGGGGGATTAAGGAGGGTGAGGGGGTTTATATTTTTATTTTGGCTCAACAATCGCGATTTCCCACATATCGAACATATCTATGTTCGATATGTGGGAAATCCGATCGTTTATGTCGAATCAATTTTTTAAGTAAAAAAAATATATGAGTTGCGTTTTACTAATGCGGTCAATCCGAATGCACACCCCTACTACTAGGCCTGTGCCTAGGGAATCAAAATTTTGGGGATGGCAAATTTCCTTCACCTTACCACCCTGCAGCACTGCCTGGGACATTGGAAGGTGCCCATCCTGCTGCCACTATCAGTACCTTCTCTCCCTGGATCTTGGCTTCAGTGGAGATCCTGAAAGCACAGCAAGTATGGGGACTAAGCCAGCACTTGCATCCCTGCCCTCTTTGGGGCATCCAGGCAGGGGGAGGGGCCTGTGAGCATAGGTTTAGTCCCCTTACTCACTGCACTATGAGGATCGCCACTGGAGCCAAGGTCTGGGGGTGCCGCTGATATATTGGAAATTTGCTGGGGTGGGGGATGAGGGACATGGCACTGGCATAGAAATCAATGTCTAGAGGTGGCAGCCGACCAAATCTATCCCTGTTCTCAGCACTATCTGGAAAATTGTGAATGACTGGAGTCACCACTGATAAAATCTTTAACTGGGGACTGTTTACCATGTGTTTTTTTGGAGCCATAATTTATCATTTATACCTTATAATTTTGCACTCTTGGGAAATATAGAATTGAAAATTCAGCCAGTCCTTAAAATCTGGGGTATTTATTTATTTCTGGATTCTTATAAACTGCTAAAGCAGGTACTAAGAATTTTATGTGTTACAATAAAAGTTTTACTGCAGCTAGTTTTCCCTCCTTCCTTGGAGCGTACAAATGCTGTAGAAATTGTCAGAATTTCTTACATGGAAGCAGTAGAAGCTGCAAGTCTTCAGTAGTGCTCCAGCCAGCAAATGGTGAATAAAAAGACATTTTTTGCCTGAATAAGTGTTGTAAAGTTGTTTGTGAGTGAAGTGTGTGTGGAGGGAGGGGGGGGGGGGGGGGTGGTGGCCCTAATGTGGTACCTATGGTGGCCAGTCCTCTTGCACCTCTCAGATATTGTTTTCAGATATATCCTGGTATCTCGTGCTGAGTATTTTCAGGGTATTTTCTTTTTATGACCACTGCTATTCAGCCTTCAGAGGCTAACATGCTGGGTAAGATAATGGCCAAACCTTAATAAGAATTAAAATAGAAGACACAAATATAGCTTCTGATTATATAACACCATAGAATTATTCATGAACCAAAATGATTGCCATAACCCAACATATTTGTATTTCTTTTAGATGTATGTGAGTTGTTACAGTATAGAGCTTTACTATATACCTCAATCCATAAAAGGTCTTTAATTTGTCCCTTTGGGAAGACTGTGTTTAGCATTTGTGTTCGACTATCTAGTAGATTTTTCACTTGACTCCCTCCCATGATATCATGTTACGCCATATCTGTCCCTCTATAAGGCAGGTGCTTAGCAAGCTTATGCAGAAATATTTACAGTGAATGTAAGGCCAAGGCCTTTCTCCTGTAAAAATTATGGGCCTGATTCACTAAGCTTTTTTTCCCTCATAGACACAGAAAGTGGGAGGCAAGGAAAGCCTTAGCCAATTAGGCCTTGTGGTAACTTGGGGTGGTCGTGACTAGGGAAACAGCCGGTAGGATAAAGGAGGCAAACACTGGCTGTTTCCTTACATACAATTTATTTACAGAGCAAAATAAAAAAAAAAACAGAAAGAAACTGCTCACTTTGCAGTGGCTGATAACAAAGTCAAACATAACTGGTCTTGGCCTACTCTGGCTTTCTGCCTGCTCCCTGGGGCCTATCTAAATCTTCTTATACTCTGGTGAGGGGCTCCTCCCTTCTCCCAGGATTTCTTGTGGGTCTGGATCTTAAAGAAGACTGGGCAAGACAGTCGAGCCAGGTCCCTTAAGGAAGTCTGAGGGAGTTTCCTATCGTCTCTCGCAGCAGCCTTTTGTCTTGAATGTCTACTTCTGTAAATATTTTTGCCTTACAATGTAATGGGGAACCTTTTAACAAAAGATGAATAAAAGAAAAATTCCCCCCTTTTCTCTACTTGCATTTCCCCTTTTCAAAACCACTATTTGCCAAAACAAAACAAAAAATGGCAAAATGCTGCAGATTTTACCATTTTTCTGCCTATCGCTTGGTGATAGGCAGAAAAATGGTGAGTAGTTTTTTGCAGACAGGTGAGTAGTTGGTGAGTAGTTTTTTGCAGACAGGGGCAAGTTTTGCACAACACTAGTGAAATGAAAATTGGAAATTTTGCACGATCGAACAGAGGTGTGCATATCACATATACTCTCTGTGGTAACTGGAGATATGCTACCAGGTTCCGAGTCAGTGCGGTATGTCAGATTCTCTAATAAACAACAATAGCAGGTTCCAATTTAAAGCAAAATGCCTTTAAAAATAATTAATTGTTGGCCTGCTCAGACAAGCATGGGATGAAGCCTGAGAGGCATAACTGGGATTTATAAGCCACCGCAGGACTACATAGAAAAAACTTCAAGTGACTGTTTGTTTTATGATAAAATCAATAGAAAGTAATCAAGTTTTCAGTGGGGTCATAGTTGAAAACAGAGAAATGAGGTAAGTGGGGATTTGGGTGTAATGATATCTGTAAGGGATTTAAACATTTCTTTTCCAAGTCTGGAAACAGAATGGCAAATCATGCATATCCTATGTGTGCTTTGTACTTTGACGTAATTTTTTGTTAAATTCTGTTTTAAATAAACACTAATAAAAGTAAGGGATTAAGTGGAAATAGGTAGGGTATAAATAACACATATTCAGATTTGGCTGTAATTTTGTGTTGATTAACAAAGAACACAGGTAAGTATGTACATCAGAAATCACAAAACATTTTTTAAATTATTATTCTGTTCAAGACACTGTCATAGACATATGAGTGTACAAAGCTCTTATTTAGAAGTGGTAAGTACCTGTGTATTAATCACAGGTCTAAAATTATCTGGCCTCACGTGGCCGAATAATTATCTACTTACCCGGATATCTTCAGAGGTATCCAGGTAAGTATCAGGCTTTAAAAAAAAAAAAGCACAGGTCGCAGGTCTCCCGACCTGATGTCCTCCCTCCAAAACCACCTGTCTCAACCCCTCCTCTCTCCTGCTCACCAGGCCCCAATCTTTAAAAAGCACATTAATGTGCAAGAAGATGAGCATCGCCAGACTGTTATTATTTGTGATATTTGTGGGTGGATCCTTGGGCCGGTGGCAGATGACCACGCCCATGGGGGAAGATCCCGAGAGGAGCCACTGGTCAGGCTCAGAGTTGGGAGATAGACACACACTGAATCTTTTATTAGACTGTATAGTGAACCACCAGAGGTGGCAGTAGTGAGCTGGAAGAGCCCGGCTGGGCTGTAGTCCCTCAGGCACTGGAACAGCGATCCCAGGATGGCTGAGCTGTAGAGAAACTGAATATAGTGAGTAGGCAGAGTATGCAGAGTTCAGGAACAGAACCTTGATGGTAACACTCACACAATAGTCTCTTGAGGCAGCCCAGAGGCTGGAATGGAGTAGGCCCTCGAGGAGCGAGTACCTGGTTCCAGGGAAAGCTCTGAGAGAGAGATGGTAACTCACTGGTGTTGTAGGCATTGGTGACTTCCTGGCAGAAGTTATATTCGGTAGCAAGTCAGGGAATGTGGGCTCTCGAGGAGTGAGTACCAGTTCACACTGCGACCTGAAAAGTAAGAGAGAGAGCGAGGCCCCCAAGGAGCAGGTACCCCTGGTAAAGTCCGAGGAGGCAGAGTAGGAAATTATACGGAGAGCGAATCCCATCCGCAGTGATACCTGGAGGAAGCTCCTTGCTAACTCGATTAGCTAGCAAAACAAGAGACCTTAAATATCAGAAGATGATGACGTCATCTCAGGGGGACGCCCCTGAGGTTCGCGCCAATGCTGGTACTTGAGTTGGGGCTGTGCCACGCGCGCGCCCTTAGGCCTCAGGAGATCATGGCGGAAGGCAGCGTCTAGCCAGTCCGGGGACGCCGGAGGAAGTTGGCAAGATGACGCCGCGGCAGCCAAACTTCCATCAACCAAAGAGGGAGTCGCCAAAGAGGTAAGGAGGGCGGACTGGAGACGTCGGGCAGCGACGGTCGCAACACAGCCTAGGCCTCCAACCTCCCTCCCCCTGCTAAAAAATATTGATTTTAGCCCTTCTACCCCCCCCCTACATCCACTCACCCCCCTCCCACCCACTCAGTCACCTTGCAAATCGCCCTTCCTGATCTGTCGGCATCACTGTGCTAAGCGATCCCAGCCTACACTTCCAACGTTACTTAGGTAATAACGGTGGAAGCTACTTCTACATTACACAGTACTCTTCCAGTGTTTTGACCTAAGCAATGCTAGAAGCGAACGCCAAATCAAGAGGGGCAATTTGCAAGGGGGTGGAGTGAGTGGATGTTTGGGAGGGAGCAGAAGGTGGAGAGAAGGAGGCTGGAGGCCTGGGCTGGTGGCACTCATCTTCTTGCACTTTAATGTGCTTTTTAAAGATTGGGGCCCATTTTTTTTTATGCACGGGGGAGGGGGGGTGAGACAGGTGGTAGGGGGTTGAGCATTGGACTAGGAGGCCCGCGACTTGGTACCTTTTTTTTTTTTTTTTTTTAATAAGTGTGCTACTTATTCAGATATCTCTGAATTTATCCGGGTAAGTAGTTAGTTATTTGGCCACGTGAAGCCAGATAACTTTAGGTCTAACTGGCCATATTCAACCAGTTAGGGTTGAAGTTATCCAGCTAATATGTAGCTGGATAACTTTAAACAAGTATATTTAGCGGGACGTTTATCCTGCTGAATATACTGGACAAGTTATCCGGCTAACTTTAGCCTAATAACTTATTCACTAAACAGCCTATTGAAATTGGCATCAAATGTGCACTAAATGGAAATAGTGCGCACTTAAATGTTACAGTCAGCTTGAAACCAAACCAATAAGGGAGCAGTTTGCTTGCTTCTCCATCCCCATTGCCACTCTCTCTAATTTTTATGTTGTCGAGGTTTCAAGGTGGACTGTGGGAGAAGATAGCGCCTAGTAACTAAGCAAATAAGCAAGTGCATATTTTGAATTTCCCAATCTATGGTCTTTTGGGGATATACATAGTTTGAGACTGCAAATCTTGCTTCATTATTTTGCAAGGGACATGGTAAATGGCAAAAGTATAGTTTGAATCTGCCAATTATGATGGTTTTTTTTGTATTCAAGACCTAATTCAAGACCAGATATATATAAACTGGGGCTCTGGTTGTCTGCTGCTTTGCTTTGGGAGCATTGAGGAGATGACAGCATTAGCGCATTGTTCTTCTGAGACAGATAGTTATTATGATTTCAAATTAATCATTGCATTAATTGTGATTGATTTGATTTTGTGCCAGTCTTGTAGGGCACTAGGCCAGGTAGGCAGTGGGCATTTAGGAATTAGGCACAAGGCGGGCAGTCACTTACTGCTGCTTCTGCATAACATTTAGCTGGACTAACCACCACCGTCTGCCTTGCCTTTAATGTGAGAAATTATTTGTGTCTGTAGCCATTGATTCTTGCAGAAGAACACATAGCTAGCTAAGCTGTCAGTGGGTGTTCTGCTTGTGGCCAGCAGCTCACTGGCATCAGTATATGCCCTAGCCATGCTGTTTCATTGCTGGTGGTGGGTCATTATTTCACGCACTTCAATGTACTCATCATTTCAGAGACAGAAAGAGTAGCTCTCCAAGTATGTACATAGTGTCTCTACAAACTAAGTTTCTTCACATTGTTACTGTCTGCTCTGCCTTACCTTTATTATTATTATTATTATTTTTAACTTTTATATACCGACATTCTTGCATTAAATGCAAATCATGCCGGTTTACATTTAGTGTGATGATTTATGGTGCCACTGTGTGGCATTTTTGAGAAATCAGTCGCTTATTCTGTGTTTGGAAATTTGCTGAAGCACTACACACTCACAGCACACATAGCTAAAGTGGCACTTTATGTGTACGTGGGTGGGTGCTCTGCCTGACCTAGTTATTATCTCAGTGCTGGTAGTGGGGGTCAATATTATTTCACTCACTTCAGGCTACTCATAATTTCACTGACAGAAAGAGCAGTGCTCCTAGTATGTACATACTGGCTCTGCAGATGATGTTTCTTCACACTGTTACCCTCTGTTCTGCCTTACCTTTAGTGCGATGCTCTGGATTTTTTGTGAAATCACTTTTGTTTCTGGTCCGTGACATTTGAGATGTAAAAAAAAGCACAATGCATTATGCCATTTCCTTTTGATAGAAAAAGTGGTATTGAAAGTAAGGGGCAAAAAAATATGGTCGCAGGAGTACAGGGTAGAGAGACAGCAATGTTAGGTACTGGCAGGGACATCAGCAACAACAGCATTGATTCTTCAAGAAGAGAAAGATAGATAATCTTTAAATGATCTAATAAAGAAGTTGAAGGTGGCTTGGAGGCTCAGATTAGCAGTAAGGGAGGAGTATTTGAGCAAGAGATGCAGCCAAAAACCATAGCAGTGCGGCAAACCCTATTCTTAGACAAAAAGTAAGTGTTAGAGAATGCAAATACATAAATACATCTTGGAATCAGATGATAATGATACTCAAGATTTTTAATTTGGAAAACTCCAATGAAATTGCTAGCATGGTAGCTGAGGAGAGGTCTGAATTTTTAACTGCTAATATCTAATGAGGAGGAGACGGGTGGCACTGGCAATGTACTTGCAGATGGCAGCCAGAGTGCAATGACCAAGTCCAGCCCCCTGCACTTGGTCATCCTGTGCCACTGTTGTTACCAAGGATTCCTCAGCAGTAACCAGGCAGCATAGGGATACTCAAAAGAAATCACAGATTTGGAGACACTTTTTCATGCTCTGGAAGATCAGAGGTTTGCTGAGTGTATCCACCGTAAAAAGAGTGTGAGCAGGGGAAAGATAATTGGTCATTTTTCAAACACCTCCATGAAGTATCACATGGAAAAGCAACATAGAGCAGTGTTGCTTGCGGAGGAGGCGGGTGCAGTGGCTGCCCCTACAGCATCACAACTACAGCAGCAGGAAAGCCACATGAGCAAAGAGGACATTGTAATCAATCTCCTATCTTGACCCCCAGGCCCTCACCCCAAAATGCAACCCCCTTCCCCAGCTGCAGTAACAAGCTACCATGGAGCAGATGGGGGGGGGGTTGGTGGCTCACAACACTGTCCTGGGGCAGGAAGCAGGCAAGGTGGTTACATGGTACATTGGTGAAATGATTGCTTTGGATGACCTTCCCCTGCAGGTGGTAGAGAATATGAGGTTTAAGCAGCTGCTCCACCTCTGAGCCCTGAATTACAAAGTTCCTTCTTGTGAGCCTTATGCTGTAAACCCAGTACCATGCTCAGATGCAAGCTTGGATGGCAAAGGCAGTGGGGAAGAGCATCCGTTTCACTAGTCACATTTGGACCAGTCAGAATGCAGTGCTTGCATATCTGTTCTACAGCACATTGGTAGCAACTGGATGAGGCATTAGCAGAAAGCAGTTCTAAAGGGGGGGCAACCTGCACACCCAGGTGCTAGACCGGAGCCATACCTTGGCCAGTATCTTGCAAGCAATCCAGTGGATGATGACTGGCTGGCTAGGAAAAAGTGAAATGAATTTTAATGGATTTCTTATTATGGACAGAAGTAGCAATATTATTAAGGCAGTGACTGATTGTGGATTATCAGGGCATCTTATGTTTGCATCTGGCAGTAAGGAATGTTTTAGGGCTTGGAAGCAAGGAAGGTGACAACCGAGTCCTGCAGGAATTGATTTAGAGGTGCAGGAGAATAGCAGGCCATTTCAATAGGAATGTGAAGGATGGGCAGCAGCTGAGGGAGAAGCAGGCAGCAATCAGGGCATCGCTGAATAACCTTGTACAGGATGAGGAGGAATTGTCAAAAAGGTTTAGTGCAGAGGAAAGGGCAGGGTCCCCTTCCAGCTTTGTTAGTATCAGCAGCTCCTCATTAGTTGTAGCTGTTATGAAAGTGGACCCCTGTCTCGAGGTAGACAACTACCGTCGAAGGGCGAGGCCACTGGACAGGAAAAAGTTGATTGAAGACTTCACCCTGGAAGCACGCAACCCCCCCAGGAGGAGCCCCTAGGGGTCCGGCCGCTGGGACTTAGGAGACTCCTCAGAGGTCTGAAGAAAGGTCTGGATGCAGGTGCCTCCTGCAGGTCGTGGGTTCCAGACGGCTGGCGCCTCCAGCAGGTCGAAGCAGTCAGAGGACGGAGTTGTAGAGTAGTCCAAAGCCGGTCCGGGAGTTCGGTACACAGACGAGGTCAAAATCCGGTCCAGAGTCTAAGCAGGAGAGTGGTTCAAAGCCGTACCAGGATCTAGCCAGGAGAAGGGTCCAACGCCGTACCAGGGTCAAGCCAGGAGAAGACACGTCCACCAGTCCAGAAGTCAGAAGCCAAGAATCAAACCACGGAGCGGGGAAGCAGAGCGGGACGAAGAAACAGGAACAGAGAACACAGGAGCAACCTCAGGCAGGAACCTCGATACCAAGGCAAGGTCTGAGAATCAGACCTTGCCTTAAATACAGGATGTTTGGAGGCGGAGTTTCTGAGAGGACCATGACAGTTTCCTGTCATGGCCCCTTTAAGAGCAGTCTTCAGCCGTGCGCGCGGCCTAGAAGAAGTGATGGGGGCGGAGCCAACCCCAAGGAGCCAGCCAGCCCGAACAGATGCGGCAGCGGCCGCAGGAGAGAGGCAGAAGGGCAGCCTGCCCTGCCGGAGCCCCGACCAACTCCCAAAGCCCCAGGTACATTTACCCTTGCACCCGCCGGCCCGGTCTAAGCCGCGGATTGCCATGACCGGCGACCATGACACCTGGCCCCGGTCGCCGCTTGCCACGGCCAGCGGTGCTAACAGTAGCCTTATCCCTTCACTGAGACACCAACCTCCTACTGCCAGTGAAGAAATGGCTCCCAGCCTCCCATGTCCTCCAATCCAGCAGCAGATACTTTCAGGCCATTACAGTAAAGCGCGGCCACAGTTACCCCGTTTCTAACCCGCTGTTTACTCACAATTTCGCCGCATAAGTCTAACCCGCGATTCACTATCTGTTTTTAACGATCCTTACCGCTTCTTTAACCCGAGGCGTATCCCTTTCCGCCCGTGGCATGTATATGTATGTAAACGATCCGATTAGCTATTTCCTCCCATACAGTAAAGTGCATCCCGACTATCGCCTTTTTAACCTGCTATCTTGCCGCGTCTTTAACCTACTAATTTACCGCCTACCCTGACCCTTGAGTTAGTGTGGTTCACTGGTTGCTCAGCATTAAGGCTCAGCATGATCCCATACATTCCATTGCACTGTCTGTATTCACAAGAATGTAATTATCTGATTCTACCACCAAAAGCCGCCCAGTCCCAAACCAACCCAATCCACAGAAAAAAAAATGCTTCTCACACTTAGCTCTTCTTCTCACACTAAAACTCTTCAAAAACTCTCTTCTTTCTCAGAAGCTATCGCATACCTATATCTGGTGCATTCTATTTCATATTGCAGATAGGCCCTCGAGGAGCAAGTACCAGTTACTATCTGCAATATGAAATAGAATGCACCAGATATAGGTATGCGATAGCTTCTGAGATAGAAGAGAGTTTTTGAAGAATTTTAGGAACATGGGCCCTTGTGGAGCGAGTACCGGTTCCTATGTTCCTAAAACCCTTCACTGACTCTCTTCTATCTCAGAAGCTATCGCATACCTATATCTTGTGAATTACTATTACAGATTGCAGATAGGAACCGGTACTCGCTCCACGAGGGCCTATGTTCCTAAAACCCTCCAAAGACTTTCTTCTATTCCAGAAGCCATCTCATACACAGATATTGTGAGTTCTTATTCCAGACTGCATATAGGAACCAGTACTCTCTGTTATATCTGCCCTATTGCTTCCTAAATGCCTGGGGTGGACATTTCTCTCCTATATCTATTATGCTCTTTCAAAAGTTCCTGGGATGGAACTCTCTCCCTTATATCTGACCTGCTCCTTCCTAAGAGCCTGGGGTGGACTCTCTCCATTACATATATCTTGTGCGGGGATCCAAAAGTCATAAATACCTACAGTACCTGAATGTAATCCACTTTGAAGTGCTGAAAAAAGTGCAAAAAATGGAATATAAAAAAAAAATCTAAAAAAATAAATAAAAATAGACATTCAACCCTGAGATCCATGGGTCACAGACTCTCTGCCTCAAGTAATCTCTGGACTGAGAGACTCTGCCCCAAGAACCTAGGGTCACAGACTTTCTGCCTAGAAGAATGAATGCATGAATGATTTCAAAAAATGTGTAAATGGACAGTGGCCAGGGTTGAATCCTTGATGACTGGCGCTGCTGCTCACAAGTTTGCACTCAATGTCTTTGTGTGATTATACCGTAAATGTTGATGTGGGACATATTACTGTACAAATGCTATGTTTTCCCCATGGGCAGAACTCTTGTTTATGAAGTTAGGCTCTCTAAAATGAATTTAAAAAATGCAAAATACATGAAAAGTGATATCTATATAAATAAAAATGTTAAATAGTTTGTACCAAATCGCTAATCTCAGCAACCACTTAACCGATTGCGTTCAAATTTGGACACAATTTTCACCTCACATACGGCAAGGATCTTCTACACTTACATTACATATATGTCACACCAGGGGCTGGTAAAAAAGTTTTAAAATTTGGTTCCACAAAACAGCGACATCTGGTGGACGTAAGCGAAAGCTCTTACACCTTGCACAAACGCTCACACCCCACACACACATGACCAATGTTTGTGATTCACACACCCTCCGAGCAGACACAAATCCACCCTCCTCACACCCCCCCGCACACATGCCAATTGTACTTATTTCACACACCCTCAAAAAACCCACAAAAACCCACTAAATACCAGCATGCTACACCGGGAGGCCACTAACATGCCACATGTTTTCAATTCCCACACCCTATGAACTCACACACAAACACCCTCCTCACACCCCTCACGCACATGACTTTTCTACTTACTGCCCTCAACCTCCGAACGCACAGAAAACTGCAGAATAATTCGGGCTGCTCCAGCCGACACTACGGCTGTCTGCTGCCAGCAATCAAAATGGCGCCGTTGGCTCTTTCCCTTACTAGGACACTCGGGAACGCCAATAGCGGCAGTAGCCCATGTGACATAGTAAGGGCAAGGGCCCGTCGATGCCATTTTCTGAACTGGCAACCGGCGCACCTTCGCCCTTACTATCTGAGAGAGACGACCGCTCCCATTGCTCCACCTCGAGGGCCCAGCGCCAATACTTCCATGCCGGAACGAACGCCCGCTCCACCGACTACTATTTTTTAAAGGTATCGTCAGGCCTGCAGGGGGGGGGGGGGGCGTGGGGATGTTCTTGCGTCCATGTTCGGGGGGGGGGGGCCAGGGGGCAGTTCCGAGATTCTGCAACACTTGTGGGTTAGCCTATTTCGCCGGCCTGGTGGGGGGGAAGGGAGGATGGGGGAGGCTTATATAAACACAACGTTTCTGTGGGGATTACTTTGGGGCGCAAAGGGGGAGGGCACACACAAACACATACACAAAATGTGCACCATCTCCGAAAGGTTGCAAAACAGCCCTCACCAGGTGGGGAGTCACTGAGGTGACAGTGAGGGGAGGGAGAATGAGGAGGGAGGTAACTGTCAGGGGAGGAAGAATGAGGGGAGAGGTGAGTGTGAGGGGACAGAGTTGGAGTGGGGACAGGGGAGGGGAGGGAAGGGGGGGGGATGACCAAGGGGGAAGAGGATGAGTGACTGAGCTAAATGAGCAAGGGGAAGGGGCAGGGAGGGCAAAGAATCTGACTCAGCCACTGCAACGTGTGGCAGGGGTCCGCTAGTTAAATATATAACATAACATTTATTATATAAAAATATTTGAGATGGGATAGGGGAAGGAAAACATTTAGGGAAAAAAGAAGCTCCAGGACAACCAGGAACATTGGCTCTGTTAGCCCTGCCCCTTACAGTACTGGAGTTGAAGGTGCTAGGGCCTCAACAGTCTGCCCTAGAGCAGATGCAGTTTTCTCAGGACTGGATTCCAGGCCTTGCACCTTCGACTCCAACACCCTGTGGTCTACCTGGACCACTTGCAGGATCTGCTACAGAAGAGACCCATTTTCATCTGCAACAGAATTTGCAGGAGGTTTCAGGCTGACCACCTGACCAGGACCAACACCATGATTGTCCTGGGGTTCAAGGAGGGGGAGGAAAAATGGGGGAGAAACTGGATATATCATGCTCCTCTGGTGCAAGGATCTAACCTGTTAAGAAAAAGTAGAAAAAAAAAAGCATTAAGTCACCAGCAGCAAGCAAGGTAATAAGAACAGCATAAAGCATCTGAAAGTTTGTCCAAGGTCAGAACTTTCCCAATCACTCATAGTGCCCATGACCATTCCCACAGCTACTGCTAGACTGCCACTGTATGGACATTGAATATCCATGAGATAAATTTACATATTCAGGAACTACAGTGAATGCAAACTTAAGACTTGCATACATTCATTCAAAACATCCTGCACATGGAACTGGCAGTGGGGTTCTCTCCCCAGGACATGACTGAGAAGCTCTGAGCTAGGAGAAGCACAAGCGTAGAAAACCGTACATAAACAGCAAGTGGAAAAGCCTTGTTACTGTACGAAAGGATAAACCAAGTAATCCTGTTTATCCCATATATGCTGCTTCTGACTGAGATCTCATTTCACCTTCCATTGCTTAGGGTCTTGCTATTCAAATGGTATATAACTTGTACCTGAAGTATAACTCACCTTAAAGTTAGATTTTAAGAAAGCAAGTAATAAAATCTAATCCTGAATGTGGGTCATCTCCCAAAACCAGACCTTTTATAGAACCCTATAAAGACTGTTTAACTATAACTAATTCCCCTTTCCTCTCCTACCTAATACACCACACTGAGACCACCATCCCTGTAGGACAACCCCTCCCCCCACCCCTCCCCCCACCTCAACTCACTGAGCTCTGCTGGTGGTGGACTGTGGTCCTAATCTCTGGTGGTCCTAATATCTGGCTCTTCCTCCCGATCAGAACTGGCAGCAGCTGCCTAGCTTGGTGCAGGTTGCCCCATGCCCACAGTATTACTTGCTGTATCAAGATTAAAAGTAAGAGTTGAATGCACTCAGTAACTATTGAGGAAAGAGCATGCAGGGTGCAGCAGCAAGCAGGCAAGCAAGCAGTTCTTCCGGCTGAGTTGTGAATTCAATCATGGTATGATTGCTGATACTCATAATTATTACTCATTATCTGCAAAATAAGTCAACATCACCTTACCAAAGGTTCACCTTTTGTTGGCTTATTGCCATGGAAATAAAAGCATTAAAACACTAATGGATCACAGCAGAACCTCAAAGTTAAAAAATAATAATGCAAAACACAATACAGTAGACAGACACTGGGCACTAGGATACTTCATATTCTGGGAAAGTGCAAAATAACAAGGAGAAGAGAAAAGAACCAAAAAGAGTTTAAGGAGAGATTGGAGATTTAGATAGATATTTGAAATGTTTACTGCAGAAAGTTTTGATAAGAGTGGGGGGAGGGGGAAGGCATGGCGATAACTGAGTAGGAGGAGGAGTAGATGCAGCAATGCTACTACTGAAGCAGCTTCCAGAAAGATTAGTATTGGGTAAGGGCATCAAGCAGGCAAGCTGAAGTACATGACAGTTATAAAATTGCTTTTCATACTTTTAATTCATTTATTAAAAAAAAAAAAAAAATTGAGGCAGAAGGGAAGTGGCCAGGAGGAAGTATCTGCATACTATTCCAATTTTCCCTTTCTTTGACTCACTCTTGTGTCACATTTTTCGATTATTCAGAAAACCCAACCTCCGTGGGAAAGGAGGATGAAGAGTGGTACACTGCACGCCTCCTCAAGCCACGCATCCTCATGAAGCCTGGGCTCCCTGGACTTTTCCCTTAAGTCCTCCACCTTCCCCAGGTATGAGACGTGAGTGTTAAATTCCTTCCCGAGGTCCCTCCTGGCTGAATGCATCTCCTCCCTCCCAGATTTGGATGGCAGCCTGGGGGGGATGAACAGTTTTTGCTTCTCTAGAAGGAGCAGGCTGGCGAGGACGTCCACATCCTTCCTTGTGAAGTGGGGTTTCCTGGACCAAGGCATGAACTTGTGGCTGAAGGATTGTAAACTGATAAAAGGGGGGGGGGGGGGGAGAGGAGGCACAGAATGAGGATCAGATGAAAGGGCTTTTAGAAAACATCATAAATCAATCAAAACTATAGAACCTATACTTTTTTCATCAATTAACTGAATACATCAATGATAATAATATTCTCCACCCGAATCAACATGGCTTTCGCATAGGTCACAGTACTGAAGCTCTGCTGCCTTGTTCCTTTGACTCTATCATCCAAGAATTTGACTCCAACAAAGATCACATTCTAGTTCTTCTCAATATTTCAGCTGCTTTTGATGCTTAACACCATGATATTCTTTTCGCAAACTTATAATCTATAGGTATAAAAAAATGTTGTCCTTCAGTGGTTCAAGTCTTTTTTATCCAATCGTCCCCAGCCTGCATCACTCAGACTGGAATACCACTATTTCTGGCGTCCCACAAGGCTCCTCACTTTCTGCCATTCTATTCAACATCTACTTACTCCTGGTCGAGGCATAGACTTCAAAATCTATGCCGACCACATACAATTCATCATGTACATTCATCCTGGTCCAACACTTATCAAATTGTACCTCAAAACTATTGGCTTTCTCATTAGGGATGTGAATCGTGTCCTCGATCGTCTTAACGATCGATTTCGGCTGGGAGGGGGAGGGAATCGTATTGTTGCCGTTTGGGGGGGTAAAATATCGTGAAAAATCGTGAAAAATCGTGAAAAATCTAAAAATCGCAAAACCGGCACATTAAAACCCCCTAAAACCCACCCCCGACCCTTTAAATTAAATCCCCCACCCTCCCGAACCCCCCCCAAATGAGTTAAATAACCTGCGGGTCCAGCGGCGGTCCGGAACGGGCTCCTGCTCCTGAATCTTGTTGTCTTCAGCCGGCGCCATTTTCCAAAATGGCGCCGAAAAATGGCGGCGGCCATAGACGAACACGATTGGACGGCAGGAGGTCATTCCGGACCCCCGCTGGACTTTTGGCAAGTCTCGTGGGGGTCAGGAGGCCCCCCACAAGCTGGCCAAAAGTTCCTGGAGGTCCAGCGGGGGTCAGAGAGCGATTTCCCGCCGCGAATCGTTTTCGTACGGAAAATGGCGCCGGCAGGAGATCGACTGCAGGAGGTCGTTCAGCGAGGGTTCCGGCGCCTCGCTGAACGACCTCCTGCAGTCGATCTCCTGCCGGCGCCATTTTCCGTAAGACAACAAGATTCAGGAGCAGGAGCCCGTTCTGGACCGCTGCCGTTCCGGACCGCCGCTGGACCCGCAGGTTATTTAACTCATTTGGGGGGGGGTTCGGGAGGGTGGGGGATTTAATTTAAAGGGTCGGGGGTGGGTTTTAGGGGGTTTTAGTGTGCCGGCTCACGATTCTAACGATTTATAACGATAAATCGTTAGAATCTCTATTGTATTGTGTTCCATAACGGTTTAAGACGATATTAAAATTATCGGACGATAATTTTAATCGTCCTAAAACGATTCACATCCCTATTTCTCATAACCGTTTGAATGCTTCAGAAACTGAAATTGTACATCTATCTACTATACTTCACTCTTCCTGTCACCCTCTATCTCATCTTATCTTTGAAAATTGTACTATTCCTATCACAAACCAGGCACGTCACCTAGGAGTCGTTATGGACTCAAACTTATCAATGACTGCTAATGTTTCCTCAGTTGTAAAAACATCATTTTACAAAATTAATCTGCTAAAAAAATTAAAACCATTGCTATATCCTGCTGACTTATGAACTGCTTACAAGCTTTAATCTTGACTTTAATATTTAGGGCTCCCTGGCACTACACTTCGTCCACTACAGTTAATACAAAATACCTCTGCCAGTCTTCTTGCCAACACAAAAATAGAGACCACATTACCTGGCTTCCTGTACGGCAATACATTCAATATAAGCTCCTGACACTAATTCACAATTGAATCCATAAACCGTCTGCTGTATAGCTTTGTTCCACTCTGCGTTTATATCAGCCACCACGTCACCTCTGCTCCATAGACAAAACTCTCCAACGCTCAAAACTGCAAGGCTCGCTTTAACTAGAAAATGTGATTTCTCAGTAGCAGGCCCTACTATCTGGAATTCAGACCCAGACTCATTTAGGCTTTTGACAAATCCAAAGGAGTTTAAGAAAAAATTAAAAACATACTTCTGCTCTATTGCATTCGGCAAGCTTCAAGCAGCATGACTTTATTCTTTTATAACTCTATGATTTCCTGTCATGATCTGTTTTATTGTTCTATTTTACCTGATTTGTCTGTTCTAATATTTTAATTCTGCATGTTTTATTTTTGTAAACCGCTTAGACCTACATATATTGTATAGGTGGAATATAAATAATCCTAAATAATTAATTAATCGATTAATTAATTAATTAATAAAATAAAACTGTAAAGGGTCATCACCAATTTACTTTAAAAAGTTGAAGAGTTATTGCACAGTTGCACACAGTGGATCAGCCAGCTTAATTAGTTTACTTTGCTTACCACATGTGGCGTGCAGAGCTCCTCCACTGTTGCAGCTCCTGGCACTCAGAGTGAGTCACATCTTGTGCCAGGGGACTGGACTGGAGCAAAGTTACAACAAATTATCAGGCTGATGCAATAAGGTGTGCCCAGCCTAGCGCACGGGTTTACTTGCAGTTGAGCGCGTGCTTTGGGCATGCAAGAATAGCATCCAATGTGGCGAGAAGATTAGAGCGTTTAAAACAAGGGCCCTAACCAAATTGTGTCGGATAGTGCCCATCACATTTAAATTACATTGCTATTACCGTCTGATGTAGGACAGTGTGTCCAAAGGCTAGGCACCCAATGCATACTATTTACGCCAGAAAAGAAGTTTACTCACAGTTAAGGGTTCGTGAGAAATATAAAAAATTTAGTCCGCTGTGTTGCAATAAATATGCCCCTTGTAGGGTAGGGTTGTGAAGACAGATTAGTATATGATTTAGTTATTTGGGGTTAGAACAAAAAAAAAAAATGTATGTAGAGAGTGTTGCATGTGTTGGCTGCGGCAGACCCGTGGTCCGGCCCTCTCACCTCTCTTTGCCAAATTTAGCATCTAGTTCCACATCTCTGGCAGCGGTGGGTCGCCGGCTCTGTCCTTGGGCCACCCCCGGTGCTCCAGCTTCTGCTACAGGCCTCTGTGCTCCGTGACGGGCCTCTCCGCATGGTCCGTGGAGAGACGTCGCTGTTCAGCGCCGCGCCCCTTCCTAGGCGCGTGCGCATCGCTGTCACTTATGAAGGGCCCGCAGCGGGAACTTGGCTGCGGCCCCGGATAATGACGTCACTGAAGCCCCGGTACTTAAGGCCAGGTTCGGCTCCTGATAGTCGCCTTTGCAACAGGTCTCCACGCTTGTCGTGTACTTTGTTGACTCCTGGTGATTCTCCTGCGTTCCTGGTTCCTGATCCCTGCTAGTTCCAGTTCCTGTTTTCCTTCATTCCTGCATTCCTGATTCCTGGCCCTTCTTTCGATTGACCTCTTGGACATGACCTCTGCATCGCCTGACTATGCTACTGATCCTCTCCAAGCCCGGACCTCTGCATTGCCTGACTACGCTACTGATCTTCTCCAAGTCCGGTCCTCTGCTTTGCCTGACCACGCTACTGATCTTCTCCAAGCCCAGACCACTGCTTTGCCTGACCACTCTACTGATCTTCTCCAAGCCCAGACCTCCGCTTTGCCTGACCACGCTACTTCTCCAAGTCCAGACCACTGCTTTGCCTGACTACGCCATTGATCTTCTCCTCGCTCAGACCTCAGCCTTGCCACCGCTCCTTGATTGCCGCCGGCCCTGACTCCAGTTTGCTCTACGATGCCTCTTCAGTCTACATCCTGGGCTTGGCCTATTCAGGCTTCGGGCCTGTTCTTGCTCGGGCGCCCCCTGTCTGACTTTGGTTCTATTGGTGCCCGGGTCTCCAGGACTCCGCCTCGTCCAGTACAGACTTCCTAGCTTTGCTGTTGCTGCCTCTGGGCTGAACTCTCTACCTTTCCATCGACGACGACATACAGAGGCCCACCTAAGCCCAGCCGGCACCGGTACCCAAAGGCTCAACCCGTGGGAAACAAGTGCTGGTATTGGTGAAGCGCCAGCCGATTGTGGGGACCCGTAGGATCCTTCCTACGGGTAGTGTCAACCCCACCTCGGCCCAAGGGTCCACCTCTGGCGCAACAGTGGAGCAGCGCATGAAGATTAGCTAAAGGACACTGTAAAAACTCTGGGTGATTCCTTTCGATAATCAACAGGCATTGCAGATTTCCATAACTTCATGTAAACGATGCACTTTTGTTAGGAACGCACAATTTAGGCATCCGTGCGCCCAATGTAATAAACTGAGTGACAGAAACATTCGTTTCTCTCTAGCACACCCTTTTTGTATGCTACTCCAATTTCTTTCTCATTAGAATCTTGCATTGGGTTCGCAGGGGATGTGGATGCACATGCACTAGGAAAACGGATGCTCAGTATGAGCACCCGTTTTTTGCACGCACCTGATTGCATCGGCTTGTCCATGGGGCATGATATGGAAAGGAATGATATGGCGAAAAGAAGAGCTAGGAAAGCTCACATGACCCTATCACAATGGACCTACAGGGGAAGGAAGAAGTCAGTGTGATGCAGGTAGCGCTTGGTCAGCTCATTTTCTTTGGGGGCTGCAGGTGGCTACCAGAGCTTCTCCACTGCTGCTTCTGCTCTTAGTCGTACTCAGGGTGAGGGATAAGACATAGGCTGGAAGGACTGAAAGAGGAGGTCTCAAGAGGGGAAGGTGAAAAGTTGCTGTATGCACTGTGGCACAAAAAGGGGCCCTTGCTGCCCATGATTATTACCGCCCTCCAAGGCTCATGCTGTAGCCAGAAAGAAGAGGCAAGAGCTCCTACATGTTTAAGAGATACTGAGTGTCTCTTGTTCTGGTGCTGAAAGCAGAGCCCTCAGCCAGGTGTTGCTTTGGATGTGAGCACCAGGTAGTGGTGACTTTTCCATGGCACACCTCATCAGGTCTGAAGGCACACTGACATATACATAACAAAATGCAACAGCTGGCGTTTTGTTTACAAGAGATATAGTATGTATACAGCAGAGGAGATGGTCACATGCAGGGTCACTCACCAATATTATTATTATTATTATTACTGTAATTGCTTTGTCTACAGCTCCGTGATCTGCCTGCTGAGTCTGAGCAGCTGCTGCCAACAGTGAACCAAGGACATCTTAATTCCCTTACATCTACTAGCAATCATATAGGGAGAGCAGGCATAGCCTACAGGGAAGGGTAACTGTTACTCACTGATAGCAAATGAGGGAAGCTAGGGTTCAAATCCCATTTCTCCCACTGACTCTCATTGTGACCTTGGGTAAATCCCTTTCAATACCTCAGCTACAAACAAACTGTAGGACTTTTCATGCTGCTATAAATATAGCAGAATGAAGAGCGTAGCTAGAAAAGGGATGGGGGAGCGATAGTGTGTACCCCACCGCATGGCAGACCGCAGCGCACACTATCGCTCCCGTAGCTCTCCTGCAAAACATGTACCTATTTCTGGCGCTACTGCCGGTGATAATGTGTAAAATATTACCACTTGCAGCGTAACCGGCCCCCACAAATTTTTTAAATCCCGCTCAGACCCCACCCAAACCCCTCCCCTTTCCCTCATTTAAATTATATCACCACGATGCGGTCATTATCGCGTGCGTTAGGGCATCACTGCACGCGATAAGGCCCTAACACATGCGATAACGGCCCATCACATTTTGATAAATGACCCCCATAGATTATAAACCAGTAGGGAAGGGAATTACAGCCATAGCCGATTTGTAACTCCCCTGTGGAAAGGTGAGTATTGAATCCAAGAATCAATGGCTATAGCACACAACCTTTGTCTTCTTCCCTTAATCTATTTTTGACAGCAACACAGACCCACTGAAACATAGGGCAAGAAAACAACCTCCAGGCCTATACATACAGTCTTCCCATTTTCCTTACCTGCTGCGCTGCCGTACAGACTAAGACCCCTGCTTGAACTGAGTCCGCACATACCAGTTGAATACTAAGACTTTGTGCCTGCTCCATGTCTTTGTGGATCCTCACACTGCTTTTTTTTTCACTCTGCCTTGATGAATTCCACCATGTGGCATAAGAAACAACCCTTTGTAATGTGTAATCACCTTTATAAAGTTTTCTCATACACAGTCTCAAATGCCACAGCAGCGAACATCTCCATATTAGTCAGTGCTGCTCCTGCTGCAAATAAAAATGAATTTGTTTGTTGAATTCCATCCTGAAACTGGGTTACTTAATGGCTCCGTATTACATGCTAAAACTTGACTGTGAGAAAGCAATCCATCCCTCTGAACAAAACTGCAAAAAACCCCCCCAAAAAACCCTTTAAAAATTATTCTCCAGGTTTTACTACATATCAGAGCTGTAACTAGGCATTGTAGCACCTGGAGCAGGCCCTGCCCTACCCCCACCCTCCCTCCACTTTGATTCCTGTTCCCCTTTCCCTCCACTTTGATCTCCAGTCCTAGGCATCTCTTTCCATCTCGCTCCTCTCTTCTTACAGTCTGGGTGGTAGGAGAGTGGCTTTCTTCCTAGCTTTCCATCTGCTGACAGCCCATGCTAGCACTTCAGACATTATTCCGCCCCAAGGAGCTTTACTCCCTGGGCAGCTTCCCTTCTCGCTTAGCCCTAGTTACAGCCTTGCTATATATGAACACACTGCAGCCAGAGCCATTTCATAATTTTGAAACTTTGCTCTTCCTCTCCTCTTGCTTGAGCTCTGGCTTTGCATATTTTTCTGCACTAAATCCTACCTCCTCATGCTCCTTCCAAGCCTTGATTTCCACCGCCCCACTTCATGCCGCTTGACAGGCCGCTGGAAAAGGGGGTGCACGGGATACTACTGAGCATGCCTGGGCTGCTGATGTCACCATGGACTAAGGGCCTGAAGTCAAAAATAGCTGCCTACCCGTCAGTAAAAATGGGAGATATTTCTAATTTTCTGTCTGAAACAATTGTGTAAATTAGTGAAGGACTGCTTAACTTTAACATGAGGCAGTTCAGTTGACTACATGCAGCAGCAGCAGTGTTACCACCTCATCCCAAACATGCTGATCCATCAGGGGCTGGTCCCAAGACATACATGAAGCTGAAGTTCTGATTACGTTTCCATACATGTAACAGCGACAGCTCTTTGACTGGATCAATGTGTTCATCTTGCCTGAGGGAGATGGCAGCTTTGACAGAAATAAGCTGTTGCAAGGGGTAAGTTCTCTTTTCACTGCATTGCATCTGCATTTAGGTTATGGAGACGAGATATACATTCTCCTTCTTTTAGAAGGGGTAGGCCATGCTGATTTTGTGTTAATGGACTATACTAGGAAAGCGAGAACAACTGGGAAAGTATCAGAACAGAAAGGCAAAGACACTTTAAGGGGATAATATCAAATATGAATATATATTTTTTTTTTTCCCGTTCTAATTAATTGTAACCCCATGCCAAAAAATTTAATTCAGCTACACTGTGTGAAATAATAATGTTGAAGTGCTGCCAATTCTTTTTCCAAAAAAACAGAGGAAAAGGATTATTTGGCATCACTGCCATCAGGACTGTGCAGACACATTTCTCTGTAATATGTTAGTACTGTGGGTCGGGGTTTAGTTATTAAAACCCTTGGTGTTACTTCAGACTGAAAATTGCAAAGAGCTCAGCAGGAAAATCTGTACTATGATCTAAATGCATACAAAATCGTAATGAATTGTCCTTTTCACTTTCTTTTATTTGCCGTAATTCCGTTTATTGAGGGGAGGCTTGGCAAGCATTTATCAGAACAAATGCTAATAGGCACAGCTGGAATCACTTCTGCCTTAATGCCACGCAGGCCAAAATGTTCCTCGGAAGCAAATTCTAAACACAGCAGAGGGGATTAGCGGCAGAAGAGCGATGATGATGGAAAGCTGGGGCAAGCCTGGAAATATGATTTTCAAGAATCCTTTTCTTGCTGGCTGAAAAGCAAGATAGAAAAAGAAGACCCCACTATCCGATTAAGAAATAAGTCAATGATGCCTGACAGCCGATTAACTCCACCCCCCCCCCCCCCCCCATTGATAAATGGCGTATTCTAATGAATTTTCAGATTTTTACATTTCCATTCCTATATAGTTGGAACTATTTATAAAAAGAAAAATAGGACTTAGTAAGTTCACCACTGGTGTAAATATTATCAACAAAAGAAATCAGAGTATCTAGTATTTACTTTTAAAACATAGCTATCAATAGTTAACCAGCAAAATGTTGAAATCATTTTATGTTTGACCTCTCTGGATTTTTCTCTTTTTCTCTTTGTTATTTTCATTTCATTCATCCATTTGCAAAATAAATTTTACTATTGCTTTTGCAATTAAGGATGCACCTTAATAAAGGTGACCCTCTGGCTTGGGATGGTAGGGGCTTTAATAATGGCTTCTGGGAAATGAATTAATAGTCTCAGTCCAGTTTCCTCAGAAAAGGTGTCCCGATCAAGTCCTGTTGATAAATGTAGGTCTTGGGTTTCCAGTGCTGACAGTTACGGATATGCTGTCATTTAAAATTGACAGGGAAATAACATTTGTTTCATATTGTTTCCCATTCAAAACAAAGTTATGTTTTGCTAAATCATTTCAGCACATGCTAAAATTATGTAATGCAAGCTAAAACAATTTAGCATGCATTAAATGACAAATGAAATGAACCACACTAATTAAATAGCAAGCAAAACAAAACAAATACCTTTTCATTCACTCCTTTTTTTTTCAGTTCTTTATTTTCAAAAACATTTTTGAAACTTCACAAGAATAAACTCTTGTACAGTAAAGCAGATGTATACAAAGTGAGGGAAAAAAAAGGAAAATGCTAACAATATGTAATCAAAAGAATTTTGTAGACATCACAAATTATAAGAATTATGAGGGAGGTGGGCTTTGAGCATAATAATTAAGGAATCTAATATTTAACAAAAATAAATGTATGTACGCCTAATGATGCCACAACTACAATACATTAAACTAAACCGAGGTTGGAGTGGAATTCTCGCGGACATGAGCATCTATGAAAGCTTTAAGCTGCGCAGGTTCAAGAAAGTTATAATTTACACTTAGATGCCTAACACAGCATTTACAAGGATATTTAAGAGTAAATGGAGCACCTAATTGAAGAACAGATGTACGCATTGCAAGGAAATATCTATGACGATTTTGTGTTGCTTTAATAACGTTTGGATAAATCCAAATCAGATGTCCATACAATTTTGTCTGTCTGTTTCTAAAGAATAATTTCAATATATAATTCCGATCAGATAAAAAAGCAAACAATATTAATAATGGTTTCCTTTGTTTTATCTCTGTATCAATAGTCATTTCCAGTATATTAGATAAATCCAATTCTGGTGACTGACTACTTTCAGATTCTGTTTCTTCAACTTGAATCCTCTGTTGCAGATAATAGGCCTTTGTAATGACCGGTAAAGCAGGCTCTGGAATCTTAAGAATTAACTTCATATAATTTCTAAATAGTTCTAGAGGGGACATAATTTGAGCCACAGGAAAATGTAGTACCCTAAGATTATGGGCTTTAAGGGCATTTTCCACATTCTCAAGCCTTCTAAATGGTAATGG
Organism: Rhinatrema bivittatum; assembly: GCF_901001135.1. Lineage (NCBI taxonomy): Eukaryota > Metazoa > Chordata > Amphibia > Gymnophiona > Rhinatrematidae > Rhinatrema > Rhinatrema bivittatum. The sequence goes on from NC_042618.1 coordinate 375,646,945, forward strand.
AACCCACGAGAGAAGGAGCTATACTCGACTTAGTGCTCACTAATGGAGATAATGTCTCTGATGTCCAGGTGGGCGCCCACCTCAGCACCAGTGATCATCAAACGGTATGGTTTAATATCACAAAAAGGATACGGAAAAGAAGCACAAAAACCCAAGTTTTGCAGTTCAAAAACACGGACTTTGATGAAATGGGGAAGTACCTGGAGGAAGAACGAAAAAGCTGGGAGAACGAGAGAGATGTGGATCAACAGTGGGCCAATCTAAAAAGAGCAATTACCAAGGCAACTAATCTATATGTTAGAAAAGTAAAGAAAAGCAAAAGAAAAATGAAACCTATCTGGTTCTCAAAGGAGGTGGCTGACAAAATAAAGGCTAAAAGAACGGCGTTCAAGAAATATAAAAGATCCCAAAGGGAGGAGCACAAGGAAGAGTATCTGGTAGAACTGAGGGAGATGAAGAAATTAATCAAGATGGCAAAAAGTCAAGCGGAAGAGAGGATTGCCATGGAGGTAAAGGGAGGTGACAAAACATTTTTCAGATACATCTGTAAAAAGAGAAAAGTTCAAAGTGGTATAATGAAATTGAAAGGTGGAACGGATCAATGTGTGGAGAGAGAAGAAGAAATGGCAGAAATATTAAACGAATACTTCAGTTCTGTGTTCACTAAAGAGGACCCTGGAGAAGGACCGTCGCTAGTTAACAAGAAACTGGAGGGGAGTGGAATAGATGTAACTCCATTTACAGTAGAAAATGTATGGGAAGAGCTGGAGAAACTGAAAATGGACAAAGCCATGGGGCCTGATGAAGTTCATCCCAGGATACTGAGGGAGCTCAGAGATGTGCTGGCGGGTCCGCTATGTGACCTGTTCAATAGATCCCTAGAAACGGGAGTGGTGCCGAGTGATTGGAGAAGAATGGGGATGGTCCCGCTTCACAAGAGTGGGAACAGAGAAGAGGCTGGTAACTACAGACCGGTTAGCCTCACTTTGGTGGTGGGAAAAGTAATGGAGTCACTGTTAAAAGAGAGAATAGTGAACTATCTACAGTCGGGAGAATTGCTGGACCAGAGGCAGCATGGATTCACCAGGGGAAGATCCTGTCAGACAAATCTGATTGACTTTTTTGACTTGGTAACCAAGGAATTGGATCAAGGAAGAGCACTCGATGTCATCTACTTGGATTTCAGCAAAGATTTTGACACGGTCCCGCACAGGAGACTGGTGAATAAAATGAGAAGCTTAGGAGTGAGTGCCGAGGTGTGGCCTGGATTGCAAACTGGTTGATGGACAGAAGACAATGTGTGATGGTAAATGGAACTTTCTCTGAAGAGAGAGTGGTTTCAAGCGGTGTACCGCAAGGATCGGTGTTGGGACCAGTCCTGTTCAATATCTTTGTGAACGACATTGCGGACGGGATAGAAGGTAAGGTTTGTCTTTTTGCGGATGACACTAAGATCTGCAACAGAGTGGACACGCCGGAAGGAGTGGAGAGAATGAGATGGGATTTAAGGAAGCTGGAAGAGTGGTCAAAGATATAGCAGCTGAGATTCAATGCCAAGAAGTCCAGAGTCATTCATATGGGGAGTGGAAATCCGAATGAACTGTATTCAATGGGGGGAGAAAGGCTGATGTGCATGGAGCAGGAGAGAAACCTTGGGGTGATAGTGTCTAATGATCTGAAGTCAGTGAAACAATGTGACAAGGCGATAGCTAAAGCCAGAAGAATGCTGGGCTGCATAGAGAGAGGAATATCGAATAAGAAAAGGGAAGTGATTATCTCCTTGTACAGGTCCTTGGTGAGGCCTCATCTGGAGTACTGTGTTCACTTCTGGAGACTGTATCTCTGAAGAGACAGAGACAAGATGGAGGCGGTCCAGAGAAGGGCGACCAAAAAGGTGGAAGGTCTTCATCGAATGACTTATGAGGAGAGATTGAAGAATCTAAATATGTACACCCTGGAGGAAAGGAGGAGCAGAGGTGATATGATACAGACTTTCAGATACTTGAAAGGTTTTAATGATCCAAAGACAATGACAAACCTTTTCCGTCGGAAAACAATCAGCAGAACCAGGGGGTCATGATTTGAAGTTCCAGGGAGGAAGACTCAGAACCAATGTCAGGAAGTATTTCTTCATGGAGAGGGTGGTGGTTGCCTGGAATGCCCTTCCGGAGGAAGTGGTGAAGACCAGAACTGTAAAGGACTTCAAAGGGGCATGGGATAAACACTGTGGATCCATAAAGTCAAGAGGACGTGAATGAAGAGTGGGTGGCTTGCGGGAATGATGGCTACTACCTGGAGATAATACCCTTATTCAATAAACATACACACGGTTACTGTGACTCCAACATTGCTCTAAGCTTCAACGGCAAGAGAAAATGTGGAAAAAAGGATTGCACTCACAAAAAAGCGGGGAGTAGCTTGTTTGTTACGGCAGTTACTACCCCAAACCAAATAAGCCTGATACTTCACTTTCAATGTATATCCAGCATAGCTCTCTGCTTCAACGGCAGGGGAGAAAGACTGATACTTCACACATATCCAGCATAGCTCTCTGCTTCAACGGCAGGGGAGAAAGACTGATACTTCACACATATCCAGCATAACTCTCTGCTTCAACGGCAGGGGGAATGAAGAACAACCAACAAGGACTGAATTACATAGTCTGAGTAAACAAATAAGCATGCATGCGGCGGTTACTACCCCTAACTAATTAAGCTAGATATTCCACTTAGATGCAGCTCCATCACTGCTCTTTACATTAATGGTGGGGGTGGAAGGGAAATAGAACCAAAAGGTTACTAAGAGCCAAGAGTAACATAAGTATGAGAAGTATGAGAAAAAATAAGTGTGAAACTTGCTGGGCAGACTGGATGGGTCGTTTGGTCTTCTTCTGCCGTCGTTTCTATTTTTCTATTAGTAATATTTTCTAGAGATGTGCATCGTTTTTTGTGTTCGTGTCGTTCTTCATTTTTTGGCCGCCACGGAAAATGTCGTTTTTTGTCGGTTCGGGTATTTTTTTTTTGCGAAAAATAGATTTGTAGTTAGTGCGTGCTAACTCCATGTTAGTGCGCGCTAACTCCCCGTTAGCGTGCACTAACAAAAACTAACAAAAAGTAACAAAATCTAACAGGGAGTTAGCGCGCACTGACTACAATTGTAGTCAGTGTGTGTTTTTGCAGAATTGTCCAATTCTGCAAAAACAAATGCACATCTCTAATATTTTCTGAGATGATTAACTTTTGTTGAACATTTTCAACTTTGGAGATATTTTTGTCCAGTTCTTCCACTTTTTCTCATACTTTGAGATAAGATTATTATTCAATATTGATTGATTTCTTGTTTCAATTGTTACTTGAGATAGTGTATTAATAGAATGTTCAATCGATTTTAATGCTGCCCATATCCCTTCTAGAGTTATTTTCTTTGGAGTTGCCATACTAAAGCCCACAGTTAAAGCCCTCATATGGCCATCTTCCGCTTCCACACCCTAGGCTCATGCACACTCATCTCAATACCTTCTGGCATTATTGATGTCTCTTTCCTCCTGGCCCCCAGCGAGTTGTCCGGAGTTGAATTTTCTAAAACTCTTCTAGGGCTTAGGCTGCTTGCTTCTCCTAGCCCACGGACTTCTTGTCAGTTCACCTCCCGGTCCACAACATCTCCCTCACTTCAGTCCGACGCCGAAGGGCTCCTCATTGTTTCTGGGGTGCCAGGTATCGCAATGTTTCCCGGGTGCAGGGGCTTACTCGCCTCTCCGGGGCTTAAGGTGATATCTTGGGTCAGGGGAGAGAGGGTACGCTCCAGTACTACTCTCCCAGCGACCAAGCATTCCAATGAAGATGTGGTGGCAGCCAAAAGAATCCCTCAATCCGAGGCTGTCGGGGGTCAATAGAGGGCGAATCTTCCTTTGCCTCTCTAAGCCTCCCCTTTCTTTTAGTATGGGGCATTTTCAAAGAAATTCAGTGTAAGAGGTAAAAGCCTATCTGCGGGCGTTCATTCCGGTCTTCACTTAGGCGGCCATCTTGCCTCCTTCATTCATTCTTCTACTGCATCTTCAGTCCCAGCGCCACTGGGTGCACAAACCAATCACTTGCCCAGGGTAGCACACCTGGTGGGGCAGCATCAGGAGCAAGGAGAGGTCCGTGCTGCTGCCGGTGGACCTGATCCCACCGGCAGCGGAAAAAGGAGGCCTGTGTTGCCGCTGGTGGACCTGATCCTATAAACAGCAGAAGCAGAAGGCCACAGCAGAGGAAGCCCATCCTTCAGCTCCTCCTCTGGTGCTGGTGCTGGTATTGCTCGTGGTTCTAGAACTTCCTGATTTCTCGCAAGATGAGAATACAGGAAGTGCTAGCACTGCAAGTGTTGAATTACTACAGTGCTAGCACAGGAAGAGGAACTGCAGAACAGCTTTTCTCCACAAAGGAACAGGCTGGCAGCAGAGGAGGAATGACCCATGGACCCTGACTACCTGGTCTATATGTGTGTGTGTGTGTGTGTGTGTGTGTATGGGAGGCTGCCTGGGATGGGTGTGTGTGTGTGAATGGAAGGCTGCCTGGGATGGGTGTGTGAGTGAGTGAATAAGAGCCTGCCTGGGATGGATATGGGAATGGGAGCCTGCCTGGGTAGCATATATGTGTGTGTGTGTGAATGGGAGCCTACCTGGGGTGTGTGTGTGTGTGTGTGCACATGCGTGCATGGGAGCCTTCCTGAGATGAGCAGGGTGTGTGTGTGTGTGAGAATGAGAGCCTACCTGGAGTGTGTACTTGTAAATGGGAGCTTGTCTGGGGTGTGTGTGTGTGTGTGTATGTGTGTGTGAATGTGAATGTGTATGTGTGTGTGAGAGAGAGAGAGAGAGAGAGAGAGATAATTGGGTGGTGCAGGTGGATTCCAACCTGCCAGCAGCTGAAATGAAGATGAGGGCCTGGGGCTGTTGGTAGATTTCAGGAGCTGAAGAGCTGGAGATGCCTGTGGATTGAGGGGGAGCATATGTGTGTATGAGTTTATATGTGTGTATATATATATAAGAAAGAGAGGGGAAAGTTTGCGCATTCCACTCCCACTACTCCACAACAATTCTAGGGTGACTAGAAATCAAAAGTTCCCAGGTATGGAGAATGTGAATTTTTAAAATCTTTTTTAGTTTTTTTTTAAACATGTTATTTATTTATTTAAACAGCTTTCTATACTGTTGCACAGAAAAGAATTCCATCTCGACGGTTTACAATAATATATTAAAGAGAAAATAAATGAAATAAAAGTTTACATAAATTCAGATAATATAAATTATTAAAAGCTGTGTCTTCAGTGTCTGCTGTTTTGAAATATTTTATTAGTGTTTGGGACATTTAAAAAACTTGTATATGAGTTTTTAATTATTTGATCTTTTGTTCATCAGCTTTTTTTGAAATATTATTATTAGTATGTTTTTAGTATTATGATTATGTATTTATTTTATTTCTTGATTTTATTGTTTGATATTTGAGGAATTGTGATGGTTCTGTTTTTTTTTATTGTTGCACTGCATTGAGTGCCTGGCTTCTTGCAGTTTCAGTTTAGTTTTTGTCTGCGCGTTTGCATTTCTATGTTATGGTTGCTCTATTCTGTATTTGGTGAGGGTCTGTTTATGTTCTGCGTGTGTGACTGAAATGAGGATTTTTCTAATAGGAAGTGTATTCAGGCTTTTCGAGGGTCAAGCCCACACCCAACACACATCACAACAGGCCTAATATCATATGGGTTCCAAATGTCTTTTTTGCAGGGATTTCTGGTTGGCATCACATCAGTGCATATAAATATAATGTAAGTTATATTTTTACCTCAGAATTTCATGTAAAATATAAATGCATAGCTCTTAACTGTGTGTGTGGAATGGGGAGGGGGGACAAGCATTGTGTAAGGCTATAAGGTTCTCCTGGGGCACCTAATACCATTGTATCAGCCATTGGTACGGGGTGGGGGGTCGTCAGTTTTTAAAATTTGTATCACTAAAGGGAGCTGGGCTTTTTTTTGGTGGGCACAGGTCAGAGGATGAATGAATTGGTGGAGGGGGCAGCACAATAATTGTTCGCACAGGGCAGCAAAAAACCTTGTGCTGGCCCTGTGCATCTTTCACGGGCACTAAATTCATTTGCTTCTTTTTCCATTAAATTAACTGCTCAGCTATTCATCTGGCATCTGCACATTTGACAAATGAAGGTGGCTTTGATAAAGGTTTCTGATGACAGCACAACAGCACAACAGTACCCCTGGAATGTATGCAATGGAAATGACAAAATAGGTAGAGTTTTTCAAAATTTCTGTAGAAACCTGTGGGACGTGTCTGAATTTGCTATATGTAAGAATGAAACAAGTTCTAGCAGTCTTTTCACAAGTATTTTCTTACATGATTTTTTTTCCTCTAGAATTTTTTTTCACTTCTATTTATTTATTTACACAGTTTTTATATTGCACAAATCAGCCAAAGCTATCAGGGCTACAGTAATAAATATACATACTAGTTACAATAAACAAACATTAAATAATCACTAACCAATTTGATACAAACTTATCATTCATAATACATATTGCATATAAGACACATACCACATGAACATCTGATATCATTCTCTCGTCCCTAACAGTTTTGCCAGCTCACCCTGCCATATCAGGAACTTGCCTCACCCAACAAATACATAAAAAATTACAAAATAAAAATAAAAAATAAAATGAAATACGATAAAAACATTATAAAACATACCTAGAAATTGTAGGAAATTAAATTCATGGGCAATATGTACTATTTTAAAATTGTGCAAGTCAACTGACTTCTACGTTTTTTCAAAAAGATTTTCCCTGAAATTTCGATCTGTCCCTTTGATTTGGAAACAGAGTCTGGAAAGAAAAAGAATAAGGTAGTTGTATTGTTTGTTCTAGTTGCTATTTAAATAATTTAAGTACATAGTAACATAGTAATGATGGCAGAAAAAGACCAAATGGTCCATCCAGTCTGCCCAGCAAGCTTCTTATGGAGGTAACTGCTGCTCCATGTCTCCGCTGAAGGCAGCAACTGCCACACCATCACAATTACCCCCAAGCCTTATGTTAGGGGTAGCAATGTTTACAACCCAAACCAAGCAACTGTCAAACCTAGCAACATTTTTACAGGGTGAGCAGCCTTCACGATAATTCAGACAATGCTGATTGAATGTGCTTTGCTTTTGGACTTGGCTGTAGAAGCAGTTCTGTGCTTTGTTCCTATAGTCTACGTGTCAGTACAATGGACCATAAAAGTTGGGGCCCAGCGTTGGCTATCATCTGAATCCAATTCCTCTTTTTTCCCTGCTGTCAAAGCAGAGAGGAAAGAAGTATTAATGAAATAAATAAGCAATTAAGTAAATAAATAAAATATAATTTTATTAATACTGCATTACATACTCTAATATCCTCTGTTAGAGATGGATTCAGTCACTCTTTTATAATTAGAACCGACTTTGGACTATATTCGATGAAACACTGATGTCTAATTTAGTGCTAGAAAATTGTACTGCAGAATTCTTGTAGTTGCATTGGACCCAGAGAAACTGGATTCTTTGTAGGTCGCAATACCATTTGTTAGACCAACATAAAAATTATCCATGGAGGTCCCTTCTTCAGATGTGATCACTGTGTGAAATTGGAGTTAGAAGATTATAAGTAGATCAGAAATTTTGGTTTATATTTTCTGAATAGTCAAAATACCATGCAGAGGGGCCAAGGTATTGAAGGGTTTTTCCTGTTTTGTATAAACTGGACAAATGTTTAGTAGACATACCCCAGTGTTAGAATTGAAGATATTGCAACTTTTCTGCCTTGTGTTCTTCATCTATCTACTTGAAATACACTTGGCACACAAAAATCTCCAAAAAGGAGCTCAAATTATAATCCAGACCAAAAATCAGGAATTCCAATCACATTTTGAAGATAATTTTCAAAGGAGTTATGTGCGTAAATATAACATACTATCATAGCAATTTTCAAAAGCCCAGTTTAATGTGTGTAAATGCTTTTTAAAATCAGGCCCTCACTGAATTGTTAGGTGGGATGACAGAACCTCAAATATATTGCAAGACACTAGTCAGGTTTCTGGATTACAATTTGAGAATACAATATTTTGGATCCTACTGATCGTCTCCTGTGGTTTGTAGAAGCTCCATTCTAGTACTGGAGGGAGCCCCCAGGACTGAGGACCCTCTCTTAAATTACTTTATGGAAGCAATGCATGTCTCATCAAGAAGAGTAAAGCTAATGAGATCCCCTTGATGAGAAGCTGGCAGTACATTTCTGAGTACTCCCAGGAATTTCAGAGCACATTTCCTGTGCGCATAGACATTTCTTGTCTACATTTTCCCCCAGATTACACAATTGCTGTTTTTATGCAGGCTTAGGTCCTAATGTAATAAGATGTAAGTATAAAATGTGCACTGAACTTCAGCATACATTTTTTTTTATTCATGTGCTAAAAGATTTAACTTCCAATGAATTAAGCTAATAATCTGCTAATGCATTGAGAGTTTTAAAAAAGTATGCTAATCTGAAAATGTGCACACAAAAGGTAGGCTTAGCGCACATAAAACATTCTTTATGTACTTAAAATATGCTTTATGCACAAATAATGTTTATGTTATGCATATAAATTCCAAGTACAGCATCCCCACACCAGGAACTCTAGATTCAACCTCATAGGCTAACACTAGTCCAAGAAACTTTACTCCACCTCTGATTAGGAGTGAAATTTCCAGCATTAAGAAAACAGGAGTTAAGCCAGCACACCTTTCTGAAGAATAAAAGCTAATGCCTTGATTTATCTGGTATTTGCATCAAGGAGTGTTAATTTGTGCGCACAAATTTTTACTCATGCTTGTGCACACAAATATTTGTGCTTTATGGGCTGGATTTTAAAAGGGTTACGTACGCCGGGCCTATCTTAAAAAGGCCCGGCGACATGCATCCTGGGGCTTTACAAAAGGAGCGGGACGTGAGTGGGGCAGGGCGGTCCAGGGGCGGGGTCAGACTCCCGGCACAGTGGCCATATTTGCCACTGTGCTGGGGATTGCGCACCGGCAGTTGGCTGGCGCATGCAACCTGCGCCTGCCCAGAGGCAGGCGCAAAAAGTAAAATAAAGGTCAGGGGGGGTTAGAGTAGGGCTGGGAGGGGAAAGGTTAGGGGAAGGGGTGGGAAGGTCAGGCTGGGGGAAGGGAGCGGGGGAAGGCAGCGCGGCTTGGCGCGCGCAAGGTGCACAATTGTGCACCCCTTTGCGTGCGCCAACTCCGGATTTTATAACATGCGCGCACCTGTGCACGCATGTTATAAAATCGTGCGTACATGTGGCGCGCCGGGTAGCACGCGCACATGTAGGCCGCGCGTGCTTCTTTTAAAAACTACCCCTATGTCTTGTTAAATCCGGAGTAAAGTTGTATGCACAAAAATGTGCACATTCTTAACCCTGCGTTAACATGTCTGCAGAGCCGAGTGCACCTTATCACATCAGGGATTCTTATCTTCTGGAGCTCATTTCTTTTATTTCTCATCTCTTAGTCACCTTGGCCTACATTATACTTACTGTATATGATACCAAATTCCTTTTGCCCTATGATCATTATTTCTTGCCTTATTTAAAAATGTTTTATTGAGTTTCTGGAGTCCAAGTTTTGCAGGCTATGAAAGGTGCACATCCTGATTCTTGAGAGAACAGACTCTAAGAAGTCCTGCTGATTCAAGCATAGGCAAGGAGAATCTACAAGCAAAGAATGTGATGATTTTCAAACATTAAACCTCTGCTTCTGAGCTAGACCCAAAATACAATTTCTATTACAAGTTCGGACAATTTTACACTAATAGTTCCCTGGAGTCTTTATTGTCTTTATTCTTGTTCAGTTTTATTGTCTCTTTTACTAGGGTATACTATTGATCCTGAAATCAGCAGTCATTGCTCTACAAGCAACAGCAAAATGCTGATTGCAGCCACAGTCTGAGTTATTGAAGTACAGGTACAGCATCTTGTATTAAAAATGATAATTTTCCCTTATATTACTAAATAGGTTGTATGACAGCATAACCCAGATACTCCATATTACTTAATGGGGCTAAATTTGATATATTGTACTAGAGTGTAATATATTGCTAAATAGAATAATGCCCAGGGCCACTGGAAAAGTGCAGAGACATTAGTCTCTGCATTTTTCTGCCTTTTACACAGATAGGCCCTGTTGGTCTTTCTTTTCAAAAAACAGTTCAAACCAGGCTCAAGTCAGCAACGATCAAGTCATTGAGATCAGTGGTTGGTGTGAAATGAGTTGATGGTCTCAGTTCAGTTTCCAGTGGATAGGTGTTCATATCACTGAAAAAGGCCATCACTGGTTTGCTATCATTCAGGTCGATACTGTAAAGTGTGCTCAGGTGAGTGCACTGTTTAACCCGCTGTAGGATGCGCGTTTTCGACGAGTGTCCACTATCCCTTATACTGTAAGGGGTTTAGCGTGTCGAAAATGTGTGTCCAACCCCCACTGAAACTAATGGCTCTCATTACATGCAAATGCATATTGATGAGGCTGTCATTTGCCCAGAATACCGAAAAAAAAAAAAGTGCGGCCGATCCGCACATTTTACGCTCAGAAAAAGTGTACAGAAAAGCATACAATATTGCTTTTCTGTACATCCTCCGACTTAGTATCGTAGCGATATTAAGTAAGAGGAACCAAAGGTGAAAAAAACATTTTTTTTTAAAAGTGCCGGCAGGTCAGGCTAGGAAAACTGATGTTCAATTTTACGCACGTCTATTTGCCTAACCTGTGGCTGTCAGCGGGTTCGGAAAGCAGACGCTAGTAAAATTGAGCTTCAGTTTTCTGAACCTGCTGACAGCCACCTCTCCTGGATTTCCGCTGCAAAGGAGGTGCTAGAGACGCACTATTGTCCCTAGTGCCTCCTTTTTAGTGCAACCAGGAGAGGTGGCTGGGCGCTCAACACTGAGCTCCCGTTTCCTGTGCACTTTACAGAATCGGCCTGATTGTTGGCATGCTCAGTGGAGAAGTCTAAGAATGCACAGGGATGGAGAATGAATTACCCTTTTTCTTGCAGAGAGCTGGTCCCTCCAGAGCAGGGTCAAAGCACATTGGCAAGGCAGCGTGGGGGAAACCATCTACTGCTACTATCTGTGCTTTGCATGTCCCATAGATAACTGGACGACTTTGGTTTACAACACTGGCAATCTGGTATCTTTCATGAGCAGCACTAACAAAGGAGGAAAAAATGAAAAAAATGAAAGCAGGGATTACTATACTGTAGTATTTTTGCAATAAATGCTTATGTTCAGCATATTGACCACACCTATCCTCCTCATCTTTTTGTTTGAAGGAATTAATCTATTTATGTTATTACTAACTGCTAATCTCCTTTTCCTAGGACAATAACTCAGGATTATTGATGTTAATATAAAATGCCATCTCCAGTAGTTCGTTTCTGTAAGCAGCGTGATGCACTTCCCTTGGTGAAATTTGACATTATGGGGGAATTAACACCCCGTGTGCCAGCCAATTAGTTTGCTTGTGAGAAGCTTAATGTTCTATTATCTTCCAGCTTCTATTGTGGAATGCCATTTTTTTACAGGCAGCTGTTGTAAGCAACCTTTATTTTATAGCAGAATTGTACAACCTTCCTAATTTGGAATTGTTTTTGAAATGTTTCTGTGAAATGGTTTCCGCAGATCCATTTACAATAGATCATGTGTTTAATAAATGATATTTATTCAGGCTGCATTAGTATTTTTCTTTCTTTCCTGTACCCAGTGCTGTTTGTAATCTGTTTAAGTGGTTATACAAGAGTTTTATCCTGCTGCTGTAGGGCTGCCAGTTGAGTAGAAATGTCTTTTCTAAGGTGACTGTCGCTTTTGTTAAGGCTGATACAATTTACAGTTAATTCATGGTGAGTACTGCTTAAAAACCCTTGGATAACACATAACAGCTTGGCTTATTAGCACTTTGCATAAACCTTTTGTGGCTGTTTACTCACTGAGTTTTCTTGAGGGGAGGGGGAAAGATTATTAGTAGGCTTGTAAAATGCTCTTGAACAAGCCCAGTAATATTTGGACGTTAGGGACAATTTTTTCTCCAGTGTTATGTTTACTATGGACATAACCCAGGGATGAACAAACCTGCTGTGAGGCAGCTCATGTACTTGCTCGGGTCCAGATCGGGTTTTGGCAAGCAAGTTGTGATCCAGTTTCACAGAGCAGAAAGTCTCTTATATTTTAAGAAAGACTAAAAGGAGAACAGTAAAAACAGAACAGAGCAGTTGTGGCTCTGCATCTTTAGGCCCAGGACCAGCCTATTGAACCCAAGAAAGGAAAGACCGTTGGGGCCCTATGTAAGGAGTTCAAATCCAACATCAGTCCTCAGTCAGAAAGGTCTCATGCTCTACCTGGATTTGTGAAACTGTTGAGCTTGTTACATTTTCTTCTGGGTTATTTCAAACAACCAAAATAAACATTAACTCCTCCCCCAAAACAAACAAACAAACAAACAAAAACTATGGCCTCCACAGAACCCTGCCAGCACCCCTGGGTCTCTTGGGGCCTTCCCGGGCTCCTCTGACCCCTGCACTACTCACCTATAAGTTGGGGCTGGGGCCTATCTAACTGAAATGAGTCAAATCCATTTGGGCCTCCCTGGGTCTCTCAAACCCTCTTCCACCCCTGCAAATGAGATGGAGCTGGGGACCTCCCATTCTCTGACTTAGTTCTTATGTGGGGCTTGCAGGAAAAAAAAGGGCAGGAATAATCCATGGTCATTTCTGCTCCATCAGGGTTCTTTTAAAAATGGCACTGACTGACTTGCCTTGAAAATGGTACCAAGTTGACATCAACACAATTTATTTATTTATTTATGCAATTTTATATTCCTCAGTTTCCAAAAATAAATCTGTTCTGTGAAAATTACAAGCATAACAGTCATAAAATCATGATTCATAATTCAAAATAAATCATAAACAGCATGGAGGAAGATCCCCAAATATGGTGCACCCTTTTTGAGTCTAATAGCTGTACAAGAGGATCTGGATGGGGAGACCTGGGGGTTATCTTGATTGCCTTGTTTGGAAAAATGTTAAATGTTTTGTGAATGTAGTAATAACAAATGTCCACTGGATGGCATTTTAGAGGTTTGAGTTCTATAAGTTATTGTGTTAATTGTCAGAAATCTGTTAACAAAGCTCTGTGTGAAAGCTGGGAGGTAGCAATCTGTCAGAAAGCTCTGTTGTTAAAGCTGGTAGTTAGCAATCTGTTGTTATTTAGAATAGTTGTGGGTGGATCCTTGGACCAGTGGCAGGTGACCACGCCCTCGGGGGAAATCCCGAGAGGGGCCACTGGTCAGGCTTAGTGTAGGAGACAGACACACACTAGTTCTTTTATTAGACAATATATTAAACCACCAGAGGTGGCAGTAGTGAGCTGGAAGCGCCCGGCTGGGCTGTAGTCCCTCAGGTACTGGAACAGCAATCCCAAGGTGGCTGAGCTGTAGAGAAACTAAGAAAGTGAGTAGGCAAAGAATGCGGCATTCAGGAACAAGTCCTTGATAGTAACACTCACACAATAGTCTCTTAAGGAAGCCCAGGAGCTGGTATGCATTAGGCCCTCGAGGAACGAGTACCTGGTTCCAGGGGAAGCTCTGAGAGATAGATACAGACTCACTGATGTTAAGCAACAAAAACTTCTTAGTAAGCAATATATTAAACCACCAAAGGTGGCAGTAGTGAGCTGGAAGCGCCCGGCTGGACTGTAGTCCCTTAGGTATTGGAACAGCGATCCAAGGGTGGCTGAGCTGTAGAGAACTAAGAAAGTGAGTAGGTAGGATATGCAGAGTTCTGGAACAAGTCCTTGTTGGTAACACTCACACCAAAGTCTCTTAAGGCAACCCAGGAGTTGGAATGCAGTAAGCTCTCGAGGAGCGAGTACCTAGTCCTAGGGAAAGCTCCGAGAGATAGATGGAAACTCACTAATGTTGTAAGCAGCGATGACTTCTTAGCAGAAGTGGTATTCAGGAGCAGGTCCGGGACGTGGGCCCTCGAGGAGCGAGTACTGATTTCAGACTGCGACCTGAAAAAAAAAAGAGAGAGCGAGGCCCCGAGGAGTGGGTACCTCTAGTGAAGTCCGAGGAGGCAGAGTAGCTAGGGTTGCGGAGAGCGAATCCCATCCGCAGCGACCAGGAGGAAGCTAGGTAAACCAATCCCTTGCTAACTCGTCTTGTTAGCGAAAACTGAGACCTTAAATATCTGGAGCTGATGACGTCATCTCAGGGGGACGCCCCTGAGGTTCGCGCCAACGCTGGTACATCAGTTGAGCCGCACGCACGCGCCCTTAGGCATCTGGTCAACATGGCGGCTTGCAGTGTCGGGCCGGTCCGGGAACACCGGAGGAGGATGGCATGGAGACGCCGCAGCAGCTAGCCTTCCATCAACCCCGAAGGGAATCGCCAACGAGGTAAGGTGGGCGGAGCAGAGACGTCGGACAGCGACGGACACAACATTAATGGAATGTGAGAGTAAAATGGTGTGTGTTCTCTTAAAGTGTTGAGTTTTTCTTATTGGTTGGCTAAATGTAGAAGGATGTATAAAAGTAGGAATTTTTGGCCAGTTTTTGTCTTTGATTCCTACTAGGGGTGTGCATTCGGATTGACCGCATTAGTAAAACGCAACTCATATTTTTTTTTTACTTAAAAAATTGATTCGACATAAACGATCGGATTTCCCACATATCGAACATAGATATGTTCGATATGTGGGAAATCGCGATTGTTGAGCCAAAATAAAAATATAAACCCCCTCACCCTCCTTAATCCCCCCCCCCCCCCGACTTACCACAACTCCCTGGTGATGGAGCGAGGAGTGAGGACGCCATTTCTGCAATCCTTGGCGAGAAGCATGTGACGTCGGCGGCACGTCGAGTGACGCCGGCGTCACGTGATTCCCGGCTCGTTCGCGCCGGACGGCTCGTTCGGCCCAAAAAGAACTTTTGGCCAGCTTGGGGGGGTCAGGAGGCCCCCCCAAGCTGGCCAAAAGTTCTTTTTGGGCCGAACGAGCCGTCCGGCGCGAACGAGCCGGGAATCACGTGACGCCGCGTCACTCGACGTGCCACCGACGTCACATGCTTCTCGCCAAGGATTGCAGAAATGACGTCCTCACTCCTCGCTCGATCACCAGGGAGTTGTGGTAAGTCTGGGGGGGGGGGATTAAGGAGGGTGAGGGGGTTTAAATTTTTTTTTTGCACATATGTACATATACCCAACTCATTGGATTTTTTTTATGTCCATATTGGCCGCAAGTGGGACCCCCTTTCGGACATAAAAAATATGAACATAAAATTTTGCTCTGCACATCCCTAATTCCTACCTTTTCCTTAGTAGGGTGGGTAACAGGGACCTCTAGAGATGTGACCTGGAGTAGCCAGCTTGTGAGTTGGTGGGCCTAGGGACCCTCACAGTGGGAGTGGGGCCCTGTAGGAGGTCTTCCCCTCAAGGGGAGAGGTCCAAGGTCATTAAGGAGAGGGATTTTTTCCCCCCCTCTCAAGGAGCTAACCAGGAGATGGAAGTGAGGAGAGGCCATTCCTCCTTCTAAGGGAAAGAAAGTGGTGAACTGAAGAATAGGGATGTCCATTTGTTTCAAATAAATTAGGAAAACAAATTGAATAGAGCCAAGTCATTTCTTTTGGGGACCCTGAAACAAATTAATGGGGACCCCCACATTAAGTAAATCCTATTTGTTTAATTTGTTTGAAACAAACAAAAAGTTACCGATCAGGCCTAGACCTTGGCCTGAGGCAAGGGCCTTGCCTAAGGAATAAGCCGAGGCCCAAAGCAGGGGCCATGACCAATACCTGAGTGCGACACCAGTGCCTCGGCCTAGGCATAGTCTCATGCCCAATGCAGGGGCCATAGCCTATGCCCAAGCATGACACTGGTGTCTGAGCATAGAATTGGGTCCGAAAGATTTTGCCAGTGTCGAGAAATTTCCTGACCACCACTTACACGATCCGTTGGGGATCCAATGCTGAGGCCAGGCCTAGGCCCAACAGCAAGGCCCAGTCCGGAGGCCAGGCCCGATACCAGGGCCTGGCCCAGAGGCCAGGTTCTGATGCCTGGGCCTTGGCCTAGCTCGGCCTGGCCCAGGCCTGACACCGGGCCTAGCGCAGAGGATGGGTCCCAACGCTGAGGCCCTGGCCCAAGTTTAGGCCTAGGCCCTGAGATCAGATCTCAGGCCTCGGAGTCTTCCTTCTTCCTTCTGCTTTCTTCTTTCTTCATCTTGAAATGATGCCATGTGTTTTGATGTGTTGGAGTAAATTGACTCTGGCACATCCTCTTCAGCAGAGGGTGCCATATTGACGCTGAACTTGTAGGCTCGAAGACTAACCGACCTGCTTCCTGGCTGCCGGATGATCGAGTTTACACTTCCTTGCTCTTGCTCCCACTCTCCCCTCCTTTCCTCCCACCTCATGAATCTGCCCTGTCAATCCCCCTCCACCCCGCCCTCTCTGTCTAGCCTTACCCTGCCTTTCTCTTCCTGCCGCACTCTCCTGCCTGTCCCCTTCCCACTCCTGCCTCTTCCCTATCTTTACCCCTCCTCTCCTCCTCTTACTACTCCTGCCCTCCTCATCTCCTCCCCCCTTGCCTTCCTCCTCCTCTCCTTACACCTCTCCTCTCTTCTCTCCCCATGCCTTCTACAATCCATCCTCTGCAGCCCCTTATTCTTCCTCCAATGCTTTCTCCTTCACCACTCCTCCACTCCTCTGCCACTTCTCACTCCTCCCCACTCCCCTACCACTACACAAAGGGACAAACTGACAAAAAGGACAAACTAACAAAAACTTCCACACACAGATAAAGACAAGAGACAAAGGTACAGAAATACAGATGAAAACACAAAACAGGACAACTCACTCAGGTAATCAAAAATAAACTCCTCCTAAATTCTCCTTTTGGCCCCCAAAGAGGCAGCTGCAGGAAGCCGGTATATATAAACAAAGAAAATAACACGTCAGACGTAAACTGACATGTGATGCGATTCAGTATCTCGAGTTGCAAAACTTACATACACGATACAGTACCTATCTTTTTATCGCAGGATGCTAATGTGCCATGTTTCTGCTTCCTTTGAAAATTGACCCCTGAATTATTTTTTTTATTTACTCTGTAGAAACATAAGAGGGTCCAGCTAGATTGCCATTTCACCCTACCTCCTGCAATACTGCAGACCCAACTTAATCTCTGGTTTTACCCTCACTTCACCTGAGTCTAAAATCCTCTGTGCTTATGCTGTGGTTTCTTGACTGCAGACAGGGCTGTCAGAAGGGGCAGGCAAGATGGGTGGCTGCCTGGGGTACCAGGTTGGGTGCGTGCAGATGTGCGTGCTATGCTGCAAAAGCTGTCACTACAAGGATGGTGGAAATAAACTCCTGCGTAGCCACTAATTGGATGGTGACCCCTCCGACTGCTCAGGGCGCGTTTTAGCCTGGCAGTGGTTCTGATTGCAGATGCCAGTTTTGTACCCTGCCCCCAGCAGGCCACCATCTCCTTTGGGAGGCTGTGCCATATGACCATTACCCTTTCTGTGAAGGAATGCTTCCTTTTTATTAATTCCACTTTTCCACGGCGTTATCAAAGTTCTTCTTCCGTAGACAGAGAATGCCTTTGATGAGTCAGGCTCTAAAAGCTTATCTCTTGCACCTTTATGTTCAGCTGAATAGCTGAACACAGCAGATGATTGGGATCTTTATTTCACTGTGTTCCTGCTACAAAATTACCTTTGATATAAACCTAATGTAGTGTGGATCTCGATTCCACTGTCCAATGCTTGCTAGCCATTTACTATTCAAACTTCATTTTCAGACACTTTTAAACTTGGAAGAAGATATTTCTTGTTGTGTGCAGTATATGGGCTTTGTATTTTTAAAAGCACAGCTATTGTATTTCTTATCATAATTCTGCCCTTCCAGTAGTTGACTTTTTTTTTTTTTTTTTTTTTTTTTTACTACCATGACACTAACAGGTCACAAAATCAAAGAGGTTAAACATTTTAGAACAAGTGTTATTTCCAAAAATGTTTCCTCCCATTTATATCAAAACTCATAAAAACAAATCCCGAAATGACAGAGTTGCTGGCCCTGTGATTCATGCAAGTCAAGGACACATTTCTTTTAGTAGAAAGATATGTATAAAACCAATAGATGTGCTGCTGGCAGCCAGCAGTGGCTCACAATAAAACACTGGTTGGTGTCTGCCATGATTGGCTCCAGTGAAATCAATGGAGGTAAAATAACTCTATGACAACACCTGGCAAATCTGTTGCCCAAGTGCAAATTACTGTCACATTAGAAAGCTTAATACCGCATGTAAGATAGATGATCATCATGTCTTCCCAATGCAATCTGCCCTGTGTTACCTATACCTAGGAAAACCTGGCTACATTGCCAGTTCTCCCTACCTCCTGTAATATTGTAGACCCAACTTAATCTCTGGTTTTACCCTTGCTAAAAATTGCTACCCTTCTGCAAGCCTGGGAGGCCCAGGGCTAGGACCTGGAGAAATACTGGTATAATAGAGTACAAAATTGCATCACCCCGCTTTGAACTCTGGAACTTCTCCAGTTTTCAAGAGCCTTTCTTTTTTCTAGCCTGAAGTCTGGGGGCCCCCCTCTAAGTCAGTGGGCCCTGGTACAATTACTTTGTCTTTACCTTCAGTAGCAACAGCATTGCATACCCCCATCTACCTGTTTGCCAAACAAAACTCAGGCACTCCAGTTCAACAAAAGCACATCCACACAATAATATTGCCCCGTATAGGTCCCTGGAATACTCTGTACAATTCTGGAGACTACACCTTCAAAAGGATATAAACAGGATGGAGTCAGTCTAGAAGGTGGTTACTAAAATGGTCAGTGGTCTCCGTTCTAAAGCATATGAGGATAGACTTAAAGATCTAAAAATGTACACCCTAGATAAAGGAGGAGTAGGGGAGAAATGATACATTCAAATATTTCAAAGGTTTCCATTCACAGGAGATGAGCTTCTTTCAATGGAAAAGAGGCTCTCGAATGAGGGGTCATGCGATGAGGTTAAAAGTAGGTTGATTCAGGAGCAATCTTAGGAAATATTTCTTTACAGAGAGTAGTGGATGAGTGGAACAACCTCCCAGTGGAGGCCTATTTTACATAGGCCTACCGGCGCGCGCAGAGCCCCGGGACTCGCGTAAGTCCCGGGGTTTTCCGAGGGGGGCGTGTCGGGGGCGGGCCCGATCCGCGCGGCGTTTTCGGGGCGGGACGTAGCGTTTCGGGGGCGGGTCCGGGGGCGTGGTCGCGCCCTCCGGACCCGCCCCCAGGTCGCGTCCCGGCGTGCTAGCGGCCCGCTGGCGCGCGGGGATTTACGTCTCCCTCCGGGAGGCGTAAATCCCCCGACAAAGGTAAGGGGGGGGGGTTTAGACAGGGCCGGGGGGTGGGTTAGGGAGGGGAAGGTGAGGGGAGGGCAAAAGAAAGTTCCCTCCGAGGCCGCTCCGATTTCGGAGCGGCCTCAGAGGGAACAGAGGTAGGCTGCGCGGCTCGGTGCGCGCCGGCTATATGGAATCGGTAGCCTTGCGCGCGCCGATTCAGGATTTTAGCGGATACGCACGGCTACGCGCATATCTACTAAAATCCAGCGTACTTTTGTTTGCGCCTGATGTGCCAACAAAAGTACGCCAAATCGCGCTTTTTGAAAATCTACCCCTATGCGCGTAAATCCAGAGACCCGACGACACGTGTAAAGCCCTGGGACACATATAAGTCCCGGGGCTTGCAAAAAGGGGTGGTCCGGAGGCAGGGCGGGGTGTCCAGGGGCGTGGCCAGAGGCCTCTGCATGGCCGCTGTGCCAGGGATCGCGCCAGGGCGAAGTAAGTTTGGAAATAAAAGAAAAACAAAGAAAAAGGTAGGGGGGAGAGGGCAGGGGAGGTAGGGGAAGGGAAGGGGGAGGGTAGGGAAGTTCCCTCCAAGGGGAAGGTAGTGGGCACCCCCTTGCGCGCGCCGACCCCTGATTTTATAACATGTGCGCACATGTTATAAAATTGAGCGTACATGTGTGCGCGCCAGGTAGCACGCGCACATGTACGCCCGCGCACAGGTTTGAAAATCTACCCCTATCTGAATTCAAGAAAGCATGGTATAAATACATGGGATCCCTAAGAAATTGCTGGAAATTATAATGCTAAATTAATTGGATGGATGGAAAGACTGCATAGGCTATATGGTCTTTTTCTACTGTCATATTTCTATATTTCTAATAAAAGCTGATGTTGCACAGAACAATTAAATGGAGAACAGTTTGTTCCATTGGCCATTACCATTATGAAGATTGGGAAACCTTGATAAAACTAAAAAAGGAAACTTGGACACAGATTATATTCCATTAAAAAAGTATTATATCATATTGACATGGCTTTCCCTTTCTTCAGGATATTCAAGACTCCAGTAATCCATGCCAATGGTGGTCAAGCCATGTTGGAAAGCGGAATCAAGGACTACACTGAAAAGGGCCACCTACCATTATTGTAAGTTTACGTCGTTCCCTACTCCAGTGGTTCTCAACCTTTTTTTGGCCGGGACACACCTGACAGATGGTTCTCACATGCATGACACACTGAACATGTGACCATCACGGGGCTAAATGTAAACATGCACTCTGCATCCACAGGAACCCCCTCGACCCCCAGCAATGAGTGAAGAGCAGAACTAGGACATTACCCATACAACTCACCATACAAAAAAGATATTCTGGTTCTGATGACATCTCAGTAAGAGCAAAACAAACTCCCTTTACAACCAGGCACAATAGCCCTCCTTATGAAAAGACAGTAATTTACCACTAATGCATATCCTATTGAGAAAACACCACAAATATGATTGATACAAATGCCTACACGCTAGTAAAATACCTCACCTCGGTCATACACACAGAACTGACCTTCACCAAGTACAGAAAAACCACAAATTATAAATATGGAGACAGAAACTGGAATGGAAAACAAAAAAACCCACTCTACATGCAGTGCAAACCTGGACAAATGGACAGAGAAATATAGCACCTAACATAGTCCCAGGATCTGCAATAATGCCCCCAACTGATCCACATAGTTGCACTTGTATTATGGAACACACTCAACCAGTAACAACCCTATCTATGAAAAGGCAACACTACAAATATTATATAAGGTCCTAAACACTAAGAACATAAGAAATTGCCATGCTGAGTCAGACCAAGGGTCCATCAAGCCCAGCATCCTGTTTCCAACAGAGGCCAAACCAGGCCACAAGAACCTGGCAATTACCCAAACACTAAGAAGATCCCATGCCACTGATGCAATTAATCGCAGTGGCTATTCCCTAAGTAAATTTCATTAATAGCCATTAATGGACTTCTCCAAGAACTTATGCAAACCTTTTTTGAACCCAGCTACACTAACTGCACTAACCACATCCTCTGGCAACAAATTCCAGAGATTTATTGTACGTTGAGTGAAAAAGAATTTTCTCTGATTAGTCTTAAATGTGCTACTTGCTAACTTCATGGCATGCCCCCTAGTCCTTCTATTATTTGAAAGTGTAAATAACCGATTTACATCCACTCGTTCAAGACCTCTCGTGATTTTAAAGACCTCTATCATGTCCCCCCTCAGCCGTCTCTTCTCCAAGCTGAACAGCCCTAATTTCTTCAGCCTTTCCTCATAGGGGAGCTATTCCATCCCCTTTATCATTTTGGTTGCCCTTCTTTGTACCTTCTCCATCGCAACTATATCTTTTTTGAGATGCGGCGACCAGAATTGTACACACTCTTCCAGGTGTGATCTCACCATGGCGCGATATAGAGGCATTATGACATTTTCCGTTTTATTAACCATTCCCTTCCTAATAATTCCTAACATTCTGTTTGCTTTTTTGACTGCTGCAGCACACTGAGCCTCCTATTAGGAAAACAAGCCAAGCTGCTATAGATCCCCACACAGAAATAATTGTAAAACTATACTAAAGCACTAGTCGAAATACTCATGGGAGGGGTACTTTAAATGATACACACGTAATTGTGAGCACAATTTAAAATAGCTGCATCTCTCTGCTCGCGCACCGATACACACGTTTATGGGTGCACGCGCTTTCCTTTTAAAATTACCCTGTCACAGTTTAAAAAGTCATTTAGTAATAGGTTGTTCAAAATTCCTTTAACTGCAAAATTAATGGGACAAAATACACTGAAACATCCAATGACTTTTGATCCTTCTGTACCTATGGAATTTATTGATGTGTCTCCACCAATATCTTTGAGGTTACATTTTCTAATGAAAGGAAAACTAACATGTGACTCACAAAACATTCCAATGTTTTAAAATGATTTTACTAATTTTTGAAGAAAGGTCAGAACAACAAAGCACACAAATGTCATCAAATGTCATCAAGCGCAAGTCTTGGCCCTGCCCCGGAATACCCATGTCCCGCCCATTCCCCACCCCTCGTAGCTTCTTAAAATGCATGTTGCTCGCTCGAGTCCTGGATACGAGCATATGTGGCTATTTTTATGTAACGTTTTTAAAATCGACCCGTGAGTGTTTTACTCTCCACTTTAGATTTGATTTTTAAAAGTTGATTGAATTCTGAATGTATATGAAAGATGCATATATGGATAGCCCCTAGGGTTGAAGCCTTGAAGACTGGCATTATTGCTCACAAGTTTCAAACTAGTGCTAATTCAACCCTCGTTTGTGTTCTTAAACTGTCATTTTTCATATTGACAATCGACTTTTTTTAGTTTATATTATTCAATGTCCATGTCATTTCATTTATGTTGGAAAAATAATCAGGATGCTTAAAACAAGATTGGTTGAAAATAAGATTTGCTTAAAAAAATACAAAGATCGAAGCAGAGCACCAATTGTTGAATACTCTTTACAATTTAATCATCCCTTTAAAGATTTGAAGTGCAGCAATTAATTCCAGACCCACTGGGAGGAGATTGTCTTTTGATGTTCAAAGAACAAAGGTGAATTCATTGATTGAGATCTATACAACCTTTGGTTT
The DNA here is from genome assembly GCF_901001135.1 of Rhinatrema bivittatum. Lineage (NCBI taxonomy): Eukaryota > Metazoa > Chordata > Amphibia > Gymnophiona > Rhinatrematidae > Rhinatrema > Rhinatrema bivittatum. The sequence continues at coordinate 375,670,036 of NC_042618.1, forward strand.
GAATTTTTCCTTCAAAGTGTTTTCCTTTGGTTTTTTGTTTTTTTTAAATTTGGTGCCTTTTTAAGTATCATCCAGTTAAAGAACAGCCTATAAGTCCATCATGCGTGCGTAATATTTGGTACTATTTTTTTGAGTAGCTCTCATTTTGTATGGAAGGTATGGGGAGAATTTCCACTAATCAGAGTTCTTTTTGCCACTCCTTGATTGGACTACATTTTTGGCACAAAATTTTAATTTTCCATTTAATACTAAGGATTGTTGGTGTCATTAGGGATAGGCAGTGTTGAAAAATTAATTTCCCTTCACTGGTTAATTTCATGAATACTTCAATACATTCCATTAGTTTTGGAATGAAAAATGGACCGGGGCCAGGCCCGTTGCCAGGATCTGGCTTGAGGTTGGGCCCTGTTGTTGGGGTCCTGGCCTGAGCCTAGGCACAATGCCAAAACCTAGGACCAACGCTAGGGCCTAGCCACAGCTCTTTTAATGAATCATTTTCTTTGTTGCACTTTTAAGAACAAAACATATATCATGTTGATTTTTCTCTTGAGAAGGACTTCTGATTTCATTAGTGGGACAGCTTTTATCTTGAGAAGGACTTCTGAGTTCAAAATCAGGATGTTGTTTTACCACTTTAGAAAAATTGGATCTCTCAGTTCTGTTTGGGAAGCCAGATGGACTCTGGTACCTCCATAGACAAGCTGAATGCTTAAGAGAAGTTTTAATAATTACTGAGTTGTTTTTTTATCACAATATGAAGTGTTTCTTCATTGAGAGGAGAATCTTTTGCACATTTTTTGATGGCAATATTAAAAATGGGAACAAATTGAAAATATCATAAGAACATTGAAGGTTTTATATTTTTACTAAATAATAGAAAAATTTCAGACATGTTTCCATCAGTGTCTGTCTAATTTCTGAGTATGTTCCTTTCCTTTCCAAAACAAAAATTACAAAAATATTTTTCAATAATTTTGCTCCACAGATTTAGAATCTAATAATGTGTGAAAATGTTGCCTCTATTGAAATTTTGAAATATTGACAGTGAAATTTTCTATTTGTTCTACTTGTGTATTTTATTGGAAGTTGTTTTCTATTTTTGAAAATTGCCTTCCATGGTTATATTATCACTATGGGGGCCAATATAGACAGAAATCTCTCTCCTGCAGATGCTATATGTTATGGTTAAGCGGTGTTTGGGTGGATTCTCAGCTACTGTGGCAGATGACCACGCCCATGGGGAGGAGCCCTGTGAGGCGCCACAGTACTGGGCTAAACGCAGGATGCACAAACACAGAGTTAGTTCTTTATTTATACAGCTTGAAGTGTACCACCAGAGGTGGCAGTAATGAGGTAGTCTGGATGTAGCAGTCTCAGGACCCTTGGCAGAGGGGACCCATCTCACCCCGTTGGTATAGGGGAATTCTGGTGTAGGTTTCCCAGCAAGGCAGTACTGTGGATGAGATAGACTGAGAGTTAGATTACTCACTAGATGGTTGCTGTAGGTATGCGATTCCACCAGGTTGAAGAAGATGGTACAGGCACCAAGGCAGGGAGAGCAGGCCCTCCAGGAGCGAGTACCTGATCCCTGTAAGGCACCTGAAATAAAGCAGAGAGCCCCCAAGGAGCGGGTACCCAGGTTAGCAATACCCCGAAGGACAGAGAGAAAGCTTCCAGCAGCAGCACAGAAGTGGCAGAGTAGCTTAGACCGGCAGAAACCAATCCTTTGCTAACTCAACAAGCTAGCAACAAAGTATAGGCTATGTACCCGGATGGCGTGACGTCAGTAGAGGGGAACACCCCAAGGTTTGCGCCAATGCTGGAATAAAGACGTGAGTGGCATGCGTGCGCACACCCTAGTAGGCCCTTGGGAAGAGCATGGCGGGAGGCAGCACCATAGCCGTTCCGGGGATGCTGGAGAGGTCGGCTTGTAGACGCGGCGGCAGCCATTTTCCCAAGGGAAGTGGAAGGAGCTGTGAACAAGGTGAGGCAAACGGGGCGAAGCCGTCTAGCACTGACGGGCGCAACACTATATAGTCATATTAACCAGTGATGGATCAAATCTAATGAGGCAGTAAGTTATGCATAAGGAAGGTAATTTTATAACTGTATAACTTGTACATGCAGAATTTAGCCAATATTTTCAAAACCTGCACGTTTGCTTTCAAAATGCTCGGATAATTGGCCCAGTAGGTGCATGGTTAAACTTCTTCAGAGGGCATAACATATCTGGGTTATCTCACTCACCAAAAGATTCATTTTAATAGTTGCGCTTGTAAAAATGACCACCTATGTGCCCAAATAGTTCATTTTGAATGAGCCATCAAGGTGACTGGGTAAATTATCTTTGATAATTGTATTATTATCTTTGATAATTTACCCAGTCACCTTTTTTTCTTTTATTGTGCCCACAGTATGGAACAGCTTGCCGGTTCAGATGAGAGAAGTGCGAGATTTAAAGTAATTTAGATAGGGAATTAAAGCTTTTCCGGGAGACATATGGAATGAATGAGATGTAATTTTATGTTATATGATGAGTGTATAATATGATAGTTTTAAATTGTTTTATATTTTATTGCGTATGTAAGTATGTAATCCGCACTGGACAAATTTGTAGTTGGAAGATTGCAGAATATAAGCATTTTACATAAATAAATAAATTAACAATAAATATTCATGCAGGTGCTGTTTTATACATCTCAAACATACACGTGGAAATAATGGTGCGTGAATAATTTTGCTTGTACAAAAAGGGGCAGGCCAGGGTGGGGCCCACATTTATCTGTCTAAGGTACTATCTTATAACCTAGGAATGTGACATGCGTATGGCTGTTACCTGAACATATTTATACCTGCAAATTATCTGGTCTAAGTCAGCATAAAACTCTTTATAGCCAAACACTGGGGCTCTGGGTAAACTGGGGAGAGTGCATGCTGAAGAACCAGAAGGGTTTGGATGACCTAGGGACAGACTAGGTGAACTCATGGACTAATTGGTAAAACTGGTAATGTCCTTCATGCACGCAGGTTATAAAATTTGAGAATTTACAGGCTTGTAAGCTAAGTGCTAAAGAAAATATGTGCGTTTATATTCCTTCATGAAAATGATTAAAATTAGGAGCACAAATACACGTGAATAGTAGATGCCCATCACTTATCTGGATAAATTTAGACTAATCTGGCTAAGTCTTAAAAAGTGCAAATTAGCCAGATAAGTATAATAGCTGGATAAATCTTCAAATGCTAGTTGTCCATATATCTTGCTTATCTAGCCAAGTAGTGCTTTTATTTTACTTATCCGGCTATCTTACTTAGCCGGATAAGTCTTAAATAGCATTACTTAGCCAGTTAAGTTGCCACAGCACTATTTAGCTGGACATTTGTCGACGCTTAGCCAGATAAGTTGAAACATATGTGGCTATGTTTAAAATGAATACCACATATTTTTTTGATATACGAACATGTTGGATAGATTTACGTGTATTTCTATATAGTGCATGCACATTTGCACATACAATATAAAATAAGTGTGCATACACATGTGTTTCAATATAGCTGTGTATATGGGCATGAGTGCTCATGTTTTAAAGTTATCCTCCATGTTTTTAAAATCAAAAAGTATGCCTGTAACTACCAACTGCACCCCCTGGGATGCCTCGCTGCAGTTCGTATAAAAGTACTTATATAATTAACTTATGCATGGGCTTTTATGGACTCTGAGCCATGGGCTAATGCATAAAGGCCATTTTATGCATAAAATTGGGTTTTATTCATGTAAATTGCTTTGAAAATTACCCTCTAAAGAGGTGCACTGTGTGCTTGGAGATTTCCACCTGATCTGAACAGTGTGGATTTATTCCATTATCAAATTTTGACCCTCCTTACTTCCAACCAGCATCTCTTTCCACAAATCTCATGGAAAACACAGTAGATTCCATACTTACAGGAGTTTGATTTCAGTAATAATGTAGGCATAACCTTTATTTAAAAAAAAAAAATAATAATAATAGCAACAGTTGAAACAAGTAGTGTTGAGATTCTTTTTCTATGAACAGGTTTCATGACCGGGGGTCTTCACTGCATAATCCTGGGTGTGAGCAATAGTGAATGGATTTTCCTATCAGGATTTTCTGGGTTCTTCAAGTAACCCAGACTGCCCACTGTCTGTCAGAGTCAGATCCTGGACTCGATGGACCATTGGTCTGCCCCAGCACGACACCTCTTATGTTCTTATTCAGACTTCATGCTACCGGAAAGGCTGTTTGGCTTCAGGTGTTAAGAGGATCGTAATTATGAACCAATGAGGCACTTTTTGCCTTATTTTCTTGTTTTGGGCTTGAATAACTACCTCTCCAGGAAAGCGCAATGAGGTGTACCTACAGCAAAACACTTTTTTTTTTTTTAAAGTTATTTTAAAATAGCAGAATGATTCTGCATTCTTATTTGGCAAACAGCATTATAAAGCAATCTAACTATTACAGTAATAACACCATTTGTCTCTGCTTCTCTCAGACGGCAGTTAATGGGCTGGAGAAGTGAAATGATTCACTGCATGTGGAATTTACTTCAAATGCTTCCAGGTTCCTGCTAGTTTCCACAGAAGGGTGACCTTCTTTTCTTAATTTAAATGCCTTGCCAGTGTTGGGTGCCTGAATCTTGGGGAAGCAAAGAGGATACATCACAGTCCATCACTGCAAATGAGCACAAGAAAGATTTAGGCCATAATTTCCTCAAAAAGACAGGCGAAATTCTGTAGGAGACAGCATGCCTTTTGATAGGATGGAGAGGATTTGTGTGAGTGCACTGTGACTGAAAGTAATGGAAGTCTGGTCTGCAGTTTGGCAAAGAGCATCATAAAACCATGTGAGTATTGCAATCATAAAGCCGCGTGCTTTGTTTTTTTTTTCCATAGAGCAGTTAATGTACTGGAGAATCGAGACATTATCAGCGAGCCATTTATGTGTACTGCATCTGTATGGCCTGCTAATTTAGTGCCTCTTCAGAAGCTTTAGTCCTTTCTGGCTTAATTTTCAAAGTGACTTATGTGCGTGAAACCCTGTTTTATGCACGTAAATAGTACTTTGAAAATCAATTACGGGGTTTATGCATCTAAAAGTGTGCACAAAACCCAATTTCATGTGTGTTTTCACCCAGACTCGGAAGAGGATTCTAGGGGACAGAGTTGGAACAGGAAAAGGTCTTGTGTGCATACTTTTTTCAAAAGTACAGGCATAAACATATTTGCAGAGAGTTATATTTCCTCAGGAGCAGGTATAACTTTCTGTGCGTATGTGTACGTGGATATTGGGAAGACTCATGAATTTTCCAAGCAGTTTTATGTGCAGAAGTTTGCTTTGAAAATTCAGGCTATGTGGGCTGTTATAAAATTACCTTTCTCAAAGATTTCAAAGGCCACAAAATCCTTGATGCTGGAAGTCTCACCAGTGGAGATGGCCTGAGACATCACAATCCATGATCGTGACTTCAGAACTCTGCCCATCGCCTGTCAAGCAAGGTTTGGTGAATCAAGATCTGACATCAAATTAAAAGGATTTGATGAAATTAGGGTGTTAAATAGGATAGGATTTGATTAACCTAAAATCTTCTTGGACTCTGAAGGCAGAATACCAAGAGAAACCCAAAGAACAGCTGTTGTAAATGCATATATTTGGGAAATATTCATTTAAAAAACAAAAAACACAAAAACTTATTCATCACAGCCTAAAAAAAGATGCACAGATGCTTTAGTAATACCATCTACCTTACCCACAAACGAGCCTAGAAATTTGGTGAAGGACAGAAATCCATTGATGGCGCAGTCATAGGAAGCCAGTGATAAAGACAAGAGAGCGCTTTGCTCGCGCAGTCATTCTCTGCATCCTCTCAGCCCCCGTATCACTCATCCTGCTATCTTTTAATTGTTTTTCAATTGTCAAAACACTAAAAAGAAGTTGCATTTCTAGACTTCTTCATTGTTGTTGGGACTTTTTTTTTCTATTCACCTGCTTTTCTATTTCCACTTGGAAAAAGATCTATAGAAAGAAAGAAAAACATGCTTTCAGCTGTCTGGTTATTACTGAGGACATCATCCGTGGCCTTATTTTGATACATTTTTTTCCTGGGCACCCTAAAGCATTTACAACAAATACCTTTTCAAGAATCCTTGAGTTTTGGTTGAACTCTGTTTCTGTGTTTTTTGATGAACGGAGGATGCCTCTGGTGTTTCTAAATATCCGTTGAGTGCATTAGAGCATATTCAATGCCTGTTGTCGAGTGGAAAAAAAAAGTAGTAATCCCATAAAGAAGCCATCAAGAGCTTTGTTTTTTTTTTTGAGGCATCTGTCACATCTGTTGTGGGATTAGCGCTGTGAAACCTTACAATGTTAGGAAGGACTTTTCATTAGAAAGAAACTAAAAGAAGAAAGAGAATCACATACAAAGACTGGGGGAAAATAATACTTTGATCTTTCTGTCTAATGGCATGGAAAAGAACAAAATATTACATGAGACTCAGCAATATAAGATAAACTGTTTTTTTTTTTTCTTAAATAGCATTACAAATGTCCTTACAGTGCTTCAGCAACCACAGATCATACATAATACAATGCTCTAACAGTGAACAAGATTTTATAACACAGGCAGCTGTGCCTTCCTGTCTCCCTGTCGCCATCCCCCTTCAGCATCACAGAGATGTAAATGGGATCTAAAAGGCTGCAGTGCGCTTTATTGTCGCATAATATGTTTGATTATATATTAACAACAATAGTACCCTGAGCCGAACATAATCCTTGTAGTCCGGCTGCCTGCCATGGGTAAACTGGGAAAGCTTGTGTCTCTCAACAAGCACGTTGCAATGATAGTTAGGCCAGTTTGAGTCAAATTATCAGGCACTCATGTTAGCCCAGCCAGGATGTCCGCTGGCATGGCTGACTCCAGTTCATACCATGCTGTCTGCCTGTTGTCCCTGGCACCAGTCTATGCTGTCTGCATAATGACCTGCTGCAGCACCTTCCCAGCTGCAGCTATGGTCTGGTCAGCATGTGCCTTCGTATAGGACAGGGTCTCCCTTTGCTCCCCTCAAGAAAAGGTGCTGAGCCTGAATGTTCTTACTGGTTTATGACACCTTGGCTCACGTACACCTTGCCACAGCTGGGACAAATGACATAAATATACAGGTAACAATATCGAGCGGTGACTTTTTACTAAAACAGAAATCAAAAAGTGACTCCTTACAAATAAAGGTCCGGGGAAACAGAAAATAAGTGAAAATGAACCATGCTTCACTAGAAAAGGATAGGTGGGAGGGACTTCACTTGCTGAGTAAGTTGGAGATGCCATAAGGTTGCTTGCTGTACTCAGGGACGGTAACTTTCAAACGGGCACGATGTACATGTGTGAGTCAGCGCGCGCCTAAAGATATGGCAATTTTATAACATGTGCACATACACGCGTACGCTATAAAATAACCTAAGCGCCACATATGAGTGCTCCTAATTCTGCAAGTGGGTGCGCTGCGCACAGCCATGGAAAGTCAGGTTTGAGCTGCACAAGTGGGGGAGTTTTATAACAGGCACATGTCCATGCCATGAGCAGTTTTACCAGTTTGTCCACCAGTTCGCCCAGTCTAGAGCTAGGTCCTCCAAGCCCCTCTGGTTCTTTAGCATGCACTGCCCCCAGCTACCCCAGATCATTAATCCCCTCAGTGATGCCTGTTCCTTTCTTTTTTTTTTTTTTTTTTTAATTTACACCTCCTCCATAGCAAGAAGTAAATTTACGCAGCTCAGATCTCTTGGCTACGCCCTGGAAAGTCCATTCCCCGCCCACACCCTTCCCCTTTTATCTCTGATGTGAGATCTGCATGCATCGGCACATGCATGCGCATCCCCCCACTTTATAAAATCGGGTGGACGTGCAAATGTGCCAGACGCGCCCAGTTCCCGATTTTGGCACGCGCATCTCTTTTAAAATTCACCTCTTTAAGGATCTGTGGAGTTACCTATCCCCCACCCTTCCCATGATCCCACATGCTCGTGGGACTGGGGGTGGGAACTCTTCCTGTTGCAGCTCAGTTACCTCAAGCTGGGGGGGAGGGGGAGATGGGAGACAGGAGGATACAGCATGGATGCCCTGCTAATTAACAAAAATGACAAAGAGGCTGATAGCAGCTTATAGTCCAAGTGATTAGAGACATGAGCTTTTGAAGGCAAGAGTCCTCATGCCTCAGAAAATAGGATAAAGGTCCATATTTAAAAGCTTTATGGCAGGAAAATCAGCTTTTACCCGCATAAATTTCACCCTTTACCCTTTAGGTAACTTTATCCACACAAAAATTTTGTGTAAACATTAGACAATGTTTCCAGGACAAAAAGGGGGCGGACTAGGAGGCATAGCCAGCATGGACTAACATGTTTAGCCAGATAGAGCTAGTGCTGTCCATACCTGGGAACTTTTGACTTCCAGTCACCCTGAGATTACCATGGATTACCACCAACACCCACACTCACTCATGTCTCTCCCTCTTCCATACACCCATGCTCACTTGCACTCAGCTCTCTCCTACTCACCTACATACACTCTCAGATCTCTTCTTCCTCACTCACTCACTCTCACAGACATGCTCATTCATTCTCTCTCCCCATCTTTCAAAACACTCTAGCAACAGCAGACTAACTTGGGCTCCTGGAGCAGCAGCAGCCTCTTCCTTCTCCTCCTGTGCTGTGGAAGTGGACGCTGCCTGTTTCTTACTCCTCATTTGATGCACGGGCAGGAAATCGCAATGTCGATTGGCCAAGGCAAACAGGATGGGGTGGGCACAGGGGCGGATTGACCTATCGGGGGATCGGGCATCCCCCGGTGGGCCAGTCACTCTAATCACGTGGTCTGCCGAGCACGGCCATGACAGAGCCGCACTTGGCAGATCAACCCTTCAAATTTCCTTTATTACAACCCCCTCACCATCCCGATCCCTCCCCAAGACTTACTAAAAGCCCTGGTGGTCCAAGGGGGTCCCGCGAGCGATCTCTCCCTCTCGGGCCATCGGGCCTGCCACTACTCAAAATGGCGCTGATAGCCTTTGCCCTTCTATGTCACAGGGGCTACCGGTGCCATTGGTCGGCCCCTGCCACATGGTAGGAGTACAAATTAGCGCCAGCCGTCTATTGCTCCGACCATATGACAGGGGCCGACCAATGGCACCGGTAGCCCCTGTGACATAGTAAGGGCAAAGGCTATTGGCGCCATTTTGAATATTGGCAGGCCCAATGGTCCGATGGCCCGAAAGGGAGAGATTGCTTGTGGGACCTCGCTGGACCACCAGGGCTTTTAGTAAGTCTTGGGGAGGGATCGGGATGGTGGGGGGTTTGTAATAAAGGAAATTTGAAAGGTTGGGGTGGTTTTTCCGTGATTTGTTTTCTCAGCCTGTTTCGCTGAAAAATGACCCGTGGAAAAACAAATTTTTCCCCACGCAGCGTCGGAACCGAAACCCGACCCAATACCCAAAAACGAAGCTCATCTCCTGGGCCGGCCTGGGCGGCGAATCCCCGGGCTGGTCTTCATCCGGAATCCACCCCTGGGTGGGCAAGTGGCTGGATACAGGAAACAGGCTGTGCAGGAGCAGGTGGTGTCACGAGGAAGCGAAGTTAAGAGTTAAAAAGGTCCGGAGATGGTAGAAATCACTGTCGAGTTCCTCCTTTTTCAGCCGCACAAGACCAATGACGTTCCTTTCTTCTTTCCGGGTCCAAGCAGATTGGTTTTGCTGCAGCACCCTGAGATTTCTGGTATTGGCCCGGAGACCTTGTAATTCTTTTAGAATTCCGGAGTCTCCAGGCTAAATCCGGAGAGTTCCCAGGTATGGTGCTGTCCCACTAAATTTGTGTAGACCAGTCAGTCCACACAAACAGCAGGCCTAAAGTTGTCTGGATAACCCTACATGGATTTTCAGCGGAACACTTATCGGGATAAATTCTGCTGAAAATCCGGGTAAATTTTTCTGGATAAAGTTAACCAGATAACTTACCTGCTAGGCAGGGCCGGTGCAATAGTATTAGGCATTCAATCTCAGGACCCGATTAACATTCACCCTACCTACCTCAACAATTACAATCACCTTACTACTCCCATTCCAGAATGATCCTGTAAAAGCACAATTGGACTTCAAACTTTTACATATTAAATATGCTTCAGAAATTATGTCATAGTGTCTGATGAATGTAGGAATTGTGGGGTTAGACTGCAAATAAAATAAAAAAATCCATACCATATTGGCTAAAGGTAATCTCTGAAATGGCTATCTGGTCTTTTTCCCCTTACTACATACCATCCCAAAAGAAAAGTCAAATTCTGGTGTCACCTGAGTACCAGTGACACAGAAAACCCTGCAAAAAGGCACGTGGAGCCTACATAGCAAACCTGCCATACCAAACCAGCATTATTCTTTTGCTTTGACTGCAATTGCTTTTTGGTGCCCCACTGAAGCTTTCACCTTAGCTGATTATCTAGTTCACAGGTTTCCAAACGTGTCCTGGGGACCCCATCCAGTCAGGGTTTTAGGATATCCATAATGAATATGCATGAAATAAAATTTGCATTCCATGGAAGCAGTGCATTCAAATTTGTCTCATGCATATTCATTGTGGATATACTGAAAACTCGACTGGCTGGGGGTCCTCCAGGACAGATTTAGGAACCTCTGATCTAGTTTGTCTAATGGTTAAGCTGCCCTGTTGCTAGGCAGGTTTATGAATATGGACCTCATGGTCCAGAGGTGGCCAACTCCACTCGTCAAGAGCCAGAAACAGGCCAGGTTTTCAGGATATCCACAATGAATATGCATGAGATAGATTTGCATGCACTGCCACCATTGTATGCAAATCTATCTCATGGATATTCATGAGAAAGTTTTGCTATTACATTGCCTGAAGAGGGGCCTCAGTAGTCCTTAACTTGCATCTTTAAAATTTATCATCTCTGCCTAAGTACTTTGTTGGTTTTTTTGAACACATTTTATTTTTTTGAACACATATTTTTATTATGATACTCTCTTTTTGTTAACTCGTTATGAAATTCTTTTCTTAGTCTTCAAGAAGATCAGAATAGGTGCTACTAATTTACTGACCTAAACTGGAAAAGTAACTAAGAGTTCTGCTCTTATTTTGTTTATTGTGATGAATTTACTTTACGAATGGTTTTATTGGAAGCCACATAGAACCTTGGATAACGTGGCCTAAAAATGTTTAAAATAAATAAAAATAAGTATTCAATAAGCCAGTGAGTGGCTATGTTTCATGGGTAAAGCTGAAGAGTCATTGGAACATGTCTCCCACTGAATAAGCTTGGTTAAAATTATCCAGTTAACTTTACCTAGATAATTTAGCCATGCTACTGAATATTCACAGCTACAGTTATCCGGGTACCTTTATCAGGATATATTTAAACCTATATGGCTATATTCAGCACAAAGCCGGGTAAGTAAAAAAAAAAAAAAAGAAAATCCCTTGGACCAACAGTGGTCTGATTTTCCACCCACATAAAACACCCCAAGTTACAAAACAATATTGGCTCATATCAGCCCTATCACCCCTTGCTCGCCATATAATTTAGGGCCAAACTCCCCTCCCAAACCCCAGAAAGTTTGTGTAATCCCTGTGGAAGGAGGTAAAGCTATAACGTCTTCCTGCCATGTAAACATGTTATGCCAGGGGGGATCTGCCAGTCCCCAGCATCCTTCCTTGTCCTCTCCTGCCAGTAGGCAAAATCATGCAATGGTGACAACCCCTTCCCATCTGCCTAGAGTCACAACATTTCAGCAACCTTCCACTTCACCCACTCCCACCTCCTGCTCCCCTTTCCTCTACTCCCAAGCAGGCCCACCTGAATATAGGTGAAATCATAGTAAGAAGGATAGAAGCTAAGCATCCCTCATTGCTCTGCCAATAACACTGATAGTATTGCTATTATCATTGCTGACAGAGTAATGCTAGATGTACCTTCTGTTGTACAACATAATGGCATCAGCCTCGAGTTGACCAGTGGCCATTTTGGAGCACCAGAGCAGCAGGAGAGGAGTGACAGGGGATGCCTTCTGCCCCGGGAGGAACTGTGGACCCAGTGAAGGGGGGTAAGGGCTGGGGGGGGGGGGGGGGGTTTCTTTGGCTTGGTGTGTGAGTGGAGGATCCCAGATCGGCCCAGCATCAGGTTTTGGGGTTTTTTTTTTAACTTTTTGGCAGTGAATATTAAAAAATGAAATGAAAGGTAAGCAAACAAAATTTAATTCATTTTTCTTTAGTTCTATTTTGACAACAAATGAAAAAAAGTAGAAAATGTTATACAGACATAGGCTTCTAATATCGACCTCACAGTTTGAAAATTGCCTCTGAATTTTTTTGGTTATACATGTCTCTGCGATCACAAGGCTTCCAGTGCAGGCACAGCATCTGAGTAGAAAACAGAAGTGTTCTGCCTGGCCTTTGTGCCTTTAGGGTACTTACAGTTCAGCAAGGCAGGTACAGTTATGTTATTGATACTATTGAAAAGGGATAACAGTTCAATACAATAGCATCAGATCTGCAGGGATAGACTGAGCCAATCCTGGAGGTTTTCCTGTTTTCCATGTGAATTTATAGTTCTCAGGGAAACTGAAATTACAAGTCCAAGAATAAAGTTGTTCAATACCTGGTTTGATTCAGCCTGTCCTGATGACCTGTACCCATCTGGTGATTATTTATATGTGTAACTCTAATTTATGGGGCAATTTTCCAAACAGCCCACACAGTTACAGTATATTAATACTTATTGTAGGTAGTGATATATAAGACTATTAAAATAAATAAATAAAATGTATGTGGATACTTTTGCCCACAGACTTTGCACCACTTTTCATAGGGAAAGTGCAAGCGCACCTTCCCTTTGAAAATTACCTAGCAAAAAAAATACCCCCACAGATTTGTACCTGCTTTTTCTGTAGGTACCTTTGCTTTTCAAAATAATGTGTATAGTTTTGAAAATGCAAGACTTTGTGCATTATTGCCTTTCTGATCTAACCCTGCCTCCTTTTTCTGTGGTAAAAGAATGTGTAGACAATTTTTGGACAACCAATTTATCTTTCTAAGGGGGTCATTTTCTATGCGGATCGCGGATTGCGTGAGATACCAAGATCGGGGCAGAGTCGGGGCGGCGTCAGCCCCGGAAGAGGAGGAGTCGGGGCGGCACCGGGGCTGACGCCGTGAAGACTTCGCCGACAGCAAAAGGTACGCTTCTTTTTCACTGCCAGTTTCGTGCCGAATAACTACATCTTTTATGGTGTAGTTATTTGGTGCGACGCCGGCAGCGATTGCATAGCGGAGGTGCGATCGCTGCTGGCTATCGCAGGACCGCCCCTACGTTTCGCCCGCCCCCCTTACCGCCAAATTCACTATGCCTTGCGGCATTAGAAAATCCAGCCCTAAGGCCCCACTGGGAACCTCATTAAGGAGTGTGTCCCTGCAGAAGGTCCTACTATGCACTATAGGCCAGAGGAATGTACCATCTGTCTACAGCACCCCTACTGGAGGTTTCTGCAGTGGTTCAATCCAAGTGTTATATTAGTGAGTGACCTTGAATGTTTGCTAGGAGTCGAGAAAGCCAAACTGTATACTGAAAATTGTGTTCCATATCATCTTTAGATGCACAAAATCATCTAACATCATTATTATAGGTATGTAGATTCAGGTCTTATAAACAACAACTTTTGATTGAAAAATCTAAAAAAGAAAATAGCAATGAAGGTCTTTTATGACTTTGATGTGATTCATTATAAATAAACAAAAATATGATTTCCTTTTTTATGAGAATATATCCACTATTTGAGAACTGCATTAGAAAGGCAAATGTGTGAAAGTCTAATTTGAACAGTCTTAAGGTGGTGTCAAAACAGCGTATGGTAAAGGGGGATTCTATGATACACCCAGAAATGCAACAGATTTTAAACACTGAAAACCAAAAATCAATCCTGCATCAAGATTGCAAAGCATACTCCTTGTAGCAAAGATGAAAATTTGCCCTTGCTTTTTCCCTTTATGCTGTAAACTGAAGGTTTTTGAAGCAAGCATCCACTCTTGGACAGGCCCTTTGTTTTGAATGGCAAAAGCTTTAGAGGACAATTTTCAAAACCTATTTATATTTGCGAAAAGTGATTTCCAGGTGCACAACATTGTCTGTCTGAGCATTGCCCTCCCTCGTTATGGTTAAAGATACTTGCAGTGCTCCACAATGTGTGTAACATGTAACCACATCGACAGGAGGCCTTACCGGGGGGGTGTTTTTGGTGGCATTGGAAAATAATGCACATAGTTTGTATTTTCAAGTCTATGTGTTATTATTTAGATAGAAAATCTACCTGCACAAAAATCAGGTGCAGTGAAGGCATGCACGCACTATCTCAAGAACTGAAGCAAAGTTCCCTGGTAAAAACATATGCACGACTTTATCCTAATGTGGTGAGTTTGAAAATTGCCCCCTTTTTGTTTTATTTATTTAAAATATTTCTTAATTGCATCCCCAATCAGTATTAGACTGCCGGAAGCGGTATACAAAAAAATCAAACCCTTGCTTCCTCTGTTCTTCATTCATTGTCTTTACATTTCCCTGTATTTCAGTAAAATGTATGAGAAGTTAAATTACAGGAGCCTATTCATTGGTGATGTGCATTTGTTTTAAAACAAAATGAAAAATGTGGCAAAAGTTTTTTTGTTTTCTTTTGTTGTCCGTGAAAATAGCGCTGCAAATGAAAAATGTCTTTTTATTCGTTGCTATCATTTTGAGGTTCTAAATTCTACGGGGGAAGCATTAAGCAATACATATTGTTTTGTTTTGTTTTTTTTTACTTTGGCTCAGCCAATTTAGAGCCAGTGGGGAATGGGGCAAGGAGCAGCATCAATCACTTGCAAGAAGTTTTTCAACCAGCCTGTCCTAACTTGTCTCTTTCTTTTTAATTTTGTTGTTGAAAGTGAAACAAAAAGGTTGTCTTGAACAGAACATCATTTGCAGTCAGTAGTGTGACTGATTTCAGAAGCTTCTTACTTCAGAGATGAGGATTCCATGAAAAGTTGTAAAAGAGAATTGAGAAGAAGTGTGCTGTCAGTCACTGGTTCAGTACCCTGTTGTGCTGCTGCTCCTGTTTAGTGCGCACTGTGAATTGCAGTATTATGAGTAGTCAGAAGCTAAAAGTAGACAGGGTCAGTAACTTTTAAACAGGCAGCTGGGCGCACATGTGCGCACATTCATTGGCCCATACCGAGGGATGTGGCCATCTTAGAACATAAGCATATATGCGCACATGTTATAAAATAGCCTGACCGCGAGTATATATGTACACCATTTTAAGTGGATGCATGTCTAAATACGCAAATATTTCTACCAGGTAAGTGAGGGGCTTTTAAAAGACATGTGTGCCAATGCCAGGTGAGAGATAGGACTTCCAAACCCCCTTAGTTTAATAGCCTTCCTTCTTCCCTGTTAGTCCCGACCCTTAAAATCCCGCCGATCTATTTATCTTTATTTTATAACTTACACGTCATCCATAGCAGAAATAAAGTTACATGGCGGAGAACCCTGCCACGCACCTGTGTAAGTATTTATGCACTAATTTCAAGTTAAAATCCAGGAACACTCAAGCCCCGCCCCATCCAGACCACGCCCACACCCCACCCCTTTTTCCATTTGTGTGCATTCCAGCAAGTATGCATGTTTTCAGGTGGCTTTTAAAATCCTCTTAGCGCGTGCTGGCCCAACTTGTGTGCATATCTTCTGGTTTTGGTGCATGCCGGGCTTTTAAAATTCACCTTGCAATGTGTGACTTTAGTAAAGCTACACTATCTCTGTGTTTTCTGTTTAGGCTGTGACAGCTTGCTCTCCATTTCTGTCTAAAGGTGATCATGTATTATGTGGTACACGTATCAGCAGTAGACAGAGTCTAAGTTATTGAATGCATAGTAAGCAGCAGTGCAGTGCACTTTCTGACAAAAGTGACTGTGTTCACTCTACTGTACCTACATTGTAACACTACAAGATGCCATACCCATTGGTGATGTTATTCTTGAGAAAGTCTATCATGTCAGTGGTATTAAGAGGCAGACGTGGGAATGGGAGTGGACAGAAACCTGCTCAAAGAACTATGGCCAGTACTAGCAACAGTGAGGATGATAATCATAGGATCAGCAGCATAAGTATGATTTTATAAGAGGGGGAAACCAGTTAGCAATGCAGTGTTGGGTGAGAAGATGGGACAGCAGCCACTTACTCCCATCTTCACTGCTTGTAGATGACATAGCTTGTGAAATTAAATGAAATGAATGACACAAAATGGCAAATAAAATAAATAACAGCATACGATATTTCTCTGTGTACACTCTTACTATTAATTGGGTATCAGGTCTGAGGATGCAGACCCTCCAGGTGGCATTTGTGAGGACCTGTGGGGCAGTTCTTGCCTCCCACTTGCTGGGGTATTCAGTGGACTTTATGGACTGTCTGTCTAGGCCTTATGGTACTATGGCCTGCTACTTGGACACTCTGGTAGGTCCTCCTAGTTCTATGACTTGTTCATCCTACTAGCAGCCATGTTTGTCCTGTGATGTTCCAGATATGTTCCAGCCTCATGCTGTGCACATTGCCACAGCTTGGTCCCAAATCTGTTCCCAGGAATGATTCTGGTTGTGGCCTCACTTATGATAGCCTTGCTCTTGTTCCTGTTCCTAGCCTTAGCTCTAGTTCTTGTTCTTTGTCTTAGTTCTTGTCCTTGTTTCTAGTCTTATTTTTGTTCTTGTGTCTGTGACTCTTGTTTTGTTTGGCCCTACTCTTGGGCCACATATTCTGCTTTGTCTTGTCCTGTTCTGTTCCTATTTTTGTGTCCTAGTTTCTCTTTATTGGGCGCCTTCTTATTTAATCTTGCAGTTCAGCTCTGGGTCCTGTGGGTACCTTCCAGTAACTGGTAAGAATGCCCCTGTCTAAGTCCTGCTGGTCACTAGCACATGAAGACTCAACCTGAGGGGAAGGTGGCCGGTATAAATAGAAGACTCCTGTTTCTCTCCTTTCTCAGCTTGCTCCACCTGGGCCTTACACCTGACCATGACTGGTAGCTGATGAGATGACAGTGATGAGAGAATAGATGAATATTTCATTTTGGGATGAGTTTTGCTAGCTAAGTATTGAGAACCATGAAATCCTTAACTGATGACCTATGATTAGGGTGTGTGGGCGCGGCAGGCCCCTGGGTCGGGGCCTGCCGCGCCGGCGCATGTAAGTTACTACTGCCCGGAGGTAGGGGAGGGGTCTAGATAGGGCCGGGAGGGTGGGTTAGGTAGGGGAAGGGAGGGGAAGGTGTGGGGGGGGGGGGGGGGGAGTGGAAGGAAAGTTCCCTCCGAGGCCTCTCTGATTTCGGAGCAGCCACGGAGGGAATGGGCAGCGCGCGCAGGGCTCGGCGTGTGCAAGTTGCACAAATATGCACCCCCTTGCGCGCGCCGACCCCGGATTTTATAAGATACGCGCGGCTACGTGTGTATCTTATAAAATCCAGCGTACTTTTGTTCGCGCCTGATGCGTGAACAAAAGTATGCGCACGCGCTCTCTTTTAAAATGTACCCCTGTGGTTCTCAGGGTAGCATAAATAGAGAAATCTTTTCTTTTTTCTTGATATAACTCCCTCTATGTATTACGTATTCCCCCCCAGCCCTTTGAGTTACCGCTTATAAAGAGGGAATACGATTACTGAATTGTTTAAAGGGAATGATTATGTCATTTATGTTTAATATATTTCTTATATGTAATTCCCATGTTTCTGTGCAAAGATATCTTTGTTTTTGTAAAATGTAAAATTAAGAAATAAAAAATTTTAAAAAAAAGAAGGTTTGCCTAGGTGCCTAATATCCGTGCACCGGCCCTGATCATACCTTGAGGGTGCCTGCAGAATATTTTACAGTGGTTGACCAATGCTGTGGAAAAAATCCCCCAATACTATAAAAATACAATACAGAAGCCTGATTAGGGTTTGGACTTTAATGATCTGGAATAAGAAGTGGAAGTATATAATACTGATTTATGTGTATATTAATCAACCACATTATAGTAACAGGATAATTTTAAATAAGATCTCAAGGCACTCAAGGAGAATTGTTGGTCACACAGAGAATAGTCATGTCTTTATCTAACCTTTAAACATAAGACTGTGAACTGGATCAATAAGAAAGTCACCAGGGAGCAAATATAAATAAAACATGTCCTTTCTATTCATGGCAAAGCTGTAATTTGCCAAGCTCATTGTAATTATTTCTGGTTAATTATCTCAGTAGTACTTTGCCAGTGCCAAAGGTAGTCTATTTACATTCACAATTGTGGACTAAAAAAAGGCTAATCCCTTTGATGATAAAAATTTCAAACTTGAAATGTTGACAATTCTGAACTTATTGCCCTTCAAACTCAGAAAATGGCAAATAGATGCAGACTGTGGCAATTATGTTACTCAAAACTCTTTGCTGTCAAGTCTAATAAAATGTGCATTGTTCAGGAAGCCCCTTAATATTGTAGCATCAAATTAATTTTCTGTAAGTGAAAAGACTAGATAGAGTACACAGGCTCTCATTAGTGGAGAATATTGCTATGGCTTGTGCATGCTTGTCATATTTTGTAACTTTGTAGTATATTATCTGTGTAGCCACATGTATCCACATTAAAATATCTTAAACTAATTTGTATGCAGTACACATTGAACATGTTTAATATATAAATAATGCAAACACATAATCATAAAATGATATAGAGATAGATGTTCAAATGCTAGCCAGCTAAGGAAGTAGCTGGATAAACTTATCCAGCTAACTTAGGCCTGGATTCATCATTCATCGCAGAATGATGAATCCAGGGAAAACGGAGGGCGGGCCTGCGAAATCCCGCAGCCTTCGCACCACCGTGGTGTGCCGGCTGCCGGCTTTCACACCGAATAGCTCCACCGTGAAAGGTGGTGCTATTCGGCGCACTACTGCCGACGATAACATTGGTAACGTTATCGCCGGCAGCGAAGACACTGACTCTGCCCCTCCCTGCCCCGACTCCTCCCCTCCCCCTAATTTGCCTTTTTGCATGCGATAGAGGCTTATTGCATGCGATACAGTTGTATTGCATGCGATAAGCCTTTGATAAATGACCCCATTAGCTGGGATATTCAGTAGCAAGGCTGTACCACCGAATGTACCTGGATAACTTGTTAGTTAGTTGGATAACTTTATTCGACTATCTTTAGACCTGCTCAATAGCAGGTCTAACCTATCCAGCTAACTTAGCTGATTAAGTCTAAATATTGCTTTTTATTTAGCTAAGTAGTACTCCCAGTTATCTCCCGTCCTGCCTACCACTTAGCTGGATAAGTGGTTAGAGACTCTATTAAAGACATTGTTGCATTCTACATCTGTGAATGGTTCTTGGCCTGTGATTAACCTGTTTATCAGAAGTATTTTGATTGACATACTTTCCTGAAGCAGGTATTGCCGAGTACGTGCTGCCGAAATATTCACTGATGTCGGAACTTTGGGACCTTACTGCACTCAGTAGTGTTTTGGAGGTTAGGTGTGTCTGTATTGTTGCCTAGAGACTTATTTTTTCATGTACATCTAAAATTGCTCAAAAAGCTATGGTGTGGATGATCGATTTTTGCATTTCATAGTCAACTAGCTGTATTCCACTATGATTTGATACCCTTTGAATTTACTAATGAATACTCTAGAACATTAGGCCGTTTTATGATTATGTCTTTGTGTACATTTGTGCTTACTCTCTCTTCGATTTTTGGGTATTCACTTTTTAAAAATACTTTTTATTTATTAAATTTCACAATTAAACACAAGCATCACAAGTTGCAGCAGTAATGCAAGCTTTAATAAGAAAAGAAGGGAAAAAAGAAAGAAGGAACCTAAGATTATATCATAGCTTAAGCGACCAGTACAACGGGGATCCAATTATAATCTGAGCATTATATACAGAAAAAGAAAAAAGAAAGAACATAAGAGGTATGACAGGATATTATTGCATTGTCAGATGGATTAATGTACACCAAGTTAGAATTTAATTAGGACCCCTGCAATTTCTTAGAATCCAAAAAAGAAACGCAATTGTGATAGTTCCAAAAAATTGATATTTAACATTGTTCAACATTATTATACATTTATAGGGATATCGCATGATAAACCTTGAGCCAAGATCTAAGGGTTCTTGGTGCATTGTCAGATGTTTCTTTCTACACTCCTCTGTTACTTTAGAAATGTCTGGAAACAACCAGATTTTCTGACCATGAAACAAAGCAGAACTGTGTCTAAAAACGTTTCCTAATGGAATCCTTATCCTGAAGAAATACAAAAGTAGTCAAAGGTGACCCTCTCTAAGATATTCACTTTGGGGCGGATTTTAAAAGGAGCGCGAATAGCTTACTTTTGTTTGCGCTCCAGGCGCAAACAAAAGTACGCTGGATTTTAGTAGATACGCGCAGAGCCGCACGTATCTGCTAAAAACCTGGATCGGCGCGCGCAAGGCTATGGATTTTGTATAGCCGGCGCGCGCCGAGCCGCGCAGCCTACCCCCGTTCCCTCCTAGGCCGCTCCGAAATCGGAGTGGCCTCAGAGGGAACTTTTCTTTGCCCTCCCCTCACCTTCCCCTCCCTTCCCCTACCTAACCCACCCGCCCGGCCCTGTCTAAACCCCCCCTTACCTTTGTCGGGGGATTAATTCCCGCGCGCCAGCGGGCCTCCTGCGCGCCGGGTCGCGACCTGGGGGCGGGTACGGAGGGCGCGGCCACGCCCCCGGACCGCCCCGGGCCGTAGCCACGCCCCCGTACCCGCCCCCAAAACGCTGCCGGCACGCCCCCGAAACGCCGCGACGACCGGGCCCACCCCCGACACGCCCCCGACACGCCCCCCTCGGAGAACCCCGAGACTTACGCGAGTCCCTGGGCTCTGCGCGCGCCGGTAGGCCTATGTAAAATAGGCTTCCCGGCGCGCAGGGCCCTGCTCGCCTAAATCCGCCCGGTTTTGGGCGGATTTAGGCGAGCAGGGCTCTGAAAATCCGCCCCTTTTTGAGGTGCTTGTTTTTGCTCCTTGTTCTGGAATCTAATATGCAAATAAATCATTTCTGCAAATATTAGTAGATGTGAGAGTAGGTTGGGAACATAAGATGTGAGAGACGTCTTGATGCCTGTTTAGGAGCAGAGCATCAGTCTCTTGGTAGGGTTTAATAAAAGTTGCTCAGAGAGATGATGTAGTGGACCAGGCACAGAAGCAAGGACAATATTGTCTATGCTGGAAAGGGAAACACGACCACACTTGCTTCCCCTCTGTGACCCTCTCTGACTGCTTCCCACCTTCCCTCAATATGAATACCAATCTCTGAATGAACCCACACCTTGTGATTTAGAAGGGTCTCACCCACCAAGGCATCATCAACAAAACCAAACTTTTATTTCTTGGGTTTCCAGCAGTCAGCATATAGAAATAGTAAAGGCTATTAAAAAAAACACTGATTTAATGAATGGTTCACAAGCATCCACAGTAAGGCTGCAGTTTGAGCAACATCACAATAACCAAATGCTCTTATATCAACTGTATATTTCCTCCCTGTATTTGGAGAACCTCTCTCCACTCCCAATCTTATTAGAATTCACATCACTTCATTTGTATTAACTCTCTTCTATGGTAAACTATGTTGCTCACAGTTCCCACTAATAACCACATCAACTTTATTTTTATTTTATCACACTTAAGTATTAAGTTAAAGAATTACAGTATACCGCATCTATGGTTAGCCCATAAAGGGAATTTTAATACACTTTGGGGCGGATTTTCAGAACCCTGCTCGCGTAAATCCGCCCAAAACCGGGCGGATTTACGCGAGCAGGGCCCTGCGCGCCGGTAAGCCTATTTTACATAGGCCTACCGGCGCGCGCAGAGCCCCGGGACTCGCGTAAGTCCCGGAGTTTTCGGAGGGGGCGTGTCGGGGGCGGTCCCGGTCGTCGCGGCGTTTTCGGGGCGTCGGCAGCGTTTTGGGGGTGGGTACGGGGGCGTGGCTATGGCCCGGGGTGGTCCGGGGGCGTGGCCGCGCCCTCCGTACCCGCCCCCAGGTTGCGGCCCGGCGTGCAGGAGGCCCGCTGGCGCGCGGGGATTTACGCCTCCCTCCGGGAGGCGTAAGTCCCCCAACAAAGGTAAGGGGGGGGGGGGTATAGACAGGGCCGGGCGGGTGGGTTAGGTAGAGGAAGGGAGGGGAAGATGAGGGGAGGGTGTTAGAGGATTCCCTCCGAGGCCGCTCCGATTTCGGAGCGGCCTCGGAGGGAACGGGGGTAGGCTGCGCGGCTCGGCGCGTGCCGGCTATACAAAATCCATAGCCTTGTGCGCGCCGATCCAGGTTTTTTAGTAGATACGCGCGGCTCCGCATGTATCTACTAAAATCCAGCGTACTTTTGTTTGCGCCTGAGCGCAATAGCCTGAGCCTGAGCGAATAGCCTACTTTTGTTTGCGCCTGGAGCGCAAACAAAAGTAGGCTATTTGCGCTCCTTTTAAAATCCGCCCCATAGCTTATAATATTGAATCATGTATCTGAACAACTGCGGCACCCTCTGGTTAAAGTACAATCCATCTCGAATTTATTTATGTGCCTATTTGTAAACTGTTGTGATGGTATATCACTAAACGACGGTATAGAAAATTTTTTAAATAAATAAATACTTATATCACTACTCACTCATTAGATTCACAGTGATATGTATCATCACTTTAGATAACTTTATGAGCTTACACCCACTCCAGACATCTCCTTCAGGTAGTATAGCCAGAGATTTCCCCAATAGCCCCAGCTATCACCCCTTCTGAGATCTACTCTTCTCCCAGATCTTCCACTGACAGCGGGATCCATGATCATTCCTGTACCTGTGGAACCCATCTGTTACGTTCTCCTCCTCCAGAGGGGAGGAGTTAGCAATCTGTTATTGCTCACCCTGCCAGGAGGGCGGAGTTAGCAATCTGTTCTGCTTTTCACCTGAAAGGGGGAGGAGTAGCAATCTGTTATGATCTGCTCCTCCAGAGGGGAGGAGTTAGCTATCTGTAGTGCTTATCCCACCAGGTGGGCGGAGTAGTAATCTGTTAGCGAACTGCTGTTAGATGCTAGGGATGTGAATCGTTTTCCATATCGTCTTAACGATAGAAATCGTGTGGCAGGGCAAGAAAATCGTCTTAGGCACGATTTTTTAGTTAAAAAATCGTTAAAAAATCGTTTTTTCCGATTAGTGCGCACTAACGGGAGTTAGTGCGCACCAACTGGGAGTTAGTGCGCACTAACTGAAAATGATACAATTTGACACTTTTCAGGTCAGTTAAGGTCAGTTTAGGAATGAATATGTATTCCTATTGGCTGCCCTCTTATTTATTCATGTTACCAAGTTTCCTACTGACAGTATATGGGGGATGGGAAATGGAAACAGTTGGTAGCTTGACAAAACAAGTAATGTGATCAGTCAATGTGACTAGAACTTGTGCCCTAACCCTGATACCAGGGGTATTGTGATCTTCCTGCACACAGTGCCCTATCCCTATTAATACCAGGAGTGTTGTGATCTTCCTGCACACAGTGCCCTATCCCTAATACCAGGGGTGTTGTGATCTTCCTGCACACAGTGCCCTATTCCTGATACTGGGGGTGTTGTGATCTTCCTGCACACAGTGCCCTATTCCTGATACCGGGGGTGTTGTGATCTTCTTGCACACATCCCGGTATCAGGGATAGGGCACTGCATGCAGGAAGATCACAACACTCCTGGTATTAATAGGGATAGGGCACTGCATGCAGGAAGATCACAACACTCCTGGTATTAATAGGGATAGGGCACTGCATGCAGGAAGATCACAACACCCCTGGTATCAGGGATAGGGCACTGTGTGCAGGAAGATCACAATACCCCGGAGGAGTGAGGGTCAGGCAGCTCCCCCCTGTCTGTGAAGCCAGCCTCTCACTAGTAATGCAGGGAGGGAGCTGTCTCAGACTTCACCATCCTCCCCCCCCCCCTCACCCACACACCATTCACTAGCTGGGACATGGGGGAAGTCAGGAGTGAGGGTCAGGCAGCTCCCCCCTGTCTGTGAAGCCAGCCTCTCACTAGTAATGCAGGGAGGGAGCTGTCTCAGACTTCACCATCCTCCCCCCCCCCTCACCCACACACCATTCACTAGCTGGGACATGGGGGAAGTCAGGAGTGAGGGTCAAGCAGCTCCCCCCTGTCTGTGAAGCCAGCCTCTCACTAGTAATGCAGGGAGGGAGCTGTCTCAGACTTCACCATCGTCCCCCCCCCCCTCACCCACACACCATTCACTAGCTGGGACATGGGGGAAGTCAGGAGTGAGGGTCAGGCAGCTCCCCCCTGTCTGTGAAGCCAGCCTCTCACTAGTAATGCAGGGAGGGAGCTGTCTCAGACTTCACCATCCACCCCCCCCCCTCACCCACACACCATTCACTAGCTGGGACATGGGGGAAGTCAGGAGTGATGGTCAGGCAGCTCCCCCCTGTCTGTGAAGCCAGCCTCTCACTAGTAATGCAGGGAGGGAGCTGTCTCAGACTTCACCATCCTCCCCCCCCCCTCACCCACACACCATTCACTAGCTGGGACATGGGGGAAGTCAGGAGTGAGGGTCAGGCAGCTCCCCCCTGTCTGTGAAGCCAGCCTCTCACTAGTAATGCAGGGAGGGAGCTGTCTCAGACTTCACCATCCTCCCCCCCACCTCACCCACACACCATTCACTAGCTGGGACATGGGGGAAGTCAGGAGTGAGGGTCAGGCAGCTCCCCCCTGTCTGTGAAGCCAGCCTCTCACTAGTAATGCAGGGAGGGAGCTGTCTCAGACTTCACCATCCTCCCCCCCCCCCCTCACCCACACACCATTCACTAGCTGGGACATGGGGGAAGTCAGGAGTGAGGGTCAGGCAGCACCCCCCTGTCTGTGAAGCCAGCCTCTCACTAGTAATGCAGGGAGGGAGCTGTCTCAGACTTCACCATCCTCCCCCCCCCCCTCACCCACACACCATTCACTAGCTGGGACATGGGGGAAGTCAGGAGTGAGGGTCAGGCAGCTCCCCCCTGTCTGTGAAGCCAGCCTCTCACTAGTAATGCAGGGAGGGAGCTGTCTCAGACTTCACCATCCACCCCCCCCCCTCACCCACACACCATTCACTAGCTGGGACATGGGGGAAGTCAGGAGTGAGGGTCAGGCAGCTCCCCCCTGTCTGTGAAGCCAGCCTCTCACTAGTAATGCAGGGAGGGAGCTGTCTCAGACTTCACCATCCTCCCCCCCCCCTCCCCCACACACCATTCACTAGCTGGGACATGGGGGAAGTCAGGAGTGAGGGTCAGGCAGCTCCCCCCTGTCTGTGAAGCCAGCCTCTCACTAGTAATGCAGGGAGGGAGCTGTCTCAGACTTCACCATCCTCCCCCCCCCCCTCACCCACACACCATTCACTAGCTGGGACATGGGGGAAGTCAGGAGTGAGGGTCAGGCAGCTCCCCCCCTGTCTGTGAAGCCAGCCTCCCACTAGTAATGCAGGGAGGGAGCTGTCTCAGACTTCACCATCCTCCCCCCCCCCTCACCCACACACCATTCACTAGCTGGGACATGGGGGAAGTCAGGAGTGAGGGTCAGGCAGCTCCCCCCTGTCTGTGAAGCCAGCCTCTCACTAGTAATGCAGGGAGGGAGCTGTCTCAGACTGGTATCAGGGTTAGGGCACTGTGTGCAGGAAGATCACAACACTCCTGGTATTAATAGGGATAGGGCACTGTAAGAGATGACTGTAGTAGATTGAATAAAGATCTGATGTTTCTGCTCTCCTCACACCAAACAAAAACAACACACAAGCAGAGAAGCCCTTCTTACAAAGCTGAGCTAGTGAGTTTAGGAGGAAAAGTAAACATACTGGTGCCAGTGTGGCTACTTAAAAAATACACTTACCAACAATCAATTACATATATTTGAACTGTGTACAGTTCCAGCCAGGACCACCTTTCTAAAATGCACAGTGATTGGCAAATTCAACATGCACTAGCATTTCAGGTGCCTGCTAACAAAAATAATAAACAAACAAGTTCTAGTCAGGTGAGTGCTGATCATTACATTACTTTTTTTGTCAAGCTTCCAACTGTTTCCATTTCACATCCCCCCAACCATATTGGTAACATCAATAGATAAGAGCACAGCCAGCCAATAGGAATACATACATACATATTCATTCCTAAGTGACCTTTACTGACCTGGGAAGTGTGAACACTTTGTTTCATTTTCTGTTGGTGTTCGTTAGTTTCCAGTTCCATTTCCCATCCCCCCAACCATCACCTCAGTGGTAACCTTGGTAACATCAATAGATAAGAGGGCAGCCAGCCAATAGGAACACATATTCATTCCTAACTGACCTTCAGTGACCTGGAAAGTGTTTATTTGTATCATTTTCAGTTAGTGCGCACTAAATCGAGTTAGTGCGCACTAACGGGGAGTTAGTGCGCACTAACTCGATTTAGTGCGCACTAACACGATTTAACGATTTTTAACGATAAATCGTTAGAATTTCTATTGTATCGTGTTCTATAACGATTTAAGACGATATAAACATTATCGGACGATAATTTTAATCGTTGAAAAACGATTCACATCCCTATTAGATGCTCCTGTAAGGGAAGGAGGTAGCAATCTGTTATGGATCAATTTCCCAGGGAAGAGGAGTTGGCAGTCTGTTCAATGATACTCTTCTGAGGAGAGGAGCTAACAACAGGTATATTGTACTTCGCTACTGAGATAGCAATCTATCATGCCTCCACTACGGAGTAGTAATCTGTTATATATAGGCTGCTGGCAAGTCCCATAGAAAGAGAAGTTAGCTATCTAAATAATACTTCCGTAAGCGGTGTTAGTGGTCGGTAGTGGTTGGCTCCCACAGAGTGATAGTAGTGTAAGGAATGACCACTTGGAGGAAATGGTGAATCCCTGGGCCGATGGCAGATGACAGCGCCCCCAGGAGGAGATCCTGAGAGGAACCACCGGCTAGGCTAGAATATGAAATAAACACAAATAGTTCTTTATTAGGTTGGAAGCTGGACCACCAGTGGTGGCAGTAGGGAGTCGATGTGTCCGGCAGGGCTGAAGACCTTCTGATACTGGAATATAATCTCTGGGTTGCTGAGCTGTAGAGAGAGACTAGAAGTAGTGAGTAGACAGGGTATACTGGATACAAGATGGTACACTCACAATAGTAGATGTCTGCAATGGTCTTTATGCCAAAGAGAGTCTTTAGTATATTCAGGAACAGGAGCCATAGGCGAGCACTGGTTCCTATAAATAGTCTGTAATAAGAACTCACAATAGCTGTATATGAAATGGCTTCTAAAATAGAAGAGAGTCTGTAAAGGATTCTAGGAACATGGGCCCTCGTGGAGCGAGTACCGATTCCTATCTGCAATCTTACCAATCTAACTCTCAATCTCCGTACCTGCGATAACGTCTTAGACGGAAGGGAGTCTTCAGAGATATAGGAATGTAGGCCCTCGTGGAGCGAGTACCGATTCCTATCTACAATAGAACTCACTGTGTTCACGTCTGTGATTGCTTCCAGGCAATGAGGAGTCTTCTGAGTATTCTGGCAATCTGAAATCAAGAAGAGAGAGCAGAGCCCCCATGGAGCGGGTACTCCTGGTAAGTTTAAAAAGGCCGAGCAGTGGAGAAGGATTCCCCTCGCTGACTCGGATGGTTGCTGCAAGTATCGTGGACTACTGAAGCAAGTCCTGTGGAGTTCCTTGCTAACTCATTAGAGGTTAGCAAATAAAGACCTTTTAAAGTGAAAATGGATGATGTCACTACGGGGGGACGCCCCTGAGGTTCGTGCCCTTGCTGGTACAAAGTCTGGAGCGCGCGCGCGCGCACGCCCTTACGTCATCAGGAACAAGGTGGATCCATAGCGTCAAGCCAGCCCGGGGACACCGGGACCAAGAGGCAGGGAGAAGCCGCGGCTGCATCTGTCCATCAGAGCCAAAGGGAGTCGCTCCCAAGGTAGAGAGGGTGGAGCGAGGGCAAGAAGAGACATGAAAGCAACAGAGTCCCCTTGTTGCTTCTCTAGCCTTGGACCTTTCCCTTTGACATGGAAATCCCCTGTAGAGTCCCCTCCTTAAGGAGAGGCATCCAGGCATTCCACACTCCTGGTGGGTTCCTCCAACTTATCCCATCAAACTTTGAACAGAACAATACATATCCTGATCCACTCCCTATCATTTTTCCAGATATCTTAAAGGAGACACACCATTAAAATTCAATAGAACTTCTATTCCTGTGTTTGGGGCGGATCCAAGATGGCTTCCAGACACACTAGTGCTGCATGAGCGTTCTCAGCTAAGTGAGGTCTTTTCATTTTTCTTGTGGTGTCTCTTACCTTATGGGGAGGAAGAGGAAGCCGAGGAGTCCGTACCCTGCAGTACCTCCAGCAACTCATCCAACCGGCCCGATGGATGTGCATTTATTTATTTATTTTTAATTTTTATATACCGAAGTTCCTGTATGAAATACAAATCACTCCGGTTTACAAGGAACAGAAAATCGCCCAGGGTTTACATAATCGCCCAAAGGCTTTACATAAAACAATTGATCAGTATGTTACCATAGAACAATAAAACAGAAAATCACCCAGGGCTTTACATTTATGCCCAAGGCTATATATAGAACAAAATAAATTAAACAAAATAAATTAAACAGTAACTCGGCAACGGTTTTACATGATAACAATTGAGCAAAGTAGTGGAAAGGAAGCATATGGTAGGAGGAAAGTTATGAAGTACATGCTAGATGAATGCATTAAAGAGAGTAATTGCCTGAAAAGAAATTCAATTTTAAAAGGGAGGGGTACTAAAAGTGGCGCAAAAAGAGGGGGGGAGATCAGCTTGGCTAGTAGGAGGAATAGCATTTGGGAAAAGTTATCAGCATTGTCTTCTGATGTGGGAGGACCTAGGGGGGGAATTGAGGGAGGGAGGGAAAAGGGACGGCAAAGGGGGTATCGCCTAAGGGGGTATGCGCCTTTTACGTGCAGCGGTAGAGGAACAGGACCGCAGCCATTGGAGAGAGGGGGAGGGGAATTTGAGCTCCCTTCTCGCCCAGGCTCAATATTGCCGTTGAGTCCCATAGAGAGGACCCCGCCGGTATATCCAGCTGCCACAAGGACAGCTCCACAACCAAGGGAGAAACCCTCAGACCGAAGTGTGGAGGAGTTTGACCTAGTGGGGTCAGGAGGAGTGTCGGTGGCAACGTCAAGCCCGAGGAAAATATCAGGGCAACTCAGCATGGAGGCAGGAGAATCAAGGGAAGAAACTGCGGGTGCGGCTGGAGGAATCCCCATTAAAGACATACCAGCAATGGTAAGACTGCAAGTTTTCTCATTTGAGATGCTGTGGGAAGCCAGAAAATGAAATGAGACTGTCCATACTACAGCAATTGACTCCAGCAATGGAGCAAATTAGATGACATGATGAAAAAATAGAAGTTATCACTAATACAAATGTGGAGTTGGAGCAGCAGGTTTCTTATATCTGGACTGAGATTAAATTGATACAACAATCGCAAGTAATGATGATGAAAAATAAAAATAATACAGTGTTGAAACTTGAAAACCTTGAGAATATGGTGAAAAGTAAGAATCTGAGGTTTATAAACTTCCCTCAGATACAATTAAGATCTCCGAGAGAAGTTTTTAAGAAATACTTGGTTGATATACTCAAGGTCTCAGATACAATGATACCACCGATAACAAGGATATATACCTAAATCTAGAAGAGCGACTGCTGACCAAGAAGGAGAAATGGAACCATTAAGACCAGCTCAAGAGCAGTCGATCTTTCGGTAATTTTGGAAACTTCAGATTCTGAATTGGCAATTCCTGCAACTCTCATAGTGACTATGGCATTAGAGTCCGACAGGGAATGGTTATTAAAATTATGTTTGAAATACAGGAATGAGAGATGTATGGGATGTGTTATAAGAGCATTCCCGGACATCTCTCGTGAGACTCAGAAGAGGAGAAAAGCATTCCTCTTGCTGAGACCTCAGGTCTTGTTAATTGGGGGGAAATATTTCCTCAAATTTCCATGCAAGTGCGTGGTTAAATATTTACAGAATACTTATGTTTTCTTTGAACCACCCCAATTAACTCAATTCTTAGTGGGGGAAATCCTCCATAACTCCTGCAGTACCCTGTACAGATTCTCCAGTCCTCTCATAAACTGAAAAGAATCACTGTTATGTATCTGTCTTTTTCCTGCAAATAGAAATATTGTTTATTTTTTCCTAAGGTTGTGGAGGATCCACCCTCGTTTATTGAGGACTTTAAAATAGAAAGATTGAAATTAATGATGATTTCCTAAATGAATGTTTATTTGTTATTATATTGTATAAGCCAATCTCTTGTATTTTTTTCTATTCAAGAATTGTTCTTGTAAATATTGCAAATTGATATAAATAAAAATTTTTAAAAAAAGAACTTCTATTCTTAACATCTCATCATTTAACATACAGTGAGTATAACCTTTTATTATATAATCCTGCTATCTATTGGCCATTTACTGGTATTTATCAGCCTCCATCCTTTTCTTTGAGCTTCACGTTTCCCAGTTAGCCATTCAGACACACCACCCACATTTTCCAGCATCCCAGGAACAAATCAAGGCCTTCCCCACCCTAACTCTCTCCCAAGCAATACTCCAATGACATAAGGTCCATCAAACCCTACATTACAGCATCTGAACAGAGCTGACCCTAGAGGTGAAAAGTTTAATGTTCCTTCATGGGAGGATGTAAAAGTTCACTCTATTGGGCAATCTCTCAAGTGCAAGAAGTTTCTTTATTGTTCAGGCTCAAATAAACAAAAAGGATTACCTGGCAGCTGGCACTTTAGACCCAACCAAACAAAATGTGGCATTCTTCTCAGCAGGGAAATAATAAAGAGCAGAATAAGTGAAAGAGACTGTTATCCTTCCAGGGACCATGAAGACTACAAGCAGTGGCAGCATATTCTCCAGCTTATTTTCCACTTTTTAAGTTTTTTTTTTATCTCCACTTTGCTTTAACTAGCTGACTTGAGGCAAATGGCCTTGCTCTGCTTGGAGTTTTCAATGCTAAAAAATATATGGGCAAACGCATAAGGTTTTCCATGCATAGGTTCAGCAGGTGAAAAACTGGCCTGGCTTAAATAAATGAAATCTGAGCTTGGATTTTCAAAGTCACTTAGCATGTGCATAAAACTCATACAGCAAGTCTAACTTATCTGGATATAATTCCCTCACTCTCACACACACATGCTCTCACTCTCATAGGCTTCCTCATACACATACACATATGCTCTCACTCACACATGCATACAGAGGCTTTCTCATTTTTACATCTCTCTCACACAAACCAACCCTCACTCCCACAGGCTGCTTCATAAACAAATGCAGGCTTTCTCTCTTACAGGCTCTCTCTCACAAACAGGCCACCCATACATACACACACACAGGCTTCCTCACTTTCACTCTCACATGCTCTCACAGGCTCCCTCACACATACAGAAAAGCTTCCTCGCTCCCATATGTTCTCTCTCACAAACTGGCTCTTACTCCCACAGGCTCCATCATACACACATGCAAGTTCTCTCTCTCATAGGCTCTCTCAACACACACAGGCTCTCTCTCACACAGGCTGTCTCACATACACACTGCTCTTACTCTCATATGCTCTCTTTCACAAACTGGCTGCTCCCACAAACTCACAGGCTTTCTCTCACTCTCATATGATCTCACTCTCACAGGCTCCTTCACACACACACACATACACACACACACACACACACACACATGTTCTCTCACATACACAGGCTTCTTCCATATGCTCTTTTTCACAAACCAGCTCTCACTGCTACTTGCATGATCTCACTCTCACATGCTCTCCCACACAGGCTAGCTCACACAGACGCTCACACAGACATTTACATACACACACACATAAGCTCACTCATATACAGGCTTCCTCACTCCAACATGCTCACTCTAACAAACTGGCTAATTCTCCCACAGGCTCCCTCTCACTCTCACATGCTCTCTTTCTCTCACAGGCACACACACACACTATTTCACTCTAACAGTCTCTTTCTCAAACACTGGTTTTCTCATTCCCATATGTACTGTCTCATAAACCAGATATCACTCCTACATGTAGGCTCTTACTCACATGCTCTCTCTTACAGAATACCCCTCCACACACACACACATTCAGACTCTCACTCTCACAGGCCCCCTCATACACACACATACACACACACACACTCTCACAGTCTCCCTTACACACACACATATACATGCTTCCTCATAGGCTACCTCTCCCTCTTTCTCACATATATACACACACAAACACACAGATGCTCCCTCACATATAAGCTTCCACACTCCGCTTTCTATCATAAACTGGCTATCACTCCCACAGCCTCCCTCACGTATACATATGCAGGTTCTCACTCACATGCTTTCTCTCACAGGCTCTATCTCACACACACATGCAGGCTCTCACTTTCACAGACTCCCTCACACACATATGCAGGCTTTCACTCTCACAGGCTCTCTTTCTGTCACACATGCTCTCTCTCACAGGCTCCCTCAGAGACAGATGCAAGCTCTCACTCTCACATGCTCTCTCTCTCACACACATGCAGGCTCTCATTTTCACAGGCTCCCTCACAGGCTTCCTTATTTACACATGCTCTCTCTTATAAACCAACTATCACTCCCACAGTCTCCCTCACATATACACATGCAGGCTCTCATTCTCACTTGCTTTCTCTCACAGGCTTTCTCTCCCATACATGCAGGCTCTCACCCTTACATGTTCTCTTTCACAGATTCCCTCACACACCCAAGCAGGCTTTTACTCTCACAGGCTGTCTTTTACAAGCTCTCTCTCTCTCACACACACACACACACACACACATGGAGGCTCTCACCTCATAGGCTCCCTCACACACACATGCTCTCACTCTCACATGCTCTCTCACAGGTTCCCTTACATATATACGCAGGCTTTCATTCTCACAGGCTCTCTCTATCACACATGCTCTCTCTCACAGGCTCCCTCAGAGACAGATGCAAGCTCTCACTCTCACATGCTCTCTCCCACACACAGATGCAGGCTCTCTTTCTCTCAGGCTCCCTCAGATACAGTCTTCCTCACTTCCACATGTTCTCTCTCACAAACTGGCTATCATTCTCACAGGGTCCCTCACACACACATTCAGGCTCTAAATCTCATATGCTTTCTCATACACATGTGCTATCACACACATACACTTCCTCACTGCCACATGTTCTCTCTCATCAGCTCTCACTCCCACAGGCTTTCTCATATTCACATATATGCAGGTTCTCTCTCTCTCACATGCTCTCACTCCCATGGGCTCTCACACAAACTCAAACACACACATACACACTTGCCCATGTTTCCTGAGTCTCTTTTAGGGGCTGCCTCAGGATGGGATCCTCAGCAGCCTTGCTGCAGGGCCTCTTTTTTGGGCCACCAGAGGATGGGGGTCTGTGTCAGCCCTGCTGCAGGACCTCTCCTTTGGCTTTGGTGGCAAATCCTTTTTTTTGGGGGGGGGGGGGGGGGCAATGCCACTCCTTTGTGAGCAGTGAGCCAGCAGAAGGAGGACAACATTTAAGCCTACGTCATCTCTCACTGCTCGGGTCCTGTCTTGCAGTAAGAGCAGTGTAATCTTGCAGCTCCTACCATGAGACAAGTTCCATGGCAGCAGGAGATAATGTACACTTAAACTGCTCCTACTGATAGATCTTACAGAGGGGGAATGGATGAAAAAGAGGACGAGGATCATTGAGTGAAAGGTCCGAATTTAGCAGACCGAATCCTATCAGATGGGGTAGGGATTGGAACTGATTATAGAAACTGGGGTTGCATGCCATTTTTGAGGGGGTGGCACTTACCATCTTGTAGTGACACCTATTCTCCCATTATACCCCTTCACTGGCAAAAAAAAAAAAAGGTAATTTGAAATGAAATTGACTGCTCTGACTGGAGAAAGAGATACCAAATTCCTTTCATCCTCCTTTGTGACACAAACACATTCACAAGCAGACTCAAAAATTACATGAATCATTTATGTCCCATGTGTTGGTTCAGATCTTAGGATGACTAGATTTATTTACTTGATATAAATAGAATGATCCTTTGCGCTCCAAAACATGTTAAACAAACCTAGGCTAGATTTCTAGAACTCCAGAAGAGCTAAGTGTCAGCTTACTATGGGGCACAGGTATTAGTTCCAAAAGTGCATCCCTGTCTCCTATGGAATGCGTGATATCCTGTAATTGTGAGTATGCTTAACTTGATAGTCACTCAAAAATCAAAATGCCCTATGTGTGACTTCAGCTAATAGGTGATTTCCAGGTATACCTTGAAGTTAAAGATTTTGAGATCATGGAAAGTTACATCAGTCACCCATTAATTGAAGGTACTCTTGGACCCCTCTCTAATTAGAAGATCAGATCTGAGGCATGCTGAGTGAGAATTTGAGTCAAAGTAGGAAGAAGTTCAAAACTCCTGAGGCAGCAGGCCAGGGACAGGATAGAGGAAAGCTTGTTCAAATTTGCTCCAAATAGTCCACTTATCTTTAATGTGCACATAAAGGTTTGGCACTTCAGTATGACCTGACATTGTTTATTGGTTCATTGAATCAGGGGTACATATTTTACTTAGTAAGATGGCAGTGGAATTTCTGTGACATTTTTGTGCATGAATTTATTAATCTAGTGACTTTATCAATTCTTCTCATCTTTGAGTTGTAAAACTCTTCCGCTGTCAGAAAAGTCAGCCGCTTTTGTGTGAAGCAAAAAGAGGAGCTTGATGCATGGCTGAAAATAGTAATTTAAATGAAAGGATGCATTCGGTCTTTTTATTGCAGGCATAATGTGCAATTATCATAATGTTTTTTTTATTATTATTAAGGCCCTCAATTATGAAAATCTTGAAATAAAATTGGATCTCTGTCAGCAAGGCTGCAAACTTAAAAGAGGAAAACTGGTGGTAACAAAACTAAAAGTGATGCTAGGGTTCTTTAAGATTATTAAATAGAGAAATCAGTGTAGATTGAAGAAAGCTAAGAGTCCCGGTGTTTTACAATGGGAGTCTGGTCGAGTGATAAGGGCACAGGTCTGCAACTAAGATAAATCTGTTGATCCTGTGCAATCTGTACATTACTGCTTGGATTCTCTGTGCACCCACGTTTAATTGGGCAATAAACAGTAGCCTTCCGTCTTCCTTCTTTAGAGATTGTCGTGTCCCTTGAGTTCCTGGTCACTTTGGATGCTGATTATAATTATTTAAAATATGGAGCTGGAATTGACAATGAGTTGCATGTACTTAATGGAACATTTTGGATGCTTTCTGCATGGATAAAAAAGAAATACAGCTGTATGAAATACCACTAGGGTTGGTCTGTTTAGTGAGTTTTCTGGCTATACAAGTGTTTCACTTCTTAGTTCAAACTTTAAGCCATTTACATTAAATATGTGTATTGTTCTTTGTCTGGCTCAGTTGTTATTTTTCAAGGGACCTTGTGGTTTTCTTAGCTTTAAAGAGTAGAAGACTTTGGTGAAGGAGTCAGTTTTATTGGAGTAATGGTGGTGAGGAATTTTACTTTGCTAGCAGAGTGAACTAATAGTATCCATGGTAGGTAGCCATGGCCAGCATAGTCAGATGTGAGTTGAATATAGGATACTAGTGGTGCATGAGCCCTCCACAAGCTTGTCAGCCAGCTCACTATTTTCCCCAGCAGGCTAATTCAGTCTTACTTTTACATTGCTGCATGTATGGAGATATAAGCAAATCAAAAGTACAAGTCCATATATGCAGTGTAATAAAACTAGGACTGGATTAGCCCATTGGGGAAAACATGAAGTTAGCTGACAACCCTAGTCCTGAGCAGCCAAGAGGTTTATTCTTGGATTTAACAGCCATTTTCAGCATCTCTTGGAAGGATGTTTCCTCTCTTTATTATCGGTTGTTCATTACTTAAGCAGTAGAGCTCCCCTTCCAACACTTATGAAGGTTATAACATTGCTTTGGTTCACATATTGGTTTTCCCAGTGGAGATTGGTAAATAGCTGAGTACCCCAGAGATCTGTACTGGGACCAGTATTGTTAGTTAGTTAGTTAGTTATTTAATATACCGATACTCAAGA
Organism: Rhinatrema bivittatum; assembly: GCF_901001135.1. Taxonomy (NCBI): domain Eukaryota; kingdom Metazoa; phylum Chordata; class Amphibia; order Gymnophiona; family Rhinatrematidae; genus Rhinatrema; species Rhinatrema bivittatum. The sequence goes on from NC_042618.1 coordinate 375,706,320, forward strand.
TAAAATCATACCGGTTTACATCAAACATGGGAAAACCAACGAAATAGGATCAGAAAATTACATGAAACAGGATAATGAATTCAGGACAAATATGAGAGGAAGAAATAGTTTAACATGGCGCAACTATAGAGTAGTTAACAAGCAGAGTTAAATGGTAACTCGGTGAACAATTTCCTAGGTGAACAACAAACAAACAACAATTTTAAATCTCTTAGTGATTGATCAGATAACCAATAGTTTTTAAGGGGGGTAGACCTGACTGTGCAGGGCAACGGATTAATGGAGAAGGGATGAGGCTTACAGGAAGGGGGGGGGGGTAGGAGGTACAGGAGAGGAGAAAAGACCCAAGGGTGTTTAGCTTATTCATTAATAATCAGGAAAAAGGAGCAATGAGTGAAGTGACCACATTTGCAGATGATGCAAAATACAAGCAGGTGGTGAAGAATTGCAGAAGAACCTTGCAAGACTGGGGAACTGAACATCTAAATGACATGTAACCCTTTTGTGGTGGATTGGCTATATCCCAAAAGGCCATAAAAACATTTATATCTTGGGGCTGATTCTGTTTGCATATTTTCCCCTCTTTGCTTTTCCCAAGATGTGAGTTATTTCTACTGGGAGGAAGGATGACCTTCAAGGCCCAAGCAGTGTAGTGAGTTTACTTTGATTTACTTCAAAATAAATAAAGTTCAATCAATGTGAAATAACTGGTTCCAAGTATATTTGTGTTCAGCCTGGCTTCTTTTACTGAACTTCTCTCACCTCTCTAGCCCTGTGTATGTGTCATCAGTTCAGGAGCCTGGGTTAGAACTTATCCCTCAGGGAGTGAGTGAATAAGATATCCCAGTTGGGCAGGGAAATCCCTATGTGTGAGGAACATCCTCTTAGTCTCAAATTCATACCTGAGGTCCACAAGAGTCCGGTTTTTTCAAACTGGCCTGTGTCCCATAGGGGTGGAGATCCCAGGGATGGATCTCCAAAGATCTTTCCTCTTCTCTTCATCTTTCTTACTAAAGACTCTTCCTGAAGTGACTTCTTATTGGAAAAAGATCTGTTTCTGGACAACAGACTATTGTAGCCCAGGTTCAGTATTGGAGGGATGGTACTAAACCTCCTCAGAAACCAAAAAAGGGAAAACACTTTCAAAGTCCAATCTTCCACCTAGGTGAAAAAAATCACTGCAACCCCTCACTTGCAGGGAGAGGAGCACATCGATCTTCTAACTCTTGGCCTCTGAATCTGGGGATTGACCCTCATAGACTGGTCCAGGTTCCTACTGCGGGCAAAAATCCCACAAAATACCCAACTGCAACAAAAGTCTCTATGTCACAAAACTAGGGGCAGCTCCTGACAGGCAAGGGGTGCACTGTAGGACTCAGAATTTCTAACTCAACAGAGCAATAACTGAAGAGGATCCTCACACTCCAGAAGCCAACCCCAAATGACAACACTCTCTAGCCCTCTCACCCCTGTAAACCAAGGAGCTACCATTTGCAACAGGCCTGTAGGGGAAATGCTGTTAAGAATGGTTTCTCCCACTAAGCTGAAAACCCAGGGCAGGAATCTAGGGCCACCTAGTGGAGACCAGGGGGTCTCTACAGGCAGATGAAATTTAAAGTGGGCAAGTGCAAACTGATGGACATGGGGAAAAATAACCCAACTATTATGCATACAATGTTGAGTTCTGCATTAGGAATTACCACTCAGGGAAAGGATGTTGGAGTGACTGTAGTCAAGATATCAAAATCTTCAGCTCAGTGTGTAGCATTGTTAAAAAAAAAAAAAGCAAATTTTATTCTCTGTTCTTAAAGAAACAGAGCATAAAATTAAGAATCTCATAATATCTCTGTATAAATCCTTGGTGGTACCACACATTGAGTACTGGGTGCAGTTCTGATCATTCCATCTCAAAATAAGATATAGAATTAGAAAGGGAACAGAGAATGGCAACAAGATGACTGAGGGGACTGAACTGTTTCCTTATGAAGAAAACCAAAGTAGGTTAAGGCTCTTCAGAATATAGAAGAGATGACTGAGAAGAGATATGACAGAGGTTTATAAAATCATGAGTGGTGTGGAACAAGTTAAAAAGGAACAGTTATTTATCCTGTCAAATAGTACAAGGACTAGGAAACACCCCATGAAACTGACTGTTAGCAGATTTAAAACAAATTTAAGAAACTATTTGTTCAATGTACTATTAAGCTATGGAAGTTATTGCTGGAGGACGTGGTCAAGGCTAGCAGTATATGTGAGTTTAAAAAAAAGGTCTGCACAAGTTCCTGGAGGAAAGGTTCCTTAACAACTATTAGCCAGATACACTTAGAGTTCACCACCTCTTACTTCTGAGAGTCAACATCTTGGAATGGATCTCTTCATTAGAATTTGCTGGGTCCTCCCATGTGAACTATTGGAGGCAGGATGCTGGACTTGATGACTATTGCTCTGATCCAACGTGTCCCTTCTTATATTCTGATTGAGAGTTTTGATGTTTTTCTTTGTCTGAATACACAGTACTGTTTGCATGTCAGATGCTATGATAAAACAAGTGATTAGTAACATTATTATATTTGCTTATTTTGGAATTAATTGTACACCCTGCTTAGTATATGAGTTGGGTACAGAGGGGGACATAAAGTTATTTGAATGTTCTTTGGGGCAGGGACCCTGGCTAGCTTTTTCTTCTCTTCCCATCTCAAGGTGTAGGTCCTTTGGAATAGGGGTGAAAGGAATCCTTTCTGGACTCAGTATGGGGTGGCTGGAGTGTTTAGCTGATTTTCCCTCATTGTACTGTGAACTGTGCGTTGTGTGCCATACAGACCACACTTGGACCACGTAGGTAGTGTCCAAAATAATACTTTACTGATACAGTTTTGTTGAATGGCACAATTAAATATGGCAAATCACACACCACAGCCTCTGCTGTACTTTTTCCAGTTACAGCTCCTTTCTCCTCTATCGGTGCATTAGTCTTTATTAAGCCAAGGATCCATCCACACTTCTGGATTAGGTTATGCAGTGGCCCCTCTGGGCATGCCCCCCCCCCCTGACTGGACAGGAAACCCCTCCCAATGGTATAAAAATCTGACTTGGCACAGAATTTAATGTCTCTATCTCTCAGGGCTCTGGTAGACAGCGGATGGGTGTCCTCCCTTTAATGTGGATCTTTTACTCAGTTAGTAGATTAATCTTCTGGTGAGATCCCAGGTGGTAGGAATCCTTGGCACACTGTAGGATTTGCCAGTCCCCTTGATGGGCAGGAAGAGGGGCATAAATCTTCTTTCCCCAACTTAAATAATCAGGAAATCATCTGCATTGGGTCACCACTTTGGCAGATCTTCAGCTCAGGGTTACCCAGCCCCTGGCTTTGGAAAGGCCCAGGCCTCCAGCAGGGCTCCTCCAAATATATGTTCAAAATCCCAAAATAGTCTCAGAGCACCCACTCTGCACCTTGTGAGGAGAGTACAGCAGCAGAGCCCTTTGGCCTGTCCTGGAGGGGTCTCAGAGGATTTCTGAGGTACCAGGTAGGCCCAAATCCAACTTAGAAAAAATACAACCTCTCTCTTTGACTTCCAGTAAGCCCCCATGTCTGACCTGGACTGGATCCAAGGTCCAGGCAGGCCCTACACCTAGTGTAGGCATTCTAATGCTGGACGGCTAATACTTTCCTATAAGCACACTGGTGGGTAATCACGTTAATACATTGTAACAGCACACAAGTAAAATTCAGCAATGAGATAAACCAACATTACGCCAGCCCTGCCACAGCTGGCTACCAGTGGTTGCTGTCACCACCCAAATACATAGAATGCTCTCACCATTCTTGTTATAATGACGGATGCACTGCACCCCTCTCTCCAATGGAGATAAATCTCACACTTGGTCTCCTGGGAGGGGACTAAACACACTTCTAGCCCCCCTACTTCATTTTTCAGGCTGCATAAGCTGGTGTCTCTGCCAATACCTGTGAACCGTAAATTGGTTAACTCTTCTCAACTCCAATTTCTTGCTCCCACTGTGGTGTGTGTCCTGTAAAGAAAAGGTTAAGGCACAGTATGGGCTACTCTACCCAACCTACCAAACAAAAAGTTACTTTAAATTGACCAAGTTACAAAGAAAACCAAGGAAACAGTTTTTAAAACATTTTGCAATTTTTTTTTTCAGATTTTTTTTTTCTCTTTCTTAAAATGAGTAAAAGGATATATACAATTTAGCAGCTGAAATTCTTCCTATACAGTGCCCCGCTAACAAATGCCAACATGGACTGGCATGCAGGCTCACACCGCTACTGATGGCGCCATAGTTCCAACCTCCAAGGCACTGCTGCGCAGCTTGACCCTAGAGAAAGGTCCCGCAAGCGAAATACTCTTTTAGAAAAGTTGCTGAAAACAGAGGCACTGCACTGCCCCTTTAAGAAGGGCTCCCATCCTGATCTCAGCCCTGTCTCTACCTGCTGCAGTTTGCTGGGCCTCAGTGCAGGCCCCTCCTGTGGAAGGCTGGGCTCCTCTCTCCTTAAGCCTGCTGTTCTTCTTGCTGCAGGCTTCACCATCACTCCAATGCTGCTGCTGCTCCTCTGCTGGTAGGTCCCACTAGTGCTCTGTCCCTTGTCACTCTTGCTTGCTGGCTGCCTCCTGTTCTTCAGATGTGGACAATTCTTTTATTTTAAATGTAACCCCACGCCGCTCAGGCAGCCTCTCGCGCTGCTGCAGATCTTTCCCCTCTGGCCCGTTAAATTCCGGGACTGCATGGGAAAACCAGCAGTCGGGCAATGAGGGAGGCAGCTTCCTTTCCCCAGCGGGGGCCTCCTTAAATTGTGGCATGCAATTGCATCCGCACATAGGTCTTGTCTGTCCTGCTTTTCAGCACATGTTCGTGCCATTGTCGCAGTTTTTCTTAAGCTACTCACTTGCGACCCGAGGCTCCCAGCTCCTCTTTCTGGTCAGGCTGCTCTTCAGTCCCAGGTCATGTGGAGAGACACGGAGCAGGTCAGCAGCGACAGAGGCAGCTGTTTATCTTTATCCTGGGTGGGTGTAGTGGCCGACCACATACCCTCCTGTATCATGGGCATGCACCTCTCCTGTTCCTGGCAGACATCATCAGGACCTCCCAGCGCTGATCCCAGTTCCTCCTGCCACGATGCCACTTGGACTACCTCTCTGCTATCATCACCAGCCTCCTTGTGGACTGGGTAAGTGGTACAAGGGTTTTCAGTCTTGGCCCAACCCCCACAGGCAGGGTCAGTGGCCTGCTTTAGTCCATTCCTCTCTATGGAGAACTTTGTGCCAAATTTCTCCCAAGTGCTGCAAAGTTCAAGAAAGTCATATTTCACTCTGGAAACGTCTGTCTTCCAAGCTGTAGCAGGGGTGCTGTTATACAGTATTACAAGTGTGACGGCCGTGGCAAACCCCACAGAATGAGGAGCTGCATCTGAATGGATCTCCCAACTCCACCCTCCTCTGACTAACTGACACTGTCACTAAATACCCAGGGCTTACTGGTAACCTGCGAAGTGCCCGGATTACATAATAAATGAGGAAGCCAATGCTGACTTGTGGTTGAAACATTGAAAGGTAAAGGCTGGATGGCAAAGTACTCAAACACCTGCATGCAGATTAAAGGTATCAAAGGGATAAAATAAATAACTGATGTGTTGGTTTTCCATTTCCAACTGTGCAAGAAGTTGTGATCAACTGGGATGATTATCACCCTTGCAAATTTCAGTTTACATGAGTTTGCTCCTTATCTGGAACTGATGTGACTTGGTTGACTAGCCTGGACATGCCATTATTGTAGACGTTAGCTGAAACACTTATCTAAATATGCATTGTACTTAGTATAAGGCTTTGAGACCCCGATTCTGAGAGGTGGCTGTCTGTATGATATAATTGTTTTGTATATGTGACAAGGTGGATAAACTCTGCATTGAAAAGGAGTTGCTGTTCTATGAAAGAAAATGTAGAGCTCCTTTGGGGAATGAAGTCAGTTTGATTGCTAGCTTTGTTTGTGTAGCTCAAAAACTTCCCTTGGAGTCAGAAGCTGAAGGAGACAGAAAGCGATGTTGTTTGCCTCATACTAAGGAGGGCAGCAGTTTCTTCAACCTTTAGACAAAGGGAGAAGTTTGATTGCTATAGGAGGCTTGTTTGTTTCTTGCTACTTCTTGGAGAGTGATACTTGTGGTTGAAGAAGGACCAGTTTAATCCCATGGTTCCCTGCTGCACAAGGAACAGAACCAGGCCATGGGAAGACCATGAGCTCTGCTACAGAGGGGTGATTTTTTTTTTTTTAATTGTTTTGATCATAAGTTCCATGAAGAAATGGTCAAAGATATTGTGGTAAATCTGCTAAGTCATAACAAAGACTACTTTACTTTAAAGGGTCAAGGGACACAAACCTTTAATATAAAGTTTGCTAGCCAGAATGTAAATCTGATTTTCATGTGGAGCCCTCTCTTCTGAGATTCATTTGGGCTGGCCTTTCACAGTTATATATAAGGAATGGGCATTAGGGAGAAATGAAATAGGAAATGAGACGAAATTTCCTATTTTGTTTTGGATAGTTTTCAAAACGGAACGAGTACATCAAAATGATGTCTTCTGGCAGGGGATAGCTCAGTGGGTGGCTGAGATGATCCCAGGTATACCCACCCAGCATTGCCCCGAAACAGGTTCTACTGGGCTTTTAAGTATGTAGGGATCTCGCTAAAGAACAATAGGTTGATACACTATATTGCGACAGCTACTCGCTGTGAAATAGCTAAATTGTGGAAATCCCCAAGAGTACCAACAACAGCAGTCATGCAACAGAGGGTAGAAAAAATGTATTTATTATCTAAAATAACTGCATATAAAAATAAATGTATATTAAGGTTCGAAAAAACATGGCAAGCATATCACACTTGGAAAACATCTCACACTGTATGTAATTTGTCGACATTACCCATCCAGGCATCCTCATTGTGATACTGGTTCAATGCAAAGGGTGACCCCGTACTAACTAAACCTAAATTGCCATCATTCTTCTCCATCTCTATGTGCGTATGCCTCTGAACCTGAAGCATGTGTAATGACGGGGAGGGAGGAGGAGAGGGGGGTTTTAAAAACTGAATTCTTGATGTATGAACTGCATTAGATCTGTATAATTCACTCAGTACCAGTGTTTTGTTTTCCTTTGATGTGTAATCCTCGATGATTACTACAATGCTAGTTTACCTTCTCCTGTTATAACACTGTACAGTCACTGTCACGGTTTGTGGTTTAATATACATTCTGTGTTGTTCAATAAAAATTTCAAATTAAAAAAAAAAAAAAAAGATGTCTTCTGCTGGGCAGAATCGCCAGAGTAAATTAACTCTGGTGTGCCCCAGCAGATGGTGTCAGTGGGAAGAACTGAAGAAAGAAGATGCCAAAGAGGAGCTCTGAGGCCTGGGCTTGACCCTGGGCCGAGGCACAGGTATCAGAAACCAGTCTCTGGGCCAGGCCGTGGTGTCGGGACTGAGCCCAGGCCCTGGCCTAGGCCAAGACTCAGGCATGGGGTACAAGCCTCCAAACTTGGTCCTTGTGTAGAGCCTAGGCCGAGGTCACCATGACCTCAGCCTAGATCCCACAGAAAGTCCTGGCTTGGGCCGGGGACTAGGCTTGATCTGTGGATCCCCCTCCAGACTGGATAAGTGGGGGCTGGGGAGGATCCTGATCCCAGCATTTATCCAGGTGGGAGGGATGGTGGGGGCACACAACACCCTGTGAGGCCCTGTTTCCTTTATTGTTGTTGTTTTTTCCAATGTTTATTTCAAATTTGTTAAACTAAAGAAACAAAATAAATATTATACAAAACAAACTTCAATTCCCACCCTTATTATACTATATATATATATATATATATATATATAATTTATATATGTGTGTGTGTGTGTGTGTGTGTGGCACCCTTATGGGTTGGCCACTAGATATCACTAAGCTCTGTATAGAACCCACCATCTATGAGCCTTCTAGCCTTTTCAGTTTCTCCCAAAAAGGAGGGTTTGGATTGGACGCCTCATCCTGTTTAGAGCAGCCATTCTAATGTTCCTTGGAGTCATTTTGATTTAGATTCAGAGCAGTGAGGATGTAGCTTTTTCACACTCTGGTGAAGCCTCCCAGCCTTATCAGGAACTTTATATATTTTTTAAGAGGATCCTTTCTGTGCACACCCTGCCAGAGGGTTGTCCTGCATTTAGTTGCAGTGAGATAGATTTTTTTTTTACCTGATTCCCTTTGGGACAAAAGGGCTCTCAACTCAGAGACCTGAAGACTTGTGAGCCCATCTACACCCTAAAAGGGGCAAACACCAGTGATAGATCCTTCTGAGTGAGATTTTTGATGGCCAGGATTTATACTGACTTTTTTCAGAAGGGACTCCTGTTGACACCTTGAACCTTTGGGGAAGGCTCCCCCCCCCCACACAAAGGACAAGGACCTGTGAGCCTTAATATCCACCCTAGATGGGGCAACCAGTGATATTAAAGCAGCAGCCACCAAGAGATTTTTCAGAAAGCAAGTATTCGGATTTTGTTAGAACATAAGATATTCCATACTGGGTCAGACCAATGGTCCATCAAGCCAGGTATCCTGTTTCCAACAGTGGCCAATCCAAGTCACAAGTACCTGGGAAGTACCCAAACATCAAATAAATCACGAGCTACTATTGCTTAATAATTAATAGCAGTTTGCTTTTTACCTCTAGGAACTTATCTAAACCTTTTTTAAACCCAGCTACACTAACTGCTGTAACCACATCCTCTGGCAGTGAATTCCAGAGCTTAACTATGTGCTGAGTGAAAGAATTTTCTTTGATTTGCTTTAAATGAGCCACTTGCTAACTTCATGGAGTGCCCCCTGGTCCTTCTATTATCTGAGAGAGTAAATAACCGATTAACATTAACTTGTTCAAGTCCTTTCATGATTTTAAAGACCTCTATTATATCCCCCTTCAGTCGTCTCTTCTCCAAACTGAACAGCCCTAACTTCTTTAGCCTTTCCTCATAGGGTAGCCATTCCATGACTTTTATCATTTTGGTCGCCCTTCTCAGCATTTTCTCCAGTGCAATTATATCTTTTTTGAAATGCAGTGACCAGAATTGCACACAGAATTCAAGATGCGGTCTCACCATGGAGCGATACAGAGGCATTAAGACATCCCTCTTTTTATATGTCATTCCCTTCCTAATAATTCCTAATGTTCTGTTTGCTTTTATGATCGCCACAGCACAATGAGCCGACAATGATCCACTATGATGTCTAGATCTCTTTCCTGGGTGGTAACTCCTAAGATAGGACCTAACATTGTGTATTTACAGCAAGGGTTATTTTTCCCTATATGCATCACTTTGCACTTCTCCACGTTAAACTTTATCTGCCATTTGGAAGCCCAATCTTCCAATCTCGCAAGGTCCATTTGCAATTCATCACAATCCACTTGAGATTTAATCACTCTGCGTAATTTTGTATCATCCCAAAATTTGATCACCTTACTCATCTTAACCCTTTCCAGATCATTTATAAATATGTTATAAAGCACCGGGTCAAATACAGATCCCTGAGAAACTCAAGTGTTTATCTTTTTCCACTATGAAAACTGACCATTTAATCCTACTCTGTTTCCTATCTTTTAACCAACTTGCAATCCACAAAAGGACATAGTCTCCTATCCCCTGACTTTGTAGTTTTCTTAGAAGCCTCTTTTGTGGCCACTGTCAGAGTCCAGGCTGGCGGTGGCCAAAAAAGAAATTGAGAAGCTACGGGCTGTGGGCTACCATTGGCGCCCAGGCTGGTGGCAGCCAAAGAAGAAAATGAGAGGCGCCGGCCGCCATCAGAGCCCAGATCAGTGGCGCCAAAGAATAAACAGAGAGACTGGCAGTGAATGAATAAAAAACGAGGCTGTGTGTGTATGTGAGAAGGAAACTGCTTTTGTGTGTGTGACTGTGTATGTGAGAGAAGGAACCTGCTTGATGTGAGAGTGAGAAGGAACCTGTGTGTGTGTGTGTGTGTGTATATGTGTGTGTGAGAGTGAGAAGGAACCTGTGTGTGTATGTGTGTGTGAGAGTAAGAAGGAACCTGCTTGTGTGTGAATGTATGTATGATAGAGAAGGATCTTGCTTGTGTGTGTGAAAGCGAGAAGGAACCTATGTGAGAGAGGGAGAGAGAAAGATATGGAGCCTGCTTGTGTGTACCTGTGTGTGTGTGAGAGAGAAGGAGCTTGCTTTGTGGGTCTGAGAGAAAGAGTGGAAGAAACCTGCTTGTGTGTGAAAGCAAGTGATAGAGAGACTATCACTTGCTTTCACACACAATAGATAGTGATAGAGAATACTAATCGGAGAGAGCACATCTCTCCCATATTAAAAGATCTTCATTGGCTCCCAGTAAACTTTAGGATTCTACATAAATCACATTCACCATCAGAAGCCTCTTGACCTGCTACACCCTCTCAAACTTCACTCTACAGCCAGACCCTTAAGGGAAGCCTACAAAGGATCTTTACACGTTCCTCCAATCAAAGCGGTGCACCACTCAAATATCAGAGACAGGGCATTCTCAACAATAGGTCCCTCCATCTGGAACGCCATGCCCCCGGACCTCAGGCAGGAAACCTGTCTCCTAACTTTTAAAAAGAAACTCAAGACATGGCTTTTCGGTCGAGCCTTTCCCTGTTCTTAGTCCATTAGCTTGACTCAGAACTGTTCCCATCTCCACTGTAATTAAACAAGCACTAAGACACACTAATACATCATAATGACATTGGCTCCTTTGCCTCCCTCCCACACCCTCACCTGTATATAGTATACTATCTCTGTTCGCCCCCCTTTATTTTCCTATCCCCAGTTTTTGCTCCCTTGTTATAATGTAACTTTATGCTTCATCAAATTTTGTCTTTTGTTAATTGGTTATGGTTAACTGCTTGTTCGATGTAAACCGAGTTGATTTGATTTGTATCAAGAAAGTCGGTATATAAAAGCCTTAAATAAATAAATAAAATAAATAGAGGAAGCTTGTTTATGTATGTGTGTAAGGAAGATGAAAACTTGTACATCTTTCTCTTGCTAATCTACAACAATCTTAGGATGACTGCAAATCAAACATTCCCAGGTATGGAGAGCATAGGATATTTTTTTATCTTTACTAAATTTGATTATTGGGTGTTGTTTTGTTTGGGAGACATATCAAATAATTTGAAAATATAACTTTTTTTTAATTTGAATTTTTATTATTGGATATTCTGTTCATCAGTTGCTTTTAAATACGGTATTTGTTATTTTTTAAAGTATGGTTTTACTATTAAAATTTTATTTTTGAAGTTTTATGAAGAATTATAATGTTTCTGTTTTTTGTATATGGTGTCTAGCTTGTTGCTGTTTCCAGTTCAGTTTTTGTCTGCACATTTCTGTTTATTCTTTATGATCTCTTTTTATTCTGTATTTGGTGACGGTCTGTCTGTGTTCTGCCTCTCTCACAGAGGTGAAGTATTCTGTCATGGTGTTGCTGTGTAGGAATCTATAGCAGCTTGGCTTCTTCTGTTTTCTTAATAGGAAGTGTATTGACATTTTAGGGCTTGCAGTGTTGCCTTTTCATAAGGCAACACTGCAATATACTTTCATATACTCCTCCTTGTTCGCCCTCCCTGTTCATTGTAATTTCTACCTTTAAAGTTACATTGTAAACCGGTATGATGTATGCATACTAATACCGGTATATAAAAGTTTTTAAATAAATAAATAAATAAGTAGGGTTGCTACTGTTTGAGTGTAGGCAGTTGGTGCTCTTTTTGTATTGGAGGTTTACTATACTGTAATTGTAATTTATTTTACTCATGGCTTTCTGAGGGCTGTCCACACTAACTATGCATTAAAATAAGCCTAATACCATATGAGTTCCAAGTGTCTTTTTTTTTTAATTTTTTTGCAGGGTTTTTTGGTTGGCACCACAGCAATGCATTCAAATATAGTATACATGTTGTGATATTTTTACTTCAGAAGATTGTACTTTGTCCTTTTTTCATGTTAAATTTTATTACAAATGCATAATTTTTAATTGTGTGCATGTATGATGGGGCTGGGGGTTGCAAAGCTGTAGGCTTTGCCTAGGCTGCCTAATACTCTGGCACAGTCCACATTGTGGGAGAGCAGAATTTGATTTGGAGCTATTTTATCATGGTCCTGGTTCTCCTCAGGCTTGGCTGCAGTAGTGACGCATATAGTGTTGGCTTAATTTTCTTGTCCTGGAGAAAGCAAGCAGAATGGATCACTTCTAGTCCTCACTTCTCCAGGAGTAGGTAGGCTGAACAAAGTCTAGGGAACCATATAAGCAGCAGAATGTAACACACAGTCAATGAGTATGTGCCGGAGTGGGGAAGGCCCTGAGAAGTGGAGCAAACTACTGTCAGAAAGGGAGAGGATGAAGGGCTGGCAATAAGCATCAACTTTTACATAACGATGCAGCATTGCTGGGGTGGGGTGGGGGCAGTCACTGAGCACAAGAGAAACAGCACCACAGGAAATGCGTGTGTCTGAGTCACTGGCTGTCAGTGTGGTTGTCTCATCACTTGGCAACTAGTTCAAGAACTGATTGGTTGGCAAAAGACTTTTAACACCAGATCAGGAATCCGGGATATAGAAGAGATGTTACCAAATGTGGAGGACCCAATCAATTACATGGATGGAACTGGGTCTGCAGCTCAGTTTGCTCATCCCTGGTCTAGAACGTGCTCTACTTAGTTTGTTAGGAAAAGTATGAAATTTTATTTGGAGATTTTTTTGTCTGAGTTCTGCCAGCCTCCTAGTGTTCCTTTCAACGATTAGCTTGGTGTGCTTTTGGGAGCTGTTGAAGCACATGCTGCACAGAAAGTGCATGAGTGAGTCACAGATATTCCATAGGCCAGTTTTGAAAAAAATCCCCTGGGCTGTTATTTGCCTGCAATCTGCCCCTGAAAATCGATCTCATGGAAGAAGAGGCCGCAGAGCCACCAGTGGCTGAAGATCGGAAGTGGCCGCCGGCAGCTGAAGATTGAATGAGACCACGGGGCCAGTGGCGGCTCAAGATCGGAAGAGGCCGATGGGGATACCTGGGAACTCTCTGGATTTGGCCTGAAGACTCCGGAATTTTGCCAAAATTGCCAGGTCTCTAGGCCAACATCCATAAACTCCAGGTGAGCCTTCCTGTAGAAGCAAGCCCCGGAAAATGATTGCAGGAGCCGCGCGAGTAGGAAGTAGGAGGCCCGTCAACCCCGCGCGGCCAGGAAGTAGGAGGCCTGTTGGCCCCGTACTGAAATTAGTCAGCATCTCCGAGGCCATGGGGCGGACTCTGGTTCAACCAATTAGCCCTCTATGGTGTCCAAAGAAACGGCCCTGTATCAACCACAGATCCCATCCCTTGGCAGCCCAGAACAGGAGGCCCAGCAGCAGGGCTGCCACATACCATGCCTAGAGGCAAAGGGAGAGGCTGGGGCCTGATTGGTATATGTGCGAAAGAGAGTGCTTGTGTGTGAGAGGCTCATGTATGGGTGTGTTTGGAAAAGGGGGAGGGGGGCAGAAGGGGAAGGTTGGGTGGGAGGGCACCATCTCATCCCTCAGCTCAGGCAGCAGATTGCCTTGAGTCGCCCCATCAGCAGGACAGATCAGCCTCTGAATATACTTAGACAAACCCAAAATTATCCGCATAGTTTTAGGACTGCATCTCAGCATGATTAAAGTTATCCAGATAACTCTGAATATCCAAATTTTCTGGCTAAGGCCTGGATTTATTAAAATGCACTAAATACCGCATGTGATAGAAAAAGGGGCGTGTTTTACGGTAATAGGCAGTTTATCACAATTTGCACTGATACCTATATGAAGAGCTAAGTTACCACGATAACTTTTTCCCACTTTGAGATAAGTGCCAGAATGTAGTATTTCCTACATACAACTACTATGGGGACCATGTTTACTACCAGGGTTGAGAGAGAGAGAGAGAGAGAAAAAAGAGCCATAATGCCCTCACCCTAGATAGGTATTTCTATCTCTATGGGAGGCCCACCTAGTCACTAGAGGTGAGGTTTAGGTATTAGTGTAGGGGGTTAGGGGCCACTTTGACATTCAATATGAGACGTACGAACAGAACAGTGCTCTCTTGTGAACATTTGATGACCCTCGGAGTGAGGAAACGCACCCAAAGATGAGATTTGTGCAATGTTCTCTCAACCTAGCTTGATGGACTCTCTACCTGGGTAACATGAAGCCTGAGAGAACATTGCACAAATCTCATCTTTGAGTGCGTTTCCTCACTCCGAGGGTCATCAAATGTTTACAAGAGAGCAGTGTTCTGTTCATATGTCTCACATTGAATGACAAAGTGGCCCCTAACCCCCTACACTAATACCTAAACCTCACCTCGAGTGACTAGCTGGGCCTCCCATAGAGATAGAAATACTTATCTAGGGTGAGGGCATTATGGCTTCTCTCTTTCTCTCTTTCTCTCTGTTGTGTCCATCGGTTCCTGACACGCTCTCTCCGCTCTCCTTACCTCTTTGGCGCCTCCCTCTTCGTCCATGGGAAGATTGACTGCCGCGGCGTTCTTCTGCTGAAGTCCTCTGGCGTGCCTGGACCGGCTAGACGCTGCATACCGCCATGTTTCATGGAGGTCTAGGGGCTTGTGCGTGGTGTGGCCCCGACTGAAGTACTGGCGATGGCGTGAACCTCGGGGTTATCCCCTGAAGATGTCACCCGTGACGGATATATAAGGTCTTAGAATTTGCTAACACATCGAGTTAGCAAGGGATACTCTACCTAAGCTACTCTGCCTCCTCGGACTACTGGGGTAACCGCTCCTCGGGGGCCTCGCTCTCTCCTTTGTTTTTCAGGTGACAGTCTGGAACTGGTACTCGCTCCTCGAGGGCCCTTGTTCCCAGACTTTCTTGATACTCTCTTCTTCCTGGAAGTCATCACTGCCAACTACATCAGTGAGTTACTGTCGCTCTCTCACAGCTTTCCCTGGAACCAGGTACTCGGTCCTCGAGGGCCTATACATTCCAGCTCCTGGGCTTCTATGAGACATTGTGTGAGTGTTACCATGTGGTTCAGTGCATGAACTCTGCATACCCTGCCTACTCACTATATTTCAGTTTCTCTACAGCTCAGTCTCCAGGGATCGCTGTTCCAGTATCTGAGGGACTGCAGCCCAGCCGGGCATTCCAGCTCACTACTGCCACCTCTGGTGGTTCAGGATACTGTCTAATAAAAGAACTAGTGTGTGTCTGTCTCCATCCTCTGAGCCTGACCGGTGGTCCCTCTTGGGATCTTCCCCCGGGGGCGTGGTCATCTGCCACCGGTCCAAGGATCCACCCACTACTCTCCTAAAATAACATCAGATTATTACTCCCAAGCAGACTGTTATCTCTGAACTGAACAGATTGCTAACTCCATGGATCTGGCACAACTGACTGCCTTGCAGGCCATACCGGGCCTGGCCCAGCGCATTATGGAGCAGCAAGATGCCTTGGAGAAACGTACTGCAACATTTCATCAGCTACACACACAGAAGGTTGAAGGCACAGCCTCCAACCAAGAAGGTCAGTCACAGGAGGTAACTTTAAAAACTGCTGTACCACTGGTGGCTCCAATCCGCTTTTCCAGAGAAATCCAGAAGACCCGGTGCTTTTTGAACCAGTGCTGCATGCACTTTGCCTTACAGCTGTCTCTATTTCCTACAGTTCTCTCCAAGACCACCTACATCCTTTCATACCTGGATGGTAGGGCCTTGTCTTGGGCATCTACCTTGTGGGAATGCAAGGCTCTATTTTGCAGGACATAGAAGGATTTATGGACTTAGTTAAATCAGTTTTTGATGACCCTGCTCGAATGTTTGTAGCCGGTTCTGCTTTAGTGGATTTGAAGCAAGGCAACAGATCATTGGCTGAATTTGCCATAGAGTTCAAAACTCTGGCGGCAGAACTCCGCTGGGACCTCAGATGTCTCAAGACTCTCTTTTGCAGAGGCCTGGACAACAGTCTGAAGGACAAGCTGGCCGCTCGCCAGACACCTGACTCGCTGGATGAATTAATAGCCTTGGTTACTCGGATTGATCACCTGCTAAGGGAGAATGTGAAGGAACTCCGGCCTAGGGTGTTACCCGGGTTGAAACAGGCCAGTGCTGTCTCTACACCTTGGATGGTTCCAGTAGTCCCTGCTGCTGATACAGATGAACCTATGCAACTTGGTCATGGTCGCTTGACCTCCAAAGAGAGAAGATTTCAGAAGAAGCGCAGCCTTTGCATGTACTGTGGTCAGCCCGGCCATAATGCCTCCACATGTTCCATTCGTCCGGAAAATGGACAGGCCTAAGTCCTGCAGGATACTGCAGTCTCTTTGACCTACGGACCGATCACGGTTCAGACTCCTGCCCTAGTGGACTTAGGGGCATTCTCAGACGTCTAGTGGAAGACCTGAGGAGTCTCCTCAGCAAATTTGAAGATCCACTATTGTGTTACAACTTGAAGTGGGCTTTGGACGTTCCCCAACTTCGCTACTTCCACTGAAGATCTCAGTGACGTCCCTAACAGCTCATCCATCGCTGCTGATATCAACATCATACTCAGTGAATTTTCTTCCAAGACTCAAGATCTACCTGTCATCAATGCAGAAGACGACTTAGAATACAAAGTCAAAGAAGTTCTGGACATTCGTAAAAGAGGCAAGACTTTTGAATACCTTCTAAATGGGAAGGTTTCGGCCCCAAAGAAAACTCTTGGGAGCCTCAGACAAATATCCTGGACAAAGAGATGCTTCGTCAATTCCACCTCGCACATCCTTCAAAACCTAAGCCTGGTACCCGAAGAGGAAATCGCCCTTTGAAGGGGGGTAATGTTGTGTCCGTCGGTTCCCGACGCCCTCTCTCCGCCCTCCTTACCTCTTTGGCGCCTCCCTCTTCATCCACGGGAAGATTGGCTGCCGCAGCGTTCTTCTGCCGAAGTCCTCCGGCGTCCCCGTACCGGCTAGACGCTGCATACCGCCATATTTCCTGGAGGTCTAGGGGCGCGCTCGTGGCTTGGCCCCGACTGAAGTACCAGCGATGGCGCGAACCTCGGGGGCGTCTCCGAAAGATGACGTCACCTGCGACGGATATATAAGGTCTTAGAATTTGCTAACACATCGAGTTAGCAAGGGATACTCTACCTAAGCTACTCTGCCTCCTCGGACTACTAGGGGTATCCGCTGCTCAGGGGCCTCGCTCTCGCCTTTGTTTTTCAGATGACAGTCTTGAACTGGTACTCGCTCCTCGAGGGCCCTCATTCCCAGACTTTCTCGGTACTCTCTTCTGCCTGGAAGTCATCACTGCCAACTACATCAGTGAGTTACCATCGCTCTCTCAGAGCTTTCCCTGGAACCAGGTACTCGCTCCTCGAGGGCCTATACATTCCAGCTACTGGGCTTCTATGAGACATTGTGTGAGTGTTACCATCTGGTTCAGTACATGAACTCTGCATACCCTGCCTACTCACTATATTTCAGTTTCTCTACAGCTCAGCCTCCAGGGATCGCTGTTCCAGTATCTGAGGGACTACAGCCCAGCCGGGCATTCCAGCTCACTACTGCCACCTCTGGTGGTTCAGGATACTGTCTAATAAAATAACTAGTGTGTGTCTGTCTCCATACTCTGAGCCTGACCGGTGGTCCCTCTCGGGATCTTCCCACGGGGGCGTGGTCATCTGCCACCGGTCCAAGGATCCACCCACTACTCTCCTAAAATAACATCAGATTGCTACTCCCAAGCAGACTGTTATCTCCAAACTGAACACTCTCTCTCTCTCTCAGCTGGTGCTCCAGGAGCTTCAAAGCTAGTCAAACAGGTCGCAAAATGCAATCAAGCCTTAACGCAACCTATCACATGGTTTAACACTACTGAAAAAGGTGTAGCTAAAATTGGTGTTAAAGCCATGCAATAGGACTTCACAAAATGGTAAACCCAGCCCACTCCTCCTCTTTTTCGGATTTGCATCGTACCATATGATATGGTACGATCACATGCATTAAGGGCTTATCACATGCGTTAATGGCGCTTTTCGCATGCGATAAGCCCTTAACGCATGCGAAAATGCCTTATAGCATTTTGATAAATGACCCGCTAAGTTAGCTAGATAACTTCAGACTACCCAGAAACACCCCTCCTTTATCCAGATCCATTTTACTCAAGAAATAACTTACCAGAGTAAATGTATCTGGAAGAGGGGCAGGAATTTAAAACCTTGGTGTTTTTCCAGGTAGCTTGAAAGCTACCTAGACAAACACCAACAAATCTGAATTCCAGATTGGCTTGAAAGTTATAGGCCATGATTGCTTCCATAAGAGTTTGAAGTCTTATAAGATTGCATGCTTGCAACATTTGAAAGTGCCAAAAAGTACAAAGATAATGCTTACAACATGTTTTAGAATTAAACATTTTGGGCTGTTTGTTGATAAGGAAACTATGCTCCTTGGGAGACTGGCACAAGATGTCCATTTCCAGGGTGTATTCAGTTTCATATCAGTACTTATGTCTAATTGTTTAAGCAATCCTCAGTGTTGCCTGATGAGTCCATTGCATTCCCTGAAGCTATCTTACTGCTATTCATTTAAGTAGCTAATGATCAAATTCTGCAAAGCATGTAATTCAGGACCTTAGAATTACTTACTCTATAGAGAATCTTTAGGCAGCTTGCAGAGAATTAAGAATAAAGATGTTGGGATTCAGATTAAAAAAATATAGGGCCTAATTTACAAAGCTTCTTTCCCTTAGACACAGAATGGGAGAAAAAGCCTTAGGAGTCAGTTTTCAAAGACCCACTGAATGGGAAAGATAACTGGCTAATGTTATCCAGTTATCTTTACGCAGATTTTCAGCTGAGCCTAACTGGTTAATTTTTCAGCTGAAAATACACCTGATGAGATAGATTTAGGACTGCTATGTATCAGGCCCATCTTTTGGATTTTCAAGGTAGTGCCCTACTTTCCCGTTGAATTTCAGGCATTCAATGGGACAACAGACCATCCGCTAAGTGAGGACTAGGCAAAGGAGGTAGTTCATTATAGGTACTTGATTCCAGAAAGATTGCTGGCTCATACTCCTATGCCTGTATATGATTTGATGATTGGCTACTGTTGCTGAATCCTATTGCTTTTAGAAAAGTGACTTCAGGTGGTGTCAGGACTCTGTGCAAGTTATGAAATTCTTTGCACACTTAAAAAAATATTCATTTTTGTGTAACAGTTGGAAATATGCATTAAACATGTGTGTGTGTATTGAGAAGGTCAATGAAGAATAGAGAGCAGCTAACTAAACAGTTTCTAATGTTCCTGAATTTAATGGGTTGTTATAGAAAGCTTGCTAGCAAGTTTTGAACTTACCTCAAAGAGATGTGCAATGTTGGATCAGACAAATGGTGCATTGAGCCCCACATCCAGCCTCCAACAGTGGCCAGTCCTGATCATTCGAAAGTATCCAGCAGATTCTAATGAAGAGATCAGTTTCTAGTTACTCACTCCCAGTAGTATCTGGCTAGTAATTGTTAATGGACGTTAGCTATATCCTTCAGAAACTTGTCCAAATCTTATCTAAATCCGGCTATACTATTTGCTTTACCACATCTTCTGGCATCAAATTCCCCATTTTAATCCTTTCTAACATTTGGCAAAGTGTAAAATTAGTTGCCATCAGTATAATAGAGCAGATAAGTGTTGTACCCGGCTGCCTCAGGTAGTATGGGTGCCAGGCTCACTTCAGGAGCTGACGCAGGCTTGGGGGGGGTGGGGTGGGGGAGGTTGGTTATAACTGGTATTTCCAGTCAGTTAGGGAAGGAGTTGTTTGGATTCAAACCATGGCTGGGCAGGGAACCAATTGGTTCCTGGGTGCTAAGTCTGTAGGGTAATGGGGAGGAGTTCAGGGGTAAGGGGATGCACGTGGCAGAGCTGGGCCACTTGCCTGCCGTCGTCACCGGTGCTGCATTGTGGTTCATGCTGAGAGAATGTTTCGCGCTGAGGCTTGGCGGTTCGCAGTCTGCAGTGTCCTGTCATAATGGAGTCGGAGGAGGTGGCTATGGTGGGTGAGGTCATCCGGGAGGAGTGCAGCTTGCAGCAGTCTGCGTCTAGGGCAATGACTCGCACTGGTGCAGGCAGCTCGATGGGACCTGCAGTCAGGTCAGGCCCCTCCTTGGTGAATGCGTCTGCCGTGGTGAGGGGGGTGGTTCCTTCTGCACTTCTGGATGAGGAGATGATGGGTTCCTGGGGTGGTTTTGGAGGCCGGGGTACACGTTCTGATGCGCATGTTTGTGGTGTTCCTGCGGCCTTGTGAAGGGAGAGGGCTTCGGCGCTTGATGTTGCGTGGGCTGAGACTGGACTCGTGCCTCTTTGCCAGGTTTTGGGGTCTGCTGATGATGGGTCAAGTGGCGCTGCAGCTATGGTGTGTCGGTCCGGGGTGTATGCCTTTGCTGTGGGTGTTACCACTTTGATTATTGGTGACGATCCAGGAAGGATGTTTCCTGGTGCTATTGAGGGCAGGTTCCAAGGCATTTTTCCTTTCAGGCTTCTGATTTGGGCTTTGTGAGGCCTGGCAGTTTGCAGCCAGAGTGGGGTAGCCCAGGGTCTTGGAGGGAGATCCGCACACTGGTTCTGAGGGGATGGCAGGTGATGGCCGCAACTCCTTTCTGCCATGTTGTGGGTTTCTTGCGGATTGGGGGATGGGGGGCAGGGGCCAAGCTGCAAATCTCTGGAGGTTTTGGGAAAAGTGGGGGTATTATTTCCCTGCAGTGGGTGAGGGTTCTGCAGTACCTTGGTTGGGGGCATGTTTTCAGGGGAGGTTTCCATCTCCAGGTGGGGGTAGCTGGGGTAATGCTCCTTCTTCCTGGCCATCAGGCATGGATTTTGGGGGAGTTTCATTAGGTAACTTGGGCCAGGGGTTTTGGCGACCTACAGCTGGCTATTTTTCGGGTTGGGGTCCTTCGCCTGAGGCATCAAGGGTGGCTGATGGGGGTTCTGGGATGGCGGGGCTTGTTGGTCCTGTTGCTTCGGCTGCTTTTGTTCCTCCACAGGCACCTACTTTGCAAGAGTTGGTGGATGGTGCAGATCCCTCATGCCAGGAATGGTGGCGTAATGACCCAGTGTCTGCAGTGGCTAATAAATCAGGTCCTTTGACCCAGGCTTCTGGAGAGTTGGAACCGATTACGGTGCAGCATGGTGAGTTGGCGGCTGTTAGCTCATCTGGGGTGGGGAGGTAGTAGTTCAGACTGTTTTCATTCCTGCTGCAGCAAGTTTGTCAGAGGGTATGTCTGGTGTGGGGAAGTCATTTGTCGCCACGGGTAAGTCCAGTGATTTTCTGGGAGTCAAGAGGCGAGACAAGTGTAAACATAGGAAGAAGCATGATAGATCCAGTTCTTCTGACTCGTCGTCTTCTACCTCTTCTTCCTCATCAGATTCTTTGCTTGCTTTGTCTCCGGTGGGTATAGGGACAGTGAATAAAGAGGCCGATAGGGAGGCTCCAGCACTGGTGACTTTGGAAGGACATAGAGGGTGGATGAAGGAGAAAAAGAAAAAAAGGGGGTGTTGAGCATTTTCCAGGGATTCAGAAAAAAGTTTCACGCAATATTCTTAATTGGTTCTGGTCTTTTCTTCGGTTGGCAGGTGTTGTCGGCCATCATGATGCTTCACAATATGAGCCTTTACTGGCCTACGCAGATGCGGTCTTGGCTGCCAGCAGGGAGTATGAGGGCTGGTCTTGGCTCAATTATGATGTGTGATTTTGAGATTGCATGGAGGAGAATAAGTTTATGTCCTGGGGTACTCAGGATGTTGGCCTGTGGTTAACCCAGATGAATAGCAAGGTCACTTCCTCATCTGGGGGTAATGCAAGTGGGGTAACTAGTGGGTCATGTGGGCGGCCTTTTTGAGTGGGACCTGTGCCTGTTGATGTGGGAAGAACTGGGATAGGCTTGCTCGATGTTTGCTGGTGTTTCAACGATCTGTATGCAACTTCCCAGATTGCAAATTCCGGCATGTGTGCTCCAGTTTTGGGGCCAGACACCTGGTCTCTAAATGCCTTAAGCAAATGGGTGAAAGAGGCACTGGGGGGCCCACAGTGAAGGGAGCTTCGAAATGAGTCCTTTGAGTGGGCTCCTATGATTTGGGTCTGTGCTTTGTTACCATGGCTTGAGGTCTACCCTAAGGTGGAGGTCACAATTCTCTTGTTTTATGGGTTCGAGTACGATTTTCAGATTCCTTTTCGGGTCCGGTGTCTGTGGGTTGTGCTGAAAATTGCCTTTCTGTTCGAAAAATGGTGAATGTGGTAAGGGACAAATTTCAGGGGGAGATTGGGTTGGGTAGAATTGTGAGTCCTTTTGTGGAACCTCTATTTCAATTGATGGTTTTATCACCCTTAGAGGTGGTTCCTAAAGAGGAACTTGGCAAATTCAGATTGATACATAATCTGTCCTTCCCTGAGGGTAGTTCTGTGATCGATTGTATTCCTCAAGACCTCTGTGCTGTGCGTTATGCTTCTTTTAAGACGGCGGTTCAAATGGTATGGGGTAGTGGTCGGGGATTTTGATGACCAAAGTGGATATTGAGTCTGCTTTCTGACTTTTGCCTATTGATCCAGATAATTTTCTATTGTTGGGATTTCATTTCAATGGCTCTTTTTACTTTGACAAATGTATACCCATGGGATGCTCTATCGTATGTGTGTAATTTGAGGCGTTTAGTATCTTTGTCCACTTGGTGGTTGAACAGTAGTCTGGGAGTATGAATATTGTCCATTATTAGGATGATTTTTTACTTGTGGGCTGGGCCGACTTGGGTGTCTGTGCTGATGTTCTATGGTGCTTCCGGGAAGTTTCTTCCATTTTTGGTATTCCCATTGCAGAGGGGATAACTGAGGGGCCTTGCACTTGCTTAATTTTTCTACGGATCGAGTTAGATTTTGTTGATATGATTTCACAGTTGCCTTTGGACAAAGTTGTTTGTATGAGAGAATGGGTAGAGAGGACACTGCTTTGCAAGAAAATGACTTTACAACAGATGCAATCTTTAGTGAGTAGTTTTAAATTTGTCTGTAGGGTTATTCCCATGGGGAGAGTATTCCTGCGCTGGTTGTCATTTGTAATGTCTGTTGTTAGGAAGAGCAATCATCATATTTGGATTACTTACGGGATTCAAGAGGATTTATTGGTTTGGGATCAGTCGGATTTTAATGATACTTTGCTTTGGCAGTCTTGTGCCTTATTGAGTCATGACTATATATAGATGCGATAGGTTCTCTCAGTTTTGGTGCTTATTTCAAGACTTCTGGTGTGCGGCGTCATGGCCTGAAGATTGGAAGCTAGCTGGTATTGTTTCCGATAGTGGTTGTAGTCTATTTATGGGGTTCACGTTTGCAAGACAAGAAAGTGGTTTTTGGTGTGATAACCTAGGTGTGGTTGAGATTATCAATAAGAGATCTGCTAAATGTATGATGGTTTCTGACTTGTTGCGTGAGTTTATGCTCCATTGCATGATGCTGAATGTGACAACTCGGGCTCGTCATGTACCGGGCATAATTAACATTGTGGCTGATTCTCTTTCTCATTGCAAGTGGGCAAAGTTTCAGAAGCTTGCTTCAGAGGCGAATCTGTGCGGAGCCTCAGTACCTCCTTTCCTATGGAAATTTGGTTCCCGGAAGCATGGAAGCTTCTGCGAGCATTTCTAGCCCCTTCTACTTGAATGGGTTACTTGACAGGAACCAATAAGGTGGTGTCTTTTCTCGTGTCTGTGGGATGGCAGTGGGGTCCTGTTCTTGTTGCAATTTATTGAGAAAGCGAAGGTGGAGGGGATTTCGAGGCAGCGGTATCTAGGCAGTTATTGGGTTTTTCCTTTTTCATGCAGATGCACGGATGGGGCTTTCCTATGTATTGTTCTTGGTACATCACTTGTTGATTGGTTGGTCCAGAGATGCCATGTGAGGTTCAGACGGGCGACTGCCCATCCCTCATGATATATTGTTTAGGCTATGGGATGTGCTGACAAGCAGTTGTGTGTCGCAATATGAATGCTGTCTGTTCCATTTTTGGCTTTTGTGCTCGTGTTTTTTGGGGCTTTTTGGATTAGCAAACTTGTGGCTAGGGCAGCTAGGTGGGCGGAGTCCACTGGATTGCTAGTTCAGCATGTTACATTGGGTAAGTGATTCACATTCTTTACGTTCTTAGGTCTAAAACTGATCAGAGCAGTAAGCGTGCTTCTGTGGTTCTGCGAGCTGTTCCGGGTTTGCGTACCTGTCCAGTGGCCAACACTGTTGCTTTTAGTCAGATTTAGGCAATGGGCAGATTCCATTTTTTAGTACATTCTAACCTTTGACTAAGTTTGAAATGGTTTGCGCTAATGTTTGTCTGCCCTTGGTTTAGATGTGGGTTGGTTTGGAACCCACTTGTTCAGAATTGGAGCGGCAACATCAGTTGCTTGGTCGGGTTTGTTTGGTGGTGTGATCCAGAGGATCAGTCGGTGGAAGTCTGTTGCTTTCGAATGGTATGTCTGCCCGGGGCCCCTGTGATGTGTTCATTGTTTACTTATTGTTTTCTCTTTACAGGTTCTGCATGCTGGGGATGGATTGCATAGATTGATGGACATTCATACATCGTGTGGGCCTATAGACATGCATGCATGCAGGCGTTATGGGGCATAGCCCGGCCTGATTCAGCACGGTGTGACTGTTCATTGGTTGGGACGTAGGGGGATGTTGTGGGATGAGTTGATTCCATGTTTATGGCGTGGGTTAGTCAGCCAGGAATGTTGATTATCCACTTGGGGGGGTAACGGATGAGGTAGGATGACTGGGCGCAAATTTATCAGTGTGGTCAGGAAAGATTTAATATTAATTTCTGTACTGTTTGCTGCTGCTGTGATTTGCTGGTCAGACATTATCGCAAGGCCTTCTGACATGGGTAAGGTGATTTGGTGCCACAGGCAGACAAAAGCCAATCAGCAGATTGGTTCTTGGTTGGGTTTATTTAGGGGGAGGGGGGGCGTCATATCAAGCATGAGTGGTCATGGGATTTGGATCATGGCTTTTTTCGAGCAGACGAGGTTCATTTGTCCTTACTGGTTTTGATTTGTTTCTGAATACATTTCAGGAGGCCTTGGAGGATTTGCTGAGTTAGGAATCATGGCTGCATCTTTGGGGGTCACAGGTTAGTTTCCTACCTCTGCCTGTGGTGGGTTACCCGAGCTGGTTTGGGATTCAGCAGTATGCTAAATGGTTTGCTGACTTGACGGTGATTATATCTGAATTCTGGGAGGGAACAACTGGGTGCAGTTGTTCCACATACAGCTACTTGTTGGGCTGAGGCGGGGGTCTCCATGCATGGCTCCTTGCTGGGTGGAGGCGGGGGTCATGGGAGCGGCGATATTGAAATGCTGGTAACCTACAGGCCGGGTGGCCTGGTGGTGTTCATCTTGGTGGGTGATCACTATGGGTTAGTTATTTTCTGTGAACTGTTGGCTCGGGCACTTGGTTGTATATTGTAATAAAGCTGCGGCCTATTTGATTCCACTCAGATGTCAATGTGTTTTATTGTGTTTGATCTCTTTGTGACAGGGCGGACGCTGGGAGAAGCATATAGCCTGGCTACCCATATTACACAATATAAAGATACTGAAGAAATAGAACTCGATGTCCTCTCCTGTCCTCCTGTGCCTTCCCAGTCCGTCCGTCCCCCCCCCCCCCAAAAAAAAAAAAAATGCCTGCCAAAAAAGAGATCATAGTAAACCACTTTTCTAGGGAAGCAAACCATGCTGAAGCAATAGGCTGGAACGAGTGAGTGATTTGTTTGTGTTGTCATGAGTATCAAGTTGCACTAGCAAGGTGAAAGTAAGCAAGAAAATAAAATGGGTAATTTGATTTGATTCCTTATGTCTTTCTATGCAAGCAGAATAATATAACAAGGGGTCATGCATTAACTTACTGGATTATTAATCAACTGCAGTTATGAGCTGCTGAGACTGGAAAGCAAGTTTGCTCAGTAGGGGAGATTAATACTCAAAGGTTCAGTTACATTTTACATTTTTTAAAATAAAAAAATAATTTGATCAAATTTACAGGATTTGGAAGATGCCCATAATTGCAGAAATCCTGTGATGTCTCATTTATTGAAGGCTGTTTTCTTCTGTCATGGGTTTTTAGAATAGTTAAAATTCTTGAATTTGAGGTTATTGTATTTCTAAAAGGTTTCCTTTGGTTCTCTTTGTATGCCTAAATTATTTCAAAAACAGTATGCTATATTTGCGTGGCTAGTCAGATCACAGTGTGCAGCTGAAATTGTTTTGTCCCTACTTTTAATATTTTTTTACTAGTTCACATTTCTTGGGTATCCCCTCAGTAGCACTGCAGGCTGTTTACATACATAACCTCCTGATCTGAAGTGTAAGTAATTCTTGCATATCCAAAGGCAGAAACCAATAATATATTGTTTTTCGTTTTGAACCTGCACAGTAAAGACAGAAGCAGAAAGCCATTAACCATAGGAGACATGAACAAGAAACTGCTTCCCTGAATCAATATCCACAAAGCAAAAGTTACTCTTTGCTCTTAGATTAGACTTGTACTGGTTAAATGATAGATGGTACTCAAAATCAAACTGGTAAACTTCCAACGCAGGACCAGACAAAAATGACAAGAGCAAGCAATGCATACAAAGGACATGCAAGGGCAGAAAGAACAACACATATGTCATGACTCTTAGGGTCATTATCAATAAGGCCCTTGTGAATTCTTGTTGGCTAGTGCAGTATAGATTGGTAATTAGGGGAGGCACCATTCATAGGCAGCCCCACCCTTTGAGGGAGCTGGGATGGCCCTTCCCCTGGGTAAGTAATAAAGGCAGCTCTCTACTGAGTTTAGGGTTAGGTGGCAGGACAGGAGTGATTTCTTCATTGGATTTTTGGCCTACTTAGAGGATCCAGGCAAGCCCTGCTTGGGGATCCTGAGTAAGGTTGGGAGGCTGCAGTACCAGTTCACTGACTGGTTGGGGTTGTTTTATTGGGTTTTGGACATTTTCATAATAGGAAGCCTTGTGAAACTCCTGGGTGTCATCTGGAGAGAGAGGGCAAGGGGAACCCTTTCCCTGGGGGTCCCTGGATAAGGAAGACCTGCCCCTCTACAACCTTCGTGAGGACAGAAGAATGGTGGTGACCTGATGCAAGGACCTTCTGGTGTTTCGATCAGTTTTTGGGAAAAAGGATTTTTCATTAGAAGAACCAGGAGGAACAATTTTACTGCCCACTTCCTACCCGAGGAGGAACATTGAGAGCTGCATGTTCCTGAGGGGATCCCTTTCATCGTGAGATTCAAGAGGAATAAGAGATTGAGAGTTTGAATTTGAACAGTGAGTAAAACCAATTTGGAACCTATTGAGGATACCCAACTGAAGTCTTCAACTCCTGGGGAGAGAGGATTCTGGACTCTGTGCTGAGACTATGAGTTATCATTTTTGCCACAGGTCCTGCCCACACAAGGATACCCTGCCCACTTGGGAACTTCACTTATCCAAGCTCTGGAGGGTGGATGAATGATTCTCATGCCCTGGTAGTAGAGACCTGTGCACAGACAGAGGGAAAAACTGGAACAAGATAACACAGTCCTTAGTACCACAGATGTTAACTGTGCCATACACTCATTCTTATTCATCATCAATAAAATCTTTAATTTGGACACCTCAAACAGCGTCTCCAGTGTGTTATTTGGCACTATCAGCACTCACAGCAGAAAAAGGTGTACCTCTCCCAGGGAAAATAGTTGCAAAGACACCCCTGTCACTGCAGGCCCTGAAAGGAGGTTGCCATTCCTCCAAAAAACAAAGGACTGAGGCCTTGGGGGATAGGGAATAGTGCAAATCGCTAGCCTGTGTGATCCAATCCCAAAAAGAGACAGAAATTCTTTTATGGTGCCACTGGTGTGTAGCCTGCACCTGGAGATGGGATTACATATAGAGATTTGGATTCTAAGGGGGTCATTTATCAAAATGTGCTAAGGCGTTTTCGCATGCGTTAAGGGCTTTTCGCATGCAATAAGCCCTTAACGCATGCGAAAACACCTTTAACGCATGCAATAGCACCATATTGTATGGTGCGATGCAAATCTGAAAAAAAGGAGGAGTTAGGGGCAGGAGTAGGCTGGGTTTACCAGTTTGCGAAGTCCTATCGCACAGACTTAACGCCGATGTTAGCTACACCTTTTTCAGTAGCATTAAGCCGGGTGATAGCTTGCGTTACACGATGAGAGAGAAAGAGAGAGAGATATAGACTCTCTACCTGGGTAACATCAGGCTAGGTGGAGAGAACATTGCTCCAATCTCATCTTTGGGTGAGTTTCCTCTCTCCGAAGGTCATCAAATGTTCACAAGAGACCACTGTTCTGTTCGTACGTCTCATGTTGAATGTCAAAGTGGCCCCTAACCCTCTACACTAATACCTAAACCTCACCTCGAGTTACTAGGTGGGCCTCCACTAGGTGGGCCCACCTAGGGAGGCCCACTTAGGGAGAGGGTATTACAGCTAGTCTCTCTCTCTCTCTCTCTCTCTCTCATCACATTTTGATTTGACATGATATTCAGAGCCTGCCCATTTTCACTTGCTTTACTTTGTACTACATTTGCCACATCACATCTTGCATTGGATCCAATAATGATTGAAGATTACCAGCATAAATGCCTTCTGCTGGAGACTGTACATGAGAGAAGTCTATCTTGTACGTTTACACAAAAGTGTTTCAAACTACTGAACCCAAATCTTTTTATCACAACCTGGAAATAAACTGAAAATATTCAGAATGCTTAGCAGTTAAGAACGGCAAGGTCTATTCAGCTGCACCCTTTCCAACCTGCTAGATTAGCACAGACCTATTTGAATTGTAACATTGCCCTCCCCTATTCACCTCTAAGGATCATTGGTTTGTGTCCCATTCTCCATTAGACGGCTATTCCACATCTCCACCGCCCTTTCTGTGAAGATAAATTGCTGAGTTCAACCTCCTTGGATTAATTTCATGACACCTTGGGTTCCTGTCAATTATCTAGAGTCCCATATCTGTTTCTTTGTGATATTACACAGATGTATTATATATTTTTCCTTTTTCTTGTCCTCCCCTTTCTTCCTCCTCCTTCTCTCTCATTATCTTTTTTTTTGCTAATTTATGTAATGTCTCCTTGCTTTATTTTCTTAGCTGTTTTCTCCTCCATTCACGCTTTTGTTCTCCTGACTGCCCTCCCTGTTTTTCCTTGTGAACCTTCCTGTCTTCCTCTCCTTGTGATCCTTTTGTAAATTGTAAATGCTCTATATCCTTACCTTTTCAGATGTCTTTTTTTTGTGTAACCTCCACCCCCCCCGACCGTTATGTAGTGATCATCCATTCCAAATTTATTTTGTGGGTTCTTCAAAGATGGTCATGCAGATAGTGAAGTGGACCTTGATGGTGACAGCATGATTTAACATGACTATATTTCACTTACATTGTTACATTCCCTCACTCTCCTCCATGATCTCTGACCCCATCCATAAGAACAGGCTGGTATAATAATGGAAACTGACTCATTGTATCAAATTACAAACCAAACTGCAACATTATTTTCTGGAATACAGGCAACCAAAACTATGTACATGGATGAGAAGGTATTGCAACATTGTTATTAAACAAGTCGGAAAATCATGGTCCATAACAGTGACTTTTTTTTTACTACTTCCTCCTCCTTCCTCCTCCTCCCTCATATTGTTTTATTTTTTCACAACTCTCCACCTCACCTTCCTCTTAGTGCAAGTTTCTCCAGGCCCTGTGCATCAAGGACTTCATTGGAGAATACCTTCACATGAACTTACTCCACTCATGCTCTTTCTACTCTGCACTGCTCTTGGATAGCTCCTCAGGAGGAGGAAAACATCACTCCACACTCAGACCTTTGGTCTCTCCATTTCACTATCTCATTAAGCTCCTTGGAGGGAGGAGCAAACCTCTCCTTTCTCTACTGGTTTCCTGGACCTCCGCACATCATAGGACACCCTGGGTCATTCCCAAGTTTGTGAACTTACCCCCAGTTCTGCACTTTTCTGCCTTCCTGCAGGGTAGTTCCCTAGGGGGAAGAGAAAACCCCACTACTGGCCACTCTACATCCACCATCTCATGCTTCTCCTTCCGGTCCAAGACTCATGAAGAAGGTGGACCCTCCTGAGGGGAAGAGCCCCTGCAGGGTCCCACTCCCCTTGGAAGGTGCCTGGGCCTCCCAGCCTGCAAGCTGGGTAACTCTAGTTGATCACATAGCTGCAGGTCTCTAATCCCCACCCTGTACTGGCAAGGGCAGGGGAGGAAAGGGCAAAAGCCCACTCTTTTATAAACTCTGCTTCAACCTGGGTCACCAATCAGGAAACCCCAGTACTTTAAAGAAACAGACACAAATTTCCCCACTTATACAATACCCCAAGTTATTAAATGTTCATACACCTAAAATGCTCAACTATTATGATTACATACGCAACTTTGAAACATTTTCCCCAAAACAGCCACATCAAGAATGCCTGGGGTCTCCCTGACCCAGAGCCTTCTGTATGCTCAACAGGCCCACAAAAAAAAAGGCAAAAATTCTTGGGATTCTCCTTACATTTGAAAACCATGTTAGTTTCTTTTTCTGCTTGCTTTGGTTTAATGAGTATAAAGGTTTGTTGTCCCCTACCTACAGTGGCTCCTTTTTTTTTGTAGTTTTACCCTTTGCTCCATTACTATTTTTGTGATCCCTAGACCCTAGGTGATCTTCCATTACAATTCCAAAACATTTTCTCCATTTGTCAGGCCCAATAGCGCTGCTTTAGGTAATGCTTCTGTTACTAATTGCATTAGGAATACCTCTTGAAGGGACTCCAGGATCTTCCTACTCTTAGCGGCAGCAAGCAGAATGAAATCTGGTGGATGGCTTCCAATAAATCTGTCCAATTCTTATTGTGCAGAAGGTGAGTAAATAACAAGGAAACAGCTATTCCAGTTCCCATCTATAGAGTAACCATAGTGCTTCCTCTCTTCCTAGGTCTCTCTCTCTCTCTCTATAAATATATGTATAAAATCTGAGTGATTTTTGATTGTTTATTTCAAAATAGCATTTCCACAAAATAAAATTGCAGAGAGAAGGATGTGTGGTGTTGCATCAAAGACAATAGAGAATCAGAATCCTTTAAGATCAGTATTTCCCAGATATGGTCATTGAGGGACCCTAAACTAGGTTTGTTTTTAAAAATATCCACAATGAATATTTTCATGAGCTATACTTCATTTTAGGCCTGACTTAATTTGTAGACATTGGTAATTGTGAAAACAGATCTGATCAAGGGTGCTCAGGACCGGGTTTGGGGAAAACTCACCCTAGTCAGTTGGGGTTGGAAAACAAAATCTAATATAATTTAATTTAACATGAAAAGTAATGTAAAATTAATTGCATAGGTCTGTTGGCTGATGTCTCACTCTTCACACACAATTGCAGCCTAAAGAAAAGATAGTATTCCTTTAATGCTTGTCTATTGGGAGCTGGGGTCATGTATGGAACGACAAAAAGCTATACGTCAAAGATGGCTAACATCTCTCTGTGGCAGGAAAAAGGATCCTAAGAGATAAATTCAAATCCTATGTCACAAGGCATTTAAACTAGAAGTCGGGAATGGCAGAAAGAATTTCACCCCCAAATACAAATACAAACTCAATGGAAAAGGGTAAAGTGGATAACAAAACTCAACTAAATAAGTCACAAAAGGAGTCCAAGAAAAGCAGTAACCCGAAAGAGAAAAGCTGGAAAGCTATGAGCACAAATGCTCATAGTTTGGGCAATAAAATCCCAGATATGCAATCCCTAATGGTAGAGCCGGACTTGGACATTGTTGCTGTCACAGAGACATGGTTCACAGAATCACATGATTGGGATACGGCAATACCGGGCTATAACTTATTAAGGAAGGATAGAGAGGACAGGAAAGGAGGAGGAGTGGCTCTTTATGTCAGAAACAATATCCAAGCATCTGAGCTGCAAGGAAGATGGGGCAAAGAAGAAGCACTATGGGCCGACCTAAAAAAAAGATGATGGGGCTTCCATTTCTATTGGAGTGGTTTACAGGCCTCCAAATCAAATGGAAGAGCTTGACAAAGATCTAGTTGAAGACATCCAAAAGATGGGAAAGAAGGGAGAAGTGTTGATTGTTGGAGATTTTAATCTGCCGGATGTAGATTGGAGAATCCTTTCTGCAGAATCTAACAGTAGTAGAGAGATAGTGGATGCCCTGAAAGGGGCTCTGTTCAAACAAATGGTAATGGAACCCACGAGGGAGGGAGCTATACTCGACTTAGTTCTCACTAATGGAGATAATGTCTCTAATGTCCAAGTGGGTGCCCACCTCAGCATCAGTGATCATCATACAGTATGGTTTCATATCACAGACTCTGGCCATTGCCAGTGCCATTTTGAGTACTGGCAGCCGCTAGCCTTTGCCCTCACTATGTCACGGGGCCAACCGTCGGCCCCTGTGACATAGTGAGGGCAAAGGTAGCGCCGGCGCCATTTTGAATACTGGCAATACGGCCCGAGTGCAGGAGGTCGCTCCTGGACCCCCGCTGGACTTTTGGCAAGGCTTTTGGGGGTCAGGAGGCCCCCCCCAAGCTGGCCAAAAGTCCCTGGAGGTCTAGCGGGGGTCCGGGAGCGATCTCCTGCACTCGTGCCGTTGGGTGCCAGGAATCAAAATGGCGCCGATAGCCTTGACCTTACTATGTCACGGGCTACCAGTGTCATTGGTCAGCCCCTGTCACATGGTAGGAGCACAAGATGGCGCAGATGGCCATGTGACAGGGGCTGACCAATGGCACCGGTAGCCCCTGTGACATGGTAGGTCAAAGGCTATCGGCGCCATTTTGAAACTGGTTCCGAATGTGTGAGATTGCAGGGAATGAGTCCCGGACCCCCCGCTGGACCACCAGGGAATTTTGGTAAGTCTTGGGGGGTTCAGGAGGATGGGGGGTTGTAGTAAATTTAATTTTAGCTGGGTACCGAATAGGATTAGATGTATACCCGTATCGGGGCACCATACGGACGTATGCAACGTATTTGCCACCCGACGAATATGTATCCCGAATGCAACATATGGCATCCCTCTGCACATCCCTACTGAATGTTACATGTTAGTTCTGCAATGCTAAACACTTTTCTGCCAAGAGACCCTCGGACAGGTCCTGCAGCAAGGGAAAGGTTGTATTACCTAAAATTAGATTTCATTTGGAAAAACGTAAGACCTGCAAACAGGAGCACTAGGAACTTCAAGCAAAACATTTGGTCTGTTAACAGCTCTCTTACATTTGCATCAATGGGAGCCAACATAGTTCCTCCACCTGGCTATAGACCCTACTGTTTCCAAATCATTGGTCAAGTATAACATCATTCTGGAGCATTGCACATGAATGAAAACAAGCTATACAAATTTGCTCAGTTAAACTTTCTCGATCCTAATGAGACTGCTGCTGAGAGAATGCCTGAAAATGCAGACTACAGTGAACAATTACTAACATCACTTAGTAGGATTATGCATCAGATTAACCCATTTGCTGAAGTTTGCAAGATGATGTACAAAGTCGAACAGGAAAGCATTGTAGAAGCCTTAGCAAATGGAGCTGTGCCACCAACTATTGTGTAGGATAGAAGGCTGAAAAGTGCAGGTACAATGCTCCCAGAGTCAACAAGTTTGCTGTTGTCTTTCAAATTGTGGATGGAGACCAATCCTTACAATGAGTTCTCCTCATAGATTGCAAAGCTACCAATAGATATTCAAATGGATGAAAAACTGAGTGCATCAGCATTTTAGACCCAAACTTATAACCTATGATTTATCCTTTGTTTTTCCCCTATGGTGATCAAAGCTAGGCCACTGAGTTGGCCCTGAGAGATCCTCTTAAAACATCTGTGCCAGACTACAAATCCACGCACTCGAGTAATACAGGAACAATTTAAGTTCCATAAGCTTGTGATCTGGGACTTTATTTATTTATTTATGTTTCATTTTTATATTCTGCTTTTCGGCACTTCAAAGCGGTTGTTCTGTGCCTAAGCAAAAAAGATTTCCCTGTATAAAAAATTCTTGGTGGCAACCTTGTCAAATCAGCTTGCCTTGTTCAAGTCTGTCCACGACTTTGATTTTTAAATCTATAGATCGGCAAACTCATGATAGTGCAACATATACTGTAGTTGTCCATGACTAAAAACAGGATTTGGTTAAAAAAAATCACCAATTTTGTATAAAGTTTGAACTTGATACTTGTTTATTGTCATGGCAAAGATGAATTTGATGGGGGAATTGTCAGCAAATGTGAATCACGGGCAACTTATTATTTTCTAGGTCAACTCAAGAGATAAAAATTAAGTCTCCATCAGAACCAGCTAGAAAACAAGCAATGATAAGGTTAGGTTTGAGATCTTGCATGTTCAGTCGAGCGCTTTTGCAGAGGCCACATTTGCTGTTAAGGTTACGGAAGAGTATAATGTTACCTTCATTCTTCAACCTCAAGAGATGATCAGAGAAGCCCAAGAACTTTTGTTGGTAGAGGAACTCAATAGGGTAGGTTTGCTGATCTTCCTCTGTTTTATTTTTTATTGAATTAATGCTCAAGTACATCACTTCCTCAGTTTGTAATATATCCAAGATGGTATTATAGATGGCCTCTACATCAATATTCTTGGGACAATATTCATATTTGGAAAAAGCTGGAATGTCATTGATAGCAAGGTAATTTTCAAAAATGTCTGACAACCTCCACTATTGGATTGCCAGCTGACCAAGCACATTCTTCCATTGACTTTATCACCGTTCTTCTTCCACAGTTTCCACTTTTGCTGTGATAGATCAAAAACAAAGTGTTCCAATGTGTCGAAGTAGAAGAAAGTTTGTGCAGTAGGATTTTTGGAATTTAGTTTGAACCAAGCACCCCTACTAACCAAAGGCAACTGTGAATTTGGAAACAGCAACTGTTTCAGAGTTCACTCATTCTTTCTATATTTTTAACGGATTTTTGTAATTGATTCCAACAGTACTGTGATAGCGGCAACTTGGCTTCTGAAAGAATTGCATACATGCCATTATATCAGAAGCAAAGCTCCCACCATTGCAGTGTCACTTTAAGAAATATAAAAAGGACTGATTAAAAAAAAGTCTAAACTTGCAGCCTTATACAGAAATTAGTGTTTGCAGTCATATATTCTTTTTAAAAAAAAGTTGTATTCCTTGAAATGTGAGGAAAAACAATTATGATTTATATTTCTATTGGGTTGCATATATCAGAAATAATGATGAGATTACTGCATGCTTACTTTGTTATCATAATCACTTTGTAGCGAATACCAGTCGCTGACCTCGCACATAGTATTGTACTTAAGCAATTTTTCTAAATTTAATGATGCTATCAAATCACTGATATGATCACACTATTTAGTGCTATAGATAGGAACAGACTGGCCATCTGGCAGTTCTGGCAAATGTCAAAGGGGCTATGCCAGCTGAAGCTGATTTGATCCTCGAGAAAAAATATGGTGTATTTATGGGGAAATGTTACTATTCTGGAAAGTCTGTTGGTTGCAAATTGCTTACTACTGTTCGAAGGGAAGAATGAGAACTTGGGCTGTGAGGTACGATACTCTGCAGAATAGAGTTTAATGGACACCATGAATGGGTTTCTGAAATTTGACAGGCACCACAATGCATACACTGCAACATAGGTTTTATCACATATTGTCCCATGTATGATAAGAATCATGGTACTGAAATTTGAAAACATCTTGCTGAGACAACAAACCAAACATGATGCATATTATCACAGGAAGGTGAAAGCAAACAGGAAAGAAAGAAGGGACAGGACTGTGATAAGGTACATGACCATGAAAAAGAACAGGAAGATGAAATAGAACAGGACTTAGCTATTGTATTGTATATCGAAGGCTAACAGGAAGATTTTAAAAGTGTTGGTCGCATAAAAATGGCCCCATACACGCGTATGTGGGCCGTGCGTGAGCAATGCGAATTTTAAGAAGCCGGGAAGCATGCACATGCATATCTGTGTGTGCATCAAGAAGGCTGAACATGGCAACACACACCATGTTACCTGTGTAACTTTACTACTGGTCCTGATAAGGCACAAGTCTGGAGATTTTGGGGCACAGGAATCCTGAAC
Organism: Rhinatrema bivittatum; assembly: GCF_901001135.1. NCBI lineage: Eukaryota > Metazoa > Chordata > Amphibia > Gymnophiona > Rhinatrematidae > Rhinatrema > Rhinatrema bivittatum. The sequence goes on from NC_042618.1 coordinate 375,742,541, forward strand.
ATGAGAGAGAGAGAGACATTCTGACACTCTATATAGTTCCCACTGTAAGAGGGGCATTTTCAATTCAGGGTGGCTTTTGGAGGTGGTGTTACGTTGGTCTGCTTAAGGCGCAAGAGTCTGTAGACCCGTGTAACGCCGCCCCCCCCTAAACCCCCCCCTCTCTCTCTCTCTCCCCCCCCCCCCCCATGTTCACTTGTGAGTACTTGCAGTAGGGTTATTTTAAATGATACATGTGTACTTGCACGCATGATATAAAATGAAGCATATTTTTGCTTGCATGCATTTATGGGTGCACACGCACTCCTTTTAAAATTTACCTGTTAGATTTTAAGACCACTTTCAACTTTTTTGTTTGCCCATCTGATCAGTTCATGTTGTTTTTTTTTTTTTAACTACTACTGAAAACAAGACATTAATGATGTGTTAAAGAAAAAAAAAAAAGCACTTCATTGCAAGACTGGAACAAAGCACAAGTGACTGACCTGCAAAGAAAAAAATGGCATATTTTGTTCAGTCTGCTTGGCCTTTTCCAAGAGCTCTAAGACAAGTTCCTTCATTGAAGGAGTAAAAGACAATCCAGCAAAGGATCGAAGAACATGAAAAATGCATAATGCACAAAGATTGTGCTGAAGCTTACTTTTGGAAGGCCAGCAGTGCAGATATAGGAACTTTGCAACACGTCAAGATGATGCAAACAAGTGCGAAAAAGCAACAAGTACTGGAGTGAATTATTGATATTGACAAAATGATAGGCAAGCACAGACTCAGATATAGAAAAAATAAGTCAGAGGCTGCTTACGCATCAGCAAACAAGGCTTCAGATCATGGAAACTTTTTGGAAACTGTTATGATTCTTAGTAAAAATGATCTCTTCCTTTGAATGTAAGAGTATATAACCAACTGCATGGAAATAGCAAACAGTCGCATTCCACAAGAGGAAAAGACAGGGTATTTGGTATCTTTGTTCTCTAAAACTACTGTTCATGCAGCTGTAGAAACAAAATGAAAACTCATTCAGGAGACCATTTGAAAGTGATGTGACAGAAGCTGAAATGTACTCGGCATAAATTGAAATAATTTCTAAAGGTTAGTTTCCATAACAGAATTCATGAAAAGCTACTTGCAGAGGTTAGAATACCAGTCTTCATCTGAAGAACAGTTGCATCAGTTGCTAATGCACGTTTCCAAAACTTGCAAAATCATTTTATGGAAATGCACTGTAAATTCAACTGATGAGTCAAGAAAATATGCAAGGACAACATAAAGGTTTCTCTGCATGGTGTCCAGTATTCCTACATCAAATTTATGGACAGTGCTATGCTCAAGTATTGAATCTAGTATTGGCAGATACAAGTTTATGGTTACACCTGCATCACTTTTATTGAATGACTAATAGTAAAGTCTATCCAAGAACGAGGCAATACTGTGATTTTGTGATATCAGAAGTGTCTGTAGGAAAATATCCTCCCAGGGTAGGGGGCATGGACTTACTTCCACATACTGCCCCATGTGTTTTGTATTCCTGAAGAGTATAGGTGGCTGGATATAAGGAGGAAAGTTGGTTTGGTAACATCAGTGTTCTGTATAAAAGAGGGTTAAAAATAGAGTTAGGGCACGTAGGTTGGAAAGGTTGTTTGGAAGCCGGGTCCCGACACCTAGGCCTTGGCCTGATGCCAGAGTCCGGTCAGGAGGCCAGGTCTTGATGTCTGGGTTTCGGCCTAGGCCAAGGCCCAGGCCTGATGCCAGGTCCAGGCCTAGAGGCTGGGTCCCTTCGCTAAGGCCTCGACCTTAGCCCAGACCCAACTTCGAGGCTGGGCCCAGGTCTTGGACTACATTGAGGCCCAGGCATAGGTGCCCAGTATCCAGGCTGGGCCCCAGAATCAGGCCTGGGATGGGCCCAAGCCCCTGTGTAGAGATTTGGCTACCAGACCTGGCCTCGGCATCAGGCCTCGGCCAGGACCTTGGTTAGATCAAGGCCCAGTTCGGAACCTGGCCTCCAGGCTGGGTCTTGATGTCGGCCCAGATCTAAGACTGACACCAGGACCCAGGCCTGAGGCGCTGGCAGTGAAACCTGGCCTCTGGACAGTGTCCCGGTGTCGGACTTGTGCCAGGACTACAACATGGGATCCCTGACCAGAAAGGTAAGTTGTGACATTTTTGGGGGTGTGGGCTTTTGCTCAGATCTTGCCAAGGCCCTGGCATTAGGCCTGGGCCAGTAAAGCTGCAGCCTATGCCTAAGTAAGACCCTAATCTTAGGCCTAGGCCAAGATGCCGGTGTTGCACTCAGGCATATACTGAGGCCTCGGACTTGGATTTCGACCCAATGGAAGACCTTTTCTTGTGGTTTTCTAAATGAAATGTGAAATCCGATGAAATTTTGCCAGATTTTTAATTGCTTCATTTTAAGAAGAAAATGAAATGAAATAGGAAATTTTGTTGTTATTTCCTGTTTTGTTTTTCTTGAATGCACATCTCTATTGGTTAGTGATTATCAATGTTAATGTACAGTAATATGTTTTTAAATCATGCAGAATAAAGAAGAAGTCCATGTTAAAAATTCTAGATGGATTTTTGTTAAGTACCCCTGCTTAAGTAAATTAAAAAAAGAAAACTAATTCTTAGTTTTAAGCAAATCATGAGCTGGCAATGTTCTAAAGTTCATTAAAGGTAAGGCAAGCATTAAATTGCATAAAACACCTACACTATCTATTGTAAGCGTTAACATGCATTAACACTATTAACACAAAATCTATGCTAATGCAATAATAAAATGCACAAGTATGCTAAATAACTCATTACTTATTAGTGTGGTAAAACAGTTAATTCATTAAAAAAGCCCAAATGTGGTGAGGCAAGATGGCGGCATAACTAAAGTAGCATTGCTCTGCAGCCCCAGCCTCTGTTTCTTGCTTAACTCTTTTCCTGGAAATGCCTTCCAAACATAAGGGGAAGGTAAGGGTCTTCTTTCCTCTACCGGGCCAGCAGGTCATCACTGCTTACATGACTTCTGCAACAGTTGGTCAGGGAGATGAGGATTCTGATGTGTCTCGTGGTGTGGGAGAACGGCCTTTGCCGGCAGATGAGGCGTCCCTGAGCCCAGACGTATGAGCTCCCCCCATGCAGAGAGGTGTTCTGGCTAGCGTTGCTGCGGCACACAGCAATGACGTTCTGGGCATGGCCGCTGTGGAGAGGTCATTCGCTTGTGCTACACCACTGCTGAATTTTTTTTACTCTGAATTGTTTAGATTGTGAATGCCAAATCCTACTTGTTCAAAAAATGAGAGGCTAGAACAAACTGGAATTGGCAGAATATAAACTGGTGAAAGAAATAAATAAATGAGAGAAATATTAAAAATGGAGTTAAAAACATTAATGGCTAACATGATGGAAAAGAACAGTCAACTAGCACAGCTGCTTTATTTAATGGCCAAAGTGTCTTCCAATATCTCAATAGTGAAACCATGACAGATGTAAATTTATCCACTCAAGTCCAGTGAATTACAAAGCTTTTGATCCAGCCAGCTCATTCCTTACTTAGCTGACTAGATTCCTTTGAAAATTTAATTGTGGGTAACTTGGCTAGAGATGTGCTTTTGTTAAATGTTTTGTCTCATTAATAGGGTCATTCATCAAAATGCATAATGGTGTTAAGCACGTGATAATGCGTTAACGCCATAATTATGTTAGTGCACAGGGCAAATGCAATTTTTTTGAAGGGTGGGATTGGGCAGGATTAATTAAAATGAGGGTAATATCACACCGTGCAATAACATAATGCATGCTATTGCCAGAAATAACTACACCTTTTTATGCTGGCGTTAAGCTGTGCGATATGCCCAAAATGGACATAATGCAAATTGTGATAAATATTGCAAATTGCATTTCTGGGTGCTGAGAGAGAGAAAGAGAGGGAGACCACCAGTCTCTAGGGAGGCCTTCACAGTATTCAGCTATTTATATCACTATAGAAGGGCCAGCTAATAGTTCGAGGTGAGGTGTTGGTGGTGGTTTAGGGTTTACGTGCAGTTTTACATGCAGAGTGAGACGAACGAACAACACAGTATACCTCTGTGAAGATTTGATATCATTTGGAGTGAGGAAAGTCTCACAAAGATTAGATTTCTGCTATGTTATCTCGCCCTAGTTTGATGGTACCCTATTATAGAGTCCCCCAGATACTCCTGCTCTGCTAGAGCTCAATTCAAAATGGCATTGGCAGGTCCTGAGACTGGCATCATTTTGTTGTATGGAGGTACCTCAATATAACATAATAGCACCAAGCTCAAGACCCACCAGTGCTATTTTAATAGAGCATCTGGGGGGGTTGCTTGTGCCGTATGAAGATGCTTATGATTGTGGGAGAGCTAGGGAGATGGGGGATGGGGGCAATAGGGAAAAGGCCTGACAGGCTTTTGTTTTATTTATAAGAATTTTGATTTTTTTGTGGCAGGGGAAGGGGGCCCTGGACCTGGCTGCTCCTGGCTTTTTAAAAATAAAACATATACAGAAAATGAACAAAATACTGGGGGGGGGGGGGGGGTGTTTCATTTTAAAAATGAATTGAAACAAAATATTTAACAAAAGTACATCTCTCGCCAAATCGCCCACAGTTAAATTACGATTGTGGATAAGCGGACAGGAAGTCCAGGTAGGTAGGTAGGATGGATGGGGAAAAGTCCCTGTTGGAGGCAAAGCAAGTCCCACACCTGTCTGCAGGGCCAGTGCAAGAGTATTAGGTGCCCTAGGTGAACCTTACAGCTTGGCACCCCCCACCCCTAACCTCCCCACACACAAAATTTACGCATTTATAATAAAGATTTGAATGAAAAATGACATTCTGAAGTAAAAATATTGCTTATAAAAACATATATATCATATTTACGTGCATTTCTTCGGTGCCAAACAAAACCCCCCTACAAAAAAGACTTTTGGAAACTATATTCACCTAGGCCTTTTCTGTTAGGCAATCAGAAATTCAAATGTAAATATATATATGGAATTAGACCTTTTGTAACGTGTTAGGTTTGGACTTAGCCTTCAGAAAGCCATGAGAGACAATTACAACATAGTAAACCTCCCACACCAAAACAGCACACAAACAGTAACTTCCCTACTAATGAAAAGACAACACTGCAAATATTACACCAGGCTTTAAAATACCAATACACCTCTGTGACACAGTGAGTGTCTTGGGCTGGCCAGAGAACAGATTCAGGCTGGACTCTGGCTGTTCTCTCAAAAACATTTTATTAATGAAAACAAAACAAAACATAAGCAGCTCTGCTTACCTTAATAGTTTTGAAACACAAACAGCAATGTAACTCAAAGTTCAGAAGTATTGGCCTTCCCTAGGCTTCCTTCTTGTCCTTGGGCTTCCTCTCCTTTCCTGGGCCTCTCCCTCTTATCAGGATTCCATGCTGCTATAGGGCTTAAGGTCGACCAGGCCAGATATCTGGAGCCAGTCCTTTAAAGCAGCGGTTTGCAACACACCACTGTGTCGCCAAGCACACGCAGGTGTGTCGCTACACTTCCTGGTCCCCTGCTGACCTAGCTGCTCCTGCTCCAGTGAAATGGAACTCTTCCTTCACCGTGACTATAAGCCCGGGTGGAACGTGGCAGGAGAGCTGGAGTCAGTAGCATCACTATGGTCTCTTCTTCCCGTGACCCGGAAGAGGGAGTGCAGCGGGAAGAGACCCTGTTAGGTAAAGTCTCTGCAGAATCAGCCCAAAGAGGAGCAGCTGTGCCGGCCCAAGAAAGATCAGCAGTGCCGGCCCGAAGAAGAACAGTATCGACACAGAGCACAACGAGGAGCAACATCAGCCCCTGTGGCCAATGGGACTCCTTTCTCAAGACCGCGAGGGCTGGAAGAAGAGGAAGCTGTTGCTGCTGCTAGTTTGGAGGGGAGAGTGAGTGAGTGAGGGAGGGAGAATATGTGTTTGAGATTGTGTGTGTGAGACAGCATGTATGTAAGTGAATGAGAACCTCTTTGTGAGATTGAGAGCCTGTTTGTGTGAGAGCATGTGTATGTATGATTAAGAGCCTGTGTGTATAAGAGAGAGAGAGCATGTGTGTAATTGTGTGAATGAGAGCCTATGTAAGTGAGAGAGAGAGTGGATAACAAAACTCAACTAAATAAGCCACAAAAGGAGTCCAGGAAAAGCAATAACCTGAAAGAGAAAAGCTGGAAAGCTATGAGCACAAATGCTCATACTTTGGCCAATAAAATCCCAGATCTGCAAGCCCTAATGGTGGAGGCGGTCTTGGACGTTGTTGATGTCACGGAGACGTGGTTCATGGAATCTCATGATTGGGATACGGTAATACCGAGCTATAACTTGTTAAAGGAAGGTCAGAGAGGACAGGAAAGGAGGAGGAGTGGCTCTTTATGTCAGAAACAATATCCAAGCATCTGAGCTGCAAGGAAGATGGGGCAAAGAAGAAGCACTATGGGCCGACCTAAAAAAAAGACGATGGGGATTCCATTTTTATTGGAATGGTTTACAGACCTCCAAATCAAAAGGAAGAGCTTGACAGAGATCTGGTTGAAGACATCCAAAAGATGGGAAAGAAGGGAGAAGTGGTGATTGTTGGAGACTTTAATCTGCCGGATGTAGACTGGAGAATCCCTTCTGCAGAATCTAACAATAGTAGAGAGATAGTGGATGCCCTGCAAGGGGCTCTGTTCAAACAAATGGTAATGGAGCCCACGAGGGAGGGAGCTATACTTGATTTAGTGCTCACTAATGGAGATAATGTCTCTAATGTCCAGGTGGGAGCCCACCTCAGCACCAGTGATCATCAAAGCACGAAGACCCGAGTTTTGCAGTTCAAAAACACGGACTTTGATGAAATGGGGAAGTACCTGGAGAAAGAATTAGAAGGCTGGGAGAACAAGAGAGATGTGGAACAACAATGGACCAAAATAAAAGGAGCAATTACCAAGGCAACTAATCTATATGTTAGAAAAGTAAAACCTATCTGGTTCTCAAAGAAGGTGGCTGAGAAAATAAAAGCTAAAAGAACAGTGTTCAAGAAATATAAAAGATCCCAAAGGGAGGAGCACAAAGAAGAATATCTGGTGGAACTGAGGGAGACAAAGAAAGTAATCAAGACAGCAAAAAGTCAAGCGGAAGAAAAGCTAGCCAGAGAGGTAAAGCGAGGTGACAAAACATTTTTCAGATACATCAGAGAAAGGAGAAAAGTTCAAAGTGGTAGAGTGAAATTGAAAGGTGAAAAAGATCAATGTGTGGAAAGAGACAAAGAAATGGCAGAAATATTAAATGAATACTTCAGTTCGGTGTTCACTAAAGAGGACCCTGGAGAAGGACCGTCGCTAGTTAACAAGAAACTGGAGGGGAGTGGAGTAGATGTAACTCCATGAAGTTAGCATGTGGCACATTTAAAACTAATCGGAGAAAGTTTTTTTTTACTCAATGTACAATTAAACTCTGGAATTTGTTGCTAGAGGATGTGGTTAGTGCAGTTAGTGTAGCTGTGTTTAAAAAAGGATTGGATAAGTTCTTGGAGGAGAAGTCCATTACCTGCTAATCTGCTATTAATTAAGTTGACTTAGAAAATAGCCACTGCTATTATTAGCAATGGTAACATGGAATAGACTTAGTTTTTGGGTACTTGCTAGGTTGTTATGGCCTGGATTGGCCACTGTTGGAAACAAGATGCTGGGCTTGATGGACCCTTGGTCTGACCCAGTATGGAAAAAAAAAAAAAAAGTTGAGAATGTATGGGAAGAGCTGGGGAAACTGAAAGTGGACAAAGCCATGAGGCATGATGAGGTTCATCCAAGGATACTGAGGGAGCTCAGAGATGTGCTGGCGGATCCACTGTGTGACCTGTTCAATAGATCCCTAGAAACAGGAGTGATGCCAAGTGTTTGGAGAAGAGCTGTGGTGGTCCTGCTTCACAGAGAGGAGGCTGGAAACTACAGGCCGGTTAGCCTCACCTCGGTAGTGGAAAAAGTAATGGAGTCACTGCTGAAAGAAAGAATAGTGAACTATCTACAGTCGGAAGAATTGCTGGACCAGAGGCAGCATGGATTCACCAGGGGAAGATCCTGTCAGACAAATCTGATTCACTTTTTTGACTGGGTGACTAAGGAATTAGATCGAGGAAGAGTGCTCAATGTCATCTACTTGGATTTCAGCAAAGCTTTTGATACTGTACCGCACAAGAGGCTGGTGAATAAAATGAGAAGCTTAGGAGTGAGTGCTGAGGTGGTGGCCTGGATTGCAAACTGGTTAATGGACAGAAGACAATTTGTGATGATAAATGGAACTTACTCTGAAGAGATAGTGGTGTTAAGCGGAGTGCAGCAAGGATCAGTGTTGGGACCGGTCCTGTTCAATATCTTTGTGAGTGACATTGCGGACAGGATAGGTTTGTCTTTTTGCGGATGACACTAAGATCTGCAACAGAGTGAACACGCCGGAAGGAGTGGAGAGAATGAGATGGGATTTAAGGAAGCAGGAAGAGTGGTCAAAGATATGGCAGCTGAGATTCAATGCCAAGAAGTGCAGAGTCATGGGGGTGTAAATCCGAAAGAACTGTATTCGATAGGGGGGGGGGGGGGGGGGGGGGTGAAGGATTGATGGGCACAGAGCAGGAGAGAGACCTTGGGGTGATAGTGTCTAACGATCTGAAGTCGGTGAAACAATGTGACAAGGCGATAGCTAAAGCCAGAAGAATGCTGGGCTGCATAGAGAGAGGAATATCAAGTAAGAAAAGGGATTATCCCCTTGTACAGGTCCTTGGTGAGGCCTCATCTGGAGTACTGTGCTCAGTTCTGGAGACCGTATCTCTGAAGGGACAGAGACAGGATGGAGGCGGTCCAGAGAAGGGCAACCAAAAAGGTGGATGGGCTTCATCAAATGACTTATGAGGAGAGATTGAAGAATCTAAATATGTACACCCTGGAGGAAAGGAGGAGCAGGGGTGATATGATACAGACTTTCAGATACTTGAAAGGTTTTAATGATCCAAAGTCAACGACAAACCTTTTCTGTTGGAAAAAAATCAGTAGAACCAGGGATCACAATTAAAACTCCAGGGAGGAAGACTCAGAATCAATGTCAGGAAGTACTTATTCATGGAGAGGGTGTGGATGCCTGGAATGCCCTTCCAGAGTAAGTGGTGAAAACCAAAACTGTGAAGGATTTCAAAGGGGCGTGGGATAAACACTGTGGATCCATAAAGTCTAGAGGATGTGAATGAAGAGAAGAGGCATAGGGGGGCTTGCGGGAAGGACAACTACTATCTGATGATTAATACCCTTATTCAATAAACATTCACATGGTTAATGCGACTCCAATATTGCTCTATGCTTCAATGGCAAGAGGAAATGTGGAAAAAATTATTTGCATTCACAAAAAAGCAGGGGAGTAGCTTGCTTGTTGCAGCGGTTACTACACCAAATCAAATAAGCCTCATACTTCACTTGGAATACATATCCAGCACAGCTCACTGCTTCAACGGCAGGGGGCAATGAAGAAAAGAGGATTTATATTCAGACAACAACCAACAAGGACTGAATTGCATAGTCTGGGTAAACAAATAAGCATGGGTGTAGCTTGCTTGTTACGGTGGTTACTACCCCGAATCAATTAAGCCTGATACTTCACTTGGAATACATATCCAGCACAGCTCACTGCTTCAATGGCAGGGGGAATGAAGAAAAGAGGATTTATATTCAGACAACAACCAACAAGGACTGAATTGCACAGGCTGGGTAAACAAATAAGCGTGGGAGTAGCTTGCTTATTGCAGCGGTTACTACTCCTAACCAATTAAGCTTGATACTCCACTTAGATGCAGCTCCAGTACTGTTCTCTACATCAATGGTGTGGGTGGAATGTAACTAGAACCAAAAAGTTACTAATAAGGGCCAAGAGTAACAGATAATTATGAGAAAAAAATAAGTGTGAAAGCTTGCTGGGCAGACTGTATGGGGCGTTTGGTCTTCTTCTGCCGATGTTTCTATGTTTCTATGAGAGCATGTGTGTGACAGAAAAAGGAGAAATTAGCAAAAAAAACCACCCCTCCTCCTAATTCACAACAATCTCAGGGCACCTGGAAATTGAACATTTCCAGGTATGGAGAACAGAGCATTTTTAAATCATTATTTTTAATTATTGGGTCTTTGTGTCTGCTGTTCTGAAATATTTTATTGGTGTCTAGAAATCTTATATAGGAGTTTTTAATTATTGGATATTCCATTCATCAGCTGTTTTGAAATAATCTGTTCTTTCTATTAGTATGGTTTTACTGCTATTGATTTTATATTTCTTGCTTTATTTTATGAGGACTAGTGATTTTCTCTTTTTCTTTTGTTGCACTGCATATAGAGACTCTTTCTTGTTGTGGTTTCCAGGTCAGTTTTTGACTGCATGTTTCTATTGATACTTTATGGTCTCTTTATTCTTTGTTAGGTGAGGGCCTGCACATGTGATTGAGGTAAAATATTCTGCAGAATGTAGTTTCTGGGTACGGCTGTATAGCAGCCTGGCTTATTCCATTTTCCTAATAGAAGTATTGGAGTTTTATGGCCTGGTGTAATATTTTCAGTGAGGCCTTTTCTTAGTTAAGATGATTACTGTTTGAGTGCTGGAAGTTGATGCTGTTCTGGTATGGGAGATTTACTATTTACATAATTTATGTTCAGAGAGAGTACTCTTATTTTTCCCTTCTGTCAGTCATATAGGGCCTTTTTTTTTTTTTATTTCCGCCATAGATTGTAAAGAGCAGTGTATCACGTATGTGAGAACTATCTGTGAGGAGTGACCAAAAAAAGTTGAGAACTACTCCTTTAAAGTGTTCCAGGGTTTTCTTCTGTATACTCTTTCACAACATCCTGTTAGGAAAACAAAACAAGCTAAGCTGCTATAAATCCTTACACATAAATTACATGCTATCAGAATTCCTCACCTTAATCACACAAGCAGAACCCAGAAAGACCCTCACCAAATACAGAATAAAGAGACCATAAATAGAAACATGCAGACAAAAACTGAACTGAAAACTGCAACAAGCCAGCTTCTGTTTGTCTAACAATAAAAAACAAAATCACCAACATTCCTCATAAACATAAAATAATCAAGAAATGTAAGCATCATAATAGTAAAACAATGCTCATAAAACATATTTTAAAACAGCTGAACAGATTAATATCCAATAATAAAAAACTCATATACACATTTTTAAAAATTTCCCAATTACCAATAAAATATTTCAGAAAAACAGACATATTAAATAATACTCATAAATTAAAACTAATAACAATTTGAAAAATCCCCCATTCTCCCTACATGGAAACTATTGATTTCCAGACACCCTGAGATTGTCATGGATTAATGGAGGGGGAGGGGCGATGGCACATAAACTTTCTCCTTTCTCTCCCTCCCCAGAATATGCAGGCACTAGCATATTCCTCCTTCTTGAGCCTGTCTACCATCGGGATGCCTCCTCCCTCTCCTATTTGTCGGTAGGATGCTGCTACTGCTTCTTTCTTTAGCCGTGTGGTAGGGGTGTGCATTCGGATTGACCGCATTTGTAAAACGCAACTCATATTTTTTTTTTACTTAAAAAATTGATTCGACATAAACGATCGGATTTCCCACATATCGAACATAGATATGTTCGATATGTGGGAAATCGCGATTGTTGAGCCAAAATAAAAATATAAACCCCCTCACCCTCCTTAATCCCCCCCCCCCCCGACTTACCACAACTCCCTGGTGATGGAGCGAGGAGTGAGGACGCCATTTCTGCAATCCTTGGCGAGAAGCATGTGACGTCGGTGGCACGTCGAGTGACGCCGGCGTCACGTGATTCCCGGCTCGTTCGCGCCGGACGGCTCGTTCGGCCCAAAAAGAACTTTTGGCCAGCTTGGGGGGGTCAGGAGGCCCCCCCAAGCTGGCCAAAGTTCTTTTTGGGCCGAACGAGCCGTCCGGCGCAAACGAGCCGGGAATCACGTGGCGCCGCGTCACTCAGACGCGACGTCACGTGATTCCCGGCAAGTTCGCGCCGGATGGCTCGTTCGGCCCAAAAAGAACTTTTGGCCAGCTTGAGGGGGTCAGGAGGCCCCCCCAAGCTGGCCAAAAGTTCTTTTTGGGCCGAACGAGCCGTCCGGCGCGAACTTGCCGGGAATCACGTGACGCCGCGTCACTCGACGTGCCACCGACGTCACATGCTTCTCGCCAAGGATTGCAGAAATGACGTCCTCACTCCTCGCTCGATCACCAGGGAGTTGTGGTAAGTCTGGGGGGGGGATTAAGGAGGGTGAGGGGGTTTAAATTTTTTTTTTGCACATATGTACATATACCCAACTCATTGGATTTTTTTTATGTCCATATTGGCCGCAAGTGGGACCCCCTTTCGGACATAAAAAATATGAACATAAAATTTTGCTCTGCACATCCCTACCGTGTGGACATGGCAGATGCTGCTCCTGCTCCTTTGGCCATGTGGGCCCGGTCAACACTGTTCCGCTTCCATGTCTTGCTTCTTTCTTCCAACCCTGTGGGACCCATGCTGATGCTTTCTGCTCCATCTGGCCATGGTAACTGGGCCTCCTCCTTCCCTCCTGCACAGACATGCACAGACCCACATGATGCACTTTCTCTTCCAGTCCCCACAGGTAGGCAAGGATCCAGTCGCTGCCTAAAGATCAGATCTAACGGTATAACAACATCCGGATGATATGGACTTTGCTATGAATTAAGGTCAGTATTGTTATATATTTTCTTCTCCCGTGTGGGGGTTCTCTGTAAGGAATTTTTTAAGGAGTTGTGAAGAGTACTTGGTGTGCTAATTATTCTGTGTTTACAGAATCATTCATGGAGTCGGTGGTGAATATAATTGAGCTTTGGATACATCTTGAACGGGTCAATTTGTTTGAATAGAGCCTTGTTATGTGTGGTTCCTGAGTATACTATCCGGTATCTTGGGGTAGGTCATGAAGTACTTACAGTGAAATTAGTGGTGCAGTTTTGTTAAATACAGTACACATTTCTAATGTTTGATCATAATTATTGTTTTAGGATTTCTTTGTGAAATTGAAGAATCATTTTGACAGTGTGAGGAAATTATATGGTTTAGAAGTGACAGTGGATCGAAGTAGTGTGTAATTAGAAACCTTCTCTTCATGTGAATTAAAGTCTGTCCCTGAAGAAGCCCTTGATATATATATAAAAAAACGGGGCGAAACAAAGATCTTTGTAGGATTTATGGACTGTTATCGTTTGGAGTCTGGATTGAAGAAGCATCATCATTTGATTCGTGGAAAGTTATTATTAATTCTTGATGACTATTGTGCATTAATGTATTAATACAAATGTATTTAAATGTTAGTGATTGATATCATAAGAAAATTATAGAAATACACAATTTGGGGTTTTACTATGATTGTGTGTGTGGGAAAGTATGTGTGAGCTAGAGAGATTTTAAATGTTAGTCAGGTGATAATATATGTTAAATAAATGTAAAAAGTACAGTAATGTATTTTCTCTTCTAGTTGTATTTTATGATATAAAGATCAGATTTAAGCAGGGCAGGTAGAATCACTAGGTGGCTGCCTCCAAACCTGTGGTGCTCTAGGTGGCCACCTAGTCTGCCTAGGGCTTCCACCAACCCTGCCTGTCTGCCTCTTCCTTTTCTTTCAACACGGAATTAAAGGAAAATTTAAAAAAAAAAAAAATGAAATGGAAAAAAATTCCTCTCCCCGTCAACAAAACAAAATAAAAATGAAACAGGTATCCTGTTTAAATTCTAGCTTCTCATCTACTTAATTGTACCACTGAGAATGCATTCACTGTAATGCTCTATGTACTGAAATCTTTTAAAGCAATAATTCAGAAGTAAGATTGGTTGTGAGTTTAGCAGCAGGAGCAGTATGGCTGCATCAGGCTTCGACGTAGGCATTGCAGTAACCTGCATGGCATGACAATGGTTAAAACCCCAAATTCACCGAGCAGGGTAGGCCAGGCGTTTTAAACAATGGCTTCTCTAGTTTTGGTGATTGTGTGGATTATTAGAGAACTTGACAGGAAGGGACCTAGAAAGGATATGGAAAAGGATCTAGATGTAGGATTTATTGTTGGTCTTGTTGAAACCGTAGAGGAAGAAGATTAGACCTGAAGTGGCCTTTTAGTGGAGGTGGTGGAAACCAGTAATTTAACAGATTCTGTGCCTTCTTGGCACTGATATGGAGGGAGTGATGGGAAAATGGTTGAGAGGACAGGTAAAAGGCACGATGGGATGGGGCAGGGGGGAGGGGGAGCTGGAATTGGGTTGCATATAGGGATTTATCTCAAGTGAAAGAATCTCAGTCTCAACTGGGCAGACTGGATTAGGGTTCTCCTTTTGTTTCATTTTGTTTTGAAAATGAAATGAAAGGAAAACAAATGAAAGTTCATTCATTTTTGCATTTGTTTTCAATCCAGAGCTAGCCCTGTGCCCCTCCCATGCTGCCACCATAAAATCCTGCACCTTCCACTTGAAAAAGCCTTCTTTAGTCCTTTTCCCATTGCCCCTCAATCCCCTGACTTACCTCATCCGTAATTTGAAAGGGGCAGAAATCATCTCCAGTCACTTCTATCACGTTGGTGCCTGACCTGAGGCCGATGCCATTTTCAGGGTTTACTATAGAATAAAGTGATGATGTCCAAACTTGGGGCCCTTGGCTGGTGCCATTTTGTTGTATGGCAATCACTGAAAATGGTGCCAATCTTGGGTTAGCCAGCACCATTCTGCAATAGGCCCTGGGGATCACTCCTGCACCCATTTCATAGTCTGGATAAGATGGGGTTTGGGGAGGCAATGGGGAGAAGGATTAGGAGAAATTTTTTTTTCTTTTCATTTTTGCAGGGAGGACTGGATCCCAGACATTTTAAAATTTGAGGTTTTTTAAAAATGTATTTTTTTATCATTTTAAATAAAGAAAATGAAATGAAAAATTGAAAAAAAAACCTGCAAAAAATAGTCCCCCAAATGAAACAAAAGCCAAAACAAAATGAAAAAAATATCCAGTGCACACCCCTAGATTGAATGGGCCAATTTGTTTTCATCTTCCATCATTTCATGTTTTACCATGGTATAGTACTATGATTTTCAATCACTTGGCTATTTTAAAAGGCATGTCATTTGATGTTTGACAATAAAAAGAGTTTCTTATAGATCTCACAGCCCTTGAGGAAAAAGCAGGTCGTTTCCTACAACTAGCGAGATGGAGAATTTTAAACAATACTGACTGCATTTATTTCTCAGAAAATCAGTTCCCTGGATAGAGATAAAACCAGAGGGAATGAAATTCTTGCAGTGGTAAGCAAGTTGGTGTTTGTTATACGATCAACAGCTGGTTAATGGGTGCAATAGTTGGTAAGCTTGCAACTTTTTTTTATTCAAGCAAGTGCTGCATTAGCAATCACCATGGTGGGCACTGTGCCAAAGGGACAGCTTTGAGCATTACCTATAGCAGGGAATTAGTAATTGTAGCCTTCTCCATGGTATTGGTTAGATTGGTTGAGTTTCAGCATGAGGAAACTAAAACAAGAAAGCACTAGCATGTCAGATTGGTGAACAGCACAATATTAGGGAGTGAGATGGTTCTAGAATTTCTCCCATTTTACACAAGCTAGATGTTACCTGTTTTTTCAATCTTTGAGTGGAAGTTTACGTAAATTGTATGACGTATCAGGTCCCAGTAGAGCTTATAGAAATTTCCAGTCCAAATTGACAGCAGAATGAAACAGGATACACATGTGAGGCAGGTTAACTTCCATTATATACAAAGAGTTTGTGGATATAAGGATAACATAACCAGCTTTTCTACTAAATTACTTTGTGCTCAGCACTCTTACATTTATTCAGTCTTGGTTTCCGTCTTCTGGCAAGGAAGTCAAGCAGGATGCCAAGATAGAGAAGACTATAGTTTAACAATTCACAATAATTGCTAGCAGGAGTATGCAGAGGGATTTTTTTTTCTGCTTTGTTTTTGATTTGTTTCAATTCATTGGTGAGGGGTTTTCATTTTCTTTCATTTAAAATGTTTTTTTCCTTTCATGCAATTTTAGTACTTACTATTTTACAATTATTTTTCCCTTGAGTTTTCCCCTTAACTGTGGGCTCTGTTCATTTCATCGACCTCTATAACTTCCCTCCCATGCCCCTTATTCTCTGAAACACTACCATGGAATTAATTATAAAGTGAAATAATAACCTATTTTCAAAAGCAACCTCACAGTCAGCTGAATTGGTCAGTTCTCTCTGCAAATTGTTCAAGAACAATTTTTGCTTTCATTCAAGTCATTTTAAAGCAGCAGTGTCTCTTAAAACACATACAAAAATATTGTTGAATATTTTCCTGCATTCCCATATGTTGTCAGTGATTTTTTTCCTGTATTTTTTATTGCAGAACATTTTTTTTCATGATTCTGAATCTGTTTCTTTTCTTTTGTTTCTGCCCAGTTAACCCCTTTCTTCACCCATATTGTTTAGCCAGATTTCAGAAAGCGAGGTTTGGTGACAACTTGAAAGAATCTGGGAGGTGCACTATTAGCTATAGATATAAGAACAATTTAGGGGTAATTTTCAGAGGCATGTGTGTAAATGTAAGATACTATCATAGCAATTCTAAAAAGCCCATTTATGTGCTTAAAGTGCATTTTGCACATGTATAACCTATGGACAATTCAATGGTATACTGTATATTGCAGCAATTTTCAAAAGCCCATTTACGTGCATAAAGCGCATTTACATGTGTAAAACCCAGCTTTAAGCGTGTAAATGCTTTTGAAAATCACCTTCCAAATCTGCAGGCTGGCAAGCTAAGTTTTAAAGGGAGACACCTAGCAGAGCTTTCCTTTGAAATTTCAGTCCAGCAGGGGGAATGCAAATGCTTTGCATACAAAGTGAATGAGGTGGAGAAATACATGGGAAAATATATGTACACACGTGCTTTCACTCCTCTGACCTAACCTCACCCCTTCTGCTGTTTACCAAAGTAAAAAGAAAATTACCTCCTTTGAAGTCAAACGAGCCAAGTGGATTTCAGCTGGTTTGAATACAACATAACTTTCAGATTTCCCAGATCTGCTAGGAAAATCCAGCAGATTTAGGAACATTTGAAAGAAATGTAAGGAATTGGAAGCACATTTAAATAAGGAGATGTGTGAACATTTCATGATGCCTATTTTCCTTTCTTGGTACAGACATTTGTATGTGTTTATGACTTCTAACTAAAGGCAAGGCAGCTTTCAAAATGTTCAATACAAAACAATGACAGATCAGCGTTTAAATTTCCTTTTCATCATGGGCAAAGAATTGTGACTGCCATGTTAGAGAACTTGGATATGTGGAATTGATGATCAACAATGCAATTTTTATTGGACTAATAATATATCTGTGACATCGCAATGTGTTTCAAATTCCCTGAGGTTATCACTGAACTATTTTCCTATAGGACAGTGTTTCCCAACCCTCCTCTGGAAGCATACCTAATTGGTCAGGTTTTCAAGATATTCATTAGGGATATGCTATCGTTCAGGATGAATTAGGCAATTTCAATGAAATTGCCTAATTCGTCCTGGTTTGGGGACCCCCAAAACCCAAACGGATTTTTCCTGAAACATTGGGAAAAATTCTTTCAGGTTAGTGCACACTAACCTGAAATTCAGGTCCCTCCGAATTTCAAAGGCCCGAATATGTATAAGAGAGATCTGCATATGTTGGAGATCCAGTGTATGCACATCTGTCTCATACATAATCATTGTGGCAATCCTGAAAATGTGAGTGAATAGGGCTGTCTCCAGAAGGGGCTTGGGAAACCCTGCTATCAGAGACTAAGTTAAAGTAACTAACAAACGTTCTACATGTAGGGGGTGGGTGAAGTCAGTGGCACAAGAAAAGTGTGAGCCAGGAGTCACTGGGTGCTCTACTATCTGTGACAGAAATATGAATGAAATTGGATGCATGGTTCATAAGTTATTAGGCGGGGGGAGGGTGCATTTATACTGTTAGACCAATACATCAGCCAAGGACCATGTAGGAAAATAGTCAACACATTTTTTTGTTGAACTGAAAAATATAGTGAATTCTCAATCTATCAAAATCTGTTTTGATTGTTTTTGAAAATCCAAATTCATTTCACAATTGTTTTTACAAAGCTTAATGAACTTTCCACATTTTTCTAGGTTTGTCGAATTGTGTGAAGAGCCTATCTTGAAAGAATTCAACTGAATAACTAACCTCATGTTATCCCCCTAGAACAATAGCTGTTGAATGAGGTAGAATAGAACTTTTTAAATAAATAAATAATTGCGAAGGATAGAAAATTATTCTGTCTTGCTCTTAATTACCTAAAACTTGAGGAAATATGGTGCATTGCTGTTGGAAGTGAGTGATGCCAATCCTGTGTGCATGCGGGGGTTGGGGTAGGGGATGAGAGTGATGTGGATGTGACTCTGCACATTCAGAACTAAATTTACATATCTGACGTAGAAACATTTCTGATAATTGTTCTAGATGAATACAGAATAAATAGACATATTTCTAAATATCTGTTAGCTATTTTGTAATGGATATGATGTAATTGTTTGTTTTTTTTTTTTTACTTTAACTAGGTTCTATGTACCCTGCAATTGCCAGGAGGACCTAATTAAACAACAAAGTTTTTGTTACAATCAACAAATTCAAATGAGTAAATTACTTCCACACCCTCCCCCAAAAAGAGCATAAATTAAAAAAAAAAAAAGAAAAGAAAAATATAAAAGGGAATACTGTTATATTTGAGAGTTAAAAATTGCTTTGCATTTGTACTACTTAACTGATGAAACAGATCATCATTGGCAAATTAAAAGTTTAGACAGCATGGTACTAAATTGATAATGTTGACTTTATTATTGTGCTTGCCACTTCTGCAAGATGTTTAAGTCACTGTGCACATTAATTGGCAATAGGTTTCTTTATAACTATGCAGCAATTTGCTGGACAGGGTTGCCATATTTGATGAATCATGTTGGAGAGTGACATTTTCCATATGCTTTTTAAATTCAGATATCAAATGAAGCATTTCATCCACAGGCGCTTTGAAGCGAAATGGATAGCAATGGCTTCCTGGGATTTGAACTTGTAAATAATATAGACATTACAATTCCCCCCCCATCTGCCTGAAGTAAAAAGTTTGCTACCCCTCCTATAATGAACAAACAGGGACTGCCTCATTTTCTTGTCACTGATATGCATTGTAGCTCTGTTTATTAGCTGCCCAGTAATCGAATACCACGCAAGATGGCATTCCTGGAGCCCTTGTGGTTTAGTATCCGCAGTGAGTGCAGACTGTATTATCTCCTGAATCTGTTAGCATGATTGCTGAAAATGGAGTGGCCCATTAAAAAGTAATAGGTAGCAGCCTGAATGAACTATTTCTTGGAACATTAGTGTCATTGTGATGGATTAACAGAACCCATAAAGAAGAACATGCTTTTACAAAAATTTAGAATACAAATACTTTCTCAAATGTTAAGTTTTTGCTTTTTTTTTTTTTAATTGTAGTGTTTGTTTTGAACACAATTGGCTTTTACTTGTATCTCTTTGTTATATAATTTTACTGTAATGCAGCATCAGCAGGATTTTGCGGTCATGGAAATGATTGTAGACTACCACAGAATCTATCACTGACTACAGAAATAGACTATATGCTACTTTTTACATACAGAGAATGACTGGTGCATAAAATGATGTTCGGCTGTGATCACATGCTATAGCTTTGTAATGGTTAGGCAGGAAGTTGTTACAGTGAACTCTAGGACTGACCAAGAATTGGTGTCTTTACAGAATGTCCAGTGATACAGAAATATGGCTGGAGGAAATGTTCATTCTATTTTTGTTGTATTCTATGCTTATCATGTTATAAACTGGTTTGGACCATTCTCTTTGAGATCAAAGGAATACAATTACAAAACAGATGAGAATAGAACAGCTTAAGATTTGATAGTAAATAAAGTACTATGGTGCTTAGTTTTATTTCACCTACATTTAGGTTTGGACTCTGGCAGACCAATGCAATAACCTATACATTAAAACTGGGCACTGAAATTCAGCACACAGTTTCTTAACACACAAGATGCTTTATTTTTTTAAAACTCCTGAGGCAGCAAGCTAATGCTGTCCTAATGCATTGGGGTTAAAAAAGTGTGAAGACTGGAAAAAGTGCATTCAGCTCAGGCTGAACTCACCTTTTAAACAAGTATGGCAAAAAATGAACCGGATTTACTCGCAAGGAGGGTGCGTGCGGCCTCTGGAAAAGGGCGGAATTCATCGGACCACTCAGTCAAGCCCTCCACCCCACTGCCATCCAGCATCCGATCAGCCCCAGTCCTGCCTGGTTTTGGTGGATTGTTTTAAAAATATTATCTTTGTTACTATTATGTGGTTTCTCTCCCTTGTAAACATCACATGGAGTCCCCTTCCTTCCTGCCCAGGATCATGAAGGGCTGAAGCAGCAGAAATTAGTGATGTGCATTCGTTTTTGCCAAATTGGACAATTTCAATGAAATTGTCTAATTCGGCATGTTTCAGAGGCCCCGAATCCCATAAGAACATAAGAAATTGCCATGCTGGGTCAGACCAAGGGTCCATCAAGCCCAGCATCCTGTTTCCAACAGAGGCCCGCGCCATTTTCAAAGATGGCCCGTACCATTTTCAAATGGATGGTCCGCGCCATTTTCAAAGATGGCCTGTGCCATCTTTGAAAATGGTGCGGGCCATCCATTGTTCCTTCCATGTGACAGGGGCTGACCAATGGCACTGGTAGCCCCTGTCACATGGTAAGGGCAAAGCGCCACTGGCCCTGGCCGATGGCCCGAGAGGGATAGATCGCTCCCGGGACCCCGCTGGACCACCAGGGCTTTTAGTAAGTCTGGGGGGGATCAGGATGGGTGGGGGGGGGGGTGTTGTAATTAAGTAAATTTGAAGGGTTGGGGTGGGGGATTTTTTTGGTCCGTTTTGCCGAAAAAAAAAAAGAAACATAGGAAAACAAAGTTTTCCACAAAGCGCCCGACCCGAAGCCCAAGCTGAAAACTTAAAACTAAACACATCTCTAGCAGAAATTAGTAGAAATGTGCTTTTGGTAAAAATTTCATGTTGGGCTTTGTTTCGGGGCCCCCCCCCATGGAAATTTCATTTTTCGCGTGGTTCGGGGTTTTTTTTTTTCGGGGGCCCAGATTTTCAGATTAGCACTCACTATCGGAAAAAATCAATTGTTTTTCGGTTCTCCCGAACCATTCTGAATTAGGCAATTTCGTTGACATTGCCTAATTCGGGAAAAACGATTGCACATCCCTAGAAATTAGCAGTTTCATTATACGCTGGAAACGTCTCCCCAGCTCTGACTAGGATTTGCTTCCAGTGCTAAATATACCTGGGTTAGACCAGTGCAACTCTCCGTAAGGGGGGTGGGGGTGGGGCTATTGGTTAATGCCCTAATGAGCATGGGATTTCCATGCGAGGGCACTAAGCAGATCGCGGTTTTACATGCACGTGTGTAAAACTCCTCCTTGCATCAGCAGTATTGTTTACCCTGCACAAAAGGCACGCACAGCTATGAGTAAAACTGTGGGTTTGGCTGAACAAACCTTATTGCATCGGCCTGTCAATGAGTTACAGTAGAAGACGGTCTGCTGACAGCTCAGTAAGATTAGGGTTTATCCTTTAAAAATAGAAGCACCAACCTGTTTTATTCCATGTTCTCAACTGTAAAACTTTGTGTGGCACCTGAGTTTCATGTTGAGCCGTGCTGGTCTAAATTTGAATGTGCATGTTTTGAGTGAAGATAGATTCTGACCCCAAAGGAATGGAAAAGAAGATTACTATTAAAAGTAGGGAATATGGGTAAGGGGAACCTAATTAAATAGGGCTATAAAAGGTAGTCTTAAAACATACTTTGAGTATACCAAACAATGGGTTACAATTATCAGGAGCTACTCTTTCTGTGCATAACAAATACAGCATGGAGGTGATTCATTAAAAATACCTTTTAAAATGAACAGCCTTCCCGATGTACATAACCTTTGGATTTGATTCCGTCTCCATGCATCAGCAGCGGACAGTTATGACATGAGATGAAAGAATGAACACAGTCTTTTTTTTTGAGTGCAAAATATGACCAGTATTTTGTACAAAGCTGGCACTGGACTTTCTTAAAGAAGAAAATATCCCTAATCTGAAAATGAAGTGTTAAGTTAGTTACCTTCAGCAACCCTTGCTGTAGTTACACGATGTTAGGTTCCATATTAGGAACTACCAACCAGGAAAAGGATCTAGGCATCATAGTGGATAATACTTTAAAATCGTTGGCTCAGTGTGCTGCAGCAGTCAAAAAAGCAAACAGAATGTTAGGAATTATTAGGAAGGGAATGGTGAATAAAATGGAAAATGTCATAATGCCTCTGTATTGCTCCATGGTGAGAACGCACCTTGAATACTGTGTACAATTCTGGTCGCCACATCTCAAAAAAGATATAACCGTGATGGAGAAGGTACAGAGAAGGGCAACCAAAATGATAAAGGGGATGGAACAGCTCCCCTATGAGGAAAGGCTGAAGAGGTTAGGGCTGTTCAGCTTGGAGAAGAGACGGCTGAGGGGGGATATGATAGAGGTCTTTAAGATCATGAGAGGTCTTCAATGAGTAGATGTGAATCGCTTATTTACACTTTCGGATAATAGAAGGACTAGGGGGCATTCCATGAAGTTAGCAAGTAACACATTTAAGACTAATCGGAGAAAATTCTTTTTCACTCAACGCACAATTAAGCTCTGGAATTTGTTGCCAGAGGATGTGGTTAGTGCAGTTAGTGTAGCTGGGTTCAAAAAACTTTTGGATAAGTTCTTGGAGGAGAAGTCCATTAACTGCTATTAATCAAGTTTACTTAGAGAATAGCCACTGCTATTAATTGCATCAGTAGCATGGGATCTTCTTGGTGTTTGGGTAATTGCCAGGTTCTTGTGGCCTGGTTTGGCCTCTGTTGGAAACTGGGCTTGATGGACTCAGCATGGCAATTTCTTATGTTCTCTTGAATTTTGTGTAAACTAGTTATATGCATTTCCTGATAATGACAATTTTGCAGTTTTGAAACTGGTTTTAAAATTTGCAGGGTAAGAACATTACATAAGGACTGTATAATAATTCACTATGGTAAAAGCCCGCCCAAGGATGGGGAAATACTATGATGTGTAGGAAGTGTGTAAATGAGATGTGTGGTAGTAGAGAGTGTAAGCTGACCTTAGGTGTACTGCGTGGTAATAGAGAGTGGATCGACTATTCAGAGAGGAGGGGGTAGCCCTCAAAATCCATATATGGTAATAGAGAATGGATTGGAAAATACAGAGAGAGAGAGAGTGGATAGGAGCTGAAAAGTATATGGAAAGAGGGGCAAAGCTCAGTCCTCATACAGAGAGAGGTGGAGCTGGTAAGTAGGGGGAGAGTGGTGGAACTTAGTTTGCATACTGGCTAAGCAGGGTAGGGCAACTTTTTTCTCATTATAGTTAGATACTCAAAAAATGTTATCTTCTCTATTGATTTTATTAAAATGTTTACATATTTCTGTTTTCAATTGAAATGTTCCCTCCTCTTTCACCACCTCCTCGTATTTTAGAGCCATCTACCTAGAGGTGCCAGATATCATTATCCATGCTCTCTCAGATACACTGGATTGTTTCAACTCTTGTGCTTCAGAATCAGTTGCAAAGATTGGAAGAAGCCACTATTACCTGTTTATACAGAATCCAGTTCAGTAAGGATTCACTAGATAAAAATATTGGGACCTTTTTTTTTCAGATTTGCTTAGTGAAGATTTTGTGAATATACCATTGAATGGGTAACTCTGTTCCTTGGCACATTGACCCTCGAGTGGTTGCAGGGAATTAGGTGTCCTACATGTGAATTTAATGTGCTTAGAGGGCTGTTTTCAGCCGGCCATAGTAAGAGGGCAAATACCCGTGTAAAAGGCACTTGAAATTGCCTACCCTCCCTGAGGGTAAAGGTATATACATTATTCCACAATGCACATGGGGTAGATTTTAAAAGGATACACAACAAAATAATAGGGAGTCAAAAACAGTTACCCAAAATAGTCAACTGTAGTATCCAAGGGAATCAAAAAATCTTTTTAATACAAAAAGCCTAAATGAAGGTGTCAGCACCTTCATTTAGGCCTAAATGAAGGTGTCAGCAAGCCTGACACCTAATTCAATAGAAACCAACCGGTCTTTTAATCATTCACCTTCAAAAAATTGTCTTTATACTTTTTTAATTTTTATAAAAATTAAATGTCCCCAATCCTCAGAGCTTTTGACAGATAGACTCTTTAATATTATTTCAAAGAATAGCCCAACACGGCCAGTGTTTCGCAAAATGCTTCATCAGGGGTATGCGAACAACATTATCCAGAGAGTCTTAACCTAAGAAAGGTAATATGACATTTTTATAATGATGTAAAAATCATAGAAGGTAGAAAGTACTTATCTCAATGTCAGAGGCTAACATCTCAAAATGGACAAGGCTGGTTGTTTCTCCCACATTTCCATTCAAGTGATGATGACTCGTCTGGTGACAATGAGATACGTACTTGACAACGAAAAAATGATAATGTATCTGCAGCAAAACTTTCTTCGTCTTTTTTAGGTCCCAATACACGGGACTCTCGTCGCCCTTACAACAATTGCTTCAGCCGATATCCAGCCACAGCGTATCAAGACAATTTCGATCCTCCAACCCGAGTCACTCAGTAACAGTTCGCCAAGAATCCCTAGTTCTCAATTTATCTTCTTGGAATTTAATATCAGTACAATTAGATGTTTTGGAACGGGGTCTATCCTTTGTCCCTACTTCATGAGCTGATAGTTTTTCTTTACAAGTCGCACTTTTTTAGTTTTGTTCACACCTTAAAATTTAAAATTTTTTTGACTCTCATCCACCTAGTTTTGATCCATCCGTCATATTGAATCCTTCTACTTGGATCCCTTCTGGACCAGAAGAACCAGCAATTAAGATTTTTTTTATCAGTTAGTTTCGAAGGATATTGCGTCATTACAATCTATGACATCACATCAACCTTTTTTCAATTTATCCCGTAATGAAAAAACAGCTCTTCAAGAATTACGTTCTGCCAAAGATTTAATTATTAAATTGGCAGACAAAGGAGGCAAGACTGTGCTATAAGATCGGAGTGACTATGAACATGAACTACTTCGTCAATTAAAAGATACTCAGTTCTACAAACGTTTGGATCAGGACCTGACTGGTGAACTACAGAAAACAATTTCAGAGATAGTGGACAATGGAACCACATCTGTTTTTTTGACAACAAAAGAAGCAAAATGTTTAGGGGCGGATTTTAAGAGCCCTGCTTGCGTAAATCCGCCCGGATTTACGTGAGCAGGGCCTTGCGCGCCGGCGCGCCTATTTTCCATAGGCCTGCCGGCGCGCGCAGAGCCCCGGGACTCGTGTAAGTCCCGGGGTTTTTTGTCGGGGGCGTGTCAGGGGCGGGGCCGATCGATGCAACGTTTTGGGGCAGGACGCGGCGTTTTGGGGGCGGGCCCGGGGGCGTGGTTTCAGCCCGGGGCGGTCCGAGGGCGTGGCCGCGCCCTCTGGAACCGCCCCCGGGTCGCGTCTCGGCGTGCTAGCGGCCCGCTGGCGCACGGGGATTTACTTCTCCCTCCGGGAGGCGTAAATCCCCGGACAAAGGTAGGGGGAGGTTTAGATAGGGCCGGGGGCGTGGGTTAGATAGAGGAAGGGAGGGGAAGGTGAGGGGAGGGATTTTAAGAGCCCTCCAAGGCCGTTCCCTCCAAGGCCGCTCCGATTTCGGAGCGGCCTTGGAGGGAACGGAGGCAGGCTGCGCGGCTTGGCGCGCGCCGGCTGCACAAAATCGGCAGCCTTGCGCGCGCGCCGATCCTGGATTTTAGCAGATCTACTAAAATCCAGCGTACTTTTGTTTGCGACTGGTGCGCCAACAAAAGTACGCGAACGCGCATTTTTTGTAAATCTACCCCTTAGTGAAGAGACATCTTCGAGTTCCTATTTTTCACACGTTGCCTAAAATTCACAAAAATGTATTCCATCCTCCTGGTCATCCAATAGTTTTGAGCTGTGGTTCGTTATTAGAGCCACTATCATGCTTCATTTATTGTTTTTTTAGCACCATTCGTCCCTTTAATCTCCTCTTTTATTAGATACTCATCTGATATGATTGCTTTTTTAGAACATTTGGAGATCGATACGACTGACATCAAAATGGTTACTTTGGATGTTGAGGCTTTATATATCTCCATCCCACAGGATGAAACCAAGATTGTTTATACCTATTTCGAGAGGAGACCAAGACTTCTTATTGCAATTGCTACAAATAGCTCTAAAGAAACATTTTTTTGCTTTCAACCAAGATTTTTTTCAGCAAATTTGCGGGACAGCCATGGGGGCCACCATGGCCCCTGACTTAGCCAACATATATGAATAGTTTTGAAGAACGGTGGCTGACTCACCATCCCATTGAGAACCAACTAGTCATCTGGAAATGCTATATCGATATCTTCGTCTTATGGAGAGGTACAAAAGATAGCTTTGACAATTTTTGACATGGTTGAATTCATGTAATTCCAATTTGAAATTTTCTGTGGATGTTCAATGTACATCGATTTCCTTCTTGGACATAACAATTACAATGACTGAAGGCAGATTTACTGCATCTCTATTTCACAAACCAGTAAGCTCCAATACTTACCTGCATTTTGCAAGTGCACATCCTCGTAATTTTAAATTGAATCTTCCAGTTAGTCAATTCATTCGACTAAGATGTTTGTGCACCACTATAGCAGAATTTGAAAATCAGTCGAAATCCCTATGTGAATGTTTTGCGGCTTGTGGCTATCCACGTTCAAGTATTCAGAAAGCTTATTTACACGCCAAATTTGCTCATTGGGAGTGGTTGTTTCTCCCACGTCCGACAGAAGACTCATCTCAATACACTTGCATCTTGCCTTATTCTTCTGATGCTCATTTGATTTGTAAATCTATTATGAAGAACTGGCATGTCCTGCAAACACTTGATATTTTTCAAACACCACCTAGAATAACCTTTTCGCGAGGCACTAATTTGAGGAATATATTGGTACGTTCTCACAGTTTTATTCCTCCTAGCTTAGACGAGACAACCACAGGATCACATAACCCGTGTAATAATTGCTCTGTTTGTGCCATCTCTATGTCTGTTCAAGATATTTTCCATCTGAGTACTGGTTATAAGATCTTTTTGAAGTTTACCACTTCATGTAACTCCACAATGGTGATCTACCTTCTTTGATGTCCGTGTGATCTTCTTTACATCAGGAAGACAAAACGCCTCCTAAAGACTCATATGATTCAGTGACAATCAGGAAACATTACAGAGATCTAGTTCATGGCTATAAGGTTTTAAACTCGGCTTTTAACTGGGAGTAAGAAGCAGGACCATATTATGCCCATTTTAAAATAACTTCATTGGCTTCCAATTTTCTATAGGATCCAGTTTAAATGTTTATCTTTAATACATAAATCACTGTATGGAGAAAAAATAGAATGGTTAAACTCGGTTTTGCACATCCACACACCCCAACGCAATTTACGGTTGGCAGGTAAAGCTTTATTATCTATACCATCCCTTAAAATGGCATGCTTAAATTCAGTCCATGACCAAGCATTGTCATTGGCAGGTCCAAAAATTTGGAATGGTTTACCAACAGATTTAAGACTAGAATCTCAACCTAATACATTTAAGAAAAAACTGAAGACTTGGCTCTTTGAGCAGGCCTTTGCAAGCTGAAGCCAAGCCCTCCTCCCTCCCCATGTTTTCCTGTAAAGTTTTAGATGTATTTAATTCAATTTTATTGTGGTTATATATAGTTAATTTTATAGTTTTTAGTGATTATATATTATTTGCTATTGTTTTAGCATTTTAGATATGTTGAATTTATTTTGTTTTATGCTGTTTATGTTTATTTTATGATGTAAACCGATATATTATTTGAATACCGGTATAAAAAAAAGTAAATAAATAAACTTCCACTTCATTCACATCTCCAAATATGGCATGGATTACAAACTGGTTGACTGAAAGGAGACAGAGTGTAATGGTAAATGGAACCTACTTTGAAGAGAAAACTGTGTTGTGGAGTGCCACAAGGTTCAATTTTGGGATCAATTCTGTTCAATATCTTTGTGAGCAACATTACAGAAGGGATAGAAGGTAAAATTTGTCTATTTGTGGATGATACAAGATCTGCAATAGAGTGGACATGCCTGAAGGAGTAGAGAGAATGAAAAGGGGTTTAAGAAAGCTGGAAGAGTGGTCAAAGATTTGGCAGCTGGGATTCAATGCCAAGAAGTGCAGAATCATGCATCTGGGATGCAGTAATCTAAAACAACTGTATGTGATGGAGGTGAAAAATTGATGTGGATGGACCAAGACAGGGATCTTGGGGTAATGAGATCTGAAGATGGTGAAGCAATGTGACAAGGCAATAGCTAAAGCTAGAAGAATGTTGGGCTGCATAGACAGAGGAATAACTAGTAAGAAAAAGGAGGTGATAATGCCCATGTAAAGGTCCTTGGTGAGGCCTCACTTGTACTGTGTTCAATTCTGGAGTCCATATCTCAAAAGGGGCAAAGTAAGGATGGAGGTGGTCCAGAGAAGAGTGACCAAAATGGTATGGGGTCTATATGAAAAAACCTATGAGGAGAGGCTGAAGGATCTGAATGTATACCCTGGAAGAGAGGAGGTGCAGGAGAGATATGATAAAGACCTTCAGATACCTGAAAAGTTTTAATGATGCACATTTGACATACCTTTTCCATTGGAAAGAAATCAGTAGAACTAGGGTGTCACAAAATAAAACTCCAGGGAGGATGACTCAGAACCAACATCAGGAAATATTTCTTCATGGAGAGGGTAGTGGATGCCTGAAATGCCCTTCCAGAGGAGCTGGTGAAGACAAAAACAGTGAAAGAATTCAAAGGGGCATGGGATAAACACTGTGGATCCCTAAAGGCTAGAGGATGGAAATGAAGAAAATAATGCATGGGGGTAAGTTGCAGATGCAGCAATTACTACCCTTAACCAATAAGCCTTCATACTCTTGATGCAACTGCATCATAACTCTCTGCTTCAATGGCAGGGGGAAAGGGGAATTGATTTTGAACAGCAATCAATGAGGGCCTCCAACTTTTAGAGACTGGGGAAATAAATAAGTATGGGGTAACTTGCTGATGTGGTGGTTACTATCCTTAACCAATAAGCCAGATACTTTGATGCAACTCTGCTTAAATGGCAAGGTGTAATGGGAATTTGGATTCCCCATAAAAGTTAGGGCCCTGACTTTTACAGTATGGGAAACTGATAAGCATGGGGATAACAGGGACTTGGATTCATACAGCAACCAACGAGTGTCCTGACTTTTATGGACTGGGAAACTGATAAGCATAGAGGCAACCTACACGGTTCAGCAGATACTACAAGCTTGCTGGGCAGACTGGATGGATCATTTGATCCTTTTTTGCCATCATTTCTATGTTTCTATGTAAGCATCCTCTGCTGTTGGGTCCCATAATTTGCTGGAGTCTGAGTCATTCTCTACCATGTAAGAGAAAGAGGAAGAAGCTGAAGTCCAAGACTTGGAGGTCTTTGGCTTCCTCCTGATTTAATTTGAGCAGGAGACAAAGGATCCAAAAAGATGAGGGGATGAAGAAGCTCTCCAAGGACAAGGTTCCTTGATCTCTTTCTTGGAAGACCCCTTCCCCACAGTAGTATTTCTGCAACCCTAGCCAACTTATTCCAGGAACAAGAGACCTGCAAATAAGGAGTATACTGCAATAATAATTGGCCTCTAAGGGGTGGAAAAGCAAACACCAAAATATTAGAGGTGGCATGGCATTGATTACTTTCAGATAACATTGTCTCATCAACGCGAGACCTGGGGAATATAAAGAGGGAATTAATGGAGGCCTTATGCCCACTAGGGTGCTTAGACCAGATGTGTTTTTGCATGTCAACAACTCTAAGACACTCCAATGGTAGAAAAAACGTCAACCCACTGAGGAAGTATTTCTGTTACCTTTCCTAAATTTACACTGCTTGGTCTCTGGCTCGGGACCCTATGGCTGAAAGCCATAATACCATGTTTTGTCACTTCCATTTTTGAGACCTATGCATTTAATATTCAAAAGCCTGGTGAGCAGAAAAGTTACCCGGAATATTTTATTTGGATAACTTTACTTGGATATTCAGTGGCACATATCTCTGCAAAGATGTCACTGAATATACTCGGATAAATTTACCTGGATACAGTAACCTAGGTAACAGTGGCACCCTGATTTCCCCTCCCTTCCATCTGCAAGATAAAAAAAACCAAAACAGTAGGGCAAAAGTGGTGCCCTGATCAATCCTCTCTCCCACTTGATGTGTGGGCACTTAGATCCCACCCATTAAATTACCCACCCCCAACACCCACGATTGAACCCTGAAAAGTGTCAATGAAGCTCAGAGAGAGGAGGAGAGGCTCTCACCTACTCCCACAGAGCTTTGACTGCCAATACAGCTGACAGCTCCTGGCACAATATTCATTTATTCTGTATTCCAGGATGAATAGAGCAATCCCTGTACAAAACTCAATTCTGAAAGGGAATTGATGCTTTCACCGACAGAATTGAGTTCTGAATGAGGATTGGTCTATTCATCCCAGAGTGAAGTGAATAAATGAATATTAAGTGCTGTTAGCTGTCAGTTCTGAAGAGGACTGATCTTTTCACTGACAGGGAAGGGACCAATCCCCATTCAGAACTGAGTTCTGAACAGGAATTGATCTATTCACACTAGAGTGAACTGAATAAATTAATATTAAATGCCGGTAGCTGTCAGCTTCATTTACATTTAGGGGTTGGGGATTTGGACCACATTTGGGATGTTAGGGGATGGGGGTGTGCGGCTGGATTTCAGCATCTGCCACTATTTTTTAATCATGTAGGTGAGAGGGAGGAAAAATCAGGGCACCACAGGCCTGCTTCTACTTTTTTATCTTGTAGGTGGGAGGGAGGGGGAATCTGGTCACCGCTGGCCTACTTCTTTTTTTTTTTTTGTGTATCCTAGTTATCTAGGTAATTTTAAGTCTACTATTTAGCCAACACAGTTACCTGGTTAACTTTGTCTAGCTAGAACTGAATATCTGCACTTGCTGGATAAAGTGAAGCTGTGCCTCAGGGATACCCCTATCGTTGATTCCTTTTATCCAAATAAATTCTGTGCAGATTTGTCCAAACATTAGTAGTAAACACCCTTTGAATATCACCCCTATGCGCCGCGCTCACCTCTACCCCGGTCCAGTCACAAGCGCCATGTCCTGGCACTCTGGGGCCTCTCATAAGACCCATGCCACCATCCGTGGCAGGACACCGCCAGCAACTCACCCATGGCCAGATGCCACTGCTGTGCCCTGTGAGACATGGCCACTTTCGATATACGCGTGTCCCTTTGTGGAATTTAAAGGGACTGCGGAGGAAAACCATGTGGCCTCCCTTGATGACCTCACAATATTGGGCCTATAATAGACCACGTCAGCTGCCTCTCTCTGCCTCGACAATAGGTCAACTACTTTGGTAGAAGCAAGTTGCCCCAGCGTGTTCCTGGTCTTCGTTTCTGTGTTCCTGGTCTGCATCTTATCAGCTTCTGGTCTTCGTCCCTGAGTTCCTTCATCATTCCTGTGGTCAGTCTTAGTTCTTCAGTGTCTTCTCCTACCCTTTCTGTGCTGTTTCTCATCTCCCTGCCTGCCTATCTATCCTGTCTCCCTTCGGATGGACCTCTGGTCCTGATTTCAGCTTGCCTGGCTTTGACTATGATTGAGCTCCACCTGCCTCTGACCCTGACTCTGATCAACCTGAATGCCACCTGCCCTTACCGCTGCCTGACTCTGACTCCTTCTGTATTCAGCCTGCCCCAGACCCTGGCTTTTAACTTGACTACTGATCTTCATCTCATCATCAGAGGCCCGCGCCTAAGTCCTGCTGGCCCCAGCACCTGAAGGCTCAAGCTAAGGGGACCGAGGGCTGGTATAAGTGAAGATCCAATTGGGCCTCTGCCACAGTCAGCTCCACCAGCTGATAGAGGGGACCTGCAGGGCTTCTCCGTGCAGGTAGTGTAAACTCCACCTTGGCCTAAGGGTCTACATCTGCAACAGCACTGAATATGGACTTCTTTCAGTCTTTTATTTCCTCCTTTACAGCCATACCTATAACAGCCTTGGGAAATGGCTGACATGAACAGGATGTTAGAATGCATTACCATCTTAATGTTGTATGTCCTCCTATTGTTATTTACCTTTGATTCTGCTCATCTTGTACTATGATACCAGAGCAATCCATCTGTGCACAAGTTCTAGGTGGCAATTGGTAAATTATTTCTTACCAGAAATAGAGGCTCTTATACTGCATTCAGGAAAATATTTATTAAAAAAAAAAAGTGCATTTTTATCTCTCTGGTTCAGGACAGGACAGAACAGCTAATTCTTTCTTATACAGGATCAACACAAGTGGATTTCCACCCCCTTCCCCCACCCTCCAAATTTCCAGGAAATTTAAGATGAGAGAGAGAGAGCGAGAGACCTGGTTACATACATTTCCAGTTAGCTTTTCTTTCCAGCCACCACTTTGTGTGGCATTGGTAATGGCTGAAGATACTGCTAATATGCAAGACGAAAACACCTGCGTATGATCTCCATCATATTCCTTTACCTATCTGCAGATTAGGAAGCAGTCTCGAGATGCACAGTTTCACAAACTACTGCTTAGAATGTACAAATTGTATGCTTCTGCTTTAACATTTGAACAAAAAAAACCAAACAACTACAAAACACATATAGCTGATAATTTAATTTGAATAGGGCAGTTACAGATAAGTAATGACTTCCCAGATTCACTTTGTTCCACTTCAGGCAATTAACTTCTTCAAGTTGGGCACTATAACTACTGGTAAGTAAAGTATCCTGTTCAGAGCAATCTATTGCTGAAATTGGGACATCAAACCTGGATGGCTGCATGGAAAAGATGGAAGAAGAATCTATCCTTCCAGTGGTGGGTTGGCATGACCATGCAATTGGGGAATGGGATTTGTTGAGATTTGGTCAATTAGAGAAGGTAGTGTAAGGAATACATCTCCACTGCAATCCCTGTAAATTCTAAGAAAGGGCACTATTTTAAAAATGCTTTTATCATATCTCTATGGCTATTTCCTTTTTGCTTCCCATACATTCATACATTTTTCTCCTACTTCACTTTTATTTCCTTGCAATTGCCAATTGTTTCTGAGCTGTGAAAATTACTTTCACTAGTGCTCCATCTTACGTGTGTCAACTTTTTAAAAAAGGTTTAAGTGCAGGGGTATTTAGAATTATATTTACCTTTATTCTAATTTACTCTAGTAATTTTTCCCCTCTCAATTTTACTGTTAACAGGGCTAGGGGGGCTGAAATTCGTTAACAATTTTCTCATTGTTTACATTAAGCACAGACTCTATTATACTCCCTCCTTGTTAATGTCCATAGACCTTTTGAAAGCAGCCAGACTGCAACTCTCCAGTGCATTGGTGCCATCAATTTATATAGACAACTTACCCTCTTGCTGAAATTTCTAAATCAAAGCTACAGTTACAGCCTCTTCACATCTTTAATTGTGCAGTGGTTTTTATTTATTTTAAAAGATTTCTCTGCGCCTTCCTCAGTTCAGGGTGGATTACAAACATACATGCATAAATTCATAAAAAAACCCCCAAACAAACAAAAAAGTAAAAGAAAACATCCTTCAAGAATCAGCGAGTTATAGGAGACTGTTTAGACGTGATATGACCGAAAAGCAGGCATTGGCCTGATAAACCGAATGCCTTTTCGAACAGATATGTCTTAAAGGAATATTTAAAGGCAGATAGGTCTGATGTTGCCTGCACTAAGCAAGGTAAGGAGTTCTATAGGATAGGACTAGTGACAGAAAAAGCCCTCTCTTGAGTATCAGAGAGGTGTGCATGCCAGATTGAGGGAATTTCAAATTTTGTTGTTGTTGTTGTTGTGAGGACCTTAGCATTCTCAGTGTAGCATATATGCACAAAATGGAATTTATCCAAGGGGTGTCAACATTGTTGAACAATCTGTGAATGAGGCGGCCAGATTAATATCAATTCTCCACTGAATAGGAAGCCAGTGAAGAGTCTACAAAACTGGAGCTCTTATGCCAGTTCCAGTTAACAGCCGTACAGCTGAGTTTTGTATTATTTGAAGTGCTATTAGGACATTGGCCAGCAAGCCCACATATAAATAATTACAATAATCAAAGGATGGAAAAATTAACATATGAAGCGCAGTATGAAAATCATCAGAAGATAATAATGGTTTCAAATGATGAAACATCCTAACCAGCATAGGAAGAGGTAATGATTGATTTAATATGAGAATGAAAAGAAAGCTGTTGGTCAAGGATCACTCCTACGGTAGGTTTAGCACTTGTTTGGCTATTGTTACTTTATATCCTTCATAATGAAAAATCTCTGATACATCAGGGACAAGAAATCTACTTTGTAATATGAGTCTTGTTAAGATTCAGGGCTAATCTACTGTGGCATAACCATCAATTGATGGTTGAAAGACATAACTGCACAAAGTAAAATGTGGCAATCCATGGTGAAGTTACAGAAAAAAGAATTGTATACCATCTGCATAAATCTTGTTCTTTAGTCCTAATCCAGTGAAAAGACAACACATCAGAGACACATAGATGTTAAAAAGGGATGCAGATAGGGCAGACCCTTACAGCAACCCATTAATAAGCGGGTACCAAGATGATACATCATGACTAATTGTGATTTGTTGACTATGCTCACTGAGGAAGGAATTGAACCACAAGAAGATTGTCCCAGCTATTATGATTTCAGAAAGTCTGAAAAGCAAAATCTGAAGATTTGTGGTGTCAAATGCAGAAGAAATATTCAAAAGGACCATAATATATTTGGTGGCAGAATCAAAACCACATTTTATAGGTTCCATACTAGATAGCAGCAAAATACTAAAACATTTCCTAAAACCAAAATGTTGGTGATCATAGACGGAATCTGTTATGGAGTCTCAGTTTAGTGGACCCTTGGGCCGACCTGCAGGAGACTGGGATAGGTGTTCAATGTCTCTAGTATATGGCAGGCCGGGAGGCAGATGTTCAGGCAGGACGTAGAGGTGCTCTTCACCCTGGAAGCTGGTGCTCCCCCGGGAGAAGCCCGTAGGAGCCCAGCCGCTGAGACTTAGGCGGCTTCACTCTTGGAAGTCGAAGCCCCCCGGGAGGAGCCTATAGGG
Organism: Rhinatrema bivittatum; assembly: GCF_901001135.1. Lineage (NCBI taxonomy): Eukaryota > Metazoa > Chordata > Amphibia > Gymnophiona > Rhinatrematidae > Rhinatrema > Rhinatrema bivittatum. The sequence goes on from NC_042618.1 coordinate 375,777,954, forward strand.
GCCCAGCCGCTGGGACTTAGGTGGGTTGATGATCAGGACTGAGAACTGGGACCAGACTAGAACAGTAAACAGGAGCTGTAGCAAGACTCGGGTACTGGAACCAGGCAGGAACTGTAGCAGGGATTGGGTACTGGAACCAGACAGGCAGGAACTGTAGCAAGAAACGGATACTGGAACCAGGCAGGAACTGTAGCAGGCAAACAGGAACCGAGCAGGTACTTTAGCAGGCAAGCAGGAACGGAGCGAGTACCAAGGCAACTCACTCCGGGGCACGAAGCAACAGGGAACCAGGAGGTAAACCCGTTGCAAGGCAAAGACTGAGTGTCCGCGGCCGGCTTATCAAGGCCATGGCGTCTGATATCAGGAACTGGGCGGAGTCACCACTGGCGGGAAACGGCCTAGAAAAGTGCCCAAGTGGCGCGCTCACGCGCGCGCCTAGAAGCAGGGCGTCCATGGGAGGCTTCCTGGCGCCACAACCCCCGCAGGGATGCTGCCGAACAGGCCGCAAACCAGGCCTCCAGAAGCAGGAACAGGTCCAGGAGCACGGAGGTAAGGGTCTGGTCGCGGTGCTCGCGGCCAGAACTGTAACAGGAATCTTCTTCAATGAAATCGGAAATTGGGGAAAGCACAACTGCTTCAAGTACGTTAGCTAGAAATCGAAGAAATGTAGGGTTGGCATTAGGGAATTTTTTTTAGGAATGGATGAACCAAGGCTTGTTTCAGACAAGGAGGCAGATGGCCTTCAGACAAAGATAGGTTGACAATGTGGCCTATATATGGAGCCGGGTTCTCCCTGACAGCCTTCAACAGGATGGTGACACAAGGATTTAATGGGCACGATAATGCATTCTTCTTAGTAATGATCTGAATATTTTTTTTAGTTGAAATAGGTGAAAATGAGTCCCATGTTGATCCATCAGCAATTCAGCATGAGAAGGATGAAAGATGATAATTTCACTCATGAGCCCCAGTTGTTTGACTACTGGTGTTACCTTTTGGTTAAAAAAGGCAGCAAATATATTGCTTGAATATACAGTCACAGACTTATTTTTCCATTTACCAATGTGCAAGGGACTGTACTGCATCAAATAGCTCATATGGGCTGTTCAAGGCAGCTTGAATCTTACAAGAATAATATGCCTTTTTGGCCTGTTTTTTTTTAAAGTACTTATTAATCACTTTCCTGATCAAATTTCCCAAAGTGAGATTTGATCAGTCAATGCCCTGTAGGAGACCGGGGAGTTTCCACAGTTCTCTCAAAGTACAATAGATTCTGACTTATGCCATAGGAGTTCTGCCTTACAAACTGTCTCCTTGGCTGATAACAACAGTGATTGGCATGTCTGTTTGGGGTGGGATAAATTGTCAGTCAATGATATCAGATCAGAAGGCCAGCCTGAGTGAGATAATGGAGTTTGTCAAGGAAGGGCAATGTGTACAATATCAGATTGCTTTAACAATCAGTAGGTAATTTTTTATTAGGTAAAGCTAAAATCTAGAGCCTACATATTATTTTTTGGGGTAAGGAGGGAATGCCAAAGTTTCAAATTTTACCTTTGAAGATCTACTCTGTTTTATCTATAAGGCTTCACACATTACCTTAACAAGGAATGATGCAACTTATTATATCCTCAGAGAGCACTGTGAACAATATTGCTCAAAAAATGTATTACTCAAGTGATATATAAAATTTAAAGCATGATTGCTGAGCTCATGTGACAAAGTGATTCTCTCATTTTGCCAATCCAGATTGGCTTTTATGTCTTCTCCTCAGTTAATAAATAAATAATAGACACAATTCTATTTGGAATATATAAGCCAAATTTTATAGCCTGAGTCCCATTAATGTCACATCATTTGCTATATAAACAGTAGGTGTGCGTATGTATAATCACATAAATTATCCATAAAGTTATTTGGTTAACTCATCTTATTGTAGCTATTATTGTCATGTGTCACATAGAAATGTCTTTAGCAACCCTAACTTACTCAGAAGTAGGATTTTTAGCAGTTGCATATACTGTTAGTTTATTTGATTCCTAGTTAAAATAAAATAAAATAGATTTCCATTGTTTATAGGAAGCATGCAAAGGGGTATGTAATTCATCATACACAGTTAGCCATCCATGTGTGTCTTTACATTTTGCCTGTAGGTAAATCGAGCACCTGGTAATAACCAGTCTGATTAGAGTATGGTTTACAAAATGCTCAATAGACTTTTCTAGTTGAAAGCCTTCAAAATGCAATGGAAAATTAACGCCAAATTTTATAAACCCCCTTAAAATCAGTGCTCACCTGGAATGCACATTTATTTATTGCAATAAATCACATTTAACCCCAATGCAGAACATTAGAGCAGAGAATTTAAGATTGATGGACTTTCTCCATATTTTCTTGTCTGTGACTTTTTTTTTTTTAAATAATTAAGTACATCAGATTATTTAATAATCCCTGATTTCAGAATTAGTGATATTTAATACAACAGATTTATTTAAGTAATAAGTTTACAAGAAAAATAAAACAAGGATAAAAATGGGGAAAAAACCCTACCAGCTAATTCCAATAAATTGGGTGAAAAATTCATCCACAGTTTGGTACAAACTAAAAACAAGACTGAAATTATCTTGGCATGCTACTTGGGCTAATCTAATCTCACCCCTGCCAGGCTTCATGTATGTTGTTTAATTACTGGTTCATATATACACACCATTTGAAATCCCCAGCTTTAGAACACCGTTGGGTCAAAGGAGGCTGGGGAAGTTGAAAAGATCCAAATCGGCATTAAAAAAATAAAGATCAAGACTAGGTGAAACGATCCCTCACTGTTCGCCAGTGTTCTGGAATAGCTTGTGATCTTATGCCTACTTTACCAAGGGGACTTCTCCGCAAGCCTAAATTAATAATTTATTCATAGGCTCAAGTCACTTAGCTTCCATTGATTTACTTATGCTGCATTTCCTTTCCATTCATAAGCCTTTTAAATTCCTGATTCCTTTGATAGCTAGCTGCAGCAGCAAGGATTGAAGCAAATGTGCCTTTATGCACAAGGACAAGCTCTGTACGACTCAATTACATTTTGTGATCCTGACCCAGGCCAGAGAGGACTGCTGGTAGCCTCTGAAAAGCTGCTACTTCCTTAAGGACGAGCCTAACATGCCACAAGAATTCCATTTCTTCCTGTGATGGGTTTTTCTCTTCCCCCCCCCCCCCCCCCCTCCTCTCTACTTTCTGTCCGTTTGCTGTTGTTTCTAATGCAAGGGGCTGAGTTCATCCTCTCCGGCTCCTCTCAGATGTGCAACAAAAGCAGTCGTACAATAGCACCAGGTTGAATGATCTAGGGGGGGGGGGACCACAGCACCTTGTGTCACCCCCCCCCCCCCCCGCACCCCCTCTGCACTCCCTAACCCCGAGCCATCCTGAGCCACAGCCCTGGAGCAACCCGCCTTCAACGCTGGCACTGCCAAGCCAGGAAGACCCGAGCCCCGGTTCTCTCTCTCGCTCTCTCACACACACACACACACACACGTTTTCCCTCCCAGACCATCTCGCATCCCGTCCTGCCCTTCCTGCTTGTCATTTGTCAGCACTTTCCCATTAATGCCCGCTCTTGCTTCAGTGAACCAGCCCTGCAGGACACGATACGGGATGAAGGCTGGAGGGTTTTACATGGAACCGAAAGGAGCCGCTTTTCCATTTGTAAAGTGAGCGGTAATTGCAAAGAAGACAGCCTACAACGGCTGGAATCAATAGAGTCTGCTTGCTTGCTGCTAAGGGCACTTTGGAGCAGCGGTAGGTCACGGAAGTAACTCCAGAACACCGCTTACTGCGGAGTTGTAAAGAACTACACACACGCGAGCGTCTGCAGTAGTGACAGAGGAGCGCTCGCTGTTACCAAGGACACAATAGTTTTCAAGTCGGGGGAGAGCTTTCTCTTCCATTATGCCGAGGACCATTCTAGGATGGATGATAAATGAGCAGCTGTGATTTCTTCACGTCTGCTTTTGGAGAGGCTTAGAGAGGCGGCATTCTGCCACTGAAAAAAAAGCTGTGCTTTCATTTTACAGATCTTCTTGGGCAAAGAGAGAGAGAAACCATGCAGGGGATTCTGAAAGCTGTGCATGCGTTTTGGGGTGCCTTCTTTCTGATTTGGATAGCTTTCAATACCTTGCTGGTGGATGTGGTTGGATCAGAGCAGCAAATCCCGTTATCTGTGTAAGTGCCTTGCAATTTTGCTGTCAGCATCCTCTCCAGGGCTAAATTTGTGCTAACAACTTGCATGCCAGTGCACAAGTTGTTTTTTTTTTTTGTTATTGCAGATGTTTTTTTTTTCCTTTACAGCAAAGCTTAAATTCTTCTTTCTCTCTTACTAAATCTGAAGAAAGGCTGCTAGTTAGTTATTAGGGATTAGGGGTTATTCTGTAGTGAAGTCTTTATTATTTTTTTTTTTTTATGCTGATGAATTAAACAGCAAGAACATCAGTGCCGTTTAATTAGACCCTCTTCCCTCCACTCCCAGAACAATTTTTTTTTTTTTTGCTGTGTATTCACATTACTAAATTATTGCAACTGATCACTTCATCACCATTTCTGGTTTGTTTAATATGCCGGGTCTACCCGCTAAATCAAGGGATTTCATAACATACCCAGTGAAGCTTTTTTAGTTTCGAGTGAGGCCTTACCTTGCGATGGAACTCACATGGACTTCCGAATCGCTCTTGTCCTTGCTCTTTTGCTGTGTTTGAATTTTTTTTTTTTATAACAGCGCTTATTAAATGCAAAATTGTGCAGTCGGTGTCCAGCGGAAGCAATAGGATGTTGCTCATGCATTATTTTTCCCGACTCTTTTCTCTTTTCCCCCATAGGGTAAAGCTCTGGGCCTCAGCTTTTGGTGGGGAGATCAAATCCATTGCAGCGAAGTATTCAGGTTCACAACTTCTGCAGAAGGTAAGGGTTTGTTTGGTTTTTTTTTAATTCTTATTTTGATACTTGAGATGATAATCAAGCAATGCTTTCGGTACAAAAATGGAGGCGAATGGATTTTTTGAAATTATTCCTAAACAGTCAGGGAGGAGTAAAAAATCATGGGGGAGAGAGTGGTGGCAGAATCTGCCAGAGGTCTTGGCTTTGAATATTCTATCCAGTCGGTGCCTACTGCCTCTTTGCACTGTTTGGTGGCTTAATTACCTGGTTATTTTTAGATGGCACTTAATGCTAAACAGCAGTAGCATAGAGCAGACTTGTAAACGCCCGAGCTGCAGCATGAAGTTGAATGCCTATGGAGATGTTCCCATTTCCTGGAGGTCACAGACACTCCTCGGTGAATAACGCTAACTTTATACAGTGAGCTGAGTTGCTGCTTCTTTTCATAATTGTCTTTATCCTGTGCTGTAGACACCTAGTTTACTATATCAGAGTGAAGAGGGGTGGGGGGTTGCACGGTTTCTCTTCCCTGCAGTTCATAGAATCCCATTATTCCCCAATCATCTCAACCCGGTGCTGGGATGTATTACATCATTACAGATAAGGGGAGCCAATGTGGTTATCTTGCTGCTCAGCTGCGCAAGCTAGGTAATAACCTCCTAGGCTACAGCACAGCACAAACTTGAGCAATTGGTCCAAGTCTGAATAATTCTGCAGAGTAATAAGGTCAGAGCAGTGATTATTAGACCTTTATCGAGAACTGCATCTTTTCGCTTTTAAGTATGTAGCCTTGTGTTAAAACTACCATTCCTAGACAGTTTATTTCCCTCTCCTCTTCCTTCCTCACAGTGTTTATGTGTGAAACAATTGACTTTGGGAGTGTTGATAAAATCTGAGGTTGATTTTGAATCCCAGGCAAGGCCTAGACCAGGGATCAAAAAGTTATGTCATAGAACTTTTGCATTACAAAAATATGTGGGATTTTTTTTTTTTTTTTTTGCAGGGGGTGGGTAGGGGTGATTTGTTGAATATGATTATTTATGAAAGTGTTTTAAAAGGTACTGTAATGAATTCTGTTTATGAGATAGTTAAAACTCTTATACCATGCCTCATGTACTGCACTGACAACAACAGCACCTTAAGGCTCTGACTTTCTAACAGTATTGCTAAAAAAATACTTGGCAAACAGTGCGAAATTATTTGCACTCTGCTATATAGTTTTAGTTTTTAAATTGCTGTAGAAATGCACAACACATGTTTGTTGTATACCTTAGTGAGACTAAAGGTATGTTAAATTTGACAATCATTGACCTATTACAGAATATGAAAAACTTTTCTAAACAAAAATATATTTTAAAACCATTCTGGAGCAGCATGTACATTGCTGAATATCTGATAGTACAGAAGATCTTTTAAAAAAGCACCTTCCCCATTGTATGCCTATGAAAAAAAACAAAAAAAACCCCCAACCTTTATTGAAAAAGACCCTGACTCATCTGTTTGTTTTTCTATAGCTGCTAAAAATTCATAAAATGCCTCTGCTAAAGCTCTATCATCCTCCTGAAAATGATACTATTGTTAATTATGAGGGGATATTTGCTTTGGTATAAAATGATGAGAAGCCTTCCCCTTTAATTTTGAGAAGTTGGAAGGCTCTTTCCCTTTGGTTGCCATGTGAAAGGCTGATGGAAGCTGACATGATGCTTCATGTACCTGCTAAAGTCACCAGCTTCTCTTCTCTGTGCTTATATTCACTGGCAAAATCTTTTCTTTCTACCACATCTGCCCCCTGACAGTTGTGTGATTGGTCCCAGCTGTTCTTGATGTTCGTTTGTTGTTTCTGGCTTTCTGGGGACCCAGTGCAGGATTTTATGGTCTGGCTTGTACAGAAATGTAAGCATTATGTTTACTGGACTCTGAAGTAATCCATGCATTATGTTAAGATGGTTCCATGAAAGTTAAAAAATATCAGGTATCTCAGTATTCCTTGTTGACTGAATCCCCCCCCCCCCCCGATATGTTGTAAATTGAATAGATTTCAACCATTTCTAAGTATTTTGTACCCAGTTTTTCTAGGCATTATGTCCTGGAAATTCTATATTACCCTAGTACATCATGTTTATTGATTATGACTGGGGTAATTATCAGCCCTCAGTGCCAGAATGGAGGTACAAGTCACCTGCAGTAGTAATTTCATTAGATGGGAATGCGTTGAAGCTTCGGTGTTGCAAAGGTTGCTAGCGCCATCTCCTACCGACAGGAATTAGTTACATGTTTATTGCTATAATGCTATTGTCTGTTGAAAGAAAATCGCCATTCAAATGTGTATGTCATATGGGGAGAACTTATAAAGAAGAACCACCACTGCAGTTCACTGCAGGCCACCGAGCAATCTCTGGGCCATATCCACCAAGGGTTTTCTCCCATTCTGCCTCTATCGGGAAAAAAAATAAAATCTTAGTGAATCAGGCCCAATGTGACCTGAGCCTTGTGCACCAGCATCCTAGAAAGTAGTGGGTGGGATTGCTGTGCATACTAGCACATTCTGTTTCAGAACAGAAGTTTAGTAGGATTTAGCAAAGTAAAACATTATAATAAGTGGCTAATGATTATGAAATCATTTGATATTCATAGCTGCAATAACATTAATCACGATTAGCTCATTTAGTATTACTATTGAAGTAATATACAAGGCCAACCGATTTTTTATTGTGATTTTTGCACTTGGGGTAAAATGTCACTGTGCAGTTTTCCAGCAGTAGAATTAGCCCCACATCAGTGTTAGAAATGGCTATTTTCCACAGCCCATGTGCTCTGTGTGTGAATGTAAAAATTAATTTTATGTTACTCCCAGTCATATTTTAAACCAGATACAAAGAGAGGAATATTATCCAGCATTGTCCCATGGCTAGCAATCTAGCACAAATATCAGACAGGGATATAAGCTATTTTCACTTTTTCAGACTGTATTTCCCACAGCAGCAATTTTTAGTTTAAATCCAGAACTTTGACTATTTCTACACTTGTAAATTACGTGAAAACTTGCTTTTATCTCAACTGGCTTTTCTTGGAGATGAATCCATGTTTTTGATTTGTAATTCATTATTACTAAATTCTGCATTATAAATACTGAAAAAGGGATCGAGGGGGGTCTGTATTTTGCACTGAAGGTGGATCTCATTTAGTGGCTGTCTAGATTTGATACCAAAGAAGATGCTGTAAAAATGTGCTCCTTCAGTAATTAGAAAATGCTGTTGGAGTCTTTCATTCAATATAGATTTTAATTAGCTGGCCCATTTGATATTTGGACTGAAATTGTTCAAGGAATAAGGGAACAAAGTATTCATAAAACATGTATTGCATTTTTCAAACATGGTTGTGATTATGTGAACAATCGTGTGCTTTGCGAGACCAGATCTCCAGAGTTATTTAAGAATTACATTATACTCCCACTTGCTAGAGCTGAGACCCAAGACCTTACTATAAAGATTATATTCCATTACCGCAGTGCTTTGTTTAACCTGGCGATGATACATGAAATGTTTTAGAGGTTACCTTAGTTAAAGGAACTGTATTACCACCTTTCAAAGTTCATTGGGTGGGTATTATTTCAAATCTAATGCTGATTGTGTTAGAAATTTACTGGCAAGATATAGAATTCCTGGAGTCAAGTATCAGTCATTATAGCGCCAACCTTTTCATCTCCTATGGAGAAGGTGTTACCTTAGTATAAGGTTACATTACTAATTTTATCAGGCATTCTATTAAGAGGATTGTATTGTTATTGTCCATTATGTTCATATAAATTGTTACAGGGGGGAGATTTAACAAAAGTTGATTCTCAACAGCACTGGTAACTGCACACATAAATGCAGAATTGTGCATACAAATTTTTCTGTAGATATACAGTACTGATGTGTTTTTAACACAGTACACTTAGGGACCTTCATATTCAGTTTTTATTTTATCTTTTTCCTGGGAATTTATCAGTGGGTTTTTATTTATTTATTTTTATAACAAACAAAAAGGTCCCCAACACCTCCAAGGGGAGGCTGTTCCATGTACCCACTACTCTCTGAAAAGGTCAAGTGCTGGTCTTGAGTGAACATATTTCTTGTATGTATGCAACTCCAACATGTAAAGTATTCAGTATTCCTGGTAGTGAATACTTTATTTATTTATGATTTACTTCTCAAATTTAGAACACACTTTTCCAACTGCCCAAGGCAAGATACAACACATAAAAATAACACCATAAAAGAAACATAAAAATTAGAACCGCAGTCAAATTTCAAGCCATGTACTTGAAGCAATGACTAAAATGATAAATAAATAAGAACTAAAATATAGCACAAGTTTAAAACCCTGGGAAAAAAAATAAACAAGAAGTTGACAGCACAAATCATTTAAGGTATAACCAGAAAGGTATTACAGAAACTGGAGCCATAAAAATTAGAGTGATGATTCCATTATGTAGGAAGAATACACAGATAGCATTTTTATTAACGCACAGAGGATGTAAGTACATTAATTATAGAAATGCAGGTTCATTTATTAACATTTGTGTATAGTGCTTGTGTAGCTATATATATGGCTGTATACACAAATTAGCAGCCAGACAGGATCAGTGTTTTCTAAAAGTGCATAAACAATAAGCAAAAATAAAAAAGAGAACACCATCAAATTATAAATTATACATTTTTAAAGGATGAAAAGCCAGTTCATCACCAGTTCATAGCCAACTTATAGCCTCTTGGCAAAATCATTGACTACAGTTATGCTGAAATGGCTTACAAAAAATGTTATAATCATTACTGGCAAAAACATCCAAAATGTTCGTAAGTGTCCCACAACCTGTGCTTTCAAAGTGCTTATTTTAAAGCAATAAACTTCAATTGCTACAATGAAACAAAATGTTTTTCTTAAATGTTTTTGACGCCACAATCTTATACAAAGAAACAGTCTTATCCCAATAGGACTCCTTTCATGAAGACAAAAGAGCAAAAAAATTCAAAGCAAAAAAATTAGGCATATCTCCCTATGTCACAGGCCAACTTCATCATACTGCGGGCCATCTCATAAGAAACCAGAAACTAAATATACTTCAAAACCTTCCTGCCCATCTGACGGCAAATAGCTAAGCACTGATGTCTACAAAATTAAAAGGCAAATACTAGGTAAGAATAACTAACTTCAAAAAATGTATATAAGAGATAATATTATACAAAACACCCCATTATTTACTAGTAACAACATTTACACATCCAACTTTGTACCATTTTCCAGGACATTTTGATAGTGAGACAAAACAAATAGTATATCCTATCATCTGTCCATGTCAGAAAATATATGTAGGCTACACTAAACATGTCATCAAATCTTGCATAATCCAACATAAGAGCTGCATTTGGATGAATAAATTAGAACTTAAACATTGGAAGGAATATCATGATTTACAGCAACTATGATTTTTTTGTAGTACAGAAACTCCTATTTAAGGTCAGGGGGAAATGTGTCCTTGCATTTAGAGCAATGGTAGCAATTTTTTAATTTGACTGGCAAACAGTTCAGCCTAATGACCTTAATCAGACCATAGAATGGGAAGCTTTGTTGTAGATTGGATGAAAAGGGTATTTTCTATAATATATCTCATTTACATTTTTTGAAGTTAGTAAATTCCCTACCTAGTATTTGCCTTTAATTTTGTAAGCAACAATGATTGGCTATTTCTTGTCAGATGGGCGGGAGGTTTTTGGAGAATATTTAGTTTATGGTGTCTTATGAGCGGGCCAGTGTATGATGAAGAAGTTGGCCTATGACATATGCTTAATTCTTTTTCTTTGCTTTGCTCTTTTTTGTCATCATGAAAGGAGTCCTGTCGGGATAAGTTAGACTTTTCTTTGTATAAGAATATGGCATCATCAAAATTTAAGGAAAATATTTTGTTTTTTTGTAGCAATTGAAGTTTATGAATTTAAAATAAGCATGTTAAAAGCACAGGTTATGGGATACTTATGAACACCTTGGATGTTTTTGCCAGCAATGATTAAATGTTTTTGTCTAAGCCATTTCTGCATAACTATAGTCAATTGTTTTGCCAAGAATCTATGAATTGGTGATGAACTGGTGATGAGCTGCCTTTAAAAATTAATCCTTTAAAAATTAATTTTTAAATTATAATTTGATGGTGTTCTATTTTTTGGTTGCTTGTACACACATACACACATACGTACACAAGAATAGATACATATATATATATATATATATATAGAGAGAGAGATATTTACTTGAGTACTAAGCAGATATATATGATAACTAGTATGAAAACTGATGCTGTGTATCAGTATTTAGCACTTACTAAAAATTCATTTCTCCAAACTCTAATATTATATAAACACTTCATTTCTAAGTTAATCTCTTAATAATGACATTTAGGGCTTCCCTTGGCACCTTACAATAAATATACAATATGAAAAGGGCATACATCAATGACAAATGATTCAGAAAAAACAAAGTTAAATTAATAAAAAGAAACCTAGTTAATTTCTTTACTGTAATATTGGGACGCGATGTTTAGGGATTGCTCACATTTGCCCCACTTATGACCCCCCCCCCTCTCCTTCCCCTCGTGATTAGCGGAGGACTGGAATGTCTCCCTCTTCCCATACCGACCCTTCAGGTCTGCCCACTGCCCTCTTGCCACTTGCTGTTTCATAGCTTAAAGATTCATGATCTACTGCACTTTTCGACTCTACACCCTTTTCAAACCTTTTTTTGGACACTTACATTGAAGTCCATTTAGGTATTTTGCTGCATCTTGTAGGATCTGACAATACTCTAGAAATGTAAGAGCAGTGTTCTGTGGTTTAGATCAATTAACAGAGAACTTACAGTGCATCTATCATTAGTTTTAAAACACATAAAACAGTGACTTTAATTCCTTACAAGTCCATTTTGTATTGATTTAAAGAAATGCCGTCCATTGTTTCTTGACAGTAACTGTGTTTTCTTTCTTGCTCTTCTCACGTATTCAGTTTTCAATCCTTTTGGTTTTCTTTTGTTCCACATTTTAGTGTCCTCATATTCACATTAGGTGGAAAGAAATATTAAATTATGCAAATTGTTGAATTGTGCACTTAATGCAGCTTAATTACATAGTTTGGTTCCAGCAATGTACAATTAATAAGAGAAAATCATGAGGCTCAGCTTAGGATGCATGAAGTTTATAGGATGATATCCAGAACCTTGAAAGGAAATCTTTTAAAGTAGTTATGACTATCACTATTCTTGCCAGATAAAAAAAATTAATGTAAAAGAAATGTAGCACCTATAATTATTTGTACATTTATGGGGCACAGAGAGCAAGTCTGAGAAAGCCGCAGAAAGCATTTTTTTTCCTGCCTATACCATTTATTCTTTTACTTGCTTTTATTTTTGTAAAATAATAAACAGCCAAATATAAATGCTTATTATGCTGATTTTGTTAATAGGATGTATTTATTGGAAGCCCTACAATACTGCATTCCATAACTTGCTGAATTCCTGTGCAAGTTTTGCAAGTTAATTTGAAATCCCATCTGCTTTTTGTTCCATTAAATTGTAGTCCCAGTGAATATTTATAGCAGTGGGTGCACAAGCCCTTATATTATTATAATGTGCACAGTTCACCAGGGAAGTTATTTTCAGAAATTCAAACATGTGGGACACTCTTCAGTAAGGGAGTTTTTTTCTTGAGGCATTAATCCGTAGCGAAAAGAATGATAGTGACAACATAACCAGTTGTTTCAACACACAAGTTTTCAGAATTAATTTTGGCACAGAGTACACAAGAGACAGAATATGCAGACTAGGAGGCTCTGAAGTACTGCCGAAGCTACTGGTGCTAGTGCAGACTAAAACAAGCACAAATATAATTGGTGGATGTGGCAGGTAATCTTCTTAGATATTATTTTAATGCTATATTAAAACTTTATTGGCGGTGAGAATTTTAGCCATGGTCCAGAAGGCAGAGACAGTTGTGATGTGGGGGAAACATGCAGGGGTCATAATGGCTCGACTATCCCCCCTTCACACATGTGCTTGTGATTTTAGATAGTCATCCAGGTTCAAAAAATGGCATTTGTTTTCATGCTCCAGAAAGTTTGTGATCAGCACAAATGCTGCATTCAGAGTAATCAAGCTGACATTAAACAGCTAAATAACACAATAAAGATGCATATTAGGATGGAAAAAACCCTTTAGCAACAGTCCTTTTTGCACTTTCTTCCCTGAAATCTTCTTTGAAATTAGACTTTTTTTTTTTCTCCATACATTGAGATTTCAGCTCCATCTGGCCTCTGGACGTCCTTCGGATGTGCAATTCTCCAAGCTGCGTCCATACCAGACTATTTTACTGGGGGGTTTCAATCAGCACTGTATTTTAGTCATATGATTTTACCCTCTTTGTGTAGAGTGTGCAAACAGTTCAAAGTTGAGCTCAAACCCGTTGTATTTCAGCCTGGTTCAAGCTGGATGAATATAACAAATTTTCTGGAAATCCCCTGTGAATATCATTTCCTCCCCCTATCATAGGCAATGGCCATTCGCTCACAGAAGAGGCTGAAAGCACTAGTATAATAGAAAACAGTCTCTCTTGAAACCCCCGACTCCCACCCTGCTTCACTTGATGGATCAGAGAATCTGTTTTCTAGTCTGGGAAATTCTGAAGTGGATTTGCCAAATTGACGACAGCCACTTTGGATTTTTGTTTTAAGATCTCAAACTGACTTTCATATCTGCTTCAGATTTTCTGATTTTTCTTGAATCAAGTTTGTCGAACCAATTTGTTGAGCCTTAAACATTTTTTCTGGCTTGTTGAGCCTATTTTAAAGGTGTTGATCTCCACTGTGCATATTAAACGGAACTCCCTGAAAATCAGTAGCCGACAGCTACAATCAGTTTAGTGGCGGTTACGGAAGGATTCCACTGGGGTCTAGGACTAGCTAGGTTTAGCCCTGTTCTCTATAACATAGTCCAAGCCTGCTTATTCCCATCACAGAGTTCTTGTTTTAAGCAAAATAAGAATAGGAAAAATGTACCCTTCCTATAACTGACACTATCTATTGCGGTCCTGGCCGCGAGCACCGCAGCCAGGCCCTTACCTCTTGATTCCTGGACCTGCTCCTGCCTCTGGAGGCCTGGCTTGCGGCCTGTTTGGCGGCGTCCCCGCTGGGGCAGCGCCGCCGTGAAGGTTCTGGTGGACGCCCTGTTCCTAGGCGCACGCGCGTGCCATTTGGGCGCCTTTGTAACCCGTTTCCCGCCAGTACTGACTCCGCCCAATTCCTGACGTCAGACGCCACGGCCTTGATAAGCCGGCCGCGGCCATCCAGCCTTTGTCTTGCAACGGGTTAGCATTTTGGTTTCCTGTTGCGTTGCACCCTGGAGTGACCCGCTTGGCTACGTCGCTCCATTCCTGCTACAGTACCTGCTTGGTTCCTGCCTGCCTGCTTGCTACAGTACCTGCTTGGTTCCTACCAGAGTCCTGCTACAGTTCCAGCCTGGTTCCAGTACCCGAGCCCTGCTACAGTTCCTGCCTGGTTCCAGTACCCGAGCCCTGCTACAGTTCCTGCCTGGTTCCAGAACCCGATCCCAGTTACAGTATTTCTACTGTCCTAGTCTGGTTCCAGTTACCTGTCCTGATCCAAAACCCGCCTAAGTCCCAGCGGCTGGGCCCCTACGGGCTCCTCCCGGGGGGGCTTCGGCTTCCAAGGGTGAAGCCACCTAAGTCCCAGCGGTTGGGCTCCTACAGGCTCCTCCCGAGGGAGCACCAGCTTCCAGGGTGAAGAGCATCTACGTCCCGCCTGAACATCTGCCTCCCGGCCCGCTGTTCATCAGAGACATTGTCCATCTCTTCCTAGTCTCCAGCAGGTCGGCCCAAGGGTCCACTAAACTGAGACTCCCACAACACTATCCTTATATCTTTTTAATTCTCCATTTCTTCATATTTTGAGTGCAAGCTTTCTCAGGGAAGGAAACTCACCAATTGTTCCTCTATGAATTGTGTTCAGGCATTTACTGTATCCTTCTATTTACTTCTCTGGTTATCTTGTGCAGTGCTGTGCACACTGTAAGAACAAAATCATAAAAATAACTGTTTTTTATTCAATTACCCCTCACCTTCAGTAACTCTACAAAAGTTCCTGGTGTCAGTAATTTTGAGTACAATGCTAAAAAAAAACAACCTATTGCCTTCCTAATAGACACTATCTCTTCACAAGACGCTTGACTGATGTGGCTGCACAGGGCACCATTTCATTAGGGCCACCACTGGTTAGAGCAGTGGGCTAATATCCAGGGAAACCAGCATTCAAATCCCACTGTCACTCCTTGGGCAAGTCACTTTACCCTCCATTGCCTCAGGTACAAAGTATGAGGTAGATTTTAATAGGTGCACACGCACACAGGGACACAGCAATTTTATAACATGCACACATCGGCAAGGAGGGGGGTAGATTTTTGCTAGTTTTGCATGGTGACACATCGCAGCCTTCCCCATTTCTCTCCCAGTCTGCTCCAATTTAGGAGCGGACTGGGAGGGAATGTCCCTACCCCCTACCCTAGCCTTCCATCCCCTTCCCCTCTCCTACCTTTTTTTTTTTCCTAACTTACTTCAGGGCCCGACCTGAAGTAAGTTGCGCATGCCGGCAGCTGGGACAGCGAGCAATGCTGCTGTCCCGGCCCGCCCAGAACACACCCCCAGGCTCGCCCCTTGCAGGAAGGCCAACACGTATGCACGTACCAGCCTTTACATGCGTGGCCGGGCCTTTCTGAAAATAGGCTCGGTGCGAGCAAGGCCCGGCCACTTACGTAAAGGTCGGATTTTACACGCGGGGGGGATTTAAAATCCGGCTGTTATTTTGTAAGCCCTGTGGGGATAGGGAAATACCTCTAGTACCTGAATGTAATCTGCTTTGATGTACATTTTGAAGTGCTGAAAAGCAGAATATAAAAAATAAATAAAATGTCAGTGGAACACTGCCCTGATCTTTGGATCTCCAGAGGGCATACAAGCCACCATTTTTCCCCATCCGCATAGGGCACCACCAGCTAAAGCCAGCTCTGACAAATACCAGCTGTTAGTGCAGGTTATTTACTGCATATGGTCAGACCTAGTTCATTGATACTGGGTTTATCTGCATTGGAACTCATTGTCACATTTGCAATATGTCATTTCAGTAGCTGTATTGTCATGCATAATGGATTAGCATTTTAATGTCTGGAAGAGGTCTATCATCCTGATATATCACTGCATTCCTCTAATTATAATCAATCTTATAGAATTGTATATATTTTTAATGGAGTAATCTAACATTTCCTTTTATTCAAAATAAACAAAAGAAAATGTGATTAGGAATGGATTGTTGGCTGGGCTGTATTTATGCATATAGTTTTTTAAACTGAATGGTTGCAAATCACATTGGGCTAGTTGGATAAAGCTATTTTATACAATTTCATTATGTATCTGATTTTAACAAATTGTAATCTTCAATTTATTTATAACAAATTATAATATATTACAAGAATTTTGTCGGCTACACAGTCACAAAATTGTTCTTACCTCAAATCTATCAGTGTTTTTTTAATCTCTAAACACCCCTCTTTTGTAGCACATCACATTCTTAACTAATAGCAGTAGAATAAAACATTTCGTTTCTTATTATTGGCTTGATAAAAAGTAAAAGATATGCAGGCCATATCTGCCTTGTTATCCATTATTTTAGAACAGAGAAAACATATCTAATAGAAACCATGCCAAAATATCCACCCACTCATAGCCGAATCATCTGCTGCTATGCAGGATTTTGCAAGTGCAAAATTACATTGTCTGTGATTTTAAAGGTTAAAGTGTTATGTCAATACATATAGCCTTATGCTTGAGATGGCATCAGAAGTTTTTAATAAATGCATTATCTATAACTCTCTTCAATCTGGAGATTTTCTAGTGAAGGGTCAGGCTGGAAAAAAATAGCTCTCGAAAGGAAATGAATGCTAATTTCCCTACTTAATGCACTTATGGTTGTCTGTTTTCACATCCTGTATTGGAAAATGCTAACATTTCAAGGTTAAAAAGTGCTGGTCTTCATGCAAATTACCTTGACGGTGAAGGTAGAAAGATTCATGAATAGATTCAGCTTTGTGAAGCTTGGCTTATAGTCATTAACATTAAGCAAGGCAACCGCTAATCAATACCTAACATTTGCAAGTGTCATTACCTCTATAATTAAATGCTAAAATTTTGTATAGTAGATAATAGTTCTAACATTCACCATAAAACTACTGTATACATTTATGATGAACTGTAGCCAGCTTTACTACAGAAGTTCTTGGAAGGGAACAGCTGTTGAAAACCCTCAAAGCTTAGAAAAGATGATTAAATTCCTTTTGTAACCTGACTGTATAATGTAGAGTAATTCTGAAGTCTCATTCCTTATAAAAAGTTGGTTTCAAAAACCTGCTAATTTTAATGTGTGGTAAGCAGGCTTCCCAGGAGAATACAATGAAGTACATTGAACTGACCTAATTATTCTGCTTGACAATCCAGTTTAATGTAAAGTGAACAAACTCAATAGTCATGTATTAATAATGTTAACATAATGCAAATTGTGTTGTTAAAAATCATGAAGAAATAATAGAAACAAAACAGTAGGGATATGCAGCCCAAACATTTTTGGTCCAGTCAGTTTTTGGTTTCAGAATTTCTTTTTTTTAATTTTCATTTAATGATATTTTTTTCATTTGATTAATTTCCTGAACCCCCCCAAAAAATTAAGCACAAAGCAAACATACAAAAAAAATACCAAATCCAACCACCCAAGGCCCTCCAACCCCACTTCTGCCCTGTAAAATCCAACCTGGGGCCTGGGCCTGGCTGGCTGGCTGGCTGGGCCTCTCCAGGCTCAGCTAAGGCCTAATCAGGCACCTCCTGACCCCTGTAAATATGTGGTGGGAGCAGGAATCACCTTCCCTGGTCCCAATTTACTCCCATATGTCTGGTCCAGTTAAAAAGAATGATAAGGGCAGGAACATAGACTACAATCTCCTATGCTGGCACTTGAATCTTTAAAAATGGTGCTGACTATCTGAGGACAACGCCAAAGTAATCACTTTGGGTGATCTTCGGGGATGTGGTTAATAAGAATTTTTAAATAAATAAATAGTCACTTTGCTGCCTACCTCTGCTGTAGCCAGCATCATTATGGTGGCCTCATTTATTTCATTTTTCGCACTTATTACAAACAAATCCACATCCCTAGAAAGCGGTGACATTTTAAATTGAATTTGAAATATGATTGTTTTTGGATGGCACCAAAATCTCTATTTCAGCAACATTAATTGTTGGGACAGACAATTTCATTGCAATGAAGAGGCAGGTGATAGGGATGTGCATTCATTTGAAACAAATGGGTGCAAAGGGACGAATGAGCCCATTTTTTAAAATTTTCATGTTTTTTTCAATTTTGGCAAATTGTGCACACAGGGGCAGATTTTAAAAGGGTTACACGCGTAATATACGCGCGTAACCCTTTTAAATCCCTCCTGCTCGCACTGAGCCTATTTTGCATAGGCTCAGAGACGTGCGCAAGCCCCGGGACGCGCGTATGTCCTGGGGCTTGAAAAAAGGGGTAGGGAGTGGGCATGGCCAGAGGCCTCCAAAGGCTCGCTAGGCTGGGGGATTGCGCATCGGCACTTGGCCGGCAGGCGCAACTTAAATAATAAAGGTAGAGGGGGATTTAGGTAGGGCTGGGGGGCAGGTTAGATAGGGGAAGGGAGGGGAAGGTGGGGGTGAAAGGAAAGTTCCCTCCGAGGACGGAGGGAACGGGGAAAGCCATCGGGGCTCCCCTAGGTCTCGGCGCGCGCAAGGTGCACAAGTGTGCATATCCTTGTGCGCGCCGACCACGGATTTTATAACATGTGCGCGGCTGCGAGCGCATGTTATAAAATCGGGCGTAGATTTGTGCGCGCCGGGATATGGCATAGCCAGAACTGAATTTTTTGGAGGGCCTACGGACAACATGGGTGGGCAGTAGGCATATAGTACTAGCTGTACTCTTATTGATAAATAATACCTTAGAATGCAACTGACAATGGATTTCTTTGTAGTCTGCAACAGCCATCATGCATCATGAGTGATGCATCATATAAAAAGTAAACAAAAAACACTTCATAGAAACATTGGATCCAATCACATAATAAAACGAATATCAGTGAATTCTTTTATGAATCCTGTTTCTAAAAATGTAGAATATATCATGATTACAATAAAACAGCAATAATCATAAGAATTTAAGATTTGCAATGGGTGCAGAGCAGAACTAGGATTATTCATATTATAACCCAACATGCAAAAAAAAATAAATATTCAGATTCTGGTGTCACCTCAGTAACAGCAAAACAAACTTCCTCCACTGCCAAGTACTTTGTGAAATAATGCAAACCCCTACAAAAATATAATTAAAAACCATCTAGAACCTTGCCATACCATATCATAACAGCAGTAACTCTCAGGACACCATCAGCAGCAATCTTATGTAAGAAAAGGCAGCAAGGTAAACATTACACAAGGCCCTTGAACATTAATACACCACCTACTGGGCAAACAAGCCAGACTGCTACAAATCCCTACAGAGAAACTATACACTAGCTGAAATGCTGTATCTCTGTTACACATGCGTAACACAGACAGAATAAGAAATTATAAATTAGCTAATTCCCTAAATACAGAATAAGAAACTATAAATTTGAAACAGAAACATGCAGACAAGATTGAAATGGAAAACCCAAGAAACCAGACGCTGTGAATAGTGGAATACTAAAGAAAATGTAAAATACAAATATATAAGAAATGCACAAAGATGGCATATTTCAATTGCTGAAAGTCAAAATAATTTTTTTTTTACCTTCGTTGTATAATTTCATTTTTCTAATAAGCTGGTCATAGTCTCTTTTTTCCCCTTGTCTGCCTTTTTCTAATTCCTTTTTCAAGGTTTCTTTTATTCTTTCTGTTTCTTCTCACTTCTCCTGTCTTCTTTCCTTCCTCCCTCATACAGACTTCCACTCCCACACATTCTCTCTTACCCAGGCTCCCACTCTCACATACTCTCTCCCACATGCAGATTCCCACTCCCACACATATACAGGCTCTCACTCTTACATGCTTTCTCTCACATGCAGGCTCCCAGTCCTACATGCTTGCTCTCTCTCACATCCACAGGATGTCATGCCCACTTACTCTTTCTCTCTCTCACACCCACACAGGTTCTCAACGCCACATGCTCTCTGTCTCAAAAACACATACAGACTCATTCCCACATGCTTTCTCTCTCAACACACATGACATACAGGCTTCTCACTCTCATGCTTTCTCTCTCTCTCTCTCACACACACACACACATATACACACACACACAAACATGCACACAGGCTTCCCACTCCCATAATCTGTCTCATGCATACACACACACACACATAGGCTTCTCACTCCCATGCTCTCTCTGTCATGCATACACACACACACACACACACACACACACACACACACACACGCTTCTCACTCCTACACACTCTAACAGGGCTCTCCCTCTCTCCTGGGCCTCCTTGCTGCAATAGGCCTCTTCTCGAACCATGCGGGATGAACTCCATGACAGCCCTGTGTCAGGCCTCCTCTTTTCAGGCCACATGGGATGAGCTTCGTGACAGCCCTGCATCAGGCCTCTTTTTCTCAGTCCATGTGGGTTAAACTCTGCAACGGCCCTGCGTCAGGCCTTCTCTTCTCGGGCTGCACAGGATGAGCTCTGAGAGGGCCCTGCATCGGGCCTCTTCTAGGGCCAAGTGGGATGACTGCCGCGACAGCCCTGCATCGGGCCTCTTCTTCGGCTGTGTGGGATAAGCTCTATAACGGCTCAGCGCTGGGCACCGCTGATTGGGTGGGCCTGAGCGCAAAGTGGGTGGGCTACTGCCCACCCAGGCCCACCTGTGGCTATGCCATGTTTCTGGATCCTTATTTCCTTCTAGTTTAGCCAATTATTGTGCTGTTGATATGTTCAGCTTGATGCAAAGTTTTTTTTGTCTTGGGTGTTGGAATGGTAACAATTAGCAGGTGAATCTGACGGGCTTTCTTTTGTGATTCACTGAACCCTCAGAGAATGCTTGCAGTTCTTGGATGTGGCCAGGAAGGCCACAGAAGGCATCTAGAACTCCAGCCTATATCATTCAGGGCTTGTTGTGGACAAATTATGGGGATTCCCGAAAGTCTAATATTTAGACACCTGGGAGTCTTGTCTTGAAGTAATACCAGCTTGGAAGGAGTGGGGCAGAAGGCAACATTCTTTCAAAAACCTTAAGAGAGTGAAAATAATAGGCTTCAACACTGTACCTTTCTGTTTAACAAAATATGAAGGAAATAAGTACTTGCATAACATTTTAATACATGATGACTAATTTTCAGAGGACTACAAATGACTGGTGTTTGCATGCCCAATGTATATGCATACTTTAACCCACATTTTCAAAGTGGACTTGTATGCATAAGTCCACTTTGAAAATTCCCAGGTGTGTGAGGAAACAGTGGCAACATACGTGTGTACACATTTGCACCTGCTCTGGAGCAGGTGTGTGTATACAGATTTATGCTCAGACTTCTGGGTTCCCCCCGCCCCAACTCTGTCCTCCAGAAAGAACACATGAAATTCTTTTTGCATATACCCTTTATATGCCCACAACCACCTGGGCATTTTTCAAAAGGCCATTTGCATGCATTAAATGTTAGGTTTTAAGCATGTAAATAGCTCTGAATATTTCCCCCCAAAGCTATTTAAAATGTAGACATGTGGAATTTGTTGATTATCAATGTATTTGTTTAGTTAGCACCCGCCCCCACCCCCCACCCCCCCACTCCCCATGGGAGAATTCATTGTCTCATAGACCTTTCTCTTATCAAGAAATGGGAACAGGGGGAAGGGGGAAGAAGGGTCTAAAAGAGGTTGATTTAAGATGCCATGTTAAGCAGTAGCTTTTCTTCAGAAATGGTTCCATAGTTTAGTTACCAGAACAACAGCTTCATTACATTTTTTAAAGCATCCCAGTGTAGCTCAGTAGAATGGGAAAAAAGAAATCAGAATTTAATATATGCAGGGCAAGCACTCTGATTTACAAAACTTCAAATCTGCTAAGTTTACCATTACTGCACAAAGAGCACCTAACTTTATTCATAGGTTGTTTTTTCTTTTTGTTTTAAAATGCTACTGGGATTTTTAAAAAAGAAGGCAAAAGTCTGAAATGCAGTATGAGCATTTGGTACAATGCTGTCCTCTGTGCTTCTTGCATTATACTTTAATTTAATTTACAGATTTAAATTTTGCTTTTTCAGGTACACATCATTAGAAGGCAGATCACAACAGGCTTTAAACATAAGAAAATTATAAAACAATGCACAACTATATATTATGTTATGGAGTCTCAATTTAGTGGACCCTTGGGCCGACCTGCAGGAGACTGGGATAGGTGTTCAATGTCTCTAGTATGTGGCAGGCCGGGAGGCAGATGTTCAGGCAGGACGTAGAGGTGCTCTTCACCCTGGAAGCTGGTGCTCCCCTGGGAGGAGCCCGTAGGAGCCCAGCCGCTGGGACTTAGGCGGCTTCACCCTTGGAATCCGAAGGCCCCCCGGGAGGAGCCCATAGGAGCCTGGCCGCTGGGACTTAGGTGGGTTGATGATCAGGACTGAGAACTGGAACCAGACTAGAACAGTAGACAGGAACTGTAACAAGACTCGGGTACTGGAACCAGGCAGGAACTGTAGCAGGACTCGAGTACTGGAACCAGGCAGGAACTGTAGCAGGACTCGGGTACTGGAACCTAGAGATGTGAATCGGAACCGGAATCTGATCGGTTCCGGTTCCGATTCAAATCTTAAAATTTTTATCGTCCGGCCTGATTGGGTTTTTGTTTATCGGCTGCGCACGATCCAATAAACAAAAAACCCACCCCGACCCTTAAAAACCGACCCCTTAGCTTTCCCCACCCTCCCAACCCCCCAAAAAACATTTTAAAATTACCTGGTGGTCCAGTGGGGGTGCGGGAGCAATCTCCCGCTGTCAGGCCATCGACTGCGCTAATAAAAATGGCACCAATGGCCCTTTGCCCTTACCATGTGACAGGGTATCCGTGCCATGGCCTGCCCGAACATCCATTTTTAAAGATGGCGCCGGCCATCCAGTGCTCCTACCATGTGACAGGGGCCGGCCAATGGCACGGATACCCTGTCACATGGTAAGGGCAAAGGGCCATTGGTGCCATTTTTATTAGTGGCAGTCGATGGCCTGAGAGCGGGAGATCGCTCCCCGTGCCCTCACTGGACCACCAGGTAATTTTAAAATGTTTTTTGGGGGGGGGTCGGGAGGGTGGGGGAAGCTAAGGGGATGATTTTTAAAGGGTCGGTGTTTTTTTTTTTTATCGGGCCATCGGCGCCATTTTTATTAGTGGCATCAAAATGGCGCCGATGGCCTGAGAATGGGAGATCGGTCCCGGGGCTTCCACTGGACCACCAGGTACTTGTAAAATGTTTTGGGGAGGTTCGGGAGGGTGGGGGAAGGTAAGGGTTTAGTTTTAAAGGGTCGGGGTGGGTTTAGGGGCTGTTTTGATGTGCCGGTTTTCCCGCCCTCCCCCCAAATCCCCGATTTATGATTTTTCACGATAAATTGGGGGAATTTCTATTGTATCGCGCTCTCTTAACGATTTTTGACGATTTAAAAAATATCGGACGATTTTTTAAATCATCAAAAAATGATTCACATCCCTACTGGAACCAGGCTGGAACTGTAGCAAGACTTGGGTACTGGAACCAGGCAGGAACTGTAGCAGGCAAGCAGGAACGGAGCGAGTACCAAGGCAACTCACTCCGGGGCACGAAGCAACAGGGAGCCAGGAGGTAAACCTGATGCAAGGCAAAGACTGAGTGTCCGTGGCCGGCTTATCAAGGCCGCGACGTCTGACGTCAGGAACTGGGCGGAGTCACCACTGGCGGGAAACGGCCTAGAAAAGCGCCCAAGTGGCGCGCGCACATGCCTAGAAGCAGGGCATCCATGGGAGTCTTCCCGGTGGTGCAGCCCCCGCAGGGATGCTGCCGAACAGGCCGCAAACCAGGCCTCCAGAAGCGGGAACAGGTCCAGGAGCACGGAGGTAAGGGTCTGGTCGCGGCGCTCGCGGCCAGAACCGTAACATATTACATCAACAATAACATCATTACAAAATTAAAATGGCATAAAATCATAAGAACTTACATTATAAAATACACTTGATCCTATCCTCAGTCTTAAAATACACTTAATCCCTGTTAACAGGACATCAGGCCTTACCCCATATTGATCTACATAGATCAAAGCATTCCCTCTAATAAAAATAAACCAACCCACATCTCCAATTTCATGTGTTATGGGGATACCATAAGGACCAGATTTTCAAAATACATTAAAGCTCCCTCTTAAGCAAGTCTTTAATTTCTGCCTAAACAGAGGATAATCTTTTCTTGTTTTAATCAAATGCACTATTTTTATAAAGGATATTTCCAGATTTAAGCCTTGACTACTTGGCTACTTTGTTAACTTGTGACAGAAGTAATACATAATATGGTAAATGGCGTGCATGAAGCAGTCAGCCTATAGGATGCCAGTTTTATCATCAGTAAAAATGTCTATTAATATGATATAATGGCATCATGTACAAACAGCTCAACAGGCACAGATTCTGTACTGCTGTCAGGAAATGATAGTCATTTAGCTTCAAGAACGGCACAACTGAAGTTTGAATATTCTTTCAGTTCAACTCTGACTAATAGTGAGAAAATGATATAATCTAATTTTTCAGATCCAGGTCAAGTGATAATTTTTAGTGATTGGCTGTGTGCTAGTACCTGTAGGTATTTATGCCTTTTTTCAAATAGTACTCCTCTCTCTCAATCTCTCTCTCTCTCTCTCTTTCTTTCATGAAAACCTGCTAAAAACTATAGACTGCATCAAGTTAAATTAGCATAGAACACCAAGATTATATCCTCTGACCTGACATTTTAAAGAATTATATAACAATATATCTCAAAGCAGTCATCCAAATGCCCTTCAAATGAAAGTCAGTATATTAGGAAAGCCAAATCATTTTTTTTTGCATTTATGAATTTGGTTGCGGGAAGAAAGAACAGAGATTTTAAATCATTGAAAAGGCGCTGTGTGCAAAGCAGACTAATATGTATTTTTTTTCCAAACTGAACAAAAACAAATCTTCACGTGATTTGCAAAGCTGTGAATTTATCCCAGCCACTTGAACACTTGTTTACGATGTGTATCATTCCTAACTTCCAACAAGTGAACATGCTAAGCAAACTGTGCACTGCTAAGAAAAGGGAGAGGCAGAACGCAGGGTTAACCTGCCAAAAATAGTTTAATCCAATGATTATTTCTCTCCTGTCTCATCCTATAATCTGAGATGTTGCTTTCCTTTACATCCATTCATTCATCAGGACCCTTCAGTGGACAGAGCTGGTTTTATTCACCATCTAGGAAAAGCAGAAACTGTAAATTTACAGTGATTTAAGGGCTCTGATACATAACCAAGGTATAAATCTTAAATTCAGCAACAAACAGTTTATATGTCCACATGAAGACTTCTATTTACTAACTCTTTTCCCTTCATGTTGTGCTAATGGAAAAAAAAAAAAAAAAGCATAGTGGTTGATAGTCGGAAGATCTAGGCATCTAATATGAAGAGTTTATGCACCTAGAACTGCACAAATGAATTTTTCCTTCTGCTGGCCAGCCTCTTAGTATAATAATTAAGTCCCTAAGAACAAGAAACTTTGCATATGGATGCATTTAAAACAGCCACAATGCCTAAAGACTGGAAAATGGTCAGTGTGACGCTGATTTTTAAAAAGGGCTCCAGGGATTATTGGGGAAGCTATAGACCAGTGAACTTGATACTGGTGTCAGCAAAATGGTAGAAGCCATTCTTAAATACAAAATCATTGGCAATACAGATAGACCTGGCTTAATAGGGAAGAGTCAACTTGGTTTTAGCAAAGTGAAGTCTGGCCTTACCAATCTTTAAGATTTCTTTGAAGGTATAAATAAAAATGTAGATAAAGGTGAACCAGTTGATAAAACAGGAAACAGAGCTTAGGACTAAATGGTCAGTTTTACAAATGGAGATAGGTCATTAAGGGGCGGATTTTAAAAGGGTTACACGCGTAACCGCTCCTGCATGTACTGAGCCTATTTTGCATAGGCCCGATGATGCATGCAAAGCCCCGGGACGTGCGTATGTCCCAGGGCTTTGTGAAAGGGGCGGGGCGGGGGTGCAGTGGGAGTGGGAGCAGGACCGGGACCGAGGCCTCTGGCACAGCTCTATCATGATGAAAGACTATACAGGTTAGGGTTCTTTAGCTTGGAAAAGAGGCAGCTAAGAGAGGATATGATAGTTTATAAAATCATGAGTGGGTGGGACAGGTAAATAAAGGAAGGTTGTTTACTCTTTCAAAAATTACTAAACAAGGGAAGACGCCATGTAATTAATAACCAGTAGATTTAAAACAAACCACTGAAAGTACTTTTTCACTCTGTGGACAAGCTGTGTAATCTGTTGCCAGAAGATGTTCTCAAGGCGTTTAGTATAGCAGGGTTTAAAAGAGATTTGGACAAGTTCCTGGAGGAAAAGTACATTACACAGTGTTAGCCAAACTAAAGAAACTATCGCTATCCCTGGGAGTGAGTAACAGGAAATAGAGCCTCCTCATGGGTTCTGCTAGGTATTTGGCACTTGGGATGATGGGCTGTATGGACTTTAGTCTGACCCAATATGTTCTTATGGTTTTCTCTCTTTCCTTCCTCTCCCTTCTCTAATATTTAGATTCAGGAAACTTTATTGTCATAACAAAATTTGTACATGTGTTGCCAAAGTTAATATATAAATAGCCTGATATTCAGCGCTATTTAGACAGATAAGTAGTGACTTGTCCAGCTAAGTGGCAGCCGATGAATATCTGGCTACAGTTAGCGGTCTCCACTTAGCCAGATAAGTTACTTATCCAGTTAAGTAATTAGCTGGATATCCAGTGGGCAGGCAATGGGCGGATTGGGGCAATACTGTTTAGCCAGTTAACTTAGTTGGATAAGTAGCAATATTCATATTTATCCAGTTAAGTTGACTGGATAAGTTAGACCTGTCATAGAGCAGGTCTGTCTTGAGGCCTCATTCACTATGGGGTAGATCTTCAAAAAATACGCGATCGTGTACTTTTGTTCGCGCACCAGGCGCGAACAAAAGTACGCTGGATTTTATAAGATACGCGCGTAGCCGCGCGTATCTTATAAAATCCGGGGTCGGCGTGCGCAAGGGGATGCACATTTGTGCAACCTGCGCGTGCCGAGCCCAGCACGCGCTGCCTGTTCCCTCCGAGGCCGCTCCGATTTCGGAGCGGCCTCGGAGAGAACTTTCCTTTGCCCTCCCCCCACCTTCCCCTCCCTTCCCCTACCTAACCCCCCCCTACCTTTGTCGGCAAAGTTACGCCTGCTGAAAGCAGGCATAACTTTGCGCGCGCCGGCCTGCAGCCCTGCTCCGTCCTTCGGTCCCGGGGGCTGGTCCGGAGGTCTCGACCACGCCCCCGGGCCAGCGCCACACCCCCGAAACGCCACGGCACGCCCCCAAAATGCCGTGTCGTTTTGGGAACGCCCCCCGGACACACCACCTCCCGCCCCTTTTCGAAAGCCCCGGGACTTACGCGCATCCCGGGGCTTTACGCGCACCGGCGGCCTATGCAAAATAGGCGCGTCGGCGCGCGAGGGCCCTGCGCGCGTAAATCCGGAAGGATTTATGCGCGCGGGCCTTTTAAAATCCGCCCCTAAGCATTTTTCCCATAGACACAGAATGGGAGAAAAGCCTTAGTGAATCAGGACCTTAGCCAGATATAAAATTACAAAGTACAGAAAAGTTAATAATAATTGTTGCGTCCGTCGGTCTCAGACGGCTTTGACCTCTGTGCTTCACCTTTCTCTCTGCTCTCCCCGCTAGCCTTGGGAAGATGGCTACCACCGCGTCTGCATGTCGCTCTCTCCGGCGTCCCCGGAATGGCAATGGCAATGGCAAGGCAATCTGCCATGTTTCTCTTAAGGGCCTCTAGGGTGTGCTCGCGCATGCCACCTATGTCTTTATCCACGTCGTGGCGGGAACCTCGGGGGCAGCTCCCTCGAGTGACGTCACGCCATCCGGGTATTTAGTCTGCCCTTCGTTTGCTAACAAATCGAGTTAGCAAGGATTGGACTTGTCCGGTCTAAGCTACTCTGCCACTTCCCTGCTGCTGCTGGAAGCTCTCTCTGCCCTTTGGGGTAATTCTCTAACCTGGGTACCTGCTCCTCGGGGGCCCTTTGCTTTCTTTCAGGTGCCTATCAGGGATCAGGTGCTCCTCGATGAACTGCTCTCCCTGCCTCGGTGCCTGTATTCAACTACTTCTGCCTGCTGGGATCTCCATCTATACAGCTACCAACTTAGTGAGTAATCTAACTTTGTCAGTCTGTCTCATCTACAGATCAGAACTGGGAACCTGCATCCTGCACTCCCTATACTATCATTGCGAGATGGGTCTTCTCTGCCGAGGGCCTCTGGACTGCTACCTCTGGATCACCTCACTACTGCCTCCTCTGGTGGTATCATTCTACTGTATAATAAAAGACAAATCTCTGTGTTTACATGTCTAGAGTCTAGCCTAGTACTGTGGATCCTCACAGGGCTCCTCCCCATGGGAGTGGTCATTGCCACAGTACCCAAGAATCCACTCCAACACCTCAAAACCATAAGAGATTGCTAACTCCATGGATTCGGCTCAGCTCATTGCATTGCAGGCCATTCCAGGCCTGGCCCAGCGAATCTCCGAACAACAGAACTCGCTGGATAACTTGACTACTGCCTTTAACCAGTTGCATGCACAGATGAATACACCAATCACCACAAGTAAAGAAGTTACACCGCCAGAAGTGACAGTCAAGACAACTGTACCTCTATCTGCTCCAACACACTTCTCAGGGGAAGTTTGGAAATGTAGAGGATTTATCAATCAATGTTGCATGCACATTTTTCTGCAGCCTAATCATTTCCCTACAGCTTATGCCAAGACCACCTATATCTTGTCTTATCTGGACGGAAGAGCATTGGTTTGGGCCTCTCCGCTGTGGGAGCGCAATAACCCTATCCTGCATGATCTTGCTGGGTTCCTTGAACTATTCAGATCAGTATTTGATGACCCTGCCTGGTACACGGCAGCAGGATCTACGTTGGTTCATCTGAAACAAGGTAATAAACCTTTGCCAGACTTCGCATAGAATTCAAGATGTTGGCGTCAGAATTATATTGGGACTCTAAATGCCTGAAGACCCTATTCTTTGAAGGACTGAACTCCCGATTGAAAGCTGAGCTGGTAGCTCGAGAGATGCCTGAGACCTTAGCAGAACTAATGGCAACAAGAATTGATCACCGACTTTGTGACAAGGTTCAAGAGGCCAAGAGTCCCAGAAGACCACTTCAGAAAGATACTTAAGTCTACACCCAGGCCTATTCCCTCAGTTCCAGTTGCTGGTGAAGAAGAGCCAATGCAATTAGGCCGCAGTCACTTGACTTCAAAAAAGAGAAGAACGTGAAAGAGGTTGGGAATATGCATGTATTGTGGACAAGCTGGTCATGCTGTACAATCATGCCCTATATGTCCGGGAAACTGGCAGACCTAAGTCTTGTGGGAGAACTCTTCTTAGGTCTAACTGCACCCTCTCCTCCACTCTCTCTTCCTGTATCCTTAATCTGTGGACCTCTAGAATACCATACCCTTACCTTAGTGGACTCTGGGGCAGGAGGCAATTTCATATTTAGACGTCTTGGGGGTCAGGAGGGTCCCCCAAGACTTGCCAAAAGTCCCTGGTGATCCAGCGGGGGTCCGGGAGCGATTTCCTGCACTCGGGCCGCCAGCTGCCAGTAATCAAAATGGTGCCAATAGCCTTTGCCCTTACTATGTCACAGGGGCTGGCCAGTGCCATCTTGTGCTCCTACCATGTGACAGGGGCTGACCAATGGCACCGGTAGCCCCTGTGACATAATAAGGTCAAAGGTATCGGCGCCATTTTGAATACCTTCAGCCGAGGGCGTGAGTGCAGGAGATGGCTCCCGGACCCCCCACTGGACCACCAGGGAGTTTTGGTAAGTCTTGGGGAAGTCAGGAGGGTGGGGGGTTGTAGTTAATTCAATTTTAGCCAGGAAACGAATAAGAATGAACGCATTAACGTATCGGGGGCCCCCCTTGCCGAATGCAATGTATCTCCCCCCCCCCCGATGAATACAAATTCCGAATACAATGTATGGTGTCCTTCTGCACATCCCTACCTGCCGGCGCAGGCTTCTTCTTTGTGGGGAAGAAGGACGGAACATTATGTCCATGCATTGACTACAGAGGTCTAAATGAGATCACTGTAAAGGACCACTATCCCTTACTACTCATCTTGGAGCTATTCAGTAGACTACAGGGAGCCAAGATATTCTCCAAGCTTGATCTCAACGGAGCCTATAACCTCGTTCGTATCTGCTCTGGCGATGAATGGAAGATGGTTTTTATACCCTGGATGGGCACTTTGAATACCTGGTGATGCCCTTTGGCCTGTGCAACGCCCCAGCTGTCTTCCAAAACATGATGAATGACATTCTGCATGATCTACTCTACCAATGTGTCATTGTGCACTTGGACGACATCTTGATATTTTCCCAGGACCTGAATACCCACCAGGAAGATGTCAAAAGAGTGCTGTAGAGACTCCGTAAGAACCGTTTATATGCCAAGTTGTCTAAATGCGAATTCTACAATGAATCTGTGCCCTTCTTAGGGTACATTGTTTCTAACCAAGGCTTCCAGATGGACCCTCAGAAGTTTGAGTGCATTAAAAAAATGGACACAACCCACCGGTCTAAAGGCTCTTAGATGATGTCTGGGATTTACCAACTACTACAGAACATTCATCACTAACTGTTCCACTAACAGCAATGACCAAGAAAGGTGCCAACGTCACCAATTGGTCTACGGAAGCTGTGACAGCATTTCGGAAGATGAAAGACACCTTCTTGAGTAAGCCATGCCTCCGCCATCCGGACCCAACATGGCTTTTTATTGTGGAAGTCGATGCCTTGGATGTAGGCGAAGGGGCCGTGCTAAGCCAGACCAGTGACTCTAAGATCTTGCACCCATGTTCTTTTTTCTCCTGACACTTCTCACCAGTGGAGAAGAACTACGGCATTGGGGATAAAGAACTACTGGCAATAAAGATGGCATTCGAATAGCGGCACCCCTGGCTTGAAGGTGCACAACATCAGATCACTGTTTTCACTGATCACAAAAATCTCCATCACGCTCAATGCCTAAACCATAGACAGGCGAGATGGTCCCTGTTTTTCAACAGATTTGACTTTGTGCTGAAATATCGCCCTGGAGATAAGAACGTCAGAGCAGATGCCCTATCTCGCTCATTTCTCTCTGAAGACATACCTGATGAACCCCAGCATATCATCGACCCGAAGAGAGTTATCCTGTCAGCTACACATCTGATACCTCCGGGTAAGACCATTGTACCCTGCAATCTAAGAAAGAAATTGTTAGCATGGGCTCACGATTCAAAACTGGCTGGACATCCTGGTCAAAGAAGAAATCTGGCTAAACTTCAAAAGTACTACTGATGGCCCACCATGAAGGAAGACATATTCGCCTATGTTGCTTCTTGTTCCAATTGTGCCAGACAGAAACCTCCGCCCGGACGTCCTTGGGGTCTGCTTCATCCCTTACTAGTACCAGATGAGCCCTGGACTCACATTGCTACAGACTTTGTAGTAGACTTACCACTTTCTGGAGGTAACAATACCATCTGGGTTACAGTGGATCGTTTCTCGAAGATGGCTCACTTCATGGCTCTCCTTAGTTTGCCTTCAGCCATGGAGCTTGCTAAACTTTTCATCACCCACATCTTTCACCTTCACGGCATGCCAAAACACATCGTCTCTGACAGATGAGCGCAATTTACAGCAAAGTTCTGGAAATTGTGTGAGAAGTTTGACATTACTCTCGACTTCACCTCTGCATACCATCCTCAGTTGAATGGCCAAACTGAGAGAATGAATAGAACACTCAAGCAGTTCCTTTGAGCCTATGTTGGTTCACGTCAAAATGACTGGGCTGAACTGTTGTCCTGGGCTGAATTCACCATTAACTCTCATCCAGCAACATCTACTGGATCAACACCATTTGAAGTGGTCTACGGAAGACTACCCTTACCACCTTTACCCCTTCCACTTTCAGTATCATCCCCAGCAGCTCAATCCACTGCCAATGACATTCAATCACTCTGGAGAAAGCCTAAAGAGATGCTTCAAAAAGCAGGACAACGAGCAAAGAAAGGCTATGATGCTCACCACAGCAAGGCTCCTGAATTCCAGCCTGGTGACAAGGTCTGGCTGTCTACCAAACATCTAAGACTCAAGCTACCATCAGCTTGATTTGCTCCACACTTTGTCGGACCCGTTCCCATCCTCCGACATCTGGGGACACTCACATATAGTCTGAAACTTCCTCCAGCAATGAAGATTCATAATGTGTTCCATGTCTCGCTACTGAAACCGCTTATCCTTAGCGAGCTTTCCACCAAGACACCTGAACCTACACCCTTTGATGCAGAAGAAGACATTGAGTACAAGGTTGATGCCATCCTTCATGTAAGAAAGAGAGGCAGAGTTTGGGAATACCTCCTGTCATGGGAGGGTTATGGACCTGAAGAAAACTCTTGGGAACCTTTGACTAATATCATGGACAAAGAGATTCTTCATCAATTCCACCGACTGCATCCTCAAAAACCAAGACCAGGTAGGGGGTCTGGAGGGAGCCCTTTGAAAGGGGGTACTGTTGCATCCATCGGTCTCAGACGGCTTTAACCTCTGTGCCTCACCTTCCTCTCTGCTAGCCTTGGGAAGATGGCTACCGCCGCGTCTGCATGCCGCTTTCTCCGGCGTCCCCAGAACGGCAATGGCAAGGCAATCTGCCATGTTTCTCCTAAGGGCCTCCTAGGGTGTGTGCATACACACCACCCATGTCTTTATACAAGTCATGGCGGGAACCTCAGGGACGGCCCCTCTGAATGACGTCACACCATCCAGGTATTTAGCCTGCCCTTCATTTGCTAACAAATTGAGTTAGCAAGGATTGGACTTGTCCGGTCTAAGCTCTCTGCTGCTTCCCTACTGCCGCTGGAAGCTCTCTCTGCCCTTCAGGGTAATTCTCTAACCTGGGTACCCGCTCCTTGGGAGCCCTTTGTTTTCTTTCAGGTGCCTATCAGGGATCAGGTACTCACTCCTCAAGGGCCTGCTCTCCCTGCCTCGGTGACTGTATTCAACTACTTCTGCCTGCTGGGATCTCCATCTATACAGCTACCAACTTAGTGAGTAATCTGTCAGTCTGTCTCATCTATAGATCAGCATTGGGAACCTGCATCCTGCACTCTCTATACTATCATTGCGAGACGGGTCTCCTCTGCAAAGGGCCCCTGGACTGCTACCTCTGGATCACCTCACTACTGCCACCTCTGGTGGTATCAATCTGCTATATAATAAAAGACAAATCTCTGTGTTTACGTGTCTAGAGTCTAGCCTAGTACTGTGGATCCTCACGGGGCTCCTCCCCGTGGGAATGGTCAACACCACAGTACCCAAGAAACCACTCCAACACCTCAAAACCATAACAAATAATATGTGTAATTACCAAGTTCTGGTACTGTTCTGTATTGTCCCTGGTTATAACATAAAGTTCTGGTATCCTAATTCTATTTGCCAGGGTATGCAGAGAATAGCCCTCTGTGTCCTGCACCATAAAGTCCTTCCCTTCCCAGGCAGCAGCCTGCAGAGATTAGTAGGGGAAAGGTAAGGCTGGAATAGTCAAAACAGAACAGAGATAAGCCCTACTCTCTTGTTATTTCCAGGGGCCAGCGGAGAGAGGAAAGATCTGTGTCAGTACTAAGTACCCTCAAGAACTAGCAGATAAATATGCCCTGTAAATATGACAGTTTCTTTAAATTAGAGAAACATCCCCAACATCCTCCTCAGTAAATCCGAGGCAAATAATCAGTTTTCTGCTATTTCCTTGTCCTCCCTGAGCACCTGTTTAGACCATTTGAAAAGCATTTGCTTCAAAAGTACTTGAAAAAGATTTTATTATTAGATTTTGCCTCACTGACAAGGTTTTTCTCAAACTCTCTCTTGGCCTGTCTTACCATTGTTTTACATCTAACTTGCCAGGCTTATGCTCTTGCCTGTTTTCATCTTTTGGCTCTGCTTTCCATTTTTTGAAAAATGACCTTTTAACTTACATAGAAACATAGAAACATAGAAATGATGGCAGAAGAAGAACAAATGGCCCATCCAGTCTGCCCAGCAAGTTTCGCACTTTTTTTTTCTCTCATACTTATCTGTTACTCTTGGCTCTTAGTAACCTTTTGGTTCTATTTCCCTTCCACCCCCACCATTAATGTAGAGAGCAGTCTTGGAGCTGCATCTAAGTGAGATATCTAGCTTAATTAGTTAGGGGTAGTAACCGCCACAATAAGCAAGCTACACCCATGCTTATTTGTTTACCCAGACTATGTAATTCAGTCCTTGTTGGTCGTTGTCTGTATATAGTTCCACTTTTCTTCATTCCCCCTGCCGTTGAAGCAGAGAGTTATGCTGAATATGCATTGAAAGTGAAGTATCAGGGGGACTTCCGGTCAAGATGGTGGCGCTCGCTGGACAGTAACAAGATCGGCGCAAGAAGTTCCAAGTTTTTTCTTTTGCTAATTTGAGTTATGCCTCCTAAACACAAGGGTAAGGTGAGGGTATACCCAATGGAATCGTTACCCTCACCAATACAACTGGAAATCATGCGCTTCATGTCCCTACCTGCTGAAGAGCCAGGAGCCGAGGAACCTGATGTGCAGAGAGGTGGGGGAGAGCCTCTCATGCCAGCAGAGGAGGCATCGCTGAGTCCCGACCTGAGATGGCCACCTGCACAGAGAAAGAACGGGGAAGGCTTTGGTGAGGGACCGGGAAGTGATGTCATTTCCGGGTCAGAACCCGAAGCAGTGGGGAGCTCCGTCGGTGAGACGCTTCAAGATCTGAATCCTCTGGAGGTAAGCCCAGTTGTGGGACTTACTGAAAGACCTAGGGAGAATCGAGGAGCATCATCAAGCCTCGATCAAATTCCCGGAGTGAGTGCGGCTGAACCCGGACTGTGGATTACAGCAGGTACGGGGGAAAGAGGTGCAAACAACGAGACCGATGGAGTCCCGGCCCGTCCGCCTGTCATGACCCTAGAAGCTCTCTGGGACCTAGTAATGGGCTTTAGGTCAGAAATTAATCAAAAATAGATCAAGCTAATGTTAAACAACAGCAAGAACTGGGTGAAATCCAACTTAAATTAAATGAGACAACTAACAGGATCTCTAATTTGGAAAAAAAAGATTTGAAAACTCAGGAATTCAAAGCAGCCATGGTTAAAGACCGAGAAATTCTAACGAGACATATCAAACACCTTGAGAACAACGCTAAGAGTCTAAATCTTCGTATTTTGAATTTTCCGAGAATTGTAGGAGAAACACCGTATATCACCCTAAAAAAGTTTCTACAGGAAATATTGGGTTTTACCGATTCAGATATGCCAGCGATAAATACCTGTTATTTTTTGCCACCTTCCAGAAATGCAAATAGAGATTCCAACAGGCAGTTCCAAAATGACTTGACATATTTTCTTGAAAATTCTGAGTTACTAGTAATTGATAAAGGAACACTGTTGGTCTCTCTTGTTACTACATTTGATGTGAATAAAATTATGAAGGTATATTTCAGAAAATATCCATTAAAGTATTATGATATAGCTGTAAAAACTTTTCCAGACCTAGCGTTAGCGACTCAGTTGAGACATAAACATTTTTTGGCAATGAGACAAGATGATATAGCTTTGGGATATACTTTCTTATTACGTTTTCCTTTCAAATGTCTAATTAAAAGGAGAGATGAATGTAATATATTTTTTGTATCTGATCAATTAGCTAGGTTTATTGAATCTAAAAAACTAATTACTTCGTCCCCAGAGATATAAATGTGAGTAATAGCAGGATCAGCAGTGGTCAACTATCTTGCTTTTTCCTTATTTTAAACTTGAACTTTGTTTAAACTCCCATAATCTAAGTCCCCTTGGAAATAGAATCATTGAATAGATTATGAAAGATATTAATAACATATACAGTTTTCTTGATGTATATCTATCTTTACTCTATTGTTGTTTGAAGAGATATGTGAAATATCTGTAATTTCAGTTACAAACTTATTATTGGTTTGTAAATTAGAAAAAGCTATAAATAAAGATTTAAAAAAAAAAAAAGAAAAAAAAAAAGAAAGTGAAGTATCAGACTTTCTCCCCTGCCGTTGAAGCAGAGAGCTGTGCTGGATATGCATTGAAAGTGAAGTATCAGGCTTATTTGGTTTGGGGTAGTAACCGCCGTAACAAGCAAGCTACTCCCCGCTTTTTTGTGAATGCAAATCCTTTTTTCCACATTCATTCACGTCCTCTAGACTTTATAGATCCACAGTGTTTATCCCATGCCCCTTTGAAGTCCTTCACAGTTCTGGTCTTCATCACTTCCTCCGGAAGGGCATTCCAGGCATCCACCACCCTCCATGAAGAAATACTTCCTGACATTGGTTCTGAGTCTTCCTCCCTGGAGCTTCAAATCATAATCCCTGGTTCTGCTGATTTTTTTCCGACTGAAAAGGTTTGTCGTTGTCTTTGGATCATTAAAACCTTTCAAGTATCTGAAAGTCTGTATCATATCACCTCTGCTCCTCCTTTCCTCCAGAATGTACATATTTAGATTCTTCAATCTCTCCTCATAAGTCATTTGATGAAGACTTTCCACCTTTTTGGTCGCCCTTCTCTGGACTGCCTCCATCTTGTATCTGTCTCTTTGGAGATATGGTCTCCAGAACTGAACACAGTACTCCAGGTGAGGCCTCACCAAGGACGTGTACAAGGGGAATCTCTGTGTTTGCGTGTCTAGAGTCTAGCCTAGTACTGTGGATCCTCACGGGGCTCCTCCCCGTGGGAGTGGTTATCACCACAGTACCCAAGAATCCACTCCAACACCTCAAAACCATAACAAATAATATGTGTAATTACCAAGTTCTGGTACTTTAACTGTTTTATCTTACCTTTAAATCATGCTGGCAGTTGTTTAGTCTTTCTTTAACCTTTTTTAAATGCATGGAATACATTTTACCTGGGCTTCCAAAATGGTATTTTTAAACAATATCCATGGCTCTTGCACACTTTTAACACTTCCTTTTAGTTATTTCTAATTTCCTCATTCTATCATAGTCTCCCATTTTAAAGATATGCGCTACTTTAGTAGTTTTTGTTAATGTTGTCCCTCCCGTGACCATATTATTGTTATGTTTGATATATGATTCTTTAATTAAAGCTGTTTGTGAACTATGTCTGTTTTGTCTATGTCCTGATCAGACCTTGTCAAGCGGCCCTATCACAGTATCATCTTGCACCAGCTCATGCATTCCACTAAGGTCTAGATTTAAATGACCTGTCCCTCATCAGTTCTAGGATCAGTTGCTCCATGAAGTAGTCATTTATGGCATCTAGAAACTTAATCTCTCTAGCATGTCCTAGGGAGACATTGACCAATCAATATTGGAGTAATTGAAATCTCTCATTATTATTGTGCTGACAAATATATTTGCTTTTTAAATTTCATCTAGCATTTCACAGTCTGTTTTTTTATCTTGGCCAAGTGGCCAGTAGAATGCACCCACTGCTATACTCTTATCTGTCACTCATGGAATTTCTATCTATAAGGATTCAGCAGTAAATTTTTATTTTGCAGAATATTCATCATGCTTGTCTGTATGGCATCTTTTACATATAAAGCCTCCCCTCCACCAACTCAGTCTGCCTTATCATGTCAGTATACTGTAATTTATACCATGGTATCACAGTGTCCCATTAGTTAGTTATCCAACTTTCACCATGTCTCTGAAATGCCTATAATATCTATATCCTTGAATAATGTCATATATTCTAATTTACCAATCTTACTATTCAGACTACTGGGATTAGCACACATTTTAAAGAATGTTTTTTGACCAGCTTGGTTGTACAGTGTGGGGCTCTTAGACTCTGAGACCTGTGGGAAATGTCAGACAGACCAGGGCACATTGAGACACTGTTTCTAGACCTGTGGGCCCATCCAGATCTTTTGGGAGAAGATTTGCGCCTACTTATACCTGGGGGGAGGGGGCGGGCATCTTTTGGTGTGAAAAGCATGTTTGGTCGCTAAATGGGCTATATTATCACATTAGTTTAAGTCAGAGCCTCCTAGTTTCTGGTTGTGGCAAAATTAGATTTACACGGTCATGTAACTAGAAAATCAGACCACCACCAGATCTTTTAAAAGTAAATGTACCTTTATTAATATCTGGCATCCTTACTTTCAGAAATTGTCCCCTAGGGCCAGAAGTGAATTGATCAACTATCCTTGACTATGTATTTCTTTGGGATATCTCGATCTCCGTATGTCTTACAACATGGGAAGGGGTGGGCGGAACTACAACAATGAATGTTAAAGTTTTGTA
Source organism: Rhinatrema bivittatum (assembly GCF_901001135.1). Lineage (NCBI taxonomy): Eukaryota > Metazoa > Chordata > Amphibia > Gymnophiona > Rhinatrematidae > Rhinatrema > Rhinatrema bivittatum. Next base: position 375,816,633 of record NC_042618.1, read on the forward strand.
ACCTTAAGATCTGTAGTAGGGTGTTTCAGAAACCATGCACCTTGCTATGTTTTTGTAATGTTTATAATTTGGTTCAATAAAAAGATTTGAAATAAAGTATGTTTTTTATTTGTACTTTCATTTCTCTTTATATTAAAAATCACAAGTGGTTCCTCTCTCTCTTTAAATCTCCTTCCTCTGTACCAAGAAGGTGGCATAGAAAGCACTGCTTTCTTATGCCTCATGCCAGTGGAAGACGGGGATCATGCTGTGACAGAACCCTGCAGTCAGTTGCAGAGGCACTTGCTCTGATTTTCCCTGCTCTTGCTTCCTCAAGGATGGCCCCACATCTAAGTACTAACACTTTTCTTTTTAGATAAAATTACTGAGAAATTATATGAATTTTATTGAAAGTCATGCATTTTATTTTAAATTTGTATTCATTTATTATACTGTCACCTCAGCATATAAAATTTGCACCAATGATGATAGCATGGATACATATGAGAGTCCTTGTAAATTTACATTTCTTGTTTTAATTACTTTTCTTTTGAATTTTTTGGCATTTATTTGACTTCCTATACTTATTGATTATTCACTATATAATGGGTTTTTTTTAATTATTAAAAACATAAGAGCCTAAGATATGCCATGATTGGCAGACCAATGTTCACCAAACCCATCATCCTGTCTCTGACAGTGGCAATCCAGGTCACAAGTACCCAGTGAATCCCAAAACTAGATCTATTTTTTATTAGTCACTCTCATGGATAGCAATGACTTTCTCTAATAGGGAAGTATATTAATTTGAAACAAATGGATAAACCATAACAAATGTGCCCATTTGTTTCATTTGTGGTCCCCTAAAATGAATGTAGGGGTTCCCACAAATGAAACAAATAATCTTCGTCCCATTCATTTATATTTCCCAGTCATTTCTATTGCCCATTGAAGTCTATGGCTATGCACTGCTGAGAAAAAACAACTGGTAACTATAGCAACCTGCTCTTGCCTGTGTGACCTCACCATCTTGTGAGAGCCTTGTCAGAGCTGAGATAGGACAAATTGTCAAGAAGGGTAGCCAGAAGACAAATCATAGTGCAGTGTCTTTTTAACTAGACTATAGTGGCTATCTGGATCAAGTAATGGTGACATCCTTCCATTGTAAAGTCTGAATATATCCAAGAAGCTCTGTATTTCCTCTTTAGTTGCCAGTAGAGAAGAATATGCTACTAGAAACTCTAACAGAGTTTTAAAAAAGCTTACACACTTTGGGATTTGGCATTGGTAAAGGGCTACTTCTGCTTTTCTGTGTGCTGTCTAGGTCTCACATACTCACTGTGCCAAAAAGAGAGTCAGTTAAGATTGAGCGAGACACTAGACAGGGGTGCCCTCTCTATCCCCTACTTTTCACATGTCAGGGAGTTACACATAAAATTTCATTGTATGCTAATGACGCGTTGGTGTACCTAACTAATCTATCCCGCTCCCTCCCAGCTCTGATGAGATTAATTATTAATTTTGGCAATCTCTTAGGCTATCTCATCAATTTCCAAAAGTCTGAATTGATGTTCTTGGGTCCCCCACGCAGACAGCTGCTGGAGGCCCAACTCTTTAGACAGGTCGACACAGGATTCCGGTACCTAAGTATTTGGATATCAAGGAAGAACTCCAATTTATATGGGGATAATTATGTTCCTATCCTATCCTCGGGGAAGAACAGGCAGCGCAGGTAGAGAGTGTGAGTATGCCCCCTGGCACTTTTCCTCAGCTCCAGTACCAGCATCAGCCTCAATGGATATAGAGAAGGAATCAGGGAAGAAATCCCTCATCTGGAGGTACATTAAAGTGAAGGAAGACCTATGTTTTCTTCAGTGTATTCACTGCAGGAAGGATAACAGTCTAGGGTGGCAAGTGAGGCACTTCACAAATGCTGGTATGCAGCATCACCTGCAGAAACAGTACCCACTAGCCTTGGCATCAGGGGAGGGTGGCAGCACTAGCCTGGGGATCCCTTCTGACACTTCAAATAAAAGCCAGAGGAAAGAAGTTGAAAAGGGGGAAAACCTTTCCCCCAAGTTGATCCCACAATTCCTTCTACCAGACAGGTGGCAGGCCAGCAATCCCCAGCCGTACGTCCAAAGCAGCAACCCATCATCTAGAAAATGGAGTGATTTTCTGTAACTCTGTCCTAAGGCAAGAGGCAGGCAGCATCTAAAATAGTAACAAGGAGCACTGGGGAAATGATTGCCCTTGATGACCCGCTGCCTGCATCTATCTCCTCTTCTACTTGGAAGAATTCACTACAGACACCATCAGTGAGTGCTACTATCATCCACTCCTCAGAGCTGTCTCCCTGGAACCAGGTACTCACTCCTCAAGGGCCTGCCTCCATTCCAGCGCCAGTGCCATCTCCTACTTGGAACCGCTGTGTGAGTACTTTGCCAATGAGTCTCTCTGTTCCCAGGGATCTGGTACTCGCTCCTTGAGGGCCAGCTCTCCCTATCTCAGGGCTTCTCCATATTTGGGGCTCTGTGAAATGTTCTTTTGTACTCATTTTCTCAGTTCTCTCCACTACAGCACTGCTACCAGAGGAACTGCTGTTCCAGTGCCCTGGGGAATACTAGCCCAGCCGGGCTACATCTTCTACTCACTACTGCCACCTCTGGTGGCTTCTCAAAATGTCTAAATAAAGAAATACCTGTGTTTGTGTGTCCAGAGCTGAGCCTGACCTGTGGCCCCTCACGGGACTTCCCCGTGGGCATGGTCAGCTGCCACAGTGTCCAAGGGTCCACCCAAACCTCACTAATTATAACAAGCAGGAAGCGGCAGCAAGAAGCGGCAGAGTAGCTTAGACTGGACGAGTCCAATGAGCTAGCAAACAAGCGTAGGCTAAATACCCAGATGGCGTGATGTCACTTGAGGGGGGGCCCCCATGGTTCGCACCATAGCTAGAATAAAGACCTGGGTAGCGCATGTGCGTGCACTCTAGGAGGCCCTTGGGAGGAACATGGCTGGAGGTAACGCCATAGCCATTCTGGGGATGCCGGAGAGAGCGGCTTGCAGATACGGCGGTGGCCATCTTCCCAAGGCTAGCGGGGAGAGCAGAGAAAAAGGTGAGGCACAAAGGTTAAACGCGTGGCTAAACTGCAGGTTAAAAAGGCGATAGTCGGGGCGCGCGTTACTGAATGGGGGGGAATAGCTAATTCGATCGTTTACATCTCATATACATGCCGCGGGCGGAAGGGGTTTCCCGTTGATTTAAAGAGGCGGTAAGAATCGGTTAAAGGGGATAGTGAATCGCGGGTTGGACTAACGCGGCCAAATTGTGAGTAGAAAGCGGGTTAGAAGCAGGGTAACCACATCCGCACTTTACTGTATTGACCTGACAGTTAGGTCATTGCAGAGAAGCCTACTTGATATTCCTTCTCCCAAGTAGGCTTGGCTGGCTGAGACCAGAGAATGCGCTTTCTTGATCGCAGCTCCTATGCTGTAACTCTCTCCCCGAGGCAATATGGCTGATGTATTATTTGAAAACTTTCAAATCAATGTTGAAACATTTGTTTTTCAGTTGGCCTTTGTCTGAGTGCTCATATAGATTGTTGTTATTCAGTGGTGCTGGCATAATTAATCATGGCTCTTATACATGTTTTAATTATGGTCATTGTGTTCTGTCTTTTATTTGATGTCATATGGCAAATTGTTACTATATATTTTAATTACATATGTTGCATTGTACATCACTTAGTGCTATGGCGTAAGCGACTAATAAGTAAATAAAATAGAAATAAATAGATAAATGAAGAACTTTTTTTTTGTTTGAAACTAATGAACTGAATGGAGGTGCCCTACCAAACAAATGAATAACTGAAATGAAAACTTTTCCTTTGCACACCCCTATTCCCTAGTTCAGTGGTTCTCAACCTTTTTTCGGCCGGGACACCTGACAGATGGTTCTCACATGTGTCACACACTGAACATGTGACCGTCACAGGGCTAAATGTAAACATGCACTCTGCATCCACAGGAACCCCTTCAACCCCCAGCAATGAGTGCAGAGCAGAAGTAGGGCATTACCCTGTACAACTCATCATACAAAAAAGATATTCTGGTTCTGATGACATCTCAGTAAAAGCAAAACAAGCTTCCTTATGAAGAGACAGTAATTTACCACTAATACATATCCTATTGAGAAAACACAACAAATAAGACTGATACCGCACCTCGGTCACACACCAAGAACTGACCTTCACCAAGTACAGAAAAACCACAAATTATAAATATGGAGACAGAAACTGGAATGGAAAACCAAAAACGCCACTCTGCATGCAGTGCAAACCTGGAGAAATGGAAAGAGAAATATAGCACCCAACACAGTCCCAGGATCTGCAATAAGGCACACAAACTAACCCGTACAAAGTTATACTTGCATTAGGGAACACACTCAAACAGTAACAATCCTATCTAGAAAAGGCAACACTACAAATATTTAACCAGGCCCTAAACACTAATACACATCCTATTAGGAAAACAGAATAAGCCAAGCTGCTATAGAGCCCCACACAGAAATAATTATAAAGCTGTACTACAAATGTTACAAAACAGCTGCTGAACAGAATAACATCCAACAATTAAAAACTCAGAGAAATTGGGGCAGATTTTAAAAGCCCTGCACGCGTAAATCCAGCCGGAGGAGCGGTCTTGGAGGGAACGGAGGCAGGCTGTTCGGCTTGGCGCGCACATGTTGCACAATTGTGCACCCCCTGTGTGCGCCAACCCTGTATTTTATAACATGCGTGCGGCAGAGCGCACATGTTATAAAATCGAGCGTAGATTTGTTCGTGCTGGGTTGCGCGAACAAATCTACGCCCGCACATAACTTTAAAAATCTACCCCATTATTAAAACATGTCCAAATATCAATAAAATATTTCAAAACAGCAGACACCTCACATAATACCCAATAATTAAAATGGCAGTCAATCAAGAAAAATAAACTTTAAAAGCCATCTTTACTTACCCTCTCCAGCAACTCTCCTACTCCTTTCCCTTCCAGGCTAATAACACTCACCAGAAGCAGCAAGGGTTGCTGAAGCTCTGTCCTCACAGTCCTCTTCCTTAGCACCCACAACCAGTCACTCTCTCACACACACACACACACACACACACACACCCAAGTAGACCCCACGACCAGTCTCGGTCTCTCTCACACACTCACCAGTCATCTTCCTGACCAGTCTCTCTCTCTCTCACAGAAACACATCACCTCCCTGATCAGTCTGTCTCTCAATTACACACATGCTCTCTTATATACAAGTTCTCAATCACACACAAATGCTCTCACACCCATTCACACCAGCTCTCACCCAGGCACCCATTCACACCCAAGCACTCACCCAGACACCCATTCACACCCACACACTCAAGCTCTCACCCAGGCACCCATTCACACCCACACACACAAGCTCTTACCCAGGCACCCATTCACACCCACACACACAAGCTCTCACCACCAAACCTCTTCTTCCTTCGCTGCAGGGATGGGCTCCAATTCTGCCGCGGCTTTACTCTGGCGGGCCTTCTTTTTCGCCGCCACAGGGATGGGGTCCCGTGACAGCCTTGTTTGGTTTGGGTCGGGTTTCCTCTTTGCCGCCACGGGGATGAGCTCACGTGGCAGCCTTTATTCGTCGGAGTTTGACACTGCCATTCCTCACACCCGACCCCCGGGCTATGCGATGCCCTTTCTTCCTGCTTCACCGGCCAATCAGAGGCTTCCCCCCTTCTTCCTGCTCCCACTGGCAGGTAGAAGGGTGGAGGCTTCCGATTGGCCTGTGCGGGAGCAGGAAGAATGAAGGAGGCTTCCCATTGGGTGGTGGAGGCAGGAAGAAAGGAGGCTCCCCATTGGCCCATGGGGGCTGGAAAAAGGGAGAAGGGAAGTACAACCGGGGCAGTGGGACACCGGGAGCTGTGACACACCTGCTGGTGCTTGGCGGCACACTGGTGTGTCGCAACACACCGGTTGAGAATCACTGCCCTAGTCTACCTAGATAATAACTTTTTTGGCCTTTTTCTCTAGCAACTTGTCCAAACCTATTTTAAATCCTGCTCTGCTAATTACGTTGACTGCATCTTCTCCACTGCATGATTGTGCTTTCAATGAAAAAGTACTTTCTACGATTTGTTTTAAATCTGCTGATTGTTAGTTTCATGGAGTTTCCTCTTGTTTTGTAGTATTTGATTTCTATCATTTCCCTTCTCAGTTGTCTTTTTTCCAAGCTGAAGAACCCTAATCTGTGTGTCATCATAGAGAATATTTTATAAAAATAATAGTTATCTGGCTGCTTGCTATTGTGGCTGATGTTATATCCTGGCCTCAGATAGAACAGGTGGAGGAGGGGTGGCAATATAAGTAAAAGATGGCATAGAGTTAAGCATGATAAAAAAACCTGGGGAAAACAGGATTGTGCCTTGATAACTGGTTAAAAGATAGACTCAGTGGTCAGTTTTCCAAATGGAGAAAAGTAATTAGTGGAGTACCACAAGGATATGTAGCGTGACTTGTGCTGTTTAATATGGGGCAGATTTTCAAAGGCTACGCGCGTAACCCGAGAAAATCTGCCCCTGCGTGCGCCAAGCCTATTTTGCATAGGCTCAGCGGTGCACGCAAGCCCCGGGACGTGCGTATGTCCTGGGGCTTGCAAAAGGGGGCGGTTCAGGGGCGTGGCTGGGGGCGTGGAGGCTGTCCGGGGGTGGTCCAGGGCAGGGTCGAGTGCTACGGCACAGCGGCCTATGCTGGGGCATGGTGTGCCGGCAGCCCGCTGGCATGCGCAAGTTACGCCTGCCTCGAGCAGGCATACCTTTTGGAGTAAAGGTGGGGGGGGGGGGAATTAGTTAGGGATGGGGGGTGGGTTAGATAGGAAAAGGGAGGGTAAGGTGGGGGAGGCCGGAAAAAAGTTCCCTCCAAGGCCGCTCCGATTTCGGAGCGGCCTTGGAGGGAGCAGGGAAAGCCATTGGGGCTCCCCTCGGGCTCGGCGTGCGCAAGGTGCACGTGTGCACTGAGCCCGGGTTGCGCGAACAAATCTATGCCCGCGCGTAGATTTTAAGATCTGGCCCTATATTCTTAAATGATCTGGGAAAGGGAAGACAGGAAAACCAGCGGTATAAAGTAGACAAATAATAAATAAATAGCAAATTTAAAATGCAATAAATAAATAAATAAATAAATAGTTGACAAAAGTTCAGCAAAACATAATTTCTTAACCTCTGTCATTCTAAAATACATAACCCGATAGGACTACGTTACAGCAGCACTGCCTGCATCAGGGGTTATGTTTTTACAAATTAAAAATATTTGATATGTCATGGTGTCCAGACAGCCACCTCATCTATAAAACAAAAAGATATATACTTTACAAATCTAAACTGTATCTACTTAATGATAATAACAACCAAGGTACCTACCTAGAACATAAAAACAAGGTGTTTGAGTAGAGGTGGATCTAAAACTTGTAATCAAAACAAGGTTCCAGAAAGGGCTTGTGGTCATTGAAATGCAAACATGTAACCATCAGTAAACCCAATAAAATTAGTAATAAATAAGTAATAGATAATAAATAAAACAATACAAATAAAAAAAAATATTAAAACATTATTTAATAAATAAAAAATGAATATTGTAAAGGTGGCTAACAGCACATCTGTGTCTAATATATATCAGGAGAGTAATCATTCAAGTATTACAAGGGAATAGAAACTGCATTTCCTATCAATGTAACAATTTCAGAGCTCATAACATTTTTGGGGATCCGGTATCCAGGCCTGGCCCTGGCATCGGACCTGGGTCTGGGTCAAGGCCCCGGCATCTGGACCTGGCCTCTGAGTCAGGCCGTGGCATCAGGCTGAGGCCCAGGATTCAGGACTTGGTCTCTGGGCTGGGTCCCGCCATTTTGCCTGGGTCCAGGTCGAGATCCAGGCATTGGGACCTGGCTGGCTGCTTCCACAGATATCCAACAGATCAGGTAAGTGATTGTTTGGTAGAGCTTAGTTCTCTGTAGAAGCCTCATCATTGGCTGGGGCCTAAGCCATGATCCTGATGTCACACTCAAGCCAAGGCCTCGGCCCCTGCTTTAGGCCTCACCTATGCCCTAGGTGAGGCCCCGACTTCAGGCCTAAGCTGAGGTGCTGGTGTCGCACTCGGGTGTAGGCCTAGGCCTAGGCTCTATGCATTCTCATAGTTTCCCATTGGGCGCAAAGTAAAACTGAATGAAATAAACCATGTGTTGCTTTCCATGTGAGTATCTGTTATTTAAAGAGGTATAGTAATCATACATTTCCATGGATATGACCCCTGGCTCACAGGACACTGTCATTGCCACTGAAAATTGCAATAAGGGAGTGCCAAGTGAGGTGATTAAATTTGCAGATAAAACAAAATTATTCAGAGTTGTGTAATGGACCCTCCTGTCTCATTTCCATTGATTTACTTTTTCATTTAGGCAGTGTAGGTTGTATTAGGGGAGGTACCTTTCTATACAGCTGCTCCCTTTGAGGGTGCTGGGATGGTCAATCCCCTAAGGTTATGCAGCTCTCTATAGAGAGCTTGAGGGCTGCAGTGTAGTTGATTTCAGAGTTACAGGAGTGTTGGGAGCCGTTTCCCTAAGTTGGATTTTTGGGGCCTTCTTTTAGATCTCAGGGCAAATCTAGCCTGCAGTGTGTGAGACACAGGTTGGGATCTGCCCTGTCCATCCACTTCTTGGTGGATAGAGAGTGTTTCCCGGGATTGTTTTGGGATTTTTTTTATAGATTTTGATCCCTGGACATTGCCTGGGGGGAAGGCATGGGGAACTCCTTTTTTGGGAGTCTCAAGCTAGGGAAGATCTGCCCCTTTGCCACTTCAGTGAGATCCGAGGACTGGCAGTGACTCAGTGCCAGGACCTTCTGGTGGTTTGGGGAAGAAGATTTTAGTAGAAGAAGATCTAAGAGGAAGTTATGGCTGTCCCTCTTCCTACCCATCTAAGGAACATCTGGGGCTGCTAGTTCCTAAGGAGGATCCCTTCCATCAGGAATTCTATACTGTGAGAAAAAGAAGAACAACCAACTAACAGTGAGCAAGAGCCAGTTGAGGCCATTGAGGGCACCCATTCTGGAGTCTTCAACCCTGGGGAGAGAGAGAGAGAGGTTTTAATTCTTTGTGCAGAGACAGTACCTTTTACCAGTTTTTAGAAGGGTTATCTTGCCCAACCAAGAATACCCTATCCACCTGGGAACTCCAGTTGACCAGGTCCTGGAGGATGAATGCTTTCCTGGCCCTGGTAACCGAGACCCATGCACAACAGATAGAGGGAATAAAGACTGTAAGCAAAGAGAAATTCTGTGGTGCTGAGGACTGAATTTTTGTGCCATATTTCACCTGATTACACATCACTAAACAACATAAGCCTCCAGTGTATTCTTTGTGGGACTCACAGCACATATAGGGAAGGTAAAGAGCCCCTCTCCCAGAGAAAAGAAAGCTACATAAATTCATCCTTAGCACTCTGAGCCTTGAAATAACCATCTTTCCCCCCACCAATAAAGGATCCAGGCCCTGGGGGTAAGAGACTATGTACCACCTAGCCAGGTGTGGTTCCAGCCCCAAAGAGACACAAAATATTTTATGGCCCCATCGGTGGTCTGCAGCCACCCAAAGATGGGTTTACAATTGTTAATGTGCAGAAATACTTAAGGATACACCAGTGTATAATTAAGTGCAAGGCTGGTGTGATATAATGTATATTGTAGCTGCATATAATTTTTGGTATTTTATTTTATAGAGGAAAAGACCTCAGCACTGGTAATTGTCTGAAAATTTATCAGGGTTTCTACCAGTCGTTTCAATCATGGGTCAAAAACCTCTAAATAACATTTCCTCTTTTATTGAAAATCAGTTTTTTGTTTTTTTAATTTTTCATAAAAATGTGTTTCTGAAAAATAAACTATCTTTAAGAATCTTGGTTCTCTTTTGGAAAATATTTTTGTGAATTCAGCTTTAAACCATTACCGATTCTCTTTCGGATAATTTATTGAATAAACTTTAAACCATTACCGGTCGCTGCGGTTTCAAATACATTGCCCAGTCAGTGTTGTTAAGATTCAAATTTCTTTCTCTATAGCGCCTAACAAGGCTGCTAACAAAATGTTGAACACACAACATTTTGTTAACAGCCTTGTGATTGCAGCGACTGGTAGAAACTCTGATAAGTTTTCAGACAATTACCAGTGCTGAGGTCTTTTCCTCCATAAAATAAAATACCAAAAATTATATGCGGTTACAATATACATTATATCACACCAGCCATTTTCTCTCCTTTCTCTTTACAATTGTGGAAACAGCAGTGGATAATGAGGAACTGCAGAAGGACCTTGTGAGACTAGGAGACTGGGCATCTGAAAGGCAGATAAAATTTAATGTGGAGAAGTGCAAAGTGATGCTGCACATAGTTCAGCCTCATGATCTTGAACCCTTTCTAGTTCAATTTCAGTTCCTTTCAAAGTTGTGGATATAATATGATAACTTCAATGATATTTCTAAGGTGAGAGATCAATATTTGACCTTTAATCATAGTAACCATTAGACCCAGCTAAACCTTGGTTAAAATCTAAGGAGAACTAGAGTTTTACCTAATTCTGATTCAGTTAACTATGAACACAGGGGAGATCACAGATAAGCTGCCTATTCCATGGTGTCCTCTATTACAAAAATACAATTTGATTTCCCATGCCAGTAAAGAGATATTCAATATAAGATAAACTGTCTACTTTGTCTAAAACTATTTGGAAAAGCTCTAAACTGCTAAAGCGGTGATAAGAACCTGCATAAATATTGTTCTCGGTGGTCATACTGGAATTTTGTAGCTAGGCCTTTTGCATATCCTGCATCTCCCCAGGTTTTGGGCCATTCACTGAGCATGTGCAGAAGCCAGAGGGAAGGAGGTATTTGAAGGGTTAAGGACATTCAGGAAGTGAAGCAAGGCTGCAGAGAGTCAGAAGATCATCCTAGGATCTCATTCTGCAGAGGATTTGCAGAGGAGACTTTGAGTAAGTTCTCAAGGCCTAATCAAGTGAAGAGGTTTTTGGAGACTAAAGGGTTTTGAAAAGGATAAAAAGATTTTGTGATATTTGTATCAGCTCCTGACTGAGAGGGAGGATCCCCTAGAAGGAAGGGCTGTAACACTGTTTTGCATCTTGCGCCCAGCAGGGTGGAAGACAGATTGGAGTTTTTGAAATTTGGGAAGTTCTTTGGAGATTCAATCTATTTTTGAAGCCGGGAAAAGTTTTTCCATCATTCCTAGTGTGTGTTGGAACTGGAGGAGGTACAATGGACAGAGAAACCTATTTTTTTTCTTGATTTGCATCTTCCTCATTTTATTCACGATTTTTTTGGAATCATTACCTGGATATTATTTTTCAAGCTTAAGTGAACCTTTTATTATTTGAACACCAATCTTGGACTCTCAGCCGTTTACTCCAGTGTGTCCTTTTGAATCAACTGACCCCCTCCTCACTGTAGGTATTGATAAAACAGTGAGAGTTACTGTGCAGCCTGGGTACTCCACCACAGCACCTAGGGCCCTGGATGCTTAAGCTTCCTCCCCACCTGAGAACCTGGACCCTAGGGCTGACGTTTGGTGCAAGAATGGTTTGGAGATCTGGGAGACTAAAAACAGCTCTGGGACTTTGCTGTAGCCCTCTGCATCAAGGACCCTCCGCCAGAGAGGGGTTACCCTGAGTTACCGAGATAGGTCCCCCATCTTGTTCATATTTTTCTTTTTTTTAATGAAAACGGTGGATGTTGAAATAGTTGACAGTATTTCTTTGAACAGTGGTATCTTGCTACACCAAAACTGGTGAAATTATGGAACAAATTTGCTTCCCACTAACATCTCATTTATTAATTTGCCTAATTATAGCATTCAGGATGACAGTGGACCATAGCTGTACTGCAGACTTTGCAGTAGGTCTCAGTTAAAATTATTGCTGTCAGCAAAGTCAATGGCAGAAATGAATAGCAATTATTAATGAGATGCAAGGTAGGGGCAAGCCTGGATAAAATGTAAACAAAGCTAATGCTTACATAGAATTGTGGGAAACAAATTATGCCAAACAGTACTTGATATCTGGGCAATGACCTTAGTGATAAGGCTCTAGAGAGTACTCTACTATATGTATAATATAAAGAAGGCTGAATGTGATAGACATGTCCTTTTTTCAGTTAATAACTGTTAGTAGAAATGTTAACTAGCAGTTTAATAGGATGGGGGTAATGGGTTTAGTCCTGTAAGGATGGTAGGAGGGGATGCTGATAAGACATAAACATCTTGAGGCTATTGTTTTAGACGCAGCGTATTGCAGGAACCTGATAATATTGTTAGGGTGGGTTATTTCCATCTTTGAGGTGCAATGTTTGTCTGTGTAATTGAAAGCTGAGTTGTGTGGGTTGTGGATGTTTAAATTGTTGCCCTCCTAAAACTGGGGTCAGAGTGGCATAGACGTTTTCTAAAAGCACAAATAAATAATAAAAAAAAAAAAAGCTGTACTGTACTATAAAACTAGTACTGATCTTATCAGTGTGGTTGTCTACATCTAAGGAGCAGCCAGATTAATGGAAAATCATCAGGATATTGGGAGCATTTTATAAAAATATTTTCACTCAGAACTGTAAATGTACAATGCAGTGTCCTGCCTCATTTATCCTATATAAAGGGGAGCTTTGCTGTGTAAACAGCTGCACAGGCTATATGGTTTGCTGCATCAGCTTTTCTTTCTGTCTATATACCTTCTGCACAGGGATGCACACTAGATGCTTGAGATGAGAGCTGAAAAAGCCCCTTAATGCCCAGCCTGCTGGAGCAGTTTGGAATTCATATATCCAGCTTTAGGCTTTATGGCTCCATGTGATCTTCAAAAATTTCAATTAAGTAGAGCTTCTGTTTATATGAATCTTAACCAGCTGAAGTCAGAATCTGATGTCACACCTATGGACCCGATGTACTAAACTTTGGCTATTAACATGCATACATGAGGTGTTTATTATGCATATTAACATCCAGTGTTGATGAGGTGTAAATGATATACACATTACCATAGAAGCTAAAATGCTAGTGTAAAAATGTTACTGTATTTCCCCAGAGCAAAGTTAGATTTTTTTTCCACTAATGTATTTTGCACATTTTAACATGCATACTTCTTTACTGCACCAATAGTTAATCAGCTATTTTGCATATTTTCCCCCTCGTTACTTCATTAGGAATAGATTTGACATAAATGGTATTGCAAGTTCATATACAAGCATTAACTGCATGTGATGGATAATGCAGGTGTTTAACGCATGTTTAATGCTTGCAGTAGCATTAATGCAGTTTAGTACATTGGCCCTTAAATCACTTGATCCTGTTTTTATTTTTTCACATTTTGTTGCTAGTGTGGACAACTCATGTTTATTGTTCACTGGAAAGATCACAGAATTAGTGTTAGCTGCTTCCACTCGCCTCCCACCCTCATAACCTCACATGTTTTATATTTGATTCTGTTCCGTCTATTAATGAAAACCACTGAATAGATCAAGTGATGATAGATGAACGTATTACTTGAGACATTAAAACCCAGGCAATGTGCACTGAGGCATGAAGGCTGTCTTCCCTTCTCATCTCCTATACCAGGAGCTCTGGAGAGGAAGAGTTATCCTGCTGTGACCAGAAAATATTAACTGCTGGAAATGTGTGTAGAATTCAGGACTTGAACTCACGATCTCTGTGGGGTTTTTGTGGGGTTTTTTTGAACAAAAGCAATTCCATGCTTCATAACAATTTGCAATCTGCTCCATTAAATAAATGTTAGCAAGATATGGTTGATTGTGGTTCAGATTATACAGGAGGATCATGTTTGTGCCAAAGGGTTGTATGCCACCTCGTTCACACCCATCTAAAAGACAACAAACCACAATGGCATTTGCTTAAAATTGTTGTCTAGTTGGAAGTTTTTCAGATTTCATGTCTTGTGTTTTCTTCTTGAAGAATTTTAACCTGCTAATTTTTTTTCTCATGGATGGTTTAAATGCTAGGTATTACTATGGAAATGAATTTGAAGAAATTTTAGTTTGATGCAAGAAAGAAATCGTGCAGTAAATCCCTTGAAGCACATTTCTAACCATTTTGCCTATGGTATGTGAAGGCTGATGAAAAGTACAAACGTGCTCTCATGTAACAATTTAAGCGCTGATGGATGTTGATTAAGAAATGGAATGCAGTAAAACTGCTTCTTCAATGAACGCTCACTTACTAATGCATCATCATCATCATCATCATCATCATCATCAATGAGAATGCATAAACTGAAGTCTTTTATTATACCTGATGCCTCATAGAGTGTATTAAGTAATTCGATTGAAAGAAGGTTCCAGTTCATCAATTTCAACTGTCTTCAAACTGCCTGCCAGGATATTTTTCCATTAAAAAAGGAACACTAGATTTCCTACAACAAAAAGTTTGTGTAGAGCTTGTGCTTTCATCCCACAGTGTTCAATGATTTTGATAATTAAGCAACCAACATGATTTTTTCCTATTTAAAATTTGCATATTTAAGATGATTAAAAAAAAACCTGTTAAACAGAATGCCATCCTTTGAATTAAAAAAACAAATGTTTCCTAGTGTAAGGAAGTTAAAGGACTATCATACACTGAAGTAAAACGCATAGGTTGGTGGCAGTTCTTCAGTTTAATTATTAGTCCAAAATGTTTCAAAAACACCATAAATATTTTTAAGTTTTTTAAAAAGCTTGCATGATAAAATTCCTCTTAGCTTAATGCTCTTTGACCCAACATGGATTCATGTTTTTGATAATACGTAATAACACGGTAACATAATAACATTGGCAGAAAAAGACCAAATGGTCCATATAGTCTGCCTAGCAATGTGCTTATGGTAGTAACTGCTGCTCTGTGCAGATTACCACCATGCAGAATTGTTATACCATTCCTTTCTTTAAGTCATTAAGGATCCACAGTGTTTGCCCTATGTTCTTTTGAATTTATTAACTGTTCTTGGCTTTACTATCTCTCCTGGGAGGGCATTCCAGACATCCACCACACTCTCTGTGAAGAAATATTTCCTGATATTGATTCTTAGTCATTCCCCCTGAAGTTTCAAATTATGACCCCTAGTTCTACTCTTTTCTTTCCAGTGGAAAAGGTTTGAAGTTTGTGCATGTTGCTGCATTTGGACCCTTGGTCCGAGGTGTAGTTGGCGCAACCTGTGGGGTGAACCCCACAGGTCCCCACCGCCGGGAGGCGAGGCCAGTCGGGAAGCAGAGGCAAACGGACACTTCACCAGGGCCAGCCCACATTCCCCGCAGGTTGAGCCCTTGGGTGCCGGGGCTGGTTGGACTTAGTGGCCTTTCTGCATGGCTGGTCCCAAGGGTGGCCAAGGAAGTAGGGTGAGGTCAATTCCCGTCCAAGGTCTGGGCAGATAGCTGAGGGTAAGGTCAGTTCTGTTCCGAGGTCTGGGCAGGGGGCTAAAGGCGAGGTCAGTTCCAGTCCAAGGTTGAAGAGAAGGAAGAACCACGAAGGCTACTTGGAGGGCTAGTCCACACAAGTAGGCCAGAAGCAAGCAGTAGAACTTGTTGCCAAGTCATAGGGCAACCGGGGAAGCTCTCTTAAGAAGGCCGGGAGTCCTGACATCAGCTAGGGGCCAGGCCTGGTTTTCCCACTGTGGCCCCTTTAAGAGGCAGAGTCTTGGCGTGCGCGCAAGCTAGGGGACACCCGGGAGGATTGGAGTTGGCGGCGTCGGAAACACTATGTGGCCGAGGGAAGGCCCGGGCAGACTGGGATCAGCGGCAGCGACTTGCCACTGCGGCAAGAGCCCCCGAGGGAGCCAGGACAGCCGGGCCACGGGTAAGAGGAGGCGCCCACGGCCTGTTAGTGCCGGCGGCGCTAACAGTGCATCGTTGATACCTGTCAGATATCTGAGGGTCTGTATTAATTCTCCCCTGCACCTCTCCTCCAGGGTATATATATATTTAGATTCTTCAGCCTCTCCTCGTACGTCTTCTGAAACAGACCCCATACCATTTTCGTGACCTACCTATGGACAGTTTCCATCCTGTCTCTATCCTTCTTGAGATACGGTCTCTAGAACTGAACATAGTACTCCAGTCCTCACCAAGGATCTATACAAAGGCATTATCCTCTGCATCAGAGGAGTCACAATGTACTTAAAAATGTAATAACTGGAGATGTATACTTAACTCATTCTCTCCCAGAATGTTTAACTGCTTTTGGTTCAGTTTATGATGGCCCTTTAGCTTCTTTTTACTGGAACACATTCATTTTTTAATTCAAGGGATAGAACTTGTGTTGATCAATTAGTGCAATGTTTCTTTCCTTTATCTTTTGGACTATTGGTTGGCATTTTAAAATAAATTTGAAAACAAACATTAAACTAACCATAAGTTGCATCATCACAAGGATTCATGGGACATAATGGGTCCTCCATGAAGAAAAGTGGAGGAACCTTGATAGAATATTTGGTCAAATGGAAAATAAGATTTGCTGCTTATATACTCAGAGGTTTTAGTAGCAAATTAGCTAATCTAGTACTGGAAGGCATAACAGAGAAAAAAGCAGAGAGCAGTCTGGGAGCCATAATGTTAAAAATAGACAAGATCTGGAAACATGGGTGAAACAAAGAAGAAAGCTGCACAGAGAGAGAAAGAGAGAGAGCTGGCATACAGAACTTGCCAACCTTCATATTGAAGATGGCATTTAATGATGATGACAGAACTGCCAAATGATTGAATTCAAGGAAAAAGAATTTGGCCAGTCCTGTGTTTTGAAATTACATGATGTGTTGTGGTATTTGTAATTCTTGCTTTTACCATTTGAAATCCTCTCTGCAGGTGCCAAAATGCATCAGGAGGTCATTCAGAAACCCAGGACTGACCTACAAGCTCCCTCCTTGAACTGGTTGCTTGGTATCACTTTGATGATGATTTAGTAGGTCTTGAGTCTTTCTGAAAACTTTTGGGGGGTAAAGTCTTGATCCCCTTGGCAGAGAGCTTCAGCAGTGAAGCTCTGCCAATGTAGGAAACTTTGCATCAGTCTGGTTTTGGGAGAAGAGGGAGCAGAAAAAGAAGAAAGCTGTCCTGGTTCAACATAATGCATTGTATCATCGGCAAAGGATCAGTTGATGGTGGACCCTTGGTGCCAAGGGGTGATTGGCGCAACCTAGGAGTCAGTGGCATGCAGTGACATTCTAAGCAGGGGATTCAGTAAATGCACAATATCCCCACCCCTACTCCATCATATTATTTCCCCCCCATCCCTTGGCATAATTGCCTAAATTTTCCATCCTCCCCTTTCCTGATATAATCGCCTAACTTTCCCTGTCCCCAACACCAAAATACCCACCCCTTTCATCCCAAAGAGTGATATTTAACATCCCAATAAGTGAGACTGAAGGCCAAACAGTGAAATGTTTCTGGTGGTGTATCTGTGATATAAATCTGGAAAGATTTAGTATTATATGTCTTTGCAAATGAAAAAAGCAACCCAAACTGATAATTAGCTTTCTTTAATTTTATTTATATTGTAATTCTTAATACTACACAAAAAAAACCTCTCTAGGAACTTTCCTCCCCTCTTCTCAACATCATCCTAGGTCCTCCCCTTGCCCCAGCAACTCCTATGTCCTTTCCTAATAACAGATTTTACATTAAAAATGACATTCAAAGTAGAGTCTTCTGAGGTAAAAATATCACTTACAACAACATGTATATTATATTTACATGTACTGCTGTGGTGTCAATCAGAAAACCTTGCAGAAAAGAAAAAATGACACTTGGAACCCATATGATATTAGGCCTATTGTAATACATGTTATGTATGAGATTGAACCTCAGAAAGCCATGAGTAAACTGAATTTCAATTACAGTATATTTACCCTTTCATACCAAAACAGCACTAACTGCCAGCAGTCGATCCTACCTATGAAAAACCAACACTGCAAATATTACACCAGGCCCTAAATCACCAATACACCTCCAATTAGGAAAACAGAACAAGCCAGGCTATTATAAATCCCATACAGAAACTATAAGCTAGCAGAATAACTCACCTTGGTAATGCAAAACAAAGACCCTCACCAAATACATAACAGAGATACCATAAAAGTATAAACACACACCCACACACCAACCCACACCCACACATATAAATGCACCACACACACACTCTTTCTCTCTCTCTCTCTACATGTTAATTCTTACACAAATGCACACTCTCAGGCTCACAGGCATGCTCCCTCACATTCGCACACATATATTGTATTTTTATTCTTACTTTGTTTTAATTTTTTTTAATTTTAATTTTTATTCAACCAATTTAATTTCTAATATAGTTTTGGTTTAAAGTTTATTTTATTATTACTATTGTAAACCGCTTTGGTCGGTGTTTTTCACTGGTAAACGTTATATAAATAAGGCTAAATAAATAAATAAATACGCACACTCTCTCTCAGGCACACACATAGGGATGTGAATCGGAACCGGAATCAGTTCGGTTCCGGTTCCGATTCAAATCGTGCATTTTATTTTCGTCCTGCCCGATTGTTTTTTTTTATCGGCTGCGCCCGATCCGATAAAAAAAAAAAACCCCACCCCGACCCTTTAAAACCACTCCCTTAGCCTCCACCACCCTCCCGACCCCCTCAAAAACGTTTTAAAATTACCTGGTGGTCCAGCGAGGGTCCCGGGAGCGTTCTCTCGCACTCGGGCTGTCGGCTGCCACTAATAAAAATGGCACCGATGGCCCTTTGCCCTTACCATGTGACAGGGTAACCGTGCCATTGGCCGGCCCCTGTCACATGGTAGGAGCACTGGACTGCTGGCGTCATCTTTATTAGTGGCAGCCGATGGCCCGAGAGTGGGAGATCGCTCCCGGGACCCCCACTGGACCACCAGGTAATTTTAAAACATTTTTGGGGGGGTCGGGAGGGTGGTGGAGGCTAAGGGAGAGGTTTTAAAGGGTCGGGGTGGGTTTTTTTGTTATCGGCCGACAGCCCGAGCGCGAGAGAACGCTCCCAGGAGCCCGCTGGACCACCAGATAATTTTAAAATGTTTTTGGGGGGACGGGAGGGTGGTGGATGCTAAGGGAGCAGTTTTAAAGGGTCGGGGTGGGTTTTTAGGTTGTGTCCTAACTCCCGTTAGTGTGCACTAACCCGATTAACGATTTTTTCACGATAAATCGGTGGAATTTCTATTGTATCGCACTCTTTAACGATTAATGACGATTTAAAAAATATCAGACGATATTTTAAATCATCAAAAAACGATTCACATCCCTACTCACACATGCTCACTGCTCTAGAACATAATATGCCCTTGTACTTAGAGGTACAGATTGGAAAACCAAACAAGATGACTGCTATTGATTATGACACAGAAACTACCTACTAGCAGAACACCTCAAATTGGTCCCACATGCAGAACACAGGTAGACCCTCAGAAAATATAGAACTGACCATATAGAGAAATAGAAATAGTGAGACAAAAGCTGAACTGGAAAACCCAAAAAGCCAGACTTTTCCAGCAGTGTAACACCTGAGAAATAAAAACAGATGCATTTGCATGTACTGTGAACAATAGAAATGTTTAGAGATGCACATTTCCCAAAAATATCAGAAAAGGAAAATTCTCTCCACTTTTCCTCTCAGAGAAGCAGAACCAACAGCAGCTGCAGCTCATCCCTTCCCAATCTTCCCAGTCCCCAAAAGTCGAGTCTCTTGCCCCTCTCCCCTTCCCCTCCCAGTCCTCAACAGTCGAGACCCTCGCCCCCTCCCCTTCCAGTTCCCAGCAATCAAGTCCCTCTCCACATCTCCTCTCCCAGCCCCCAGCAATCGAGTCCCCTCACCCCTCTCCCCGAGTCCCCAGCAGTTGATTCCCCGAGTCCCCAGCAGTTGATTCCCCTCTTCCCCAGTGCCCAGCAGTCGAGCCCCTTACCCTTGTCTCCCCCAGTCCCCAGCACTCAGTCTCTTTCAAGCTGAGGGTCAGAATGCTTGGGAAGAAGAGGAGAGGGTGGGCCTCCATCTCCTTTCCCTCCCCCGAGTCCCCTGCAGTAACTCTGAATCAGAAACCCAACTCCTCACCTTCTCAAGTCCCAAACTCAGGAGATACCGTGACTGTCATTAACCTTCTGCAGTTCAGCTTCATACACCAGGAATCCTAACAGAAAGCACCTACTGGTGCCTCTTGCCTGCCTGCCTCGCTTCACTCGCAGGCACAGCAGCCTCTTCCCCCTCTGCTAAGCATGGTGTAGCATTGCAGCTTTCTTAAGGTCCAGCACCCCCAGGTCCCAATGCTTCTGCTACAGCTGTTTGCTTGGGGTAGAAGGAGGGACTTTGTTTCAAGTTGGAGCAACGTCCCGCCTTCTGCCCCTTGCTGTGTTGTTTCTTCCTGCAGTGCTCTAACTGAATGCACACAATAACAGACTCGGGCTACTGCCTACCTCCATGACTGGCCCCACCACGATGAAGCAATCCCCTGCTATGCAGCTCAGCTCCGCTCCTTCTTATTGGCTCCATAGCTGCTGCCAGGCTGCTTTGCTATTGGCCAATGGCCACGCACACCTGATGATGATAAAAAAAAGTAACTTAGGGCAGGGGATTCACTGAATACCCTGAAGGTCTTGACCACATGCCATGCTACTGGGTGTACCCATTAGGCCCATCCCATCAGCTGGCGGACATGCCCTGTGGCAAGACTGACTTGAGCTTTGTCTATATCAGCCGCCTTTCCCGCAGGTTGTGTCCTTGGGTTCTAGGGCCAGCAGGTCTTAGGTAGGTCCCTAGGATGGTGGCAAAAAGAAGACTCCAAAAGCTGGACGTAGGTCAAGGCAGACAGCAAACAATGAGCCCTAGTAGGCAGGCCGGAAGTCAGGACTGTTACGACTGTTGCTGCCCGACGTCTCCACTCCGCCCTCCTTACCTCCTTGGCGACTCCTCCTGCGGTTGATGGACATCTGGCTGCTGCGGCATCTGCCTGCCGTCCTCTCCGACATCCCCGGTCCGGCTTGGGTGCTGCATCCCACCATGTTGTTCAGCTACCTTAGGGCGCACGCGCTGCGTGGCCCTGCTTCTTAATTCTTCTTTGGCGCGAACCTCAGGGGCGTCCCTCTGTGATGATGTCATGCATCCCGGATACAAAAGCCTACTCTGTTTGCTAGCTATTCAAGTTAGCAAGGGACTCCTGATGGGTGGGATTCGCTTTCCGTACCTAGCTACTCTGCCTCTCAATTGAACTTACTCTATCGGGGTACCCGCTCCTCGGGTGCCTCTCTCTTTTCTTTCAGGTCGCTGTCTGGAACCGGTACTCGCTCCTCGAGGGCCCATGTTCCCGGACTCGCTGCCTGAGCTCACTTCTGCTTAGAAGAAACCACTGCCTACACCAAAAGTGAGTTACCATCTATACTCGCTCAGAGCTGTTCCCTGGAACCAGGTACTCGCTCCTCGAGGGCCTGCCTCTATTCCAGCTTCTGTGTTACCTTCTGGGAGAAACTGCTGTGTGAGTAATCTACCAACGAGGCTCTATACCAGAACCCTGTGTATGCTCCACTGTACTCGCTATCTCAGTTTCTCTCCACTACAGCACAGCTATTGAGGGATCGCTGTTCCAGTGTCCTGAGGGACTAGAAGCCCAGCCAGGCTTCATCTCTACTCACTACTGCCACCTCTGGTGGCTTCTTAACTCTGTTTAATAAAAGATAATTCTGTGTTGTGTGTCCTAAAGCTGAGCCTGACCTGTGGCCCCTCACGGAACTTCCCCCTGTGGGCGTGGTCATCTGCCACAGTGTCCAAGGGTCCACCCAAAACCTTACAAACAATAACAAGGACAGGCAGTAGAATAAGAATCAGTAGGAAGACTGGAGGCCAGGGCAGGTAGCAGACAAGAATGGTCAAAATCCAGAGTTAAGGTCAGACTCCAGGAAGTCAGGCCGAGAGAGGAAACGACAAGACAGAACGATAGAAGACTGAGGAACAGGAAAAACAGGAACCGGACAGGGCAGGGCAAGGATGAGGCAAGGCAAAGACTCAGAAACAAGGCAGGAGACAAAGGTAAGACTGGAACACTGTAACACCAGAACAAGCAGGAACACAGGAAAAAGGCAACACGCACTGATGAGCAAGGCATATCAGACCTGTTGCTGAGGCAAGAAACTATTTATTTGATTTATATTCTGCTTTTCAGGTACTTCAAAGTGGATTACATTCAGGCACTGCAGGAACTACTGCAGGGCCTGAGTAAATACAGTTGTGCTCATAAGTTTACATTTCCCTATCAGAATTAGTAAGACGTGCAGCAATTTAAGAAAACATGAGCGATCAGACAAAACACGTCTATTATTTTTTATGTGTTTCAAATTAAACTATTATGCATCACAGAATAGCACAATCATTAAGCAAACCATAGCAATAAAGGAATAATAAAATGATGCTGTTCAAAAGTTTGCATACCCTTAGTTCTTAATATAGTGTATTGCCCCCTTTTGCATCAATGACAGCTTGCAGTCATTTGTGATACTTGTGAATGAGGCCCTTTATTTTCTCATGTGGTAAAGCTGCCCATTCCTCTTGGCAAAAAACCTCCAGATCCTGTAAATTATTTTGTTGTCTAGCAGTTGATTTCCCCCTTCCCCAGTGCCCAGCAGTCGAGCCCCTTACCCTTGTCTCCCCCAGTCCCCACCACTCAGTCTCTTTCAAGCTGAGGGTCAGAATGCTTGGGAAGAAGAGGAGAGGGTGAGCCTCCATCTCCTTTCCCTCCCCCGAGTCCCCTGCAGTAACTCTGAACCAGAAACCCAACTCCTCATCTTCTCAAGTTCCAAACTCAGGAGACACCGTGGCTGTCATTAACCTTCTGCAGTTCAGCTTCATACACCAGGAATCCTAACAGGTGACTGAAGCCCACTCCAGAACCTTCACTTTCTTCTGCTGCAGCCACTGAAAGGTCGACTTGGCCAAATGGTTCAGATCATTGTCATGTTGGAAAGTCCAAGTGTGCCCCATGTGCAGCTTCCTGACTGATGAATGCAAATTCTCCTCCAATATTTTCTGATAAGATGCTGCATTCATCCTGCCATCAATTTTGATTAAATTCCCTGTGCTGCTGTAGCTCACTCCCCTCTCCAAAACAGCAGAGATCCACCTCCATGATGAGCGAGGCCCTTGGAGTGAAAGCAGCGGCTAAGCGAGCAGCTTAGAGCGGTCAGAGTAGCTAAACTGAAGTCCTTGCTAACTCAAAGGTGATAGCAAAATGGAGGCTTGATATACCCGGAGGTATTGATGTCATGCGGTGGGGCTGCCCCCGAGGTTCCCGCCATGACCTCCTAGGAGGCCCTAGGAGGCCACGGGAGTGAGCATGGTAGACTGGAACGCCCATGCTAGGTTGGAGACACCGAGACCCTCGGCACTCGGCACCGGGGGCAGCCATCTTGCTCAAGCAGAGAGAAAAAGGAAGAAAAGAGGTAAGGCAGAGCGGTCGCAGCCATCTGTGACTGATGGATGCAACATCTACATAGAAAATGATGGCAGAAAAGGACCAAATGGTCCATCCAGTCTGCCCAGCAAGCTTATGGAAGCATCTGCTGCGCCATACAAATCACCCCCTTACTTATTTTCCCAAACCGTCAGTCAGGGCCCTTGTTGGTTGCTGTCTGAGTCCAATTCCCTGCTATCTCTTGCAAGTTGAAGCAGAGAGCACTATTGGAGTTGCATCCAAAGTATCAGGCATGTTGGTTAAGGGTAGTAACTGCCCCCCCCCCCCCCCCGGCAAGTTACCCCTATGCTTATTTGTTTTCCCAGACTGTAAAATCCAATGTCCTTGTTGGTTGCTGTCTGAATATAATTCCCCTTTTCCTCTTTTTCCCCTGCCGTAAAAGCAGAGAGCAATAAGCCTAAGATAGTAGGAAATCCTGATCCGAGCAAAGGTCCCTGGGAAGGGAAATAACTAGGCAGGTCCAGGAGGGAACTGTTGTGCCCGGTCGCAGGTGGCTGCTACCTTTGCTGCTCACCTCCTTTCTCTATGCAGTTCCAAGTCTGGGGAGAATGGCAGACTCCGCTTCCACACGCCGACCCTCATAGCATGCCCGGGACAGCGTGGGCACTCCCGACAGCCATCTTACATCCAGGGTTACCTAAGGCACGCGCGTGCGTGCCTGCCCCCTTCTTGAATGTGTCATGGTGGGAACCTCGGGGGCGTCCCCACCACATGACGTCATCCGCTTACCATACTTAAGCTCAGCTGACCTCTTGCACTACAAGTTAGCAAGGATTCTGGTCCTTCTATTTCCGCCACACTGGGACTCTGACTCATTATCCTACTGGGTGAGTTAGGTACCCGCTCTTCGGGGGCCTTGCCACACTCAGGGCTATCCGCTCCTCGGAGAGACATTACTTTCTGCTTCTCTGTTCCAGTGAGTTCCTGCATCGTCCTCAGATGACCCTTGCTGTTCTTGTTCCAACCTCCTCGGTGCCTGATCCTCCATCTACTTCCACAGTACTGATGCGAGTACAGAACCTGCTCGTCTACCTTTGTGACACGGATTCCCGGGTTACCCCACCTGCGGGCCATACCGGATCCCTCCAGTCTTGTGCAAGCTTTCCATCGGCTTCTGGCCTACCCCGCGCTGCAGACCACTACCGGAGTTGCCAGCACAAGCTACGCCTAGAGAAGGTATTCAGCGGAGGTAAAACAGTGGTTCCACTGTCTCTAAGAAAGAAGCTGTTGAATTAGGCCCGTGATCTAAGTTAGCAGGCCACCCAGGACAAGCCCATAGCCTTGCTACCCTACAGTGATACTATTGGTGGCCGTCTATGAGAAAAGACGTGCAAGCGTACGAGGAATCCTGCACTTCCTGCTCCAGGCAAAAGCCTCCTGCCCGTCATTCCTGGGGTCTGCTCCAGCCTTTGCCCATTCCTGATGAACCCTGGATGCATATTGCAACCGACTTCGTGGTCGATCTACCTCCTTCTAATGGGAACAATACGATATAGGTTACCGTGGACCGGTTCTCGAAAATGGTACACTTTGTTGCTCTACTGGGACTGTCATCTGCCCCAGAGTTAGCCAAGCTATTTGTGCGGCATATTTTTTGCCTACATGGGATGCCGAAACACATTATATCGGACAGAGGAGTCCATTTCACCTCCAAGTTCTGGAGAGCATACAACATCGAGGATTTTAGCTTGCACAATTGAGTGTGCCAATTTCACTGTGCATTAGCTCATCAGCCTCTTTTGCTCCTCATTGTTTACTTAAAGTTTTAGCATATTTAGAACTTCTACCTATGTTCTCCATAAACCTGTCATTTTGGTCTGTAACATTCTCCATTTTACAATCTTTCTGTCCTCATTCTGACTACTTATGATTCTGTCTGGTTGTTGCCCTACTGACTTATTCTTTTGCATATGAAACACTTCTGGTGCTGACAATAATTGCATGTAATGTATTCAGCTGGCTGCTGGACTTCAAAGGTGGACTGTTTTGGAGCCAAAGATATTTAATTTCATAATATGTCAGAATAATTTCTCTTCTCTCAACCTTATTCAGCTCATTGTTAGCTCTGATGCAGTTCCTTTGTCTCTTAATTTTATTCCAGGCTCCTTTGGAGAGGGTTAGAAATGTCAGAGCTAATGGTATTATGAAACAGATCAACACTGTAACCCTACAGAGCACTTTTTAATGAAATGTCTGCTATTTTTTCATCTTTAGAAAGAAAATGGAGAAATACAAAAATTGCACTGCAAAATATGAATAATCTTTAAGGCTTCTTGGTTTGGAAAGAAGCTAGTTCTGAATATGCTTTCCCATAGATTGATTTTCTCTTGTGAATTCTTGTACTTTCTATTTTGTATTTACCAGTTTTCGTCACAGGATGGCAGCATGAGTGAAATCCTAAGAAAGAGAAGTCTATCATTTTTCTGTTGACGCATTCTACAGATTACGTCCTGTGATGACATATTCAGTGATACTATTCGGGCATAATCTCTCTCTGTGAT
This sequence comes from Rhinatrema bivittatum, assembly GCF_901001135.1. NCBI lineage: Eukaryota > Metazoa > Chordata > Amphibia > Gymnophiona > Rhinatrematidae > Rhinatrema > Rhinatrema bivittatum. The sequence continues at coordinate 375,842,690 of NC_042618.1, forward strand.
TTCTTTTTCCTGAAGATAATTGATATATTGGTGCAATGACTTTATACCAGACACATGAGTTGTACAAGCAAGTAAAAGTGGGACTTATTTTATTGTGTTATTGGAAAATTTCAGTTGCACATTTTCCCTAGAAGTGGATTTGCAGAACCTGTTCTTGTAGCATTATCTATAGGTGTCTCTACAAGCTTAAACATTGATCATTTTGGTATAAAAAGAATGGGTTAATTGGGTCACAGTTAAATGATGTCACATGCTGTCATGTGGTTAGAGTTGTCCCAGGGTTGCAAAACTTCTCATGGCGAGTCATAATATCAAAATGATGCCTTTATTTTATTATTTAAAATATTTCTATGATGCCCAATTATTGCAACTCTAAATAGCTTACAAAAGTAAAACAATTATTAAAATACACAAACAGAACAAAACTAAAAACATAAAATGTATCGACTGTCTTTGTTCAGAGTACTTCATTGATTTACAGTATTTCATCTGTTTTTCTTCATTATGGCATTTTAGTTTTTACTTACAACTTCATAGTTTTCAACCTCACCCAGTGCAACTTTTTTGAGAATTTCAATTTACAAAAAATACCAACTTGTAAGTTTTAACATACAGTATCTATGTGACCTGAAGGAAGGCTTTGGTATTAATTCAAGTGACTAGGTCAAATGTTGACTTGAACAGATAAAATAAATATGAGACCCGAACTGAAATATACATTAGTGTAATAGCATTTATTGCAGTAGTGCTCAAATGAGCCCTTACTCCCAGCCAGGCAGTTAGGTTTTCAGCTATCACTAATAAACATGCATAAGATATATTTGCATGTACTGCTTCCAATACATGCAGAATTATCTCATGTATGTTCAAGATGGATATCCTGAAAACCTAATTTGTTAGGAGGGTCTGAGAACAACTTTGAGGGTCTGAAAACAACTTTGAGAGAGAAAGAGAAAGAGAGAGAGAGAAGCTAATATTCAGCACTACTTAACTGGATAAGTGATAGCCACTAAATATTTGGCTACATTCAGCGTTTGCCACTTGGCCGAAGTGACTTAAGTCAGGGACGGGAAATGGGCATAATGGGGCAGTGCTACTTATCCAGTTAACTTAACTAGATAAGTGGCACTATTCAGACTAATCCAGTTAAATTAATCAGTTAAGTAAGACCTGCCATACAGCAGGGCTAACTTAGCTGGATATAAGTTATTCGGCTAAGTGATGATTTATACATGGATATTCAGCAGCATAGCAGTGCTGGTGAATATCACATGTAAGTTAGCTGTATAAGTCTTATCCAGCTAACCAATATAAACATTTAGGTCTGAATATTGGGCCCACAGATATAAAAATATTAAGGATATGCATTTGTTTGAAACAAATGGGTAAAATGTAACAAAGGAGACTTTTCATTTCATTTATGGACCCCCAGAACAAATTGAGTGTGCCTATAAATGAAACACATTTTCATTTCATTTGTTTATGTTTCTCATTCAAGTTTGTGGCCATTGAAAAGTGCTGCAGTGAGACTGGTAAGTTTAGCAAGCAAGAAATTCCTGAGTGAGGTAGTAGCCAGGACAGGTACAAGGCAGGAGAAAAGGGAAAGTAGACATAATGGAGGACCAATCAATCTTAAATTCCTGCTCTTGACAATATACCTTGGGGGTCTTGCTGTCACTCTGCTTTGCCATTATACCCATAATTTACCACCTTAGGTCTTGCTGTCACTCAGTGTTACTGCCATACCCAAGACTCTACAACTTAGGGGTCTTGATGCCACTGTATTTTGCTGCTATACCTTATGCTACTTTTGGAGGTCTTGCTGACACTCTGCCTAGCTGCCATGCCACTGATGATACACTTGGAGATCTTGCTGCCACTCTTCCTTGCTGCTATATCCATGATTTGTTACCCTGGAGGTCTTGAAACCATGACAGCTTTGCTGTCATACCCCAGACCCCTCACCTAGGGAGGTTTACTGTCACTCTGATTCGCTGTCCTGCTCCTGATGTTTCATCTTCAGAATCTTGCTTACACTCTTCCCTTCTGCTGTCCTCCTTGTGCTACAACTTGGGAGGTCTTGCTAGCACTCATCCTTGTTGCCATTCCCCTCATGCTGCTCCTTAGGAATCTTGCTGCCATTCAGCCTTACTGCCATACTCCAGCCTTATAACCTGGGACATACTCCACCAGCCCTGCTGCTGCTCCTTTTTTTTCTTTTGCTAGTGGGGCCTGGGATACCCTACCAGTCTTCTACCACCCACCCTGTACCCTTAAGCCCTCAGAAGCAACTCCAGGGGGTGCATCAGCGTGCACACATGTGCAGATATGCCACAATACTCATCTGGATCCCCAGGTATTTTCATAATATAGAAAAATCTATATATATAGAGAGAGGGAGAGACATACAGACAGTTGGCAAGTTTAAATGTACAGAAATACATTAGAGGAATTTCTGTATAGTACTACACTGAATTATACCAAGCACATAAGGACTATCTCACACTGTCTGCATGACCACATGCCACCTGTGAGTCATTGTGAGATAGAAAATAGTTACATATGCCAGTCTGATTGGCCAATTTGGTCAAATTCCAGTGACTTTCACCTCAAAAGCAGTCATGCAATTGAATGAATCAACCCCAGAGAGCTGATTATCATTTAGGGAAAATGCCATATTTACACATTACACAAGCTCTTTTTCACCACCTGCTGGTTGCAATAGCAATACAATGATAAAATCCTAGATTGGCAAGCACCCTAGTTATTATAACCAATATTTACAAGAAAAAAACAATGTTAAGTTTTTAAGTAAAATTCATGGGTTTGTTTTGGGATGTTAGCCATGTTTGGCACTGAACATCAAGAGCATGAAAGTGTTGCCAGTTATGTATGCCAGTTTATTTATTTATTTTTTTTATTTATATTCTGCTTTTCAAGCACTTCAAAACGTACTACTTTCAGGTACTTAGGTATTTCCCTGTCTCCACTGGGCTCACAATCTAAGGGACTGATTTATTAAGGCTTTTCTCCCATTCTGTGTCAATGGAGAAAAATGCTTGGTAAATGAGGCCCTAAGTTTGTACTTGAGTCAATGGAGAGTAATGTGTCCTGCTCAAGGTCACAAGGAGTGGTGCTTGATTCTAGAATGGTAGAGGTAATCGTGTCCCGGGGCAACTCTTGTTTTTCCTTCACAATAACATGGCCCTGAGGTGTCGGGTTCTTACCATCAGGGAGTGGGGGAAAATAGTCCTCCAGGGCCAAAGGTGTTGGGGGTGATTTATTCCACTTTTCCCTGGAGATATCTCTTTTCACTTTCAGTAGGAGGGATATGAGTGTCAACAAAATACTTTGGACGCTTGAGTTGGGTGTCCAAAACAAAGTTTTACTGTAGCAATTGTTCAAAAGCAATAAATGGCACTTTACACCCCAGTTCTTGGTACTAACAGCTTGTTATCACAATTCTCCAATTTTCTTTATCTGTGCAAATATCTTTCAGTATATGAGCCAGGGAAGTACCTTACCTTCCAGGGCATGTAAAAGAAAAGCTTCCCAAATGGACAGGATCATCGTAATTGGGCAGAAATATCCCCTTCCAAAATGACTGCTAGAGAAAACATAGGGTTTCAGTCTCTGGACATCCTCCCACTTTTCTCCAGGGTGAAGGGGAATAGTCTCCCAATTTAACACAGTTCTTACTTACAATTCTCTCTCTCGCTCTTCAAATATCCCACAGGATCTTTTGGAGGAAAGGTTCAGGTGGCAGGGATCCAAAATACTTTTCTCAGTGTCCCCAATTCAGAGCAGGATGGCTAGGAGAAAAAAATCTTCCTCCCAGATCTTCTCAAAACGAAATCTTCACTCTATAGCAGGTCTAACTTATCCGGTTAACTTAACCAATGAAGGTAAGATAAAAACCCCCCTGATGCCCCATGTGACCTTGGGCAAATTATTTTACTCTCTGTTGCCTGAGGTACAAACTTAGGGGTCTGTTTACTAAGCTGCAGTATTTTTCTCAGAAGGAAAACGTTAGGGGCAAAAGTATATATGTAACTGACTGGTACCATTTTAAAAATAGCAGACCCAAGCCTGAGGCACTAGAGAATGCTCCATGTACCACTAGATTACAAAGGAACCTAAGGTACTGGCCCAGGAAGGGAGGGGGAGGATTGAGGGCTAGGAGTTCTGAGGTGCTAGGTGTAATTTTCTTCACAAAAAAGGGTGGGGCATGGAAGGGAGGGGCTGGGCCAACATCAAATATGTAGTGGATTCCCTGTTTCGGTGCTTTATCCTAGACTGGAGGTGCCATGGGTCCGGTAGGACGACTTCTCTTTGGAGCCCCTGGTGCTGTAGATCACAATCTCAGTGACCACTTCACATTCTAGATCAAATATTTCCGGAAGGTTCAGATAGTGAAAAACAGCAGCAGGGAATCCAAAATTAGCAAACCAGGGAGAAACCAGAAATCACAAAAGGGTCCATCCATTCCCTATTAAGTCCACATGTAAAACACTCAAAGAAAATACTGGAGTCTGTAGCTGGTGTTCAAATAAAAGGTAGTCTTTTACTATAACTTAAAGAAAAGGATCCAAGTCAAGATTACAAAAATAAGAATCAGCATACATCCAATGATCAATAAAATGGAAAATAGTTTCCTCTGTCTGTCCTTCTTCTGTTCATTTCCCTTCCTACTCTTACATCTTCATCCTAATTTAATATATTCTCACTAGTGAGAGTGGGATAACTGGTGTATTTGACAAATGAATCGCCTGATTTCCTGCATTTTTGTTTGAATGTAAACCGATGTGATATGTAAAATCGAACACCGGTATATAAAAATAAATAAATAAATAGTTCCAGTTTTGGCATGAACTGGGCTGGAAAAAATATTCCCAAGCAGAGTTTCTTACCTGTTAACAGGTGTTCTCCTAGGACAGCACATGGATGACATCATCAGATGGAGCCCGGCACGAAAACTTATGTCAAAGTTTCTGGAACTTTGACTGTGCATACTGCCCAGCATGCCCTATTCCACGCATCCATGCAGGGTCCCTCTTCAGTCTTGTAAGATAGAATTACAATAAAAATTAAAACAAAAAATAGGGGAAACCCAATTCTGCAGGGTGATGGATGGGTTTCGTGAGGGCTAACATCCTGCTGTCCTAGGAGAACACCTGTTACAGGTAAGTAACTCTGCTTTCTCCTAGGATAAGCAGGATAGTAGTCCTCACACATGGGTGAATCCCTAGTTACAGGCTGATCCTCAACACAAAAGGGGACCAACCAGCACCAACCAGGTGCCAACAGGCACAACCACAATGCTGTTGGTAATAAAGGGGGAGACACCTTGAACCCAAGCAATGGGCTCTAGGCAGGGAGAAGTGGGTTCTACACCTCAGATTCCGAAGGACAGACTGGCTGAACCTACTGTCATGTCGGTCAACCCTATCCAGACAGCAGTGAGATGTGAATGTGTGGAAAGAACTCCACATCTCAACCTTGCAGATTGCCTCCATGGAAACTGCTCGCAAGTGGGCCACCAAAGTTGCCATGGCTCTAACAGAATGAGCCTTGACATGACCCCCAAGATGCAGTCCTTCCTGGGCATAACAGAAGGAGATGCAGTCTGCTAACCAATTGGATATTGTCCGTTTGGCAATGGAAACTCTCAACCTATTTCTGTCAAAAGAAATAAAAAGTTGGGTGGACTGCCTATGGGCTTCTGTCCACTCCAGATAGGAGGCTAAGGCTCTCTTGCAATCCAAACTGTGCAGGACTCACTCACCTTGTTGTGAATATGGCCTGGGAAAGAATGTTGGCAAGATGATTGACTGGTTAAGATGGAAATCCGTCACCACCTTAGGCAGGAGCTTAGATCACCCTATCATGATAAAATTTGGTGTAAGGTGGATAAGTCACTAAGTCCTGGAGCTGGTTGACCCAGCACGCTGAAGTGACCACCACCAAAAATATGACCTTCCAGGTCAGGTGCTTCAGGTTATAGGAGCGCAGTGGCTCAAAAGGAGTTTCAATTAGCCGAGCTAGCACCATGTTGGGGTTGCAAGACACAGTGGGAGGCCTTGGGGAGGCTTGAATTGAAGCAGGCCCCGCATGAAGTGTACAAATATCAACTGCACAGTGATGGGTACATCATCTACACCTTGGTGGTATGCACCAGTTGCACTGAGATGATGGTCTCTGATAGGTGTAGAAGGTAGTCAAGTAGTTTATGCATGGGGCAGGAGAATGGATCTAGGGACTTCTGCTCACACAACATGGAAAACTTCCTCTACTTCAGTCTGTAGGATTTTCTAGTAGAAGGCATTCTGGAAGTCACCAGGACCCCAGACACATCCTCAGAAAGATTGAGCGGCAGCAGGATCAACCTTTCAATATCCAGGCTGTAAGTGACAAGGCCTGGAGGTTGGGATGCCGCAGCATGTCCTGATCTTGTGTGATGAGATCTGGGGATGTTCCCAGACTGATCGAGGTCCAGATGGACAACTCCCAAAGGAGTGGAAACCTGTCTCAGCCAATAATGGGCTATGAGAATCATAGTCCCTCAGTCCTCGCAAAGCTTCAAGATTGTCTTAGTTACTAGAGGCATCAGAGGATACGTACAGAAGACCCCTGCCCCAATATTGGGAAAAGGTGTCCGAGGCTGCCATCTGACCTGTACAAGGAGCAGAACTGAGTCACTTTCCTATTGCAGGGGGACGCAAACAAGTCCACATCCGGGCTTCCCCAGAGGCAGAGATCCGGTTCACTATCCCCTGGTCCCTAGACCACTTTTGGGGTCTGAAGGCATGACTTTCGCTATCACATTCTCCATTCTGGCCAAGTACATGGCTCTGAGAACCATCCTTTGGGACAGGGCCCAGGACCAGATCTGGACCACTTCCTGACACAGCAGATATGACCCTGTGCCTCCCTGCTTGTTGACATACCACATCACAACTTGGTTGTCTGTTTGTATCAGGAAATTTTGCTGGACAGCTGATCTCTGAAAGCCCATAGTGCGTACCTGATCACCTGGAGCTCCAGGAAGTTGATCTGACACCATGCTTCCTGGGCGGACCATAGGCGTTTGGTGCGGAGCCCTTCTACATGAGTCCCCCACCCCAAGGTGGACACATCCATGGTTAGGACAATTTGGGTAAGGGGATTTTGGACATTCCCCATTCCAAATTCAGAAAGCCACTACCAGGACAAAGAGTCCTGGAGAGACGGAGTGACTTGGATGTGAGCCTGATGGCTCTATGTGGCCTGGCACCACTGCAACCTCAGGGTCCATTGGGGTCTGCGCATATGTAAGCGTGCCAAAGGAGTAAAATGGACAGTTGCAGCCATGTGGCCCAACAGCCTCAACATGTGCCGAACTGAAACCTGCGGGCTCTGTTGAATCACTGCCACTATGGAAGCCAAGGTGACCACCCTGGAGCACAGCAGGAAGGCTCTTTCCTGAGCCATCTCTAGCAAGAGTTGCTCTTTACCAGCCAGTCATCCAAGTTCGGGAAGACATGCATTCCCAGTCTGCAGAGGTGTGCCTCCAACACGGCCAGACATTTCATGAAGATACCTAGGGCCGATGCTAGCCTGAACGCAACACTCTGTACTGGAAGTGCTGTTTTCTCACAGCAAATCTGAAATACTTTCTGTGACTTGGGAAGATCTTGATGTGAGTGTATGCTTTCTTTAAATTGAAGAGGCATAGCCATTCCCCTTTTTGCAAGTGGGGAATCAGGGTGCCCAGGGAAACCATCCTGAACTTTTCTTTTTTGAGAAACCTGTTCAAGGCCCTTAGGTCTAGAATGGAATGGAATCCCCCTGTCTCTTTGGAATCGGGAAGTACCTGGAGTAGAATCCCTGCCGTCTTTGCCTTGGTGGGACAGGCTCGACTGATCTAGCCATTAATAGGGTGGAGAGGTCCCGTAACAGTACCTCCTGATGCACTATTGGCCCCAAAACAGCACGGGGGAGGGGGGGGTGGGCAATTTGGCAGGACACCCAATAGGTTTAATCGGTACCCTTGACAGATGATGGACAAAACCCATTGGTCTAAGTTTATACTGGGACACCAATCCGCAAAGAATCATAGCCTGCCCCTGACTGGGGGGTCTAGTGTCTTGGGTAGAGGTGGATGGCTTATGCTCCCTATGATCCAGTCAAAATCCCATCCCAGGTTTTGGCTGGGGAGTAGGCTGAGGCTTGAGCGCTATCTGTTGCCTGGGACGGGCACATGAGCTCACCCTCTGTGAATGGGAGCAAGGGGTGAGGATAGTAGTTCTTCTGGTGGTAGAAAGACTTCCTCTGACCCTGCCTCGCAGACCTCGTGGCTGAGGAGTGCAGGTCTGAAGTGTTGGCGGAGAGCTGCTGGAGGGTCTCATAGTGGTTACGCAACTGGGCCACCTTGGCCCTCATCTTATCTCCAAAGAGATTCACTCCTGTGCAGAGTCTTTCCTGTACCTCCAGTCAGAGATCCGAGGCCTGCAGCCATGCAATTCCGTGGGCACTGATTCCTGCTGCAGAGATTCTCAATGCTGTCTCAAAAACATCATAGGTTGAACAATCCTCATGTTTCCCACACTCCAGGTCCTGACTGTTGCGTCCGTCGGTCTATGGCTTCGCCCCGCCTACCTCTCTCTGTTCTCAGCTCCTCCCGCTCACCTTGGACTGATGGCCACCACGGCGTCTGCTTGCTGTCCTCTCTGGCATCCCCGGACTGGCTTTGGTGCTGCCTCCCTCCATTCTCCTTCAAGGTACCTCTAGGGCGTGCGTGTGCTCACCGCCCTCATCTTTAACTCTACGTTGGCGCGAACCTCAGGGGCGCCCCCTGTTGTGACGTCACGACTTCCGGGTATATCTGCCTTCAGTATTTGCTAGTTTGTTGAGTTAGCAACAGGATTCGTACAGATGGGATTTGTCTCCATTCTTAAGCTACTCTGCCACTCCAGCGCTATCTGGAACTCTTACTACCCTTCGGGGTCTCTAATGGGGTACCCGCTCCTTGGGGGCCTCTCTGCTTCTTTCAGATGCTATCAGGAAACCGGTACTCGCTCCTTGAGGGCCCATGTTCCCTGTGTTGCTGCCTGCAACCTCTACCCTTCTACTTGGAAGAACTAACTTCATTTATCATCAGTGAGTACAGATACCATCTCTCTCCACAGTACTGCTTCACTGGAATCAGGTACTCACTCCTCGAGGGCCTGCTCTCTGCTCCAGTGCCAGACCTTTCGTCTAGTGGAATCTCTGTTACTGCTAAGTGAGTACAACACTACCGAGTCTCTCTGCTCTAAGGGACCAGGTACTCGCTCCTCGAGGGCCTGCTCTCCCTGTCTCGGAGCTTCTATTTCTACATTGGGACTCTGAATGTTAATCTTATTGTGTGCTCATAACTCTTAGTCTCTTTCCACTACAGCACTGCCTTACAGAGGATCCGCTGTTCCAGTGTTCTGTGTGAGACGCGCCCAGCCGGGCTCTCAACCACTACTCACTACTGCCACCTCTGGTGGTCACCTAAACTGTCTAATAAAAGATTAAAATCTGTGATTGTCTCTCCGGAGTCTATGTCAACTAGCTAGTTAGTACACTGGATGGAAACTCTCCCGAACTTGGTCAGCTTCCACAGGCTGGGTTACCCTGCTTTCCTTGACTGGGCCTGAAAAAACAACAAAGGATAAGTACTTGAACTACCTCCTAACTTCAGAAAACCCATAAAGGACTAACCACAGATTCTCTCTGGGGAATTTCTTAAAAATCTCCCAGGGGGACAGCCATTCCAGACCCCTCAAAGGGAAGGGCTGCATCTGAATGGAAACCTCCCCTTTACAGATCTACACTGCTCTAATTTGAAAACAGGACTCACCCAGGGCTTATTAGTACCCAGGTAGAGTCCATCAAGCTAGGTTGAGAGAACATTGCACAAATCTAATCTTTGGTTGAGTTTCCTCACTCTGAAGGTCAGCAAATCTTCACAAGAGAACACTGTTCTGTTCATTCGTCTCACTATGAATGTCAAAGTGGTCGCTAACCCGTACACTCCTATCTAAACTTCACCTCTAGTAACTAGGTAGACCTCAAGTATAAATACCTACCTAGTATGAGGGCCTTATAGCTAGTCTCTCTCTCTCTCTCTCTCTCTCTCTCTCAAATACAACAATTCTGGCACTTATCACAAAGTGCAAAAAAGTTATCGCAGTTTGTGCTAATACATATGTGAAGTGCTAAGATAGTGCACTTTGCAATAATCAGCCTATTACCATAAAACATGCCCCTTTTCCTATCGCATGTGATATTTAGTGCATTTTGATAAATCCAAGCCTTAGATTGTAAGCTTTCTGGGGATAGGCAATACCTATAGTACTGGAATGCAATCTGCTTTAAAGTATCCCAAAAAGCAGAATATAAATACAATTATTTCTTGTACCATAAGACTTATTTAATTACTGCATGGTTTATATTTACTGAACATATGCCAAGTATTTTAACACTAATTTCTTACGTTTTGCTAGAGAGAAATCTCCTGATTTCATACGGTTGTTCTTAATAGACGTGTAAATTGCATTTATATCAGCAGTATCCCTCTAATTAATGAAAGCCCATGTTACCAGTAATCATTTTACCAGCACCACATTTCTGACAAAATATCACCTTACAGATGAGTCATTTCCTGGATTCTTCTTTACCAATAATGGATGGGCTTATTGCATGCTAAGGAAGTGATACTGTTGGTGAAGTGAAGAGAGAAGAGAAGAGAGACTCTCTAAGATATGGTAGCTCATAAAAACAATTGTTGAGGAAATTAGCAGATTCCCTTGTATCCGACAAGGGGCCTATTTACTAAAAGGTGTTAATGTCTTACAGGCCGATACAGTACAGTGCGCTCCGACGGAGTGCACTGTTAACCCGCGATTTGACGTGCGTTTTGGACGCGCTATTACCCCTTATTCAGTAAGGGATAATAGCGCGTCCAAAACACATGTCCAACCCCCTCGAACCTAATAGCGCCCGCAACATGCAAATGCATTTTGATGGCCCTATTAGTTATTCCCGCACGACACAGTAAGTAAAATGTGCAGCCAAGCCGCACATTTTACTTTAAGAAATTAGCGCCTACCTTTGGGTAGGCGCTAATTTCTGCTGGTGCTGGGGAAGTGCACAGAAATGCAGTAAAAACTGCTTTTCTGTGCACCCTCGACTTAATATCATGGCGATATTAAGTCGGAGGTCCTGAAAGTTAAAAAAAAGTAAAAAAAAAAAGAAAAAAAAATTTGAAATAGGCCCGCGGCTCGCGGGTTGAAAACCGGACGCTCAATTTTGCCGGCGTCCGGTTTCCAAACCCGTGGCTGTCAGCGGGCTCGAGAACCGACGCCGGCAAAATTGAGTGTCGGCTGTCCAAAAAGAGGCGCTAGAGACGCGCTAGTGTCCCTAGCGCCTCTTTTTACCGCCGGCCTTAATTTTAATAAATTAAATTCCTGTTTCACGCGCACAGGAGAGTGGCCTGTGTGCGCAGTGGGTGCTCTGAATGCCTGGTTTTTAGCCTTAACACATGTTAAAATTAAAGATGTGCTTCGGGTTCTTAGATCGTGTTGGGGCCCCCCCATGGGAATTTTGTTTTTCCCTTGGTTTTTTTTGGGGGGGCCCGATTTTTCAAGTTAGTGCTCGCTAACTCCCCGATAGTGCGCGCTAACTCAGCAGCATTAGTGCACGCTAACGGGAAATTAGCACGCACTAACGGGAGTTAGCGTGCACTAACTCCTGTTAGTTCGCACTAACCGGAAAAAATTTGATCGTTTTTCGGTTCTCCTGAACCATTCCGAATTAGGCAATTTTGTTGAAATTGCCTAATTCGGGAAAAACAATTGCACATCCCTAGTTAAAATTGTGCTTACATCATTAAAAGCAGCATATGGGCTTGTATTACCATTAACACACACAAAATAATTGCCATAATGCACAAAAATATTAATGAGCTACACGGCATCGAAATTCATACGAGGCTCAGCAATACTAAAATGGGTCACCACAAGTAGTGTTAACACGTCGTTAACTTTTCCTGAGAGCATTGGCAGGCTAACACAATTGCCAATATCCCCACTTTCATCCCCCTACCACCCTCCACAGTGAAGAAAGGACCTGCTATGGCTCAGTAACACTTCTTTCTAGGCAAGTGTTTCCAGCTAGTGTGCCTTTCAGGTCTGCCATGCAAAAGTCACTGATGTTCGGATTCAGACCAGTACTTGGGCTCTGCTCTCAGCATCGCACAGCTACAAGCATCACCAGTGGTGGCTTTTAGGCATGTAAGAGCTCCTTTCTGAAAGCAAGTATAATCATGCATACCTCTCCTTCTTAGCTAGAGTATGAGCCCTGGAGTGTGGTAATTAATGGGCAGCATGGATAATACCAGGTCCTATTTTGTGTGGCACACATAGTACACGCAGCACCTTTTGATCTTCCCCATCCTGAACTTCCTCTTTTGAATCTTTCTAGGTTCTGTCTTATCCCCAGACTAAGTGAGTCGGGGAGAGCATGTACTGAGCACTAGATGTGACTCATTCTGAATGTTTGGAGCTGAGGAAGTGAGGAGTTAAAGTAACTGAGTCGGCTGCCCTCATCATACTGTCTTCTCTCTTTTCCTGCACTTGTATATAGAACAAACTGGTCCATTGACACAGATTCATGTGTGTCTCTGCCCCCTCTCTCCCTTAATTTTAAAATTTGGATGCGAGACTGGTGGGGCTTTCAATGTTTTCCTACCTCTTCTTTTGTCCATATGAGTCCTCTCTATGTGTGCACTGCCTGCCTCGTGGAGGCTGATGTGCCACTCAATATTTTTGTTAATGTAGGTGTGCCTTGGGCTCGAAAAGGTTAGGAAATATTGGTATATGCCATTTAGTGAATACCATACTACCACACATTTTAAACATGCTTTAGTAAATATGCCCCAATATAATCAGCCAGTAGAGTAGTACAATTGATCTTTAGGCTGCACTGTGGTATTGGCCAGCCATTGCTTTGCAGGAAATGTTGCATAAGGCTTAAATTTGACTGGCAGTATTAAAATAACAAGCCCCCAAATAATTGGAAATGTCAGGCCTGAGTGATTTTTCTGCTTCTTTCTTTCTGCTCATCTTTTCTAATTTAGAATTGTGGATTCTTTTGCCTTGGTGGATTTTTCCTTTCTCTTTAGCTCTGTAGTTTGTGTGAGTATGTAGTACTCTTAGAGGACATCCTCTATCTTATTGGTTTATATAAATTAAACAAGGGGAACGTCGCAGGGAGACATATTCTGTTTTGCAATGGCAATCTGCTCAAGCTTCAATACAGCAAATGTAAAATGAAAATTAAGGAGGTAATTTTCAAAGATGTGGTGTGAACTGGTGCTTGTAAGCACGCACACATGTATTTTTCCACTTGAGATAGGCTTATATATCAGTCAACTTTATAAAACAGCTTCCTCCATGCATAATGTGATAAGCGTACATGCTATAATTATTTAATATTTAACATGAAAAGGGGCAGATTTTTAAAGTTACGCACGCAGGGTACTGCGTGCATTTTATAAAATCCGGGGTCAGCGCGCACAAGGGGGTGCACACGTGCACCTTGCGCGCGCCGAGCCCGAGGGGAGCCCCGATGGCTTTCCCCGTTCCCTCCAAGGCCGCTCCGAAATTGGAGCGGCCTTGAAGGGAACTTTTTTCGGCTCCCCCCCACCTTCCTCTCCCTTCCCCTATCTAATCCACCCCCCAGCTTTAACTAAATCCCCCCCACCTTTGTTCCAAAAGTTACGCCTGTCCGAGGCAGGCGTGACTTGCGCACGTCTGCCGACTGCTGGCGCGCCATGCCCCGGCACAGGCCGCTGTGCTGGAGCACTTGGCCCCGCCCCCGGACCACCCCTTTTTCGAAGCCCCGGGACATAGGACATACGTGCTTCCTGGGGCTTGCGCACGCCGCCGAGCCTATACAAAATAGACTCGGCGCGCGCAGGGGTAGGTTTTCGGGGGTTACGCACGTATCTTACGCTCATAACCCTTTGAAAATCTACTCCTAAATATATGCACTCGCTTATAGACAAGAAGTGTAAATAAACCATGTGGCTTCTTGTATTAAAAAATGTTTGTATACTGCTGAAACATGTGCTTTCGGGGTGGTATTTTATAAACTGCATGGTTTGTTAAAATTCCTCATTTCATTTCAAACAAAAAACACATCTCTAGCAGAGAGGTAGACTGAGTTCCTAAAATCTCATGGATTTCTCCTTTTTTCCCACTTAAAGGTATATTTTAAGACCCACGTGCATGCGCACATGAGTGTGTGTTTGCCAGCTCGTGCACATGGTAGAGATGTGAATCGGATGCCAGAATCGGTTCTGGTTTTGGTATCATGGACCCGCGGGAAGTAGGAGCAATGGACGGCCGGCGCCATCTTAAAAAATGTCGCGGGCCATCCATTGCTCCTACCATGTGACAGGGGCTGGCCAATGGCACCGATAGCCCTGTCACATGGTAAGGGAAAAGGGCCATCGGTGCCATTTTGATTAGTGGCAGCCGTCGGCCCAAGAGGGGGACATCGATCCCGGGACCCCCGCTGGACCACCAGGGACTTTAGGCAAGTTTTGGGGGGGTCAGGATGGTGGGGGATTGTAAATAATTAGATCTAAAGAGTCGGGGTGGGTTTGGGGGTTTTTTTCTGTGTGTCCTTTCTCCCCCCCCCCCCCCCCACCACAAAATGATAAGAAAACCACACGAAAATTTCATGGGGTTTTCCTATCATTTTCGGGGACCCCCGATACATGACGGATTAGAAAATATCGTATGATATTTTCATCTGTCAAAAAAACGATGCACATCCCTAGCACATGGACATAGCAATTTATAACATACGCACATATATGTGTGACATCATGTGCCTGTTATAAAATTGGCTATATGCACGTACATGTGTGTTCACAATTTTATATTGATGCGCGCATGAGCGCGCAAATGCCACCTCAATGGCGTAAGTGGGGGGATTTTAGTAGGTACGTGTATCGACACAATTACCTGTTTCCCTAGTTCATTCCCAGTTTGCCCCAGTAAAGGAGAGGACTTCCTAAACCCCCTAGCTAACTTGTCTCCCTTTTACCCTGTTAGCCCGACCCTTAAAACCCTGCTGACTAGCCTAGCTTTTTTTTAATTTTATTACTTACACGCTGTTTACAGCAGAAGTAAAGTTATGTGGTAGGGGACCCCGGCGTGTGCTTGTGAATGAAAATACTTAACATGTAGACTTCATGTTAGAGATTCAGCCCACCTAAGCCCCACTCCACCACTGTCCATGCGACACCCCTTTTTATTGGTGTGCATACTGGGCGATGCACGCATATTCCTGCGGTTTTTAAAATTTGCGCACCGCACACCGTGCTGAGTCATGTGCGTATCTCCCAGCTTTGACTCACATAGTTAGACTGTAGTATCTTTGGATTATGATTGAATCCCTTTTTTATCTGATTTTTTGTTTTCTTCTACACTCTATTCATAGTCTGAACTTTTTAAAAACAAAAAAATTGTCATTTCTTTTGCTTATTCACTTCGGGGTAGATTTTATAAATGTATGCCCGCGCGTACTTTTGTTCGTGCACCAGGTGCAAACAAAAGTACGCCAGATTTTATAAGATATGCGCGTAGCTTATAAAATCCAGGGTCGGCACACGCAAGGGGGTGCACATTTGTGCACCTTGAGCGCGCCGAGCCCTGCGCACGCTGCCCATTCCCTCCGAGGCCGCTCTGACATCGGCCGCCGCCACGCGATTCCCCGGCCCGGGAGTGATTTCGGAGGCCTCGGCCCGAAATGCCCCAGGCCGGCACCACGCCCCCAACACGCCCCCGGAACGCCTGGAACGTTGCGCCGCCCCCGACACGCCCCGACACGCCCCCCTAGCAAAGCCCCCGGACTTACGCGCGTCCCGGGGCTTGCACGTGCCGCCAAGCCTATGCAAAATAGGCTCGGCGCGCGCAGGGGGGTTTTGAAAGGGATACGCGCATAACCCATTTAAAATCTACCCCTTCAGGTTTAGCATAGAGTCTAACAGACATGCACAGTTTATTCTATGAAAATAAATCATATCCATAAGGTCCTTATACTCTGAAATATGCACATTCCAGGTTTAGAATTCATAGCACTACTAGGCAGCACAAGATCATCACGAGAGCTGAGCCAGTATCCTACCGGTACAGCATGAGTAGCAGGAAGGGGAAAGAGGGAGATTTGGAGAAGTCATCTGGGTGGGGTAAGGTGTCCACCAAAGGATGGTATCTGGGGTTGGAATGTCAGGAGAGGTGTCAAGTGTTGTAGGAGAAATTGTTTCTGCACCAAGGAGGCAGGAATGGGGGCAGAGAATTTGCTTCTGTGCTACTGGGATTGTACCTAGGAGGTGGTAGGAGAGGGAATGGGGAGGCCAGGAAACCTACAGTTAGGTAAAAGATTCAGAACATGGTCTTCCCCTATCAGTAACTGCTAATGTGCTGAATCAATGGTGCTAAGAGTTTACTAGGTCCCAGATAGAAGTTACATTTCACGTGTTAAAAGTGGGCATTCAATTTAGCATTAAATTTACATGGATCTTAGTACACAGCATGCTAATGACTAATGAGATCACTACCATTCTAAGAGGCCATCCTGAGAATGATTTATGTGAGCAAAAAGCCTTTTAACTACTTGAATTTATTGTGAAAAATTGCCTGCCCTCAGTGCAACTAAAAGTCCATGCATCGTGCAAACATGTTCAGATCGGGAGAGGAAAGGTACATGCAGACAGGGCATTTTCAGATCTCTGCACTTACTTTTGCAGGAAAAATCTACTTGTAGGAAAGCAGGTGCAAGTGCACACGCCTACTTTGTACCTGCGTTAAGTTTTAAAGCAAAAGTGCTTGTGCATTTCAAAAACTGGTACAGAGCAAGCGAATAAAAGGTGCATGTATTCTTTGTCCCAATGTAGACTGAAAATTGTCCCCTAGGTGTTAAAATTGAAAGCACAGTGCATGTGCACTAATTAAATTGTGCACATATTAGGGACTTAGTAGATAAGAGTGTTTATTAACATATGTGCTAATGGCAGTTAGTGCATGTGTTAAGTGAAACAAAGTTTCAGTAGATACAACCCTGGATAACAGTGGTAACATAAGGCTACAGCATGAATCACCAACTGTGGTGTATCTTGGCATGTGAAATCATAAGAACCAGAAGAATAATGCAGACATTGTTATAATCATTCTGAATTTTCAACACTGGTTGACAAAATGTTAAGGATGAGAACCCTGATTTATGTATAAGCCTAGGCTTGTAAATTGGGATCTTTAATTTTAATTGGTGCATTTTCAATAGATAATATGTTCATTTTCTTTCTTCATGAGATATTACTATAGCCAAGATGGTTGAATATCTGTTGGCTAGGTTAATTAATGAAGACAATAATATATTTTTCTTCTCTCTGTTGTTTTCTTTTTTTGGCTGCCAGAGCACCTTCATGGTAAGTTACACGTTGGGAAAAATGGAGGATTTCACTTAATCTTAAAGTCATTTCTTAATTAGATAAATTCATCATGTGTATCCGTTGTGATGGCTGAGCATACTGACATACCTGAATTAGCTGGGTCTTATCCCATCAGTCATATTAGAAGAGAAGATTTGCCTTCCAATTATTAATTGTCATTGATAATGCAAACCAGCTTCAAATCATTTTTAAATTCATATGTTTGTTTATATTAGCTTCATCCAAAGAGGCAGGAGAGGAGCATATTATTATTTTAATTCTTTATTGTTACATATTACAGTGACATAAAGGGCGGTAGAAGTCCTGCAGTAATTGTTGTTCTTGGGCATTTCAAGCTTTTAGGGGGTGGATGCTTAGAGGTATTGGATAAATCTGAATCCAGGAGCTAAAATAACATACATACAATGGAACAATTATGCTACTGCATTAGGCCTGCCTGCTATAATTCATATTCAGAACGTCCTGTTATAAAATTCATCTGCTAGCATGCTCTGTCAGAGATTAAGAATGTGTCAGCTCTGTAACTGTCCTTGTTGAAATTCTTCTCTGCTTACGTGTAATGCTATTTGTTTTATAGTTGTATGCGGCATTATTTAGAAAGAAACATTTATGTGCTGTGTCAAGAATTCCCTGCAACCCTGGCCCATTATGGGGCTGCAGGGCACTGAGAGTAGTTGTGAGCATATCACTAAAGGAAGCCCACAGATACTGAAGAAAAATAGGGAGACATTTCAAAGGATGGCTGAGTGTGAAGTTAACTAGTTAAAGGGTTAATTTTATCGGGATAAAATGGCTGACTTACATGTAACCGCACAAGTTTTGTACAGTTAGATTTAACTGGATATTCAGATGCATCTTTAGCCAGAGCTACAGTAACTGGCTAAAGTTGCAACTCATTATCCAGTTAAATCTAACTGTAGAAAACGTGTGCAGTTATATGTAAGTAGGCATTTGTAGGATGGCACACAGAAGAATATCCTGTTAGCCGATTACATTTGAAAACCCTGCCCTGGACACGCTCCAACCCGGCCCCTTTTTTCTCCCACTAATTCTGTGTGCACAGCGATGTTGTGCAGACAGATTTCAGCCAGACCGGGAGAGAGGGAAGAAGAGGTTAAGTGGTCACATGTATGTGGCTGAAAAATAATTTTGACCACATAAATCCTTTAAATATTGACCCCCATACTTAACTTTAGAGATGACTGCATTATTTTTGTGGAAATAGACTCTTTATTCAGGGGCAGATTTTAAAAGCCCTGCGCGTGTAAATCCGGCTGGATTTACGCGCGCCGAGCCTATTTTGCAAAGGCCCAGCGACGCGCGCAAGCCCCGGGACATGCGTATGCCCTAGGGCTTGAAAAAAGGGGTGGGGCGTGGGCGGTCCGGGGCAGGGAGGGGGCTGGGCCAGAGGCCTCCAAAGGTCCACTCGGCTGGCACGCGCAACCTATGCCTGCCCAGAGGCAGGCGCAACTTAAATAATAAAGGTTGGGGGGGTTTAGGTAGGGTTGGGGGGCGGGTTAGGTAGGGCAAGTGAGGGGAAGGTGGGGGGGGGGGCAGAAGGAAAGTTCACTCCGAGGTTGCTCCAATTTTGGAGCGGCCTCGGAGGGAACAGGGAAAGCCATCGGGGCTCCCCAGGGCTTGGCGCACGCAAGGTGCACAAGTGTGCACCCCCTTGTGTGCGCCGACCCCGAATTTTATAACATGCGCGCGGCTGTATATATATGTATATGCTTATACCTAGTATAAGTTAATCCTCCTTGGGGTTCATAAATGCCTTCCTCAAATTACCATTACTGTGCATAGTTTCTTTCCTTACTGACCAGTGACTTTCAGATCACAACCGAAAAATCCAAAATCATGAGCATGACAAAAGATACCGGATCATGCTTGTATCAGGGCAGGGCATCAGATATCACCCTAAAAAGAACTTAAGGATTATCAGAAAAACAGGCATTTCAAACAGGAGGAGCCTTCTGTTTATTATATAATAATTTATCCCATAAAAAATATCCCAACACTTTATCAACACTACTTAAAGATATTTGCATCCAAAAGTTCTTAATAAAAATCTTAGAAACAAAAAGAACCAAATGCATAGATTCGTAAATGGCAAGAGTTCAAAACTGTTTCTATCAAGAATATCTAGCATAAAACCTGATGAAAATACCTTGCAACAATTCATGATAAAGCAGAGGAAACAAATAATTCCAAAACTGAATCCATGTAAACAGTTCATAAACATTAAGAAATAATTGCAAATATATTTGCCACATCTTAGAAGGATATCATGATAAGTGCATCAATGTTTGCATAGCAGCGGTGGTTATATTGAGAATCTAAAGATCTCCTAGTGGTTATATTGGCCCAATCTTCTACGATGAGCCTTTGTGGCCATCTTGGCCCTATGATTTATTAAACTGTATATACAGCGTGGGAAACCCAGGCTTAAAAACACCATGAGAAATTCAAAGAAACATTAGCATTATCACATGTAATTATAGTCTTGCATCCCAGTGATTTCAGATTTGACAGTGAGCTGAATGTACTGGAAAAGTGATTCCTCTGGTCTAGGTTGACAGCTGACTGCACAGAGGAAGTGGCTCCTGTGATTGACAGTCAGCTGGTTGTGTCAAAGAAGCAGCTCCTCTAAATGGTACAAATTAACAATCAGCTAAAGAACAGATCAGCTTCTCAGCAAGAAGCCAGAGGAAATGATTCTGATTAACATTTACAATTAAAGAAACACAGACAAGTCCACTTCATTATTAAGACCAAAAAATTTTCACCATGTGCAATCTAAATATGCACTTTTGTTCTAATCTATGGAGGGCTTTACATGGTCACCTCCTCTTGCTCCCATTCTAATGCAATCAACTGTACAAAAGCATAGGTCAGTAAAAATAGGGCCGTTTTGAGCATATGTCCCCCTCAGGGCCTCCATCCTTCCATTCTTTAAACAGCTTTTATATTCTAATAAATTTGTCTTCAGCGCTTGGTGGGCTTTTTGCACATGTACCTTAGTGCATGGGCACACAACGGCATTACATAACATTGTGAAGATTTACAGTTTTAAAAACATCAGTTTAAAACTAACTGTAAATCTTCACAACGTTATGTATTGCTTGCTTGCTTATTACGGTGGTTACTACTTCACTTTCAACGCATATCCAGCATAGCTCTATGCTTCAATGGCAGGGGGAATGAAGAAAAGATGTTTTATAATCAGACATCTACCAACAAGGACTGAATTACATAGTCTGGGTAAAACAAATAAGCATGGGTGTAGCTTGGTCGAAGATATGGCAGCTGAGATTCAATGCCAAGAAGTGCAGAGTCATGCATATGGGGTGTGGAAATCCGAAAGAACTGTATTCAATGGGGGGAGAAGGGCTGATGTCCATGGGGCAGGAGAGAGACCTTTGGGTGATAGTGTCTAATGATCTGAAGTTGACGAAACAATGTGACAAGGTGATAGCTAAAGCCAGAAGAATGCTGGGCTGCATAGAGAGAGGAATATCGAGTAAGAAAAGGGAAGTGATTATCCCCTTGTACAGGTCCTTGGTGAGGCTTCACCTGGAGTATTATGTTCAGTTCTGAAGACAGTATCTCCGAAGGGACAGAGACAGGATGGAGGTGGTCCAGAGAAGGGCGACCAAAAAGGTGGGAGCTCTGCTGGATATGTATTCTAAGTGAAGTATCAGGCTTGATTTGGGTTAGTAACCGCCGTAACAAGCAAGCTACACCCATGCTTATTCGTTTTACCCAGACTATGTAATTCAGTCCTTGTTGGTAGATGTCTGATTATAAAACATCTTTTCTTCATTCCCCCTGCCATTGAAGTATAGAGCTATTCTGGATATCCATTGAAAGTGAAGTATTAGGCATTTTTGGTTTGGGGTAGTAACCGCCGTAACAAGCAAGCTACTCCCCTGCTTTTATGTGGATGCAAATCCTTTTTTCCACATTTCCTCTTGCCATAGAAGCATAGAGCAATGTTGGAGTCGCATTAACCATGTGTATGTTTATTGAATAAGGATATTCATCTCCAGGTAGTAGCCGTCATTCACGCAAGCCATCCCCCATGCCTCTTCTCTTCATTCATTTCCTCTAGACTTTATGTATCCACAGTATTTATCCCACGCCCCTTTGAAATCCTTCACAGTTTTGGTCTTCACCACTTCCTCCAGAAGAGCGTTCCAGGCATCCACCACCCTCTCCATGAAGAAATACTTCCTGACATTGGTTCTGAGTCTTCCTCCCTGGAGTTTTAAATTGTGACCCCTGGTTCTGCTGATTTTTTTGCAATGGAAAAGGTTTGTCATTGTCTTTGGATCATTAAAACCTTTCAAGTATCCGAAAGTCTGAATCATATCACCCATGCTCCTCCTTACCTCCAGGGTATACATATTTAGATTCTTCAATCTCTCCTCATAAGTCATTTAATGAAGACCCTCCACCTTTTTGGTCGCCCTTCTCTGGACCACCTCCATCCTGTCTCTGTCCCTTCGGAGATACTGTCTCCAGAACTGAACACAATTCTCCAGGTGAGGCCTCACCAAGGACCTGTACAAGGGGATAATCACTTCCCTTTTCTTACTCGATATTCCTCTCTCTATGCAGCCCAGCATTCTTCTGGCTTTAGCTATCACCTTGTCACATTGTTTCGCCGACTTCAGATCATTAGACACTATCACCCAAAGGTCTCTCTCCTGCCCCATGGACATCAGCCCTTCTCCCCCCATTGAATACAGTTCTTTCGGATTTCCACACCCCATATGCATGACTCTGCACTTCTTGGCATTGAATCTCAGCTGCCATATCTTCGACCACTCTTCCAGGTTCCTTAAATCCCGTCTCATTCTCTCCACTCCTTCCGGCATGTCCACTCTGTTGCAGATCTTAGTGTCATCCGCAAAAAGATAAACCTTACCTTGTATCCCGTCCGCAATGTCGCTCACAAAGATATTGAACAGGACTGGTCCCAATACAGACCCTTGCGGCACTCCGCTCAACACCACTCTCTCTTCAGAGTAAGTTCAATGTCGCTCACAAAGATATTGAACAGGACTGGTCCCAACACAGACCCTTGCGGCACTCCGCACAACACCGCTCTCTCTTCAGAGTAAGTTTCATTTACCATCACACATTGTCTTCTGTCCTTCAACCAGTTTGCAATCCAGGCCACCACCTTGGCACTCACTCCTAATCTTCTTATTTTATTTACCAGTCTCCTGTGCGGAACCGTATCAAAAGCATTGCTGAAGTCCAAGTAGATGACATTGAGTGCTCTTCCTTGATCCAATTCCTTGGTTAGTCAGTCAAAAATGTCTATTAGATTTGTCTGACAGGATCTTCCCCTGGTGAATCCATGCTGCCTCTGGTCCAGCAATTCTTCTGACTGTAGATAGTTCATTATTCCTTCTTTTAACAGCGACTCCATTACTCCGGTCTGTAGTTACCAGCTTCTTCTCTGTTTCCACTCTTGTGAAGCGGGATCACCACCGCTCTTCTCCAATCACTCGGCACCACTCCCGTTTCAGTGGACCCGCCAGCACATCTCTGAGCTCTCTCAGTATCCTGGGATGAACCTCATCAGGCCCCATGGCTTTGTCCACTTTCAGTTTCCCCAGCTCATCCCATACATTCTCTACTGTAAATGGAGTTAAATCTACTCCATTCCCCTCTAGTTTCTTGTTAACTAGTGATGATCCTTCTCCAGGGTCTTCTTTAGTGAACACAGAACTGAAGTATTCATTTAATATTTCTGCCATTTCTTCGTCTCTCTCCACATATTGATCCTTTTCACCTTTCAATTTCACTATACCACTTTGAACTTTTCTCCTTTCATTGATGTATCTGAAAAATGTTTTGTCACCTCTCTTTACCTCTTTGGCAATTCTTTCTTCCGCTTGACTTTTTGCCATCTTGATCACTTTCTTTGTCTCCCTCAGTTCTACTAGATATTCTTCTTTGTGCTCCTCCCTTTGGGATCCTTTATATTTCTTGAACGCTGTTCTTTTAGCCTTTATTTTGTCAGCCACCTCCTTGGAGAACCAGATAGGTTTCATTTTTCTTTTGCTTTTCTTTACTTTTCTAACATATAGATTAATTGCCTTGGTAATTGCTCCTTTTAGTTTGGTCCACTGTTCCACATCTCTCTCGTTCTCCCAGCCTACTAGTTCTTCCTCCAGGTACTTCCCCATTTCATCAAAGTCCGGGTTTTTGAACTGCAAAACTCGGGTCAGTGTGCTTCTTTTCCGTATCCTTTTTGTGATATTAAACCATACCATTTGATCACTGGTGCTGAGGTGGGCGCCCACCTGGACATCGGAGACATTATCTCCATTAGTGAGCACTAAATCGAATATAGCTCCCTCTCTTGTGGGTTCCATTACCATTTGTTTGAACAAAGCTCCTTGCAGAGCATCCACTATTTCTCTACTATTGTTAGATTCTGCAAATGGGATTCTCCAATCTACATCTGGCAAATTAAAGTCTACAACAATCCCCACTTCTCCCTTCTTTCCCATCTTTTGGATGTCTTCAACCAGATCTCTGTCAAGCTCTTCCTTTTGGTTTGGAGGCCTGTAAACCACTCCAATAAAAATGGATGTCCCATCTTTTTTTAGGTTGGCCCATAGTGTTTCTTCATTGCCCCATCTTCCTTGCAGCTCAGATGCTTGGATATAAAGAACCACTCCTCCCCCTTTACTGCCTCTCTGTCCTTCCTTAACAAGTTATAGCCCGGTATTGCCGTAACCCAATTGTGAGATTCCGTGAACCACATCTCCGTGACAACAACAATGTCCAAGTCCGCCTCTACTATTAGGGCTTTCAGATCTGGGATTTTATTGCCCAAACTATGAGCATTATAGAAGCCAGCATGTCTCCAAAAGAAGGAAAACTGAAAGAATTAAGGTGAGACAGTTGCAACTAGGGTTTGCCGTGTCAGTATAACCTGATGTGCTATGATAAATCCAATGGAAACCTTCTCATCCAAAGTAAAATAACATGAGGAATAATACTTTTTTTTTTTAAAAGCATGTTTCATGCATTGTCAGTTTGAGCATCAGATACCTGCTTAGGAGGTAATTTTAAAAGGAGTTACACATGCAAATGTAACATACTATCATCATAGCAATTTTAAAAAGCCATTTAGACACATAAAGTGCACTTACACGTGACTATCCAATGGATAATTCATTGACATATATAGTAGCAATTTTCAAAAGCCCACATACTTGGGGAAAGTGCATTCACATGTGTATAAGCCAATTTTAAGTGTGTAAATGCTTTTGAAAATCAGGAGCTGTGAGTTTATTGCATTTGTACACTTCAGAGGGCAAAAGAGCACCTTGGAGAAAGATTACTTGCAGTGCCCCACTTCCGTTTTTGGGCTTTAATGCTGACAGACTCGCAGACCGATTAATGTAGCAACCCCTAACCCCAACCCCCTCCCTGGCTTGGCAGTCACTCTTCCTGCCCACCCAGTGCAATGGCACTGAACCTCAGTACCCGGTCTGTCTAGAGCTTGATGAGAATACCATTTTCTAGTTAGCAAAACCTGAGGATTTAGAGCAGTTAATAAATGCTTGTGTACATTTTTTTTTACTTTTCTAATGCTGTCAATGTATATCAGAGGGAGAGTCCAAGGTTAAAAAAAAATCACATTTTTCCTTGCTGTGCTTGGTGGTCTTGAAGACCAATGGCAGGCTTCTTTCATCATGTTCATTCATCCGTACATTTTAGCAAGGATGGCAGCACTAAATTATAACTCTGCACATGGGATACCATTAATCTTAAACCAGTAATCTATTGTTAGTTATTAGCCACTCACCTTGAAAGACGGAGAATAGAAAATTTGCTAATGCATAACTTGGTTTATTGATTGAGTATGTGGTAGCTTATCCAAAGGAGGTATTTAATAGAAGGAGAAAAGTAGCAATTTTTAATAATGTTCGGGTTGGACTTTGAAATATCTTGCTTTTTATTTTCAAGCAACATAGTTATTCTCGTTTTCTTTCGCCAGCAACATCATCTATCATAGGCTGGGTAGCAGTGCCTGTTCCAGATTCATTATAGAGTAGCGTTGGTACATCTTTTCCTAGGTCTTCCTGGATCTCTTTTCTTGGAGATTGATATCTTTCTTTTTTCTTTTTGTTCTCATCCTATACAAAATACACACACAGTCACACACACAGTCACACACACACACACACACACACACAATTCATATGCTTGTGTATGGTGGCAATGGAATTCATAAAACCAGGATGTAGGGAGTGTCATTTTCAGCAGGCTGTGTATGGATAATGTCTGTGAATACAAACTAACTTGCAGGCTTTAGCCTGAATTTTCAAAGCATCATAAGTTTGCTTTGAAAATTCCTGGGTTGTACTAGTAAGCAGATGAACTAAATTATGAGATGTCATTTTCTGCATGTGCACACTTTTGTAAAGATCGAAAGTAAGTACATAAATGCTTTCCCTGCCCTAACTCTGCCCCTGAAACACCTACCACAAGTGCAGAAAAAAGTGTGTACTTTTCCCTGCACAACCTTTCCCTCACTGCCACAGATGATTTTCAATAGCCGATTTATGTGCAGCCGTCCTTTTGAAAATAACCCTAAGGAAAGTTTAAAATATGTTAAGGATTTAGAAGGTAATTTTCAAAGAGTTACAAGGGGATTGCACGTGTAAAACTAGCATATATATGGGTAAGAGGCATGTACATGAATATATGCTATTTTATAAACTTCAAGAGCATGCACATGCTTGCAGTGTCGGACATAAATGTTAACAGGGGGAAAAAATGGGCAGTGTAGGGGTGTTCTGGAGCTGTATCGGAAATAAGTACATAAATTGCTATTTTGTAAGCAGCATACATGCATAAATTACCAAGCTTGTCTGTATACTTTTACACCTGCTGATTGACTTGCACAACTGAAATCACACTTGTCTTTTGTTTGTAGATTTTGGGTGGGATGTCTGGGCGAACTGGTGGGGGTTCAGGGTGAGGTACCTGGAGGCTCTAGATGAACTGGTAGAAGTATTGTCAAAATCATGATTCCAGGTACTATTTACACATACAAATAAGCATTTTCAAAAGGCGAGTAAGTGCATACTTTATAAAATATCCACCTCCAGCTTTCTTTCTGGGTTACTATGTGTGCATTGATAAAGTTATTTCGTGCCTAAAGGGCCTGATTTTCAAAAGCATTTACACGCTTAAAAAGGGTTTTACACATGTAAATGCACTTTACCCGACTAAGTGGGCTTTCGAAAATTGCTTCAATTTATGCCATTGAATTGTCCATAAGATTTACCCCCATAAGTGCACAAAAAGGTGAATTTTAAAACCGGCATGTGGGTACACATGTGTGCACGTGTATTGGCCCATGCAAGGGGACACAACCATTTTATAACATAGGTGTGCATGTTATAAAATATGCTGGCCACATGTACATGCACACCCAATTTTAAGTGGGCACATGCGTAAGTGGAGGAATTTTAAAAGGGGTGCATGCAGACGCCATTGCCACTAAAACCAGTTTGTTCCTAGTTCACCCAGTTAAGAGATAGATCTTCCAAACCCTCCCCTAGTTTATTAACTTTCCTTCCCCCACAGTTAAGTCCAACCCTTAAAACCCCGTTGATCTGCCTCGTTTTCATTATTTTATCACTTACACGTCAGCCATAGCAGAAGTAAAGTAACGCGGCAAGGGGGCCTCGGTGCACACTGAGGAACGTAAGTATTTACTAGAGATGTGCTTCGGGTCTAAATATCGTGTCACATTTTGTTTCGGGGCTCCCCTGTGGGAATTTCATTTTTCCCGTGGTTCGGGGTTTTTTTGTTCGGGGGCCTCAATTTTCGGCTTAGTGCGCGCTAACTCCCGATAGTGCGCACTAACTCTGCCACATTAGCGCGCACTAAGCCGAAAATGATTTTTTTCTGAAATTTCGGAAAAAATGTGATTGTTTTTTGGTTCTCCCGAACCATTCCAAATTAGGCAATTTAGTTGAAATTGCCAAATTCGGGAAAAACGATTGCACATCCCTAGTATTTACACACACATCTCAGGTACATGCCCCGAAATGCCCATGCCCCGCCCACAGCAGGCCTATGACCTGCCCAGACCACCCCCTGCCCTTTTTTGAAAACTTCTGAGATGTGAGTGCTCTGGAGATACACGAGTATCTCAGCGCCTTATAAAATCTGCTCGGCGCTTGTGAGCTCAACATATTAACACATCCCCTAATTGATGCATATGCTGGGGTTTTAAAATTCACCTTTTTATGCGTGTAAATCTTTTTGAAAATTCATCCCTGCATGTACACGTGCATTTTTATAAATGGATAGAAAAAGTATGCGTTTTCCTGCATTATCAGTTTGTGCACGTAC
The DNA here is from genome assembly GCF_901001135.1 of Rhinatrema bivittatum. Classification (NCBI taxonomy): domain Eukaryota; kingdom Metazoa; phylum Chordata; class Amphibia; order Gymnophiona; family Rhinatrematidae; genus Rhinatrema; species Rhinatrema bivittatum. The sequence continues at coordinate 375,870,621 of NC_042618.1, forward strand.
TGAAACATATGCATGTGCAGACTCTCGGGTCAGAATTGCATGGTATAAAAATACTAGCATTAATCTCCACGCTCCCACTTAAACATGTTTGGTGCCTTGTGTGCACTTTTGAAAGGTGGGCTCCTATGTACCAACTATCCAACTATTGTGCTAAATCTTTCTGCTCTTCACTTTGATAGTAGAATTAGGTGAAGTACAAATATGAATACATACTAAATAGTTCTGTCTGAATAAATAAATCTGATCACAGCTACACCAGTATACCCACATTTCCATTTGCATTTAGTTTGGCCCTTGCGTACTTACCAAATACATTGGTTATAGATTGAAAATATTTTAGGAAGGATACATAAATTATTATAGCTAATTACCTTATGAAATTCTGCCTCTTGAAACCCAAGTCTTGACAGCTGTCAGAGACTGTATATGATTCTGGAGTCCAGTGTCAAAATGTAGTAGTCGCTCAGGCAGATTAGATTTTAATGCTGTCTCTTTTATTGCTGAATCCTTGACTGCTTCCCCTAATCTTTATCTGTGGCAATCAAGTAATTTTTAATTATCCATTATGACATGGTCTATAATGGGCACCTGATCTGATTCATGGATGTGGGTTATCCACTGCTGACAGCAGGCTGGAAACCTGCCTGAGATGGCCATATTATAATATTTCAGTGCTGTCCTCCTTCAGCAGCTAACTTCAAAACAAAAAGTATTTTACAGCCAATTATATAATAAAAACTGAAGCAAGTAGAAGGGCTAATAGGGTCTTTATTAAACTATAGGGATGTGCATTCGTTTTGAATGAATGTGCAATCTGCAACATATAGGTCCCTATTCATTGCATTCGTGGGTCCATGAAACGTATGGCAAACTCCCATGAATGCAATGTATCATTAACGAATAAAACCCCTACACTCCTGACCCCCTCAAGACTTGCCAAAGGTCCCTGGTGGTCAAGTGGGGATCCTGGAGCCATCTCCTGCACTCGGGCCATCGGCTGCCGGTATTCAAAATGGTGCTGATAGCCTTGGACCCCCCCAAGACTTGCCAAAAGTCCCTGGTTGTCCAGCGGGGGTCCTGGAGCGATCTCCTGCACTCGGGCCGTCAGCTGCCAGTATTCAAAATGGCACCGATAGCCTTTGCTCTTACTATGTCACAGGGGCTACCGGTGCCATTGGTCAGCCCCTGTCACATGGTCGGCCCCTGTCACATGGTAGGAACACAAGATGGCGCTGGCCATCTTGTGTGGGTAAAGCTAGCTTGTCGAAAACGCGCGTCCAAACCTGGGCTAACAGTGTGCTCCACCAGAGCGCACTTTACTGTATCGGCCCGTAGCTTAGCCTGTCCTGAAAATCTGGAGCCAGTTGACAACGCTAACAACAGAGCCCCTATTCATGTAATTTTACCTGTAGTAGGGGGAGGCATCCCTGGGGGTGGAGTTAGGGCATGGTTTGGAACTTTGCTTATCCTTTGCATTTTCAAACGTATGCATATAGGGGCAGATTTTAAAACCAGCGCATGCGGGGTACATTTGTGCGTGCTACCTGGCGCGCATAAATGTACACCCGATGTTATAACATGTGCGCGCTACCACATGCATGTTATAAAATCCAGGGTCGGCGCAAGCAAGGGGGTGCACACTTGTGCACCTTGTATGCACCAATCCCTAGGGGAGCCCCGATGGCTTTCCCCGTTCCCGCCAAGGCCGCTCCGAAATCGGAGTATCCTCGGAGGGAACTTTTCTTCCGCTCCCCCCACCTTTCCTTCCCTTCCCTTCCCCTATCTAACCCATCCCCCAGCCCTACCTAAATCCCCCCTACCTTATTTCAAGTATTTACGCCTGCCTTTAGCAGGTGTATCTTGAGTGCGCCGGCCAGCTGCCAGCACGCCATCCCCCGGCACAGCCGCTGTGCCAGAGACCTCGGCCCCGCCCCTGAATCGCCCCCAGACCTGCACCATGCCCATGCTCCCACCCGCTTCCTGCCCCTTTTTCATAGCCCAGGGACATATGCACATCCCGGGGCTTGCGTGCGCTGCCAAGCCTATGCAAAATAGGCTCGGCGCACGCAGGAGGGTTTTAAAAGGGTTACACATGTATATTACGTGCGTAACCCTTTGAAAATCTACCCCATAGTGTTTGCCATGAAAAGTACCCACAAAGTTAGCAGGAACAAATGTGTGAGGGAAGGTTTCCTGGCTGGGATAATTTTTGAAGTGAAAGCACATGCATACTTTATATTTGAAAATTAGTACGTCTGTGGGAAAAAAATTACCCACAGATTTGCACAAATGTTGGTAGTTAGAAAATTACTTCACAAATGTACATATGCAAAACTGAGGCGAGAATAATTTTATTTATTATTTTTTTACAATAATTTATATTCCGCCAATTTCCAGAACATGTTCTAGGTGGATTCCAAGAAACATCAACAATATTTGGTTTCAGACAACACTGTAAAATATAAAATAATAAAACAATAAAAATGTAATTCAAACCATTAAAACAGTATTGAAACAAGGTCTAAATGACTTAGACTAAAAATGAACAAATCATACACAACCAGCAAATGTCTCCTTAAACAAGTGTGTTTTTAGCAGCTTCTTCAACACTTTGTAGTTGCCTTCTTGATGCAAATACAAGGGCATACTATTCCATGAATTAGGGCAGCATTCGAAAAGGCACAACTAGGGGCTTACAATAAAAATAAATGCTCAAAGTGCAGCACCCTTGAAGAATGGTTCCATATCAAACAGTCTTTCAGATAAGAAAGGCCACCTTCGAATAAAACCCTAAAAGTCAAAGTCATGATCTTAAATTTTATCCTTTGCTCAATAGGGAGCCAGTGTAAGGATTTCAGTACTGGTATGAAATGACCACGTAAAGCGTAGCTGGAAACCAAAAGTGCCACCGCATTCAGAAGTTGTAAAGCAGTCGGGTGGCCCTTGGGGAGACACGTGTAAGGCATTACAGTAATCGATGGTTGATAGGGCAAAAGCTTGAACTACAGATCTAAAATCACTGTGGTCTAAGATATACTTTAACAAGTACATTTTAAAAGCCCTGCACGCATGTGGCACGCATGTGGCATGCATGTGGTCGGGCCATTTCGGAAGGGTGGTGGGGTCTGGGTGGAGAGGGGTGGGGCGGGGGGGGCCGGGACAGCACCATTAGATGCTGTCCCGGGGAAGAGTGTGCCGGCAGCCAGGTACCCCAATGGTCATTCTTCACTCCCAAGGCTGTTCAAATTAAAGTCATTACTGAAGGAAAAACTGGTGGCAGAACACAAAGTCCAAAGTAGTACACCTGTGTTATGCATAGTAGGGCACCAACACTGAAACAAAAAGTCCACAGCACAAAAACCAAAATCACAGTCTCTTTCCACTTCTCCTTCAGTCAGCTCTTTGGGCAGGCACCCTTCTCCTTCCTAGGCCCTCCCAGAACCTGATTGGTAGCTGTAATCTTTCCTCTGCAATCCTTTTCTCTTTCTCTGAGCTCTCAGTGGACTTGTGGGCTGATGGCACCTCTCAGTACACCAGTCCACCACACTCTGCAAGAACCTTCTTCTCTCTCCCTCTCTCTCTCTCTCTCTCTGGATTCCCAGGCACTCCACCCTGGCATTCTTCTCAGTCACCTCTTGGTGGCAGGCCCTAATTAGCCCCTCAGTGGGAGTCCTGTAATCCTCACACCTCCTCAACTTTCAGGAGTCCACCTAAGAAGGACTCCTGCTTCCAGTGGGGAGTAAGAGTTTTTATACCACTACTTTACCCCTCCCAGTGGGAATGGTGCTCATCCTTACTTCACTGATATTAGTCTGACATCACAAGGGCAGAGTCTGTTGAAACCTGAGACATACTGAGGGCACTCAGACCAGCTTTTGTTTAAGTGAAAAGCCTCTGTGGGTTCAGTCAATAAGTCCTGGTTCAGACAAGAAGTCAGAGAACTTTCCTTTAATTATGGACCTTATTTATACAACTTTTTCTTTTTCTGAGATGGGAGTTTTTCCCATCCTTCCTGAATCAATTGTTTTGATTCTCTTTTTGTATCCTATTGAGCTTTGCAGGCTGTTTTCCCAAATCTATAGGCTCAATGTAATTTTTGTTTTAAAATCCAAAGGTGGGTTTCCTTCCAAAACAGGAGAAGAATGGAGAGAGGAGTCATTATCCATCCTTACTAGGGATCACATATCTATTTATTATATTTTTATATTCCACTTTTCAGCACATCAAAGTAGATTACATTCAGGTACTGTAGTTATTTTTCTGTCCCCAAAGGGTTCACAATCTAAGTTTATACCTGAGGCAATGGAGGGTAAAATGACTTGCCTAAGGTCACTAGGAGCAGCAGTGGGATGTAAACCCTGGTATCCCTGGTTCAGGGCCAGCTTCTCTAACCACTAGGCTACCACTAATTGATGAAAAGAAGCATAACCATTAACCAGTACCATCCAGGTATTAAGAAATGGGAGAAAATGGGAGAGATTCTGGAGAGATAGGGGTCAAGAGACTGTTTAATTAAATATAATCATATTGATTTATACATTCAAATTATCATCTACATGGGAGGGAAGTTTAAATTTTGCCCTACACCATGCAGGAAGGGAGGATGACCACAGATGAGACTGGACAATTGGTTAAAGTAATTGCATTATTTAACACAGAAGTCACAAATTTATTAAGATCTAAACATGAAACATCATGACTGGGATTTGTTGAGGGAGTGGTCCCGATTCTGGGGAAATTGGTGTGCCCTTGGACCATGGCATGACAGCATAAAGCTCCATAGAAGCACCGAGGCAGGCAAGATGTGTCCAAGCAATGGGCGGTCAGGCTGACCACCGGAGCCTTGACGTCTGCCGAACCTGCACGCACTGGGAGAGACCCAGCAACGCAATGCTGGTCTCTGGGGTAGCTCTCCGGCCACTCAATAGCCCTTTCAGACCTGCCACCTGGGAGCGGCAAATGAGACAGGACAGACAGAGGTTGAGGACAGGCGATGGTACTGAAACTTGGAACAAGACAGGAACTCGGAGACTTGGACAAGGCTAGAAGACTTGAACAAGGTGAGGACACTTGGAACTTGGAACTCAGACGAGATGAGGACGCTTGGAACTTGAAACTCAGATGAGACGAGGATGCTTGGAACTTGGATGAGACGAGGATGCTTGGAACTTGGATGCAAGATGCTCAGATGTGGATGGAGATCAGACGTGGACTCAGGAAAGTCAGGCGTGGACTCCTGATATCCAGATGAGGACTCGAGATACTTGGATGAAGACAAAGGCTCAGGATCTAGGTCAAGGACAGAAGCAGACATCCGGGCAGTGCTCGAGGAAGGATCCTACCAGAAGAGGACTCCAGCCACTGGATCAATACTGATTTACTCAAGGAAGATCAGCTGGAGATGAGGTCCGGAGCAAGGCAACGCTGAACCCGGAGCTAGGAACTAGCGGCACTTCAGGATCAGAACTGGACAAAGGACATCAGGATCAGGACTTGGAACGTGGAACTCAGAACTTGGAACATCAGGATCAGGACTCAGAACTTGGAACATCAGGATCAGGACTCGGAACTTGGAACTTGGAAACATCAGGATCAGGACTCAGAACTTGGAATCATCAGGACTGGAACATAGAACATCAGATACAACAGGACACTGGTACCTCTGGACACCAGGACATCAGGATGTCTGGACATCCAAGCCATCTGGATATCAGAGACCTCTGGAGATGAGGACATCAGGGAGATCATGAACACGGAGCATGGGTCATCAGGTACTTCAGGACCGGGGACATCAGGACTATGAACATCCAAAGACTGGACATCAGAAGACAGGAACATTGGGACATCTAGAGACCAGGACATCTGGAGATGAGGAGACGAGGAGACAGGATCCGAAGAGAGACCAGGACATGGAACGGAGATGAAGATGAAGGATCAGGAACCATGAAGGAAGACACAGGAAATCCCATGAAGAAACAGAGTGCCTTGAAGAAGTGAAGAAGGTTCACGGAGGTCTCCTGGATCGAAGAACTGGAATGGAGAATCCAGGAGCTGACTAGCTCCTTGTGAAGGTGAAGACTGACTGAAGGAAGGCCCTCTTTAGAGGGCTGAAGTGGAGAGCCCTGGAAACATCAGCAGGAGGAACCCAGGAGGACTGCCCACTGCTGGCTCTTTAAATGGTAGAGAGAGGCGTGGCCATGTACCTAGGAAGAGGGCAGGACCTCTGACAGCGGCGTCTATGCTGCAAAGGAAGGAGCAGGCCCAGACATCAGTGGTTCCTTGCTGTGAAGAGGACTGAAGATGGCGGCTTCCAAGCCGCATGAAGAGGAGATCCGGGGCGGCCTCCTGGCCATGGAAGAAGATGTCGGTGGCAGCCTCCAGGCCGCGAAGAGACAGCAGAGTTGGCGGCGCCCTCCAGGCCGCAGAAGAGGAGCATCAGCAGCAGCTCATGCCATGAGGAGTGGAAAAGATGGTGGCTCCCAGGCCGCAGGAAGAGGATGTCGGTGGTGGCCTCCTGGCCGTGGAAGGAACATTGTTGGTGGCAACCTTCAGACCGCACCGAGAGAATCTTCAGTGGTGGCCTCCTGGCCGCGAAGAGGGTCCAGCGGCCTCCAGGCCGCACAGGAGAGGCCATGGAGGTGGTTCCAGGCCGCAGAAGATAGATGGGGGTGGTCTCCGGACTGCGGGACTGGATGGCAGCAGCTCCACAGCGGAGAGGTGAGAGGCTGCTTGTGGGCCCACAAGCAGAATCGTAACAGGATTCACAGCTGTAAAGAACCTTTTAATAAATTCACGATCCTAAGTAAAGATGATGTTGTAAACCATGATATCTTCCACTGTAGTTATTGCTGATGTGTGCAACTTAAAGAGATCATGAGTGCATCTTAAAGGGATCATTCCAATTGTTCACTGAAATATAGAATGAAGCAATGTTTAGGCCCTAGAAGCTCTTTCTTCCCCCATTCTGGGACTCTCAGATAATATGATATCATGGGATGAGTTAACTATGAGAACTAATTTAAAGTGTGGACCTCTAGGGCATTTATCTGGGATTATCAGATGATTTACATGTATTGCTCTGGTGTTGACCAGAAAACCCTGCAAAAAAAAAGCAAAACAAAAAGAGTTGCCAACTGGCTCCAGATTTTCAGGACAGATTGATCCATTCTTGATTTTACTCCCCTGCAGGCAGGTATTTATAGTCTTGCTTTTCTTAGGGAATGCAATAGGGAAATCAGAATACGTCTCAGCATGCAATAGGGTAAAATCAGGACTGGATCATCCAGTCCTGAAAAACTGGAGCCAGTTGGCAACCCTACTTGGAACTCATATGATATTAGGTGCATTATAATGCAGGTTGGGTATGGGCTTGGCCCTCAGAAAGCCAGGAGAAAACTGAATTACAATGTAGTAAACCCCCCATGCAAAAGTTGCATTAACTGCCAGCACTCAAATAGCAACAATCCTACCTATGAAAAGGCAACACTACAAGTATTGAACGTGTCTGAAAGGTGGAGTATAAGTCAAAGAAATAAATTACACTAGGAAAACAGAACAAGCCAAGCTACTATGGAACCCTACATAGCAACTACACGTTAGCAGAATACCCCACTTCAGTCACACATGCAGAACACAGACAGAACCTTATAAAACAGAAAATAGAGAGATCATAAAGTATAAATAGAAATGTGCAGACAAAACTGAATTGGAAACCGCAACAAACAGATTCTGTATGCAGTGCCACAATGAAAAAATAGAAACAGTAACATTCCTCATACAATCAAGAAATATAAAACATCAATCATAATAGTAAAACCATACAAATAAAAAAAGTTTTTCAAAACAGCCGATGAACAGAACATCCATTAATTAAAAACTTATGTAAAACTTAACAAAAATTCCCAAATACCAATAAAATATTTCAAAACAACAGATACATCTGTATGGACCCCCTAGCTTAAGGTTTCCAATAATAAGAAAAATAGTCCAAGTGTCTATAATTAAAAGCTCACCTGAGCTAAAAGATACCAATTTATCCCTGTGAACTGAAAAGCAGAATTTTAATACAAACAAAAAACACACTTTGAAATGATTGTATGCTAATGCCAGAAGACTAAGAAGTAAGATGGGAGAATTAGAGTGTATAACATTGAATGATGACATAGACTTAATTGGCATCTCAGAAATATGGTGGAAAGTGGATAACCAATGGGATAGTGCTATACCAAGGTACACATTATTTCATAATGATGGAGGAGCATCTTGGTAGCGGGGTGGCGCTTTGTGTCAAGGATGGCATAGAGCCCATAAAGATCTAACCATAAAGATCCTGCATGAAACTAAATGCACAATCAAATCTTTATGGGTAGAAATCCCTCGCGCGCTGGGGAAGAGTATACTACCGTCCACTTGGCCAAGATGGTGAGATGGACAGCGAAATGCTAAGAGAAATTAGGAAAGCTAACCAAATTGTTACTGTGGTAATAATGGGAGATTTCAATTACCCAAATATAACGTGCAAGGAAAAAGTTTCAGTTCCATCACAAGATATAATAGAAATTTTACAGTTTTAATTCTTACAGTCAGTAGAAAACGGCAACTCCACGTTAGTATATATAAACAGGTATCAGTCCCCCGACACGGTCCCGTGTTTCGCTGGTGGCTGCATCGGGAGGGACCACACAGAATATAAATTCTAAAATACAAACACAGTCAGTCAGAGTGGAACATAACATAAGAGGCTATAACAGTAACAGAGATACAATGTATACTTACATCCTTTAATCATATCATGGAGCGCAAACACCCTCACTATGTGAACGAGGTGAACACTCGTGGGGTGGGTTGTCATAGCCCCTGCGGTCACTGCACGATGTGCAGCCATACTTCAGTCTCTTCTACTTTTCAACATCCCATCTCTGGACAGGTCTTTCATCTTCGTGGTGCGTCCGACTGTACAACCAAAGGGGTGGTCTATGTGGTACAGTGCCCATGCCCTAGTTTATATGTTGGAAAAACTAAGAGAATGGTGAAAACTCGAATTATAGAGCACTGTTCCAACATTAGACTCCTTAGACTTGAGGAACCCCTGGTTTCCCACTGGACCACCTCGGGCCATTCCATCTCTGATCTTACCTTTTCAGTTCTAGAGATTGTTTCCCCCTCTACCCGGGGTGGGGATTACGCTGAGATGTTAGGTAAAAGAGAACAGAGATGGATTTACATTTTAAAAACCATTCACCCTCACGGACTCAATAAGGACATTGAATGGCATTTATTCGTGTAAATGGGGGCGGGACTCATTTTTGACAGTCTCGCGATGACACCTGTTTTTGGCGCCAAGGCTTCTTCTTTAAATTGTGTTCACATAGTGAGGGTGTTTGCGCTCCATGATATGATTAAAGGATGTAAGTATACATTGTATCTCTGTTACTGTTATAGCCTCTTATGTTATGTTCCACTCTGACTGACTGTGTTTGTATTTTAGAATTTATATTCTGTGTGGTCCCTCCCGATGCAGCCACCAGCGAAACACGGGACCGTGTCGGGGGACTGATACCTGTTTATATATACTAACGTGGAGTTGCCGTTTTCTACTGACTGTAAGAATTAAAACTGTAAAATTTCTATTATATCTTGTGGTGGAACTGAAACTTTTTCCTTGCACGTTATATTTGGATACTTGCTTAGTGCAAGGCTTGCTTCTGTGTATTTTCTGGCAGATTTCAATTACCCCAATATTGACTGGGTAAAAGTAACATCAGGACATGCTAGAGTGATAAAATTCCTGGATGGAATAAAAGACAGTTTTATGGAGCAATTGGTTCAGGAACCGACAAGAGAAGGAACAATTTTAGATCTAATTCTCAGTGGAGCACAAGATTTGGTGAGAGAGGTAATGGTGGTGGGGCCGCTTGGCAATAGTGATCATAATATCTGAGTTCTTTGTAAACCGGCATGATGTGTTTCACGAATGTCGGTAAATAAAAGTTAATAAATAAATAAATAAATAAATAATATGAGCAAATTTGAATTAATGACTGGAAGGGAGGGCGTAAGTAAATCCATGGCTCTGGCACTAAACTTTCAAAAGGAAACTATGAGAAAATGAGAAAAATAGTTTAAAAAATTGAACGTGCAGCTACAAAGGTAAAAAGTATGCAGCAGGCATGAACACTGTTAAAAAAAAATACCATCCTAAAAGCAAGTCCATATGTATTCTTTGATTTAAGAAAGGTGGAAGGAAGGTCAAATGGTTGCCAGCATGACTAAAAGGTGAGATGAAAGAGGCTATTTTAGTCAAAAGATCTTCAATCATAAATTGGAAAAAGGATCCATCAGAAGAAAACAGGATTACGCATAAGCATTGGCAAGTTAAATATAAGACATTGATAAGACAGGCTAAGAGAGAATTTGAAAAGAAGTTGGCCGTAGAGGCAAAAACAATAAAAACTTTTTAAAATATATGTGAAGCAGAAAGCCTACGAGGGAGTCAGTTGGATTATTAGATGATCAAGGGGTTAAAGGGGCACTTAAGTCCATCGTGGAAAGGTTAAACAATTTCTTTGCCTCAATGTTTACTGAAGAGAATGTTGGGGAGATACCCATTCTAGAGGCGGTTTTCAAAGGTGATGATTCAGATGAACTGAACCAAAAGACAGTAAACCTGGAAGATGTGGTAGGCCAGACTGACAAACTGAAGAGTAGTAAATCACCTGGACCAGATGGCAGACACCCCAGGGTTCTGAAAGAACTAAAAAATGAAATTTCAGACAAATTTCAATTAATTTGTAACCCATCATTAAAATCATCCATTGTACCTGAAGATTGGAAGATGCCAATGTAACCTTGATATTTAAAAAGGGATCCAGGGGTGATCCAGGAAACTATAGACCAGTGAGCCTGACTTCAGTGCTGGGAAAAATCATGGAAATTATTATAAAGAATAAAATCAGAAAACATTTAGATAGACATGGTTTAATGGGACACAGCCAGCATGGATTTACCCAAGGGAAGTCTTGCCTCACAGATGTCCTACATTTTTTTGAAGGGGTGAATAAACAGGTGGAGAAAGGTAAACTGGTAGATGTGGTGTATTTGTATTTTTAGAAGGTGTTTGACAATGTCCCGCATAAGAGGATTCTAAGTAGAAAGTCATGGGATAGGAGGTGATGTCCTTTTGTGGATTAAAAACTGGTTAAAAGACAGGAGACAGAGAGTAGGATTAAATGGCCTGTTTTCACATTGGAAAAAAGTAAAGAGTGGACTGCCTCAGGGATTTGTACTTGGACCGGTGCTTTTTAATATATTTGTAAATGGTCTGGAAAGGGATATGATGAGTGAGGTGATTTTGTGGATGACACAAAATTATGCAGAGTAGTTAATTCTCAAGCGGATTGTGATAAATTTCAGGAGGATCTTACAAGACTGGAAGATTGGGCTTCCAAATGGCAGATGAAATTTAACATGGACAAGTGCAAAGTGATGCATTTAGGGCAGCAGAGAAGAGAGTTGTATTTTTGAGAATATTTGTGTAACCCTTTGGCTGATAGTCCTGGATAAAAGCCCCAGAACCACACCTCAAGCACAATCTCAGGTATCGAAACTTCCCTTGCTGTTACTTTTAAGTTAATAACTAGGATTCCCAGAGCAAGGGGAAGAATTCTATTCTAGGACCTGTGCATTGCTTTAAGTCAAATCCCAGTGTTACAGTCAAATGTAAACAGCACTGATGAGTATTCAGTTATACTGTATAGCAATAAGCACACTGGAAGCTTGTGATGGTTTCCAACATATCTTTTCATGATACATGGCGAAGTTGATGAAAATATTTTAAAGTGTTTATTGTTTCAAATCAGACATTGCAAATCTTTAGAGCCATTCAAGAAGGCATGGGATAAGCACAAAGAGCTGTAGGATGATAATAATGAAGCACTGGGGTATATATTTAATTATTTATTTGATTTATGTTCTGCCTTTCAGCCACTTCAAAGCGGATTACATTCAGGTACAGTTATTGAACATGTATGGAGAAGCAGTTATGAACCTAAACAGATGGTACGGGGCTAACCTGTACAGAGCAGCAGTTAGAGCCCTGAAAAATCTTGCTGGACAGACTGGATGGTCCATTTGCGTCTTTCTCTGCCTTCATTTACTATGTTATTATGTTACTACTCTTGCAGTTTGACATTTGTAAAGTGACCAATATGATAGTGGTGACGTGCTGCTAGGCAGAATCATTCAGTAGCTATTGCCATATCAGGAGGAAGGCTTTCATATTCTTCCTGCTGGTTTCCATTGAGATTCTGGGCCCTCCAGAATAGTAAGGCATCATTCTGCAATGACAGGGGGTGTTGGGCGTAGGGTTCCTGCATGGATCACAGGAAGGGCCTGCCTTGATTATAGGTAGAGGTGTGTTTTTCTTCAAAGGGTGGGGTAATAAGGGTTACCTCAAAAAAGGGGGTCTAGCTGTCATGGAGATGCCTTGATGTTTTGGGTCTGGGCTTGGATCTGGGAGTGTTATGTTGGGGCTGCAGAACTTCCATTGCGATGGTTGTATGTAGGGGCAGGGGCTAGGAGGTGTGATGTTGGAGCCACCAATCCCTTTACTAATTGTGTGCATGGGGGGTAAGGGCAATGACATTGTTGGTGTTAATTAGTTCATTCATTTTGGAGCTGTTGACATAGGGGTTTTCGCAATTCATTGGTTGCACATTGAACTTCTTGGGTTAGTAATATACATGCTAATTGCATATGTTCGCTCTGAGGACAATTTTTTGAGAGTGTGAGGTAAAATTTATTGCATAAGCCATTAAATTGTGCTTTAGCCCGCACACTATTTTAGCTCACTTGCACTAAAACAAATCTAGCACATGGACCTCTTACAGATAACTGTCTAAAACTTACACAAAAACCAGTTGAAAGAGGCAACTTGATTTGAAGATACTGAATTCCATAATACCATTTGTCGTACTAAAGATGGGTTGGACAGGCTAAAAAATGATGTACCCTCAAACATAGTTATAGTTTGACCCTACTGAAAAATGGACAGACTTATTCCTCTAACTGTAAGGGAATATCATCTTGTTTCAGTTATGGCTCAAGCATGATAATCAGATTTTTATAGCAATGTTGATGAAAAATTCTTGCATTTTAGCTATCTGAAGAACTGTTTGCTATCTGAAGAACTGTTTGCAAAAGAAAAATTTCTCAGGATTTATCACAGGTTTCCATCAATAGTCACAGATGTCAGAGATCTCTTAATGAACTGAGCATTTATTGGCAAAATTGCTTGGTCCATGTTCTGAGATCATATTTTGGTGCCATGTAGAGCAGACATATTGTAAACCACAAGATGCTCACATAAACATGGCACTCCTGCTATCATCTTCTCTTGTTCATTTTCCTTCCCAGATCCTAGAAAGCCTGGCATGACTCATAAAACAGGCATTGCATATGTTTTAGGATTATAAAATGCAAAATCAATTACGGATACAGAGACAGGCACAGTAAGATCTACCATCAAGGCAACAGAAAACACCCATCATTAGAGTATAATGGACAAGCTCAATCTGAATCTTTTGCTGGATAACTTATCCACTAAACGGCTTACTGAATTATTGACCTCTCACCAAGTGATGACAGGGAGATGAAAGTCCAAAAACAGAGATACTTCTGAATAGTGCTCTAACAGTAACTCAATCCAAAAAGTCACAAAAATAAACATGGTCTCTCTTCACCTCAAAACAGATAAACTCCACTCCCTGAAACACCTTTCTCCTATGCATGTAAAAGTATATGCATATAGTATGAATGCATATACATTTACATGCAATTTCTAAAGGGCCATATCTGGGTGGGAGGCCGTGGCACACACGTGCACACCACACTAATTGCTTCTAGGCCGGTGGCTAGCAGAGTGCCTGAGCTTCGGATAGACCTGCTGTCTATTCATTCTGCATTTGCAAATCTTGCCCTGGAGTGTTTGCTTTCCACCGCCTGCTTGATTGTCTGCTGAACCACTGAAGTTCCCTGTCACTGCAGATAAAATGCAGAACGAGATAAAACAGTGCACACAGAAGGCCAAGCCCTCTGCCAGGGAGGTTTTTCAGTACCTCACTGGGGCCGGTAGTCCCATTCCCCCTTGGGAGCTGACTGGCCTGCACTGAGGGCACCAAGTTTAACCTTTTTCACCTGCCTGACCATGGTGCTTCATGCCAAGCTGAAAGACAAACAATGAACAGCAGGCAGGTGGGATGGGCAGCCCAAGGGAGCAGCTGCAGTGCTTGGCCCTGCTAAGGTCAATCCGCTTGGAGCACCGGGCTTGCTGATCCCAAGACAAATTATTTGCAACAGTATTTTAAATATTAGACTGGCAAATTTTAAATGTTATGATATTATTAAGAAATGTTAAATCCCATTTTGAATCAAAGTACATAGTATGAATAGAAAGTTTTTATCATTTGTCAAGGTAAGATATACTAACAAAATAGTATGTTAGCAGGCTGCTTTACTGACAGTTGTATACAGACTAGTATATAGAAAAAGACACAAAGTCATTAGCATATGATACAAAAACTGGAATGAGTTGTCATGGCAACTAAAATACATATCTGAGGGTAGCATTACTGTAATTAGACATCAGAGCTGAATAACATTTGTTAAAATAGTAATTGTTTTGTAGAGTGCAGAGAGTTTTCTAAGAAATTGTGTAGCTACTGTCTATAAAAACTGAAGCCACAGCAGAAATTGGGAATCTTAAATAATATAGAAACAAGATGGCAGAAAAAGACCATATGGACTATCTAGTCTGCCCATCCACACTAACTGCTCAGCTCTACAATACCAACCACTTTCTAAGAGAATCCCTGTCCTTGTCCTATGCTTACTCAAATTCAGATGCTATGAGTCCTGTCACTGAAGCCTCATCTCAGGCCAGACACTGGAGCCCAGCATGGAAGCTGGGTCCTGTTGCTGAAGCCCATGTCCAGTCTAGGATGGATGCCAAGGTCCAGCATGGAGGCTAGGTCTCAGACACAGGCCCATGCCCAACTCCAGGGCCTAGCATGGAGACCAGGTATAGTTGCCAAGACCTAGACACTGGCCCGGCACCAAGGCCTCAGCCCAGGCCTGATGTTAGGGTGTTTGGCCATACATCAAAATGGCGCCTTCCATTCAGGAGGAAGGCACCTGAGTGGCAACACTCCAGTGTGTCCTTCAAGCAGGGGGCGTTTTTTGAAGGGGATGTCAGATGAAAGAGGCCTGGTCTTAGGCCTGGTCCATTGGGCCTGGGCCTTGGCAACAGGACCCATCCTCTGGGCTGGACCTTGGCATTGGGCCTGGGCTGGGGCCTTGGCAAAGGCACCTGGACTCTGGTCCAGGCCTCGGTGTCAGTTTTGGGCTTGGACCTAGGGCAAAGCCTTGGTGATAAGACCTGGCCTTGGTCTGGGTCCTGTTAAAAACCTTGAAACTTACCCCACCTGGTTTCCTCCCCAGAGATAGCCAGTGATGAAACAGACTTTCAGTTTCAAAACATAACATTTATTAAGTAGCTTAGAGATCTATAAGAGCTGGCAGGATTTGTTTGGCATTGGTTATGGTCAAGGTTTCAGTGATGGGACCAGGCCCAAGCACCAGGCCTAGGGCTCAGGATCAGGCAACAGCAATGGGATAAGGCCTCAGGCTGGACCCTGATACAAGGCCTAGGCCTATGCCTAGGCTTCAGGCCTGGGAAGGTCCTAGGATAGCCTTGGTTCAGCCCAGGGATGCCTTGTCAGCCCATGTTTTTTCCTTTTTTTTTTTCCCCAAAAAACTAAATGAAAGAAATCCAACAGAATCTTGTTGGCTTTTCTTTCATTCCATTTAGAAAACATCATGAAACAAAAGAGGAAATGATGTTAACATTTCCTATTTCATTTCAAACAAATTCATATCCCTAGTCTCCACTACCTCTACTGGGAGGCTGTTCCATGTGTAACCTTGGGCTGGAAATTCTTGTTATTGTAGCCAAAGGCTCACATCTCAAATTGTAGACCCTAATTGCACAGTTCTTACCACACCAAATCATTCTGAGAATCCAGGATTCCCTGTGAGGGAAGTTCAGCTTCAAGGCCCTTATGCATTAGTTTCTCACAACCCTCTCTTTAAGTCTCTCTCTCTCTCTCTAAGTCTTGCATGTAGCACTGATGATCTCACAACATAGACAGCAACAATAATCACACTAGAGACTGGGTAGGTTCTAACTCAATGTTATTGATAGATTATAAAAGTGAATTGATGGATTTCAACAACTCAAATTTGAAAATAGTCCAATTGATGTTCAAAAAAGGAAATTTAAAGAATTAAGTTACCGTACTCTTTCAGCAGCAAGTCTCCAAATCTTAGCATCCATTCTCTAATTATTTCAGCCAATTCCATGAGTAACCTAGCTCCTTACTTTTCCTCACGTTATACTGTGCTCTCCGGATCCTCCCATGGGAATGGGAAGGAAACCTATCCCATTACTTTTCAAAATCCAAAAGAGTTCCAGTTCTCATACTTTTCCCATACTCCTCACTAATCGTCATTCTCCATTTTGTGGCACCTGATGAACACCTTAACTCACCACTCTTCTCTGATGATTATCACTGAGTTCATACACAATCCTTATACCATACCTCAACGTCTTCTCCTTGGAAATGGATATGAGGCCATTCTTCCTTGATGACACCTCTTCTTCTCCCAGTCCTTTTGAAAGGAAAGGCATATCTCCTTAAACCATCAGCATCTGAGCCCCTGGGCCATGGGGCACTCTGTAACAATAATGCTCAGAAACAATCAAAAAATCATTTTAGCCCAGAAGGGGCGCAACCTAGGTGTCATAATAGACACTGAGCTGAACCTCAAACAGCACATATCACTAAAAGTTAAAGAAGGGTGTGCTAAACTAATGGTACTAAGGAAATTAAAGCCATTACCGACATTATCAAACTTTCGCACAGTGCTCCAAGCACTAATATTTGCGAGCACGGGTTACTGTAACGCACTACTATTAGGATTACCTTATACATCAATAAGACCACTGCAAATTTTACAAAACTCAGCGGCTAGAATTCTCACAGGCAAAAGAAAAAGAGATCACATCACAGATACACTAGCAGAACTACATTGGCTATCGAACAAAGAGTTCGATTCAAAGCACTTTGCACAATACATAAACTGATCCATGACGAAAAAAGCAGAATGGCTGAACACAGCACTTATGGTACATGTACCACAGAGAAATTTAAGATCAGCAAACACAACACTCTTAACCATTCCATCAGTAAAAACAGCTAGACTAACCCAGGTCAGAGAGCGTGCACTATCACTGGCTGGTCCCATATTATGGAACACTATGCCCCTAGAACTAAGACTACAGAGAAATTTCAAAATGTTTAAAACAAATCTCAAAACTTGGCTTTTCAAACAGGCTTTTTACAAAGAGAACGGTGAAAGTATGTAAGGATAAGACGGTTCAGAGCACCCAGCACATAATCTCCAAGTGACTACCTGGAAATTATCTTTATCCCAACAAATACGTAAATAACAATTAAATACTGAGACCGAACCCCATGTGATCTCCCAAGAGACATGTATAAAAGGACAATTTAAGTCAGAAATCAAATAGTATATAATGAATTAATTGTTACCGGTTATTAATGGCACCTTTTGTAAAGTTTAAGCTATTTATTACTATATGTGCCTTTTTGTAAACCGTTATGATGGTAAATAATGACGGCATAGAAAAATGTTTAAATAAATAAATAAATAAATAAATAAATAAATAAACAACGCAAAAAGACAAAATATTCCTCACATAAGCAACCCAACAAGATGAAGAAAGGGTGCCTCCTCTGGCAACTAAAAGTTACCACAAAGCATGTGTTGCGTTTGGTGGTCCGCAGGGCAGACTCGCGGACTGCCGCCCTTACCTCCAGCCCTGAGCTCACTACCTCTACCGGGGAAGGCTGCTATACAGATGTGTAGTAGACCGCCACGTCCAGTCAGTCTCCTTCGCTACTCCGACGTCAGGGAAGGCCTCAGTTTGGCTGCGTGGCAGACCACCGCATCCAGCCTGCTTCCAACACTGCTGCCACCCTGGGCCCCTTCTAGGGTGTGCACATGCCTGACAATGTCCCTCTTAAAGGGCCCATGATGGGAAAACACCAGAGGTGCCCGAAGGTGAACAATACCAGCATGGGCCTATAAAAGCCCACCTCAGTAATAGGTCAACTACCTAGTATAGTGCTAGTTGCCACTTTGAGTTCCTGGTCTTTACTCCTGTGTTCCTGATCTTTATTCCTGTGTTGCTGGTCTTTGTCTTTTCAGTTCCTGGTCACTTTCTCTGAGTTCTTTGTCTTCATCCTTGTGGTCATTCTGTTACTGACTAAAAAGAGACGGTTACAATTCTTCAGTCCTTCAGTGTCTCCTCTTGCCCGCCTGTGCTGTTCCTCACTTCCCAGCCTGCCTATCCATCCTTCCCTCGGACAGATCTCTACATAAGAACATAAGGTCTGCCATACTGGGTCAGACCAAGGGTCCATCAAGCCCAGTATCCTGTTTCCAACAGTGGCCAATCCAAGTCACAAGTACCTGGCAAGTACCCAAACATTAGATAGATCACAAGCTACTATTACTTATTAATTACCGTCATAGCAGTTTATGGATGTATCCTCTAGGAATCTATCCAAATCTTTTTTAAACCCAGTTACATTAACTGCTATAACCACATCCTCTGGCAATGAATTCTAGAGCTTAACTATGTGCTGAGTGAAAAATAATTTTCTTTGATTTGTTTTAAATGAGTTTCTTGCTAACTTCATGGAGTGCCCCTGGTCCTTCTACTATCTGAGAGTGTAAATAATCAATTTAAATTAACTTGTTCATGATTTTGTAGACTTCTATCATATCCCCCTCAGTTGTCTCTTCTCCAAACTGAACAGCCCTAACTTCTTTAGCCTTTCCTCATAGGGCAGCCATTCCATGCCCCTTATCATTTTGGTCGCCCTTCTTTGCACTTTCTCCACTGCAGCTAGATCTTTTTTGAGATGTGGTGAACAGAATTGCACACAGTATTCAAGGTGCAGTCTAACCATGGAATGATACAGAGGCATTATGACATCATCTGTTTTATTCACCATTCCCTTCCTAATAATTCCTAACATTCTGTTTGCTTTTTTGATTGCCACAGCACACTGGGATGATGATTTCAATGTATTATCCACTGTAACACCTAGATCTCTTTCCTGGGTGTAACTCTTAAGATAGAATCTAACATTGTGTAACTACAGCAAGGGTTATTTTTCCTTATATGCATCACTTTGCACTTTTCCACTTTAAATTTCATCTGCCATTTGAAGCCCAATCTTCTAGTCTCACAAGATCCTCTGGTTCTGACTTCAGCCTACTTGACACTCGATTACGACTGAATTCTGCCTGTCACTGACCACTGCCTGACTCTTGCCCATGCCTAAATACCTCCTGCCCAGACCGCTTTCCATCTCTGACTACACCTGAAATCAGTCTGCCCTGGACCCTGGCCTGTGGCTCAACTGTCTCCACAGATATCCACCTCCTCAACAGAGGCCTGCACCTAAGCTTTGCCGGCACCCAAGGGCTGAACCTAAGGGGAATGAGGGCTGATACAGGTGAAGCTCCAGTTGGGCCTCTGGCATAGCCAGCTCTGCCAGCCAATGCTGGGTACCAGCAGGGCTCCTTCCTGCAGGTTGCGCTAACTTCACCTTGGTCCAAGGGTCCACTTCTGCACCAGCATGGACAAACTACAGGGATAAAACACTCTATCTTGTTTCTTGCCCCAAGTCTCTATGTATAGAGACCCTAGAGGCCTGACCCAGAAAATAATCAAAGTGATACAGCATAGAATATGCTGCCTCTTCTAAGGCTATCTTAAGCTTTCTACTGAAAATCGAATCTGAATTTGCTGTAAGATGGTGGTAGGGGTTTATAAAGGCTTTGAGCAAACCATCTGCTTCTCCCTTATGGGGAAGCAAAACCCAAACCTCTCCTTCACTACTGACTCTGTACCTCCCCAGAATTTTGGTTCAATCCTTCTGGTAAGGAAACCAATGCTTCCTTACACATGCATTGCAAATAAATGTTAAAAATCTTTTTTTTTTTTTGCACAGATAACATTGAGATGGATATTCAGCGAGCTGGTGAGCAGGAAATTAACTTTTACCAAGATATTCTGTGGACCATACCGAGATAAGTGTTCTGCTGAATATAGCTGGGTAACTGTAATACAGCTGTTTTTCCAATCTGACTCACCTGGCTAAGTAGTGCTGAAAATCAGTACTCAGTACTACTCACTGGCTGAAATTTAGCTCCTTCCGGAATGTCCCCCTTGCTCTGTCTCTTTTACCAGGCTAAATTTTGTGGGGTAATGAGTTACAAGTACAAAATTTAGTTGGAGAGTGGGGGCAAATTTTGAAATCTCAGCTTTTGTCCAGTTAACTCCAAACATTACCTGGACAAAGCCATTGAATATCAACCTCATTGTGTAACAGACAGTGACCAAATGATGGTGTTCTGTGTTGTTTGCTGGCAGTGGATAACATAATTCAATTCCTCACGTTGCAAAATGCTGATTGGGTTTTAATGTGGCATGTCTTCACACTGTGACTGAGTGAGTGTACCCCAGCACCTTATTATTCATTCTGTCGACATTAAAAAGGAATTAAAGTCCCTGCTCTGCAGTGCCCATTGAAGAAGACAAGAAAGTTTTCATGACCAGATACTGTTAAGTTGCCATGAAATTAAACCACTGCCTGCCTCCCAACGCCAGAGAAGAGACGAAGTTATTCATTCCTCAGCTAATTGCACAGGCTGGCCTCTGATAATAACTTCTTTCAAGTAATTTGGCATGAATTTATAGATATCTTTAAAAACTTGTTTTTCCAATTTCTAAATTAATTTGAATTTAGCAGCTCGCCACACCAACCAGCTTTTTGAGAGCCTTCCACCTGATGAGATGATTGGAAACGATTTAGCAACATGGAATGAATAATTTAAAAAGATTTTCTAATAGTAGAAGAAGTGTTCATCTCTTGTTTTCTTTATTAATGTGGTGAACAAGACTAAACTGACTTAAAAGCTGGGCCGAACTGACATTTGCAATACGTACAGTGTGCTTATTGTGTGAAAGACTCCAGCTGTAGCGCCATTAATCACACTGTCAGGTCCAACACGAAAGTCCTATATTTATTACATAAAAGAGGAACTTTATAAAGAAATTGAACACAGGCGGTGGATAGACATTGGACACTAGTTACTCTTGTGCTGTTAATCATAAGATCTATAGTGAACAGTAATAGTAAATAAATGAGACAGCAATGGATATATTTGAGCCACCGTCATAGAAAGCGGTGGGGTAAGGTCGAAATTTGGAAGGAAACAACAGGTTTTCACCAAGTTGAAATGGTTACTAACAGGAGCTTACATGCCATGGGGTAGATTTTAAAAGAAGCGCGATCAGCCTACTTTTGCTTGCGCATCAGACTCAAGCAAAAGTACGCTGGATTTTAGTAGATACGCGCGGAGCCGCGCGTATCCACTAAAATCCTGGATCGGCGCACGCAAGGCTATCGATTTTGTATAGCCTGCGCGCGCCGAGCCGCGCTGCCTCCCCCCGTTCCCTCCAAGGCCGCTCCGAAATCGGAGCGGCCTTGGAGGGAACTTTCCTTTGCCCTCCCCTCACCTTCCCCTCCCTTACCCACCCGCCCGGCCCTGTCTACACCCCCCCCTTACCTTTGTCGGGGGATTTACGCCTCCCGGAGGGAGACGTAAATCCCCGCGCGCCAGCGGGCCTGCTGCGCGCCGGGCCGCGACCTGGGGGCGGGTACGGAGGGCGCGGCCACGCCCCCGGGGCGTAGCCACGCCCCGTACCCACCCCCAAAACGCTGCCGACACGCCCCCGGAACGCCGCGACGACCGGGCCCGCCCCCGACACGCCCCCCTCCGAGAACCCCGGGACTTACGCGAGTCCCGGGGCTCTGCGCGCGCCGGGAGGCCTATGTAAAATAGGCTTCCCGGCGCGCAGGGCCCTGCTCGCCTAAATCCGCCCGGTTTTGGGCGGATTTAGGCGAGCAGGGCTCTGAAAATCTACCCCCATGAGTATAAACGGTGTTGGGTAGAGAGTTGCATATAAGACATTACTATTAAATAAAAGTAAGTTAACTTATTTATTTATTTATTTATTTAACAGCTTTTAATATACCGGTGTTCGTGGGACACATCACGCCGGTTTACAATAGAACTTGAAAAAGGCAGAAAGTTACAATAAACAGGGCGAGGGTATGGGAGCAGGTGCGAAAAAGGGCGGGAGTGAGGGGGATGATTAATAGCAGTTAATGGACTTCTCCAAGAACTTATCCAAACCTTTTATAAACCCAGCTACACTAACTGCACTAACCACATCTTCTGACAACAAATTCCAGAGTTTAATTGTGCATTGAGTGAAAAATAATTTTCTCCAATTAGTTTTAAATGTGCTACTTGCTAACGTCATGGAGTGCCCCCCTAGTCCTTATATTATCCGAAAGAGTAAATAACCGAGTCACATCTACTCGTTCAAGACCTCTCATGATCTTAAAGACCTCTATCATATCCCCCCTCAGCCGTCTCTTCTCCAAGCTGAACAGTCCTAAACTCTTTAGTCTTTCCTCATAGAGGAGCTGTTCCATTCCCTTTATCATTTTGGTTGCCCTTCTCTGTACCTTCTCCAATGCAACTATATCTTTTTTGAGATGCGGCGACCAAAATTGTACACAGTATTCAAGGTGCGGTCTCACCATAGAGCAATACAGAGGCATTATGACATTTTCTGTTTTATTCACCATTTCCTTCCTAATAATTCCTAACATTCTGTTTGCTTTTTTGATCGACACAGCACACTGAGCAGATGATTTCAATGTATTATCTACTATGATGCCTAGATCTTTTTCCTGGGTGGTAACTCCTAATATGAAACCTAACTTCATGTAACTATAGCATGTAGGGATGTGAATCATTTTTTGATGATTTAAAAAATCGTCTGATATTTTTTAAATCGTCAAGAATCGTTAGAGTGCGCGATACAATAGAAATTCCCCCAATTTATCGTGAAAAATCGTAAATCGGGGATTTGGGGGGAGGGCGGGAAAACTGGCACTCCAAAACAACCCCTAAACCCACCCCGACCCTTTAAAACTAAATCCTTACCTTCCCCCACCCTCCCAAACCCCCCCCAAAACTTTTTACGAGTACCTGGTGGTCCAGGGGAAGCCCCGGAACCGATCTCCTGCTCTCGGGCCATGGCGGGCCATCCAGTGCTCCTACCATGTGACAGGGGCCGGCCAATGGCATGGATACCCTGTCACATGGTAAGGGCAAAGGGCCATTGGCGCCATTTTTATTAGCGCAGTTGATGGCCCGAGAGTGGGAGATCGCTCCCCGCGCCCCCACTGGACCACCAGGTAATTTTAAAACATTTTTGGGGGGGGGGGGGGGTCGGGAGGGTGGGGGAAGCTAAGGGATCGGTTTTTAAGGGTCGGGGTGGGTTTTTTGTTTATCGGATCGAGCGCAACTGATAAACAAAAACCCAATCCGGCCGGACGATAACAATTTTAAGATTAGAAATGGAACCGGAACCGATCAGATTCCGGTTCCGATTCACATCTCTAATAGCATGGGTTATTTTTCCCTATTTGTAATACCTTGCACTTGTCCATATTAAATTTCATCTGCCATTTGGATGCCCAATCTTACAGTCTAGCAGGGTCCTCCTGCAATTTATCACAATCCGCTTGTGATTTAATAATAATAATTTTGTATCATTTGCAAATTTGATTACCTCACTCGTCCTATTCCTTTCCGGATCATTTATAAATATATTGAAAAGCACTGGTTCAAGTACAGATCTCTGAGGCACTCCACTGTTTACCCTTTTCACTGAGAAAATTGACCACTTTAATACTACTCTCTGTATTCTGACTTTTAACCAGTTTGTAATCCACAAAAGGACACCTCCACCTATCCCATGACTTTTTAGTTTTCTTAGAAGCCTCTCATGAGAGACTTTGTCAAACACCTTCTGAAAATCCAAGTACACTACATCTACCAGTTCACCTTTATCCACATGTTTATTAACCCCTTCAAAACAATGAAGCAGATTTGTGAGACAAACTCTCTGTTGGGATGCCCTAACTCTCCTGTTTCATTAGTATCCTTCAAAGATACATTCCTCTAAACCATGCACTGCTGAGTGACTGTCGGCCTTCCCCCTTGTCCTAATTTAAAAGCTGCTCTATCTCAATTATAAAAGTTAAAGCCAGCAGGCTGGTTCTACTCTGGTTAAGATGGAGCCTGTTCTTTTGGAAAAATCTCCCCCTTCCCCAAAAGGTTCTCTAGTTCCTTTCAAAACTGAATCCCTCTTCCCTGCACCATCGACTCATCCATGCATTGAGTCTCAAGAGCTCTGCTGCCTCTGGGGACCTACACAGGGGACAGGGAGCATTTCAGAGAATGCCACCCTAGAGGTTCTGGATTTCAGCTTTCTACCTAAAATCCTAAATTTGGCTTCCAGAACCTCCCTCCCACATTTTCCTATGTTGTTGGTGCCCACATGTACCATGACAACTGGCTCCTCCCCAGCACTGTCTATAATCCTATGTAGGTGACGCATGAGGTCTGCCATCTTCGCACCAAGCAGGCAAGTTACCAGGCGGTCCTCACGTCCACCAACCACCCAGCCATCTACATTTCTAATAATCGAATCACCAAATATGATGGCCGACCTAACCCTTCCCTCCTGGGCAGTAGCCCTGGGGGACTTGTTCTCAGTGAGAAAGAACAACACATTACCTGGAGAGCAGGTCCTTGCTACAGGATCACTTCCTGCTACACCAGGGTGATGCTTTCTCCCTTCCTGCATGGGCACGCTTTCACTTTTATATTTGGGTGCTGATTGTTTAACACTCCTCTGCCTGCTTTGCTCTCAATTTCCCCTTGACCCTTCCTTCTCTTTCCCCTCCCAGTATCGGTTCCCATTCTTCCACTCCCAAACAGGTTTCTCCTAACCCAGCTCCCCTCCACTGCAAGCTTGGTTCATCCATCCCTTTCACTGCTCCCCACCTCTTATCCTTCCTCAGCACATTAGACTTACTTTTATGGGCAGACTCTGCTCACCTCTTAATTTGCAATACCCTGCTCTCCTCAGACTTAGATCACTTATCTGCTCTGCCCTTCATGAACCCAGGCACATCACTTTTTTTCTTGTACTGCTTCTGTGTTCCCATGCCCTGCAGCATTTCTCCCAGTACTCACAGATTGCAGGTCAGAGCCACATAAGACACTCCACCACCTGCATGCCCTGAGCCATGGCAGCTCAGCAATCAGCAGCATCTCTCCAGCTCCAGGGCACAAAGTCATGTGGTGCTTCCTGCACATCTACTTGGAAAGCCCAGGAATTACTGCTGTTTCCTGCAGGTTATAACAGGGACATTTATTTTATTATATTTGTGAACAACTGGGACTGGTGATCCCCTCCATTCCCCCTCAGTTCGAGACTGCAGCACTTCTTGGAGCTATCAAGGGGCAGCAACTTTTTAAGAATGTTTTTTAGCCCATGGCATCGCAAGCCACCACTATTCCCTCCATTTTCTCCAGCTTTCCATTAAAATAGCTTATTTATTCTGGTGACAGCTGGGATGAAAGAAAAAAGCAGATGCCACCCATTCTCCTTGACCCATCCCAGTTAGTCAGAAATCTTCACTAAACATAAAGGGGCGGATTTTCAGAGCCCTGCTCGCGTAAATCCGCCCAAAACCGGGCGGATTTACGCGAGCAGGGCCCTGCGCGCCGGGAAGCCTATTTTACATAGGCCTCCCGGCGCGCGCAGAGCCCCGGGACTCGCGTAAGTCCCGGGGTTCTCCGAGGGGGGCGTGTCGGGGGCGTGTCAGGGGGCGGGCCCGGTCGTCGCGGCGTTTCGGGGGCGTGTTGGCAGCGTTTTGGGGGCGGGTACGGGGGCGTGGCTACGGCCCGGGGCGGTCCGGGGGCGTGGCCGCGCCCTCCGTACCCGCCCCCAGGTCGCGGCCCAGCGCGCAGGAGGCCTGCTGGCGCGCGGGGATTTACGCCTCCCGGAGGGAGGCGTAAATCCCCCGACAAAGGTAAGGGGGGGTTTAGACAGGGCCCGGCGGGTGGGTTAGGGAGGGGAAGGTGAGGGGAGGGCAAAGGAAAGTTCCCTCCGAGGCCTCTCCGATTTCGGAGCGGCCTCGGAGGGAACGGGGGTAGGCTGCGCGGCTCGGCGCGCGCCGGCTATACAAAATCCATAGCCTTGCGCGCGCCGATCCAGGTTTTTAGCAGATATGCGCGGCTCCGCGCGTATCTACTAAAATCCAGCGTACTTTTGTTTGCGCCTGGAGCGCAAACAAAAGTAGGCTATTCGCGCGCCTTTTAAAATCCGCCCCAAAGGGGCGGATTTTCAGAGCCCTGCTCGCGTAAATCCGCCCAAAACCGGGCGGATTTATGCGAGCAGGGCCCTGCGCGCCGGGAAGCCTATTTTACATAGGCCTCCTGGCGCGCGCAGAGCCCCGGGACTTGCGTAAGTCCCGGGGTTCTCCGAGGGGGGTGTGTCGGGGGGCGGGCCCGGTCGTCGCGGCGTTTCGGGGGCGTGTCGGCAGCGTTTTGGGGGCGGATACGGGGGCATGGCTATGGCCCGGGGCGGTCCGGGGGCGTGGCCACGCCCTCCGTACCCGCCCCCAGGTTGTGGCCCGGCGCGCAGGAGGCCCGCTCGCGCGCGGGGATTTACTTCTCCCTCCGGGAGGCGTAAATCCCCGGAGAAAGGTAAGGGGGGGGTGTAGACAGGGCAGGGGGGGGTGGGTTAGGTAGAGGAAGGGAGGGGAAGGTGAGGGGAGGGCGTTAGAGGATTCCCTCCAAGGCCGCTCCGATTTCGGAGCGGCCTTGGAGGAAACGGGGGTAGGCTGCGCGGCTTGGCGCGCGCCGGCTATACAAAATCCATAGCCTTGCGCGCGCCGATCCAGGTTTTTAGCAGATACGCGTGGCTCCGCGCGTATCTACTAAAATCCAGCGTACTTTTGTTTGCGCCTGGAGCGCAAAGAAAAGTAGGCTATTTGCGCGCCTTTTAAAATCCGCCCCAAAATAAACATTCTCCAGTCTATCCTCTGTCTCTGCTCGTGCTTGGCTTTCTCTTAGTTTTCTCTGCCTCCTCATTCCTTTCCTTTTAAAACTTGCTTTTTGGTTTTCCTCTCATTTCTTTATCACTTCTATTACTTTTCTTCCATGTATTGTAGCTGTAGCTCAGGCAAAAAGACCTTGGATCCACCTTTCAGGATCCTGGGGGACACCCTTCCAGCCAAACTGGATCACTCTTTTTCCAAAAAATCTCTCAAATCTATAAAATACCAACTGTTGATCAATACCCTCAGAGATGAGGAAAAAATCAGCCAAGCTCCTACTCCTTCTCAACCCTCTCACTGGGGCGGTTATATAATGAGGCAGGGTGAGGCAGCCGCCTCAGATGTCAAGATTTTGAGGCAGCAAAATTGCCCCCTGAAACCTTCCTGCCACAGCCGCTCCATCTTTCATGCAGGCAACCTCTGGCAGCAGAACTGGAGGCGGGGGGCAACGACATTCTGGCGGGGTTTCCATTCCCCGCCAGCAAAAGAAAGGTCCCGGCATCCCATGGTGGTGCGGCATTTGAATGTGCTGGCAGGGTTTCTCCCTGCCAGCAAAAGATAGGTCCCACTGTCCTGTTCCTGTGGCAGTGCAGCATTATGACGTGCTGGCAGGTTTTTTTTTTGCCAGAAAAAGTTAGGTCCTGGCATCCTGCGGTGGTGCGGTATTATGACATGCTTGCAGGGTTTCTCCCTGCCAGCAAAAGAAAGGTTCTGTGGTGTTGCCAGCACAGGTGAAAGAGTGCAGCATGGCAGAGACAGAAAGCGAGGCAGTGCAGTGCCTACAGTCCAGAGTTCTGGGGATCGAGGTGGGGTATGTATGTGTATATGAGAGGGTGGTGGGGTTGGTGGGTGGGTGTGTGTATATGAGAGGGTGGTGGGGTTGGTGTGAGTGTGTGTGTGTGTGTTTGTGAGAGTGTTTTGTGTGTGTATATGTGTATGCATGTGCGTGCGTGTGTGAGAGTACCTGTAGATATGTGTGTGAGAGAGGTTAAAGTTTGTGCACCCTTCTCCAATCTACGACATTCTCAGGAGGACTGGAAATCTAAAGTTCCCAGGTTTGGAGAGTGGGAGATTTTTTTTAACCTTGTTAGTTTTAATTATTAGATGGGATGATTCTGGTATCTGATGTTTCAAAATATTTTATTAGTATTTGATAATATTTTAAATATTTTAAGATGTGTTTTTATTTGGCTGAATTTATCAGCAGATTTGACATTCTTTTTATTGGTATGTTTAATGTTTTATTTTTTTTTTTATTGTGTTTGCATTGTTTACAGAGTTTGGCTTCTTGTGATTTCCAGTTGAATTTTTGTCTGCACCTTTCAATTTATATTTTATGATCTCTTTATTCTGTATTTAGTGAGAGTCTATCTGTGTTCTGCTTGTGACTGAGGCTTTAGGTATTCTGCTAGCATGTAGTTTCTGTGTGGGGATTTAAAACAACCTGGCTTTAATCTGTTTTCCTAATAGGAGGTGTATTGGTGTTTAGGGCCTGATGTAATATTTGCAGTATGGCTTTTCATAGGTTAAGTGCTGGCAATTATGATATGGAAGACTTACTATATTGGAAATTTAGTTCAATTTATTCCTGGCTTTCTGTGGGCCAAGTCCACACCCAGTGCACTTTACCATAGGCCTAATACCATATGGGATCCAGTAAACTGCCTTGATTACTATGAGAATGGTAGTTTATTAAGTCTATTAAACTATTATTATTGAAAGTGTGCTTTTTTGCAGTGTATGCCTATATAATATATATGTTGTTGAAGTGATATTTTTATTTCAGAAGATTGAACTTTGAGGGGTAGATTTTAAAAAGCATTTACTCGAGCAAAACTGGTTTTTGCTCGAGTAAATACACTTTACTCAAGTAAGTGGGCTTTTCAAAATTGCTACAATATATGCCATTGAATTGTCCATAGGATTTACTCAAGTAAGTGCACTTTACTCGAGTAAATAGCTTTTGAAAATTGCTACGATAGTATGTCACATTTACATGCGTAACTCCTTTGAAAATGACCCCCTGAATGTCTATTTTCCATATGCAATCTGCCTTTTACGTTGGGGAAGTTAATACATTTTAAAATGGAAAAGACTGCATAAGTTTTAATTATGTAGGGTGGGGAGGGGAGGGAAGGGGGAATGAAAAGCTGTAAGGTTATTCTAGGGCATCTAATACCCTTTTATCAGCCCTGAGAGAGAGAGTGTCACACCCACAGACTCTCACCATTCACCAACCTCTCACACCCCCAAGGGGAAGATCTTGGAAAAGGGTGGGAGGCAGGCAATAGGGAATGGAGGAGTTCTATTTCTAGATCCAGGAGGTGGGGCGGCCCCTTTATCATTTTGGTCGCCCTTCTCTTTACTTTTTTCAGTGCAACTATATCTTTTTTGAGATGCAGCAACCAGAATTGTACACAGTATTCAAGGTGCGGTCTCACCATGGAGCAATACAGTGGCATTATGACATCCTCATTTTGTTTGTCATTCCCTTCCTAATAATTCCTAACATTCTGTTTGCTTTTTTTGATCGCCACAGCACACTGAGCCGATGATTTGAATGTAATATCAACTATGATGCCCAGATCCTAATATGGAACCTAACTACAGCAAGGGTTATTTTTTCCTATATGCATCGCCTTGCACTTGTCCACATTATATTTGAGCTGCCATTTGGATGCCCAATCTTCCAGTCTCGCAAAGTCCTCCTCACAATCCGCTTGTGACTTAACTAGTCTGAATAATTTTGTGTCATCTGCAAATTTGATCATTTCACTCATCAAATTCCTGTCTTGATCCTTTCCTAGTCCTCTTCACCTCTCTTTTATCTCTTAAATTCCCTTCACTTAACCACTCACTCTAGAATCTCTTCTTATCATAATCCATGTCCTCTCTCTCTGCCCTATCAACTCCTCTCCCTCTTTTTTCCCCAGAGTTCCACTATTGGCCTCTTTCCTCCGCCCCTCTTCCCCTCACAGTTTTGCTACTCTCTCAGCCAGGATTCCATCTATCTGTTCTTATTCCAGACCCTTCAGCAGTATTCTCTGCTCAGTTTTATTGGATGTAGTAGAAAATAAGTGCAATAGTAAATAAATACATTCTAACTCCCCCAACGGTATCATCCCATCTCCCAGCCAGCAATTCCCTCCCTTCCTCTCTCCATCCTCACTGCACCTCAGTGCAAGCAAAAGGCAGGAAGCCTATCTGTCCTACACTGCTGCTGCTGCTTTCTGGTCCTCCTGCAGCCCTTTGGTCAGACACAGGGGAGACTGGAGCAATGGCAGGGAGACAGAATCATTTTCTTCCTGTTCTCCTCTGCAGCCCTGCAGCACAGAGCTGTTTGTTCACAATCAGCAAGCGTGCAGGAGACAATACTAGCTGGTACTTAAGCAAGTCTGAACAGTACATCCAGAAGATCAAAACCAATGATACAGTTGATTGGATCAGGATGACGTGTCTTCTGTGTCATGTGCAACTAATCCTGAAATTCAAAGTATTGAGGAAGGGCCAAAGCAGCAGGAGTGAAGGCAAAACCATCACAGCTCTGCAAGAGAGGGCAAAGCAGCAGTTACACTAACATTAAAACACCAAAGCATAGGTGCAGATCAAGGCAGGAGGAAGGGTGGCATCAACACTCCAAGGAACAGAGTGTAGAGGAAGGCAGGAAGAAGAGTGTCATTGAAACCCCAAGGTACAGAATGTAGAGAGCGGCAACAGCCAACAGAGCATTGAACCCGGAAAGATGCAGGGCAGGAGGAGCAGGGCCAAATGATTACGTTTTAGCTGAGTCGTCATTACCCGGCTAAAACTTACCAGCACAAAAGGAGGTGGCATTAGAGGCATTCCAAGAGCAAGGAAGTCTGGCCGTTTCAAACACTGTCCTAAATTTAACCAGTTAAGGTAACTCAGCTAACATTACACAGGTCTATTCAGTGAGAGCCTTACCTGATTAAGTCCAGCTGAATATCCTGGTTAATTTTGTGCTCCCTGTACAGCTCGATATTAACTTCTAAGTGACTGTGAAAGTGTTAGATAGGGGTAGAGATGTGTATCGTACTGGCAATGGTTTCTGGTTTCGTAGAACCGCGGGAAATTTCGTTTCCTGCGGTTCTGACCAGTTTTTTTTCGGCTGTCCCGATCCAAACCCCCCCCCACCCCGATCCTTCAGATTTAATTATTTACAATCCCCCACCCTCCTGACACCCCCAAAACTTGCCTAAAGTCCCTGGTGTTCCAGCGGGGGTCCCGGGAGCAATCTCCCGCTCTCGAACTGTCGGTTGCCAGTAAAAAAAATGGCGCAGGTGGCCCTTTGCCTTTACCATGTGACAGGGGCTTTCAGTGCCATTGGCTGCCCACTGTCACATGGTAGGAGCAATGGATGGCCGGCGCCATCTTAAAAAATGGCGCGGGCTATCCATTGCTCCTACCATGTGACAGGGGCCGGCCAATGGCACCGATAGCCCCTGTCATATGGTAAGGGCAAAGGGCCATCGGCGCCATTTTGATTATTGGCAGCTGATGGCCTGAGAGGGGGACATCGCTCCCGAGACCCCCGCTGGACTACCAGGGACTTTAGGCAAGTTTTGGGGGGGTTGGGAGGGTGGGGGATTGTAAATAATTAGACCTGAAGGGTTGGGGTGGGTTTGGGGTTTTTTTTTTCTGTGTGCCCTTTCTCCCCCCCCCCCCCAAAATGATAAGAAAACCACACGAAATTTCGTGAGGTTTTCCTATCATTTTCGGGGACATGACGAATTAGGAAATGTCATATGATATTTTAGTTCATAAAAAAAACAATGCACATCTTTAGA
The DNA here is from genome assembly GCF_901001135.1 of Rhinatrema bivittatum. NCBI lineage: Eukaryota > Metazoa > Chordata > Amphibia > Gymnophiona > Rhinatrematidae > Rhinatrema > Rhinatrema bivittatum. Next base: position 375,902,641 of record NC_042618.1, read on the forward strand.
TAGGGTATAGCTCTAACCACAGGCATCCAACAATTTAATTGAAAATCAGCTCACCTTAAAAATAGTGTGGTAAGAGATGGCCACTGTAAATAAAGTAAAATTTGCCATAAAAAATAAATCTTGATTATGTTTCACTTTCTCTAATACAAGGGTTCTGATACTGTGATGATAGTGCAACTGTTTATCTGGTACAACTCATACTATCCTGCTTGCATTAGTTAATTTTTTTCAAGTGCTTCTTATAATCTTCAGATACGGCAACTGAAAATTAGAGCTATTATAAATGACGGATAATTGATGGCTATTAACATATTCAAGCAATTAGAGGCCAATTTCAATGTAAAGTATAAAATGCTCTGCCACTCACTTGACAGTATGAGCTGATGACTGTTGATATGCTGCACTGCTACAAGAATAATATTCACTCTATTATAGCTAAGGATGGGCATGTTGGCAGGGCTGGGACAAGGATATTAGGCACCCTAGGTGAACCTTACAGCTTTGAGCTCATCCTTCTCCCATCATGCCCTCCCAACACACAAAAATAAAACATACATGTATAAAAAACAGATTTTGCATGAAAAAGGACATTCAAAGTACAGTCTTGAGGCAAAAATATCACTTACAACAACCAGAAAACCCTGCAAAAAATAAATAAATAAATAAAACTACTTGGAGCCCATATAATACTAAACCTTGTAATCCATGTTGGGCATTGGCTTGGCCCTCAGAAAGCTATGAGGAAACTGAATTGTAATTACAATATAGTAAACCTCGCATACAAGAACAGCACTACTTGCTAGCACTCAAACAATAACAACCCTACCTATTAAAAGACAACACTGCAAATGTTACTCCATGCCCTAAAACACCTATACCTTCTATTAGAAAAACAGAACAAACTAACTAGGCTACTATAGATCTCTACACAGAAACTACATGCTAGCAGAATCCCTCACCTCAGTCACACATTCAGAACACAGAAACACCCTCACTAAATACAGAATAAGGAGACCATAAAGTAAAAATAGAAATGTGCAAAACTGAACTGGAAATGCAAGAAGCCAGACTCTATATTCAGTGCAATAATAGAAAAACTGAAATCTTACCATTCCTCATAACAACCAGAGCATCAAAATCAATCTCCTCCTTCCTGCCCCTGCAGGCCCACAGGATACCACTTCTTCTTCTGGGCCATGGGGGCAAGAAGGCAGAGATGCCATTGTTCTGCCAACCCCAGCACTGTGGTGCTTTAGGTGGATGCCTAGTGTATCCGCTGGGCCTGTACTTGACCTGGTGCAGACTGTGCTCCAAATCATGGGTCAGCAGTGGACAACTTGAGGTCAGAATCTTCACCCAGCTTCTCGCAGGACTCCATATAATCCAATGAGATTGTGGTGAAAGGCTAATGAGACGCCAGGTCTCTGCCAGATCACAGCTATGTTATATAAGGCTACCTCTTCATTCCTCCCCAGTTGCAAAGAAAATAAGAACTCTTTAGCATTCACACAGAAAGGGTGGATATTTTGTAAGTTGGTTTTGTGAGATATCTTCAGTCTTGTGTCCCAGATGGCCAATATTGGCTCAAAAGTGATAATTAGAGTTAAGCTCCATTTACCCCCGTTATTAGTGGCCTGGAATGCATCTGAGCCAGAGTCAAACGAGCTCTTCCTTTTGGTGGGTAGAAATGAACCTCAGAGATGAGGGGAGAAAGAAGGGAATTCTGATCTTATTCAAAGTAACTGGTTGACACCTAACAAGAAAGATTTTTCTCTGAAAGAGGTTCATAATATAACCAGCATTTTTTTTTCAAACAAGAAGAATGTAAAGTCATTTAGGACCAGTTAAATTAAAATTTTAAAAGTACAAATAAATGAACCATGCTTTGATAATGTTACCAAAAACCAAGAAACAAACTACATTTTTTTTCAAAGATTTCTGACTCCTTTGGAGGGAATGGCATCATATATTATCTTCTGAAATCAAAGGTCCATGTTTCACTGATTTATGTATTAAATATATTTTTTAAAGATGGCTTTTTTTTGTATAGCAGATGTTTCTAAGAGTATTTTGTCAGCAGCAAAGAGAAGCAACACATTACTCACAACTTGTACAACATCAGCAATTCTTTGCTTATAGCATAAGCAAAGATAACTAAAGTTGTATTTTGGAAATATAAACTGAGTAATTATGCAAAATCTCACTTGGAGGAAATGGAGCTTTCTGCTAGAGTGCTGTTCTCTAGGGCAGTGGTTCTCAACCTTTTTTCGGCTGGGACACATCTGACAGATGGTTCTCACATGCGTGATAGACTGAACATGTGACCGTCACGAGGCTAAATGTAAACATGCACTCTGCATCCTCAGGAGCCCCCTTGACCCCCAACAATGGGTGCAGAGCAGAACTAGGGCATTACCCTGTACAGCTCACAATACAAAAAAGATATTCTGGTTCCGATGACATCTCAGTAAAAGCAAAACAAACTCCCTTTACTGGCAGACACAATACCCCTCCTTATGAAAGACAGTAATTTACCATTAATGCATGTCCTATTGAGAAAACACAACAAATAAGATTGTAAAATTCCTGGTTGGCACGCGCAAGGAGGGGGATATAATTTTGCACATACGCATGGAGTGGACTAGGAGGAAAGTTCCCAACCCCCTACCCTAACCTCCTTTGCCCTTCCCCTATCCTGAACTCCCCCTATCCCTATCCTAGCTACCCCAATTTTTTATATTTTACCTTTTGCTCCTGCAAAGGAGTAGAAGCAAGCTGTGCGCCCCGGGACCCTGCCAGCATGCGATCCCCGGCACAGCGGTAAATGGCCGCTGTACCGGGCGCCTCTAGCCCTGCCCCGCCCCCGGACTGCCCCGCCCCAAAAACACCCACCCCCCGGCCTGCCCCTTTTAGGAAGGCCTGCGCTTATGCGCATACTGGTCTTTACGCGCGTGGCCGGGCCTTTTTGAAAATAGGCTAGGCCCGGCCACGTGCATAAAGGCCTGATTTTACATGCGTGGCCTTTCGAAAATCCACCCCAATGAGAAGTATTACAGAATCAGAAAAAATATAGGGGTCGGGGCCCAGGGTTGGCTGTCGTCTGAATCCAGTTCCCTTTTTCCCATGCCGTCGAAGCAAAGAGTGATGTTGCAGTTGCTTTCAAAGCATCAAGACTAATTAGTTAAGGGTAGTAAACCCCATGACTTCTGTTAAGGGTAGTAACTGGTTACCCTCATACATCTTTTTCTTCATTTCCAACCTCAGAGTTTCTCCCATGCCTTTTTGAATTTGTGTACTCTTTTCATCCTCACCACCTCTTCCAGAAGGGCATTCCAGACATCCATGAATAAGTATTTCCTAACATAGTAACATATCATAGTAACATAGCAATGACTGCAGAAAAAGACCAAATGGTCCACCCAGTCTGCCCAGCAAGCTTCCTATGGTAGTAAATGCCACTCTGTGCAGGTTACCCCCCAGGCCCACTAGCCCCATGCTTTTTTCTCATTCATTCCCTCCTCTAGCCTTTAGTGATCCACAATGTTTATCCCATGCCCATTTGAAATCCCTCATGTTTTTAGTCTTCACCACTTCCTCCAGAAGGTCATTCCAGGCATCCACCACCCTCTCTGTGAAGAAATATTAACTGTGCAGTTATCCCCAAACCTTATGATACCCATAAAAATTTCAGCTAGTAACATTTTTTACTGGGTGATGAGCCTTCTTGAACATTCATAGTGTTGCTTGATGTGTTTTTCTTGTGAACTTGGCCATAGAAGAAGTCCTGTACTTTTTCCTTTATGTCCCAGACCATAGAAATTGGGGCCCTCTTGGTTGTTGTCTGAATCAATTTCATTTTTCCCCCTGCTGTTGAAGCAGGGAACAATGTTTCAGTTGCTTTTAAAGCATCAAGGCTTATTGGTTCTGATGTTGGTTCTGAGTTGTCCCCCCGTGGAGTTTCATTTCATGACCCCTAATTCTACAGTTTTCCTTTCCAATGGAAAACGTTTGAAGATCATGCACAAAAAAAACATTCAAGTATTTGAAGGCCTTTATTATATCTCCCTTGGACCTCCTCTCTTCCAGGGTATATATATATTTAGATCCTTCTGCCTCTTCTTATAAATCTTCTGATACAGACCCCACGCCATTTTGATTGCCCTTTTCTGGACCTCCTCCATCCTGTCCTTATCCTTTTGGGATACGTTCTCCAGAACTGAACAAAGTACTCCTGGTGAGGCCTCACCAAGGATCTGTACAAGGGTATTATCACCTCCTTTTTCTCGCTAGTTATTCCTACCTCTATGCAGCCCAGCATTCTTCTGAATTTAGCTATCATCTTGTCACATTGCTTCACCACCTTCAGATTGCCAGAAACTATTACCCCAAGGTAATAGTTCATGCAAATTAGTCATTCACCCCATCACATAAAGCTCTTATGGATTATCACATCCCAGATGCTTTACTCTGCACTTCATATTTTATTTATTTATTTATTTAAAAATGTTTTATGCCGACATTCATGTAGACATATCATATCGGTTCTTCTTAGCATTGAATTCCATCTGCCAAGACTTTGACTACTCTTCAAGCTTTCTTAAATCATTTCATTCTCTCTACTGCTTCAGGCATGTCCAATCTATTGCAGATCTTCGTATCATCTGCAAATAGACAAACTTTACTTTCTATTCATTTTGCAAATAGCTCACAAAGAAATTGAACAGAACCCATCCCAAAACAGATTCCAGTGGCACTCCACTTAACACCATTCCCTCTTCAGAATAGGTTTCATTTACCATTACATGCTGTCTCCTGTCAGTCAACCAGTTTGTAATCCACTCCATCAACTTGGTACCCACTCCCAAGCTTCTCATTTTATTCACAAACCTATGCAGGACTGTATAAAAAGCTTTGCTGAAATCAAAGTAAATCACATTGAGTACTCTTCCTTCTGTACAAAGAATTGGCAAAAAAACAAGAAAGGGAAGGTGGAAAAAAAATGCCTGTGACCAACCGATTAGAAAACTAAGATCAGACAGCAAAGGTAAAAAAAAAATATATTTTATTGATTAGCATATGTTATCTTTGGGAATGTGCAAGAGTAGCACTTTCTCTAAGCCAATTTCTCAATGTATGAGATCAACATGGAGGAACTGGAAGCCCCACAAATGTTTAATACAACGGAGCCTGCACAGAGGAGGCAGCAGAATGGGTTTCAGTGCCAGTAGCAGCAATCGGCACTCCCCAATAGCCACGCAGCAGCAGTGACAGCAGTAGGGATGTGAATCGTTTTTTGACGATTTAAAATATCGTCTAATATTTTTTAAATCATCAAAAATCGTTAAAGAGTGTGATACAATAGAAATTCCCCCAATTTATCGTGAAAAATCGTTAATCGGGTTTGTGTCCACTAATGGGAGTTATTTGGGGGGAGGGCGGGAAAACCGGCACACCAAAACAACCCCTAAACCCACCCCAACCCTTTAAAACTAATCCCTTACCTTCCCCCACACTCCCAACCCCCCCAAAACGTTTTAAAATCACCTGGTGGTCCAGTGGAAGCCCCAGGACCGATCGCCCACTCTCGGGCCGTCGGCTGCCACTAATAAAAATGGCACCGATGGCCCAATAAAAAAACCCCCACCCCGATCCTTTAAAACTGACCCCTTAGCCTCCCCCACTCTTCCGACCCCCCAAAAAACATTTTAAAATTACCTAGTGGTCCAGTGGGGGCACCGGGAGCGATCTCCCGCTCTCGGGCCGTCGGCTGCCACTAATAAAAATGGTGCCGATGGCCTTTTGCCCTTACCATGTGACAGGGTATCCGTGCCATTGGCCGGCCCCTGTCACATGGTAGGAGCACTGGATGGCCGGCACCATCTATAAAGATGGCGCAGGCCATGCCCACGCCATTTTTGAAGATGGCACCGGCCATGCCCGCCATTTATTTGGTGTTATTTGATATATGTGCTGTTTTGAAATATTTTATCGGTGCTTGGGAGATTTAAAAAAAATGTATATGATTTTAATTAATAGAAGTTATTCTATTTGTCAGTAGCTTTAAATATTATTTTATTAGATTGGTTTTACCATTATAATTGATGTTTTATGTTTCTTGATTTTATTTGTTTTATGAACAATGGTGGTTCTGTTTTTCCATTGTTATACAGAGAGTCTGGCTTCTTGTGGTTTCCATCTCAGTTTTTGTCTAATTTGTGATCCTTTGTTCTGTATTTGGTTAGGGCATGTCTCTGCTCTGTGCATGTGACCAAGATGAGAGATTCTGCTAGCGTGTAGTGCTGTGTAGGGATCTATAGCAACTGAGTTATTTTCGTTTCCCCAGTAGGTGGTGTACTGTTATTCTGGGACCCAGTGTAATATTTACCTGTGCTTTTTCACAGGTAGGGTTCTTGTTGTTTAAGTCCTTTGTGTTACCTCTGTTACATTATGATAGATTTTGTGGGGTTCATGTTACTTCACAATAGAGATGTGCTTTGTTTTTATCTGCCGGGTCGGGCTTCAGGTCGGGTGACCCGTGGAAAACTTCGTTTTCCAACAGGTCATTTTTTTTTTCTCGGCAATTTTCGACAAAAAAAACAGGAAAAAAACCCCCCACCCCAACCCTTCAAATTTACTTAAATACAAACCCCCCCCCCCACCATCCTGATTCCCCCCAAATAATTACTAAAAGCCCTGGTGGTCCAGGAGGGTCCCGGGAGCGATCTCCTGCTCTCGGGCCGTCGGCTGCCAGTAAACAAAATGGCACCGGTGGCCCTTTGCCCTTACCATGTGACAGGGGCTACCGGTGCCATTGGTCGGCCCCTGTCACAAGTAAGGAGCAATGGATGGCCCATGCCATTTTCTAAGATGGCGCCGGCCATCCATTTCTCCTACCTGGACCACCAGGTACTTATAAAAAGTTTTGGGGGGTTTCGGGATGGTGGGGAAAGCTAAGGGAACAGTTTTAAAGAGTCGGGTGGGTTTTTTTGTTTATCGGCTCGGGCGCAGCCGATAAACAAAACCGTGATTGGGCCGCACAAAAAAAAATTAACGATGTGAATCGGAACCAGAATCGGAACCGATTCCGGTTCCAATTCACATCTCTAATATCCATAGGTTCACTCTCTTCATCCTTGGCAAAATGACCCCTCTTCCCACAGTTAAAACAAACTGCCTGGCCTGGAGTCTGTAAGTGTAGTATGGAACCAGTGCTGTTCTGCTCTGAGGACTGTTGGGATCTTAACCTCTCACTCCCATGCCAGGGACACAGTGCGGGTTGCCTTTCTAGCTCCCATATTAGTTCCGGTATCAACTGAGCCTGTTGGAAGCATATGCCAATTTCAATGCTTTCTCCAGGGTGAGCTCTCAGTGTTGGCACTCAGTTCCACATGGGCTTGTCCAGCCCATCCAGGAACTGTTCCAGAAAGACCTGTTTTCACCTCTGGCTGTAGTGTAGTCGCATCCATCTGGCATCCTTTAGTCAGTGGGAGAGGGCATGTGGACTTTCCCCAGGCTGTAGGTTGCCTCACTGGAATTGTTGCTGTTATGTTTCTGTAGTGTAACCTGCACTTTCCAGGATGGTGTTTTTGACTTTTGAATAACTGGCTCTTCCATATGGGTTGGCAGCCTGAAAAGCTGCTTGGCTTATGCCTGTAAGCAAGTAGATGATCTAGCTGGCTGCAGGCCAGTCAGCAATGTGGGCGGTTCTCTCAAAATTCCTTAAGAACATATCTGGGTCTTCTCTTGTTTTCATTTTAAACAAGACCAGAGGCAATGGGGCTGGCCATGCTGGGGTGGCTTGCATTGCTTGGGCTATCTGTATCAGCTCCCTTATTGCTGTGCCAGCACCCCTTGTTGCTGGTTAAATTATTCATATAGAATTTGAAGCATTTTCTGGAGTTGCTGCTGCCCTTAAGCAAGGGTCTGCACTAATCATTCCATATCAGTTAATAAGTCTTAGTACCACAGAGGCTTTTCTTGCTGCAGTTCAGGTGGAGAGGAATACAAACAGAGAGAGGCCTGGATAAACATCTGCAGAATACTTTAAAGGAGACACTGATATTTGTTTCAATCTGGTAAGAGTATCTTGAGGGTGCTGGAACTCAGGGGAGAGTGGCAGATATTACCAGAAGGGCATATTTTTTCAGGATCCCATGAACACAACTTCCCCTTGTCTCAGGAAGAAACATAGAAAACAAATTCCTAGCCTGTTCGGCTGTTACTGACTTAGTTCTCTGTCTATCTAGACAGAGCTAGCCCCCTTAGCCTGCTGAAAATTAGCTTCTGGCCTGCAGTTGCAGTCAGGCCCCCCCCCCCCCCTCAAAAAAAAAATCCTTTTTTTCCCTTCTGGTGCAGGTCTCTATCTGTGTGTGTACTTAGCGCAGAAACCCCAGACTGACACCATGAGCGGTCTTTAGCTTGCTGGAGGATAGATTCACTTTTGGATTCTGGCTATTCTTTTGTAGTTTGTATTTATATTTGTATGTTTGTACAGCGCTGCATATGTTGTGTAGCGCTATAGAAATGTTAAGTATTAGTAGTAGTAGTAGTAATTTCAATCAAATTAACAAACACAAGCCTGCTTACCTCACCAATGCTGGAAATAGAAATGCCATTAAATCAACACCCAAAACATAGCATGAGCAAACGAACTGTATATAAATCAAACTTGCTATGAGAGAGGACTTATCTAATATATAGTGACCTTCATATAGCACCGCGAAGCAGCTATAGTTTTTTTATGTAATAAGCTCTGAAACAGCACTAGGGCTTTATAATCATAAGATCACTGAAAAAGTTCTTTGATTCTTCAAAATGAAGTTATGGAATGCACTTATCTGAAAGAAGTCCACATAAACTTTTCATTGCATTCCGTAGTCAATCCGACACTGCAATGTTTTGGAGCGATAACTCCTTCTTCAGGTTGACTTGGCATCTGTATTCGTGGACTGTAGTGGACTAATTTATTTCTGGGTAGTGCGGTCTGTTAACTACTATACGCCTGTGAAAGATTCTCCTAGTAGAGCGGTCAGCTAACGCTAGACATCTGCTGATTTTCGCTGCTGTGAGCTAGGTAGGATCAGGGTCCAAAAAGAAAATAAAAACTCTTCTCAAAAAACAACACAGCTCTCTCAAAAACTCCTTTTTCCCTCTCACAAAACCCTCCCTTTTGGATCTGGGGGGTGGGAGATTGGCCAGGGATAAGTCTTTCCCCCTGATCCCCCTGGATCAGGCTGTGGGATCTAAATTGTAAACCACTTCAATGCTGTCCTACTTTACAAAGCTTGAACTCAAAATGCCACACTGCTCCTCGTGCTGTGCCTGCTTTTATACAGACAGGCTGACAAAACCAGGCAAGCCTTTCTGGAGGTGCACCTAAGGGATGGTCAGCAAACTACTACCTCCTACCTAATCCTAATTTAGGGTTTAAGATAGGAGCAAAATAGATAGTGAGGGACCTAGAGGGTCCCTTACATAAGTTTTATTACATCTGTTATGCATGGTGTTAGGGATGTGCAGACAAAAAGTTTATGTTCATAAGTCCATAAGTCGAAAAGGGGGGTCAATTTTGGTCAATATGGACATATGGAGAATTCCATAAGTTGAGTCTATGTCCATACGTGCACCGGTTCCCTAAATAAAAATTTAAACCCCTCACCCTCCTTAATCCCCCCCCAAGACTTACCAAAATTCCCTGGTGGTCCAGCGGGGAGTCAGGAATCCATTCCTCTATTCCTTTGCGAGGAGCACGTGACGTCCGCGTCACGTCGGAGTGCTGCGGCCGTCACGTGGTCCACCGCGGTTCCGCTCCCGGACCACTCGTTGGACACAAACGGAACTTTTGGCCAGCTTGGGGAGGTCAGGAGGCCCCCCCCAAGCTGGCCAAAAGTTCCGTTTGTGTCCAACGAGGGGTCCGGGAGCGGACTTTTGGCCAGCTTGGGGGGGCCTCCTGACCTCCCCAAGCTGGCCAAAAGTTCCGTTTGTGTCCAACGAGGGGTCCGGGAGCGGAACAGCGGTGGACCACGTGACGGCCGCGTCACTCCGACGTGACGCGGACGTCACGTGCTCCTCGCAAAGGAATAGAGGAATGGCTTCCTGACTCCCCACTGGACCACCAGGGAGTTTTGGTAAGTCTTGGGGGGGATTAAGGAGGGTGAGGGGTTTACATTTTTATTTAGGATCAACGATCGCGATTTCCAACGTATTCAACATAGCCATGTTGAATAAGTTGGAAATCCAATCGTTTTCGCCTCATCACTTTTTTAAGTTAAAAAAAAAAAGTAGCGTTTTACATATAAGTTCAAAACGAATGCACACCCCTACATGGTGTTGTGCCTCCTGTTATGTGCTTATACAGTGCTAGTAACTCATAATTTCCTATACAGCATTATCTTTCTCATTCATTACTCTGGGATGCCTCTGATCATTTTCAGATTCATTTCGAAGCAATAATTTGCAGATTGTCTGTGCCAATGCTTTTCTTTATGACATGTCTCCGATAGGACATTCATTTGTCGACATTGGATTTCCTGCTACAAAAAATGTGTTCATTAAGCCAGAGGATTGTTCATTAAAAAAAAAAGTAAGCAGAATATCTATGCCAGCAGTGTTTTGATTAAGTTAAGGAACTTCTAATTGATGCCTTGGAAATGCATAAACAGTGCAGACATGAAAACATTTATTTTATATTCTACTTTTTGCCCCTCAAAGTAGATTATATTCAGGTACTATAGGCATTTCCCTATCCCCACAGGGTTTATAATCTAATTTTGTACCTAAGACAACAGAGGGTAAAGTGACTTGCCTAAGGTCACAAGGAGCAACAGTGGGATTTGAACGCTAGTTTCCTTGGGCCATAGCCCACCACACTAACCACTATGCTACTTCCCAACAAAAAGAAAATTGGACACAGTTCTGTAGGTTAGGATTAAGATATGTAAGGTACATAGTACATCTTTGTTATTAATACTAATTTGCATTTCGACATAGCACTTTAATTTTGATAGGATTGCTATGGATGTTGTGTTCAGATTATTGCAGCCACTGTACTGTCAACTCGAAGTCAGATGATGTACACACTGCTCCACAGCTTCTGAATTGGTGATAAAACCATACCATAATTGTTATCTGGTTAACTATGGCAGGAGGGGTAAAGCTATTTGCACAAGATCATATAGAATCTGTAACAGAGCCGAGATTGTTTTTTAATTATTTTTTTTTTGGTAAGGGGCGAGTTGTTGTAATTAATATTTTATTAATTTTGAAAAAATGACACAAAAGCTCATGGCAAGGAAGTTATGAAGAAAACATTGCAGGATTAGGGGTCCGGAATCATATCCGGAATCGTAATCGTGGGATCGGGATTGGAATCGTAGCCATTTTTTTATTGGCTGCGACCGATCCCAATCCCGATAAACTCACCGACCCCTAAAATCAAATTCTATAGAATCCCCCCACCCTCCCGAGCCTCCCAAAATGTTCTTTAAGTACCTGGTGGTCCAGCGGCCCTCCCGACCCCCCCAAAAGTTTTTTAAAATACTTGGTGGTCTAACGGGGATCCCGGGATCGATCTCCCACTCTCGGGCCGTCGGCTGCCAGTAAACAAAATGGAGCTGATGGCCCTTTGCCCTTACCATGTGACAGAGGCTACCGGTGCCATTGGCCGGCCCCTGTCAAATGTTAGGAGCAATGGATGGCCCACGCCATGTTTAAAGATGGAGCTGGCTGTCCATAGCTCCTACCATGTGACAGGGGCCGACCAATGGCACCAGAAGCCCCTGTCACATGATAAGGGCTAAGGGCCATTTGCACCATTTTGTTTACTGGCAGCCGATGGCCCAAGAGCGGGAGATCACTCCCGGGATCCCCGCTAGACCACCAGGTACTTTAAACATTTTTGGCGGGTCGGGAGGGTGGGGGATGCTAAACAATTAGATCTAAAGGGTCAGGGTGGGTTTTGGGGGGGGGGGGGTTGGGATGTGTTCCCTTTCTCCCCTCCCCCCAAACAGATATGAAAACCACACAAACCATTCGTGGGGTTTCCTATCTGTTTCAGGGAGGCTCCAATATCTGACGAATTTTGAAATATCGTACTGAAAAACGATTCACATCTCTATGCAGAATGAATAAAGAAAGGAAATATTAATCTAGAACAGTCCAAAAACAAAAACAAGACTCAAGAAAGGTCAATGCTGTAAATGTCTGGAAAACAGTAGAAGAAACAAAATAATAATTGGTACATTTGGCCAATAACTCATTCTATAAAATGCAACTGCTAAAATGGCTTAAAACTATTGCTGGAAACCTACGACTTTTATATGGTTCTCCAATTCCTAATTTTAACAAAAATTGACTATTGTAACTCATTATACTTGGGCATTCCTGCAAAAGATTTACGACCATTACAGCTAATCCAGAATACTGCCCCCCCCCCCCCCCTGACTAGCACTGGAAGTAGGGATCACATTTCCCCACCCCCCTTCTTGCATTGGCTACCCATAACATTCTGAATACAATGCAAAGTCTTAATGCTAATTTTCAGTTTGTTAAACAATGACCTCAACACTTGGCTTAGCACCTCACTGAGAATATGGAAACCTCCGCCACAGTTACCCTCCACAAACAAAAGCTTGCTGTGTATGCTCCAACCTCACAGATGGCCAGATTGGAGATAACAAGGAACTGAGCATTCTCAGTAGCCGGCCCAAAATTTTGGAACTTGCTTCCAGATAAATTATGCATGATCCCTGATGCAAAGGTATTTAAGAAGGACCTTTAGACTTACCTATTCAAACAGGCTTTCAATAACTTATAGGTAAAGAAAGAATAAACTTAAATCTCATAACATTCAACGACTATATAAATTTCTTTGATAAGTGACTATAAACACACTTGGGAGTCAAGTTGTATTAGTCAGGTGTTGATAGGATTGTACCATTTACAGGTAGTGGTCTTGTATGTTAAAGATTAAGTGTATTAGTGGATGATTTTATTGTTTAACTATTATGTATGTTTTTTTGTGAAGTACTTCCTGCGCCATTGTAGACTGTGGTATATAAAAATTTTTAAATAAATAAAAAATAAGTAATTTGTATTATCTGAGAATACAGACAATGAAATCATTCAAAAGTCTTAACAACATGCTTTGGAAACATTGATTTCTTTCTCTTAAATAGAAATAAATGTACACTTTTTGAAAAGGATACTCTGTGTTCTCCTACCCATGAATAATGAATGTGACTCATTAAACTAACATAGTACAGTGCTTAGACAAGTTACCGATTTCCTATTGTATTATAGTGATTCACTTTAGCACTTGTGATGCATTTTATCAATATGCTGTGAGAAATGTGCCTCAGATAGGGCTAGAGTCAAAGATCTTGTCAGTTTGAAGACTATATAGCTTTAGTGAGCAGTTAAAAAAAAACAGAGGTCCCCTAACTATCAAAAACATAAGCTCCGTTACTTTATCTCAGCTGCAGGATTAATATCTCCCTACTAAAGGATAAAAAAAAATCCCATCCCAAAAATATTAGAAATGGATCTGGTTTTTATTTTTAAAGTAATATGTTAGGGGTGAATTTTTTTAAAGAAACCAGGACGTGGGCAAAGTGACGTAATACAATTGTGCATGCCGGAGACAATGAAGGGGTAGTGACTTGCAGGGCAGAGTTAAACGTCTTTTTCCCCTTCAGTTCCACCCTCTCTCTCCATCCGAGTCCATCCTCACCACTTTATCTCTCCTCTTGCCAGGCTCTGACTCATCTTGCTGCTGCTGCTGCTGCTTCTGCCCCTTATCTGTTCTTTAAAATTTGGGCACTCATAGGCAATGTGTCCCCTCCCCACCCCCGAAATTATCAGAGGGACAGCAGGAAGTTGACTCCCACTCCATATCACAGCGCAGTGTCTCATTGAGCCCGTGGCAACCCTGGTGCTCAAATGTCCTGTGGCAGCCCTGTCAACTTTTCCCTCATGAGATCCCTGCTGGCTACAGAATGGAAATGAAGAAGTGGAGTAAACGTTACTATTACACCTAAAGTTTATATATCTGCTTGGGATGGCCTGCACAGAGCGGCAGTTGCTACTACCCTAAAGGAAGGCTTGGGGTAGCCTATATGGGGTAGCAGTTGCTACTCTTCTTAACAGAAGGCTTGCTGGGTGTGCAGTTTGTGCACCATTTTGTCCTTTATCTGCTGCCATTCACTATCGGGCCGATTCAGTAAAAACGCGGGAGAGCGGACGAACGCCCGCTCTCCTGACATGCGCACCGGCCATTCGCTGGTGCGCGCGATTCAGTATGTAAATGAGGTGGTGCGGTAGAAACGGGCAAAAGGAGGCGCTAGGTACACTAGAGCATCCCTAGCGCCTCCTTTTGACCCGGAGCGGCGGCTGTCAGCGGGTTTGACAGCCAACGCTCAATGTTGCCTGCGTCAGTTCTCGAGCCCGCTGACAGCCACGGCTTGGAAACCGGACGCCGGCAAAATTGAGTGTCTGGTTTTCGGTCCGACAGCCGCCAGCCCAATTTAAATTTTCTTTTCTTTTTTTTTTTTACTTTTTACACCCTTCGGGACCTCCGACTTAATATCGCTATGATATTAAGTCGGAGGGTGCACAGAAAAGTAGTTGAGGGCGCTATTAGGTGCCGCGGGTTGGACGCGCGTTTTCCGCCCCTTACTGAATAAGGGGTAAGGGAAAACGCGCTTCCAAGGGCAGGCTAACAGTGCGCTCCGTCGGAGCGCACTGTACTGTATCGGCCTGTATGTTACTATGACTTTCCTGTTAGGATGGGCCACCACAGGACCCTGTGTGAGTGCCTGCTCACAGGCCCCCATGCTGAGTTTTCTTCAGGGAGATGTGCTTAAGTGACAGTGGCATGGCAGCAGGTCTGGATTGGGATAGTGCCCTAGGGCCTATGAAATTTTGGTGCTGGAAGCTGTTCCATACTTGGGAACTTTAGAGGGGAGGGGAGGGAAAAGGGGAGGGGGGAGAGGAGAGGGTTTAGTGCAAACTCTCTCTCTTCCTCCACCCTTGCCTCACCCAGGGAGCTACTTTCTTCATAATTCATATTCTCTATAACAGAGCTTTCCAAACTTTTCATGTTGGTGACACACTTTTTAGACAAACATAATTTCGTGACACAGTAATTCAGTCTACCAGCAAACCAGAAGTTAAAGGTTAAACGAACAAAATGTATTTCAACAATTTATGTATGTTTCCTTAAATATATACATAAATAAAATGTTTCACAACACAACCTATCTCATAATAAATATTTGCAGGCTTCCACTTCCTCCATGCTGATCTCGTACATTGTGAGATCGGCATAGAGAAAGTGCTACTCTTGCACATTCCCAAAGATTACATGTGCTAATCACTAAAAAGTAATTTTTTTTTTACCTTTGCTGTCTGATCTTAGTTTTCTAATCGGTTGGTCACAGGCTTTTTTTTTCCACCTTTCCTTTCTTGTTTTTTTGCCAATTCCTTTTACAGGGTCTTTTTTTCTATTTCTTTTCTCTCCATCTGTCTTCCCTCAAACACACAATCAGGTTCTCATTCTCACACACTATCTCACACATTCTCACACACAAAGGCTCTCACTCACATGCAATCTCACACATCCACAGCTCTCACTCTCACATGCCTCTCTCTCATACATACATACATACTGTCTCTCTCGTGCACATGCTGTCTCACTCTCACACACACAGGCTCTCTCACTCCTACATGCTCTCTTGCTCAAGCACAGGCTCTCACTGGCACATGCTGTCCCTCTGCACGGGTTGCCGAAGGATGGGCTCTTCAGAGGCCCTGATCTTCCCTGGCCGTGACATGGGATCTGCAGCGGCCCTGCTATCTGGTTTCCTCCTCTTCTCGGGCTGCCGCGACGTGGGATCCGCAGCGGCCCTGCTATCGGGTTTCCTCCTCTTCTCGGGCCGTCGCGACGTGGGATCCGCAACGGCCCATTAATGCTGCTCTTCTTCTGTACGCAGCAGATGCTCCTCCTCCTTCCTGCCCACGCGGCTCCGGCAACGTTTTTCTTCCAGGGCTGCACAGGCAGGAAGGAGGAGGAGTGAACGTGACCCTTTTCTTCGGGCCGTGGTGATGTAAGCTCCACCACTGCCCGCCGATCTTCCTGCTATAGTTCCCTGCTTCCGCCGGCCCTGTGGACCGGGCGACACACCTCCACACTACAGGCGACACACTAATGTGTCCCGACACACACTTTGGAAAGCTCTGCTCTATAAGATACTGAAATAATTTCCAACCTTTTGGTGTCCCTGGCTTCATTTTCTGTCTTTATTTTTTTCCTCATTCTCTGCTCTTATCTCTATTCTGTTCTTTGTTTTCTGTCTCTCTCTCTCTCTCTCTCTCTGGCGTCTTCCTTCCTTTTTCTTGTCTGAGTTCTCTCACTTCCTTCCTTCTTTATCTATTGTCCTTCAGCAGCAGGTACTTTAATACCTTCTCTTCCTTCATTTTCTGTCTCTTTCTCCTGCTTTTTTCCTTCTTTCTCCTTTTCCCATTCGTCCTACCTGCTCCACTTTCACTGTTCTTCCTCCTATTTCTATGGCACTTTCTGCTCCTCATCCCTTTCCTTCTACATTCTCACCCTGCCCTCCCCTGTGGCTCTGCAGCACACGCCTTTCAGCTCCCGATCGGCAGGAGTGCAGAAGATGATATTGGGGTGCTGAAGTACCCACTGAGCTGACGCCCATGCTCACAGATAGTGCTTGTTACCCCAGAGCATGTAAAAAGTCTTAAATTATTACTTAAAAGAAATGAGACTGCAAAATGCAGCAAGATAGTCAATTATAATGGCAGGTGAGGTGTGCTGACAAGCATTAATTAGTGTAATTGAACTTAAATAAGTTTGAAAGTAGATATTTAATACAAACAGCAATAGTAATGGTTATTTTATTCATTGTTTTTGCAAAATCTCAATATGTGCAAGTCTTATATAACTGATAGTACCAACAGATTTTTTTTAAATTTGATTCTCTTATGCAAACCTATTAGCCAAATAGTGTTTAGTTAGATCTGAATGCAATCTGACTGTTAGTTATTTATAATTTCTACCAGACCTGCACAGCACTGTACAGAACACATAGAGACTTTCCCTGCTCCATGGAACCTACAGTGTAGTCAAGAGAAAAAGACAAGACAAACGAGTGTGTTAGGGAAGAAGAAGGGTTTAAGATTTAAAGCTGTCTCATGGGAAGAAGGAATGTTAATTGTGAACAGAAACCACTTTGCCTATTAGGGTAAAGAAACCAGGCTTGTCCACCAATCTCTGTGTGAAAAACAGAAAGAGGGTTGTGGGGGAGTGAAGGGTATAGAGAGGGCAGTAGTCCAAAGGTGTTCTCTTTGTTTTTTTTCCCAAACTATTAAGTCATATGCTAATTCCCACAAGACACACAAGCAACCAATTTTAGAGTAACTAGAGCACAAAATATCACTCTTGCATTTATAATATTTAAAGCACAAAGCAAATCAGAATTAGTACAATTATCTTATTTGCAAACAGGTTTACATGTGTTTGCATTATAGATGTGCCCTGTTTAATCCAGTAAATATCTTTTTGTCCGGAGTATATTGCCTAATTATTCACTACAGTATTGACTAATTGCCATTCTACACCATATACTAGACAATGGCTACCAGGTATTCCTTCACTTCTAATTGCAGTTGTTGGAGACCATTTTGGATCACTGTGATCATATTTTCTTTAAAAAATCATTTAAAACTATTGTACTTGCCTAGCCTTTGGCTGCTAAAAATAAGTCAACAAGAAGGCTTTCTTGTCATATTCCTATCTACCTCAAATACCAAAGGCCGAGTCATCCTCCTCTTTAAGTCATCCTTAGTTGAAACCAATTCCCAGTTGATGATTTGGCCTCTGACCTGTATTGTCATTGAGGTTGCACTGTGCTGTGGGAGCAAGAGCTACCCCTAACTACCACTTGACACATGAAACACAGAACAACTTAGAAAAGGGTGCAGAAACAGCTCACCAGAATGTTGCCCAATGCAAGGATCTTTTCCATCCTGAAAGCTTTCCTCTTATATATACCGTATGTTTTGGTTTAATAAAGACTTTGCCTCTCCCAACTACCTTGCTCTTTCCTTAGAAAAGTTTTTATGTATTTAGTGCTTTCTAATTGTAGTCAGTAGAAGAAACTGTTTCTTTAGACAGTTTTCTTTGTGCAAATTGGCCTAGTTAGATATCAGGAAATACTGCATCTTTTCTTTGGTAGATTTGAGTGCATCCCTGGAAATAATCAATGCGGCATTGTACAAAGCAAGTGATAGAAGCTCCAGCTTCTTTTAGGTTGCTCCTATAGGCAGCCCTCCCACCAAGACGTTCAGTGGAGGAAAAAGCAGCCCAGTCTGCAAAAAAACTGCACCATTACTTACCGATTGTATTAAGGTGGTAAAGCAGCTATGAGAGATGGTGCAGAACAATTTATTTCAGAAATCCACTAGTCATCTCTTATCCACAGCTGTATCTTCGAGTAAGGTTAGCCATGAAACAGCTTGCTTTTGTAACCCTCTTTCACTGGGCACACCCTGGAGAGATAAGGGACCATCTTCGGAGGCTGCAGAGTCCTGACTAATTTGAATGTGGATTCTCTAGTAAGAAGGGGTGGGTGCAAGGGTGCATCTAGTCCCTAAGTGTTCCAAAACAAAAGTAATATTTACTCAAATAAATAAATGTTTCATTAGTTCAAAGTTGAAAAAAAAAGCAGACGATAAGATTATTTATTTATTTATTTATTTATTTTTAGATTAATATTCTGCTTGTCACACTTTTTTCAGCACTTCAAAGTGGATTACATTCAGGTACTGTAGGTATTTCCATATCCCCAGAGGGCTTGCAATCTATGTATTTTTCGTTTAAGGCATTTATATTCTTCCATAGCTGAACTTGAACTGAGAGCAAGAGAGATGCATTTTGGATTTAATCAAAGTGGATACCCTCAGACAGTGGTGAGACGAGCATATAAGAGGGCTCAGTGGATAAATCAGTATTTTTTTTTTATCAAATGCTCATGAAGCGTTCATGTGGGTGGTATGTGTTTTACCATATTCGCAGCAAATTTGTAAGAACATAAGAAATTGCCATGCTGGGTCAGACCAAGGGTCCATCAAGCCCAGCATCCTGTTTCCAACAGAGGCCAAACAAGGCCACAAGAACCTGACAAGCACCCAAACACCAAGAAGATCCCATGCCACTGATGCCAGTAATAGCAATGGCCATCCCCTAAGTCAACTTGATTAATAGTATTTAATGGACTTCTCCTCCAAAAACCCACCCAAACCTCCTTCTAAACCCAGCTACACCAACCACACCAACCACATCCTCTGGCAACAAATTCCAGAGCCCAACCGTGTGTGGAGTGAAAAAGAACCTCCTTCGACTAGTCCCAAATATGCCACTTGCCAACCTCATGGAGTGCCCCCCAGACCCTCCACCATCCGAAAGAGCAAACAACCAATTCACATCCACTCGCTCAAGACCTCCCATGACCTTAAAGACCTCCACCATATTCCCCCCCCCAGCCATCTCCTCTACAAGCTGGACAGCCCCAACCCCCCTAGTCTTCCCTCATAGGTGAACTGTTTCATCCCCTTATTCATTATAGCATTCAACATATTAAGCGACATTGGAGGTTCTCACAGTCACAATCTCAGCCACAAGAGCCATCCCCATTTGCACCAACGAGAGGACAAAACACCAGGGATATGGTTGTTCATTCGGAACACGTAGAAAGATCAAACCAATCCACCAGCATAGAGGAAGAAATGGGACATCACCCATGGGGGGAGGGTTGTTCTCTCTGTCCCAAATCCCTCGATGGCTGTGTTTTGCCACCTGAGAAGCCAACTATAAATTGAGAGGGTCTACAACATATGCAGCCAAAAACAGTTTCAGATATCAAGAAATACAAAAATAGTTTCTCATGCTGGATGAGGAAAGTGACATGAAACTATAATCTCTCCTTAGTCCCAGCAAGCCTCTTTCTCTCTTAGGAAATTAGAAAGTCATCTTTCACCAGTTGGAAAATGTTTGGTAGACAATCTGCCTTACTCCTTGATTCTGGGGAAGTAGACCTCCAACACACCACTCTCATGGTCCCTCTTGGAACCTACTGTAACCAGTCATGTGAGCAAACACCCTTTCTCTCAGAGGAAAGAAATGGCAACCTAACCTTTCCCCTCTTGGAGCCTGCCAAGCCACAAGCCTGGCTGCCATTCCCTTGCTCCCCTTGATGACATTGAACTCCTTCTAGTGCTTCTATATAATTCTCTGTGGAGAGGAGTCATGTTGATCACACCACTACTCCTTTACTCCTGCTACTGGAAATTTCCACATTATATCTACTGGTGAAGGTTTAGTTGTTGTTTTTTTCTTTACTCACTTATACTCTGTAGTTTAAAACTTCATTTTATGTGTTCCCATAAAGTTTGCCCATGAAAATGGCCTATGTAAAGTTCTCCCAGTCCACGATGATATTTTGTGTTGGCCAGCGTGGTGTGCTGCATCTTCCTCTGATACTAAACTCAGGTGGTAAAGCCACCTTTGTGATAAGTACACAATACCAGCCTGACAAATCAAACGTAATTTGCTAGGTCCCCTAATGGATAGTGTGAGTTTTGTCAATAGACTCCAAGCCAGCAGGAACATTTTCAGGCCAGACCTATTTTAGAACTCCTGTCTCTCAGTAATTTGGGAGTCAGGTTCCTGCTTCTTGCACTGGCAAAAGCAGGACTACAAAACCCAGAATCCTTAGTTTGAATAGTTGACATATCAGTGCTAGCTCGGTGTTCCAGATGGCCAGGAGCTAGATGATAGCTCTTTGTTGTATGGTGATAACTGATAGGCTAGTTGAGCACAATCTTTTGAAAAGCTGGCCTTGAAAATGCATTCCTAGTGAATTGCCAGCCTTGCAAGTAATCATGCTTTACTTATTGACAGAGTGGCAGTAATCCAGATGCATCAGTACCCTATTGTGCTGTTTCTGTGGAGCTGTTCACATAGCACTTGACATTTAGCCTGTTAATATCATTTGCCAGTATGAAAAAGCCTGCAGTGTCTCCTTTACCTCACCGAGCAGCACAGATTAAAGAGAATTAGGTTTTGTCTAACTTTGACAGGTTAGTGGAAATTCACATAAAGACAAATAGACATTCCTACTGTATCAGGATTAAGAGTCTGGATTTTGGGCTATGATTTAAGTAAATGTGTTCTTGTACTGTACTTATGTCAGGAATACATTTGCAAGGCCTCTTTTTCTTTCTGAAGGCAAAGTCATTCCCTCGAACAGGGAGTGGTGCATTTCTAACCACTTGGGAAAGACTGTTCTATCAAAAAATGAGAGATAATCCTATTAGTTCGGAGCCAGAGGACGGTAATAACTGTTTGCCCCTGTTATTAGAGAGGTGCAGTAAGTGAGAAGTGGAAATGCCATCCACAATTATCAGATATATAGAGACTGTTTGTTCTGTAGTGAATAAGTGCAGCCTATCTAGTAGATAGTATCTACTACCTCTGGCTGAGAGCAGTAAACACTTGTGTGGCCACTATCATTTGTGGGAACCATGGACGGAAGGTTACCCCACTGAAAGGTCTGGAAGATAATTCTTCTTCCATCTAGGGAAAAGAACCCTTTGACCTGCATCTATGGTCCTAAGCACAAATTCACTACACATTAAGTTGCTTAATAATTAGATTTATTTTATTGTTGTAACTGTGTACAATGTGCTGTAATGGATTTTATGGATGTTGTACACCATCTTGAGCAACCTTTTGAAGACTGGGGAAGTGGTTTATAAGCAAATAAATACAATTATTATTATTATTTTAGTATGTTTGAATTTAGGTTCTGAAACATGTTTTATCGACTGTATGTTTCTGGTATCGCTGTTAAGGCTTGCAGCATGGCAGGGCAACTGCTTAGCACAGGCTGTTGAACAGGAATGATATAATTGAGGGTTTCATAAAGAGCTTGAATTTCATATGGATTTTTATGTTTACTGAGCTAAGTGACTGAGGAACTTGAAAGTCAGCAAATGAAATTTTTACAGCAGGTTGACAGTATAAATGATTAGGCTCATAAAATCCACAGTGATAACATTGTCTTCCCAAGGTACTGTTTTTCCCCAATCCTCAAATTTAGTCATTTGGGGCAAAAGTTCAAGAGTATTTTTTTGCACAAGATTTTGCATGCACATTTTTTTTCCTGTGGAATTTTATTCCTACCTGATGTTGCAAGAAATCAAAGCCCTGGTGCAAACGATAAGCTGTTCCAACATTTTCAGAGCCAGTTGACTTACAATGGGATTCTTTTGTACCTATTTTTTCGCTCTACTTTTTTTCTTGTTCCTTGAATCTGGCTCTTAAAATAGTAGTAATGCATGGGAGACACCACTCTCATAAGCTTTAGCAGTCTTAAATAGGTCTATCTATCTAGTTCCAGCAGGTTATTATGGGGGGAAAGGCATGATGGCTTTTGTTTGATAAACTGTTACTAATGAGTAAGTCTATTTAAAATCCAGTTTCCTCTTTGCAGACACCCACAAGGTTGCAGGATATTTTATTTCAGACAAATGCTTTGGTATTTCCCTGATACCCGATCTTTATCAAGCATGATGGAATGAAAGCAAATAAATGCACATCTAGCAAATTGTGTGCGCAAAATGCATATAGCGCATGCAAAATGAACTTTGCATGTGCTATTTGCAATTTGTATATGCTATTTGAAAATTGCATGCACAAAAAATGGAAAACAAAATGAAATGAAATAAAGCAAACAAAAAAACAGATTCCCTCTCCCATCCTTGAAATGAAAATAATCCACGGGCAAACCCCTAGTACTCTGGAACACTCAACGACAGCTGTCTATTTAACCTTATTTATTGATTATGAAACTTAATATATTTTTTATTTTATTTATTTACCACCTACTCCAAGTACTCATAGGGACGGTAACTTTTAAACCGGTGCACGGGTGCACATTTGCACATGTGGCTATTTTATAACTTGTGCATGTATATTTGCACATGTTATAAAATAGCCTGGCCATGTGCACATATGTGCCAAATTTTAAGTGAGCACATTCATGAGCGTGCAAATCCCACTTCTGTGCATATGGGGGATTTTAAAAGCGGTGCACAGCGACACCATTACCAGCATGTCAACCAGTTTGCCTAGTTAACAGCTAGGTCCCCCAGAACCTCTGCTATGATAGCCTGTTCTCCCCCCCCCCCCCCCCCCCAAGTTAACCCAGATCCCTTAAACCCCTCCAAAATGGCTTGATAATTTTTCTTTTTTTTTCTTTTACTTATTAACAGAAGTAAAGTTACTCAGTAGGGGACCTCGGGGTGCACCGGGGCAAGTAACTATCTGTGCATCTCTTGGCTAGGTCTCGACATGCCTATGCCCTGCCCAGACTATGCCAATTCCTCACCCTTTTTGAAAAGTTGTGAGATATGCGCCGCGACATTTACGCGCATATCTGGGCGCTTTTTAAAATATTGTTGGTGTGCTTTTTAAAATACAGTCAGTGATTTCTTCGCACACCCCTAATTAATGCGAGCGCTGGGCTTTTTAAAATTCATCTTTAAGCCTTTTACATTATAAAATAAAACCTACCCCACAACCCTCCTAATTATGGCAATTAAAAATGATTCCCATAGATAATAAACACCAACATCATAACATTTTGCCCACAGAATACTGAAGAAGCTTGCCATTACCTTTTGCAACCTGCAGCATCTGCTTTTCACAGAGGGGTTCCCTATCCAAGTACTTGCTAGAACTGACCCTAATTATAGGTAGATTTTAAAAGCCCTATGCGTGCCAAAGCCAGGAGGTATGCACAGAAGTCACGTCCGCGTGCATCATGCAGATTTTAAAAGGCACACAAGTACGTCTCTCCCGGTACGTGCCCAAATCGGGAAGTCAAAAAAGGGGTGGGAATGGGCGGAGTCTGGGCAGGGCATGGACAAGACATGAGCGATCCAGGACTGTTACCTGAAGTATGCGCATAAGTATTTATACACACCAGCTTGCCCCGGGGTCCCCTACTTCTGCTATGTAAGTATTAAAAAAGAAAATCAGGGCTAGTCAGTGGGGTTTGAAGGGTCAGGGCTAATAGGGTAAAAGGGAGGCTATCTAGCTGGGGGGGTAGGAAGTCCTATCCTTTACCAGGGCGAACTGGGAGCAAACTAGGAAAAAGGGCTATTACGTTGGCGCATTGACTAAAATTTCCCCCACTTATGCAGTAGAGACAGCATTTGCACGCACATTCATGCTTCCATATAAAACTACATGCACATACAGCCAATTTTATAACATGCTCACATGTGTATTTTATAAAATGGCCGCATAGATTCGCGCGAGCCGGCATACGCACGTTCATGTGCTCCCACACGGCTGTTGAAAAGCTACTGTCCTCACTTCCAATAACTAACTAGTCTAGGCTTTCCCAGACCAGTGTTAATTTATGGTTCTATATATGTTTTATGCAAAACAGCTTTTTTATTAATAACAATCTCATACAGGGTTTCAGAACACGGAGTGTGGATTATGGTTGCTGGTTTTGATATGTATTGCTCCATCTGGAGTTTTAGCTCATTTTTATGGTATTTAAGTAGTTAGTAGTGTTTTATGCTGCTTTTGTCTCATACATTATTTACTCAGTTTAAATGTTGGAAGTAATTATGCTGCATGAGAACTTTCAGAATAACTGTGAGTCAAAGATTATTTTCTTAAAATTGGTTTGTCGTAGATTTTGCTTCCAGTTTTCCCCAATCATGAAAATTGAAAAAAATGTCAAAAGCACCTAGGAAATAATAGAGCTTACTAAATGTACTAAATATTTTTCACATAGACACAAAACATGGGGAAAACCCCTTTAGTTGTGGGCGAATGTGAGCTTTGTGGCTGGGCTAGTGCTCCAGGTTGCAGCAGTATTAAATATATTTGGATCTGAAAGCTTTAGGAACTGAATGAAAGGTACATACGTTGTTTGTGGGCAAAACAGAGAATGTTAAAGGAGTGTCTGTCTATGGTGGTTTCTCCTTCTTAATGCTCTAAATTATCTTGATACAGGCCTTGATAAATATCTTTGTTATAATTTTTTTTTTTACATGTATTTTTGCCAAATCATTCCTGACCATCTGCTTGCTGCCACTGACTGTTAACAGTTGCTATCAGGGATTTTTCTAACTATTTTTTCTCAGGAGACCAAAAAGAATTTGGGTGAATTGAACTTTTAGTGATAACAGCATGGGTTCTCTTCACTTGGAGACATGTTCAGCCTAGAAACAAGGGTCTTATAGCCAGATAATAATACCCCCTTATCTCTTAGTGGTGCTGCTGTCTGCCCTGTAGGCACTTGCTCTCTTAGAAACCTGTTTAGCTGAAAGAAAGCCAATTGCTGCTATTGTGTGGTAGACATTGAAGCTTTGTGTTTTTTGTCCTATTCAAACATATTTGTCTTTTCTACAGACCATACTATTGGCAATTTTTTTGATAGAAAAGGTCAGAGATTGACAATACCCTTTAAAAAAAAACATGGCAACAGAGTCAGTAAATCCTGTTCAGAAAAGGGTTGTCTGTATAGCATCCAGAGAAGAATGATTTCATTTTAAAGATTTAGACCCAGTATTTTTAGCTTCACCACCCTAAAACAAGCCAGGCTGCTGCTTACTGTTAACCTTGTTTCTGCCATGTCTACACTTTATTACACACACACAAAAATGCTAAGCAACCAGATTCTGGATGAAAGTGCCTTCGGTGCATCACTTTCTTCTGGGTGTCTTGAATGGCCAATGCTTACTTTGTAGAAAGCAAACATGTGCAGCCACGGAGAACCACTGTCTTGCTACACTGAATTCATGTAGAGATTCCCTGGGGGAATTTGTTCCATATGCTGCACAGAGACCGGTACAACTTCCGCTCTTTTCATCTGCTCGTGGTCAGAAAGAATAAGTCAGGAAAGATAGCCCATGTGAAGGTAACACACTGCAGTACTCAGAAAACTGTTATATTTCAGCACATTTGGTTGGCTTAGCTTTAAATTAGCACAGCTGAAATTAATGGGCACTGCTAATTTTTTGCCAAGCAGGGCTGTTTTAAATCTGCTATAATAATAAACTAAGATACTGGTCAACCGGCATATCAGTTGCACAGCTGACAGACACAGAACTTATTGTAGACAAAAATGTCACAGGGAAGCAATGTTTTAAAAGAATTCCTGCAGACAAGCAGTTTTCAAACCGATTTCTGCATGGCCTCCCATGAGGATGGGAACTGAGATGCTTTCCTGTTTCATACATGAGCTATTCTCTTGGGGGAAGCACCGAACAAGGTTAATGAGAACTAATGTAGGGGATCTGAGTACATTTGAAAGAGGCACAATAGGGAATAAAAATCTTACAGGCTCCAGAAGGGAATGGCGGCTTTCAAGCAATTCTTTTCGTCAGGCTTTTGAGACATAAAATGTTAACGCTCTATCTAGCCGATGGTCTACCCTTTTCTCTGCTGAACTGGGGTTTTAGATGTGACTTATTTTAGGAACCAATTCCTGGTTTTTATCCATTGTTTTTATTAGTTTGTTTTATTGTTTGTTTTTTATTATACTTTTTATGAATGTTTTATCTGTGAGCTACTTAGGGCTATGAATAAACAGAAAATAAATACATTCTGAGAGAGAATCTCCAGTAAAACATTATCCATGGTAGTAGAGATGCATCAGTCATTTAATAGGAATGATGATCGAAGCATATAGAGGTGCAAGTGGAGCCTTATAAAGATGGTGTTATCCGGCCTTATTGTGAATAGTTCGCTGAAGAACAGGATCTGGGACAAGCCTCTGAATGGGTTTGGTGGAGTTCTGGATCGCATGCCCCTCACTTTTATATAAAGAACCGTTTTATAATCTTCATCCCTATTTGGTGACGAATTAAAAGTGTGTGTGTGTGTGTATGTGAGACAGGGAGGGGGGCAGTTGGGGCAATTGCCTGGGTACAGAAGAGGGCCATTACAGGTTTGGATTAAGGTTAAGGGTAAATAGTATGTATCTATTGCAGCAGGGTATGAATTGAGGTGGAGGAGGGAACGGGATTGGGGAGGCATGGCTGGGTACTGCCTGAAGCCCAAGACACCCTTAATCTTTCCTCATGCCAACATCTTGTCACTTTTTATTTTCCCCCAGAAGCTTAGTTCCTCAAAGGGAGTATTTTTAGTTTCTAATTATCAACTGAATTAGACAACCCCTGTATTTCTTACTTGCTTGGGAAAGGGCTTCTTACTTTTTCAGGAAAATTTAACGAAGTTCCTGCTAAAATCTTTAGGAGTTCAAACATCCATGCAGAGCGAGTCCTAACTGTGCTTGGTAGAGTTAAGGCGTTCTGTCAATTCTGACACTCTGGCTGTATGGTTAACATACTAGGAAGTTTATAGGCCGACTGCATTCACTGTCCTTTCTTGGTAATTCAGCTAAAGTTAACATAGAAAAATACATGTACACATTGTGGCACACACAGAAAAAAAGGTTGAATCGGCGGGTTTGAAACTTGTGAGCAGAAGTGTCAATTGTCAAGGCTTTGGCCTTTGCAACTGTAACATTTTAAACATTCATACATTCATGTAAAGCTAATAAATTAGTAATTGTCACCACTTGAGAATTTGTAATAGTTTCTTTGTGCTGACAGATATATATTGGTATACGTTTTTGACTGTTGTACTCTTTAATTAGCTAGAATGCAGATACACAAATTAGCAGAATACAGCCTTTCTTGATAATCAGTGATAAAAACGAATGCATGCCGTACCTGAATCCACGGAGAGGATAAAAGATTTCCTTTTTCTTTAATAGTACCTCAGTAATACATTTTAAAGTCCCAACCAGTAATTGTATCCTTGTAGCCATTTAGGGGGTAACTTTTGACATCATGAATCTGGGTTTATGCACATAAATATTGGCTTATTATAAAATTGCCTGGCATTGGTGTGCATAAAATTGTACACATAACCTGATTTCCTGCACGCTTTTTCTGTGCTTGGAGTCGTAGTATGGATTTACAGGCATACTTTACAGGTTGATTTATAAAGTGATGCTCAAGCAAACAAATTCCCACATACATGCATATGTGGGCCACATGCAAGGAACATGGGTTTAAAAAAGCCCACAAATTACGGGTGTATGGGGCAGAAAAGAGGTAGGGTGGAGGCGGGGTATGGGTATTCCAGGGCGGAGCTAGCACTTATGCGCATAACTCTGGATTTTAAATCCAAAAACCGCAGCAAGCATACGATAGATATCCGCAGAACTTTACTGCTGCTCCTGATGGGGAGCAAATCTGTAGATCTCGAGTTTCAGGGCTTATAGGACAGAGTGAGGGGTTCAAATCAACGGGGGGGGGGGGGCAGGGAGGGGTGGACTAATTGGAAAACTGGGAGTGTGCCTTGCACGTGCATGTTTTACATCCGCTGATATAGGCTTGTAAAAGCCAACACAGTCCTATGGAAGACACGCGTGCTAGCTGTGCTCAGGTAACCACTTAAAATTAGGAGCATACTTATGCGCAGTCGGGGTATTTTAAAATGTTTGTGCACAACTGTGCGCACGATTTAAAATTCTAGTGTATCTTTGCACACGTGTCGATACGTACATATTTGGGCCCACGTGCACTCACTTTAAAATTACCGTCTTAGGGGGTCATTCATCAAATTGCGATGGGCCGTTATCACATGCGTTAGGGCGTTACTGCACGCGATAACACCCTAACACAAGCGATAAATATCGCATTGCGATTTGAAAATGTAAATTAGGGAAAGGGGAGGAGTTTGGGCAGGGTTTAGATAAATTAGGGGCCTGTAGCACTGTGGGCGATAATGTATCACACATTATCGCCCTCAGTTGCGCCGGAAATAGCTATAGCTATTTCATTGGCGCTACGAGGGCAATAGTATGCAGCGTGACCGCAACCGGGGTGGGCAAAAACGCACTGCTTCGATGAGGGAGCCTGCTCACTATCACCCCCACCACTTTTTTTATTCCAGCTCATCATGCCAATATAATTAGAGCAGAATGATGAATCTGAGGGTTAGATTTTAAAAACTATGCCCGGCAAAGAGCAGGTGTAGCCTGGTGCTGGTGAGTTTGTTCAGGTTATTTCAGAGAAGTTGCAAAGTGAACTTATGCGAATTATTTTGCTTTAAAAACTTATCCATAGCTGATGTATAAGTTACCAACAATGTTACAAAATTAGCTTGTGGGGTGAATTTTCTAAGCCTTTTATGGACTTAAATGATCATTATAAAATAGCTTAGTGCTCAGTGCAAGGACAAGTATGCATGTAATCTCATTTCGTCCATACTTTTATGTGCAATGAGGAGAGGTATTCTGGGGGACAGAGCCAAAGTGGAGTGCATACTTTTTTATTTTAAAGCATGTAAGTAAATTAACCTGCACAAGTTGCGCCGTTGATAGAGTAGGCGTAATTTTGTTGGGTTAGTTTGTGTGTGGACCAGGTCACTTACATGTGAATTTTCAATGTGAATTTATGCACATAAATATAGTCTGTAGTCTGCATGTAAATGTTACATACAGACTTTACTCCTAAACCACAGAGTTATAAAATTCACTAACTGTACGGAGAAGATAGCCTATTTCCTGTTCTGCTCCCCTGGTCATAGTTACATCTATGTTTATTGACTTGCAATGCTCAAGAGTTTTCTCCTAAGAGACAACGATGATTCAGACAGGCTTTTAAACCAAAAAAGCATATTTTATGTATTCAGTATTGAATACTATAATAGTCATGTTGTATGCAGCTTGGTGACCAGGAAGAATAATACAAAATTTCCCCAAACAGCTAAAAATGTGAAAAATCCTAATTTCTGGAGACATTTATGGATTAAGGGGTTTTGTGGGACATTTTTACTAAGCCACATGATGGCAATGTACATGGGTAATGTTATTTCGAATGAACACGTTTCAACTTCTTATTCTTTAGAATATGGGGTCCTGAAAGATTCTGTATTGTGTCCCATCCTGTTAACAGTTATCTATACCATTAATAGAGTTTATTAGCTCTTTTGAAATCAGTTTTAATTTTATGCTGATGACATTTGGTTATTTTATCCTTTAAATCAGTGGTTCTCAACCTTTTTCCCATCATGACACACCTGACAGACCATAGTCACATGTGTGACACACAGCTCATTACAATTCACGGTGGAAATAAAGTTGTTAAGAATGACAGAAGGGAAATATATGTATTTTGTCTAAACAGAAATTGCATAAATAGTAAACCATCCCATACCAAAACAGCACCAGTTTTTAGTACTCAAACAGTAAACACCTTACCTACGAAAAGGCAACACTGAAAATATTACACCAGGCCTTAAGACACCAATACACCTCCTATTAGGAAAACGGAACAAGCCAGGCTGCTACAGAGCCCTACATAGAAACCACACGCCAGCAGAAAACCTCACCTGAATCACATGTGCTGACCCTCACCTACCAAAGAATAAAGAGACCAAAACGCATAACTAGAAGCATGCAGATAAAAACTGAATTGGAAACTACAACAAGCCAGAGCCTCTGTATGCAGTGTAACAAAGGCAAAAAAGAAACATCACCAATCCTTATAAAACAAATCAAGAAATATAAAATCAATAGCTGCAAAATCATACTAACAAAAAGAACAGATTATTTCAAAACAGCCAATGAATGGAATATCCAATAATTAAAAATTCACATAAAACATTTCCAGATACCAACAAAATATTTCAAAATAGCAGACACAAAGGCCCAATTATGAAAAATAATAAGGATACAAAAAATGTTTTGCTCTGCATACCTGGGAACGTTTGATATCCAGGTGCCCTGAGATTGTTTTGAATTAGCAGGAGGAGGGATGGTTTGCTTGCAACTTTCTCTTTTCTCTCTCTCTCTCTCACTGGCTCTCAATTGCTCACATTAGCACATGCTTTTTCTCTCTCACTTATATAGGTTCTTAATAATTACACATTTACACACATGTTGTCTGTCTTTTCACGCTTACACACACAGGCTTTCAATCACACACATACAGGCTATCTTTTTCTCTCACACACAGACTCTTATTCACACACTTACACACATACTCTCTCTCTTTCTTTCATTTACACACAGGCTCTCAATCACATACTCACATGCTCCCTCACCTAAACCAGCTCTCAATCACACACAGACAGATACACATGCTCTCTCTCTTACTTATACATTATACACATAGGCTTACTTACTTAGAGTGTTTTAGAATCCTATACAAGATTTGACGCTTGTGTTTTTATTTAATGATCCTAATTGTATTAGATAATTATTGATTGATTTTAGTTGCTGAACTATATTTGATACCTATATATTTATAGATTATGTATATGCTTTTATTTGATCGTTTTATGTTATTTTTAGGGACCTTTTTTTTCATTTTTATTTTATTTTACCTAAGAATTTCAATGAAAGAACAAAAAAAAAAAAATCAGCTGAAAAATGACTTTGATATAACACGCAGGAGAAATATTCATGGAAAAGTCATTTTTTGTTGTAAGAATGAAATTCCCAGATAAAATAAAAACAGAAAATGAAGGACCCTAGTCCTTCATTTTCATATTGTGGTTTTGTTTTAAATTAGTTTTATCATACATGAGCTTGAGCTTTCTTAGGAAATGTGATTAAAATCTAAATAAATACCGTTAGCCAATTTTCAAAGAGAAATTCTTTGGGTAGTTTATCTTTCAAGCTTGCCTGTGTACTTTGTCCCTGCTACTTGTGCAACTGGGTTCTGGGTGAGACATAAAATAAGTAAAAAATTAAACGGGTAAGCATATGTAAATATCAAATGAGTAATAACTTGTAAGAAAGTTTTAAATCCCTGGCCTGAAATAGAAGGAAAAATCCAGAAAGGAACAAGGGAGAAAGAATAATACCAAAGAATTTTTTCAAAAAAATAAAACCAATTTCAGCAACAAATATCCTGACATGGTTGTGTTTAAAGAGCCTGTCTCACAAGGGGAACATTAAAAAATGCATTCCTTAAAACGTTGCAGCCAGTGTCTACCCCAAACCTAAAGATTAGACACCAAAGCATCTCATTCATAGATGTCGACAAGTCCATGTATTTGGACATTTTGGTTTTCCTTTGGCTTTTTTTTTTGTTAAACATTCTTTCTGTTCTTGGTCAGTGATATGTATGATAAAATACTGTTACCTGATATTTATATCTGATGACCCCTTATAAGTTTTTAAATATTTTTATGTTTTTTTGAGATAATTTTAAATTAAGAGAGTGTCTGTAACTGAGTGATCTGTTAAACCATTGCTTCCCAGTGCAATCCTGGAGGAGGTACACCCAACTAGTTTGGTTTTGAGTATAGGTTAGATTTTCTCATTATAGGGGGCAATTTCCAAAGGCGTTCTCCACTAGGTAGATGGGCATTTATTTACAGAGAAGACCCCGTTTGAAAATTGTCTCCCACCCCTGTAGGGGAAAGTACACTCCCTGCCTGCGGCACACATAGCTTTACCCTTCGGGGGAAAGGGGTGGTGCTGGGACCAGGGCCAGGATGGGACTGGCGCCAGTTCAGCGGAGCACACACACACCGGGGAGTTTGCACTTGTAAACCCTGTGGGTACATGTGTGCCTGTGGCCCCCCCACTGTGCTCCCGTTTTTTTAAAGGAAAACTTTGTGGGCCTGCGATTTCTGTGAGAAGGCTGGAAATTAGCCTCTCGGGCATAACATTTCTGTAATGAAGGCAGCCCAGCTCCCCCTATCGCAGTAACTATGGAAATCGGACAGTAACACGTGCCATGGTAAATATTCATCCCTCCATTTTTTTGTAAATGTTTAGAATAAACTCTGTTTTAAAATTCTCAGTTTTCTCCAGCAGGCGATTTTCAGCTGTAGCCACCTAACCTGACTAGCCAAATCTTGGTGCTGCAATAGCAGGTCTAAATCCAGCTGCCCCCAATCCCCAGAGGCCTGATCTCCCTCCCACCTCTGGCACACCAATTCAATAAAGAAACCCTAGGACCTTCAATCCCCCCCCCCCTCTTCCTGCCACCTGCCTGATTTCTTTGAACCATTGCCCACCCACCCAAGTGCCAGCATTCCCTGATCTGCCTCCCTTCTCACCCAATCTCTTGAAATAAAACCCTTCCCCCAGCCACAAAGCTCCTGCATCCCCCCTCTTCTTCCTGCTCACCTGCTCTCTTTAAGTAAAAGCATTCCTGACTGATGGTATCTGCTGACCCATCTTCTGCCCCCAACCCCCCCCCCCCCCCAGAAGCTGAGCCAGGAGGAGGATAAGGGTCTACTTCCTCCCTGCTCGGCATTCAGCATTGCTCTGATACTAAGTGCAATTCAAAGCTCCGCAACTCTAAATAGGGATCTTGAAAGAAAGAGAG
Organism: Rhinatrema bivittatum; assembly: GCF_901001135.1. Taxonomy (NCBI): domain Eukaryota; kingdom Metazoa; phylum Chordata; class Amphibia; order Gymnophiona; family Rhinatrematidae; genus Rhinatrema; species Rhinatrema bivittatum. Next base: position 375,936,106 of record NC_042618.1, read on the forward strand.
GAGAACCCTAGAGCACTTTTCTTCAGTTTGAAAAAATGAATGCAGAGAGATGGAATGAGCTGCAGGATCCTTCCATGAGCTGACATTAATGATAGCCGAGGACCTTTCTGTACTCCTGCTGCACAACATGGCAGAACTTTTGTCAGCATTTCTCTTCAGTCTGTGCAGACGGAGAAGTACCTGAAGCATTTCTCCTTCAGCATCAGCTGGAAGAATATCGATGGCAATCTGTGTGGCACTGTGTGTGCAGTCTAGTGCAATCAATTCTCATTTCATCCAAAAAAATATATTTTCTTAACCTCCTCGGTTTAGACCACTGGAATTGGTGTTTGTGTTTGCTGACCACTTTATTTTCAGGTTTATCCTTCCTAACAGTTTGCATGATCCAACTTGTAATCAGCTGAGCGGTTTTGCCTGGCATCTGAATAATTTTTAGGAGTTTAATTTGCACAGTACCTTCATAGGTTTCGGAGGGGGAGCGTAATTTCAGTAGGATTTATGCACATAAACTCTGGTTTATGCATGTAAATCAGCATTTGAAAATTATCTGGGGTGGGTGGGTAGGATTGTGGGCTGTTGAAAATTACCTTCACTGAGGGCAATTTTCAAAACCATTTCCACACGTAATATACAGGATTGATGCAGTATTGTGCATTCAGGCCAGTGCACCGCTTAACGCACGGTTGGACATGCGTTTTGGAGAACAGGCAGAAAACTCGACTCGTGCCTGGCAGCAAGGGAAGAAAAAAAGAAGCAAGGTGCTCCCCTGCGTTCTCTTTTAACTTTACAGCCAGTTGCCCCTACACACCTCCAACTCCTTCCTCTCACCCAGTCCATGCCTGGCCCTTCCCTATTGCCTTTCTCTAATTCACACGTGGGAGTCCTGATGAGTAAGGATAGGGGTACGGGTCCAGGGTCATGCTAAGCCCAGCCCAGACTTAATCAGTCTGCCTCTACCACTTAAAGCTTTAATTGTGCCTCATCTTACAAAGTGCAACAGTTCCTTCCTGAAATGCCAGTTGAAACTCGTGGTCCCTTGGTTACTGAGTGGCAAGACCTTTGGAAGGTTGAAGCTTCTTTGTACTTTACAGCACCCAGCTGCTGTCACACATACCTCCCTCCATTTTCAATGGAAAATGTAGAATCACAGATGGAACCAAGAGCATGGCCTTCCTTTTGCATTTCACACAAGAAAGAATATTCTTGTTTTAAGTGCAGAGTTAAGCAGCTTTGTAGTAAGTGCCACTGGGAGATGATGGTGGTTTTACTACCAGAATATTGTCTCGCTTTGTCTCTAAGCAGCAATAAAAAAAAACCGTGATCCCTGGTCCTCTCTTGTTCCCGCTGGCCCTGTAACGCAAGGCACAGTCCTCTCTTTTTCCTCCCTCCTTTTCAATTCTACCTCTCTCTTTTTCCTCCCACCCAATCCCTCAATCTCTCTTCCTCCCTCTCTCTCCTGAAACTCAGCAGATGTAGAGGCAAGCACCAATGTGCAGCATCTGTGGAAAATATTCAAAAAGGCCTGCCCAGTTCTAGCTGATTAAAAAGGAAAAAGCAATATAAATGTGAAAACATTGCCATATCACCCTCTTACGAAGTGATAGAGCACCAGCTGAGCACTTTCTAGTCATTCTACATGTGACTATCTTTTTTCAACATTTATTTATTTCATTTTCTTTCTTTCTTGTACTCCAGTGCCAGCTCACAGTGAGCGACACTAAAAACATAAACTAGTATTAACTGAAGCAATTGTACAGAAACACATACAAAGCCTTAATAAATACAAAACAAACAATACATAAAGTGCTACATTTTAAGAGGGTAATTGTCAATAGCCTGCGTAAGTCAGCACATATGTGCCTAACCGGTGAGTCTAAATTGGTAGCAGTGTTTCATAAACTGTGTGGTGGGAAGTGCACAGTTTATAAAAAAGTATCCATGCATTTTGGCCTCCAAAGTTCATGCATATGTTTCAATATACATATATATTTGTAATGCAGGAAAACACATACTTTCTCTACCCATTTTATAAAATTACTCATATATATATTTTACGTGTAATAATTGTACCATGTGCATGTAATAATCCTGTTATAAGTGGAGGCATGTATTTTATGAAGAATGACTTGCCAAAATACGTAATTGTGGGTTTATATGCAATCAATCAGTTTACCAATACTTCCACAGTTCACCCAGACTTTCACCAATTCATCCAGATCCTCCAGTATTTCACCCTGAACCCTCTATATCCCTGCAACATTGTAAGCATGCGCTACTCCCAATATTTTCCTCAATAGCAAATACGTGTCCACATGCTACTTACATATATGGCAACCCCCTAAGGTTAATTCCTTTATTATTGGATGAAGTTCACCAACCTGTCTGGACGAGGGAGACCCTGCCATCATCATGTTCTGACTTAAAGTAGGGGTTAAATAGTTATCGTGTAGTACCATAAAATCACCACTGGTTGACATTTTAAGGGAATGAGTTATGTTGTAAATTCGTTTATGGCTGTTTTGAAAAAAATGTGTATGTTGTTCCCTTAATAGTTTGGAGCTATCTTATTTGTGGACTTTAAGCAGGCAGCATAAAGGGGAAAGATTTTGGCAAGGTTTTACCTTTTCTTTCCCTGCCCTCTCCCGTAAGGGATGGGGATTAGGGATGTCCACCCTCCAAGGGGAATGTGAACCTGTAGAGGCTCTCCCCCTCAAGGGGAGAGGCCCGAGGCTGAAAAGAGGTGGAGTGGAGTCCATTCCTCTTCATGGTTGGATCGAAGCTGAGAAGTATTGGAGTGGAAAGGAGTGGTTTCTCTCCCTCCTTGGAGAATCACCAAAAGGCTCAAAAGGAGAAGAAAGGAGGGGATGTGTGACACTAAATAAATCAGGAACAAATAACCAAACCCTGAGCAATGCTTGTGATCAAAGGGTTTATTGAAGCATCTTCGTAAATGGTACAGTCCCCCAATATGGCTGTGTTTTGCTGATGGGGGTGTGCCAGAAGGGACACCCCCATCAGTATGGATTCAGAAATCCCAATGATAATCCACCAGTTTGCCCAGTCTATCTCTGGGTCATGAAGAACCCCTTGGTTCTCAAGCCTGCACTCACCCCAGTTTATCCAGACCCCTCACCCTGTCAGTATTTTGCTATAGTTTTATTCTGACTTACACCTGATAAATAGCAGAAGTAAATATGCGTAGGTAATAGCTGTACGTGCGCTGCGTTCGCGGGTAGTAAAATCACAATTTGTGCATGTACATGTTGGCCCTGCCCCACAATGTCCCTGCCCTGCCCCAGTCCACCCTTTTTTTTACAAGAGCAAAGTTATTTGCGTACCGATTCTTGCGGACATGTGTGTGAGATTTATAAAAGTGCTAGTGCAAATAAGCGCTAGTTGCGCGTGCATCTGCTATTTTATGCGCATATATTTCTTTTAAAAATTCATATTTGTCTTGAACCACCTTCTCATCCATATAAATAGTTCTTGGCTGACTGGATGTACAAGAAAATAAAAGTTGCAAGTTGGTTTTTGGAGTTTGATGCAGTGTGTCTTTGCCCAATATTGATCCAGCTTGGTTTTATGGATGCAGTCAGAGATGGATAAGCCTGTTCTCCTCATCTGGTTGACTTCACCCTCTGCATGACCAAATTCAAGGAACCTACACAAAAGATGGAAGGAATGACCCTTAAACAACAGGGAATTCCCACCCATGATTTTATGTACCCCGTCAGGGGGATTACACACACATATATGCTTGCTTTTTGTGTGTAACCAATGCGCAACTCTGTAGACTGCACCCTAAGGAGGTAAAAACAACATAAACCCATGTAAGAGCACGTACACCTGTATGCACAATTTTGGAAACATTGTGAGTACGCATGTACTTGCAATGTCATGCATAAATGTTAGCAAGGAAAAGAAGGGGTGTTTTAGAGGCGCTCCAGGGTGGGGTTTAGAAGCACGTGCACAGGTTGCTGTTTTGTGATACGTATATGCGAATACCTTACCAAACGTGTCCATTCACTTTTATATTTATTAGCTGTGGACGTCCAATTGCACTAGGTTTTTATCTGCAGTTTTTGGGAGAAGATCTGGGTTAGGTGGTAAGAAGTCAGTGAAGTTCTGGAGAATTCGGGTGAACTGGTGGAGGTGTTGGTGAACTGGTGATAGCAAGTATGTGCACAAGCACATTTTTTCAGAAGCAGAGTACCCGCATTCTTTGTAAAACACATCATTTTATTTATTTATTTATTTAACACTTTTTTATACCGACCTTCATAGTAATAACCATATCGGATCGGTTTACATCGAACAAGGGTATAAACTGAAGCGACAACTAAAATAATTAAACAATTGAGATGAAAAAGGCAAAGTTACATTCAACAAGGAGTAAGAACTTGGAAGCTTAAACAGCTGGAAAGATGTTAAGGCAGGTAGTAATTATAAGATAATACAATAGAGAATACGGGTTAAAGCATAATGTGCTTTAACCTGGAAGTGCCAGAGTCCATCATTCAGGAGGAGAGAAGACCATCGTCCAGGTAAAGAATAATCGTCCAGGTAAAGAATAAGGGCAACTAGTGATTGTCTGGGGGATCAGAGAAGGCTTGGTGAAAGAGCCACGTCTTGAGTTTTTTTCTGAATGTTAAAAGGCAGGGTTCCAATCTGAGGTCTGAGGGGATGTTATTCCAGATAGATGGGCCTGCTATCGAAAACGCTCGATCTTTGGTCGAGGAGAGGCGTGTGGCTTTAGTTGGGGGAAATTGCAGAGTTCCTTTGTGAATTTCTCTAGTTGGTCTGTTGGAGGAGTGTAGTTTGAAGGGGATTTCAAGGTCGAGTTGGAGTTGATGGTGGATGGATTTGTGTATTAGGGTGATTGATTTGTATAAGATTCTGAAATTCACTGGTAACCAATGTAGGTTTCTGAGAATGGGTGAGATGTGTTCTCCACGGCTGGTGTTGGTCAGCAATCTCGCTGCGGCATTTTGTATCATCTGCAGTGGTTTGGTGGTAGATTTGGGTAGGCCTAGGAAGAGGGCACTGCAGTAGTCTATCTTGGCGAACAGCAACGCTTGGAGAACTGTCCTGAAGTCATAGAAAAATAGGAGTGGTTTGAGTCATTTTAGAACCTGGAGTCTGTAGAAGCAGTCTTTGGATGTGGTGTTGGCCATTTTCTTTAGGTTTAGTCGATTATCTAGAATTACCCCAAGGTCTCTAACATGCTTATGGGTGAAGTGGGAATTGTGTGGGGATATATATATATATTGTGTGGGGATCATATAACTCAGGGTTATCAAGCACATACGTTACAGTTATTATGGGAAATTTTAAAAGCCCTACGCGCACTAAAGCCGGGAGAGATGCACTGAAGTTGGGCTGCTGTGCACGTATCTCCCGGAATGCTCACAAAACATTTTTTGCAATGGACATTCCTAGATTTCTCAATGAAATCTGAGCACAAGAGTGCACTGGGGTCTCGTACCTAATAAATATACTTCTGCTATAGATGGTGTGTAAGTCCTGAAACAAAAGAAACTAAAGAGGTTAGCAGGGTTTTAAGGGTTGGGACTAACAAGGTAAAAGGTAGGCTAGTTACCTAGGGGGGATTGGGAAGTCCTAGCCTTTACCTGGGTGAAATGGGAATGAACTGGGGAAACTGGCAATTGCGATGGTGCTGTGTCTACTAAAATCTCCCCACTTACGCTGTAGATGCAGCATTTGCGTGCAATGTGCGCTTCTATATAAAATTGTGTGCACATGCATGTGCATACAGCCTAATTTATACTATGCATGCATATATGCACGTATGTTATAAAATGGTTGTGTCCATTGACATGAGCCGGCATACGCGTGAACATGTGCATCAGTGCAGCTGTTTCAAAGTTACCATCATTATGTGCATAAAATATATGTGTGTAATTTTATAAAATGGATAGAGAAAGTGCATGCTTTTCTTACATATATATGCATGTACTGAAACATAAGCACATGCTTTCAGGCAGAAAATACTGATGTAAATTTAGATGCATTGGCTTCAGTGCATATGTGGTGCTTTACAAAGACTATTGAAAATTACTCTCTATTAAAGATAATATCATATATACAAAATTCAATGTTTCAAAACAGTCTCATGCACTTTCATTGTGCTGCATGACTTTAATTCTGAGTTCCTTTATCCTTCTTTCTATATCTTCTTCACTCTTATTGATCTGGATCTACACCTACCTCTCTTCTGTTTCATCACCCTCTGAATTTTTATTGTATAAATATGAATTTCTTCTATTTGTAGAGAATATGGACAGGAGAAAACTTTTAAACTGATAATAAAACCAATAATAATAATAATAATAATAATAATGTATAAATGCCTTAGTTTTATACAAATAAAAGTATGAATTACTATTTGCAATTGTTTCAAAATTGCCATCCCCATTATAAAAACATGTCTGCATGTATAATTTACAAAAATGTAAAGAAAAATGCCTGAGTATGATTTCAATTTTATCTTCTTTGTCATAATACCAATTGAGAAAATAAAAAAATTATTCAAATCACACATTCCATTGTAATGAATAAATTATATCTTAGAGCAGCTAAAAAGTAGCCAGTAATAACAATAATGATGCCCATTTGTTTGAAATAAATGCGCGAAATGAGAAAATTGGGGCCATTTTTGTTTCATGTTATTTTACATGAAAAAAAAATGCAAAAACCTGAAAATTTGCATGTAACTCATTTCCGGCAAATAGTGCACACTATTTCTGAAAACAAATAACACAAATAAAACTAATGTAAAAGTCATGAGAACAAAAAACACCCCAAATTTAAGAAAGCCCCATAAACTAATTAATGAAATAAACCAACATTTGTTTGCACACATCCCTAAATAATGATACAAGGAAAAGACAGGCACATGAGAAAATAAAAAGAGATACTATATTTTTAAAACCTACAACAGGCCAGGGTTCAATCCAAAAAGGCAGACCTTTTTCTTAAAAGAAATTTAGTAGAGCAAGTGTCGGCAACTTCGGTCCTGGAGTGCCACAAACAGGTCTGGTTTTCTGGATATTCACAATTAATATGCATGAGATATAGCTGCATACAATGTGTTTGTCATTATCATGTCAGATTACCACCTTATAGTAGGGCATTCATTCTAGCAGATAGAAAACAACTTGAAGTATATTGAAATATGTCTTTACATGCAGTCTTTAATAAATCAGCATGACATTGATATAAATCAGCCTTCTAGTACAGAATATCTTCAGTAAATGGGATAAGATAAAAAAAAGACCGAACCGTCCCCTCTTTGTGCTTCCAACCCTATAACAGCAACACAGCATGATATTAAAAAGTGGACTAAAATCAATCTTGCTTTCTTTGACTATAGCCGTGTCATAATAACATTTTCCATAGGCAGTCAAGAAAAAAACTTTGATGCTTTGTCATAATCAGAACTATACTTAGAAATGGTTCTTCTACATATCAGTCTCCCACACTGAATATTAATTTTCTAAAGATTAAAGACAGCTGTCTAGAATGCAAATAGTTTTTTTCCTTCCTCATCTCTTCCTGAGTATTCAGGCTTAAAGTTTCATAATACCACCATAATACCTGTGACCTTGTTTTGGCAGAATACTGTAGAGCTTTGCCATTGTTTTATGCAGCCTCACAGCACCTGGCATTGGTTCGTAATCCTGGCATTGATTTGTAATCCCTCATTCAGGTGCCAGCCAGGTTTGAAGCTACTTAGCTTCTGAACTCTGATATATTTAAGCTCTTCCACACCATCATTGCTGGGATGAAATAAGTATTAATGTGCTTCAAAAATAATTCAGATAAACAAAAATATTAAAGGTGATACTGAAAGTATGCGAAAGGACCATCATACTAAGCTAATAAAAATAAAGTTAAGATGTCTCTGTAACATTCATTTGATACATTTGAGATTAAGCAAATAAAAATAAAATTAATATCAAATTGTATTTGATATTAAGCAAGACCATCCCCTGAGGCAGAATTCTGGCTTAAAACACAGCACATGTTGGGACTGATAGGATTTATTTTACCAGATACTTCATGGAATATTTGAACTACAAAAAGTCAACTAAGATAAGTGGTTGCTTAACTTTATTTTTATTTGCATAAAAAATACAAAAAATGCATTCTGAACTTTAGGACCAATGATTATTAATAAAGCAATGAAGGTCTACAGCAGAGCTTTCCAAAGTGTGTGTCGGGACACATTAGTGTGTCGCCTGTAGTGTGGAGGTGTGTCGCCCGGTCCACAGGGCCGGCGGAAGCAGGGAACTATAGCAGGAAGATCGGCGGGCAGTGGTGGAGCTTACATCACCACGGCCCGAAGAAAAGGGTCACGTTCACTCCTCCTCCTTCCTGCCTGTGCAGCCCTGGAAGAAAAACGTTGCCGGAGCCGCGTGGGCAGGAAGGAGGAGGAGCATCTGCTGCGTACAGAAGAAGAGCAGCATTAATGGGCCGTTGCGGATCCCACGTCGCGACGGCCCGAGAAGAGGAGGAAACCCGATAGCAGGGCCGCTGCGGATCCCACGTCGCGGCAGCCCGAGAAGAGGAGGAAACCAGATAGCAGGGCCGCTGCAGATCCCATGTCACGGCCAGGGAAGATCAGGGCCTCTGAAGAGCCCATCCTTCGGCAACCCGTGCAGAGGGACAGCATGTGCCAGTGAGAGCCTGTGCTTGAGCAAGAGAGCATGTAGGAGTGAGAGAGCCTGTGTGTGTGAGAGTGAGACAGCATGTGCACGAGAGAGACAGTATGTATGTATGTATGAGAGAGAGGCATGTGAGAGTGAGAGCTGTGGATGTGTGAGATTGCATGTGAGTGAGAGCCTTTGTGTGTGAGAATGTGTGAGATAGTGTGTGAGAATGAGAACCTGATTGTGTGTTTGAGGGAAGACAGATGGAGAGAAAAGAAATAGAAAAAAAGACCCTGTAAAAGGAATTGGCAAAAAAACAAGAAAGGAAAGGTGGAAAAAAAAGCCTGTGACCAACCGATTAGAAAACTAAGATCAGACAGCAAAGGTAAAAAAAAAAATTACTTTTTAGTGATTGGCACATGTAATCTTTGGGAATGTGCAAGAGTAGCACTTTCTCTATGCCGATCTCACAATGTACGAGATCAGCATGGAGGAAGTGGAAGCCTGCAAATATTTATTATGAGATAGGTTGTGTTGTGAAACATTTTATTTATGTATATATTTAAGGAAACATACATAAATTGTTGAAATACATTTTGTTCGTTTAACCTTTAACTTCTGGTTTGCCGGTAGACTGAATTACTGTGTCACGAAATTATGTTTGTCTAAAAAGTGTGTCACCAACATGAAAAGTTTGGAAAGCTCTGGTCTACAGTATCAGTAGTGCATAATATGATGGTCCTTTTGCATACTTTCAATATTACCTTTAATATTTTTATTTATTTGTGCTATAACAAACTTTTTTGTGACTTTTTTATTTACCTTTAAAAATAATTAACATGTAGGGCCAGATGAATTAATGATTTTCTTCCATATTGTATGAATGGGGAAAATGCTTAGTGTATATATCGCCCATAATCATTCAATGGATAAAAGCAAGAAAGAAAAAAGATGAATAAAAAAATTGCCTATTCTTATCTCTATCCATTAGATAAATATTTAGGGGCAGATTTTTAAAAAATACGAGAGCGCGTACTTTTGTTCGCGCACCAGGCGCGAACAAAAGTACGCTGGATTTTATAAGATACGCACGTAGCCGCGCGTATCTTATAAAATCCGGGGTCAGCGCGCGCAAGGGGGTGCACATATGTGCAACCTGCGCGTGCCGAGCCCAGCGCGAGCTGCATGTTCCCTCCGAGGCCGCTCCGAAATCAGAGCGGCCTCGGAGGGAACTTTTCTTTGCCCTCCCCCCACCTTCCCCTCCCTTCCCCTACCTAACCCACCCCCCTGGCCCTATCTAAACCCCCCCTTAACTTTGCGCGCGTCGCCGGCAGCCCCGCTCCGTCCTCCGGTCCCATGGGCTGGTCCGGAGGCCTCGACCACGCCCCTGGGCCGGCGCCATGCCCCCGGGCCCGCCCCCGAAATGCCGGGGCACGCCCCCGAAACGCCATGTCGTTTCGGGAACACCCCCGGACACGCCCCCTCCCTCCCCTTTTCGAAAGCCCAGGGACTTACGCGCGTCCTGGGGCTTTACGTGCGCCGGCGGCCTATGCAAAATAGGCACGCCGACGCGCGAGGGCCCTGCGCACGTAAATCCGGAAGGATTTACGCGCGCGGGCCTTTTAAAATCCGCCCCTTAATGTATTGAACTGTTAAGTTGCCACTTATTTTCTTATTTTCAAGTCAAGCTAGTTTTGGAGGTCAGATATAGTATATAGACACAGAATGGGAGAAAAGCCTTAGTAAATCAGGGCCATAGGCTCCTAAATAGTTAGTTTGGCTTACATATTTGGTTAGATTAAGAGAGAACCAGCAGCCATTATGTCCAGGCTACTTAATTTGCTTAACAGCTGTCTCTATGTGGTAGTCCAGAGGGAGGTGAGAACATTCATTGCACAGCTATGCAATACAGTGACCAAAATGTTTCCTTCACAGCTCAAACTGTCTGATCCAGCCATTTATTCTAGAGACAAATTATATTATCATACTCTACCTTTTTCCTCAAAAAATCTGATTTTCTTTTTATGTAATTTGGGAAGGCCCTTTCTCTAATAGTAGTGAAACCAATTTCCTCAACCTGGGAAGATTGCCTCTTGTTTTGCTTGTAGATGGGGTAAAAAGATTACTTGAATAATCTCTGTGTAACATTCATTTGATACATTTGTGGAATATAACTAATTCCCCATCTCCATTCATTTTTGGCTCTGAGGCTAGCATCAATTCCTTGTATGGCTATAGAAGAAAATGACTCTTGCACTGGCAACATTTTCAATTGAAAGTTGGGGGGGAATCACACCTATTCCTTTCTTATCTGAAACCCCTCATGGAAGGGGCTCCAGGGGATGTGGTGATGTAGGAGGAAGAAATCTTTTTTTTTTTTTGGTATTTCAGGATAACAGCATGTCAAATTTTACCCCCTGTAGCTCTGTTTGCCCTTAAGTGGAATGGCAGTTGTGGCCTCATCAAGTCATTCTGCCAGTAGTATGAGTCAGCAGTCTCTATCCAGACCCTGCCCCTATCTGTGAGATCAGTCTTCTGTAGGCGTGTTAGAGTAGTGTACCACCCCAGTGGAAGGGCTGTGAGATCTAACAAAACCCCTGTGCGACACTGGTGGAGTCAAGAATCAGGCTTAGCTTAGAGCTGATGGAGTAGGTGTCTCTCCTCATAGGCACCTGAGGGGCCTTATCCCCACAGGGATGGCATGGAAGGAGAGAAGGATTTGAGGAAAGAAGATCATGGAAGTTCAGAAAATTGGAATGTAAAAAGGTCCTAAAGAGCTAGGAACGAGTGCACTAGGAGGTGTTAGAGGAAGGGCAATCTGCCTGGGTAGGTTTGCAAGAGTGAAGTGAAAATGCTAAGAATAAAGGAGAGTTGATGGACCGGTGTATTGGAAGGTGCCAGAGGAAGGACAGTCTGCCTGGGAAAGTTCACCAGTCAGACATTCAACCAGAGACTCAAAGAAGAGAGAAAGACAGTGAAAAGGACCTTGGAGAAAAGATTACAGCACCAAACCAGTACTAGGAGGGCCCAAGGTGGAAAGGGGTACTCGTTTCAAGAGCTGACCTGCTATGGGCAAGTGAATGGACAATTTGGTAAGGTATACGCATATACGTATCACAAAACAGAAACATGTTCACTTGCTTCTAAATCCCACCCTGGAGCGCCTCTAAAACACCCCTTCTTTTCCTTGTTAACATTTATGCATACTCACAATGTTTCCAAAATTGCACATACAGGTGTACATGCTGCTTACATGGGTTTATCTTGTTTTTACCTCCTTAGGGTGCAGTTTTCAAAGAGTTATGCATTTGTTACACACAAAAAGCAAGCATATTGTTGCATTGGAGGTGGACCCTTGGGCTGAGGTGGGGTTGATGCAACCTGTAGGTAAGGACCTACGGATCCCCACCATTGGCAGCTGGAGTGGGCTGAATGGCAGAGGCCACTGGAGCTTCACCTATACCAGCCCTCGTTCCCTGTGGGTTGAGCCTTTGGGTGCCGGGGCCAGCAGGACTTAGGTGGGCCTCTGTATATAGTTGCAGTAGGAGTTGGTTCAGCCCAGAGACAGCAGATGAGAGATGGTACAGACTTACTCAGGACTGGGTAATGTCCTGGAAACTCGGGCGCCAATGGAATGAAGGCAGAGAGGGGGCGCTCGAGCAAAAGTAGGCTGAAGCCTGAAGAAACCTTCTAAAGAAACCTTCTAAAGAAACCTTCAGTTAGAAACTCTTCTAACTGAATCAGACACTACAAACCAATCACTACAATGTTTTACTTCTTGTTAAACTTGTTTATCTTTCCTTTAACTCTAATCCCAGTTAGAATAACCCCTGTTTTATTGTAACTTTCTCTTCCGTGCACTTGTTTATACTCCTGTAATGTATACTCTTATGTTTTAGTTATGTAGTTATAATGTATTGATCACCCCTTGTTTTATGTAAACCGACATGATACGTACTCCCGTGAATGCCGGTATAGAAAAACACAAATAAATAAAAAAAAAAAAATAAAAAATAAAGAAACCATGTCGAGGGAGTAAGCAGAAGAGGTATCCAATGGTAGGCTTGAGTCAGGGCTGGCAGTGATCTGAAGGCAGTGGCAAGCAAGGCTGAGGTCTGATCACAGAGATAGTCAATAGCGTAGTCAAGCAAAGCTGAGGTCTGATCACGGGGATAGTCAATAGCATAGTCAAGCAAGGTGAAGTTCTGGGTCTGGAGATAGGCAATGCGTAGTCGGACGAAGCGGAGGTCTGGGTCTGGAGATAGGCAGTGGCGTAGTCAGGTGAAGCAGAGGTCTGGAGAGAATCAATGGCAACGTCAGGCAAAGCAAAGTTAAAGTTCGTGTAGTCAATCCAAAGCATAAGCAGGGTAGGAACGAAGAGACAGGAACCAGGAACAACGAGGAACAGGAACACAGGGTTGAGACGAATCTCTAGGAAGCAACGAGTACTCGACCAGCGAGGAGACCTGTTGCAAAGGCAATGCCTGGGAGAGGAGCCTGAGCTTAAATACTATGGTTAGGTTAACATCATCATCCAGGGCCACGGCTAGGTTCTCGCCGTGGTCCCTACTTAAGAGTCAATGATGCACGCGCGCCTAGGGAGGAGCGCGGTGTGAGTAGCAGCATCTCTCCGCGGGCCACGCAGAGAGGCCCAAAAAGAAGTGGAAGCAGGACTGGGGACAGTGGCAAAGCTGGAGGCATCGGGGGAGGTCCGAGGACGAAGCTGACGGCCCACCACCGTCAGCGAGGAGGAACCAGAGGCTGGAGTCACTGTAGAAAGGTGAGGGTGCCGTGCCATGCATGACACACGTAACACACATATGCATGTGTAACCCCCCCTGACAGGGTATATAAATCATGGGTGGGAATTCCCAGTTATTTAAGGGTCATTCCTTCCATCTTTTGTGTAGGTTCCTTGAATTTGGTCATGCAGAGGGCAAAGTCGACCAGATGAGGAGAATAGGCTTATCCATGACCCTTCTTTGCTCTTTACTGTCCCCTCACTTCCCTCCATGATCTCTGACTACATCCATAAAACCAGGCTGGCTCAATAATGGGCAAAGGCACACTGCATCAAACTCCAAAAACCAACTTGCAACTTTATTTTCTTGTATATCCAAGAGTTACATTCATGAGAAGCTGATCTGCTATGGGAAAGAAGTGTGGAGTGGAGAATGAGACCATGTTCATTTCTTTTTCACACAGGGCACAGTTAAGCTCTGGAATTCATTGCCAGAGGATGTGGTTACAGCAGTTAGTATAACTGGGTTTAAAAAAGGTTTGGATAAGTTCCTAGAGGATAATTCCATAAACTGCTTTGACGGTAATTAATAAGTAATAGTAGCTTGTGATCTGTCTAATGATTGGGTACTTGCCAGGTATTTGTGTCTTGGATTGGTCACTGTTGGAAACAGGATGCTGGGCATGATGGACCTTTGGTCTGACTCAGTATGGCATTTCTTATGTTCTTATATGTTCTTGTGACTCTTTTCGGATGTGAATTACAGAGTGGTCACAACTTAGAAGTGTACCTATTTTTGTACTTTATGTTTTCCCTGCCATTAGTCAGTAAAGATTTTTATTTTGAACAACATGGCTGGTGTGGATGTGGTGTTTTTGGAGTGCTTCTTTGGTGTGCAGAAATAGTCCTCATGAGCGCAAAACCCCAAAGGCCTTGAAAAGAATGAATATTTCCCCCCCCACCCTGTGCAGGAACCCCAAGAGATCATGGGACCTTGCGTGATCTATGGTCATCCCCCTTTGCCCCCATGCCCAAGAGTAGACCAGGACGAGGGTTACATTAACATTTATTTTGGTTCAGCAAATGAAACACACTGAAAATTAAATGCAACGAAACCTGAATATCCCCGATCCCCCAAAATAAAAAAGAACAAAATGAAATTTGTTTCCCACAAGTACTAGTATTATAGATTTATTCAATGGAAGAATCAAGAAAATGTCCAGTGAGGTAAAAATCATTCTGCCTTCTGTAGAAATGAATCTGGAGTAGTAAAAAAAAATTCAACGTAAGATGATCAAATTCATCTCTCTCTCTTTCTGCCTTGCTTCCCGCCCCAGTAGGTGGGAGGATAGATTAGGTATGAAGAGTGGATAAGACTGGAGGAGGTGGTGAAACTATGTACAGCTCACACTTGAGAGGCCCTGCAACCAGCAGTAAAACTTTTGGAAGTAGCAGCGAGCTCAGCCTGCAAATCATCAAGATATAAAATATATTTAGGACTTCTGGATTTTGGTTAAAACCAAAACCCTCTGTTAAAACATCCCAATGGTGAAATTGAGTTTCTCGGTTTTAACCAAAACAATCCACTAATAGGCTTGCAGTTGCTCCAATGACATCATTTGGCTGCTGCGAGTCAAGAAGAAGCAGAAGGTCAGTGGCCTGAAGACATCATGGTGGTGGGCTTGTGAGGAGCCCAAGCTCTGTCAGCACAAGCAAAAGAAAAGTGGTGCTGCAGGAGCAGCAGGCTGGCAAGGAGCACACGCCCTGCCAGCTGAAGAAGATGCAAGGCAGGAGAAGCAGGACAGCAGAGAGCCCAAGCCCTGCAGGATGAACAAGATATGCATTGGAGGAGCAGGTCAGCAGGGTACACAAGCCCTGCCAGCTGTAGAGAACATTCTGTGGGAGGAGCAGGCCAGCAGGGTACGCAGCCTTGCCAGCTGTAGAGAACGTTCTGTGGAAGGAGCAGGCCAGCAGGGTACGCAGCCATGTCAGCTGTAGAGAACATGCTGTAGGAGGAGCAGGCCAGCAGGGTAAGCAGCCTTGCCTACTGTAGAGAACGTTCTGTGGGAGGAGCAGGCCAGCAGGGTACGCAGCCTTGTCAGCTGTAAAGAACATGCTGTGGGAGGAGCAGGCCAGCAGGGTATGCAGCTTTACCAGCTGTAGAGAACATACTGTTGGAGGAGCAGGCCAGCAGGGTATGCAGCCTTGCCAGCTGTAGAGAACGTTCTGTGGGAGGAGCAGGCCAGCAGGGTACGCAGCCTTGCCTGCTATAGAGAATGTTCTGGGGAGGAGCAGGCCAGCAGGGTACGCAGCCTTGGCAGCTGTAGAGAATGTTCTGTCAGAGGAGCAGGCCAGCAGGGTACGCAGCCTTGCCTGCTGTAGAGAACGTTCTGTGGGAGGAGCAGGCCAGCAGGGTACGCAGCCTTGCCTGCTGTAGAGAACGTTCTGTGGGAGGAGCAGGCCAGCAGGGTACGCAGCCTTGCCTGCTGTAGAGAACGTTCTGTGGGAGGAGCAGGCCAGCAGGGTAGTCAGCCTTGGCAGCTGTAGAGAACGTTCTGTGGGAGGAGCAGGCCAGCAGGGTACGCAGCCTTGCCTGCTGTAGAGAACGTTCTGTGGGAGGAGCAGGCCAGCAGGGCACGCAGCCTTGTCAGCTGTAGAGAACGTTCTGTGGGAGGAGCAGGCCAGCAGGGTACGCAGCTTTGTCATGTGTAGAGAACATACTGTTGGAGGAGTGGGCTGGCAGGTAGCCCAAGTTCTGCCAGCCAAAGGAGGAGCAGGACAGAGGTATGAGCAGGAAAAGGATTGGAGAAGAGTGGACAGTGCAGGGGATTTTTTGATTCATTGTCACTACAAAAGTAACACCTGGCCTGAGGCAGGAGTTACATTTTCAGTTTTAGTGCACTAAACAGCTTTAGCTATTAATGCTAAGCATATTCTGCTCCTATGAAAATTTTACAGGCTATGTTACTCAAATGGAAAGTTTGATACTAGATGGAGGACATGTCTATGATAATAGGAAGCAGAAAATCAATAGTTAACATCTAGAAATGTTACTGACAGTTAATAATCTTTTCTGTTTTCACAGAATTTTAAGCCATCATTTTTGTCAATTTGAAGACAGCAATTCTTTTATTAAGTTTCTCTACAAAGGTAACACAAATGCAGATGGTGCAGTCCTTTATGTAAGAGATCAGGGAGGATCTTCAATCCTTAACTATTGAAGTAGATGGAGTTAAGGAATCTTTGGGAGAAGTGAGACATAATTTTATTAAACATGTAAGAACGTACATGGAATTGGAATCAGAAGGAACATACTGTATAATTGACAGATTCATCTTTTACACTGTTTCCTGTATAATCTGAACACAAGTCCAAATTACACACTGTTACTTTAACAGCACCAATTGTGTCTCACTGTGTGCAGCTAAGCCATGGTTTTTCAGATCTGAAATGGACAATTTTGGATCAGGTTCCATCCCCCCGGCGTGGGGGGGATAGAACCAGATTGTTAAATAAACGAGAAGCTTTTTGGATTTTTACCTTACAATCACAAGCCCCTGGAGGATTGAATGAACTATTAGACTGGAGTTTCATTGTATAATTCGCAATTATACATAGAGCAATCGATGGGGTCTGTTTATTTTGATTGGCCGTATGATCGGATACGTCACTTGTTCAGAGCTTGCTGGGGATTGGACACGTAGCTATTCCAGCGATCAGTTCAAATAAGACACTTCCGTTAGCCCACAGCGTTGTCAGCCTTGGATAGAATCGGACGATTCACGCTAAGCCCCTAGTAGGCAACGGCTCAACGTCGACCGACTAGATATCGCCAGAGGACGAATTTCCCTGATGAAAGGTCCGAGAGTGGACCTGAAACGTGGCCGCGTCGGTGACCCGTACAACTACCAGATAAGTCGGGATGTTGCATGAGCTTTTTTAAGCCTTCAGAGTCCGTCTAGCATGCCGATCTAGGTTGTCTTGAAAGCATCGCTTTATACCCTTCATTGGGATCAGTCACCAAGCTGCGAGGAGTGTTTATTTAAAAATATATTTAAAAAAATATTTGGAATTTTGGAGTGATTCATTTCACCTTCATAAACAAGTGAAATGATTAATGTTTTAAAGGATATACACAGAAAAATTCATTTTTGAAAAAACGTTTGCACATTCACTACACACTTTGGTTGGAGGAGGTTCGTTGATGATTAAATTGATAGTCAATATCACCCTGCTGGGGATTCATGATCATTGTATATGAAACGTTCCTCTCCTTCCATAAATATTTTTTGCCTCACAATGTTTGAATTATCATACTCTATTTTTGAGAATTAAGGAATCTTATTTTAGAGAAGTTATATATGCAACACTAAGGATTTGTTTTGGGCTATTTCATGATTATTGTAATAATCCTTCTTAAATCGATTTGGTGCTCATCGATTGATATTTCCTGTATAATCTGGACATCGTTCTAGTGGTGGGATATCGGTAAACCAGTGATTGGTTCTGCGAGGCTATGCATCAACATGTTTTCACTTTTGGGGCTTTGCTTCTTCCCTTCCCCATCCCATCCGCTCTTACCCAAACTTGTATAAAGTTTATGATTTTTTTAATGTACCATCTTTTCTGTGCCTTCATCTTATTATACATACACCAGTTTCGTCTCCTTTCGATATTCCTTGAAAAGAAAGTGTTGCATTCCCTTCTTTACACTACTGTATTCTATTTCTTACACTTTCTCTGCCACCTTTTCCCTCTGACCCATTCCCATCACTGCTGCCATCTGGTTATTTCAATTACATAAGAGTAAATTCCTTCAACTTAATCATAGATTTGTATGTGCATTAAATGTTTTTTGTTAATTAAACATGAATAATATATAACTGACACATACAGTACAAATAGGCCTGTAATGAGAGTTAGCATAATTAGGCTTATTACTGTGGTTAGTTCTATTTAGTAATTGGCATCAAGATGCATTAATTATCAGTCCATCTCAGAAATGCTTAATAGGATTTGATAGTTTTACATCTGTGGTCCCAGTCTGAAGAGCTGCTCTGTTTCGTTCTGCTCTATTTCTGTTTCCCGCGCCTCTCTTAGTTACTAGCTATAGATAATTTAGGAAATGTGGCTTTCTTGTCTTTACTTCCTTCATTTGGTTGGCAAGAGTGAATTTTTCAGCTGTCATTATGATGCAACATGGCTACATTGTCAACACTCAGAAATAAGAGGTGAACTTACCTGTATAATTGGGACCAAATGCTTAGAAAATGAGTGTAAGAAGAGAAAGGGGCCTGGATGGTATTGCCAAATTCTATTCTGTATATGGTTCATGCTTTATGCCTTGCTCTCCAAAATATATAGTGTTTTCTGCAATAAGCAAATGCCCACAGTGTTCAATGTCTAATTATAAGCCATTTTTGTATGGAAAGAGGATGATCTTCAATGGAATTTGCCAGAGTAATGAAGCAGTTACCTGGGTAAATTCCTGGTTGAAACTTTGCCTTTCCTTACCAGCTAGAATTAAGTGTGCTGTTTCACACCACATGTACTTTTCGCCGTGGGAAAAAAGAGGCAGGGACAGGGATGGGGTTAGGGTGGTAAAGGCAAACTTCCTGCAAGCCTTTACTGCACATACCCTGTGTCTGCAGTACTGGCTGGCCCCAAGGTTTCAAGGGGAAACTCAGCAAAGTACCCACGGACCTGCAAGCTCACCCTGGGGTTTGAAAATTGATCCCAAAGGTAGCAGCTTGGGCTAATTAAATAAAATGCTGCATGGCAATGTTGACACCTTGTTTTGGAAAGTAAAGAACCTGAACCACCTCTTATTTCTGGGTAGAAATAAGGGTTGGTTTTTTTTATTAATAGAAAGAAATACTGTAGCACTGTAACGTGGCAAAAGAACTAAGAATTGTAATTTTATTTATTTATTTATTTATTTAATTTATTTGGATTCCGCTCACATTCCATGAAGTTAGCAAGTAGCGCATTTAAGACTAATCGGAGAAAATTCTTTTTCACTCAACGCACATTAAAGCTCTGGAATTTGTTGCCAGAGGATGTGGTTAGGGCAGTTAGTGTGGCTGAGTTCAAAAAGAGTTTGGATATGTTCTTGGAGGAGAAGTCCATTAACTGCTATTAATCTAGGGGGCACTAGGGGGGCACTCCATGAAGTTAGCATGTGGCACATTTAAAACTAATCGGAGAAAGTTCTTTTTCACTCAACGCACAATTAAACTCTGGAATTTGTTGCCAGAGGATGTGGTTAGTGCAGTTAGTATAGCTGTGTTTAAAAAAGGATTGGATAAGTTCTTGGACGAGAAGTCCATTACCTGCTATTAATTAAGTTGACTTATATAATAACTACCGCTATTATTAGCAACGGTAACATGGAATAGACATAGGGGCGGATTTTCAGACTCCGCGAATAGGCCTACTTTTGTTTGCGCTCCAGGCACAAACAAAAGTACGCTGGATTTTAGTAGATACGCGCGGAGCCGCGCGTATCTGCTAAAAACCTGGATCGGCGCGCGCAAGGCTATCGATTTTGTATAGCCGGCGCGCGCCGAGCCGCGCAGCCTACCCCCGTTCCCTCCAAGGCCGCTCCGAAATCGGAGCGGCCTTGGAGGGAATCCTCTAACGCCCTCCCCTCACCTTCCCCTCCCTTCCTCTACCTAACCCACCCGCCCGGCCCTGTCTACACCCCCCCCTTACCTTTCTCCGGGGATTTACGCCTCCCGGAGGGAGAAGTAAATCCCCGCGTGTGAGCGGGCCTCCTGTGCGCCGGGCCGCGACCTGGGGGCGGGTACGGAGGGCGTGGCCATGCCCCCGGACCACCCCGGGCCGTAGCCACGCCCCCGTACCCGCCCCCAAAACGCTGCCGACACGCCCCCGAAACACAGCGACGACTGGGCCCGCCCCCGACACGCCCCCCTCGGAGAACCCCGGGACTTACGCGAGTCCCGGGGCTCTGCGCGCGCCGGTAGGCCTATGTAAAATAGGCTCACCGGCGCGCAGGGCCCTGCTCGCCTAAATCCGCCCGGTTTTGGGCGGATTTAGGCGAGCAGGGCTCTGAAAATCCGCCCCTTAGTTTTTGGGTACTTGCCAGGTTCTTATGGCCTGGATTGGCCACTGTTGGAAACAGGATGCTGGGCTTGATGGACCCTTGGTCTGACCCAGTATGGCATATTCTTATGTTCTTATGTTCTTAATCAAGTTTACTTAGGGAATAGCCACTGCTATTAATTGCATCAGTAGCATGGGATTTTCTTAGTGTTTGGGTAATTGCCAGGTTCTTGTGGCCTGGTTTGGCCTCTGTTGGAAACAGGATGCTGGGCTTGTTGGACCCTTGGTCTGACCCAGCATGGCAATTTCTTATGTTCTTATGTTCTTACATTTTTTCATTGGTAGCTCAAAGAAAGTTATATTCAGGACCTGTAGGTATAAAAAAAAAAAGGCAATAGAGATTAAAGATAGTACATAATGGTTTAATTGCATTTGATTTTGTCAAAATAATTATCCTGACCATTCCCTTGGATATTCCTTATTCCATCCACAACATAAGCCCTATGTTATTACCTTTTTCAGCCATAGAACATGATTTTTATTAGAGATGTGCAGAGCCTGAACGTTTTGGTTTGGGCTTTGTTTTCAGCCAGCCGTAGGAAATTTCGTATTTCCCACGGTTCGGGCCTTTGTAATTTGGGGGACCCAAATTTTGGGTTAGTGCACACTAACATTTTAATGTTGATGTGCATTAACCCAAAAATCGAAAATTTTGGGAAAATTTGGTTCGGTTTTCGGGTTCCCTGAACCAGGAAGAATTATCCTAAATGACTGCGCATCCCTAATGTTTATATCCTTTATCTGTTGAGATTATAGGAAGGCATTTCAAATTATGTCACAGTGACATTTCATTCTTAAAAATAACAGATTAACATTTTTAGTTTCAGTTTTAGACTCCAGTAACATAGTAAACATATTGAATGATGGCAGATAAAGATCAAAATGTTCAACCAGTTTGCCCAGAAAAGTTTTTTTTAAAACAATTTTTTTTTAAATTATATTTTTAAGGGCAGTAACAGTGGTCGCTCAGTACAGGGTACCCCCTAGCCTTCTGTTAAGGGTAATAACAATTGCTGCCCCGTGCAGACTGCCCCCAAGCAGAAATGTAAACTTTTAAGTGTGAAAGTAAAGTCACCCCATTTGTTTATTTCCAGTCAGAAGGGCTCCTCTCTGTCTGTTTGTCCCAGGTCATTTTGCATTCCATTACTGTTCTTGTCTTCACCACCTCTTCTGGGACAGCATTCTATGCATCCACCACCCTCTCTGTGAAAAACTATTTCCTGACATTGTTTTACAGTCTTCCCCTTTGGAGTTTCATATCGTGACCCCCCCCCCCCCCCTTGTTTTGTAGCTTCCTTTCCATCAGAAATAAATAGATTTTTGCATATCATTTATTCCTTTCAGGCATTTGAAGGTCTGTATCATATTTCCCCTGTATCTTCTCTCTTCCAAGGTATACATTTTAAGGTCCTTCTGCAGAGTGATGGAGTAATTGATTCTAATGTTTATTTGCTGCATTGTCACTGCAAATACTGAAAATGACTGTTCAGAACAAAAAGGGCTGAAGACTTTGAAGATTCTGCATTTATTTAAATACAAGACAATGGATCAGTAATATGCTGAAGACTGATGAGAATCTGAACCGCAGGCAATATGCTGAGTTCAACAAAAGAGAATGCAGACAGGTGACTGTGGCAAAAATACTACAGATGGACATTTGTGCCTAAGTACTACAAAATAACCATGACTATATATATGGCCAACATTGTATAGCCTGACTATTTATATATGATGTGGTATATGAAGTATCTTTATGAGAAAGAATTTGAATATACAGCCAATCACAAAGAGGCACATCTTCTCAAGGCATCTAAAAGTTATTAAAAAAACGCACTGTTGAACTTGTATCATCGGAGAAAAAGAGATTGAAGGGCAAAGAATCTCTGCATATTCAGTCCATTTTCCCACTAACATTCCTGAAGCTCCTGATTTGGCCCTTTAGAATGATTCAGAGTAAGTGTCAATGCAGGGATAAAAGACAGGAATTTAGAATTGTACCACATTACCTATATTGTGCCCTTAAAGATCCCTAGACAATATTATGAGAGAAACGAGTATACATTGTGGCTGATAATTAGCCAGTGAGTGGATAGTTGTTACCCGGCTTACTCTGCTCCTCCCCAGAAGGCCTACACTTGCCCCCAGAATGCCCCTTACCTATCTGGCTAAATTCTAGCTGGATAAAGAGTTATCCGGTTAGAATTTATCCTAAGTCAGCCCCATAATGTAAACTGTAATTAATAATAAGATAAGGTTTGTTTACTTCTTATCTATTACAATAATTTTTCTAAATTTTCATAATCAGAATAAATCTAAATTTTTATATAGAAAGTTAGAAGTGGCTTTGTTTTATTGTTATATTCCCCAATACACTTCAGTCTCATCTTATATGGCTTTCCTACAGACCCCACTCCATTTTGGTGCTTTTCTTTGGAAAGCTTCCAGTCTGTCCTTATCCTTACTGGGATGAGATCTCCAGAGCTGAAAGCAGTATTACAGGTGAGGCCTCACAATGACCTGTGGCATTATCACCTCCTTTTTTTCTACTGGTTATGCCTCTTTCAGTGCAGCCCAGATTCCCTCTGGCCATCACCTTGTCACTTTGCATGCATCTCCAGATCAATTGGCACTATCACCCCAAGGTTTTTCTCCCAGTCCGTGCACATACGTCTTTCACTTTCCAACACAAACAACTAGGGATGTGCAGAGGAACGCCATACGTTGCATTCGGGATTCGGATTTGTTGGGGCAGATACGTTGTATTCGGCAAGTGGGCCCCTGGATATGTTTATCCATTAATTCCTATTCGTTTCCCCGCTAAAATTAAATTAACTACAACCCCCCATCCTCCTGACCCCCCCAAGACTTACCAAAACTCCCTGGTGGTCCAGCGGGGGGGTCCGGGAGCCATCCCCTGCACTCACACCCTTGCTGCCGGTTTCAAAATGGCGCCGATAGCCTTTGACCTACTATGTCACAGGGGTTACCGGTGCCATTGGTCAGCCCCTGTCACATGGCCATCGGTGCCATCTTGTGCTCCTACCATGTGACAGGGGCTGACCAATGGCACCGGTAGCCCCTGTGACATAGTAGTTCAAAGGCTATCGGCGCCATTTTGAAACCAGCAGCGAGGGTGTGAGTGCAGGGGATGGCTCCCGGACCCCCCGCTGGACCACCAGGGAGTTTTGGTAAGTCTTGTGGGGGGGGAGGGGTCAGGAGGGGGGGGGTTATAAATTGGGTCCTTTAGGCGGCCGAATAATTTGACGGATTCGGTGTATTCGTGGGGAATCGCGATACGTTTCGCTTCCCCACGAATACAACAAACAGGGCCCTATACATTGCAGATGATAAATATGTTAGAAACGAATGCACACCCCTACAAACAACTCCTTTGGATTGCCATACCTCAAAATGCATAACTCTGCACTTCTTGGCATTGAATCCCAACTGCCAAACCTCTGATGACTTCATTTTTTCTAGGTCACTTCTCATTCTTCCACTCCTTCAGGCATGTCCACTCTGTTGCAGATCTTAGTGTCATCTGCAAAGAGACAAATCTTATCTTCTATTCCTTCTACAATATTGCTCAGAAATATATTGAATAGAATGAGTCCCAGAACAGATCCCTAAGGAACTCCACTTCTTTCTTCAAAATAGGTTCCATTTACCACTACTCACTAACATCTGTCAATCAGCCAATTTGTAATCCATTTCACCACCTGGGGACCCGCTCCCAGGCTTCTCATTTTATTTATGAGCCTCCTATGTGAGACCATATCATATGCCTTGCTAAAATCCAAGTAAACCACATCAAGTACTCTTCTTTGATCCAATTCTCTAATCACCCAATGAAACAAATCAATCAGATTTGTTTGTGAGAACCTTTCTCAGGTAAAACCATGATGTCTCGGATCCTATAATCCATTGACCTGTAGAAAATGCATTATCCTTTCCTTTAGCAGCCCCTCCAGCCTCTTTGAATATTTATTTATATTTACATTTTCTTTAATTGCACAATCAAAACAAATTTTGCTCAAGGCAATATACAAAAATATGTTCAGATACAATAAAACATTTACATATCATTCCCGTAAAACAAATTTCATATTTTGCTCCATAAATTTTGCACCAATATCACTCCTGCTTTGTGTACCTGTCATTACCAGACTTGACAGAATAAACATCAAACACCAAATCTAACAATTCTTTAGTATAATCTTGAGACTCTGATTATTATATGGTTCACCTGGTAGTTCAGTATTTTGTTTTTTAGGAATTACTGTAAGGGTGGTAACAATGCCAAAATATGTAACTAGACTTGCAAATGAATCCAAATAATTCCTGATAATAATCCAAATAGTCCCCAAATATACTAATATTTTATTAAACAGACTAAAAGTACTAAAAATTCTAGCACTAATTAATTATAATTATACAGAAATTTAGATAATTTACATTCACTATGGATTATTAGAGATGGAATATGTAAACTGAAAGCAAGCAGGACCTTCTGGCAATTGGTCAAACTGCTTCTTGTAGATCAGATGGGCAGGGTGCTCTGGGCATGGACCCGTGGATAAAGATGGAGTTGACACAACCTGCTGGAACCAGTTGTGGTAGAGGCTCAACTGGAGTTTCACCTATACCAGCCCTTGTTCCCTTTAAGTTGTGCCCTTGGGTGCCTGGGCCAGCAGGACTTAGGCACAGGCCTTTGATGATGAGATGAAGATCTGTAGTTGTACTAAAAGCTGGGGTCTGGGGCTGGTTTAGCACAGGCATAGTTGGAGACAGTCAGCGGTCAGGACAGGTAGCATATAGATATGGTTGAGAATCAGGCAGTGGTGGAGGCAGGCGGAGTTCTTTCATAATCAAGAATGAGGCGGTAGTCAGTGGCAGGCGGAGTTCAGTCATAGTCACAGGTCAAACAGGCTGAGGTAAGAACCAGAGATCCATCTGAGGGAAGAAGGGATAGATAGGCAGGGAGATGAAGAACAGCACAGGCGGGCAAGAGAAGACACTGAAGGACTGAAGACTGACCACTGGACAAAGATGAAGAACTGAAGACTTACCATTGGACAAAGACAAAGAACTCAAGAACAAAGACCAGGGACTGCCAAGACGAAGACAAGGAATGCAGAAACAAAGACCAGGAACACAGGAACTAAGGCTAGGAACATGCTGAGGCAACTTGCTCTATCAGAGGTAGTTGACCTATTCCCAAGGTGTATATTGAAAGTAAGAAGGCCCTTTTATGGGCCAGAGGCTGTGATGTCATCAGTAGGCACCACAGGGGATTTACCGCCGTGGGCCCTTAAATTGGGGGACATCAGGCTCACGTGCGCCTAGGGCTGGACAGAAGAGATGGCACTGTTCCACCATGCAGTGTCAAGCTGAGCATGGCGGTCTGCCGAGCCATGGCTTGTGGCATCCAAGACAGCATCTAGCAATGGATCACCTGGCTCGGGGCTGGATTTAAGCAAGGTTGCTGCAGCAGTGGTGCTGAGGGGGAAGAAAATAAAAGGAAAAAGGAAAAACAAAGAAAATAATTAAAACTGGATGAATGCGTGTGGCTGGGGGTACATGAGTGGCAGGGGCCCCTTAACAAGCCCCCATCATAGTAATTAAGGAACCCCCGTATCCTAGAGGTGCCAGCCTGCACCAAGGCAAGCACCAAGGCAAATGATTTTTCATGTGGAGACTTGGGGAGAAGACCAGAGTGTTGGAAGAAGGCGGAAGCGCTGCTGACCAATTCTGCAAAAAGACAGGAAAAAACTGAGTTTAATTCCAAGTGCCTCCTGTGCCCTAGTTAAAGGTAAAACGGGATCAGGGTAGTTAATAGTAATAGAAGTGAACTGGCACATGCTTTAATATTACCTGTTCTAGTTAGAGGGGAGTGGAAAGATTATGAGGAGTAAGTGCTTTTCAACCTAAGACACAGAATTTTTGATTATCTGTTATTTTCAATAGTTAGAGAATGAGTTTCACCAAGTTTTTGGATACTGTCACTAGGGAACTCTTAGCTGTGGGAAGATTATCAGTGCCAGAGGTAGATTTTATTATTGATTTGTTATAGCTAGCAGTAGGTACTCCTCTGGAGGCGGACGCAAGTGGAGGAATGCCTGACACCCGTGACATCAAGATCCATCGCTAGGAGACATTGGCCGCACCAGAGACTGTTGCATCTGAGTCTACACAGCAACGGACAGAGATGTGTGAACACATATGTCGGAGAAATCACACTAAGCCTGGCCAGACTAGGTACTTTCATTCAGTTCTAAAATAAAGTAACAAAGGAGACAAAAGCACTAAGAAACAAAAGAGACACACACAGAGAAAGAACAAATACTTACCGGGAAAGATTCTGTACCAGAAGATCCTGAAAGAAAAAAATACAAAGACTCAATTTCTTAAGATATAACCTGGGAGTACAAATATCATCAGAGTAAAAGAAAAAAAAAAAGAAAAGCACAGATACAATTCTATCTGACTCATAGCTGGTTTCAGTTTAAGATTCTGCAAAACAGAAAAAAAATTGCTAATACTGTTTTCACAGTAATTCTATGTTAAACAAAGGAATTTAAATCTGGTAAAATGTCAAAGTGTTGCCTAAGTATATCTACAAAACTTGTCTTGCAGTATAGTTTCAAAGATACTTGTTGAAAAGTTTTAAATACTTGGAGGGCAATATTGAACACTATTTTGCTAGATAAGTTAGGAACTTATCTGGCTACGTAGTGGTGACTGAATATCTGGGCTGAATAGCTGCCTCTTAGCTGAATAGTTATCCAGAAAATAGGAAACCAGCTAAGTGGTGGGCAGGGCAAGGGAGTTCTGTGGAGGAGCCGTCTTAGCCAGATAATTTATTATTTCCCAGTGTCCTATTTAGATAGCGTCTTAAAAATTTGGGACATAATGGGTTAAGTCTGGTCAGCCTAGAGGGGTGTTCTAAAGTTAGCCGGATAAACTTATCTGGCTAGCTATAAGATAGCTGGATATATTCAGTAGCATGGCCATGCCGCTGAATATATGGGCTAAGTTAGCTGGATACTTTTATCTGGTTAACTAGCCGAGCCACACAGCAGCTCAATATCTACCTATGGTGTATTGTCTAATTATCACCTAACGCCTAATCCTTTTCTTTTAGTAAAAGAAAATTGTTAAACCCTTTACTTCAGGAATTATTTATTTCAGAGGTTCTCCAGACTAACATTTAAGATATTTCTCTTAAATGTATCCCTGCTTTCCCTCTCTACCCTCAGGAAACTTTGCTGGGTGAATTCTGGACCTAGTATTTTCTGCATAAGTGACTCAGTTGGAAAGACGGCAGCGAACAATAAACCCTGTGAGCGTCCAACTAAAGACCTTGCAATACGGAAATACCAAACAACTTCACTAACTTTGGCCACGATTGTAGGAAACATATCTGTCTCAGGGAGGCATCATTTAGACAAAGGCATTCTGGAGGTGGGGTTTAAACTTAGCTGGGTAGTGTGTCAATATTCATCATTAACCATCTAAGTTTAGCTAATTAAGTCTTGTAGTAGCGAGCAGGTCTAATGTCCTCTTGGTATATTTACCAGGATAACTTTAGTTCTAACTGGCTATATTCAGTACAAAACTGGTTGATTTAAAAAAGAATCCCACAGGCCAGCAGTAGCCCAATTTCCCTCTTTTCTCCCCTCGAGTTAAAAAGAAGTCGGGCTTACAGTACCTGACTCCCCCACCTTCCCTGTAATATTTAAAAATAAGTGCTGGCGCCGTAACAGTTTGAATTCCCCACTCCCTAACTGTGTTAAAGAAAGATGTCAGAGCCACAGTAGCTTGATACCCCCTTTCCTGTGTTGAAAAAGTGGGGGCACCAACCTCCCAACCTCCCCAAAGTCATCTAGCACCCCAGAAGCAAAAGGAGAAGCTCTTATCTCCTCCCATGGGATGAATATATAAGTGCTGGTAGACAAAACAGATACCAATATTTAAACATGAATTTATTTTCATGTCACTCTAGTAAAGATTTATCATTCCACAGTGGTGACTCTTGCATTGATTGTGGTAAGTGAATGGGGAGCCCACAGGGGCCTGAAAAGTGAGGGAGAAAGTTTGGGGGCCAAGGGGAGGGTGAGGGTGAAGGGGAATTGGATTCAGACAACAACCAACGTGGACCCCGACTTTTACAGTCTGGGGTACTGATAAGCATGGGGTTAACCTGCATGGAACAGCAGTTACTACCCTTAACAGAAATCATGGAGATTACTACCATTAAGCCTTGATGCTTATGACGCAACTGCAGCATCACTCTCTGCTTCAGTGATGGGGGAAAAAGGGAGAATTAGACTTGGGAAACAACTAACATGGGCCTCGACTTTTACGGTTTGGGCTACTGATATGCAGATATAAGGGAAAGCACAGGACTGCTTCTACAGCCAAGTCAAAAAGCAAAGCACATCAAACAGCATTGACTGAATTTTCAAAATAGTTCCTCACCCAGTAAAAATGTTGCTGGCAGTAATTTTTTATGGGTTTGACAGTTGCTTGGTTTTGATTGTAAATATATCTACCCTTATCATAAGGCTTGGAGGTAACCTGCATGGTGCAGCAGATACTACTAGAAGAAGCTTGCTGGGCTGACTGGATGGACCATTTGGTCCTTTTCTGCCTTCATTACAGTGTTACTATGATTTTAAAACTGGGAGCTGGTAAGGAAGAGTCATAAGTGGAGTTCCTCAAAGATTGGTTCTGATACTGGTTCTGTGAGTGATATTGTGGAGGAATTAGAAGGTAAAATATGTCTTTTTTTGCAGATGACATAAAGATCTGCAACAAAGTGCACAAACCTGAAGGAATAGGGAAAATGAGACTTGACCTAAGAAAACTCAAGAAGTGGTTGGTTTTGCTGTTGGGATTCAATGCCAAAACGTGCAGAATCATGCATTTGGGGAGCGGCAATCCAAAGGAGTTGAGTGTGTTGGTAGTGGTGATGGTGGTGGTGGTGGGGGCGATAGACCAATGTGCATGGACTAGGAGAGAGACCTCGGGGTGATAGTGTCTGATAATATGAAGGTGGCGAAGCAGTGTGATAAGGCAGTGGCTAAGGCTAGAGGGATGCTGGCCTGCATTGAAAGAGGCATAACCAGCAGGAAAAAGAAGGTGATAATGCAACTATACAGAACCTTGATGAAGTCTCACCTGGAATATTGTGTTCAGTTCTGGAGACCTCATCTCAAAAAGGATAAGGACAGATTGGAAGTGGTGCAGAGAAAGGCACCCAAAACCATATGAGATGAGACTGAAGGACCTTAATATGAATATTCTGGAAGAGACAAGTGGCAGGGGAGATATGACACAGACATTCAAATACCTGAAAGGAATGAATGATGTGCAAAATTAACATCTTGTCCAATATAAAGGAAGCTGTAAAACTAGGGGGTCACGATATGAAACTCCAAGGGGGAAGACTCAAGAACAATGTCAGGAAAAATTTCTTCATGGAAAGGATGCTGGATGCATGGAATGTTTTCCCAGAAGAGGTGATGAAGACAAGAACAGTAATGGAATTCAACCTCCCACTGGCCCAGCTGCTCCCCCTGCCCCAGCAAAATAAGAACATCTTCCGCCTGGGCTTAAAATGATGATAGCCCGGGCAGAACACAGCAGGAGAGCCAAGGTCTCTTCTTCCCAATCCCTGCAGCCCAGAAGAGGAAGTGGTATGCAGCGGACGTGCACGCGGGAAGAAGAGACCATGCTAGTGCGGGCAGCATCAGCCTGAAGAAGAGAGGCAAGGCCTGAAGAATGAGTAGCATGGCATGGAGCAAAAGAGGAGCAAATTCAGCCTCCCTGCTCCGGCAGATGGGACTCCTTTCTCAAAGCTGTGAGGGCTGTAAGAGGAGGAAGCTGCTGCAGTTGCTAATTCGGTGGGAGAGAGAGAGTGAACGAGTGAGTGAGTGAGCAAGCAAGCAAATGTGTTTGAGATCCTGTGTGTGTGTGTGTGTGTGAGACAGCATGTATGTAAGTATGTGATTGAAAACCTGTTTATGTGAGAGTATGTGTGTGATTGAGAGCCTGTGTTTGATTGAAATACTTTGTGTATGAGAGAGATAGCATGAATGTAAGTGTATGATTGAGAACCTGTATGTATGATTAAGAGTCAGTGTGTATAAGTAAGAGAGAGAGTATGTGTGTCTGTGTGTGATTGAAAGCCAGTGTAGGTGAGAGAGCATGTGAGTATGTGATTGAAAGCCTGTGTGTAAGTGAAAGAGAGAGAGAGAGCATGTATGTAAGTGTGTGAATGAGAGTCTATGTGTGTGAGAGAAAGAGACAGCATGTATGGAAGTATGTGACTGAAAGCCTGTGTGTGTGTATGTGTGAAAAGACAGCATGTGTGTAAATGTGTGATTAAGAGCCTATATAAGTGAGAGAGAAAAAGCATGTGTGTGATTGAGAGCCAGTGAGAGAGAGAGAGAGCTTATGTGTGACAGAGAGAGGAGAAAGTTGCAAGCAACCATCCCTTCTCCTGCTAATTCAAAACAATCTCAGGGCACTTGGATATCAAATGTTTCCATATATGCAGAGCAAAGCATTTTTTTATCCTTATTATTTTTCATTATTGGGTCTTTGTGTCTGCTATTTGAAATATGTTATTGCTATCTAGAAATTTTTGATACAAGTTTTTCATTATTGGATATTCCATTCATCAGCTATTTTGAAATAATCTGTTCTTTTTATTATTATGGTTTTACTGCTATTGATTTTATGTTTCTTGATTTGTTTTGAGGACTGGTGAAGTTTCTCATTTTCCTTTGTTGCAGTGCATTCAGTCTCTCTGGTTTGTTGCAGTTTCCAGATCAGTTTTTGTTTGCATGTTTCTAGTTATGCTTTATGGTCTTTTTATTCACCTACAGTACCTGAATGTAAACCGATGTGATATCTCAGATCGAATGTCGGTATATAAAAATAAATAAAATAAAATAAAACATATTGTTTGTTAGGTGAGGGTCTGCACATGTGACTGAGGTGAGGTAATCTGCTGGCATGTAGTTTCCGTGTAGGGCTCTATAGCAGCCTGGCTTGGTCCATTTTCCTAATAAGAGGACTTTTGGAGTTTTAAGACCTGTGTAATATTTTCTTAGGTAAGGTGGTTACTTATTAAGTGCTGGAAATTGGTGCTGTTTTGCTATGGTATGTTTACTATTTATGCAGTTTCTGTTCAGATAGAGCACTTATCTTGCCCTTGTGTCATTCTTAACAATAAAAGTAATACTGAGCCTTTACTTTTTATTTCTGCCATGAATTGTAATGAGCAGTGCATCACAGGTGTGTCACAATGGGAAAAAGGTTAAGAACCACTGGACTAGAGAATGGAAATGAAGAAATGGGATAACTTTTCTATTACACAAAATTTACATTTCTGCTTGGGGGTAGACTGCACAGAGCAGCAGTTGTTACTACTCATAACAAAAGGCTTGGGGATAGCCTGCTCAGAGTGATAGTTGCTGCTACCCTTAACAGAAGGCTTGGGAGTAGCCTGCATTGAGAAGCAATTGCTACTACCCTAAAACAATCTTCTGGACTGATTAGAAGGACCATTTGCTCTTTATTTGTTGTCATTCACTATGTTACTATGTTATTGTAAAATAGCACATTCTAATACCAAAATGAAATGAAACAAAAAAAAAAAAAAGGAAATTAAATTGTTCTTATTAATGAAATGAGATGAAACAAAACAAAAGAATACTGTCCACACCCCTAGTTTATGGTATTGGAACAAGAAGGAAAATCAGACAGACAAGATGGTTCTTACCTGCTTTCAGTCTGTTTCTATGTTCTACAGTATCTTAACTTTGTGAGCAGCTCTACTGCTGCAGTTATTGGGATAATTTATTGACTCTGTGGAATGGGTGTTGAGTGCCACTTCCTGGACTAGTCTTTGATCTAGCAATCAGCTAAAATTCACTGGCAAGGAAGACATTCTGTCCAGTGTAATTATCTGTTCAGATTGTGCTATGTTCTGTCTGTTATGCCTGTAACCATTTGCTTTTGTTTTATTTCAAACCATGAAAATGCTCCTTTGACCTGAAGGTGAAATTAAAGTAAAGATAAATGGAAACACTTTTCAAAGCTAGAACTGTTTTTCTTGAGCAGGCACAACACTTCTTGTTTACAAAATCTTTTGAAAGGTGACGATCAGTCCAATAGATGGCAGAATTGTAGACTGTCTTTAAGAGGGTCTCTTAATCATGACCCAACTTAGCCATGCATATGCATTCTTCAACTATTTTGAATCCCTTTTAATCTTCAAATTCATAGTTCTATAATCTAAGCACAGGTTTAGCATTATTAAAGGTGATTTTTTTTTTGTATATTTTATTGCATAAAATGCTTGCTGACACCCGATGAAACGTCAGCGGGGAAGAATTAATATTGAACCCTTGTCCATCCCCATGGTCTGCCCTGAACAGTCTCTGACCCTCTGTTCCCATGTATACTTGCTATTCTGTGGGCATCCTCTGTCTTGCAATCCATCTGTTCCCTTCAGTCCAATGGTTGGAACCATTGTGCTTTCTGGGGCCATGCAGTTTTGCACAGTACATGTATCAGATAGAGTACAGTGCCCTCTGGCAGCTACTGATGTAATCCCCTGCCCCCCCCCCCCCCCCCCAATAAACAGACACTGCCATGCATATTATACATATATGTAGATATATTTTCTTAGTCCCAATAGGAAAAATTTCCTTGCAGTTCAGACTATTTCCTTGTAGTTCTTGAACAGCAATTTTATATATTGTATCTGAAAGTGCTATAAAGCTTAAGAAGTGCCATAGATCCATCAAGCCTAGAATTCTTTCTCCAATATGGTACCAACATGGTGGAATGCTTTGCTGGCAGAGATACGTGCCCTATCAGATACTAAGGTACTTAGGAAGCAGGTCAAAGCATATATTTTCACCATTGCATTTAAATAATCTTTTATTGAGTTTTTAAGATGTATTATGTTTGTTTTATTGTAATTTTGACCAAATTCACTTTTGTAAAGGTAGTATATAAACAATTTTTAAATAAATAAATAAATAAATAAATAAATAAATAAATACATTTGTGGACCTGATTGTGTATATTTTAATATCAATATGTATGCTGTAAACTGCAATGAATACATTATGGAAGTTGCAGAATATAAAAGTTGCTAAATAACGGGCGGATTTTCAAAGTCCTGCTCGCGTAAATCCGCCCGGATTTACACGAGCAGGGCCTTGCGCGCTGGCGCGCCTATTTTCCATAGGCCTGCCGGCGCGTGCAGAGCCCAGGGACTCGCGTAAGTCCCGGGGTTTTTTGTCGGGGGCGTGTCGGGGTGTGTCGGGGGCGGGGCCGATTGCGGCGTTTTGGGGGCGGGACGCGGCGTTTCGGGGGTGGGTGTGGTTTCGGCCTGGGGCGGTCCGGGGGCGTGGCCGCGCCCTCCGGAACCACCCCCGGGTTGCGTCTCGGCGCGCCAGCGGCCCGCTGGTGCGCGTGGATTTACTTCTCCCTCCGGGAGGCGTAAATCCATGGACAAAGGTAGGGGGGGGGGTTTAGATAGGGCCGGGGGGGTGGGTTAGGTAGAGGAAGGGAGGGGAAGGTGAGGGGAGGGCGAAAGAGAGTTCCCTCCGAGGCCGCTCCGATTTCGGAGCGGCCTCGGAGGGAACGGAGGCAGGCTGCGCGGCTCGGCGCGTGCCGGCTGCCCAAAATTGGCAGCCTTGCGCGCGCCGATCCTGGATTTTAGAAGATACGCGCAGCTACGCTCGTATCTACTAAAATCCAGCGTACTTTTGTTTGCGACTGGTGCGCCAACAAAAGTACGCGAATGCGCATTTTTTAAAAATCTACCCCTAAATAAATAAAATAAAAATAAGTCTGCCTGTTTATAGACTTTTCCTTCAGGAATTTATCCAGTCCCCTTTTGCCCTACACTATGTAAGTTACCTTAACCAAGTCCTCTGGCAACAGATTCCATAGCTTGATTGTGCACTGAGTGAAAAAAAAGAAAAACTTCCTATGATTTTATTTATATCTGACAGTTGATAGTTTCATGGCATGTCCCCTAGTCCTAGTGTTGTTTGAAAGCGTAAATAACTGCTCCCTATATACCTGTGTAACCCCTGAATAGACTAAAATCCTGGTAACTGACTCAAAGAGCACACAATAAATAAATAAATAGGCCCTATTTGCCCAGTTCTTCATGGTCCAGAGCTCGCTGTGGGGGGAAACATAGCTTCAAGGTCCTTTTGTATGTGTAACCCTTACTTGGGGTTTAGTCTCAAGGGCACACAAACATATTTCTAATTTTCAGGACTGCTCCGGCTAGCAATTCACCCATAGCTTTACTCTCTGTCCCAAGGGTGGAATCCTTTTTGTGGAGTGAAGATCTTCCTTATGGCCCAGGCAGTGGTGTGTGTGTGTGTGTCTCTCTCTCTGTATGGTGTTAGCTGCTGCATCCCAAGGTGTGAGATGCTGGGACAAACCAGGCAGGACAAGGCACTGAGTGTTAAATTAAATGTTTAATTTCCATTTTCAGTAAAGATGAATTTACAGCTGACTGTTGTACAAAAGTGTTTTTCCTCTTCTGGGTAGGTGTCCTTTTTATCTCAGGTATCTGGGTAAAGCTTTCCATGGTGATTTTAAAGTGCACAAAGCTTTCCCAGTGGACTGAACAGGAATCCTATTGGAGGGGGTCCCGTACAAACACGGAAAAGTCCTATCTGAGTCCAGTTCATTCAAAATTACCCAATCTTTCCCAATCCCATAGGGTGGAGATCCATTTGGGAAACTTCAAGATCTTGGTCCTTCTTTCCTGTTGTTGATACTGGTGACTTCTCTTGGAGGAAAAGTCTTTAGAATGTGGGAACCAGGTTATCCCAGCCCGGGAGAGGGTGAGTCAAAAACCTTCCCACTACAAAATCCAAATATGTGCTCTCTGAAAATCTCTCAGTGACTGCTGCTTCACTATCACTAGTGCTTGCCCCATCTAGGGAGTAGAGGGGCTCACAGGTCTTCAGTTCTCTGGAATGAGAGCCCTTTGCCCCAAAAGGAATCAGGCAAAATCTATCTCACTGCAACTAAATACAGGAGAACTCTCTGGCAGGGTGTGCACAGAGAGGAGCCTCTTAAAAAATGTAAAGTTCCTGATGAGGTTGGGAGGCCTCATCAGAGTGGAAAAACTACATCCTCAGTGCTCTGAATCTAAAAATGACTTCCAAGAACTCTAAAATGACTGCTTTATATAGAGTTGAGGCATCCAACCATTGCCTTCCAGGTGGGAGGGGCTGATAAGGAATGGAAGGCTCATGATATTAGAGTTCTCAGCAGGGACTTAGTGACATCTCTGGTCCATCAAGCTAGGTTGAGAGAACATTGCACAAATCTCATCTTTGGGTGAGTTTCCTCAATCTGAAGGTCATCAGATCTTCACAAGAATGCACTGTTCTGTTTGTACATTGCACTCTGCATGTCAAAGTGGTCTCTAACCCCTACACTAATACCTAAACCTCACCTCAAGTAGCTAGGTGTGCCTCCTGTAGAGGTATAAATACCTACCTAGTATGAGGGCCTTATAACTAGTCTTTCTCTCTCTCTCTCTCTCATTGTAGGTAGGAATTGCAACAATTGTGGTACTTAGTGCAAAAAAGTTATTGCAGTCTGTAGTAATTCCTATGCGAAGTGCTAAGATAGTGCACTTTGCAATAAACAGTCTATTACCATAAAACACACCCTTTTTCCTATTGCATGCGATATTTAGTGCATTTTGATAAATCCAGGCCTATGATAGCAATAAACACTCTGAAAGCTGAATGGTTTCCAATTTCTTTTACTGATAGTGATCTGTCCAAAATATCTGTATTATTATTTTCTCTCTATTGGACAATTATATAAAATGCTACTGGATTTTCAGAAGGCGTTTGACAAAGTTCCTCATGAGAGGCTTCTAGGAAAAGTAAAAAGTCATGGGATAGGTGGCGATGTCCTTTCGTGGATTGCAAACTGGCTAAAAGACAGGAAACAGAGAGTAGGATTAAATGGGCAATTTTCTCAGTGGAAGGGAGTGGACAGTGGAGTGCCTCAGGGATCTGTATTGGGACCCTTACTGTTCAATATATTTATAAATGATCTGGAAAGAAATACGACGAGTGAGATAATCAAATTTGCAGATGACACAAAATTGTGCAGAGTAGTTAAATCACAAGCAGATTGTGATAAATTGCAGGAAGACCTTGTGAGACTGGAAAATTGGGCATCCAAATGGCAGATGAAATTTAATGTGGAAAAGTGCAAGGTGATGCATATAGGGAAAAATAACCCATGCTATAATTACACGATGTTGGGTTCCATATTAGGTGCTACAACCCAAGAAAGAGATCTAGGTGTCATAGTGGATAACACATTGAAATCGTCGGTTCAGTGTGCTGCGGCAGTCAAAAAAGCAAACAGAATGTTGGGAATTATTAGAAAAGGAATGATGAATAAAACGGAAAATGTCATAATGCCTCTGTATCGCTCCATGGTGAGACCGCACCTTGAATACTGTGTACAATTCTGGTCGCCGCATCTCAAAAAAGATATAATTGTGATGGAGAAGGTACAGAGAAGGGCTACCAAAATGATAAGGGGAATGGAACAACTCCCCTATGAGGAAAGACTAAAGAGATTAGGACTTTTCAGCTTGGAGAAGAGACGACTGAGGGGGGATATGATAGAGGTGTTTAAAATCATGAGAGGTCTAGAACGGGTAGATGTGAATCGGTTATTTACTCTTTCAGATAGTAGAAGGACTAGGGGACACTCCATGAAGTTAGCATGGGGCACATTTAAAACTAATCGGAGAAAGTTCTTTTTTACTCAACGCACAATTAAACTCTGGAATTTGTTGCCAGAGAATGTGGTTCGTGCAGGTAGTATAGCTGTGTTTAAAAAAGGATTGGATAAGTTCTTGGAGGAGAAGTCCATTACCTGCTATTAGGTTCACTTAGAGAATAGCCACTGCCATTAGCAATGGTTACATGGAATAGACTTAGTTTTTGGGTACTTGCCAGGTTCTTATGGCCTGGATTGGCCACTGTTGGAAACAGGATGCTGGGCTTGATGGACCCTTGGTCTGACCCAGTATGGCATTTTCTTATGTTCTTATGTTCTTATGTTCTTCATTGCTTTATACATAATCATTGGTCCTTATGCATCACCATTTTTTTGTGCAAATACAAAAAATGTTTAAACCACTTATCTTGTGATATTTTCATCAGTATTTTTTGTAATCCCGAAGTCCCGACATGCTTCGTGTTTCAAAACCCTTACCTGCATCTGCATCTACATCAGGGGATTATCTTAATCTGACGGTAAATGCTTCTTCTGCCATTGATTCAAACCAAGTGCCACACAGACCACCACCATTCACCCATCTCCCTCTTCTCCAGGAGGAAAATGCTGGGGACAGGTGGGAGGCAGGTCTTAGGGTTCCTGGGAGTATGGCGGGTTTGTCAGCTTCCTAGAAACATTATCTCCCTGCCACTCTGGGAACTCTTACACCTTCTTTCCCCCTTCCGCAACATTTCAAATCACTAAAAGGGCCAGACTGCACAGATGATGATTTGTCCTGTGCCATTCTCTGGCGGGGTGGGGCTAGGGGTGCACCATCTCATCCCTCGCCTCAGGCAGCAGATACTCCTGAGCTGCCCCTGATTTTTGTTGACATCTGTTTTAAAAATTAAATTGATATGCATAATTGAAAGATGCAATAAATTTGTGAACTCACTCTTCCAATAAATATCTTCATAATTTATAATAGCCAATAACTGAAAGTATAAAGCTTTTCCCAGAATTTCCAATTCTCTGCCCACACTTAGAATGGGTAGAATATAATCCCAGTAATTGAGGTAAATATCAAGTCCCAAATGTCTCAGACTTCTCCAGTAGTCTTTAATGCTCACTCTCTTTCTCTCCAGTCAATTTCCAGCAGGTATTGATCTTGTCTTTTGCCAAATATGTCTCACCTGGGACTATATTGGAAAGTCTCTAAAAATGAATCTTCACTCCTCTCTGGCAATGGATGGGAATCCATTCCTCCTTGATGAAACAGCTACTCAGAGTTTTTCTGGGCAAAAGACTGTACTCCAGATCCAAAAATAATTATGAGACCTCAAGCCCTAGGGTTCTCAGTAAGTAAAAGACACAAACTGTTAATTGAAAAACGGAAACTAAATGATAGGGATGTGAATCGTTTTTCGACGATTAAAATTATCGTCCGATAATTTTAATATCGTCTTAAACCGTTATGGAACACAATACAATAGAGATTCTAACGATTTATCGTTATAAATCGTTAGAATCGTGAGCCGGCACACTAAAACCCCCTAAAACCCACCCCCGACCCTTTAAATTAAATCCCCCACCCTCCCGAACCCCCCCAAATGACTTAAATAACCTGGGTGTCCAGCGGCTGTCCGGAACGGGCTCCTGCTATTGAATCTTGTTGTCTTCAGCCGGTGCCATTTTCCAAAATGGCGCCGAAAAATGGCGGCGGCCATAGACCAACACGATTCCACGGCAGGAGGTCCTTCCGGACCCCCGCTGAACGACCTCCTGCAGTCGATCTCCTGCCGGCGCCATTTTCCGTACGGAAAACGATTCGCGGCGGGAAATCGCTCCCTGACCCCCGCTGGACCTCCAGGAACTTTTGGCCAGCTTGGGGGGGGCCTCCTGACCCCCACAAGACTTGCCAAAAGTCCAGCGGGGGTCCGGAAGGACCTCCTGCCGTGGAATCGTGTTGGTCTATGGCCGCCGCCATTTTTCGGCGCCATTTTGGAAAATGGCGCCGGCTGAAGACAACAAGATTCAATAGCAGGAGCCCGTTCCGGACCGCTGCCGTTCCGGACCGCTGCTGGACACCCAGGTTATTTAAGTCATTTGGGGGGGGGTTCGGGAGGGTGGGAGATTTAATTTAAAGGGTCGGGGGTGGGTTTTAGGGGGTTTTAATGTGCCGGCTCACGATTTTACGATTTTTCATGATATTTTACCCCCCCAAACGGCAACAATACGATTCCCTCCCCCTCCCAGCCGAAATCGATCGTTAAGACGATCGAGGACACGATTCACATCTCTACCAAATGAGAGAAAGGAAGGGTGGAAAAACTTCCTTCTCCAAAAACAGAAGGTCTCCAAAGACTCTAGACCAGAAAATAGGGTCAAGACATTTTATTCCAACTCTCTTTAGCCAGGTCTCTGTGACAAAGATTCTCAGTTATTTTCCCAGAAATACAAAGAAGAAGAGAGACTGCGAAAGCAATGCTGTCCCGCAGCAGGACAAGTCAGGAAAAATCAGAACTAAGAATCCACTCATTTAGAGGGTAATTTTGAAAAGGATTTACGCATATAAATGTAACTATTGATTGATGCAGTTTTCAAAAGACATTTACCTGCTTAAAATGCACTTCCACAGGTAAGTCCTATGTACAATTCAATGGCATATATTGTAGCAATTTTCAAAAACCCATTTTTAAGTGTGTAAATGCTTTGGAAAATCAGACCCTAAGATGGTGGCAGGGCTTGTAGACTGCTAGAGCACACCATCTGCTGCTCCCACATAGGGAGTCAAAACCAGCTTACACTCACTAATCTCTCTGAACCTCCCCAGTATTTAGTACACTCTTTTTGGTAAGAAAACTGTATCAGAGTGTTTCACCTCATGCATGATTTCATAAATTTCAACCATGCCCTCTGTCAGTGTATTCTCTTTTCAAAGCTAAAGAGCCACAATCTCTTTAGCTTTTATCCATAAGAGAGCTTTTCTATCCCCTTTATCATTTTTGTTGCCCTTCTCTGTATCTTTTCTATGTCTGCTATGTCTTTGTTGAGATAGGGCAACCAGAACTGCAAACAACACTCAAGGTACAGTCACATCACGGATCTAAACCAAGGCATTATGATATTTGCTGAAGAAAAATTACATAAATAAAATTGAGTTAAGTCCCCTTACATCTTCTAACACAGAATTATTTTGCTCTTAGGAATGGCCAACTTCAGTCATCAAGGAACTCAAAACTGGCCTGGCTTTTATGAAATTTACAACAAACATTTGTGAGAAATATTTACATACGTGTAGTCTCAGAAACAAGTTGATTTGTATATGTGGCACCCCTATCCCACAGAGTATATAGGAGTTGATAGTTCTAAGAGGTTTATGGTAAAGTGGAGATTCTCCCCTCATGGGAAATCTGTAAAGTCTAGAAAAAGCTGTAAAGGGTGTACAAGAAATTTAAGGGACAAAAGATTGCATTGGAACTAGAGTGAGAATGTTTCAGTGCTTGCAGGTCATCTCTTGGTTAGAAGGTGTTGCATGCCTTCTTGACTGACAGTGGGGTACAGCCCCTGTGTGCTTGGTTATCAGGAAAAGTGATAAAAGCCCTGACTCTACTGAGTCTAGGGGCTTCTCCATATTGGAAGGACAGAGACTGGTTGGAGCTTGATCCTCTTCCAGGGTTACAGAAGAGAGTAGCAAGAGTGGGGCAGAGATTTTCTTCCAAAATCTTAAGAAGCCTGAAGGAACATCTACATTGTTATACTGGTTTGGAAATCTGAAGAAACCTGTGCTTAACTGGAGTAAGAATGTATCTGGAACAGGAAGACAAACCATGCCAGACAGAACTTGCCTTGGGGCGCAGAGGATCCTGCTGCTTCACCAGAGGGATTTCTTCCTTGAGCTGAAAAGGACAGTCGGGCCGATTCAGTAAAAACACGGGAGAGCGGACGCCCGCTCTCCCGGCGCGCGCACCGGCCACTTGCGGATGCACGCGATTCAGTATGTAAATTAGGTGGCGGGGTAGAAACGGGCAAAAGGAGGCGCTAGGGACACTAGCGTGTCCCTAGCGCCTCCTTTTGACCCGGAGCGGCGGCTGTCAGCGGGTTTGACAGCCGACGCTCAATTTTGCCGGCATCGGTTCTTGAGCCCGCTGACAGCCACGGGCTCGGAAACCGGACGCCAGCAAAATTGAGCGTCCAGTTTTCGGCCCGACAGCTGCCGGCCCAATTTAAATTTTTTTTTCTTTTCTTTTTTTACTTTTTACACCCTTCGGGACCTCCGACTTAATATCGCTATGATATTAAGTCGGAGGGTGCACAGAAAAGCAGTTTTTACTGCTTTTCTGTGCACTTTCCCGGTGCCGGCAGAAACTAGCGCCTACCTTTGGGTAGGCGCTAATTTCTGAAAGTAAAATGTGTGGCTTGGCTGCACATTTTACTTACTGTATCCCGCGGGCATACCTAATAGGGCCCTCAACATGCATTTGCATGTTTGCATGTTGAGGGCGCTATTAGGTGCTGCGGGTTGGACGCGCATTTTTCTCCCCTTACCGAATAAGGGGTAAGGGAAAACATGCGTCCAATTGCAGGTTAAGAGTGCGCTCCGTCGGAGTGCACTGTACTGTATCGGCCTGAGTGTGAGTAACAATAATAATGAAATGGAAAAGAAGATTAGGATAGGTAGTCCTGATAGATAATGACTGACTGAAAGCCTCGTCATCAGGCCTGGATCTGGGCCTAGGTCCCACTGTCAGGACCCAGACCTGGGAGCTGGCC
The DNA here is from genome assembly GCF_901001135.1 of Rhinatrema bivittatum. Lineage (NCBI taxonomy): Eukaryota > Metazoa > Chordata > Amphibia > Gymnophiona > Rhinatrematidae > Rhinatrema > Rhinatrema bivittatum. Next base: position 375,978,232 of record NC_042618.1, read on the forward strand.
TCTGGATCAGTTTATGGTGTCAGGTCTGGGTCTGGGCCCCAGCCGAGGCCAAGGCATTCACATCGGGACCAGGCCTTTGGGCCGGGTCTCAGCATTGGGTCTGGGTCAAGGCCCTGGAATCAGGACCTGGCCTTCATTGGATACCTGATCGATAAGGTAAGTTGGGTTTTTTTTTTTTTTAATTTTTGGGGGTCTCGGCCAAGGCCCCAGTGTTGGCCCATGCCTCTGCTGAGACCCTAGCGTCACACTCAGGCCTAGGCCATGGCCCCACTTTGGGCATCCACCTATGCCCTATGCAAGGCTCCAGCTTTGGCAAAGGCCGAGGCACCGGCGTCACACTCATGCGTAGGCCACGGCCCCTGTTTTGGGCCTCAACCTGTGCCCTAGGTGAGGCCTCGGCTTTGAGCCTAGACCAAGGCCCGAATCGTTAGTTTAAAACAAAATGAACAAAAAATATTTGTTTCATTGAGGCCCCCTGAATGAAACAAATTAGCCTTATCTGTCATGTTTTGCAGTTTTGTGAATGCACATCCCTAGTTTTCTTTACATCAATGGCATCTGATGGTTTCAGACTTTCAGAGTATTAATTACATGAGGGACAACTGCTAATACTACTGTAAATACTTGAGGTAAAGTTGCTGTTCTCCGTAGAATAATTTTTTCTTCATTATGGTAAATCGCTGCTTTAAATTCTAGCTCTGATAAATTGCAGCACATGTACCAGAACTCATATTCACAGTTACACTGGAGCAATCAATTACTGTTGAAAGTAAAAGCTTATTTCTCATTAACACATACAAGCGCTCTATGCCTTGGCACAAGTGATGTAATTTTTCTTATATTATACTAATTTTTAAGACCAGTGAAGCAGTTGATAGTTCACACCAATAACAATTATTCTAATTATAGACAGAAGAAAAAGTTGCAAAGCCATATTTCTAACTTGAGCGGTGAGAAACATGGAATCACAATATTTAAGAATAAAACAATTTTCTTTACCCCTGAGAACGTGCAGTTACGGCAGGCATATTTTATCTTGTTTCTTCCAGTGGAGCTCATTCTGGGAAACCATATGTTTAGACTGGATAGCTATGTACTTTGTTTGTAAAATAACCATGTTTTCCCCACTTTGAGGCATAACATACAATTTAATACTAATGTTTTACAAAATGTGTTTGGAGGGGGAAAAAAAGAATATTATCCATCACAGATTACCATTCAGTAAGTATTATGTTTTGTTAATTGAAAAGAGACCTTTAAGAACTTGTTGGTAAAATGCATGTTATACAGCATTATCCCATGGGGAGCAGGCCAGAGCGGGCGGAATTTTACCCATGGATCTATAAGCAACATTTTCAAAGGAAAACACTTTTTGCTTTTGAAAATTCTTAGCTGGCAGAGACTGTGGTTACAAGAATACCTGTGGACTTTGCATTTGCCTATCAGCAATTTTTCATCCAGGGAATTTACCCAGGTAACTGTTTAGCTTCCTAGGTAATTTATTTTTAAAATTGCCCACTAAAGTGTGCTACCATGAAAATGGATTTCTAATGGGGCCTATTCACTAATGAGTACATTTCCAAAGGGTAAATGGCAAATTAGCATATATGTGCGTAGGTAACTGGTATTCGCGTACATCTTATTTTATAAATGTCAAAACTACGCATATATTTTTGGTTTCACGAGCACATTTACCGGCGCAAAAACAGAGGCAGGCTAATGGTATTCTGGTACATGTGGAAGTTGTTATTTGATAAGAGATTTATGCAAATACATTAGGCAGCTTATTCGCACAGTTTTACACCTGCTAATTAAATAGCACAAGTGAAATCGGACTTGTCTGCTATTTTAGGATAAGAGGTATGAGTGAACTGAGGGGAATTAAGGGTGAAGCAATAGAAGGACTGGGTGAACTGGCAGAGGTATTGGCAAACTGATGATTTCAAGGACGAACGCACATCTTAAAAAATACCTGCCTCCACATATAAATCGAGGTTTATGCATATACTGTATGCATTTTTTTCATACATAAAAAATGTGCATGTATGTTTATAAACTAAGTAGAGAAAGTAGGCTTTTTCGATGCATTGCAAATATTCGTGCAAAGTTCAACATATGAGCATACTTCTAGAGCAGAACTGTACGGTATTTTATAAACTGTGTAGCTCCTGCACAGTCTGAAAGTAATCTTCTAATAGGTACTTTAGTGAATGAGCCTCAGGAAGGGTCAATTTTAAATGCCATTTTCATGGTTAAAATAGTGCTTTATCTGCAGAAATGTCTTGGTGGAAAATTGCCTGCCTTATATGAGAGTAAACTTAACATGTATGTCCTATATCCACATAAATAGTACCAATACTGACCAGAGGCATTTACAGGGGTGGAACTGGGGTGGGGTTTGGACCTTTGCACATACTTTGGGATTTTCAAAACTAAGGAATTAATTTTCAAAGGAGCTATGTATGTAAAATTAGCATATATGCACATAAGTAGCCTGTATATACTATTCTATAAACATTGAAATCACGTTTATATTTGGTTTCATGCACTCATTTACCTGTGCAAAAAGGGGTTGTCTAGGGACATTCTCAGGCAGGGTGAAAAGGTATGCACACCGATTGCTATTTTATAAGAGATTTACGTGAGTACATTAGGCAACTTATTTGCACAATTTTATATCTGCTAATTAGTGCAATTGATATCAGATTCAACTATTGTGTGCTATTTTTGAGTGAGAAGTCTGGGTGAATTGGGGGAGGTCAGGGTGAAGTATGAGGAGCATCTTGGTGAACTGGAGACGGACTGGATGAACTGGCAGAGGCAGTGGCAAACTGATGATTTCAATTATGTATGCATTTTTTAAAATATACCTACTTCTGCTTATAAATCAGGGTTTTGCACTAACAAGTTATATCTTTGTTCATGCATAAAATATATACGCCTATGTTTATAAAATAGCTGATGAAAGTGCATGCTTTCAATCTATTATAAAAATTCATACATACTGAAACACACATGCATATGTTAGTGGATGGACATATGTGTATTTTATAATCTGCGCAGACCAGATACATGCAGCTTATAAAATACTATGGTAGATCTCTACTGAGCCCATATACACGCGTACATGTGGACTGAATGGAGACCTTTGAAAGTTATCATCCCTGCACATAAAACCTCATGGCAATTTTCTGTGCCTAAATTAGCAGGTGCAATTGTATGTGGATAGCTTAGGTGGGATAATTTTTAAAGTGAACATATGCCTGTAAGTTCACTTTGAAATATGGCATTACTTTTGCTCATTTTTGCTGACTTTCTTAAGCAAGCTGTTACAAAATTGCCCCCTTCATGTTCATTGGTGCTTTGTAAATGTCCCCATGAGTTGCTGTATCTCTCTGTCTAGGGCTTTTGATGCCAGTAATCTAGAGCAGACTGCTTGCTTATTGTTGTTCAAGAGGAAAAAGAATATTATCTGATCAATACGTGAATGCTGTGATCAATACGTAGCTCTCAAAGTTGACCTTGACATCCTTTGACCTTCTTACAGGTTTACAGCATATTATAGAACTCTGGTTGGCTTTAAGAGCAGGAAACAGATGATGTCTTTATCTGCTGTTTCAATTTTATTTTCCTGTGAAACCCACAGTAGTGTTTGCGAAGATGTCAGATTGACAGCAATGAAAAAAGAAGGCATCCATTTATTCAAAGAATAGAAACAACACAGTCAGTCTGGCGCTGTAAGCTGATGTACCTCAACCTTGCTTTGAAGGGGATCACCTCACAGAGTGGGAAGTTAATTCAGTTTCATAGCATTTTAGTCAGTATCTCCAAATGGGCTGCTTTGCATGGCCATGACTAGAATAAACTTCACTCTTAAACTAGAGTGCAATCTCAGTTTCTCAAATGTATTGGTGGTGCTCTTGTTAATATTTACATTGTACTAAACAAGAGTCCCAGCACAGAATAAGCAAATGTCTGACACACAAAAATAAAGCCCTTCTGGGTCAATCTCTTAAGGATTTCTTGAAATGCAGTATGCCACATGGTGACACATAGCAGGACGTACATTGCCTTATATTTGGGACGCTGAGACCCTGAAGCAAAGCCAAGTCTTGAAACATGGACCATATTAGCAGTTGTGGATTCAGTGTAGACTAACTTAGGCAATGAGAACTATCTCCTGTCAATTGGAAGGAGCTTACAAACTGCTCTGGTTAATTAATTGGACAGAATGTAAATGTATTCATTGGCATTTGAAGTGATGAAAAGGTCACAAATCTACTTAAAGCATAAATTTGTACCATCATATTTTGAAACCATCAAAGCTATAAAGAATTTTCATCAATTATATCTATCACCAATTATGCTCTCATGATTAATGAAAATGGCTGTCTAGTAGCAGCATATAGCAAAATGACAAGGAAGCTGTCCTATGGGCACACAACCTGGTATTACACTCTTGACTGCCTTGATTAGTGTTCCTTAAGGTTTTGGTTTTTCAACACCTAGTACTTATTCATTTTTTAAATCTCTCCCATTTCTGGAATGGGGATTTTGCTATGCCTTTGACCGCTAGAGTCCTTTCATACATCCATTTGCCATCCCCCTGCCTAATCATCTCTGCATATGACAGCTCTGCCTATTCCACTGATGGCAGCCCAGCTTGGCCCCCTTTAGGCCACTGGCCACCAGACCTCACTGTCCTTCATATGTCTGTGCAGCCTATGCCATCCACAAGGTCAGTGGCACTTCCCTCCCTACTCCAGATCCAGCCCCATGAGTATGTGGGCAGCAGGTCTAGATCAAAGGGGCTATACATTCAAGAAGATCTCAGCCCACCATGCTGCACCTCCTCACAGTTCCACATGAGTGATTATAGCCCATAAGAATTTCTGTGCAACCCCAACATGCGGCCAAGCGACTGTCCAGCCCTATGGGGCTCTCCTGCCTTTGCTGCAAACTGTACATATCGGGTTTGAGACACATCAGGACCACACTTCAATGTCATGCTCCAGATACCACCTGCAGTAAGCGACCCAATACTTGGGAGAGTGGGGGAGACAGAGAGCCTCATACCCTCCTCAGCCCTATATACACAACCCAAGCGCTCACCCAAATGTCCCTTGACTTCCCTGATTGGGGCAAGGCACATTAGGACCACACCTTCCTGTCATACAGCTGGACACCTCCTGCAGCACATGACATAATGTAGGGGTGAAATGCTGCATAATTAATGGTCACTGCTTAGGATGCAAGCCTGTCACCCACGTCCCGAGCCTGCAGAAACCCAAATTTTCCACCACCATACACCAATGCCTTCCCAGGTCACAGCCATGCTTGCAACGGCATTAGAGGACCAGTGACAGTGATGGGCAAAGGCCATTGGGGGGGAGGGAGAAACTGAAGACTCCTTACGCTGATGGCCTACCTCTTTTGACCCCATTGTGCAGGCCATGGTCCCCAAATGTATCAGCCAGCAAACACCCCTACATAGTCATGATTCCCAAGCACACACAGCAGGGCCTTCAGACAACTACTGGCATCCATATGCTTCTGCTCCAGCTGCCACTCCATCTTTCAGCCTTACCATGCTGAAGTAAGGAGGCTGATAGCCTCGGCAGAAGAAACACACCACAGCCACAGGTAAACTGAAAATGAGTGCTAGAGGTCTGCCCACACCGTGCACCATCATAAGGTCCTTGCTTCCATGATTTGTGGGACAAGCTGGCCAGAGCATAGCCCACACAACTGCAGCCCACTGTTTGAACACCAACTTAAAAAAAAAAAATTAACCAGCATCCCGCAGGCAGTTTGCATCCCCGAGTCTCTCACACTGCCCAGTGAAGACCCCACGCACTGGCATCTTGGCATAGTACATTCCCTTGCAGGGACAGCCCATAGACCACTGAACAGAACTGCAGAGCTGCTGCATGGGGTTGGGACCTATGACTGTCAGTTGCCCCACTCTGCCTAAAGTCTGTACCATTTGAGATGCCGAAGGCCTCGGAAGCATGATAGGAATGGGCTTTAGGCATGTCGGCCCTGCCCCACCCTACCCCACCAAAGGGAACACCATTGTTATGGCCTAGGTAACCTTCCCCTGCAGCTGCCTGCCTTTTTGCTTCCCTAACAGACACAGGTGGCTATGATCCCAGACAGGCAGCAGAGAGTGGGGGTAGGGGTAGGGGTAGGGTAGGAATGCAGAGGAAGAAAAAGCTTAGCAGCAAAAATCTGCCAAAAGAAGAGGCTGGGGGGGGGGGGGGGGGCTTACCCACCCCCCAGCCTCTTTACCCTCCCTTGCTGCAGAGGCAGAACACCTCCCTTAGCTGGGGATGGGACAACTCCTGAGTATATATAACTATGTGGCAGGGTATGCACTTGTGTTTGAGGTGTGGTTCCTGAGGGATTTATCCAGCACTATCAGCCCGGTGGTTACATAAAGAATGTATATTTTGCATGCAGATTATTTTCTAGTTGAGGAGTGCTTTGGAGAGCAATGGGAAAAACTTGGGGCCCCAGTTATTATAGCTCTTTGGCTCTGTGTGAGATTGAGATGACTACCATCATGCTGGAAGATTTTGCTTGTACAGGTCATTTTTGAGTGTGGTTTAGGTAGTGGGTGGTTTATGCAAATTATTAATTGTATTATTATTATGATGATTATACTTTTATTTATTTATTATATTTTAACTGCATCCATTCGCTAGTGAGAGTATGGCATTCGATCTTGTTGAGTTACTTTTTTATGAATTGTACTTAATATTTTGCTTTGAATTTATATTTAAGATTTTTTATTGTGAATTTTATTATTTGAATTTTGTGATATTGTATTTTACTGTATTTTATATAGCTTTATAAGCCACTTTAGGCGTTCTCATCAAGTTTGATAAGGAAGAATACAAGTCAAAATATAAAAATAGAAATAGAAAATGTGTCGCATTGCTAGTCATTATTCTTAGCCACAAAGCTTACTAATACCAGAATAAACAGTGACCTCTTGAAGTAACAGCATTATGCCAGTTGTTCTATTATCCTGTGATTACTACCTTTAGAATCAGTTGGATTCTATCAGTTTGGTCTTGATTCCCAGCTCAAGTCTTTAGCTTCCAGGTTTGGCCTGGGTCAGGGATGCTGCTGAGATGGCATTCAGACCCAGGGGTGTCATAGCCACCATGCAATAGTAACATCTAATTGCCGGATTTAGGCTCATGATTGAGGGTTTTGGAAGGTGTCAGGGACAGATTTAGGATTTTATCGCCCCCCCCTAGGCACTTTTGGTGCTTTCTCTCCCCAGCCCCCACCTCCTGTAAGGTTCTATTACAGAGTAGCAGAAGGCTGTTCTCTAATCTCTATTGAATGAGGTTCAGCAGAGCTGGAAGGCAGGACATCTTAGCCAGCCTACTGCTCCTAAATGTTTTCCATGCTAGGCACAGACATAATGAGTGCCCATTGACAAATGCAGGGCCGGAAGGAGTCCTGGGGTTGTTTAGATAAATGAGATTCTACTTGGAAGCAAGTGGATGGTCTAGGCCTCTTCCAGCCCTATCTTTCTAGGATTCTATGAGTCACCTATCAAGAGGGAATATTGGCAATAAAAATCTGTGAGACTCCCTAGGAACTTAATATTTAATGTGAATACCATATTTTGTAGTGAAATACATTATATCAAAGGAAAATCCACATCATTTATTTGAGCTTTGATATGAATCACAGAGTTATAGCATGCTATGCTATCATGAAGTAGATTTGGGTAACTGTTGTACCTTTAGTAGGGATGTGAATCGTGTGATCGATCGTCTTAACAATCGATTTTGGCTGAGGGGGGGGGGGGAATCTGATCGTCTTAGTTTTTTAGGTTAAAAAATCGTTTTATCGGGGGAGGGGGGAGGGCGGGAAAACCGGCACACCAAAACAACCCTAAAACCCACCCGACCCTTTAAAATAAATCCTCCACCCTCCCGAACCCCCCAAAATGTTTTAAATTACCTGAGGTCCAGTGGGGGGGTCCCGGCACAATCTCCCACTCTCGGGCCACGGCTGCGTTAAGAGAAATGGCGCCGGTGGCCCTTTGCCCTTACCATATGACAGGGCAAAGGTAGCGCCGGCGCCATTTTGGTTCCTGTGACCTGACGTCACGAGTGCAGGAGATCGCTCCCGGACCCCCGCTGGACCCCCAGGGACTTTTGGCCAGCTTGGGGGGGCCTCCTGACCCCCACAAGACTTGCCAAAAGTCCAGCGGGGGTCCGGGAGCGACCTTCTGCACTCGGGCCGATTTGCCAATATTCAAAATGGCGCCGGCGCCATTTTGCCCTCACTATGTCGACATAGTGAGGGCAAAGGTTCGGGAGGGTGGGGGATTTCTTTTAAAGGGTCGGGGTGGGTTTTAGGGTTGTTTTGGTGTGCCGGTTTTCCCGCCCTCCCCCTCCCCCGATTTACGATTTTTGACGATAAATCGGGGGAAATGTTATTGTATCGCGGCTCTAACGATTTTTGACGATTTAAAATATATCTGATGATTGTTTTAAATCGTCAAAAAACGATTCACATCCCTAACCTTTAGTAACAATAGGTTGGTTTTAATCTGCCTCTTGTAGTCTAATATTCAGTATATTACTTAATAGAGCATTGGTAATATGTACTGTCATATAGCAAACCAAATTATGATACATGAAAAAATAAGTGTGTACATACTCTAATAATCATTTCATTAATTTCTATTCTGTCCTTTTTCTCACCCATTTTAATGTTTGATTAGACTGGCCACATTTCAAAAAACTTTAAACCCTGCTGTTATGTCCTATCAATGGAAGAACAGATGAGGTGTCACTTGATACAGGAGTCATACTGCATTATCTAAATACTACACCAGGGCTTCCCAAATCTCACCTGAGGACCCCACAGCCTGTCACGTTTTCAGGATATCTGCAATGAATATGTATGAGTTCAATTTGCATATCGTGGAGAAACAGCAGATGCAAATGTATCTCATACATATTCATTGTGGATATTTTGAATACCCAACTGGCTGTGGGGTCCCCAAACAGATTTGGGAAGTCTGCACTATACATTAGCCGTTATCTCAGAGTATTCCTCCCATCATGGATTTATATGTACTCTACCCAACAAACTGCTAGGTTTTTTTTAAATATAGTAACACTTTTAGGCATTCTTTGCAGGAAATACTGGAGAATGCCTTATGTCAATGCCAGTTCTCATATATGTCATTTGTCAATTTTATTCCATGTAAGTTTCACAACATCAGAAAAATAGGGAGTATATATCACTTATATGGGATGCAGCAAGATAGCTTCTCTTTCTGTATTAGAGTCCATATAAGCACCTAATTTTCTGATGCTGCAGTACTTAAGCACATGAATTAACCAGCAATGGAAAGTCACAGCGTGTGCATAAGTTGAAAAAGAAAGTCAGAGATGGAAACTGGAAAGGACATAAACATATATGCACATACAGTACAGTTCTGATGCACACGTCACCAACAGGCATACACCCACACACTCTAATTTGTACATGCACACACTCACACACATAGAACTGCTCACAACTCTTGTCTCTGTATCACAAATAAGCACCTGCACAAAATTGACCTCTTTATTTCACAAACATACACAAAAAAAGCAATGCCTCATACTCAATCACATAACCACAGCCTCCCCTTATTTTAGACACACACATACACGCACAGATTGTACTGACAAACACAGACATAATTTTGGAACTCTGCGCTCAATATAAAAATACTCCTTTGGAATTCTAGTGTTCTCTTTGAAATACACCTTTCCAATATTGTTAATAATTAAGTTGAAATAAAACTTGGCTGACCAGGTTGCATAATTTAGAAATGAAGGAATATTAAGTTTAGGTCATGCAGAGCAGACCAGGCTAAATTAAAACTAGAGCATGGATGAGGCAAAGCTAGATAGGGATCTGCTAGTGGCTCAGCTGGAAAAGTTGCTCCTTTGGCTTATTTACCAAGTCCTTATTAAAGAGTCTGCAGGATACAAAGCCATTTTGTAACATCCAGAGTTTAAAAGACAGTCAGCGGCACTTAATAATATTCTGCTTAGTGAGTACAATATCCTCACACATCATAAAACTGTTTTCATTCCTCCCTTCTCCCGTTATAAAGATAATTTGATCTCTCCAGTTATGTATACCCTGCCTCCAATATAGAGATACACATAAGAGACAGTCACTGCTCCATGGGGCTTACAAACACATATGACAAACAGGAGTCTATTGGAAATGTATTTATTGTAGTGAAATGGTTAGGTTTTATAAGCAGCCTCAAAAAGATGAGTTTTTAGACTAGACTTGAGTATGACCAGAGAGGGAGCATGCTGCAGTGACCCAAAAAGTCTATTCCAGGTATATCAACCTTTATTTTATTTTGTATCTTGATGATTTCTTGGCCTTTTAATAGCATCCTCAATTTAATAGTAATTTCAAAGATGGTTTTATCCAAATGTAGGGTATAAACTGTGAAGTTCCTTTTTGGCTAAGATAATGAGCCTATACGATATTGGGAATTAACACACTGCCGCACAGCTCCACTGGGGATATTATTATGTTCTAACCATTGTCAAAGCAGGAGAACCAAACCTACTGCTTGAAAAAAAGCAAACAATTTCCAGTTTCAGATCTTTATTTTAATGACCAAAAACCTTGTGTGTCTTCTGCAGCTGGTATCATTAGACATGTAGGGGTTGATTTTCAAAGTGCTGTACATCCATAAAACCCTGTTTTAGGCTCACAAATAATCATACCTGGGAACTTTTGAATCTTTCTCACCCTGAGATTTCTCAAGATTAGCAGAAGGGGGTGGGGGGGGGGAGAGTAGCCATTTATCATCATTAATTATCATTCATATATTCATAATCATTGTTTTAATCACTAATATTCAATTAATATTCAATTCACTATTATTCAATCAATATAATTAGTATCAATATTTAATATTAATCATCAGTTCATCAGGCAGACCAATGAAACCCTGCCCAACCCACCCACCCTGAGTTGAAAGTGTTCTCTTACTGTGGTGTATATATAATCATCGTGTTTGCCGTCTTATAGTTCTCTCTCTCTCTCTCTCTCTCTCTCTCTTCTCTCCTCCTCCCCCCCCCCCCCCCAGAAGAAATAGGGATGGCCCGGAGACGCAGAAATTTATCTAAATTTCCAGAGTCTCCGGCTAAATCTGGAGAGTTCCCAGGTATGCAAATAAGTATGCTTTGAAAATCAATCTATGCGTTCTGCATATAGAAGGACCCATGAACACCAATTCCATATATACTTTTACTCACAGTTGAGCAAGAATTCCTGGGGGTGGCGTTGGGGTAGGGAAAGGATTAATGTTCATACTTTTTGATTTTCAAAAGTATACATGTAAACATACATGTAAACATTTACACTTGCAAAATATCAATGTGGACTTATGTGCACAAATTTGTTTGGAAAATTTGGACAAAAATCTGCTGACAGAAAGTATTTGAGGGGTGAATTTTAAAAACGCGATACGTGCCAAAACTGGGAGATATGCACAGGAGTGGGGCCAGCGCGTGCTGTGCAGATTTTAAAAAGCGCCCGAGTACGCGCGCATCTCCCTGTAGGCACACAAATAAGAAGTTGAAAAAAGGGGCAGGGTATGGGAGTTCCGGGAATCTGACATGAAATATGTACGTAAATACTTACATGCACAAACATGCACCGGGGCCCCCTACTGCGTAACTTTGCTTCTGCTATGGATAGTGTGTAAGTCAGCAGGGTTTTAAGGGTAGGGGCTAACAGGGAAAAAAGGAGGCTAATTAACTAGCAGGATTAGGAAATCCTATCGTTTCCTTGGGCGAACTAGGAACGAACTGGGGAAACTGGTAATTCCATTTGCACGTGTATCTACTAAAATCCCCCCATTTTCGCAGTTTTAGGTGGCATTTGCCTACACATGTGTGCGTCCATATAAAATAGTGTGCACATGCAGCCTATTTTATTGTTATGTTGTGAAGAAAGTCTATAGTGGACCCTTGGGCCGGCTGATATGGACGACGTCCACAGTTGGAAATGAGCCGGGAGGCGGAGCTTAGCTGGAGCAGATGGATGACGTTTTCGCCCTGGAAACCCGAGACCCCCCCAGGAGGAGCCCGTAGGGGTCCGAGTCGCTGGGACTTAGGAGAATCGTGAAGAAATCCGAGAGTCGTGGCTGGCTGAAGACAAGGAGAATCGTGAAGAAGTCCGAGGATCGTGGCTGGCTGAAGACAAGGAGAATCGTGAAGAAGTCCGAGGATCGTGGCTGGCTGAAGACAAGGAGAATCGTGAAGAAGTCCGAGGGTCGTGGCTGGCTGAAGACAAGGAGAATCGTGAAGTCGGAGCTGGAGTCAAAGGCACAGCAGGAACAAGCTGGAGCCAGAGCTGGAAGCAAAGCACGGCTGGAACAAGCAGGAACCAGAATGGGAAGCAAGGCACGGCTGGGACAGCAGGAACCTGAGCTTGGAAGCAAGGCACGGCTGGAACAAGCAGGAACCAGAGCTGGAAGCAAGGCACGGCTGGGACAGCAGGAACCTGAGCTGGAAGCAAGGCACGGCTGGAACAAGCAGGAACCAGAGCTGGAAGCGAGGCACGGCTGGAACAAGCAGGAACAAGGCAACTAACCACTCAAGGAGCGACCACGTTGCAAAGGCAAGGTAAGGCAGTCAGACGCTGGTTTAAATAGCCAGCCAGCGTCTGACGTCAGGAACGGGGCGTTTCAGCACTTCCGGGTGCTGGACCTTTAAGAGCCCCCTCCTCGCGCACGCGCGTGCCCAGGCAGTGGGAGGAGTCAGGCTCGGCCTTCGGCGGCGTCTCCACGTGGAGGGAGACGCTGCCATGCGGCCCTACAGGCCTCAGGCGCGGCGGATCGCGGCAGCCCCGGGGGAGTCGGCAGAAAGGTAAGTACCCGGTCGCTAGCCTGGCGACCGGGACCGCAACATTTATATCATGTATTCATATATGCGTATATGTTATAAAATGGCCACATTCTTTGTCATGAGCCGGCATATGCGCATACATGTGTACTATAGTTCTCTCTAAGCTGAGTGCATAAGTGTTTGCTTATACATTTCAGAGCACCGCTTACAGGTTTTACATATTTTGACACAAAGTTTTCTTTGTACTATATACAGAAATGCAAATCTAATAATGGTGCTCAAAAATAATTGTTGTTCACACGAAAAAAAATTTGCACACACCTAGTCACTCCTTGGAGGGAGCATTGATGTTTGAGTGGCGTGTAGAATTGTGATATTACCGCCCACACAGTGGTCTGCTATTGGAAATATCTGTTTCAGAACAGGTCCGATAGTCAGTTTGCTGATTAATGCTTCTTCAATTGTGATACATGTGAAGTCTGTGGTAATTTGAGCCAATTCAAGTGGCTCCTAAGCCCCTGAGGCAGCTCTTTGAGCGAAACTCGGCCAGAGTCGGGTGAGATCCAATAAAGTCCATTTTTATACCAATTCCATCCTGTTTGTTGTTTGCTGCTAGCCATCTTGGATCGGTTACTGGTTTGTTTCCATGGACCAAAGTTACTATCTTACAAGTACATTTTAAAAGGAGAATTTGACACTCTATATATCTCCCACTTTATGAGGGGCACTTTCAACTCAAGGTGGATTTTGGGGGTGAGCGGTGTTACAAGAGTCTACAGACCTTTGTGCCCTAGACAGACCAATGTAACACCGTCCCACCCAAAACCCATCCTGAGTTGAAAGTGCCCCTCTTATAGTGGGAGAAATGATTAGCGTGTCAGATTGTCTCTCTAACAGAGACTCTCTCTCTCTCTCTCTCTCTCACTCTCTTCCCAGCTTCTTGCAGCTTACATACGTGTGTATGGTGTCATTTTTGTGTGAGCAATGCTTTTAAAATCTGTTTGGGAGAAATTTTATAATTGCCTGCCTAAAATAAGTGGTAAATAAACTAAATATGAACATAAGGTACATCAATTTTCAAAGTGGCCTTACGCATGTAAGAACTATTGAAAATGATCCTACCAAATGTACCAGCACACAATTACAACTTCTGTTATGTACACAGACCATTTTTGGGGAAATTTACATGTATACTATGCACATAAGTTCATATGTCTGTCCAGTTCTGCCCCAGAAACGCTCCCTCTCAGTCAGGTATACTTACATTGATCCAGCAGTGCATGCATGTTAAGTTTATACACCCATTCGATATAATGACATTTCTGCAGGTAAAACGCTATGGGGTAGATTTTAAAAAAGAGCGCGATCGCGTACTTTTGTTCGCGCAGCAGGCGCAAACAAAAGTACGCTGGATTTTATAAGATATGCGCATAGCCGCGCGTATCTTATAAAATCCTGGATCGGCGCGCGCAAGGCTGCCGATTTTGGGCAGCCTGCGCGTGCCGAGCCACGCAGCCTGCCTCCGTTCCCTCCGAGGCCGCTCCGAAATCGGAGCGGCCTTGGAGGGAACTTTCTTTCGCCCTCCCCTCACCTTCCCCTCCCTTCCCCTACCTAACCCACCCCCCCGGCCCTATCTAAACCCCCCCTTACCTTTGTCCCTCGATTTACGCCTGCTAGAAGCAGACGTAAATCTACGTGCGCCAGCGGACTGCTGGCGCGCCATCATCCGACCCGGGGGCTGGTCCGGAGGCCTCGACCATGCCCCCGGGCCGGCACCACGCCCCCGGCCCCGCCCCCAAAACGCCGTGTCCTGCCCCGAAATGTCGCATCATTTGGCCCCGCCCCGACACGCCCCCTTAAAAAAACCCTGGGACTTACGCGCGTCCCGGGGCTCTGCGCGCGCCAGCGGCCTATGCAAAATAGGCGCGCCGGCGTGCAAGGGCCCTGCTCGCATAAAACCGGGCAGATTTATGCGAGCAGGGCATTTAAGATCCGCCCACAAATAGGGCCTGATTTACTAAGACTTTTCTCCCATTCTGTGACTATAAGAAAAATGCTTAGTAAATGAAGTGCTATTTTAGCTCTGGAAATAGCTTTGAAAATTTCCCTCTTAGCTCACATTGCTGAACAACAGCTACTTATTGGCTGATGACATCAACTCCAGAAAGGGCAAGCCCTGTCTTTTGAGTTCTGTTTTTATTCTGGGCAGTAACTGAAAAAGTGAATTTTTATGGCAGCAACCGTCTTAGGGGCTGCCTTGGCTGGGAGAATCTTGCTGCTTTGTTTTTTACTGCTATGTTTGCAGGACTAGAGGGGAGGAGGAAATAGCCCAAGGGAACCCTATTAACTAATTCACTGCTAGCCCTGCACTAAAAGGGTGGAACAGATGAAAGCTGTAAGAGAGAGAAAGAGAGAAAGAAATAGCTGTGCTGATTGAATCAGTCACCCTGATTGACAGGGACAGGGCATGCAATGTACTATGTGCTTAACCCCGTTCAGGAAAGGGGGATGAGCGTTGAGAAGGGAAGAACGGTCTTGTTTGCAGGAGCTGCTGGGTTGAGGAGCAGGGCTGCTGCTGCCTGTTTTGCTGCCTTGTATAAATGATTACTGTGCTTCCCTTCCCCGCCTCCTCTCATGCCAATCTCACACAGATTTTCATGGAGAATTCTTGGGCACTTTTTGTGCCTGAACATCATTTACAGGTGTGGTGAGGTCAGAGTAAAGTGACCACATTTCTTTCCCGTAGTGCCAATAGTAGGCAAGTAGTTCATTTGTGGCGGAGAAATGGTTATTTGGTGGACTGTCTCCAAGGAAAATGTAAGTAATTACTCTTGAAATATTTCTAAAAGCTCAACCTTTACATTTTGAAACCACTAAACCCCAATAGAAATCCGTAGGGCTGGTGGGTGTGTCTTACATACAAAAGAATTAATTATGCACCAGAAAAATTTAAATCGGCTAAGAAAATCCAGCTATCAACATCTAAAAAAAAAAATCAAGAATAAGTTATAAGATACCCAAATATAAACTCTGTGTTGCAAACACATCTTAGTCAGAGACTTTGAACTAGGTTTCAGGATATTTTGCACCAGGGACAGTGTAAAGGTGTTAGGCATCCTAGGTGAACCCCACCACCTATGGTCCTACCACTCATAATGAAAATTATGCATTTATAAAAACAGATTTTACATGAAAAAATATTCAAAGTACAGTTTTCTGAGGTTAAAATATCATAACATGCACTTCTGTGGTGCCAACCAAAAAACCCAGAAAAAAAGCAAAAATGACCCTTGGAATCCATATGGTATTAGGTCTATTGTAATGCACTTTGAGTATGGGGTTGATCCTCAGAAAATCTTGAATAAACTGAATTCCAGTTAAATCTATAACAGTGTTTTATAACCCTCACATATCACATACATGGGTATTATAAAATACGTGTATGTGTACCCACACGCAAATATCTGTAATGCATGGAAAGCGAGTATTTCAATGCATTGAATCCACATATTTTTCCTTCCAATTTTAAAAATATATGCACATGTATTTTATGTGTGAAAAAAAAAGTAGGACTTGCTCATATAAAACCCGATTTTTCTCACAGAAATTGGTATATTTTAAAACATTCACACGTGATTGAAATTATCTGTTTTCCGATTCCTCCACCAATTCGCCCAGTCCTTGTCCAGGTCATCGAGATCCTTCTGGTTCTTAAGCCTGAACTTCCCCCAGGTCATCCAGTCCTCCCACCCAACTAATAGTATACAATAAATAAGTCTGATATTAATTACAAACAATAGCAGGTATAAAATTATGCAAGTAAATTGCTGAATGAATGTGCATGTCTTAGAAACTAGCAACTTATGGACCCCGCCCCGGAATGCCCTCAACCGCCCACTTTTTTTTTGTGCATATATGTCACATGAAACGTAAAGTACGCACTTATTCTTGATGTTTATAAAATAGTGATTATGCCAATATAAGCTACTTATATGCAAATATGATAATTTTACGCATGTATATGCTTTGAAAATTCACCCTATAATATAGTAAATCTCCAGTATCAAAACAGAATTAACATTCAAATAGTAACAACCCAACCTATGAAAGATAACACTGTAAACAATCAATACACTTCCTATTAGGAAAACAGAACTAGTTAGACTGTTATAGATCCCTATATAGAAACTACATGCTAGCAGAATACCTCACTTTGGTCACCCATGCAGATCACAGACTCTTACCTAATTACAGAATAAAGAGACCATAAAGTGTAAAATAGAAACATGCAGACAAAAACTGAATTGTAAACTACCACAAGTCAGATTCTGTAGGTAGTACAAAAATGGAAAAACAGAAACATCTCCAATCATCATAAAAGATCAAACAAAATCAAGAAATGTAAAACATTATAATAAAAGAAGCAAATATAAAAATCTAGAAATATAAAACCATACTAGTAAAAAGAACAAAATATTTCAAAACAACTGATGAATAGAACATCCAATAATTAAAAAGAAAGAAACTAAAAAATTTCTAGGGATCGGCATTCGGGAGTAACAAAATAGGAAATGAGATGAAATTTCCTATTTTGTTTCATTTCATTCTCAAACCAAAATGATTGACCAAGTTCAGGGCCTGGGCCCAGGCTCAACACAGGGGCTTGGTCTGGAGACCAAGTTCCAGCGCAAGGGCTTGGCCTGGACCCAGGTCTGATGCTAAGGCCTGACCCAGAGACTGTCCTGATGCCTGGGCCTCAGCCTAGGCCAGAGGCCAGGCTTAGGCCCAACACCGTGGACAACTCTGGAGGGCAGGTCCTGTTACCTGGGCCTCGGTTTGATACTGCAGCCCAGTTCAGAGACTGGATCCCAATGCTGAGGCCTCAGCCTTGACCCAGGCCTGTTGTCAAGGCCTAACCCAGAGATGGGTCCCGAAACTGGGGCCTTGGCCTAGTCCAGGGCCTAAGCGCAAGCCTGATGATGCCGCCCCATCTGATTGGGTCTTAATGCTGGAGCCTTAGCCTAGATCCCAGTTTGATACCAGAACTCGACCTGAAGGCCAGGTCCCAACCCCAGGGCTCGGTCCAGGGTCAGGCCTAGGCCCAGGTCTGGTGCCCAGGCCTTGAAGGTCTTCAGTCTGGTCTTTCTTCTTTGACAAATTGAAGTCTTCCACTTGGGAGGCACTGGATTTAATTCGCATGCAACTTCCCCAGAGGAAGGCACCATTTTGATGTATAACAGTATTAATTAACTCCGGCATCTCTCAAGTGAACAGAGTTATTTCGTTGAAGATGAAGAGAAAACCGAAGTTCTCCAAGTCCTGGGTGCCAAGCCTGGACCTGACCCTAGACCTTCGCCCTGACATTGGGATTCTGCCTCCAGGTCGGGCCCTGGCATTGGGACCTGGTCTCTGGGTCGGGCCCCAGTGTCAGGCCTGGGCTCGAACCCTGGCCTAGGCCAAGACCCAGACATTGGGTCTGTTCCTCAAAGCATGGGCCTAGGCCCAGGTTGAAGCCTCGGCCTTGAGTAGGTCTAGGCCAGTGATGGCGAACTCCAGTCCTCGAATGCCACAAACAGACCAGGTTTTCAGGATATCCACAATGAATATTCATGAAAGAGATTTGCATGCACTGTCTGCATTATATGCAAATCTCTCTCATGCATATTCATTATGGATATCCTGAAAACCTGGCCTGTTTGTGGCACTCGAAGACTGGAGTTCGCCATCACTGGTCTAGGCCATGGTAGGTTGCTGTGACCTTGTCCTTGGTCCTATGCAAGTCCTAGGCCTAAGCATCAAATTCCCCAGACAGGGTAAGTTGGCTAGGGAAGATCCTAGCTCCTGACATTTTATCAGATGGGAGGGAAGGGTGGGGGGCATGGGATGCCTTAGGGGGCCCATTTCTTTTTTTTTTTTGTTTGTGTGTTTTTAATGTTTATTTCATTTTTTTTTAAAGAAAATAAACATTAAACAAAATTAAATTCGGTTACCAATGGGATGGGGTCCACTGGTGGCTCCAGGGTCTCTCCCACCATTTTCTTTGGTCACCAATGTTATGGGCTCTGCCAGTAGCCCTGGGGCCTCTCTTTGACTGCTGGTGGTTTGGGTTCAGCCACAGCCCCTGGCCTCATCTTGTCTTCAGCCATCAGCAGGTTGAGATCCACCAATAGGTCCTTTCCTTTTTGGCTGCCAGTGGGATGAGCTTGGCTGGCTGTCTCAGGATCTCTTCTACTCTTCATCAGCCAGGTGCCAAGTCACCACCTCCTCTGAGCTGCCATCTGTGCATGTGCACAGATTGCATAGTTGGTACTGCCAGTGCTACTGAGAAGCAGGGGTCTGACAAGATCAGAAATATGAGCTTCTGTACATCTGAACTCTGCATTGAATGTATTAATCTGCATGTTGCATATTTATGGTGGGCCTAATTGTAACTCTTCACTCATAGGTGCTCATGTGAAATTTGTGCTAAATACCCATATATCGTGTTGCTGAGACTTGTGACCTTTCATCCCTGTACTTCCCTTTACCAGAACCAATCAGTGTGTGGACCTTCCAATGGTCTGCAGGATCAGAGAATGATCAGTGAGGATCTTCCTGCAATATGAATTAGAACAACTATCTTTAGTCAATTTGAACTCCAGCAGAGTCCTTAACATTGAACTGTGTGCCAGAAATATCCCTTTGTTCTACTGAACATCTTGGAGTTCTTTCTGACTGAGTTTAAATTTCCAAAGGAAATGCACCCAATGGGAGAGTAAGCCTCTGGACTTTGAATTACCCATACATACAGAGAGCTCTTTGGGGCCGATGCAATTAAATGCACTGAAAGTGGGCGCTGAATATTCAGCACCCACTTTCCTATTGCGCCTCCAGGCACCCTTCCTGGGGGCACCATGCAATATTTAAATTAGGAGTCATGTTGTCAAGGGAGTTGCGTTGACGAGAGCCCACAAGTGGTCAGCTGTCTGCCGGTTTAGAAAACGGATGCTGAATTTATTGGCGTCCGTTTTCCTAATCGGCACACAGCTAGGAATTCAGGAAATGGTTCTTGTTAACTGAGCATCCGTTTCCTGAACCCGACCACCGGCAGATGTTAATTTTTGAGCGTAAAAATATAAGTCTTAGACGCACATTATTTTTTTGCATTGTGGGTGATTACTAATAGCCTCATCAACATGCATTTGCACTGTATTGCATTGTATTGTATTGCATTGGCCCCTTTCAACTTTATCAGATACGACTCTCATTAGAGACACCATGACCTATAGAGACTTTTACCTTTAGTCCTTCTGTATCATCTAGTGAATGTTTGGTGAATAGCACTTCATTGCTTCTTAATATAAAGAATAAGGGGGGTCACCTCCTAGTACTATTTGGTTTGCATTGCAGCTGACCTCTAGTGGTCAGCTGCAATGCAAACCCCCACCTTTTCCCCGTCCCCTTCCCCCCCTTTTATTGAACCTATCCTTAACCCTATCTCCCTCCCTGTACATACCCTCTGTAAATACTATAAATATTGTAATTTAAGCTCACGTTAATCGCCTTTAAACTAAGTTTAAGTGTTCTCATCTGTTATGTGTATAAGTTACCTGTTTTATATGACTAGTTCCCTGTAAAGTGCTACCATGCCAAGTTCATGTTTCATGTAAACCGATGTGATGCTCAGAGTGTATGTCGGTATATAAAAACTTCCAAATAAATAAATAAATAGAATAGAATAGAATATTGTAACTTACATTTGCCTCAGATGCTTTGGCTCCTGGTGACTGAACAATCTCAATTTAAAATCTTGGCCTTTGCATTTAAAGAGTTACAGAATAATGGTCCCTCTTATTTGGGGGAGAGAATCCACTAGTACTGTCCAGGTAGAGAGCTTAAATCATCTCAGTCAGCATTAAGAAAATGGTGAGAAAAGTGAAATGGCATAACAGGATGTTCTCTATAGTGGTACCTCAGCTTTAGACTGGAAGCTAAATATCTGTCCTATAGGAAGCAGTTAAAATCATGGCTATTCCCATTAAGAGATATGAGTGGATGCTGAGGTACTGTAGGCTCATCTATGGCATTGGTATTTTATTTCTTTTAGTTTATTTGAATTGTTGTATTTTATTCTTTTCATTGTACACCACTTTGGGCAGCTTGCATTGGTCGGGTAGGCAATACTTATTTTATTTATTTTAAAAATTTAATAACCGGTCCATCTACAATTCTAAGTGGCAAACAGTGTAACATACATAATGCCATCAAATCAAATAATAATAATTTGGTTTGCTTTTTACATTGCATAATATATTTTATGCACTTTGGGGTCTACAGGTAAGAAATCTCTCTAGACTTGCAAAGTATTCAGGGGTGGTTTACCTTATGCAATTTTGTCCTTAGGAAGCATCTCCAGTACTCTTGCTGGGAAGGATCAAGAGAGGTACAATTTTTGATGGCACTAACTTTGAACAACAGAAAAGGGGGTTTATATGTTTTCTTTAGCTGTGGAACAGAACCCAAGACCTGTGGCGCTGCTGAAATAATTGGTAAGTAGTGTGGCATGAGAAAGGAGGAGTGCAACTAGGCTACACAAGAATATTTTAAATAAATTTATGATGAACTCATTTCAGTATAGAATGCAGCACAAGATCAGCCAGATGGCCAAGTGTTAGCAATGAATGAGACATAGGTATCGGTTCCTGGACTCAGCATTTGTTCTGGCGATGGGGATGCTGCAGAGGCGTAGTTCACAGCCCTTAGGCAGAGGGTTTCCCAGCTCTCCCAGCAACTCCTAGAGGTAAAATTCAGGGTACATGCATGGCAGGTTGTGAAAGGTGCTGCCGCCTGTGGCCCCCCTACTGAGGGATCTTCCCCTTGCAGTAGTCATGAATGAAGGAAGAGGGCAAAGCATTCAGTATTTCAGAGAACCTGAGTTACTTTATTTTTGAGCAGAGAGGATGTAACTTCTCTCATATAGTAAGAGATTCTGTGAAGGTGTCTTTCAGGAATCATATTGCAGCAATAAGAGCTGCCTCAGCATGAGTCATAATCTACTGATTGACACTTACAAGTACATTTCCCATTAATGGCATTATGCTTTCTATTGTTTACAGTAATAACCTCTCTGCACGCCACCCAGCCTGTCAGAAAATACCGTAAGAGCAGCCACTGTAAAATGAGCTGTCTTCTTCCAAAATGTATTTCCTCACCCAGAAACAATGTAATAAAAAAATATAATTAGATTCTCTGATTAAAAGGACACAATAAAATTATTTAAGACATTTTTCAGCATTTATTATTATTATTTAATTTTGCAGATGTTAGCGTTTTACAAATTTGCATTGGGACCATACTTAAACCACTAGGACTATATTTCAAGCAACAGTAAGCATGGTACAGTTATAATCACTGGAGCAGAAATCCAGAGTCAATGGGTAATTATTAAGAGCTTTCCAGAATATTAGCTGTTTCACTTGCAGCAGTGTCTAGTGATGGAATAGTCCATTAGACATTCCCCCTTTTTTTTTTCTGGCAACTCTCGAGAATTGATTCTGATTTGAAACAGCCAGCCATTTTGATCAATATTGTAATTACTCTTATTGATGGATTGTTTTACAATGGTAGTCATCATTGCAATATGTCAGATCGCGAGGCATCAACACTGTGCCTGCCGCATGTGGTAATGCGCCACAAATATCTGATTCAAATCAACACGCTATTGAGGCTGGGATGACAAGCATGAAATTAATTGTTCCACTTCATGTAAGACTTGCATTCTTTTTTTTTTTTTTTTTTGAGAGAGTAATTTGTTGCTCTATGTAGTCTAGAAATGCTGTGTATTTTCTCTTCCTCTTTACCATCAGCCAGTTTTTTAAGCTTGTAGAGACTTTATCGAGCTTATGTATCGCTTTTTCTTTTATAGGAAGTATTTGAAGAGTAGAAGATAAATTCAGATTATTTAGAAGTAATTATTATGAAAGACATTAGGCCTTACAGTAAATTATGAAATTTCAGAACATTACAAAATCCTACCTTTATTTAATATAAGACAACAGTAGTTATCATCTAGTATTTCATGATGGTCATCGGATGCTGAAAGAGCTTCTATAACATGTTCTAAAACATCGTTTTCTCATTTTGTTTCTTTCGTTTTGATTTTTACAGATGCTGGGTTTTTTTCAGCATGTGCAGTTTGGCAAATTTTGCCAGTAGCTTATGCTGAAACACGTTAGTGAGTGCTAAAAGGCCATAAACTACAAAAAACAATATTTCATTAGTTTTTTGTGTTATTTTTGATTGGAAATACTCAATGTGATATAACAAATATCGTTGAGGCTTCCATGTCATTTTAAAATGATAGCACATTCCCAATGAAAATATACATTTTTTGACTGATGCTTAAGAACTGCTGTGAGGTATTGACTTCTGAGGAATATTTTCAGATTCACATTCAACAAACCTGGGATAACTGTGGTAGAGGCAATGGTTTATTTTATTTATTTGTTTTATATGCTGCCTAACCAAGGCCCTAGGTAGCTAACACATAAAATAAAACAATAGAACAGACATGGAAACGGCAAACAAAAGAGCTCAAAATCCTGAGATGCATCACCATGTTCTGATCACAGAGGTCATCAGTCTATGAAAATGCCAGCCTGGAGAAAAATGTCTTTGCCATGCTTTTAAATTTCTTATTACAATCCATCAGTCGCAATTCCTGGGACAAAGTGTTCCAGTGAATGGGAGCAGCAATTTAAAAAGCTCACTGCCTAGTGTCTGCAAGCCTAGCATGCCGTTTTGAAGGGACATCTAACAGGCCCCTTTATGAGGAGCGCAGCGAACTGCCGGGGTTATAGATCTGGAGCAGAGCACTGATTCATGGCAAAACATCAAGAGTAAGAAGTTTATGTACCAATACAACAGTTTTGTATTTGATTCTCCACTGTACCAGGAGCCAGTGGAGGTCAAATAGAACTGGTGATATGTGACTTCATATATTACAACTGGAAATTAGCTGCATAGCTGCATTCTGCAGTAGTTGAAGTGCCTTGAAGGTAGTGGATGTTATGCCAAGATAGATTAAAATAGCCAAGAGTAGGTAAATTCAGAGCCTGAACAACTGCACAAAAATCAACAGGATATAACAGGGGTTTGATGCACGTAATAAACTCAGGGGGTCATTTTCTATTCCTATCGCACGCGAAAAGAGACTTTTCGCGTGCGATAGCTAGATAGGGGAGGAGTCGGGGCAGCTTCGGCACCAGAAGAGGAGGAGTCAGGGCGGACACCACAGAAACTTCACTGGTGGCAAAAAGGTAAGACCCCTTATCGCTGTCAGTAGCACGCCCAATAGCGCCACCTTTCACGGTGGCGCTATTGGGTGCGAAAGCCAGCAGCGATAACACCGCGGTGATGCGATTACTGCCGGCTTTCGCAGGCCCGCCCCCTGCTTCCCCCCCCCCCCCCCGCCCCCTGTTACCGCAGGATTCAGATAGCCCTGCAAACATAGAAAATCCAGCCCTCAGTTTGTAGAAACCAGCTCTAAATACAGATTTAATCTCAGGGCCCATAGACAGTTTTACTTTAATTATTTCCCGAGACTTCTAGAGTGAGGAAGGATTCTAATCTCGTCATTTTCTGTCTTGATGGTAGAGAAGGTACCGTGCAGGTTTCCCTGTTCTGAATCACCACAATTTCAGTTTTAGCTAGATTCAAATTTAATGTATTGTGAGAGAGCCAGCGTCTTATAAAAGTTAAGCTGAGCGAAATGGTTGCAGTTTTCCCAGGCCATAAATGACTTACAAGAATAAAAAAACTATATGTCATCGGCACCAGTAAGCAGAAGCTTATAATTTATTTTACCATGGTGTCTAATGACTTTCAGTCATGCTGTGGAACTGCTTCTTGTCATTGTAAAATTTTCACAAGTTCTATGGATAGTTTTTCTTGGTGAAGGCTTCTTCCTAGCAAATAATTATAACTGGGTTGAAAAAATAATGTTGAGAACAAAGGATACAGATTAATTTACTGCCATATTACTGTTATAGAAGATTCAATAAAATTTTTCTCAGGCAACATTTTTTTTTTTGCTCTACATAATAAATTTAGAAATAGTTTTCATATCTCTTCAGTCCAGACTGTGTGCAGAGTTCAGGTCATGCCAAATATCAGGATTGTAAAAATCAATCAAAGTGGATTTGAAATACTGAATGGTTTCTGGATTCATCGAAATATCTGCTGGAATCCACTGACTACAGAGTGCTTTTCTTTCTCTATCTCAGGACTCCAGATTACAGAGTTAGATGAGAAATCCCATTTTCCCTGCTCTCCCTCTCCAATCCTAATCAATCTTGATGCATTTGTCAAAACCCGAGCACACGTCGATGATTTTACAATGTGTTTTATAAGCAAACCCATCACCCAGATTTCATCCCAAACATGCAATGGGAAGGGCAGCATTCAAAAGATTTAATGCTGGCAAATTCATGTTTACTACAGTAAAAATGGCATTAGAAAATTGCCCCTCCCTTGCCTGCGTAATGCAAGTAAAAGTATGTGAGCTGCTTCACGGTGTATGCACTTTCACTCGGGGTAAAAATCGATGGGATTAAGTCCGGGGAGGGGAAATACACATGGGGATAATTTTCAAAGGAGTTACGCATGTAAATGTAGCATACTATTGTAGCAATTTTCAAAAGCCCACTTACTCAAGTAAAGTGCTTTTAAAAATCAGGCCTTATGTATGTAATCCCTGACTGGGGACATAAAATGATGGAAAAGGTTTCCCTATTTGTTAAGGGCTCTCCTTTTCAAATTTGTTTAGTTGGACTTGTACGGCGACAACACTCAATCTCTTTCTCTTCTCTAGCTGGACATGGAGGACTCACCACTACTCTCCTCCATGAACTCTGGCCCAGTGCTTCCTGTTAGTGCTGGCCAAATAAAGAGTAACAGACAGACACCATGTTCCAAATTCAAACCGCTACCTTTGTTTCTGGATGAACCAGCCAGCAACTATTTAGTTATGTATTTATTTGTTAGGCTTTTATATACCGTTGTTTAGACTAGCCATCACCACGGTTTACAAACATTTCAAAAACATACATCCAATGATTGGCATCTGAATTCATGGGAATCACAAACATAATCACCTTTTATTCACCATACATACACTCACGAGTCCTACAGGATAGCCTCAATCCCTTTAGAGGGATCTCTTTTAGACTCCCCATATAACCTTTTAATTATCAAAACTGCACTTATGAGACTTTAGGGATGTGCAGAGCAAAATTTTATGTTCATATTTTTTATGTCCGAAAGGGGGTCCCACTTGCGGCCAATATGGACATAAAAAAAATCCAATGAGTTGGGTATATGTACATATGTGCAAAAAAAAAAATTAAACCCCCTCACCCTCCTTAATCCCCCCCCCAGACTTACCACAACTCCCTGGTGATTGAGCGAGGAGTGAGGACGTCATTTCTGCAATCCTTGGCGAGAAGCATGTGACGTCGGTGGCACGTCGAGTGACGCGGCGTCACGTGATTCCCGGCTCGTTCGCGCCGGACGGCTCGTTCGGCCCAAAAAGAACTTTTGGCCAGCTTGGGGGGGGTCAGGAGGCCCCCCCAAGCTGGCCAAAAGTTCTTTTGGGCCGAACGAGCCGTCTGGCGCGAACGAGCCGGGAATCACGTGACGCCGGCGTCACTCGACGTGCCACCGACGTCACATGCTTCTCGCCAAGGATTGCAGAAATGGCGTCCTCACTCCTCGCTCCATCACCAGGGAGTTGTGGTAAGTCGGGGGGGGGGGGGATTAAGGAGGGTGAGGGGGTTTATATTTTTATTTTGGCTCAACAATCGCGATTTCCCACATATCGAACATATCTATGTTCGATATGTGGGAAATCCGATCGTTTATGTCGAATCAATTTTTTAAGTAAAAAAAAAATATGAGTTGCGTTTTACTAATGCGGTCAATCCGAATGCACACCCCTATGAGACTTACAGGATAGCCTTCTTCCCTTTACAGAGAATGCCTGTATACCTCCCCACACTGATATCTCTTAGGAACATAATAGTTACATTCCCTCATCATTACCTCAGTTTCCAACACATCTATCTCAGCAGGGGATTCACATACTTGGATTCTTCCCGACATACCCAATCAAAACTCATATCCAAATGGTACAGTGCAATTTCCATAGCTAGCACTATTCATGTATCCTTTGTCTGTGACCTCCCACTTGACTTCCATCCTTCTCCAGTCCCATAGCAGATGTTTTTTTCCTGGCATTCCCCATGTCATGGACCACTTGGGGCACTCTTCATTTTGGACTCATCCCCAAACATCTTCTCTTTTGGCATTATTCCCCAAGGAGTGAGGAACAGCCTCTATTTCTCACCATTTGGGTAACTTCCTTGGGAGAAAGAAAAAACCCTCTCCTCTTCTATACCAGCCACTCTACCTTGGTCACCCAATCAGAAAAGCCCACATATTTAAGGGAACACACACTATTTTCCCCCAAATCACATTAAACTGTAATACTCATACCTCTAAAAATGCCATCCAGTAGTAGGGATGTGAATCGTGTCCTCGATCGTCTTAACGATCGATTTCGGCTGGGAGGGGGAGGGAATCGTATTGTTGCCGTTTGGGGGGGTAAAATATTGTGAAAAATCGTGAAAAATCTAAAAATCTAAAAATCGCAAAACCGGCACATTAAAACCCCCTAAAACCCACCCCCGACCCTTTAAATTAAATCCCCCACCCTCCCGAACCCCCCCCCCAAATGACTTAAATAACCTGCGGGTCCAGCGGCGGTCCGGAACGGGCTCCTGCTCCTGAATCTTGTTGTCTTCAGCCGGCGCCATTTTCCAAAATGGCGCCGAAAAATGGCGGCGGCCATAGACGAACACGATTGGACGGCAGGAGGTCCTTCCGGACCCCCGCTGGACTTTTGGCAAGTCTTGTGGGGGTCAGGAGGCCCCCCACAAGCTGGCCAAAAGTTCCTGGAGGTCCAGCGGGGGTCAGGGAGCGATTTCCCGCCGCGAATCGTTTCCGTACGGAAAATGGCGCCGGCAGGAGATCGACTGCAGGAGGTCGTTCAGCGAGGGTTCCGGCGCCTCGCTGAACAACCTCCTGCAGTCGATCTCCTGCCGGCGCCATTTTCCGTACGAAAACGATTCGCGGCGGGAAATCGCTCCCTGACCCCCGCTGGACCTCCAGGAACTTTTGGCCAGCTTGTGGGGGGCCTCCTGACCCCCACGAGACTTGCCAAAAGTCCAGCGGGGGTCCGGAAGGACCTCCTGCCGTCCAATCGTGTTCATCTATGGCCGCCGCCATTTTTCGGCACCATTTTGGAAAATGGCGCCGGCTGAAGACAACAAGATTCAGGAGCAGGAGCCCGTTCCGGACCGCTGCCGTTCCGGACCGCCGCTGGACCCGCAGGTTATTTAAGTCATTTGGGGGGGTTCAGGAGGGTGGGGGATTTAATTTAAAGGGTCGGGGGTGGGTTTTAGGGGGTTTTAGTGTGCCGGCTCACGATTCTAACGATTTATAATGATAAATCGTTAGAATCTCTATTGTATTGTGTTCCATAACGGTTTAAGACGATATTAAAATTATCGGACGATAATTTTAATCGTCCTAAAATGATTCACATCCCTATCCAGTAGTGATTTGCTAGTATTGCAATAACAAACATATTAAACATTTGCACAAACATGATATTAACAGAGTATTCCCCACTCAAATATCTTGTGCAACTAGAGATCAAAAAGAGGGTCAGTTTTGGAGGTCTCCCCCTACATCTGCACTTTGCACCTGAAAAGTATGCCAGTACAAAAATACCCATGTTACCCTCTCCCTGGTATTTTCCAAGAGAAACTCTGTGAGGAGTTTCCCTTTGAAAATGAGCTTGCTGAAGCCTGTAAAGTCTACAGGTATTTTGAAAAAGGTACCCCATAATGGAAAAGAATGCTGTTATAGATCAGGTGGTGTTGAATGAAGAATGGATGGGGGGGGGGGGGGGGGGGAATCAGCTATGCATCCATTTCCAGAAAGCTGGTGGTGACTGGGCACTCTTTAGGAGGCCAGTTGTGCCTTATTGGCTTTGGTTTAGATCAGAGGTTCCCAAACCTCTGCATGTTATGGAGGCAGTAAATACAAATTTATCTCATGCATATTCATTATGAATATCCTCAGGGGGCAGATTATAAGAAAATATCAGCCTGGGGGGGATTTTTTCAAAATTGGCCCAAGGGTTACATGCCCGATACCCTTGTGCGCTGTCTGTGCAGCACATGTTTCAACAGCTCCCAAAAGTGTAGCAAGCCAACCCTTGAGAAGTCCATTATGTGACCTGCAGCCAAAATATCTCTAACACAAATTCCAGATTTTTCTTAAATAACTAAGAAAAATCCTAGACCAGGAATGAGCAAACTGAACTGCAGTCCTCCTTCCATCCAGTCAACTGGCTGGCTCTGTGTCCACCACAACTCTGGTTAACACAGTAAATGACAGCAGAAAAAGATCCAAGTGGTCCATGCAGTCTGCCCAGAAAGATTTTCATTTCTTTTAGGGTAATAACTGCTTCTCCGCTTTTCTTCATTTTCATTCTTTAGCTACTATGGATCCTCTGTGTTTATCTCACACCCTTTTGAACTTCATCACTTTTCCACTCCGTTTGGAGAAATATTTCCTAACACTGTTCCTATCCCCTTGGAGTTTCATATCATGTCTCTAGTTCTACAGATTTCTTTGCATCAGACAAAGTTTTATTCTTGTGCAACACTATTGCCTTTCAGGAATTTAAAGGTCTGCATTGTATTTCCCCTATCTCTCCTCTCCTACAGGTCCTTCCGTCTCATTTCATATGGCTTTGATGCAGACCCCACACTATTTTGGTTGCCTTTCTCTGGGCTGCTTCCAACCTGTCTCTATCTCTTTTGAGATACGGTCTCTCTCATGTATACAATATCTTGGATTCCTGACCTGTTGTTAGTCTCTTGCCAACCAATCAGCTCTTGAACAAGTTGCCAATTGATGAGGCAACCACACTGTCAACCAGACACATATTCTGCTATTGTACAGCTGCTCATGTGCTCATTCAGGAGATAATTTTCAAAGGAGTTAACATGTAAATGTAACATACTGTCAGCAATTTTCAAAGCCCATTTATGCACTTACAGTACACTTATGTGTCTCAGACTTATTGGCAATTCAATGGGATACATTGTAGCAATTTTCAAAAGCCCACTTTCATGCGTAAAGTGCATTTACATGTGTAAAACCCAGTTTTAAGCGTGTAGATCCTTTTGAAAATTAGCTCCCCACCCCTAGTGAGTGCTCCCTGCATCATTATGTAAAGTTCTTACTTCCTGCCAGCCCTTTCCCAGCTTGCAGCACCCCCTCACTTTTCCACCCCTTCTCAGCATCCCCACTCTCCAGGAGACCCATTGGTTCCATAGCCATCTGTCTCTCTCAGAGCTCAGCCCAGCCATCTTAGAGAAAAGCCTCACTAACACTGCACAGGCTTTTCCTCCTGGCTCACCCTTCCCCCTCCCTTTCTGTGACTGTAGCTTGCCTCCACCTGCTACGCAGCACCCTATCCAGAAACTGCACACTAGCAGAATCCCTTACCTCAGTTATACATGGAAAACACAGAAAGACCCTCACCAAATACAGAATAAAGAAACCATAACGTATAAATAGATATGCAGATAAAACTGAACTGGAAACCGCAACAAGCTATATGCAGTACAACAATGGAAAAACAGAAATATGATCATGTCTCATAAAATAAATAAACCAAATCAAGAAGTATAAAGCATCAATCAAAATAGAAAAAACATGCTAATAAAAAGAATAAATATTTCATGTTAATCAATAGAATATCCAATAATTACAATTTCATATAAAATGTTTTAACAAAATTCCCAAACACCAATAAAATATTTCAAAACAATTAAAACCAATAAAGATAAAAAGGCCCCTACTTTTAAATAGCCGAGAAAGTGCAGAATCTCGGTGTAATAATTGACACAGAACTTAGCCTCAAACAACACATATCATTAAAAGTCAAAGAAGGATATGCCAAATTAATGGTCCTCAGGAAACTTAAACCGTTACTAAATCAAACAAATTTCAGAAGTGTTCTACAAGCTCTAATATTTGCCAGCACTGACTACTGTAATGCCCTGCTATTAGGATTACCTTACACGACAATAAGACCACTCCAAATACTCCAAAACTCAGCCGCAAGAATTCTGACTGGCAAAAGAAAAAGAGATCATATCACTGAAACGCTAGCTGACCTACACTGGCTGCCAATTGAATACAGGGTAAAATATAAAACCCTCTGTACAAAACATAAACTAATCCATGACGAAAAAGCCGAATGGCTAAACACAGCACTCCGCGTCCATGTCCCACACAGAAACCTGAGATCTGCCAACAAAGCCCTCCTAACCATCCCCTCAGTCAAAACTGCAAAACTAACACAAGTCAGAGAAAGAGCACTATCTTTGGCCGGGCCGATACTATGGGACACCATGCCCACAGAGGTAAGACTACAGAGAGATTTCAAGACTTTCAAAAAGAGCTTAAAGACATGGCTCTTTAGAGAAGCATTCCACAAAGAGAGCGAGAAATAGAGAAACGCTGAAAGCTGTCCACACAAAATCTTTATACAGCACTAAGCACATTATATGTATGTATGTTATAGTTTGTTTATTGCACCTTTTAAATTGAATGTATAATCCAATAGTATTATTGTAGTCAAAGGTCAGATTAGACAACATTGATCAATTAGCCATTATTATGAAACTATGTTACCGAACCTAAAGGCACCTCCATTACTAATAATAGGAACAGATACATGTACAATTTACTATATGTGCCTCTATGTAAACTGTTGTGACGGTAAGCTACTGAACGAAGGTATAGAAAAGATTTTAAATAAATAAATAAATAAATAAATATAATACGTCAGAACTTTTGATTCCAAAATCCCTGAGATGGTCAGGGCTGAGGGATGTGCACAGACTTTCTCCTCTCACTTTCATATACACACAACACATATACACTCTCTCCAGGGCCAGTGCGGGGGGCTCAGGCGCCCTAGGCAAGCCATCATGTCGAGCACCCTTCTCCTGCCCCTCCCCCCATCTTTCTCTCGCGGGCCTTCCTGATTGGGGAAGAAAAAGTGGAAACTGTGCTGTGCGCACATACAATGGAGGCTTGCACCTCTTTCCTTCGGTTGCCGGTGGCCCCGCGGCCTCTATGGCTGCCACTGGCTTGTCACCTCCTCCGGGATGGCAAAAGAGTGGAGCAGCCTCAGTCACCGGTGGGAGGGAGAGGGAGGGAAGTGAGTAAGACTCAGGCACCGGAGCCGGTGGGAGGGAGAAAGAGAACGACCCTGGGTATCGGAAGAAGATGGAGAAAAGCGGAGGGGCCTCAGTCACAGGTGGGATGGAGAGCAGCAGGTAAGGCTCAGTCTTCTGAATCAGCGGAAGGAAGAGCGGCGATGGTGCGCAGCGGCACTTTGGACCAGGTTCAGGCATCCGAGCTGGCGGGAGGAGGTGCTGAAGCAGGGAGGCAGGAGTCAGGCTATGTCGATGGTGGCATGAGGTGAGCACAAAGGAGCAGGGCAGCAGGCCTCCGTGGCTCTTGCTGCTGCGGCTGCTGCCCCTGGGACCCTGACGCCCTAGGCCGCCGCCTAGTTTGCCTAGTGCTTCCGCTAGCCCTGACTCTCTCACATACTCACTGACACACACTTCCATGTTCATTCCATGTTCCATGTTCATTCACACAGAACACTCTCACACAGTCACTCGCAGTCACTAATTCATATGCACACAATTACACACACACAAACACACACACACAAAAACAGTCATACATGCTCACTGATACACACAAACGCTGTCTCACTTTTTCAGATGTTCACTGACAAACGCTCAGACTCACATACACTTTCTCATATACTGACACAAATAGTCTCACACACGCTTACTCACATATAGGGCTAGATTTTAAAAGCCCTGCGCGCGTAAATCCTCCTGGATTTACGCGCGCAGGGCACTCGCGCACCGACGTGCCTATTTTCCATAGGCCGCCGGTGCGCGCAAAGCCCCGGGACTTACGTGCGTCCCGGGGCTTCGTAAAAGGGGCGAGAGGAAGCGTGACTGGGGGCGTGTCCGGGGTCAGGGGCGGTCTGAGGCGGGTCAGGGGCTTTGGCGATGGTTTGGGGGCGGGACGGGATGGCGATCCTGAGTCCCATGGCACTGCGGCCTGTGCCAGGGGATGCGAGGCGGTGTACGCAAGTTACGCCTGCTTCAAGCAGACGTAACTTGCCCAACCAAGGTAGGGAGGGGGATTTAGGTAGGGCCGGGGGTTGGGTTAGGTAGGGGAAGGGAGGGGAAGGTGGGGGGATGTGGAAGGAAAGTTCCCTCCGAGGCCGCTTCGATTTCAGAGCGGCCTCGGAGGGAACGGAGGCAGGCTGCGCGGCTCGGCGCGTGCAGGCTGCCGATTTTGCGCAGCCTTGCGCGCGCCGACCCCAGATTTTATAAGATATGCGTGGCTACGCGCGTATCTTATAAAATCCGGCGTACTTTACTTCACGCCGGTTGCGCGAAGAAAAGTATGCGCACGCGTACTTTTTAAAGATCTACCTCTTTACCTTAGGAAAGGGCAAGCTGTAAGTCTCAATACTGTTTTTGCTTTTTGGGTTTTTTTGTCGCAGCCCAAGGACTAGGGGACCCGCAGCAGAGGAGCATAAAGTATGCAGCATCTACCCGGGGGTGAGGCAGCAGTGGGAGGCCTACCGCCCGCCTCCCGAAGAGGTAGAGAGAGAGAACACGAGTTGTGAGTGGAGGCAGCTTCACTGTTTCCTGCCTCTGCAGTGAATGGGGGTGGGGGGGTGATGGGATGATGGGTCCGAGACAGCAGCAGGCAAAAGAGTACGAAGCCACCACTGCCACGGGAAACTTCAATGATGGAAAGCCTCGGAGGAGGCTTCCATCACGGGAGAAGCACGGCTGAGGCCCGGGGCAGGTCACAGTGGCCTCGCAGGTATGGGGCCGCTGCGACCATCAGTAACCATGTGATTTGCTGGACTGGCCCACCGGGCATGCCTGAAGCCTCGATAGGCCAATCCACTGCTGGATATCCTATAAACCCAACTAGCTGGGGATTGTCCAAGACAGGTTTGGGAATCATTGGTTTAGATTATTAAAAAAAATTTGGTGGGATGATATTGTGGAATGGGAGGGATAGGTGTTAGATATGGGATCTTCTTTGCTCATTTTCTCAGGGAGGTTGAGAACCAATGAGGAAGATAACCAAAAACTCTCATAAGTAATGATATCCTATAGGTGGCCATATTTCTACAGCTGGCAGCTGAGATACAGTAAATCCTTCCAGTGTAGAAAGGAATAACTGTGTAGACAGGGCTAATTGGTCTTTTTCTGTCATCATCGATTATTGCATTTCCATGCATGTTCCAGATAATGCAATTTTGACCATTTACAATTTTACATACATAATAGAATACTTTCTTGTCTGGTAACACAAGTTGTTTTCTCTCTATATTGCACATTTTTTTATATTAGAATATGAACTGTGATTGGTTTTATTCCCGTTTATCAAATCTGTATTTTGTGATCTAGGATTACAATCCATTAACTATTTTCTGATGGGGAAATACACACTCAGAATTGCAGTTCTGAAATACAATCATTTTGTCCATGTATAAAGCACTTCAGAAGTAATTTTTAAAGGTCTACAATATTTCTACAGTTCTTGGCATTTTTATTGATATAAATTATGATTTTGTCTTTTTACTGTTTTTTTTTTAAACTTATTTCTATCATTTTTAGACAAGCCACAAACTTATTTAGTTAAAAACTCTGCAGGTTTCTGTTGTCATTTTTTTTTTTTTTTGCTGCTCATCAAACTGTTCATTAGGTACTGCTCTTAAGCTGAGGATTGTCCTGAGTATTCTCCTTTTAAAGCATTTTATTATTGAATAAATAGAGAAATTCTGCAGGCATCAATTTATTTTATCTTCAGTGTGGAGACTTTTCTACTATTTTGTGATGATATTGGGAATGGTTACTTTGTGTGTTTGGTGGCACAGGTAGGAGCTGGTGGACTACATGCACTTGAAAGAGATAATGCAAATGAAAATCAGTCTCTGTCTTAAACAAAGTGCTTATGAAAATCTGTGACAGCTGGAGTATCTTTTATTTGCTGACAACTTTACTTGTGGTTCATTTCCTCCCCTCCCTGGTAGTACTGTTTGGATCAGAACACTTATGCACTATAATGATCCTGTTTGAGATCAACTGGAAGATATATCCAGCTCCACAAAACAAGCATCAGTAGGATGCTCACCAGAGTATGGAGTGGGTGCTCTGGTGCTTGTGTTTCATCTTCTATTATAAAACATTCTGGGAGGTTTTTTTTTAATATAAATAACTTTGAGACAGGAGTTGGAAAAAAACCCCAGAACTGACTTGCCTTTTCACTGTGACCCAGATCCTTTTCATTACAGCTAGGTCTGTCTGTACTAAATCAATCATAGATACTGTAGGTATGACATCAGAATATTTATTTTCTGTGACATTATGACAGGGGACAAGGCTTAAGGCATGGTTAGAACACTTTAGAGCGACGTTGTTGTGGTTGCTGATTGGCTTTGGGTAGGTATTCCTAATGTCAGTGATCGATCTGAAGAAAATAGCCGCACATAGTGAAAAGGAATGGGAACACAGTGTTATTTCTGACTCAGAATGTCTCAGCTTACCCTGAGAAAGGATTGTCCTACTGACTCAGAATGTCTCAGCTTACCCTGAGAAAGGATTGTCCTACCCAGCTAAGTAAGTGTTGGAACTGTATTGATTGAAAACGTAACAGCCTAGCTGATAATAGCAAGTATTTCATAAAAAAATCAAGTGTGAAAACATGAAGAGGAGGACAAACATAGTCATCAAGGCCAAGGGGAAATATACATTCAGAGCAGAGGTAATTTTAAGGAAATTGCTGATCTATATTTATTTTTTTTGAGATGATTACATAAAATAATTGAGAGGCCGCCCGCTGAGCCCAGTCTCAGCTGCAGTAATTAACATGGTGCCAAGCTTGGCCCATGCATCACGCAGCCATGGCCTGAGGCTGAAGTAAAAGGGGACAGAGGATGAGGGAAGAGTTTTGGATGCCTCATGATGGTTGGGCTGTGGCCAGGAAATGGTGGATTTTGCTGTTAGTTCAAGAGTCCCTGGGAGGCGGGGATCAAGTTTGAATGCTGTGGCTTTAAAGGAAGGCAGCTGGAAGAATTTTCATCTCCTCCCCGTCCATCCGCTCCCTCCCACCCTTTGCATTTGGTGCGTTGAATGCTGAATCCTGTATCTTAATTTTGTGACAGTTTTGGGAAAGCAAGAGACCCAAGCCAATTTGATTGATTTGTGTGGTAACACTGTTTAAGTTAGTAGTTAATCTTGTGATTCTGGGATTGGAGAATGCCAATGGCATGCTGAGGCAGCATGCTTGATATATGGCTGGGGGATGACTGTTGGTGGCTATTTCCCCCAAAAAATCCTTTCCTGCTGAGTCATGGCAGGGGAGGGCCTAAACTGATGGTGGCGGCCTGCTGGAAGGAGGCTGAGATCCAGACACCCAGGCTTCAGGGTAAGGGTGGAACAGATGATCCTTGTTATTTATCCAAAATGTCATCAATGTTTAATTTATAACTGCTTTTATGGCAAAGCCCATAAGCAAAGCAACGCATGTCAAGCAACACTGTCTGAATTTTCAAGAAAGCGCTGGCCATTGCTCCTACCATGTGACAGGTGCCGACCAATGGCATCGGAAGCCCTTGTGACATAGTAAGGGCAAAGGCTATTGGCTCCATTTTGAATACTGGCAGGAGGGTGGGGGTTTTATTCGTTAATGATACATGCATTCGTTGCATTCGTGGGGGTTCGCCATATGTTTCGGGAACCCATGAATGCAATGAATAGGGACCTATACGTTGCAGATTGCGCATTCTTTCAAAACGAATGCACATCCCTAATGATGAAATCTGATGCTTTTCTGAGTCAGAGAGCCCAGATTCCTCCTTGTTTTTCACCCTTGCATGCTCTATTTTGTCCCCACATCCTTTGGCTTCACTCTGAAGATTCTTATTGACACATAACTTAAAAGAAATGGCTCTAAACACGCAGTCATGTCAGTTTTCTGCTCTTCTGGAGCTCACCTTTGTCCTCCTTACCTGGAGTGTACTAGTTTTCCCACTTCTTCCATCTTTACTGACGGAACTCCCATGTACCAGGCTTAGTTTATACCCTTTGGAAGCCAACAGGAGGAGTCAAGAGGAAAAGAGAACTGAGCATGCTTACATTTCCATTCATAGACTTTAGCATGTCCTCAGTAAGTAAATGATCATATTTTAGCAAATTCATTTTTGGGTTTTCATAAATGAGAATAGCGTGATCATGCTATTTCTGATATTTTTACCATGAACATACTAAATCTTTTTGCATCATTTTTTAATGTGCCCATTAAATTTGTTTGCTTGCCCATGTTAAAATTGTTTTTGCTTCAGTTTTATTGCTTAGGCCCCAAAATGCAATTATTTTTTTGGGGGGAGGGGTATTAAATCCATATTTTGCAATAGCTCAAAACATAGCTTGTTGTCATGCCATCATTGTTTCTACTGTGGTCCTACTTCGAACAGGGGTAGATTTTATAACATGCACGCACGGAGTACATGTGCACGTGCTACACGGTGCACGCACATGTACACCCGATTTTATAACTTGCGGGTGCAGATGCACACAAGTTACAAAATCTGGGATCGGCGCACGCCGAGCCACGCTGCCTTCCTCCGTTCCCTCCCCCCTAACCTAACCTTCCCACCCCTTCCCCTAACCTTTCCCCCCCCCTAGCCCTACTCTACTCCCCAAAATCTTTTTCACCTTCTGCGCCTGCCTGGAGGCAGGCGCAGGTTGCACGCACCGGCAGCTTGCTGGCACGCGATCCTTTGACACAGTGGCAAATGGCCACTGTGTCAGAGGCCTCTGGCCCTGCCCCCAGACTGCCTCCGCCCTGCCCCTTTTTGCAAGCCCCAGGACTTACATGCGTCCCGGGGCTTTACGCTCGTCTATGGGCCTTTTGAAAATAAGCCCGGTGTGCGCAGGACCGGTTACGCGCTTAATCCTCTGGCCCACAGTGTTGTAAATATATTCTTGCTGTATAAGATGGCCTTCTGGTCTAGTCTTCATTTTTATTTTTTAGCTTCTGCATTGAAACTGTGCAGAGGAGGAAATTATTGATTTGTTTGGTTTTTAAAATATATTCTGGAAGCTTGGCATTCCTTTGTGGGGAAAGCAAAAATTAGAGTGCAACTCAAAAGTACTATATGCATATTAATTTTCAATAAAAATCATACAGAAGTATGTGATCTTGGGACCCAGGCTACTGAGTAGTTTGTAGCAGTTTTGAAATAAATATACAGATCACCGATGTCTGTTCCAGTCTACCTTATCTCTGGCTAAGTTTCTTCCAAGTAGAGAGCAAATACTTTGCAAAACATTTTCATGTCATACATGTAACCCATACTCCCATGAGTCACCTTCAGTAACTGCAGAGGAGGTGAGTGATACATAGCAGATCTGGAATAGTTCCAAACACACAGAGGTCAATATTTTAAGCCATGGAGACAGATAACTCAAAAGTTATCCATCGAAATGACAAGATTTTGTTTATTCAGTCCATTATCTAGCTGTATTTTAGCCAGATAAAAAAGGAATGTTCCAGGGGCATTTCAGGGAGGAGTTAAGCTATCCAGCTAACTTACAAGGTCATTCATCAAAATGCAGTATGGCGTTAACGCCCGCGATAATGCATGCATTAATGCCACAATGCACACGATAGTTATGGTAGCACATGGTGTGAATGCAAATTTTTCAAAGGGGTGGGATTGGGAAGGGGTTTGGGTGGGATTAATGAAAATGAAAACAGCACAGTACACCTCAGTGAAGATTTGATGTCATTTGGCGTGAGGAAAATCTCACAAAGATGAGATTTCTACAATGTTCTCTCGCCCTAGCTTGTAGAAATCTCATCTTTGTGAGACTTTCCTCACGCCAAATGACATCAAATCTTCACTGAGGGGTACTGTGTTGTTCATGCCTCTCACTCAGCATGTAAAACTAACCCAAAACCCTAGACCACCACCAAAACCTCACCTCGAGTTATTAGCTGGCCCTCCTATAGTGATATAAATAGTTGAATACTATAAAGGCCTCCCCAGAGGTTCTGTCTCTCTCTCTCTCTCTCTCTCTTTCTCCTCCAGATAGCTGGTTAAGTAGTGCATAATTTATGCTTTCAACACTTCTGTCAGAGGCAAGGTTGGAGTGGGTAAGTGTTTTACCTTGCTCCTGGCAGCAATTTTCAGATGGGAAGGGAAGCCCAGGTCAGACATTGAGGGTGGGGAAGTCAGGAGGCAGCCTTAATGAACATATTTGTACTGAAGTGAGAAAGGGGTTGGCAAGGGGGGGGGGGGGGGGCGGCCTGGTCTGCAGACCATGACGTATCACATAGCTAGAAGGGGATTTTTTGGGGGTTGCACAGCCTGACACAGATAAATTGTCCTCTAATCAGCTTACTGAATATTAACCTCACAGAGTTCAACAACTGGGGACCAGCTCATTTCTGGAAGGCCCATGGGGAGACTTACATAAAGGGGTGGATTTTAAAAGTCCTGCTCGCGTAAATCCGCCCGGATTTACGCGAGCAGGGCCTTGCGCGCCGGCGAGCCTATTTTCCATAGGCCGCTGGCGCGCGCAGAACCCCGGGATGTGCGTAGGTCCCGGGTTTTTTGGAAGGGGCGTGTCGGGGGTGGGGCCGAATGACGCGGCATTTCGGGGGCGGGGCGCGGCGTTTCGGGGGCGGGGCCGGGGGTGTGGCGCCGGCCCGGGGCTTTCCGGGGGCGTGGCTGTGCCCTCCGGAACCACCCCCGGGTCGGGTCTCGGCGCACCAGCAGTGCGTGGACTTACGTCTCCCTCCGGGAGGCGTAAATCCGTGGATAAAGGTAAGGGGAGGATTTAGATAGGGCCGGGGGGGGGGTGGGTTAGGTAGGGGAAGGGAGGGGAAGGTGAGGGGAGGGGAGGGCGAAAGAAAGTTCCCTCCGAGGCCGCTCCGATTTCGGAGCGGCCTCGGAGGGAACGGAGACAGGCTGCGTGGCTCGGCGTGCGCCGGCTGCCCAAAATCGGCAGCCTTGCGCCCGCTGATCCAGGATTTTAGAAGATACGCGCGGCTACGCGTGTATCTTCTAAAATCCAGTGTACTTTTGTTTGCGCCTGCTGCGCAAACAAAAGTACGCAAACGCGCTTTTTTAAAAAATCTACCCCAAAGGGTCCACACCTCTATTGTAGTTTCAAAAGAAAAAAAAACAATTTATTGTAAAGACCAAAACAGTGCGCATCAAGAAGACAAAAATCAAACTATCAGAATACAGCCCAGAAAAAAAAATCACCTTCTTGAAGCAAGATAAGTAGAATCAAGAAGACCAGTAAATTACAGATGCAGAACAGTTCAAGTACCCCAAAAGCAGACTCTTCTTCATTTGCTCCTTCAGGG
This sequence comes from Rhinatrema bivittatum, assembly GCF_901001135.1. Lineage (NCBI taxonomy): Eukaryota > Metazoa > Chordata > Amphibia > Gymnophiona > Rhinatrematidae > Rhinatrema > Rhinatrema bivittatum. The sequence goes on from NC_042618.1 coordinate 376,018,770, forward strand.
TATCAAACTTTACCCCAAGGGTCTTCAGGGCAGTCTCTTCACATCTATTCTTGTGGGCTTCCCCAGTGTACTCCTAGTCCTCTCAAGAATTTAGTCCTTCTGGAGGGGTTCATTATGATTTTTTTTTCACACTTATCTTTCCCGTACCACTGCTTTACACCTATTTGGAGTCCTTGTTGAAGAATCCTCCCTCCTTTCTCTACCTTTCACCCCAGGTCAACTCAACACTAGCTTTTGCCTCATGCAAAAACACTATTTATTCTCCCACCTCATTCCAACCTTCAAAGGGAAGGAAGGAAAACAAACCTTGCAACTTGCAGAGCACTAATTACTAGGGATGTGAATCGTTTTTTGACAATTTAAAAAAATTGTTAGAGCCGTGATACAATAACAATTCCCCCGATTTATCGTCAAAAAATCGTAAATCGGGGGAGGGGGGAGGGCGGGAAAACCGGCACACCAAAACAACCCTAAAACCCACCCCGACCCTTTAAAACAAATCCCCCACCCTCCCGAACCCCCCCCCAAAATGTTTAAATTACCTGGGGTCCAGTGGGGGTGGGGTCCCGGCGCGATCTCCCACGATCTCCTGCTCTCGGGCCACGGCTGCGTTAATAGAAATGGCGCCGGTGGCCCTTTGCCCTTACCATATGACAGGGCAAAGGTAGCGCCGGCGCCATTTTGGTTCCTGTCACCCGACGTCACGAGTGCAGGAGATTGCTCCCGGACCCCCGCTGGACCCCCAGGGACTTTTGGCCAGCTTAGGGGGGCCTCCTGACCCCCACAAGACTTGCCAAAAGTCCAGCGGGGGTCCGGGAGCGACCTCCTGCACTCGCGCCATATTGCCAATATTCAAAATGGCGCCGGCGCTACTTTTGCCCTCACTATGTCATACGGCAATATTCAAAATGGCGCTGGTGCTACCTTTGCCCTCACTATGTCATACGACCTGTACGACCCGTATGACATAGTGAGGGCAAAAGTAGCGCCGGTGCCATTTTGAATATTGGCAATACGGCGCGCGTGCAGGAGGATGCTCCCGGACCCCCGCTGGACTTTTGGCAAGTTTTGTGGGGGTCAGGAGGCTCCCCCAAGCTGGCCAAAAGTCCCTGGGGGTCCAGCGGGGGTCCGGGAGCGATCTCCTGCACTCGTGACGTCGGGTGACAGGAACCAAAATGGCGCCGGCGCTACCTTTGCCCTGTCATATGGTAAGGGCAAAGGGCCACCGGCGCCCTTTCTATTAATGCAGCCGTGGCCCGAGAGTGGGAGATCACGGGAGATCGTGCCGGGACCTCCCCACTGGACCCCAGGTAATTTAAAACATTTTGGGCGGGTTCGGAGGGTGGGGGATTTGTTTTAAAGGGTCGGGGTGGGTTTTAGGGTTGTTTTGGTGTGCCGGTTTTCCCGCCCTCCCCCGATTTATGATTTTTTACGATTTAAAAAAAACATGACGATCAGATTTCCCTCCCCCCCCAGCCAAAATCGATCGTTAAGACGATCGATCACACGATTCACATCCCTACTAATTACACCAGCTCACTTATATTTATTTATTTATTTATTTATTTATTTATTTAACATTTTTCTATACCGAACTTCATGACAAGCTTCATATCAGGCCGGTTTACATCAAACTTAGGGGTTAACTTAACAAAAACCATATAACAAGAGGGCCGAAGCGCAGATACAAATAACAGGGAGAATGAACTTGGAGGCTAGGGTAGCCAGGAAATAAAGGGCAGAAAAAACTGGAGAATGAACATAAATGAATATACAATTACTGGGTTGGACATTTAGTCTATTGAGCTAAATGAAAGCATTGTTGCGATGTTGAGCTTAAGGGAAGGCTTGGACAAAAAGCCAAGTCTTGAGTTTTTTCTGGAAGGTAGTCAGGCAGGGTTCCAGTCTTAGATCAGTCGGCAGGTTGTTCCAGATGATGGGGCCAGCTGTGGAAAGTGCCCGTTCTTTTGTGGAGGTTAGTCGAGTGGATTTAGTTGGGGGAACTTGAAGGGTTCCTTTGTGTGCCGCTCTGATGGGTCTTACAGATGTGTATAGTTTGAGTGGTAACTGAAGGTCTAAAGGAAGTTGGTTGTGTATGGATTTGTGGATAATGGTGAGTGCTTTGTGCAAAATTCTGTATTTAATAGGTAACCAGTGTATTATATTGATAATTATATTGATAATATTATATTGATAATGAACTCTCCTAGAAGAGAGAACACTCCAGAAATCAAACTCCTTTGTAGCAACCTTAGGCTACATACATCATCAACTAAGAATAGCTATAAGATTATTAGTGGATACTGTTGTTTGTAGACATCCTTTAGAGACCATCTAGGTCATGGTGTTATATCTCCATAACTTTGCATGTCAAACTGAGTCCATAACCATATGGCTATCATAATTAGTACTGTCCACTGCATTCCTCTAAATCTACACTAGTTTTAAGATATTTCAAATACTATATATTTTACTTTAAGAAGCCACAAAAATGAAGAAATAGATTTTGGATAGATACAGAGGCAAGAAATAAATTGTAGCATTTTGCCTATTAAACTGCACCTATCTACAGCATTTCTTGAATATATGATCAAATTCATTTTTATGCCAGTTATACAAATATCTTAAGTATTTTATTATTGTAGTGCATTTTATTATGATGCTAGGTATTCACACTCGGGTAGATTTTGTAAGGTGTGTGGGTGTGTCCATTGCGGGCTTCCACAGTTCCCTCCCAGTCCGCTCCAATTAAGGAGCGGACTGGGAGGGGACTTTTCTACCCCTTACCCTAATCTCCCTTCCCCTTCCCCTCTCCTCCCCACTCTCTAAACCCTTTCTCCTACCTGTGAATGTTTTTATTTTGTTGCTTACTGCTCCAATGGAGCAGTAAGCAACTTGTGTGTGCCTGGATGCCATTCCCTGGTACAGCGGCAAATGGCCGCTGTACTGACCGCCTCCAGCCTCGCCCCCTCCCCACCCCTTTAACTGGGCCCAGCACTTCGGCGCATAACGGGGGTTACGCGCATAGCCAGGCAATGTGTGCAGCGTGCACAAGGCCCAGCCACGCACATAACCCCCATTTTTTGTGCGCGGGGGGGAATCATTTTTCAACATAATTGTTTTTCAGACTTGTTCATCAAATATATATTTATATATCAATGTATTTGTTATACTTCATAGATTCATGATACATTGGTCCCTTTTCCAGAACAAAATGTTGTGTCTCAGTTTGCTTCTGTTTTTTGTAGGAAGGAATGAGGGACTCACACAGGTGAATTCATAAGGTTTTCTCTTGAGACCAATAGAGAATATATGGTCTCCCCCTGTTGGTGGGAGAGAGGGGTGCTCTTTTGATATTGCAGGATATTTGAAACATCCCATGAAAGTGAACTGTGTTTAGCTTTCCTTGCAAGTCTGAACATGTAGATTGTTTTCAGAGCAGGAGTCTTCATATGTCCAGGGATCAAAATGGTTCTGGTTTCTCCCCCTTTCCCCCCAATTAGATTGCATTTTATGGAATTCTTTTTTTTTTTTTTGTCAAAATATTTTTTATTAATTACAAGGGAACAGCATCCACCAATAGACAATTTCATAAATACAATCAAAATACGAACATAGACCTTGTCATTAAAGTCAAGAAACAACATGGAATTCTAGGTGATAGAGATCTCCGATCATATTGGCAGTAAAAAATGCATGGGATAAGGAAATAAAAGCATATCATCCTCATAAGATTAAATTACAACATCTCTGAATTTCTTTGCTGAAGAAGGTTGTGCTCAAAGAAAAATATTTTGGATGGATGGCTGCAATTTTCTGGAAGATTTCTTTGAACTTTTGGTCTTGGAATGTGATTTTCTTTTCAGACACTAAAGTAGCTACTGGATTGATGTCATCATGTAATGGTAATGGTTCCATTTATTTCTTCAACCATTATGTTCCATTTTCATTGTAGTTTTTATCAATTACAGTAAAAATAGATTAAGCAATATGATCTGCACATACTGCATTTATAGAATTGGAAAAGATAAAGAAATAAACTTCATGAGATGATTTCTAGTCCAAAATGTGTGTGTGTGTGTGGGGGGGGGGGGGGGGGGGGGCAAGGGAAGAAAATGTTGCAGATGAACAGATTAAAACTACCTCTTAGGATCCTAATAATACCCATCCCCAGTCTGGTACTCAAAAGACTAGAGAAGGATTCATCAATCAGAAATGCATTCAAATATTCAAGGACATGAAATAATTTATTTTATTTAAAAGTTTTTATATACCGCAAATAAGATTAATAACAATCCATCTAAGCGGTTTACAATGATACATACATAATGAGTTAAACTAAAAAGACAATATGACAAATATAGATACATTTGTTTATAAGCTGCCCCAGTATCCAGAACCTACCTTCATAGCTTTAAGAAAGCTCTTCGATATCTCAGTAACTTCAGACAAGTCAGCAAAAACAATGACTTTAGATGGAGTTTCAGAATATGATGTCTATCCAGTTTTAGCACAATAGTAATGATCTGAAGTCCTCTTGGAACACTTCTTCTTGTGATGTTTCTAGAAGCAACAAAACATCCAAACTGAGTAAAATGATTCTACAACATTTTCTTGTGGGAGCAAAGACCATTTTGCTAGTGGCGTATATTATACTTTAAAAATGGAAAAAAAGTATTCAACATTTTCAATTTATACAAGAATACTTGCTATATAAATTAGAATGCACAAAGGACAAAAAAAATAATAGAAAAACAAAATATGAAAAAGTCTAAATTACTTTCTATGCAGATCAGTGTAACAAAAAGTGTAACAGTGTAACAAAAAGAGGCAATCCCATTGAAAAAACCTGAAGGCAGGTATTTAAAGACAATGGAGTATAAGGAAAAATGTTATGGTTTAACCTCTGAATCACTTTATAAGAGATGTTGCTAACCAACCTACATTTACTATTATTTATTTACTATTATTAATTTACTATTATTATTATCTATGTAATATTTAATTTATTATTAATATCTATATGTTATAGGCTATATGCTATATGTTATACGTTATATGTTAAGAAACGCTGTTCCATGTAACGCCTTTTGTGCGAAAGTTTTGTTATATGTAAACCGACCTGATTCGATACTTGTATTGAGAATGTTGGTATATAAAAATCTGAAATAAATAAATAAATAAATAAATTTATTCTAGATTCCAGACTCTTAGACTAAAAGTAGAGGCAGCAATCTTTTTTTCATTTAGACAAAACTGCAACTGGGACAATTAATAGAAAACACACCTCACATTATCATACATCACCAAACACTTACAAGGAAGAGAAACAAATAATTCTGCACCAATAGCTTGTGCTTCCATATGCATTGCTAGAAAATTTTTTCATCTGTCTTGTCACTTTACAAAGATCAGGATAGACCCAAATCCATCGCCCCAGAAACAAAGTTTTATTTCAGAAAAACAAATGAAAAATCATATCTTTGTCTTGCTCAAAGACAAATGCTACTAGAGGAGTGGCTCTAATACACTGCTCCTCTACAGACTTTTCCAAGATAGCTGATAGCTCCAAACTGTCATTAGAGAGGCCTGGATCATTTTGCCTCTCTGTACCATTGATGGCAAAAAAAAAAAATAAAAATTAAACTTTGACCAAGGAGGGGTTTGCATCTTCCAAAAGCTTGAGAATTGCCAGCAAATATCTCTTGAGAGTAGTATGAGGAGATTTGAAAGCAACTTTAAGAAACTTACAAATCTCAATCACCTGGAATAATTTTCAAGCATTTCTAGCCTGTGATGAATCACCATGTGGTCTTGGGTAACCATCACTCGCACAGTGTTGCTTGTCCTTTGCTCCAACTCAACTACTTTCTTGTTAAGTTTTTCCATTACTGTCGCTTGGGAAGCAGTTTGAAGCTCAGTCATAGAAGTCCACGCAGCAAAGGGAGCATTTAGAAAGAGATGTAGCACAGTTCAAATAGAATCCAAAGTAATGACTGGTGGTTTCTCTAAAGTTGTTCTCAACTTAGAATCCATAGGAGAGGACACTGCCAGTGTTTGCAAGAGTTTATTCAACCCTCCTATACCACTCTTATCTGGCCCAGCAAAGGTCTGTGTTCAGTCTAGCTGTAAATCCCCTGATATAGAAGCAGAAGCCGACTCCTTGTTTTGCATCTGCATTGCGATGGTGCTCACATTACTTCCTACCAAGGCATCTCCTGCTTGAAGATCCAAATAAGGCGCTTAGGTATCTCCAGGGCTGCTTTGCACCATCGTACTCAGGGCTGGAGCAGCAGGGACATCTGTGAGTCTGGGCTGAGAAAAACGTCCAACTCCATGCAGGCCTCACTCTCCTTGGATCTGCTGGCTGAATTTCCCAGAATTCAAATTTGTAGAGGAATAGATGACAAAGGAAGAGATCTAAGGCTCTTTCAAGGGGAAAGCTCCTCACCTTGCCTTTCTGTTTCGGTAACATCTTAAAAGGTAACTCTTCATGCAAAGAGGACTTTTTGAGAAGCAGCGTAGAAAGCTCCTTAATTGTGTCTGACCTCTTTGAGGGGACATGTTTTTATATTTTGTTGAAAATATGTCTTCACTATCAGATAAGGTGAGATCAGTTTAAATCTATGAAAATTTGTTAATCGCAAGTGGTTTTTATTTTGAGCTGTTTTTTAAGAACTAAAACCTATTCTGAAGTAAAATGTTATCTTTAGTTAAGGCATTATTTAAATTATAGAGCTTGGAAATAATCAGAAGAAAACAGGACCTGTTTCTGGACCTAAGTAGACCATACTACCTTTGTACAGGATTGTGGTAAAAACTCCATACATTATAGTCATAAGAAAATAAGATATGCCATGCTGGGTCAGACCAAATGTTCACTGAGCCCAGAATTATGTCCCTGCAGAACAATAGGACATCGCAGATCCCAAAGAGCAGAACCAATTTACTGCCAGGGATAAGCAGTGGCTTTTCCCCCAGTTTACCTGGTTTATAATTAATTATGGACTTTCCCTCCAGGAACTTGTCCAAACTCCTTTTAAACCCAGCTATGCTAGATGCCTTGACCACATCCATTGGCAACAATTGCCACAGATTCATTTTGCATTAAGTGAAAACATTATTTTCTACAATTTGTTTTAAATTTTCTGTCAGTTTCATGGCGAGATCCCTAGCCTTGGTACTATTTCAAAAGGTAAATAACCATTTTCTATTTACTGTTCCACTCCCTCTCGTGAGTTTATAAACCTCTATCATATCCCCTCTCAGTCATCTCGTCTTTAAATTGAAGAGTCTTAACCTGTATAACCTCTCTTCATAAATCTTGCCTTCGTTCAGAGAAATGGAGGGCATATGCAGCTCAATCTTCCCTGCGGAGAGCTGTTGTAAAATGGCAGGAGAGAGATCAAGCTAATCGTGCTCAGAACTGCAGAGTGGCTAAAACAATGCCAAAGTTATTCAGAAGGTCATTCCCACTGTCTTTTAGTGCACATTGAAAATGATCTGATCCATGATGGTTCCCAGATCAAATTTCTGATTTTTGTTTTAGACTGGAATCTTCTGGGATCTGCAGACTGAAGGAGAGTTGGAGATTTGAAAGAAATCAAGCAGCTGTCTACAAAAAAACCTTTAAGACTAGAAACTCACTGAAAAAAAAAGTTATTTATAACGGGGGTGAGGGTTGTGCTATTAGATATATATTTTTAATGGTTTTTTTCTATCAAAGATAAGTTTTATAGAATCTTTAATTTATTTATAGTTTTTTATAGTTATAGTTTATAGTTAATAAATATTTTTAGATAGATTTGCATGGTTCTGGTGTTAGTAATGTTACTTGATACTCAGATTATCTGATATTCTAATAGGTAGGTGCTGATCAGCTTTATAGGGTCAAGGAGGATTAAAAAAAAAAAAAAAGGAACATAATTGGTTTTACCTATGTTATTCTTATCTTTCATTGGATTACTATAAGCCAATAAATGCCTAATGGTATCTGAAGAAGGATGAATTTGATGAGTTGTGTGCCTGTGGATTTGGTCTCATTTCAGAATTTCCAGATATCTTGCAATGAATTATAGCAAATCAGCGTGACCTGCAGTGCAATGATTTTTCCTTCTCTAGTGATTATCTACTTTGAAATGGTCCTCCCACCTGTGATAGCTAGTGTAAATTCTAAGAAATGTTCAGTGTGCCTGTTGAAAATAAAGTAAGAAAGATTGTGATAGAATACATGTGAAAGGTGAAAACTTTAGAGTCTGGATAGAAACGAGAGTGCCTATTGTTCATTTCTGGATAAATGTATCTGTGTTGGCTGATATTCTTAAGACATATAAGTTTAATTCATTATCTCATGCAATTCTCCCTTTGTATCTGGTTTTAAACTTGGAGTAGAGGTTACATATCAATGTGAATGCCAATTTAGGGAAGGCTAGGATTGCTACATGCCTCCTTTTTTTTTTTCAGAATGATTTACCCCTACTTCATAGGTGGACTTTTAGTCCTACTTTGTTTTTTTAGGAAAATCAGATCTGTAAGTCCATGCATGTGTACATGGAAAACATTTTCATTTTTCTTTTTCGTTTTTTAAATTTCTTTCTTTCTTTTATATTTTGTTGTAGCATATACTGTCTGGCAGATTTTAAAAGCCCTCCGTGTGCCAAAGCCAGGAGATACCCACATGACATGGCCCGGTGCGCGCCGTGCGGATTTTAAAAGCCGGGCGAGTACACGCGTATCTCCTGGTATGCGCACAAATCATAAAGTTGAAAAGGGGGTGGGGCATGGGCGGGGGTCGAGGCATAGCATGGTCTTGGGCAGGCCGAGTCTGTAACATGAAGCCTGCATGTAAGTATTTACGTGCACAAGCACGCGCCGGGGTCCCCTGCTGCATAAACTTTACTTCTGCTACGGATGGTGTGTAAATAATAAAATAACAAAAACTAAGCTAGTCAGCAGGATTTTAAGGGCCGGGGCTAACAGGGTAAAAGGGAGACACGTTAGGTAGGAGGTTTAGGAAGTCATCTCCTTTACCGGGGAGAACCGGGAATGAACTGGGGAAACAGGTAATTGTGTTGGCACACGTATCTAATAAAATCCTCCCCCACTTACACGATCAAGGCGGCATTTGCGTGCAGTGCACGTGTCAATATAAAATCGTGTGCATATGTACACACGTCTAGCCAGTTTTGTAACAGGTACACTTATACGTGCCTGTACGTGCGTATCCTATAAAATTGTCGCGTCCATGTGTGTGTGAGCCAACAATTGAGCACACGTGTGCACACGCGTGGGTATTAAAATTCACCTCTAAATGTTTTCAGCATGCACAAAATGGATTTAGTGCATGTTAAACCATTTTAGCAGCCATAAAAACCATTTGGCATGTATTCTGTCTCTGTTATTCTTTCCCTATGCACAAAAGCCCTATGGGGATAGGGAAATACCTACAGTACCTGAATGTAATCCACTTTGAAGCGCTGAAAAAGTGCGAAAAGCAGAATATAAATCTAAATAAATAAATAAAAAGGTGAGTTTTAATAGCCTGATGTGCACCTCATTTAGGGGATGCGCAAATATGTTGGGCTGGCACGCACCAACGGATTTTAAAAGCCGCTGGGATACGTGCATACATACTGCTGTGCACACAAATGAAACATTTCCAAAAAGGGACAGGACATGGGTGTGGTCTGGGTAGGGCATGAGTTTCCGGGATTTTAACCTGAAATGTGCGCAAAAATACGCACACTGGCGAGCATTGAGTCCCCTGCAGCATAACTTTACTTCTGCCATAGATGCCATGTAAGTTAAAAAATTAAAGAAAAATAGGCAAATCTTCAGGGTTTTAAGGGTCGGGGGTAACTGGGAGAAGTGAAGGCTGTTAAACTAGTGGGGTTTGGAGGACCTATCTCTTAACTGGGTGAACCGGGGCTGAACTGTGAAAACTGGGAATAGCTTTGGTGCACATCCCTTTTAAAATCCCCCCATTTACGCGATAGAAGCGGCATTTGCGCGCACGTGTGCACCCACTTAAAATTTGTCGCACGTGTGTTTGCAGCTGGGCTATTTTATAACATGCCCGCAGGAGATCACGTGATGCCATAATAGGAGCAGGATGTACATTCGCTCTGCTCTCGGGGCCTACCCATCATCAGCCCTATTAAAATTACATCCTGCATTGATCGACCCAGTTTTTTTTTCACTGAGCAGTTGTGAAGAATTGTTCTGGGTCTTATTGGACTGTTCAAGGGACGGGATCAGGCCAGGTGCGACCGGGTATACATACCATGCATTTGCATGAGGTCACATACCCAGGGAGGCGGTGGACCAGTGGCAGCAGGAAAGGCCATTGGGAAGAGGTATAGCCACGGGTGGGACATCCCCCCATGGGCACATGAGCAGACCCGTGGCGACGTGATAATGACATGCCTGCGGGGATCCCACCCCCCATGGGCACATGAGCAGACCCAGGGTAGTGCAATAATGACCTACCCGTGGGGATTTCCCCCCCTCCCCCCAGACACATGAGCAGTCCTGCAGCTGTGTGTTGAAGACCTGCCCACAAGGGTTCCACCCTCTTACCACTTTCTCTTTTATTTACTCCTCCTTCCCTTCAATTCCTTCCCTCCTGTCTCACCCCGTTCCCTCTCAATCATTCCTCTTCCATTCCATTTCCTTTTCTTCCCTCTCACTCACTCCTCCCCTCAATCACAACCCTCTCCCTTCTCTTCCCTTCTACTTATTTTGCTCAGTTCCCTTTTCCACCCCTCCCTGTAAGGAAAAGGGAACTGAGCAAAATAAGTAGAAGGGAAGAGAAGGGAGAGGGTTGTGATTGAGGGGAGGAGTGAGAGGGAAGGGAAGGAAAGGAAAGGGAATGGAAGAGGAGTGACTGAGAGGGGAAAAGTGTGAAAGGAGGGTAGGAATTGAAGGGAAGGAGGAGTGAGTAAGAGGGAACGTGATAAGAGGGAAGGAAAGGGAGAGTAGTGAGGAGTAGTGAGAAGAAAGAAAAGGGATGACTGAGGGAAAAGAGGATGAGTGAGAGGGAAGGAGGATTGGAAAGGCGGATACATGAGAGGGAAGGAAAGGAAAAGAAATGGAGGAGGAGGAGTGATAGAGGTGAGATGGGAAGGAAGGAATTAAAAGATAGGAGGGGTGAATGAGAGGGAGGGAAGGAAAGGGATGGATGTGTGAGAGGGAAGGGGAAAAGGAAGGGGTGAGTGAGATGGAAGGAGAAGGGAAGGGGTGAGAGGGAAGAGGGAAGGGAAGGGAAGGAGTGAGTGAGTGAGAGGGAAGGAGGAAACAAAGGAGTGAGTGAGGGAAGGGAAAAGGGGAATGGAAGGAGTGCGTGAGAGGGAAGGAGCAAGAACAAGGTAGACAGTGAGAGAATGACTGTGAGACTCATTTTTCTCATGTGTGTGTGTGTGTGTGTATGTATGAGAATATAGGTGGGGGTGTGTGAGAGAGCATGGGGGGGGGGGCTGTGTTTGCATGCGGGAGCCTGAGAGCGAGAACATGTATGTGTATGTGAGGGAAAGTACGTGAGAGTGAAAGCTTGTGTGTATATGTTTGTATGTGAGAGAGAGAAAGATGTTAGATTCCATATTAGGAGTTACCACTCATGAAAAGGACCTGGGCATCATAGTGGAAAATACTTTGAAAGTCTCTGTTCAGTATGTAGCATTGGTCAAAAAAGTAAACAGAATGTTAGGAATTATTAGGAAGGGAATGGTGAATAAAACGGAAAATGTCATAATGCCTCTGTATCGCTCCATGGTGAGACCACACCTTGAATACTGTGTACAATTCTGGTTTCTGCATCTAAAAAAAGATATAGATGCGATGGAGAAGGTACAGAGAAGGGAGACCAAAATGATAAAGGGGATAGAACAGGTCCTTTATGAGGAAAGACTAAAGAGGTTAGGGCTGATCAGCTTGGAGAAGAGACGGTTGAGGGGGAATATGATAAAGGTGTTTAAAATCCTGAGAGGTCTAGAACAGGTAAATGTGAATTGGTTATTTACTCTTTCGGATAATAGAAGGACTAGGGGGAACTCCATGAAGTTAGCATGTAGCCGTATTGCAAAATGGCCACCGCTGCATGGCGCCATATTGCAAAATGGCCGCCGCTGTATGGCGCCATTTTGCAATACGGCTCAAGTGCAAGAGGTCGTTCCCGGACCCCCGCTGGACTTTTGGCAAGTCTTGTGGGGGTCAGGAGGCCCCCCCAAGCTGGCCAAAAGTCCCTGGGGGTCCAGCGGGGGTCCGGGAGCGATCTCCTGGACGCGTGACGTCGGGAGCTAGGAATCAAAATGGTGCTGGCGCTACCTTTGCCCTGTCACATGATAAGGGCAAAGGGCCACCGGTGCCATTTCTCTTCACAGCAGTTGTGGCCAGAGAGCGGGACATCGCGCCGGGATCATCGCGCCGGGACACCAGGTCATTTAAAACATTTTTGGGGGGGGGTTCGGGAGGGTGGGGGTTTGTTTTAAAGGTTCGGGGTGGGTGTTAGGGGTTTTTTTTGTTGTGGCCAGAGAGTGGGACATCGCGCTGGGATCGCGCCGGGACCCTCCCACTGGACCCCAGGTCATTTAAAACATTTTGGGGGGGTTCGGGGGTGGGGGTTTGTTTTAAAGGTTCGGGTGGGTGTTAGGGTTTTTTGGTGTGGCCAGAGAGCGGGACATCGCGCCGGGATCGCACCGGGACCCTCCCACTGGACCCCAGGTCATTTAAAACATTTTGGGGGGGTTTGGGAGGATGGGGGTTTGTTTTGAAGGTTCGGGGTGGGTGTTAGGGTTTTTTGGTGTGCCGGTTTTCCCGCCCTCCCCCGATTTACGATTTTTAACGATATCAAAACAAAACAAAACACGACGATCCGATTTCCCTCCCCCCCCAGCCAAAATCGATCGTTAAGACGATCGATCACACGATTCACACCTCTAGTGAAGACTAAAGCAAAGAATTAATTTAGTCTCTCTGCTATGGCCTTGCCATTACTAAGTGCTCTTTTACCCCTTGATCATCCAATTGTGCAGCTGACTCTCTCTCTCAGGCTTTTTACTACAAATAGAAAAGTTTTTTAAATTTATTTTGGCTTCCACAGTAAGTTTCTTTTCAAATTTTCTCTTGCCTTCCTTATCAATGGTCTGCATCTAACTTGTCAGTTCTTACACTGTTTCCTGTTTTCTTCATTCAAATTCTTTTTCCATTTCTTGAAAGATGTTCTTTTAGCTATTATAGATTCTCTCACCACACCTTACAACTATTGTTTAGCCTTCTTTCCACCTTTTAGAATGTGTGGAATACATCTGGTCTGGGCTTCCCGGATGATATTTTTAAATAAGGTCGATACCAAATGTAAACTCTAAAAGGTGAATTTTTAAAGTCCTACACATGCCAAAGCCAGGAGATATGCGCGTGTCTTGGGCCAGTGCGTGCCGCACAGATTTTAAGAAGCGCCCAAGTACACGTGTATCTTCCAGTACACACACAAATTGAAAAGGCAAAAAGGGGCGGGATCTGGGTGGGTTCTGGGCGGAGCATGGGCAGGACATGGGCATTTTGGGAAAGTCGCTTGAAATGTGCGTGTTAGTATTTATGTGTACAAGCACGCACCATGGTCCCCTACCCCATAACTTTACTTCTTCTATAGATGGGCATGTAAGTTTTAAAATTAAAAAATCAGGGCAAGTCAGTGGAGTTTGAAAGGTCAGTGCTAATCAGGTAAAAGGGAGGAAGGTTAATTGGGGAGGGGGGGGTTAAGAAATCAGGAACTTTTATCTGGGCGAATTGGGAATGGACTGGTAATTGCGTCGGTGCTCATATCTAATAAAATCTCCCCACCTACATGGTAGAGCAGGCATTTGTATGTACAAGTGAGCATCCATACAAAATTGCACGCACATGTACTCGCATACAGCCGATTTTATATCATATGCGCTTATGTTATAAAATGGCTGTGTCCATTCATGCGAGCTGCCATAAGTGAGAACATGTACGCCTGCACAGCCATTTAAAAGTTACCATCCCCACCTTTGAGCTTCTCGTTTCAGTTTTTTCCTAATTATTTTCCTCATTTTATCATAGTTACCCTTTTGAAATTGAAATGCTGTTGCAGTAGATTTCTTTAATGTCCTCCCTCCAGTTATTAAGTGAAGTTTGATCATATTATGATCACCATGCCAAGTGGCTCCAGCATTGTTAATTCTCAAACCAAATCCTGTATTCCACTAAGGACTAGGTCTAAAATAGTTTCTTGTTCCTGTTGGTTCTTAGACTAGCTGCTCCTTGAAGCAGTCATTTATTTCATCTAGGAACTTCACCACCTTAGGATGTCCTGATGTGACATTCTCCCAGTCAGTACTGGGGTAATTGAAATCATCCATTATTACTGTGCTGCTGATGTTGTTAACTTCCATATGTGATTTTAGCATTTTATTGTCTGTCTCTTCATTCTGACCAGGTGGATAGTAATACAGCCCCTCTGCTATTTTGTTCTCTTTTTCACCTGGAATGTCTATCCATAAAGATTCAACATTACATTTTGTTTCATGCAGAAGTTTTTATCCTGTTTGATTGAATGCCCTTTTTAATGCCACCCCTCCATCAATTTGATCCATCCTATCATTTTGATATAATTTGTACCCTGGTATCACAGTGTCCCATTTGTTAACTTCCTTCTACCAGGTCTCTGAGAGGCCAATTATATCTACCTTTTCATTTAGTGCTAAACACTTTAACGCTTCCATCTTATTTTTTAGTCTTCTAGCATTTGTATACAGACATTTCAAAGTATGTTTTTTGTTTGTATTAGCAACCTGTTTATCAGTTGACAGGGCTGATTTGGAATTTTTCTACTCTGTCTATTCTTTACTTAAAGGCACCTGGTTCACTTTAGCATTTATTGCAACCTTTCTACTGGGTTACCCTGGGATGCCCTTGGTTCAGCCACCAGATGGCCCTGTGTCCCTGCACAGCTTAGTATTGAGATCACAATACTTACTGATGACCTCTCCTCTGATGCTCCTTGTGATTCATTGTCTCAGGGTATTTAGTGGGGCTAAGAGGAGGATTACAGATTTGATTACAGATTTGGAGTTTTTCCTTTAAAGTGGGGGGGGGGGGGGGGGGTCTAACCACTCACTGTTTGTTCCTTAGGAGTCCAACCCTGATGTGCACTCCCTGTCAGTGGGTTTTGCTTTCAGTCCTTACAGACTTTCCTTTAGACTGGAGTGGATACCAGGTTTTTTAGTGAAGGCCCATTCCTTTAGCTGTTAGATTTTTCTCACCAGTTCAGAATTTCCGATTGATTTGTGAGGGGTCCAAAGAAACAATGGTTCTTTTCTCATCTTCAGGACCATCCAGAATATTTCAAATGTGTATCTAATTTGCACATATTGAGCCCAACTTTCTAACATCATCCATGGTACACCATTTGTGTGCATAAGCAGGTGCTGATTAGTACTTTATATATTGGTGATGGGAGCTGAACAGTTTATAAAATATCACAATTTTCTGTCCTAACATATATGCGTATTTTTCGGTATGTGCGCACATTTCTCTACCTATGCATTATTGTAAAAATTTGCATGTATTAACCCAGAATTAAACATGGAGGCAAGTATTTTATTGCTTATGCTCGTACTCTGCTTCTAAAAATTCTTACTGGCACTCGTACTTGATCTCCCATAGCTACACCACTTCACCCAGACCTTCACCACATCTCCTAGACCCTCCAGCACTACACTCTGAACCCCTACCAGTTCACCCAACCTTCCATCCAAAAACTCCAGATAAAAGATTTCGATTTTGATTGTGGTAGTCAATTAGGCGGTGTAAATGTGAATGGACCAGTTTGGTAATGTATGTGCATCAGTGGTGTAGCCAGAATTGATTTTTTGGGTGGGTACAAGGTTAACATGGGAGGGCTGTAAGCATGCAGGTCTGAGCCCTACTAGTTATATTCTTATTGATAAATAATGTCATATACTGCATCCTACAATGGCTTTCTAAGTAGTTTGCAACAGCCATTATGCATCATGCATAAAACTTTAAAATATTTTACCTCAATTATTTCAAGCACTTACCAGCATTAAAAATTCCTTATTAAATTTATTTTATATTTATTGCAGTTTATAAATGCACAAGTAAATCATGTAAAAAGCAAAGAAAACAAGCAATCAGATCCAATCAGTCATGTAATAAAACAAAAATTAATGTATTCTTTCATGAAGCCTCTTTGCAAAAAGCCAAAAATCATCATAACTACAATAAAATATCATTAATCATCAGAACAGGTGCAGAGCAGAGCTAGCACAATTCACATTACAACCAACATGAAAAAGAAATATTCAAATTCTAGTGTCTCCTCAGCAAAAAATATCCCTCCACTGCTATTTTGTTAAGTAACACAAACTCCTGCAAAGAAAGAGATATCTCGAACCTTGCCATACCATACAGTCACAGCTCAGGATTCAAATAACAGCAACCTTATGAAAAAGCAGCAATGCAAATACTACACCAGGCCCTAGAACACTAATACATCACCCACTGCGGTAACAGAACAAGCTGGACTACTATAGAGAAACTAAATGCGAGCAGAAATGCCACACTTCAGTCACACACACACACAGGCAAAACAGAGACCAACCTTTACCTAATATAGAAATAAGAGACTACAAACTGAAATAAAAGCCTGAGAAACTAGACTCTAAACAGTGTAATACTGAAGAAAGAGCAAAATACAAAAATATAAGAAATGCATATTCCTAAAGATGGCATATTTAAATTGCTAAAATCTCAAAATAATTTAGTTTTTTTACTTTTGTTGTCTGATCTTTATATATTTCTAATTAGTTGGTCTTGGTCTCTTTTTCTCATTTCTCCCTTGTTGCTCATTTCCTAATTCATTTTCATTGTCTCTCTTCACCTACTGTCTTCTTCCCATCCTCCCTCACACACACACACACACACACACACACACACACACACACACACATGCTTTCTCTCACAGACTCCCTTCACACACAAGCTCTCACTCTCATATGCTCTCCCCCCCTGCATGCTCACATTCTGTCTACACACACACAAGCTCTCAGTCTACATGCTCTATCATACACACACACAAGCTCTCACTCTCTCACCCCCCCCCCCCCCAGGCTCCCATTCTTATGCACACTCAGACCCATTACTCAGGCTCCAATTCTCACCCACATACACAAATTCAAGCTCCCATTCTAACCCCCACACCCCAAACACACACAGGCTCCCAATCTCACCCACATCCATATATTCAAGCTCCCATTCTCACCCACCATACACAAATTCATGCTCCCATTCTCACCTCTACACATATATATCTTCAAGCTCCCATTCTCACCAACACATACATATATTAAAGCTCCCATTTTCACCAACACATACACACATTCAAGCTTCCATTCTCACCCACATACACACAGGGCCTTTTCATTAGGCACAACCAAAGTCCTACTTCTGCCACTGCGGGAATGGGATTCCGTGATGGCCTTGCAGCTCCGGCTCTCCTCTTTGCCGTTGCGGGGATGGGATCCCGTGACGGCATTGCTCCAACAGGCCTCTTCCGGTTGGGTGGAGCTGGGCCCAAATTAGGTGGGCAACTGCCCTCCCAGGCCCACCCATGGCTATGCCATGGATGTGTGTATACTGCTTATAAAATAGCAACTTGCATGTGCACTTCTGATCCCCCATCCTGAAATGCCCTGAACCCACCCCTTTTTTCCCCGTTAACAATTATGCATGACACTGCAAGTACGTATATACTCTCAAAGTTTATAAAATACCATATATACGCATACATGCTACTTATATACATATACACAAATTTTACATGTGCAACCCTTGCGTAGCTTTTTGAAAATGACCTCCATTTCATTTACAGGCCACTTCACATGACAACTTGGCCATACAATAAAATCTGGAATTTGTTTGAATAGTCCTTCCCTAACTGGCAAATTTTAAAAGGCCCGCGTATGGAAAACTGTTGGGATATGTGCACATGTGTGCTGGGCGCGCGGGGGCACTATTTTACATAGGTAGCATTTGTGCGCTTATGAGCCATACATGCATAAATATGCATAAATATGTGCACACAAATAATGGGCATGACGGGGCGTGTCAGGGAGGACCTCATACATATGCATGTATGATGTATTTTATCAAGCTTATGAGGTGGCGTGTTTAGCCGCATAGATACACGCACATTTGCTACTGCACATTTACATGAGGTAGTCCAGGACATGGCCTAGGCTGAAGCATCAGTCTTGAGGAGGCCGAGGCCGCAGTGACCTACTGAGGCCTTGGCCTATGCAAGTTTGAGGCTTTGGTCTAGTCAATGCCAGTGGATCCCCACTGAACTGGGTAAGTGGGAGCCAGGGGGAATCTTGGCCCAGGCATTTTTCTGGGGGGTTGGGAGAGAGGCCTAGTTTTTGTTTTTTGGCTATTTTGGATTTACTTTTTAATTGCCTGATTCGTTTTTTCACACGCATCAAATGAATCAAGGAATCTATGAACTGAAATTCACGGGCAAATAACTTCCCCACAAAGAACTGAATGATGAAAATATTTTTTTTTTAGCTGTGTATCCCTACTGTTGGGTAGACATATAACCATTAAGCTTTATCTATACCTTAGGTGAACAGAATGTTTATTGGGTCATTAGTTGTAAGAAACATTTAGTGTCTCATTGATAAAAGTGCATGATGGATATCACTAGACTACAAAGGCTGCGTTTGTAAAGGCCAAGGAGGCTTGTTACTGCTTCATCTATACATCAGTGCACTAGTGTGTCACATAACAATGACAAGGTTTATGAGAACAAAGTACATTCCAGAAAAAACCAGTATTGGGTATACACATTTGATTATGCCATACACTATGCTTACCATGCTGCCATTGAGGCTCCATGGTGTCTAGGCAGCCAACTCCTCCCACAGCAGCTTCAGATAGATTGCTGAGCACCTGCTGCTCAGATGGGGTGAAGGTAATGTGGCTACCTGGTCTCTCAGCAACCATCCTAGCCTGCTTCCACTTTACCAGCCACCTCAGGTCCCTCCACTTGTGCATTAGCTCACTAATGCTGCAGTTGTGGTGGTAGTCACTGATAATGGCATGCCAGATCCTTTTCCAGAACTGCTCCTTTCTGTAGGCCCCTACTCTCTTCAACTGGAGACCGTACAGAATAGTCTAGACCTGCATGTACTGGAGATGAGCTTCGTATTTCTGGCTTGGGTCGGGTTTCAGTTCGGGTGCTTCATGGGAAAACCCGTTTTCCCATGGGTCATTTTTCTGCAAAAATGAAGCTGGAACCCGAAACCATAAAAACGAATTAAAAAAAAAACCTGGAGCGGAAAAAAACCCACCCCAACCCTTCAATTTTACTTTCTTACAACCCCCCCACTATCCCGATCCCTCCCCAAAACTTACTAAAGTCCTGGTGGTCCAGCGGGGTCCCACGAGCGATCTCTCCCTCCATGCCATTGGGCTGTCAGGCCTGCTACAAATCAAAATGACGCCGATGACCCTTTGCCCTTACGATGTCACAGGGGCTACTGGTGCCATTGGTCAGCCCCTGTCACATGATAGGAGCAATGGACGACCGGCGCCATCTTGTGCTCCTACCATGTGACAGGGGCTGACCAATGGCACCGGTAGCCCCTGTGACATAGTAAGGGCAAAGGCTATCGGTGCCATTTTGAATACTGGCAGCCGACGGCCCGAGTGCAGGAGATTGCTCCGGACCCCTGCTGGACCACCAGGGACTTTTGGCAAGTCTTGGGGGGGACTCCTGACCCCATATACCAGGATAATAACTGACTTCTCTGAATAAGTGGAGATAGCCTGTGAAGAATATCTCCAGCCTCATCCCTACTTAAAATGGGCATTGCATCTTTGCCAAATGCACAGTTTACAGTTTCTTATCATTTATAAATTCCAGATGCATTACCATATCATTAGTTTACTGCATCAGGAGTTTACCCAAAATAATAATACAGGTGTTACAAAATGTGCAGTCAAAACCTGTGTCTATTTTATTAGTGCCAAGATTATTGCATCAGCCAGTTGGAGTCTTGACCCCTGGGAAAGACCAAGGAATTGAGACTCTCACTGCAGAGGCTCTGTGGCATTGGAGAAGGTTTTCTAATCAAACAAGATGAAACCTGGCACCCGTGAAACACAATTAATCAAGCTCTACAAAAGAAAGTACACACACACAAAGTTAGAAATATAACCAAATTTTATATAAAACTATACAAATTTGTAAAAACATTTAAATAAAACATGATTGGGGGTGGGAAAAACTAGGGATCAAAACTATAAATAAGAAAAGAAAAAGGGGCCAGGGCAGTAGGGAGTCTCACTGAAAAAGGCCCATATGCAAAACCAAGGCCAGCAGACTCATGCCATGATGCCACTAGACCTCAGCTTGGCACAGGGATTGTTTGGGAAGACCGCCAAGGTCTGCTTCTATCACCCTCAGCCATTTCTCCATCATCCGCATGGCCTGAGCAAACTACTGCTGAGAAACAGGCTCAGCACCTGGAGCGGGTGCTCCAGACAAAGAGCCTGGTTCTCCAACAAGGCCAGCAGATGATGTAGGAAGAGGCCAAGGGTGATGAGGGCCTCTCTCAGCCAGCAAAGGCTGGCTAGTCTGGGTCTTAGCATCCCTGCTACCCTGGTTCAAAAGGGGAGAAGGTTCTACTTCGGGGGGGGGGGGGGGGGGAAGGTGCTGTGGCTTGGGGTGCACCTCCTTGAGGGGTTGGACCGCCACTGCTGGTGCTTCTCCTGTGGTGACAGCTGCATCAGCAGAGGCTGGGGCTGGGTCGTTGCTGTTGATCTTCCTCCTCCTGCTCCTACTCCTCCTCTTTCTCCTCTGGCAATGAGTTGACATCTGTGAAGAGAACAGCAATAGTCTATCACGTGCTTCCATTTTGTTAAAGGATATTATTTTAGTTGGGAAGGTGTAGGGCAAGGGAAAACTAATAGGTATGAGGCTATGAAATCTTATATGTGGTGCTTAACCAATAGATAAATCTTTGAACATTCAGAATACCTGTTTTAGCTGGTTGTTATTTGATGCTGCCTTGCATGTGCAATGGGCTGTGTGTTTGACTCTGTGACTTGATTTGAAGTGATAGGTGGTGGTCTAAATAGCAAGGTATCTAGGACCATGAGGGTGTACATACCATGCAAAGAAATGTTTGAGTATTGTGAAGAGCCAGAAGGTTTCCCAGCTAGGCCAGTGGGTACCTTTCAATGAACACCTCATGACAGCACTGCCTGTGACTCTGAGAGTTTTCTTGATGTGTGTAAGAATGAGGATTTGGCAAAGCTGAAAGCAGAGGCAGGGTCATGAACAGCAGTAGGGCCATGTGTGTGTGCTGATAGAAACAGGACCTATACTGACCATGTGCATATGGTTAGAGAGGAACTTATCTCCATCCCCAGCCCGCCAAGCACGCAACCAGTCCAACTACCTCCTCTTGTGTAGGCGCAGCCACTGTGCCTTATTCTTAAGGTCCTTGATCTGTAGGAAGGAATATGATGAAAAAGTTGAGTGTACACTATTATCTGTAACAGGGACTTCCATAATGGTATGTCATTATGCATCCAACTGATGTCTGAAGTGGGTAGCATGGTTCTTTGCACTCCATTGTTGTACACAGATGTGATGCGATGGCACCTGCACAGGCAATCTGCAGTCTGCATGAAAGCCCTAATACCCTAGGTCACTATTAAGGTAGCTGTGCAGTGCAAGCAGCGAGAATATCTGTTTACATAGAGTCAATCCTGTGAGCACACAAACTCAAAAGGGAAGGGAATACCCAAAGCAACCTTGTCCTGAGCACTATTTGGTCCAGTGACTGCCCTGGCAAATGCACTTAGGTTTCCTCTTTGTCCTTCTAGTGTCAACTAATAAATATTACCTATAAAAGACAGTCTAATAGCACAGATGCTTTCATAAATCACGCATCTGAAATCTCCTAAAGGAGAGGCAGACATTGTCAGCAGAAGTCTAGAGTACAGACCCTGCCCTTTCTGTAATTCATGATAAAAAACCCCCACCCTGACCCTTTAAAATTACCCCCGTAGCCTCCCCCACTCTCCCGACCCCCCCAAAAAAACTTTTTACACATACCTGGTGGTCCAGGGGGCCATGGGCAGCGATCTCCCGTTTCCACGCTATCAGCTGCGCTAAAAAAAATGGCGCCGATGGCCCTTTGCCCTTACCATGTGACAGGGCAAAGGTAGCGCTGGCGCCATTTTGAATATTGGCAATACGGCCCACGTGCAGGAGATCGCTCCTGGACCCCCGCTGGACCCCTAGGGACTTTTGGCCAGCTTGGGGTGGCCTCCTGACCCCCACAAGACTTGCCAAAAGTCCAGCAGGGGTCCGGGAGCGACCTCCTGCACTCCGGCCGTATTGCCAGTACTCAAAATCGCGCCGGCGCTACCTTTGCCCTCACTATGTCACAGGAGATCGCTGCCCGCGGCCCCCCTGGACCACCAGGTATGTGTAAAAAGTTTTGTGGGGGTGTCAGGAGAGTGGGGGAGGTTAAGGGGGTAATTTTAAAGGGTCGGTGGTTTTTTTTTTTTTAATTCTTTATTTATAATTTTTTTAAAATAAATACAAGGAATATACCTTGACGGAAATAACAGAAAAAAGTTAGCAGGAAAAAAAAAAAAGAACAATCCCATAATATATATATATTCATATGTAATGGCTTACTTCACAGAATCATTTGTTTTTTCATTGGAAATAAGGGGGGGGGGGAGGAGAAACAGGAAAACAGAGAAGTTCATAAAGAAACAAAAAACTTTTTACTAAACAGGCTTAAAGCTCTCTTTCATTTTGACCTCGAGCAATCAGCTTATGGTCCCCCGTCTAGAAACCTTCTCAGTTGATCTGGTTAATTTTTATCCGGATAACTTAAATAAATGTTTAATTTTGAATATTGGGCCCAATAAAACTAGCTTCACACTAAATTGAAATAGTGCACACAAATGGGATTTAGTGCATACTTAAAAACATAAGGGCCTGATTTTAAAAAGCATTTACTCGAGTAAAAACCAGGTTTACCGGAGTAAATTCACTTTACTTGAGTAAGTGGGTTTTTGAAAATTGCTACAATATATGCCATTGACTTGTCTATAGGATTTACTCACATAAGTGCACTTTACTTGAGTAAATGGCTTTTGAAAATTGCTACAATAGTAGCTACATTTACGCATGTAACTCCTTTTGAAAATTACCCCCTAAGTGTACAAACAACATGGAAAATCCTCCAAAACATAATGAAAAAAAGAAAATTAGCTTAATTTCCTTAGGCATATCCCTGGAGAGCATTGTGCCTCCACTTCTCTACTCCTGCAGATGATGCTACCTTTAACACTAAGAAAAACGGATTAATAATGGCGTAATCCAGAATTTTTAGAATTTCTAGGATTCATAATTTTAATGCTGTGCCATTATTTCAATTTTCAACCCCTTGACACAATTTTTTAATTCAATGCACTTTGCTCCAATCAGGAAATATTACTGACTTTGGAAACCATTCTGTTTGTTGGTGTAAGGGAGCTTGAACTTAACATTCCTGTCCATCAATCAAATTCAAGAATGAGGAAATACTCTATTTAGGCTGAGGCCATAGAGGATGTTTGCGTGTGCTTGTTTAGTAAAATACAGGATCCATTTTAATTCTAAGGGGTCAATTTTCGAAAGATTTACCCTACTAAAATGAGGTTTTAGCAGGATAAATCTACCCGGTAAAAAAACGGGCCCATCTGTTAGGTTACATTTGGACATTTAAAATCTCAAGTTGCACAAATTTAGCAATGTAAGTAAGGGGTGGATTGGAGGCACTCCTGGGCAGGCTTCTGAATTTAGTCAGTTGACTTGATATTCAGCTCTAACCTGCTAAATTTAGCTGAGTAACCCTGGTCGTAGAAATAGCAGTCCTAAATCTATCCCGCTCACATTTTAAGTGGGTGAATTGAACTGGATATGCAGTCGCACATTTAGCCTGCTAAGTGTAGTTGAACATCTGTTCACAGATAGCTAGCTAAGTTTACCTGGTTACCTTACTTACCCATCAGGTTTTTGAAAATTAAGAATACAGTATAAAATCCTGTGATCATACTAATGCAATTCCAGTTATACTGGAAGAGATTCATAAAGGAATTTAAAGCGTTTCATAAAACATGTGGCGGGTGCTTGTTTCTCTCATAAATAACTTTGTAAAAATTCTCTGTAGCAACGATTAACTTTTCCCTACACCTTTAGCACTCAATTCTAAAGCTCTGTATATAGAATACCCAAAGGTTAATTTTTTATGCTCTTAGGTGGTAGAAAAGAATGGAGGGAGATTAATTGTATAATCAACTCCCCCCCCCCCCCCCCCCCCAAACACCTCCCCAAAACAAGACACATCACATATGGTAGGTTGTACCTAGCCAGCATTTTCTAACTTTGTTGAGTAATGTATTTACAAACTGAGAGCAGATGGGTTAAATAATTTTAAAAGATGATATTTATGGAAGGTTTGTTGAAGCTAGTGCAGGCTGGAGTCTGGCAGCATTGCGATACATGTACTATCTTTGGAAAGCAGGCAACTATTTGTACATACTGCATAATGGATGAGGTTCAAATGAGTTTCATGGCAGATAAGCACAAAGAGGGTGATTTGATGTGCCTGAATACATAAAGGTAACCTGACAGTGCAGCCCTATTATTTCTTCTCATATTACAATTCTAATACATTTCTAATCATTTTAGAAGCTATGAATCCTTATGTTCTACAGCTGGAGAATCCTGCATGCAAATGATATTCCCCCCTTCTCCCTCCCTACAGTTAGTCTTATATGGAACTCTGAGATAAGAAATGAGAAAAAAAAAAAGTATTGACATTGGATACACTAAGTCAGACATTTGTAGTAAGAAAAGATAAATCCAAGGATTTTTTGTGGTTGGCATTTTTAAACATTGTTTGTTGAGTCAGTAAAAATTGCTGAACCTTTAGAATAGCATAAAGTACTGCAAACTGATCTGAAATTTTAAATACATTTTCTGAGACATTAAGTATCGTGTATAATATTCTTATTAACGAGCCGAAATAGTAGAAGTTTGCCAACTTGATGGGTATATACTGTATTTGGTACAATCAGAAGTCTGTTTACCAAAATGCATTATATGTGCAAGGTAATATACTTTTTAAATATATGTTATTGTAGTATGATTAACTCACTATTCACAAAAGGGCAGAAACCTTCTACTGAATAGCTCATTAATCTGTAGAGAACCTTATGGGTTCCTACTAAAAGTTAACATCGAGATCCTCTAATTGCCAGTGCCCACGCCCTCTCCCTCCTGCAACCATATCCCTAACAAACCATAACAAATTGAAGCAGAGATTCTGATGGATGAAGAGGCCGCAGCTTTATTTTAAAATCATTATCATAACAATTAAACTATTTTACCCTGCATGAGCTGCTATCTGCCTTCTGAGACCAACCGTGTCTCTGGTGCCACCCGCTCTATCTCCTAGCAAGGCAGCCCATCCAACCCGGCCCCCCGCCGTGACCTCCAAGCAAGGGGTCCACCCAAGGCCTACCAAGGCCTACTCTTGCTTCATACCACCTCCTTAAGCTGCCGCTTCTTCAACTTAGGAAAGAATTGAGAGCTTCCTGATTCGCATTGTTGAAAAGGTCATAGCCAATATCCGAAAGGTGAATTCGGTCAAACCTGTACAGGCATTCACAAAGATCCTGTGCCCAGTCATGTAATATATGGTACCCTCCTAACTTCTGGGCCCATCGCCCCACTGGTCAGTTAAGCTTCTTACAGCCTCTATTCCATAGCTTAGTGTCATGCCATTTTAATCGTTGGATGATATTGGACCACATGAAACATGTATTAGGGAACCAAGAAACTAGTTCCCTCCAATCATTCTTTATTAATTGCACACAAGATGATGTCCCAAGATCGTTCCCACCAAAATGAATAACAGTGACCTCAGGCTCGGCCAGCATATCCTTCTTAAGTTGAACAAACAGTTGCGGCTGGTCCCAGGTCATTCTTCTTTCTCCCATCCAAAAGATGCAAACGTTCCACGAAGCCAAACCCAAATGAGACGCGTATGAATGAACTCAGGTCCTCCTTGCCACCCAATGAACAAAGGAATGTCCAGCAATCCAAACAGTCCTTTGCCATTGTGATAATTCTGTGAAAAGAGGTCAAAAGAGAGGTTATGCACTTATGCGCTACGTGTCCTGATATAGGTATACACAGCGTCCGACTTCCATCTTCCGATTTTCTGAATGGTCTCTATATTCTACCCTGCCTGGGATGCGCTGTTAGCCACTCCTATTCTAAATGAATGGGTCCCAAAGTCCTTAGTGTTACAGCCAATTTCTGATAACGCTAGATTTAATATTGCCATAAATTTGTATCTGGTAAGGGAGGTATGGTCAGCATGAATTAACAAGAATTTACTGCTGTCTGGCCACACCGACAAGAAATTCAGTACATTCTGTACAGGGCAGGTCATTAATGATGTTGCCAGTTTCAGACATAGATTAGTGCCCCTCATAGCCTGGTCTGTTTTTGACCGCTGTATAGTTATCTGGATTGATTATTCAGACACTTTGACGTTCCACATTAGTATGCCCCTGAGACTGGCGGCTTGTTTAGAAGCAGCCACCAACTCATTAATGTGCAGAGCTCTGAAAAAGGCCAGTGAAAATGCGGCCCTAAAAGGTTTTACCATGAAATCTGATTCGCATATGGCTGGTAACGCCAAACACAACCGGGTGAGCCGATCGTGTGTGATTGCTTGTCTTGAATTGATTGTTGGCCCCCCTTCCTAGCCCATCCTGTGAGAATTTTCTTGACTAAGAAGTTCGGACTGAGTAATTCTAATGCGGTGATTTGGTCGACATGCACCCTTGGTGCTTGTGATTAGCCTCTTCAAAAAGGCCCTCCCCATGAGTATAACTCTGAGTGCAAAGTTGAGGGTGCCGATGAAGGATTAAACTTTTGCTAATGTCATTTTCTTTGATATTGCTGTTTCAACCTAGTCTGCATATTCCAGAGTTTATCCTGCAGGAGTCTGGATACCATCCAGATGGAATCAAGTTCGATACCCAAAAATGATATTACTGCAATAGGGCCCCCTGTTTTTTCGTGAGCTGTTGGCACTCCAAATTGAGAGGTGAGACTGTGGAAAGAATGTAGCAAACGGGAGCAAGCCTGTGAGTCCCTTGGGCCAACAAAGAGAAAATTGTCTATGTACTGGACTATGCTATTCAACCCAGCTTGAGTCGTGGCCCAATGAAGGAATGAACTAAACATTTTGAAGTATGCGCATGACACAGAACACCCCATGGCCATACACTTGTCAAAGTAATATGCGCTTCTGAAATGAAATCCCAATAGTGGGAAGCTGGTGGGGTGTACTGTGAGAAGCTGGAAAGTGGATTTGATGTCAGTTTTGGCCATAAGTGTTCCTCTGCTACACCTGTATAGTATGCCTTTGGTACTATCAAAAGATCCATACTGCATTGAGCACTCGTCTTCAGGTAGGCGGTTGTTTACCAAGGCTCCATAGGGGTAAGAAATTCTGGATCAGTCTGTATTTCCCTGGTTCTTTCTTCAGGATAATGGCCAAAAGGGAGAGCATCATTTTTTTGAGAGGAGGAAACTCAAATGGTCCAGCGATTCTACCCATCAAGAGTTCCTCATCTAGTTTCTGCTGCACAAGATCCTTGTGCTTTGCCGCCGAAGGGGTAATCTCATCACAAATTCCTTCAATGTAACCTTGAAATAGTATTACGAATCCATCATGAAAACCTTCTATCAACTGCTGTAAAAGAAAAACTTGTACAGGGCCAGGTCCCATTGCCAAGGCCTGGGCTTAGGCAATGGGGCTGATTTGGCATTTGCACCATAACCAGTGCAGGCCATGATTCACTAACATAATCAGGACATCATATCTGGACCATGGAGCCCATTTGAAGAAATTAAAAATAAGTTCAAAAATCAAATTTAATAGAAAATAAACTCAAGAGATGGATGAGAGGAAGTCAGGGAAAGTAGAACAAAAAAAAGTGATTTTAGCACTCACACAGGGACAATAAAATTAAAAGAAAAGAAAAAAATATATGAACTGCAGTAGGAGATAATGATTGAGGACCTCTAAACACATCTCTCTACATCTAAAATTTAAAAAGAATGCAGGTTTGTCATTGGTTAAGATTGATGGATTTTTAAAATAAATTAAAAAAAAAAAAGTGGCAAAAACAGATGGACAGACATTATTCACATCAAAAGTGTTCAATAGATATTTTTAGAGTCGAAGGAATGTTTAGAAAACAAGTTATTGTGAAAAACAAATCGGGTCTGAACAGACAGTGGATCCAGTCCAGGTTTTCAGCACTTTTAAGCAGGGCTCTTTGAAACTCAAAACTAAATAGAAACTGTTGCTAGGGAAACCAAGCTGCCTCATGGTCGAGGCAAAGGAGTAAAGAGGGTGAATTTGCCAGTGAAAGAACACCAGAGGAATGCTGCAGCTGGTTCCTGTTAGGTTTTTGGGGACATTTTAGCTAAAACCATGTCCTCAAAAATTGTTATAGTTTATCACTACCTGTAGCAGGTGGAGTGCCAGTAGTATCAGAACATTATAAATAGAAATTTAAAATACTTCATGAGCACTACTTTTCCTAGTGACATCATCTGAGTATGGATACCATTCTTCAAAAGGTTGTTACAGTTAGAATCTGTATGAATTACGATGAAGCTGCTTTAATCAGAATAGTTGCAGCTGACTTCTACCTCAAGGGAACAAAAATAGTTTTAAAACACTATAGAAATTGAAGAAACAATTTTATTACACATGTGTGTGAGTGATTGTGGGAGAGTAAGATATTTTAAAATCTTGAAAAGCTTATAAAGGTAAGCATGGAGTGTAGTTAGGAGCCTAGTGGTTAGAGCAGTGGGCATTGACCCAAGAAACCAGGGTTCAAATCCTACTATTGCTCCTTTCCATCTTGAGCAAGTCACTTTACCCTCTGTGGCCTCACGTATAAGATTATAAACCCTGTGGGGATAGAGAAATACCTATAGTACCTGAATGTAATCTGCTTTGATGTATGCTGAAAAGTGGAATGTAAAAATAAATATTGTAGTGGGTTCACAGGAATTATTAACAGTTACCAGGTTTAACAAAGAGTATGTACTTCAATGGAAGCCTGTTATCAGAGGTATAAATAAACATAAGCATGCATTTGCCAGCATGCACACATGTGTGCTTTAAGAACATAAGGAATTGCCATGCTGGGTCAGACCAAGGGTCCATGAAGCCCCCCATCCTGTTTCTAACAGAGGCCAAACCTGGCAAGTACTCAAACACTAAGAAGATCCCATGCTACTGATGCCAGTAATAGAATAGGCCATTCCCTAAGTCAACTTGATTAATAGCAGTTAATGGACTTCTCTAAGAACTTATCCAAACCTTTTTTAAACCCAGCTACTCTAACTGCACTAACTACATCCTCTGGCAACAAATTCCAGAGCTTAATTGTGCATGGAATGAAAAATAATTTTCTCTGATTAGTCTTAAATGTGCTACTTGCTAACTTCATCGAATACCCCCTAGGTCTTCTATTATTCAAAAGTGTAAATAACCGATTCACATCTACTCATTCAAGACCTCTATCATATCCCTCCTCAGCCGACTCTACTCCAAGCTGAACAGTCCTAACTCTTCAGCCTTTCCTCATAGGGGAGCTGTTCTATCCCTTTTATCATTTTGGTCGCCCTTCTCTGTACCTTCTCCATCACAATTATATCCTTTTTGAGATGCGGCGACCAGAATTATACACAGTATTCAAGGTGCCTTCTCACCATGGAACGATACAGAGACATTATGACATTTTCCGTTTTTGTTAACCATTCCCTTCCTAATAATTCCTAACATTCTGTTTGCTTTTTTGACTGCTGCAGCACACTGAGCCAATGTTTTCAAAGTATTATCCACTATGATACCTAGATCTTTTTCCTGGGTGGTACCGCCTAATATGGAACCTAACATCATGTAAGTACAGCAAGGGTTATTTTTCCCTATATTAATCCTGGGGGAATTCAGCGCTACTGCAGAATGCAGAATTTGTGCAGAATTCCCCCTTCCCGCAGATTTCCTCCTCACCTTGCAGATTTCCTCCCTCGTCGCTCTTCTCGCAGATTTCCACCGTTGCCTCGCCGATTTCCTCCCTCACCGGAAGAGGATGCGCACAGACAGCAGCCATCGTGAGAGTGGGGGCATCTCAGCATGGCAGAAAATACCAGAGGAGACCCTGGCATGCTGCAAACGGAGCGCGTCCCGTGGCAAAGATGAAGGCCCAGTGCACTGTTTGCGGTGAAAAGGGAAGGCCCCCATGTGCTGCAAACGGCGCACCTGGGCCTTCATCTTCACCGCGAATGGAGCGCATTCCTCGGCACATGGGACACGCTCCGTTTGCCACAAAGATGAAGGCCCGGCGCGCCATTTGCAGCAAAAAGGGAAGGCCCCCATGTGCCGTGAACGGTGCGTCCAAGCCTTCATCTTTTCCACGAACGGAGTGCGTCCCGCGGCATGCCAGTGAGAGAGAATGTGTGTGTGAGAGAGGGGAGGGTGACAGAGAGCATGGTTGGTAAGTGGGGGGTGGGGGTGGGGAGGGTGAGAGAGAGCAGGAGGGTGTGAGAGAGAGCATGGGAGGTAAGAGATGGTGGGTGGGGGGATGCTTAAGTATGGGTTTCAGAGAGAGGGAGCCTATATGAGGGGAAGGGGATGCCGGTGAGAGAGAATAAGTGTGTGTGAGAGAGGAGAGGGGGGTGTGAGGGAGGGTGAGAGACATCTTGGTTGGTAAGAGCGGGAGTGGGGGATGCTTGTGGGTTTCAGAGAGGGAGCCTATATGAGGGGAGGGGTGTGGGGGAGGGGAGGGTGTGGGGGAGCAGGAGGGTGAGAGAGAGCATGGGAGGTAAGAGAGAGGGGCTGGGGGGATGCTTGAGAGGGAGTCTATATGAGGAGATTGTGAAGGAGTGTGTATGTGTGTGTGTATGAAAAAGGGATTGTGTGTATGTGAGGGTGCTAGCCTGTGTGAAGGAATTGTGTATGTGAGGGAGCCTGTATGAGGGTGTGTGTATGTGTATTAGAGAGAGGGAGGGGCAGTACTGAGAACAGGGTCAAAGTCTGGGACTGGCAATAGAGTGTAAGGGTTTGAGCCTAGAGGTGAAGGGGAGAGATATTGGCAGGTGGAGGAGTTGGGGCCTGAGAGGGCAAAGTGGCCAGGGGAGTAGGGAGAGCGAGTAGAAAGGACATTCTTACAGTGAATTTCTAGGGAAATTCTCATCAAAATATTAAAATTCTGCAACTTTAAGTAACAACTTTATTCTGTAATAATTTAAAATGTAGTTACTTAAGGACTGTCATGCAAATTGTGTTATTTTGACCTGGAAGTTTGCAGAATTTTGCAAAATTTTCAGTTTTTGTGTGCAGAATTTTAAAATTTTTTGCGCAGAATTCCCCCAGGAGTACTATATGCAACACCTTGCACTTCTCCACATTAAATTTCATCTGCCATTTAGATGCCCAATCTTCCAGTCTTGCAAGGTCCTCCTGGAATGTATCACAATCCGTTTGTGATTTTACTACTCTGAATAATTTTGTATCATCTGCAAATTTGATAACCTCACTCATCTTCTTCCTTTCCAGATCATTTATAAATATATTGAAAAGCACTAGTCCAAGTACAGATCCCTGAGGGACTCCACTGTTTACTCTTTTCCACTGAGAAAATTGACCATTTAATCCTACTCTTTGTTTCCTGTCTTTTAACCAGTTTGTAATCCTCGAAAGGACATCATCACCTATCCCATAACTTTTTAGTTTTCTTAGAAGCCTCTCATGAGGGACTTTGTCAATGCTTTCTGAAAATCCAAATACACTACGTCTACCGGTTCACCTTTATCCACATGTTTATTATGCCCTTCAAAAAAATGAAGCAGATTTACGAGGCAAGATTTTCCTTGGGTATATCCATGTTGACTGTGTTCCATTAAACCATGTCTTACTATATGCTCTGTAATGTTTTTTTTTTAATTTTTTTTTATTGCTTTTCAACAAATACAAGCAAGACAAACCTTACTATTAGAAAATAAAAATGCCATATCACATAAGAATCAAATTAAAGGAAGTAATTATCCAGGAAATATACATTTTTCCATTAAGAAACATTGTAGAGAGGGGGCAGACTTAATGGAGATATGCAGTAATACAGGAAAAGAAACAAGCTTAACGTGCTAAAGCAACTCTCTATCATATGGATCCTTGAACCTAGGTATTACCAGGAGAGATAGTTATAATACTCCTTGAATTAATAAAGGATTTAAGCTGTTCAGGCAGGAAAAAATGCTCTGTCATTTTGATCTTTAGAATAGTTTCCACTGTCTTTCCTGGCACTGAAGTCAGACTCATTGGTCCGTAGTTTCCCAGATTGCCCCTGGAGCCCTTTTTAATTATTGGGGTTACATTGGTTACCCTCCAGTCTTCAGGTAGCATGGATGATTTCAATGATAGATTACAAATTTTAACTAAGGGATCTGAAATTTCATTTTTGCATTCTTTCAGAACCCTAGGATGCATACCATCTAGTCCAGGTGATTTGCTATTCTTTAGTTTTTCAATCTGGCCTACTACATCTTCCAGGTTCACAGTGATTTGATTCAGTTCATCTGACTCATCACCCTTGAAAACATCTCCGGATCTGGTATCTCCCCAATATCCTCATTAGTAAACACAGAAGCATAGAATTAATTTAGTCTTTCTGCAATGGCCTTATCTTCCCTAAGAGCCCCTTTAACCCTTCAGTCATCTAACGGTCCAACCGACTCCCTCACAGGATCTTGCTTTGGATATATTTAAAAATTGGATATATTTGCATACATGTGCACACAATTTTATATTGAAGCATGCTTCTGCACTCAAATGGCGACCTGAGCATGTAAGTGGTGAGAATTTTAGTAGATACATGTGCCGATGCAATTACCTGTTTCCCCAGTTTGTTCCCAATGTGCCCTAGTAAAGGAGATGACTTCATAAATGTTGCAACCGTTGCTGCTCGACGTCTCCACTCCACCCACCTTACCGCATTGGCGACTCCCTCCGGGGTTGATGGAAGGCTGGCTGCCGCAGCGTCTTTTGGCCGTCCTTGTCCGGCGTCCCCAGACCAGCCCAACGCTGAAATCCGCCATGTTAACCTGATGCCTAGGGGTGCGGTGCGGCCCCGCCTCAAGAACTAGAAGTGGCACGAACCTCAGGGGAGTCCCCCTGAGATGACATCATCCGCTTCAGATATTTAATGGTCTCTGAATTGCTAACAACTCGAGTTGGCAAGGAATGGCACCGGACTCACTACGACTTTCCAAGCTACTCTGCCTCCTCGGACTTACCAGGGGTACCCGCTCCTCGGGGGCCTCGCTCTCTCTCTTACTTTGTAGGTTGCGGTCTGGAACCGGTACTCGCTCCTCGAGGACCCTCATTCCCGGACTTCTTCGGAATTCACTTCTGCCTAGAAGTCATCGCTGCCTACTACATCTGTGAGTTACCATCGCACTCTCAGAGCTTTCCCTGGAACCAGGTACTCGCTCCTTGAGGGCCTACTTCATTCCAGCTCCTGGGCTTCTATGAGACATTGTGTGAGTGTTGCCATCAATTTCTGTCCATGAACTCTGCATACCCTGCCTACTCACTATATTTCAGTTTCTCTACAGCTCAGCCTCCAGGCATCGCTGTTCCAGTATGTGAGGGACTACAGCCCAGCCGGGCATTCCAGCTCACTACTGCCACCTCTGGTGGTTCAGTATACTGTCTAATAAAAGAACTAGTGTGTGTCTCCTAACTCTGAGCCTGACCAGTGGTCACTCTCGGGATCTTCCCTCGGGGGCGTGGTCATCTGCCACCGGCCCAAGGATCAACCCACAACTCTCCTAAATAATAACAATAAACCCCCTAGCTAACTTGTCTCCCTTTTACCCTATTAGCCACTAGCCTTAAAACCCCACTGACCAGCCTATTTTTTTTAATGACTTATACACTGTCCATATTAAAAGTAAAGTTAGGCAGTAGGAGACCCCGGCGCGTGCTTGTGTGCATCAATACTCTTGCGCAGATTTCATGGTGCTGTTCTGGCCTGCCCGTGGCCCGCTCAGACCACACCCACTCCCCGCCCCTTTTGGTGAAAATTTTTTATATAGGTCCCAGGAGATACATGTATACTCATGTGTTTTTTTAAATCTGAGCGGTGTATACTGGGCCAAGTCATTCACATACATCCCAGCTTTGGTGTAGGGGATTTAAAATCAACCAGAAAGAGTATAGTAGACTTCAACTTTAAGAATTTTTCCAAAGTGAACAGAAATCTGAATTTTTATAATAGTGTTAAAACTAATTACAGCCTGATTACAGCTGTAGGTTAGGTTCAGAAGGCTTAACCTTATTCAGTGAATATTGTGGAAACCTGGGAAGGTGGCAACTGAAGACATTGAAGGGAAAGACAAATCAGATTAAAGACAGGGAGGCTTAATATTTAAATCAATTATGTTTTTAAATAAATATCTGTTTGTTAAAGATCCATGGAGAACACATTGTTGAAGAGATTGACAAGAAAGAAAGATATTGAGAGTGAACTAACAAGTAATAGTTTTGCCTTCTATTCCAATTCTAAGCATAGGGAATAATAATTATGTTTTGGTTTATTAATTTGCCAAATAGTTCAACAAGTCTTCTGGACAAATACAAAAGGGAGCTTACTTAGAAGTGTGAAGATACTTGGTGACAGCTAAGTTAATTTGTTTCTTCTTTCTGTTAGTAAAAAAAATAGAGCTGTAGGTTATAACATTAATAGAAAAAAGAGGAGACCTTATTAGTATCCAGAAGTTGTGAAGAAGAGTCACTGTACTCAAGCGATGCAACCAATGTTCCCTAGCTGTGTACTCTAGGGATGTGAATCGTGTCCTCGATCGTCTTAACGATCGATTTCGGCTGGGAGGGGGAGGGAATCGTATTGTTGCCATTTGGGGGGGTAAAATATCGTGAAAAATCGTGAAAAATCCAAAAAAAACGTAAAATCGCAAAACCGGCACATTAAAACCCCCTAAAACCCACCCCCGACCCTTTAAATTAAATCCCCCACCCTCCCGAACCCCCCCCAAATGACTTAAATAACCTGCGGGTCCAGCGGCGGTCCGGAACGGCAGCGGTCCGGAACGGGCTCCTGCTACTGAATCTTGTTGTCTTCAGCCGGCGCCATTTTCCAAAATGGCGCCGAAAAATGGCGGCGGCCATAGACGAACACGATTGGACGGCAGGAGGTCCTTCCGGACCCCCGCTGGACTTTTGGCAAGTCTTGTGGGGGTCAGGAGGCCCCTCCCAAGCTGGCCAAAAGTTCCTGGAGGTCCAGCGGGGGTCAGGGAGCGATTTCCCGCCGCGAATCGTTTTCGTACGGAAAATGGCGCCGGCAGGAGATCGACTGCAGGAGGTCGTTCAGCGAGGCGCCGGAACCCTCGCTGAACGACCTCCTGCAGTCGATCTCCTGCCGGCGCCATTTTCCGTACGAAAACGATTCGCGGCGGGAAATCGCTCCCTGACCCCCGCTGGACCTCCAGGAACTTTTGGCCAGCTTGGGAGGGGTCTCCTGACCCCCACAAGACTTGCCAAAAGTCCAGCGGGGGTCCGGAAGGACCTCCTGCCGTCCAATCGTGTTCGTCTATGGCCGCCGCCATTTTTCGGCGCCATTTTGGAAAATGGCGCCGGCTGAAGACAACAAGATTCAGTAGCAGGAGCCCGTTCCGGACCGCTGCCGTTCCGGACCGCCGCTGGACCCCCAGGTTATTTAAGTCATTGGGGGTGGGGGATTTAATTTAAAGGGTCGGGGGTGGTTTTAGGGGGTTTTAGTGTGCCGGCTCACGATTCTAACGATTTATAACGATAAATCGTTAGAATCTCTATTGTATTGTGTTCCATAACGGTTTAAGACGATATTAAAATTATCGGACGATAATTTTAATCGTCCTAAAACGATTCACATCCCTAGTGTACTCAAGTAATTCTTCCTAGCTGCTGTTGAAGGAATAACACACCCTAGCCACATACCCAAAGTGTGTTCCCAAGCTGCATAAAAATAGAAAGGAGAGATGTATGCACACAAATTTAAAAAATGCACATAGAAACTGGTCTAGCTAGATGAACAAACACCAAGAAATAAAAGAAGACACACAACAACCAGAGAGATAATGAGAACCACAACAGAAAAGGATGAGAAAGAAACACAAACAACAAAACTGAGATAGTGAAAGGAAAAAAAAGGATAGATAAATACTAAATATTTACAAGAAAGGAAAAACAGAAGAGATATGCAAGAGAAGTTTGAACATTAAACAAGTAGCTTTATCGCCACCTAGAGATCCAGAACATCTGATAGAAGAAAATACACATAAAGAATCAAATTTCTTGAATTATACTAATACACATAACATTTGAATACTCAAATATAAGTAAAATAAAAAGTAATACTTATCTGATAGTTAAGTTTTGATACAAATCAAGTAGCATAAGTTCTCCAGAGAGGTATTTGGTAATAATAGGCTGTTAATAT
This sequence comes from Rhinatrema bivittatum, assembly GCF_901001135.1. Classification (NCBI taxonomy): domain Eukaryota; kingdom Metazoa; phylum Chordata; class Amphibia; order Gymnophiona; family Rhinatrematidae; genus Rhinatrema; species Rhinatrema bivittatum. Next base: position 376,055,484 of record NC_042618.1, read on the forward strand.
AAGAAAGAGTACAAAGTAATTTAATAACTTGAATTGTATTGACAAATTGATAGAAAAAAGGTTTAAAGTGTTTCTTGCTGGCATTACTCCCTCCCATGCTTGTCTCAAATGTACTCAACCCAATGCTTCTTTATTGCACTGCTTGTGGGAATGTCCTCTGATCCAGAGGTTCTGGTCTCAGATTCTTCAGTATCTGAAGACAGTATCTGAAGACAATCTGCTGGACAATTGAGTTGGGAAGTACAATTGTGTTTGTTAGGGATTCCGGATACACGTAACTGGATCTCTAGTTCGCATCTATTATTATTCCATAAAGGACGATTAGCAGCTCTACGTGTGATACTATGCCACTGGTTGTCATCAACTCTGCCATCTCTACAGGAATGGATAGATACGATGCTGAATCTCTACCTACTGGAAAGAAAATCTACGCCACCCCACTTCCAGAAGAAACAGTTGAAATTCAAAGCTACATGGACGAATTTTGTGCGATCATTGCCATTTGATGTGGAAGCCAAAACCACAACTTAACATTCATTACATATGCTGGTTCCAAGCCAAGGGTGCTGGGTGGTGGAAGGGAGCGGGAGGGGGAGGGAGGGAAAGTTCACTGGAAACATTAGAGTTGATACTCACTGGTTTATGAATTACTGTGTTTGTTATGGCTTAAATTGTGTTGTTAAGCTTCTGAAAATCAATAAAAATAATTACAAACAAAAAACACCCATGAAATTCTCAGAGCTTATTGACTTTAATATACTGCCAATTGTTTGGTATATACGGTATATAAAAACTAAGAGGTCCATATTCATTAGGCCAGGTAGAGGTCAAGTTATCCAGCTAAAGTTAGCTGAATAACTTTTTCCACATATTCAATAGGATAAACGTCCCACTGATTATACTACCATAAAGTTTCCAGCTATATATAGCTGGGTAACTTTAGGTATAACTAGCCAGTGTTTAAATGTCGCCAATTAGGCCTAAAGTTATCTGGCCTTGTGCGGCTGGATAATTTGCTACTTACTTGGCTATCTTCAAAAGATTGCTCTGCGATCCTGGCATTCAAAATGGCCCTGATTAAGGTACTTGGTGAGTGGTAGGGCTTTAGGTGCCAGTTTGGAGGGGTGTAGTTGGGGGTGGTGGTGGTAGATAAGGTTTTCTTTTATATTTATTGGGGAGGGAGAGAGGGAAGGGGGGGCTGGGCCCGGCACCATAGTTTAATTTTTATTTTAAACCTTATATGTAGGGGTTGGGAGAGGGGCCTGGTTCAGAGGATGGTGATACTCAGGAGAACAGGGGGAGATCAGGCTGGGAGGCCCATGGCTTTATATTTTTTATTTTAGTAAACAAGTTATCCAGCCATGCAAGGCTGGATATACCTGATATTCGGCTAGGTTAAACAGATAACTCAACCCCCTATGCAGAAGACCCCATTTTTAGCCAGTTAAACTATAGCTGGATTACTACTTATCTGGCTATAATTTAGTTGGTTTTGCCATTTAGACGGATAACTTTTGAGTTATCCGTCTAAATGGTTTTGAATATGGACCTCTAACTTATTGCCAACTTAGCTATAAATATTGAAAATAAATAAAATAAAATTTCATTTTCAATATTTTGTCTTGGTGTATGCCCTTTTTTTTAGTTTTATAGCCTTGTTGATGTTTTCTATTTCCAGAAGCTGAGGCTGAAACACCAATCTTATAACCATAAATAAAAATAGATGATTTATTATTTCCCTATGAAGTCACTGAGGGCTTTAACACCTTATAAACTTCTCTCATTAGTTAGTAATTATCTGGAAATCCCAAAATTTAAGCAATCGACCACAACATAACAGCAGAAGAAAGAAGTTTTCCAGCCTGGTTGGCTTACAATATATTCATCTAAACAAAGCATTGTAATTGTTTTCTTGTTTATAAGACATGACATTGCTCAGATGCTATCAACTTACTTAATATACAGTATATGAAGAAATGTACTCAGCTTACTGTCAAGGGCCATTGCTGGACAATACATGCTAGGGCCCAGATCTGTAAATAAAGAGTGGACCTCCCTCCAAGATCCTGGACCCTCTCTCGTAAATCCTAGATCTTCTTTCTCAATCACCCGCCTCAGTTTCTGGTCCTCTTCTGTCTCATCCCCAATTCCGGGGGCTCTCTTCCCTGCCATCCTCAATACTGGTTCCAATATTTACTCCTTCTTCTCTGGTGATCCTTCAGTCTTTATTTCCTTCCTCCCTCAGACAATCCTTCAGTTTTTATTTCCTCCCTGATTGATCCTCCAAATTTACCCCTTTTCTTCCCTCATGATTCCCTGGGTTTTTTTTTTTTCCCTGAGCAGTCCTCCACTTTTCAATCTACTCCTTTTCTGGGTGATATTTTTAAACCCCCCCCCCCCCCCCACTCCAACCTATGGTCCTTCAAATTTTACTGTCCCCTGCCTCCTCTCTCTCAGGAAGATTCTACAATTGTTGCTCGCCTCCCCGCCCCCCCCCCCCCCAGTGATTCTTTCTTATTCTTCCAGCTCCTCTAATTTTGATCCCCTCCATTACCTTCCTTTCACTCCATCTGGCTGGTCCTGACCTGAGGCATAACTGATCAGCTGTAGGCGGGCAGAAGTGGTGTGAGAAAAACATGAGCGGAAGGTCCAGGGAGCATGTGAAGTTGTTTTAGAAGTGTCCCCAATATTGTTTATTATTCTATAAATGCAAGTAACTTGAAACAAATTTTTCAGTTTCTGATGTGACTCCTCCAAGAGGAGATTGTGATCTTTTCTAAAACAAGGGTACTTTAACAGGAATTTTATGCTTTTTTTTTTGCTATAAGGTGACAAACTGGAAGCAGAAATAGCTTTACACTAAGGTCTAAGATTTGAATCTGCAGAATGTCAGAGTGAATGGCTGCATATCTGGTGAGAGATCCATCTCATGGCTTTTTTTTTCATGTTCCAAAGAAAAGGTATTTGTCCCAGCTTACCAGGGGCACATATATTTTCAAGTACCTTTTCTTTTTGCTGAATGAAGTTGAATGAGTTTGGAAATATCTGTCTAGCGCTTCTGAATGAAATTTAAACTTTTAAAATTCTTCCATCTGTTTGAAAGTTGTACAGCAGATCAGTTCATGCTACTCAATAAATTATAGCAAGAAATCTCAGCTTCAGCTTTTTTTTTTTATCAAGAATATTTAAGGATGCTCTCTTATTAAAGAGACACTGCCAGAGCTTATACTGAAGTTGTTATATTTTGTTTCTACTTCTTCTAAGTATTCTTCCATGTTTTATAATCTGCAAACTTTAAAACAATTTTTGTATGTTTTACAAACTTCATAATTACAATTTGCTCAAATGGTGATCAGTGATACAAGATCAGCATATCAGAAAAAAAACACCAAATAATTTAAACATCCTGATAAAGATTTAGACCCATTCCAATTTGGGTTTCGTCCGCAGTACAGTACAGAGCTTCTCTTGAGGTTTCGTGTTGATATCATCCAAAGAGAGTTTGATAATGGCACCAATTATATCCTTGACCTTCTGGACATTTTGGCAGCCTTTGACAAAATCTCTTGGCCATGCTATACTACTCTCCCACCTTACCAAAATCAGATTTAGTGGCTTTGTATTAAATTGGTTCTCTTAATTTCTCTCTGAACACTCTCAGTAGGTTCATGTGGTTTATTAATCTCAACTTGGGCCCCTCTTTCAACAGATGATATACAATTCTTTTTTCCAAGCATCACCCAATGAATAAAAGAACTTGGGTTTAATCTTGATATATCTGTCTGCCATAAAGAGCTGGCTAAGCCACAATCGTCTCTCCTTAAATTTACCCAAAATATAAATAATTTACCTTAGTAAAAACCATTTGACTCAACTCCCTTCTCCAATACTTTTCTAGGCTTGCATTATTCCTTTTGATCAAGAGATTTGAAACTTAGGAATAATTTTTGGCTCACAGTTCTCATCCAAATCCCATGTAAAAGGTGGTTCAAGAGTACTTCTGGAAGCTACACATCATGCTCAAACTTAAGTTATATTTAGAATTGAATGACTTCAGGACTGTCCTTCGATCCCTGGTAATCTTGGGGATGGTAACTTTTAAACAGCCATGTGGGCATACATGTATGTGCATATGCTGACTCGCACCAATGGATGCGGTCATTTTATAGCATGCACGTGTACATGTGCATGTGTTATAAAATCAGCAGTATGCACAAATTTATATGGACACACGCATGTGCTTTCAAATACAGCCTCTACTGCGTAAGTGGAGGGATTTTACTACGCATGCGCGCTAACGCAAATACCCGTTTCCCTAGTTCATTCCCAGTTCGCCCCAGTAAAGGATAGGACTTCCTAGCCTGCCTAGCTAGAAATCCTCCCTTTTACCCTTTTTATTTATTTATTTATTTATTTAGCATTTTTTATATACCGAGGTATAGCAGAGTTGCCTTCACTCCGGTTTACATACAGAAACAACATGTTACATAGAACGATGTATGAAGATTACAATTTAAAATTAACGATAGTAAATACAACAGGAGAATGTATAACAAGATAACACAGGATAGAACCCTGAATAGATGTACATATATCTCATGAAGCATTGAAGGGCATCTGTATCATTGTAACAGGGAGATTGAAAAATGGCAGAATATATAAAAGAATTTTAGAGTCATTGAGTGCTATCTTTAAAAGATTGGCTGAGAAGCCAGGGTTTTAAGTCTTTTTTGAAGGATTTTAAGTTATCTTGATTGGTGAGGCAATGAGGAAGCGAGTTCCAGAGCTTTTAGTTCCGACACTTCAAACCCCGCTGACTAGCACTGACTTTCTTATTTAAAAACTTACACACCAATCATAGCAGAAGTAAAGTTACATGGTAGGGGACCCCAGTGAGCGCTTGTGTGCGTAAATACTTGCACGCACATTTCAAATGATCTTTCTGGAATGCCCATGTCTTGGCCATGCTCCAGCCATACCATGCTCACACCCCACCACTTTGTAAAGTTTGCAATTTGTGCTTATACCAGGAGATATGTGCGTACTCAGGCACTTCTTACAATGCGTGCAGCACGCACAGACCCGAGACTTGCATATCTCCCGGCTTTGGCATGTGTAGGGCTTTTAAAATTCACCGGTAATCGTGATTACTGTAATTCTATTTACCTAGATTTGCCTACATACACTCTCAAGGCTCTCCAAGTTATCCAAAATTCAGCCAGCAGAATTCTGTCCAGCACTTCAAAATAAATAAAAAAAAAAAATTAAGGCCAGGTAGGTGAGTTTTAGGGGGTGGGGAGGAGAGGGGAAGGGGAGGGAAGGTTAGGTAAGGGTTAGGGAAGTTCCCTCCCAGTCCGCTCTTTAATTGGAGAGGACTGGGAGGAAACTGGGGAAGGCTGGAATGCATTGCCGCATGGAGGTTGCATTAATCCTCCCCCTCCCTTGCGTGCGCTGCCCGCACATACATCCACGGATTATAAAATCCGGCACGCATGTGCACAAGGCCCACAATTTTCTAAAATGCACGTCCAGCATGCGCATGTTAGAAAATTGGCATGCACATGGAACGTGCGCGTACACGTTGGAAAATCTACCCATACTCTTTTGTCTAAGGAGAGTGTTGCTGGGTTTGTTTGGTTTTTTTGAGTGCTAAGCAAGTGATTTTTAGGTGAGTTTAAATTATTGTTTTGTTTTGTTTCAAGGTCATTTTGTTGTATTCCTGATGCAGCCTATTTCAAAGTGGAATGAAAAAGTAAACAATAGTTGGCTAGGGGATTGTAAAGCCAGAAGGAATAGGAAGCAAGAGTCTGCTGAGTAATGTAGTTTGGAGATCTCTGGCAGAGAATTATGATGAAGGCAGCTGCCACAAAAGGTGTGTTTCTAATTGGGGAGACACAGCTGAGGCTAATTACAGAGCAGGGAATCAACATTTCTCTTAAGCCAGAGAGAACACTGCCTTTCAGGTGGAGAGAGATAGAGAGCCAAGAGAAAGGGCTGACCCAGATCCAGATGCCCACAGCTTGTGGTTAGGTGTGTTGAATCTGTAACAAGGTACAGTTGGAAGTAGGTTCTATGTGGTCCTAGAATATTGGGTTGTCCTACAGTTGTTTACCATAGTACCTTAGGGAGAAATCTTCAAATCTCAGGAAAGAAACTGAAAGTTGTGTATGTGAACATTGATGTCTTGAAACAAGTGTTTTTTTTTACTGCAAGTAGCTGGCTCTGAGCATTGTGTTCTAGAATCAGGTTGTGCAGGGCCCAGTAATTGATCTGTTAAAGGCCTCAAGATTTATGTGAGTATTTTCTGGCCCCAATGGTTATGAGTATTTTGAGCATTTTGTGGCCTCAAGGGTTATGTGAATCCATCTGTTCTTTGACACTAACCTCAAAAAATTCTTATTTGTTTGTTTGGATTATAAAAAAGTTGGATACTAGACCAAGGAAAAATACAAATGCTTCTTTCTACCAACATGCTTACAGATATTCCTATTGGTGTACCCTAGATAGTAATTTCAACAATATTAGGTTTGTATAAAATATTGTGGGCTCTATTTTCAAAATGTTTTCACATTTGTGTTGATGGCTTATAAAACAGAGCGTGTGGTCTTTGAACTAGATTCACAGACTCTATCTATATTGATATGCTCATATTATTACTAATTTAAAAGTTTGCTTTTATCCATAGATATTTATCATGCCATATTTACAGAATTGGGAGATGCACTAAGATGCTTGTAAGAATTTTTTTTTTTTTTACTTTTAATGTAATTTCAAAATATGGAATTAACTTTTCTGACTTTCTAAAACTAAAGTACCATGTATATTTTCATATTGGCTATACAGATACCTTGGGAACAAAGAAATGGCAGGCTAATAGATAGCTGTGGTTTAACTTAGTAGGTGATGGTACAGATGAGGCACGATGAGCTTAACATTTCATCTGAATGCTGCCACCGAGGATTGCCAGGAGATTAGAACTGTCAGAATGGGAGGTGGATGAGCACCACAAGCTCACTCATTCATGGCAGCTCAATAATGAGGTGATACTTCATTCTTTAAACTACTGGACTAAAACTCTGGATACAGCTGTAACACCAAAAGCAGTCTTGTGCCTCTTACACATGCTCTATGATACCTTGGAACCCCAGCTGTGCCCAGTTAATGGAATTATAGTTTATGAACACTTTTCAAGTTTGGTTTCCTAACATAAAAATTATAATTTTGAGAAAAAGATAACTTCACTTTAAGACATCAGAGTATTTTTTAATTACAATTTGATGTTGAGATAAACCCAAGTAAAGTTGAGTTTTTATATAGGATGTGAGGTCCACAGTGAGTTAGTTGTTCCTCTATAATTATTGAGGGTTTTATGTCAAGGGCTTACCACAGAAAATATTGTGTTCCCCACCAACCAAACTTGAGAGAACGTCTATCCATCTAACAGAAACTTGATACATTTTTAAGACAGTGGCTCAACCTAATATTTGACTAAAGAAATGGGTGAAAGTCCATAATTTAGGTTACTATATACCTCTGCAGGAAAAAAATAACAGTTCCCATTTTCTTTATAACTCTTGTCAGGCCATAAAAACAGTAAACATACTATAGACTTCTGGTTTGACCTGTGGGCACTAGTATGATGGTGGTGGTGGGATTAAAAAAATTGTAGATGGAAAATGAGCATTCACTGTGTGTTATTTTCCTAAAACTGGAAATACTGCAAAACAAAAAAAATATAAAATAAAAGCCAGAGGGTCAGTTTGCTTGATTTTGAAATGATACCTCTCTTCCCCAAAGATTTAATTTCCTGCAGCTTCTGGAAAAGAATATATTTCTTATGAAAAAAGGTGCATTTCATAATATCAGTGAAAATACACTCGCTTGCATAACATTTTGCTGCTTTTGTTTTTTTTTTCTTAATGAGATTGATTTATCAATAGGCATTTACATGATCTTTTTTTTACCTTTTTTATACATTTATATTTTATACATTTATATTTTATAAATTATATAAATTCACATATAATACAAAAAGGGCTGGATTTTAATATATACGCCTGATTTTATAACATGCGCGCGCAGCCGTGCGCATGTTATAGAATGTGGGGTCAGCGTGCGCAAGGGGGTGCACAATAGTGCACCTTGCACGTGCCAAGCCCTTGGGGAGCCCTGCTGGCATTTCCCGTTCTCCCCCGATGCCGCTCCGAAATCAGAGCGGCCTCGGAGGGAACTTTCCTTCCGCCCCCCTAACCTTTATTTTATAAGTTGCGCCTGCCTCTGGGCAGGCATAGGTTGCGCGTGCTGGCCAATTGCCGGTGCACGATTCCCCGGCACAGCAGCAAAGGCCGCTGTGCTGGATGGCTCAACTCCGTTCGCGACCTGCCCCACCCCCTACCCGCCCATTCAGTAAAGCCTCGGGACTTACACGCGTCCCGGGGCTTTACGCGCACCGCTGGGCCTTTTGAAAATAGGCCCAGCGCATGTAACTCCCCTATGCGCATAAATCCTCCTGGATTTATGTGCGTAGGGCTTTTAAAATCTGCCCCAAATCATCTAGTTTCATGAACCCCAACAGAGACCTCTGTTTTTAGTAAATCGGGCCTCTGTTGGGGTTCATGTAAGTAGAAGCTTTTTGTATTATGTGAATTTAAATAATTTATAAATAATTTATATGTGTAGCCCTTAGTGGGGATTTACCCCCAAGGGCACACAAACATATTTATTTCTCTTCAGGGGCTGCTCCGCCTAGCAACTTTACTGTCATGCTTGACCCCTAATTCTAATTGGGGGGGGGGGGGGATTCTTTTTATAGAGAAAGCTCTTTCTTGTGGCCCAGACGATATTATGCTGCTCCCAGTGTGTGTGTGTAGACTATAGGTTCATCTCATGAGGTGAGAGGCAGTAATAAATTAGAAAGGAGCAGGATCTGGGTGTGAAAATAAGAATTTATTGATTTATGATTTGTAATCTTAACTTAAATTCTATTACTCAATGTTGAAGTTACGTCTGACATGCTGGTACAAGTGTAGTTCTAGGTAGGTATGTATCCTTATATTCAGGCATCTGAGCACAACCACATGGTGATATTTTATGTGCAAAGCTCACAAAGAGGCTATCTAGGAATCCTAGTGGAGGGGGTCCCCACCTTCACTGCAGAAATCCTACCTTAGGTTATCTCCTCAGACATCCCTCCTGGTACCATGATTGGAGATCCAGTTGAGGTTTCCTCAGTCTTGTTCTTTTATCCTTAGGTGATATTTCTGGGGGACTTCTCATGGTAAAAAGTCAAGTAGGACCAGGCTAGTTCTCAGCACTGCAATCCCAATGAGGAGGTGGGATCCAAAAGCCTACCTAATCTGTTCAAGTCCAAAAAATAATCCAAAAGTTAAACTGGATAAGAACATAAGAACATGCCATACTTGGTCAGACCAAGGGTCCATCAAGCCCAGCATCCTGTTTCCAACAGTGGCCAATCCAGGCCATAAGAACCTGGCAAGTACCCAAAAACTAAGTCTGTTCCATGTTACTGTTGCTAATAATAGCAGTGGCTATTTTCTAAGTCAACTTAATAGCAGGTAATGGACTTTTCCTCCAAGAACTTATCCAATCCTTTTTTAAACACAGCTATACTAACTGCACTAACCACATCCTCTGTCAACAAATTCCAGAGTTTAATTGTGCGTTGAGCGAAAAAGAACTTTCTCCGATTAGTTTTAAATGTGCCACATGCTAACTTCATGGCATGCCCCTTAGTCTTTCTACTATCCGAAAGGGTAAATAACCGATTAACATTTACCTATTCTAGACCTCTCATGATTTTAAACACCTCTATCATATTCCCCCCTCAGCCATCTCTTCTCCAAGCTGAAAAGTCCTAACCTCTTTAGTATTTCCTCATAGGGGAGCTGTTCGATTCCACTTATCATTTTGGTCGCCCTTCTCTGTAATTTCTCCATTGCAACTATATCTTTTTTGAGATGCGGCGACCAGAATTGTACACAGTATTCAAGGTGGGGTCTCACCATGGAGCGATACAGAGGCATTGTGACATTTTCCATTTTATTCACCATTCCCTTTCTAATAATTCCCAAAATTCTGTTTGCTTTTTAGACTTCTGCAGCACACTGAACCGATTATTTCAATGTGTTATCCACTATGATGCCTAGATCTCTTTCTTGGGTGATAACTCCTAATATGGAACCTAACTTTGTGTAACTATAGCATGGGTTATTTTTCGCTATATGCATCACCTTGCACTTATCCACATTAAATTTCATCTGCCATTTCGATGCCCAGTTTTCCAGTCTCAGAAGGTCTTCCTGCAATTTATCACAATCTGCTTGTGATTTAACTACTCTGAACAATTTTGTATCATGTGCAAATTTGATTACCTCACTCATTGTATTTCTTTCCAGATCTTTTATAAATATATTGAAAAGTACAGGTCCCAATACAGATCCCTGAGGCACTCCACTGCCTACTCCCTTCCACTGAGAAAATTGTCCATTTAATCCTTCTCTCTTTTTCCTGTCTCTTAGCCAGTTTCTAATCCATGAAAGGACATCTCCACCTATCCCATGACTTTTTACTTTTCCTAGAAGCCTCTCATGGGGAACTTTGTCAAACGCCTTCTGAAAATCCAAATACACTACATTTACCGGTTCGCCTTTATCTACATGTTTATTAACGCCTTCAAAAAAGTGAAGCAGATTTGTGAGGCAAGACTTGCCTTGGGTAAAGTCTTGCTGACTTTGGGCCTTATTTTCCAATATCGCATTGGTAACGCATTAGGGGGCGTTACCAATGCAAATGAGGCTTCTTTCGTGCAGTGGGGAAACATCGTGTGCGGCGATGTTTTCGCCATTCGCGAAAACATTAGCACCGCACGCAATGTTTTCCCACTGCACGATGATTCTTTCAGTCTTTTATCGCGGTGCACGATATTTCGATAGTCCCAGACAGCCTGTTTCAGGGAGAGAGAGAGAGAGAGAGAGAGAGAGAGAGAGAGAGAGAGAGAGAGAGAGAGACTTACTATAGTGCCTATGCCCTACATAGGTATTTTAACCCCTATAGGAGGGCCACCTACTAACTCGGGGTGGGGATTAGGTATGAGCGTCGGGGGTTGGGGGCCACTTTCGCATTCCACATGAGACCTACGGACAGAACAGTGGTCTCTAGTGCAGATTTGCTGGCTGTCGGAGTGAGGACGCTCACTCCAAGAAGTGGTTTGGGCAACATTCTCTCTACCTAGCTTGATGGACACTCTACCTGGGCAACAACATGCTAGGTGGAGAGAATGTTGGCCAAATCTCCGCTTGGAGTGAGCGTCCTCACTCCGGCCAGCAAATCTGCACTAGAGACCACTGTTCAGTCCGTAGGTCTCATGTGGAATGCGAAAGTGGCCCCCAACCCCCGACGCTCATACCTAATCCCCACCCCGAGTTAGTAGGTGGCCCTCCCATAGGGGTTAAAATACCTATGTAGGGCATAGGCACTATAGTAAGTCTCTCTCTCTCTTTCTCTTTCTCTTTCTCTTTCTCTGTAAAGTGCTTGGAAAATGAGGCCCTTTGTTCCATTAAACCATGTCTTTCTCTATGTTCTGTGATTTTGATATTTACAACTCTTTCCACTATTTTTCCTGGCACTGAAGTCAGGCTAACTGGTCTGTAGTTTCCCGGATCGCCCCTGGAGCACTTTTTAAATATTGGGATTGCATTAGCCACCCTCCAGTCTTCAGGTACAATGGGTGATTTTAATGATAGGTTACAAATTTTTACTAATAGGTCTGAAATTTCATTTTTGAGTTCCTTCAGAACCCTGGGGTGTATACCATCTGGTCCAGGTGATTTACCACTCTTCAGTTTGTCAATCAGGCCTACCACATCTTCTAGGTTCACCGTGATTTGGTTCAGTCCATCTGAAACATTACCCATGAAAGCCTTCTCCGGTATGGGTACCTCCCCAACATCCTCTTTAGTAAACTCCGAAGCAAAGAAATCATTTAATCTTTTCAGGATGGCCTTATGTTCTCTAAGTGCCCCTTTAACCCCTTGATCATCTAACGGTCCAACTGACTCCCTCACAGGCTTTCTGCTTCAGATATATTTTAAAAAGTTTTTACTGTGAGTTTTTGCCTCTACAGCCAACTTCTTTTTAAATTCTCTCTTAGCTTGTCTTATCAATGTCTTACATTTAACCTGCCAATGCTTATGCATTATCCTATTTTCTTCTGTTGGATCCTTCTTCCAATTTTTGAATGAAGATCTTTTGGCTAAAATAGCTTCTTTCACCTCACCTTTTAACCATGCTGGTAATCATTTTGCCTTCTCTCCACCTTTCTTAATGTGTGGAATACAGCTGGACTGTGCTACTAGGATGGTATTTTTTAACAATGACCATGCCTCTTGCACACTTTTTGACCTTTGTAGCTGCTTCTTTCATTTTTTTTTCTATTTCCTCATTTTATCAAAGTTTCCCTTTTGAAAGTTTAGCATGAGAGCTGTGGATTTGCTTACTGTCCCCCTTCCAGTCATTAATTCAAATTTGATCATATTATGATCACTGTTGCCAAGCGGCCCCACCACAGTTACCTCTCTCACCAATTCCTGTGCTTCACTGATAATTAGATCTAAAATTGCTCCCTCTCTCATCTGTTCCTGAACCAATTGCTCCATAAAACTTTCATTTATTCCATCTAGGAACTTTATCTCTCTAGCATGTCCCAATGATACATTTACCCAGTCAATATTGGGGTAATTGAAGTCTCCCATTATTACCACACTACCAATTTGGTTAGCTTCCCTAATTTCTTTTGGCATTTCACTGTCCGTCTCACTATCTTGACCAGGTGGATGGTAGAATACTCCTATCACTGTAGTCTTCCCCAACACACAAGGGATTTCTACCCATAAAGATTCAATTGTGCATTTAGTCTCATGCAGGATGTTTATCCTGTTGGACTCTATGCCATCCCGGACATAAAGCGCTACACTGCTTCCCGGGTGCTCCTTTCTGTCATTGCGATATAATTTTTACCCCGGTTTAGCACTGTCTCATTGGTTGTCCTCCTTCCACCATGTCTTTGAGATGCCAATTAAGTCTGTCATCATTCACTGCTATACATTCTAATTCTCCCATCTTACTTCTTAGACTTCTGGCATTAGCATACAAACATTTCAAAGTTTGTTTTTTGTTTGTATTTTCATTCTGCTTTTTAATTGATAGGGATGTTAGAATTTTTTTAGCTCTGGTGAATTTTTAGTTACAGGCACTTGGACTACTTTTCTTATTATTGGAACCTCACTGTCGGGATGCCCTAATTCTAATTCATCATTAGTATCCTTTGAAGATACCTCCCTCTGAACCATGTGCTGATGAGCGACTGTCAGCTTTCCCCTTTTGTTCTAGTTTAAAAGCTGCTCTATCTCCTTTTCAAAGGTTAGCGCCAGCAGTCTGGTACCATTCTTGTTAAGGTGGAGCCCATCCCTTCAGAAGAGACTCCCCCTTCCCCAAAAGGTTCCCCAGTTCCTTACAAAACTGAATCCCTCTTCCTTGTACCACCATCTCATCCATGCATTGAGACTCCGAGCTCTGCTTGCCTCTGGGGACCTGTGCGTGGAACAGGGAGCACTTCAGAGAATGCTACCCTGGAGGTTCTGGATTTAAGCTTTCTACCTAAGAGCCTAAATTTGGCTTCCAGAACCTCCCTCCCACATTTTCCTATGTCGTTGGTGCCCACATGTATCATGATAGCCGGCTCCTCCCCAGCACTGACTAAAATCCTATCTAGGTGACGCGTGAGATCCGCTAGGGCTGTGCAGCAGGGACGGATTTATCCCATTCAGTATTCGTATTTGTGGGGAGCCAAATCCATTGCATCCGTTCTCGGGGGTTCCCGATCCATTCATTAGTTACGTATGTATTCGTTTCCCAAAAAAACCCCCATCCGAACCCTTTAAATTTAATTAACTACAACCCCCCACCCTCCTACCCCCCCCCCCCCCAAGACTTACCAAAAGTCCCTGGTGGTCCAGTGGGGGTCCTGGCGCGATCTCCTGCACTCGAGCTGTCAGCTGCCGGTATTCAAAATGGTGCCGATAGCCTTTGCCCTTACTATGTCACAGGGGCTACCGGTGCCATTTGCCGGCCCCATCACATGGTGGTAGCACAAGATGGCGCAGGCCTTCCATTGCTCCTACCATGTGACAGGGGCCGACCAATGGCACCTGTAGCTCCTGTGACACAGTGAGGGCAAAGGCTATCGGCGCCATTTTGAATACCGACAGCCTGAGTGTATGAGTGTAGGAGATCGCGCCAGAACCCCGCTGGACCACCAGGGACTTTTGGTAAGTCTTGGGGGGGGGGGGGGGGTCAGGAGGGTGGGGCGTTTATTCATTAGATACGTTGTATTCGTGGGGGTTCACCATACGTTTCGTGACCCCATGAATACAACGAATAAGGACATATACGTTGCGGATTGCCAGTAGGTTGAAAACGAATGCACACCCCCTAATGTCTGCTACCTTCGCACCAGATAGGCATGTTACTAGGCGATCCTCATGCCCACCAGCCACCCGGCTGTCTACATTCCTAATAATCAAATCACCAACTATCACAGCCGACCTAATCCTTCCCTCCTGGGCAGTAGGCCTTGGGGAGATATCCTCTGTATGAAAGGACAATGCACCACATGGACAGCAGGTCCTTGCTACAGGATCCTTTCCTGCTGCACCAGGTTGATGCTCTCCAATCATGAGGCCTTCTTCCTCCATGGCAGCACCAGGGCTGCCAGTCTGAAGTTGGGACTTGGCTACTATGTCCCTGAAGGTCTCATCTATATACCTCTCTGTCTGCCTCAGCTCCTCCAGGTCTGCCACTCTAGCCTCCAGAGATCAGACTCGTTCTCTGACAGCCAGGAGCACTTTGCATCGCATGCACACGTACAATTTCTCACCGGCGGGTAAAAAATCATACATGTGGCACTCGATGCAAAAGACTGTGCTCACTTTCTCTCACAGCAGGATGCATCACTGGTGCTTGCCCACCTAGGGTTTAGAGTAGGTTCACAGGTCTTTGGTCCCCTGGTGGGAGCCCTTTTACTCCAAAAGGGTATCAAGCATAACAATCTATCTTTCTGTAAATTAGTAGATGGATCGTCTTGCAGGTAGTGCACAATGAGGTGTCACTTCTAAATGAAACTCCATTTGGGTGAACCTGGGAGGCCTCACGACTGAAAAAAATCTGACATCCTTACTCTTCAAATACTTTCTCAAACTGATCCCAATGTGTCCTAAAATGCTGGGCTAAAAAGTGTTCAAGCATCCAAGCCAGACCCACCAGGAGGGGAAGGACTGAGGGGATGAATGGCTTCTTCTAAATTATATTCTATCCAGGGACAGTGACATCTGGTGGCCAGACAGGGAGTTCTGCCACAAATGTATGTATAAAAAAGGTTAAAAAAGATCTTGTACATAAGTATTGTAGGGGACTACCTTACCTGAATGTATGGATGTGGGTTATATATTTGGGATGTAAGAGACACGTTTTTAAGAGTGCATGTGGTGTGTGAAGGTTTTAATTTTATATACTTTATACTGGTTTGAACTTTAAAGAATAAATTAGTTGATAAAACTCTTTCGAAATTTAATGTTTGTAATAAAAATGTTAAATATATTGATTCCCTTTATTTTTCATCAGTGTACCACTTTTGAGGTTTTGTGATATTATACCTTCTATTTTTGTATACCTCAAAGTTTTATTAGAGATTTCTGTAGCATTTGCCATTGTTAATTATGGTATTTTGTTTAATCAACTAAAAGACTAAGGAATTTCAGGAAAGGTCCTTGCATTGTTTTCTTCATGTCATTTAAATCACATCAACAAACTGTTATTGGTTCTCATAGTTTATCCTGGTATGTGATTGATTACATTGTATTGTCAGATTGATTTTTGTTTTTTAAATTTGTTTAAATTGATTTAAAATTTTTTATTACATTAAAAAAAAATTCCTTGTAAGCTATATTTGAAGAACTTTGCATATTACATGTATCTTTTTTTGTTTGATCCCTAAAGGCTTGGCATTGTCTGCCACTCTTTTTTTAACATTTTCATAGCACCTTTGTATAGGCTTATGGCTTATATTGGGGTGACTTACCGTTTGTATGAAAATGATATCCAGTTCTTTATTCCTATGTCATCCTCCTGGGACATCTATGTTTCAACTGGTGTCTCAGTGCGTCTCAATGGTTAAGTCTTGGCTGGCACATAATAAACTCTTACTGATTCTTTCAAAAACTGGGATGATGATTCTGGAATGGTTCCATCTGATAATAAGCCAACCACATTTTCCTTTGAAAACAAAGTGGGGCGGATTTTAAAAGCCCTGCTCGCGTAAATCAGGGCGGATTTACGCGAGCAGGGCCTTGCGCGCCGGCGCACCTATTTTCCATAGGCCCGCTGGCGCGTATAGAGCCCCGGGACTCGCATAAGTCCCGGGATTTTTCGAGGGGGGCGTGTCGGGGGTGGGGCCGATTGGCACGGTGTTTTGGGGGCGGCACGCGGCGTTTCGGGGGCGGGCCCGGGGGCGTGGTTTCAGGCCGGGGCAGTCCGGGGGTGTGGCTGCGCCCTCCGGAACCGCCCCCGGGTCGCGTCTCGGCACGCCAGCGGCCCGCTGGCGCGCGTGGATTTACTTCTCCCTCCAGGAGGCGTAAATCCACCGACAAAGGTAGGGGGGGGTTTAGATAGGGCCGGGGGGTGGGTTAGGTAGAGGAAGGGAGGGGAAGGTGAGGGGAGGGCGAAAGAGTTCCCTCCGAGGCCGCTCCGATTTCGGAGCGGCCTCGGAGGGAATGGAGACAGGCTGCACGGCTCGGCGCGCGCCAGCTGCCCAAAATCGGCAGCCTTGCGCGCGCGCTGATCCAGGATTTTAGCAGATACGCGCGTCTACTACTAAAATCCCGCGTACTTTTGTTTGCGCCTGGTGCGCCAAGAAAAGTACGCGAAGGCACACTTTTTAAAAATCTACCCCAGTATTTCCAATCATGTCTTAAGTAAAAAAAACTTTGTGTTATTCTTGACTCTAGTCTGTCCATGCATCTGCAGATTAATGCAGTAGTTAAAGCTAATCTTTTCCAACTTAGAATATTGAGGCTTTATATTGGGAGTCCTATTATAAGGTACATCCTTAGGGCTCAGCAAATTACACAAAACTTTGTGGCTAGAGTTTTGACTTGTATTAAGAATTCACACCATATCACTCTGGTATTGATGAATTTACATTGCCTCCTGATTTCAGCATATATTAGATACAAAATCTCTGTCCTTATTGACAAATTAATCAAGGAGACATATTCCCCATGGGTCAATGCATTACTCAAAATCAACAATCCTCCTCATTCATTACGCTCATCCCAGCCTTAGTTATTAAATATTGCTACTGTTAAATCTGCTCGCTTAGATGACACTAGGAAGCAAGTTTTTTCTCCGGCTGGTCCAATTATTTGGAATAGCTTACCTAATTATTTGATGGTGACAGGTTGCTCAAAAATGTTGAAAAAACTACTGAAGGCAGTTGTTCTAACAATTTTTTGAATTGGCTATTTGACTCTCTTGTCAGTTAATTTTTGGAGCAAAGGCTGGTGGTATTCTGTTTTAATTGTAGTTATTCTGTCTCTTATTTGTTTTAATTTATGAGATTGTAAATCTCTGTAAACTGCCTTGAACTGGATCTAAATGGTCTAGACATATTTTGCATAAAATAAATAAATGCAAATAACGTACTAAAAATTGTATTAGCAAAACCTTATGCACAGCACTGTGGACCTCTTGTCCAATTCTTAAATGTAGTCCTTTCCGGCAAAAGCTGGAGAGAACTGTTTTGCAGAATTGTTTTCCCTTTTGAAACTGCAGGAAGTCAAGTCCTCTGGCACAAAGAAGTGCCAGTTCAAAAAAGCGTAGGAAAACATTAACCTGGTCTGCAAACTCCAAAATGAAAAGTCAGTCATTGGAACACAGGATGTCAAGTTTCTTAACTTCTTCAATTTTTTATCAAATCAAGTAAAGCAAAAGAAGTTTTTTTTTGTTTTGTTTTAAATATACATTGTCACTAAAACCAATGTTTAAGAAATATGCATCCCAGTTAGGGTAAAAGAGGGGTTTCCAATAGACTCCATTTCTGTAGGTCAGGCTGAACCAGGCCCAGTTTAAACCCACTGCATGTTTGAAATATAATTCTGATTACTAGAAGAAAAGTAGAATAACAAATTCATGAATGCAGTGAGCTGAAACCAGGACTGGGAAAAAACCCTCAAGTATTGTAAGTATAAGCGCTCAGGCAAGTAAAACATTGAACATGTATATAGAAATGGGGGGAAAAGGGTAACATCTGGAAAGCTATGTATACTAATGCCTATAGGGCCTCATTTTCCAAAGCTATCGCAGGCCTGTGCTACTGAAATCGGGGCAGAGTCGGCCCCGGAAGAGGAGGAGTCGGGGGCGTCACCAGGGCCGACTCTGCGAGGACAGTGCGCCGAGCAGAAAGGTAAGGCCCTTTTCGCTCTCTATTTCACACCCAATAACTACACCTTCTATGGTGTAGTTATTGGGCGCGATGCCGGCAGCGATCGCACTGCAGCGGTGCGATCGCTGCCTGACCGCCCCCCCACTTCGGCCCCCGCCCCCCCCCCCCCATTAGCGTCATTTTCTAAAGTATCGCAGGCCTGCGATACTTTAGAAAATGAGGCCCATAGTGTGGGAAATATAGTCCAGATCTGGAGAAAGTCTGGAAGAGGCTGACTTGGCTGCAACAGAGATGTGGAACATGGAAAACCATGACTGGAATATTGTTGTTCTGGGCTATAATTTATTCAGGAAGGACAGAATAGGAAGAAAGAGAGGAGTGGCCCTATATATAAACATTTTTATTTTATTTATTGAAAAATATATGTAGTCCACACCCTCGAAAGTTCGGGCCAGGGAACACATGCACATACATAAAATAATTATTAAAGCGACAGAATTGCAGGGCTTATTTAAACATCTTTTATTTCACAACTTCCAGAACAAAGTTTGCCCAGTGCATGCACATCACAATAAAACATTCATAAAATACAGGTAAGGAGAAGGGTCTGTGGGTTAATCTTGAAAGTAGGAATGGAAAATCCATCTCTTCTGGAGTGATTATACAGACTGACCACAGGCAGAAGAAATGGATAGAGATTTCTTGGAGGATAGTCACAAATTAGATACGAAAGGAGAGGTGTTAATGCAAGGTGATTTCAATTTGTCCGATGTTGATTGGATATTCCTGCTACAGGGTCTTCTAGAAGCAGGGAGATTCTGGATTCTGCAGAAAGAACTATTTTGTCAACTTTAATAGAAGCCACCCAGAAGAAGGCGATACTAGACTTGGTGCTTACTAATGGGGACAATTTTTCATCTAGGATTCAGTGATCACCAGATAGTGTGGTTCAGTATTAGAGCACAGGCACTGATGGTTCATTATGAGGTGAAGGTTCTAGACTACAGGAAAACCCCTAGATTCATAATTCTGCTCTATTTATATATTTGTAGCAGAATGATGAGGTGCAAAAAAAAAAAGGGCGGGGGGGCGATAGTGCGCAGCTGGCCGCATCTCAGCGGTCATTCTTTATTATGCAATGTGCTGGTATTGTGTGCGGTATTTATTCTAATTAGGAGAAGGGAAGGAGTGTGGGCGGGGTTTGGGCAGAGTTATTTCCTCCCCTTCCTCTAATTAGAATAATACCGCACGCGCAGGGGCGGATTCCCAATGATGACCGGCCCGGGGATTCACTGCCCAGGAGATACCACATGGTCTGCCAAGCGATACTGTGTCACGGCCGCGCTCGGCAGACCACGTGACTAGAGCAACCGGCCCACCGGGGGATGCCCGATCCCCCAATAGGCCAATCCTCCCCTGCGCACACGATACCTGCACATCGCATAATAAAGAATGACCCCATAACTTTGTTAAAACGGGGGACTACTTCAAGGAGATGTTAGCTGGATAGGAAAATATAGGATAAGTAGAAAAGCAGTGGGTAAAACTAAAAACAGATATTTTAAAGGCAGCTAATCTTTTTGTTGGAAAAGCAAATAAAGATAAGAGGAAAAAGAGGTTGCTAGGATTTTCTAAAAATGCAGCTGAAAATGTAAGGAAGAAAAGGTTAGCATTCTTTAACTATAAGAGATCACAGAAAGAAGAAGACAGGCAACAATATCTTCTCTGGAAAAGGTAAGAGAAGCTGGGAAAATAGGAAAGCAAAGATGCAAATGGAAGAGAAAATAGTAAATACGGTAAAACAGGGGGGGTCAAGGTTGTTTTTAGATATGCTAATGATAAGAGGAAGTGCAAAAGTGGCATCATGAGACTCAGAGATGAAAAGAGAGAATTTGTAGAAGTTGATGAGGAAAAAATGGAATTGCTTAACACATTTTTCTGTTCGTTATTCACTGAGGAAAGGCTAGTAATAGGACTTCAGGAAATGGACACAAATAAGATTGGAAGTGAGGTAAACTTCAAACAATTTTCAGAAAATTGTGTTTGTGAAGAGCTTTATCTTTTAAAGTAAAGTGATGAGGCCAGATGAGATACATTCAAGGGTTTTAAGGGAACAGAGAAAATCTGACAACTCTGCCGACTGACCTTTTCAATGCTTCTTTAGAGTCAGGAGTAGTTCTGGAGGACTGGAGACAAGGCAGATGTGTTGATTTTTCATAAGAGTGGAAGTAAGGAGGAGGCTGGGAACTTCAGGCCAGTTAGTTTGACCTCAGTGGTGAGTAGAGATGTGAATCGGAACCGGAATCGGTTCGGATTCTGGTTCCGATTTACATCGTGGTTTTTTCTTTTTTCGTCCGGCCCAATCGCGGTTTTGTTTATCGGCTGCGCCCAAGCCGATAAACAAAAAACCCACCCTGACCCTTTAAAACTAATCCCTTAGCTTCCCCCACCCTCCCCACCCCCCCAAAAACATTTTACAGGTACCTGGTGGACCAGTGGGGGTCCCGGGAGCGATCTCCCGCTCTTGGGCCATCGGCTGCCACTAATCAAAATGGCGCCGACAGCCCTTTGCCCTTACCATGTGACAGGGTATTCGTGGCATTGGCCGGCCCCTGTCACATGGTAGGAGCACTGGATGGCCCGTGCCATTTTTAAAGATGGCGCCTGCCATCCAGTGCTCCCTCCATGTGACAGGGGCCGGCCAATGGCACGGATACCCTGTCACATGGTAAGGGCAAAGGGCTATCGGCGCCATTTTGATTAGTTGAAGCCGACGGCCCAGGAGCGGGAGATCGCCCCCGGGACCCTCACTGGACCACCAGGTACCTGTAAAATGTTTTTGGGGGGGTGGAGGAAGCTAAGGGTTTAATTTTAAAGGGTCGGGGTGGGTTTAGGGGTTATTTTTGTGTGCCGTTTTCCCCACCCTTCCCCAAAATGATGAGAACCCCCATGAACAATATCGTGGGGTTTTCCTATCATTTTGGGGGGGCCCCCAATTTCTGACTATTTTGAAAATATCGTACGATATTTTCAGTTGTCTGAAGTCCAATTCACATCCCTAGTGGTGAGTAAATTAATGGAATCACTACTAAAATAGTGCAGTTTCTGGAATCCAATGGATTGCTAAAACTGAGGCAACATGCTTTTAGCAGAGATAGGTCTTGTCAGATGAAACTGATCAATTTCTTTGACTGGGTGATCATAGAGTTGAATTAGGGGAGAGCATTAGATTTCAGTAAGAGCATTGGATTTCAGTTAGGCCTTTGAAATGGGTCTGCATATGCAACATAAATAAACTGAGTATAATCCCTGAGTATAATCCCTAAAGTGACAGACTGCTTTAGAAATTGGTTGAGTGGGAGGTGAAAAAGATAGTTGTAAATGGAGTTCATACCAAGTAAAAGGGCATTACTAATGGTGCCACAGTGATAGGCATACCTGAGAACTCTTTGGATTTGGCCTGGAGACTCTGGAATTCTAAACAAATTGCCAGGTCTCTGGGACAACACCCGGAAACACTGGGTGCCCTGCTTCAGAAGGCCGGAATTAAAAACAGCTGGAGCAGTGCATGCCCAAAGGAGGAGGAGGGTCAGCATTCATGCTGCAGGAGGACGAGGAGAAGTGCGAGGCTGTGCAACAAGAACTAGATGAGCAAGAGCATAGCTCCTCCCCACAGGAAACAAGAAAATGCAGACACAAAAAGAGTAGCGAGCAACAGTGTTGGGCTGCACACAGAAAATGAAACAAGAGCACAGCGGGCCCAAAGCTGCAGAAGGAAGAGGAAGTGGAGTGCTTGTCCTGCAGGCCTTGGGAAATGAGGATTAAAGTGAGAAGAGTGATTGAGAGTGCATGTGTGTGAGGAAGAGGGCGAGAAGTGAATGAGTATGTGTGTGTGTGTGTGTGTGTGTGTGTGTATGGGTGCGTATGGAAAAGGGAGTGGAGTGAGTGTGCGTATGTGAGCGGAAGACGGAGTGAAATGAATGCATGTTTGTGTGTGGAAGGAGAGAAGTGAGTGCATGTGTGTGTGAGTGTATATAAGTGGAAGAGAGAGAACTGAGTGTGTGTGAAAAAGGGAGAGCAGTGAGTGTGTATGGAAAAGGGAGAGTAGTGAGAGTGCATGTGTATGGATGAGACAGTGAAATGAGTGAGTGTGTGAGAATGAGCATGAATACATGTGAGTGCTAGTGTGAGCGAGAGAAAGTTTGTGCACATGCTGCTGCCCTCCCCCCCCCCCCCCCCCTCCCCCAGGTGACATGAAATGAAAAGTTCCCAGGTATGGTGATGGGTCCTTAGACCGGTTGTTTTCAACATTTTGTAAGTTGTATTGCAGAAGTTTTCTCTTTCTGCGGATGCTACCACTAACCTTCTGCAGCAATACAGCCAGGATAGTGTAGAAAACATGAGGAAGAATCTAGCAAAGCTTGAAGAAAGGTCTAGAATCTGGCAGCTGAGATTTAATGCTAAAAATTGCAGTCATTCATTTCAGCCACAAAAATCCAAGTAAGTGGAACAGTCTCAGAGGTGAAATTCTTTTATGCACGAAACAAGAGTAGAATCTGGAGTGATCATGTCAAACAAGTGGATAAGGTGACAGTAAAAGCCAGAAAATGCTTGGGTGCTTCACGAGAGGAATGGTCAACAGAAAAAGAGGAGGTGATATTGCTGCTGTTTTAAATCGCTAGTGAGATCTCATTTGGAATACTATGTACAATTCTTAAGATTGGACCTTCAAAAAGACAAAAACAGGATGGAGTAAGTCCAGAGGTTGGCTATTAAAATGGTCAATGATCCCCCACTGTAAAGCAAATGGGGACAGAATTAAAGATCTAAATGTGTATACCCTAGAGGAAAGGTGAGATAGTGGAGATATCACAGAGAATTTAAAATCCTCAGAGGTATCAATTCACATAAGGTGGGTCTCTTTTAAAGGAATGGAGACTCTGGAATGAGAGGTCATTGGAATGAGGGGAAAAGGGGATAGACAGAGAAGTAATCTAAGGATGCATTTATTTGCAGAAAGGGTGGTGGATACATGGAAGAACCTTCCAGTAGAGGTGGTGATGACAAGGACTATCTGAATTTAAGAAAGATTGGGACAAGTACAGGGGATATCTGAGGAACTGGGAGGGATTGTAGAGCTGAGCAGTAGTGTGGATGGGCAGAGCAAATAGGCCGTATTGTCTTTAGCATTGATCAGCCTGATCAACCGAAATTGAGTCTTTTTAAATTTTTTTCAAGATATAGTAACCCTCAAGTATTCATTTTAAAATACTTCACCTTAGAGTAATTTTGCATATTCTGCACTATGTTGCTGATTGCGATGCAGGAATGTTGCAGAGATCAGGTACAATGACTTTATGCTGTGAATTCTGTATTTCAGTGCAGATGCTACTGTTTGAAACCTCCTGCAGCTTCCCTGGTCATTATCCTGCCATCACTGCAGCAAAATCACAAACCTACTCATGGGGAACATTGAAATATACACTCAGACCAATTTTTGTGTCACTTAAAATAGTTGAGAGGAGAGGAAAGGAACAAATAACCTTGTAGCACGCCCATCTTAAGTGTTCTGTCATCAGACAAAGATCCAAGCAATAGACTTGTTAGTTGTGAGGTTCTTTTCATTTAGAGGTTGAACCTGACATTTGAGAATCCAGCATTTAGAAAGAGCATTGTATGTGATTTTTATTATGAATATGTTCTTTAGGTAGCAAATGCTTTTTCAGGCATTTGTGAAATATTATTTATGATTACCAGATGGCTCAAGGTCATCAGGGTAGCTGAGCCAGTCGTGATTTTCAATTCCTATCACACCCCATATGTACTGTAGACTTATGTCCTGACTTCTCTTAAGGAAATCAGAAGCTATAAATCAAATTCTTACATGCAAATGGGCAAAGGCCTTGTTCTGTTTTTAATAGAGATATTCTGCAACTCAGTTATGATCAATAAGTAGTAGAATATGAGTTTTTATCCTAAAAATGATAAACTTAAGTTTCTACATATATTTGTGTGCTTTATAAACACACTGAGGTCAATATTCAAAATGGCAAAGCCAGCATATTCAGGCACTTATCCAGCTAAATGGTGGACATTCCTGGGAGGAGCAATGCTAGCTGGATAAATTATCCGACTAGCTCTGATCGGTCCACTGATCTGTCCTAAAGTTATCCAGCTAACTAGCCAAGCCACATAGCAGCTGAAAAAGAACCCCACTATTGTCAGAGAAATATTGTCAGAGGTTAAAAAAAGGAGATCAGGGAAATGGCTTTTAAAAGTTCATCATCTTAGGTTTTTGTTTTTTTTAATAAAGAAGATTGCATATAAGGGAAAAACCATGGGATCATTTTAAAAGAATTGCTTGCGCAAAAATGCCCACATACATGTGTATGTGGGCAAACATGCACCTAAATCTGTATTTTAAATAAGGTGGCCGCAGCATTCATCAACTTGGTATCCACATTATTTTACTGCTGTTCCTGATGAGGAGCAAGTCTGTAGATCTCGCAGAAAGGGCTTACACAACAGAGACAATGGGCCTGGTCAACTGGGGGGCATGCAGGATGAAGAACCAGAGGGGTCTGAAAGAGCTCAAGATTGACTGGATAAACTGGTGGACTAATTGGAAAAAATGGGAATGTCCTCTTACATACAGGCATAAAAAGTAGCAATCACTTGGGGACAAGATGGCAACTGCACACTAAGATGCTGTGGATGGTCTCGCTATTGACCCTTTTTTCTTTTCATTGCAATTTGTCTTTGTTAAATATACCTCATACCAAGAGGAAGGGGTGACTTAGGAATGATTTACTAGCTGCCTCCCTGAGTTCCCTGGATCAACAGAAAATTGTTGGCTTCCTTACTGCAGTGTTACGTTCTGTGTGTCTTGAACTAATAATGGGCCCTTGGGTCGTGGTGAGTGAAGACTCCGTCCACAGGGAGGAGCCCTGTGGGCACTCATCACAACAGGTGAGGTCTCAGCAGTGATAGACAACAGAGGAAACAACTTTATTATACAGCCAATGATGATCCGAGGAGCAGATCAATAGAGTCAGTTCATAGAATATGACCTGCAAGCTGATCAGTCCGAAAGTAATCTGCAGCGTCGAGTAGTCCGGTGAATACCTTCTCTAGGCGTAGCTTGTGTTGGCAACTCCGGTAGTGGTCCGCAGCGCAGGGTAGGCCGGAACCCGGTGAAATAGTTGCACAAGACAGGAGGGATCTGGTAGTGGCCCATGGGCAGGGTAACCCATGCCACGAAGGTTGAAGAGCAGGTTCTGTATTCACACCGAAACTGTGGAAGTAGATGGAAGATCAGGCACTGAGGAGGCCCGGAACTGGAACAGCAAGGGTCATTCAAGAATGATGCAGGACTCACTAGTAACAAAGTGAGGCAGGAAGTAATGGGTCTCCAAGGAGGGATAGCCCTGAGTGCTGCAAGGCCCCCGAGGAGCAGGTACCTAGGTCACTCAGAAAGGACAGCGAGGCGAAGTCCCAGAATGGCGGAAATAGCAGGACAGGAATCCTTGCTAACTCGTATTGCAAGAAGTCAGCTGAGCTTAAGTATGGTAAGCGGATGAAATCATGCAGTGGTGATGCCACCAAGGTTCCCGCCATGACGCGTTCAGAAGGGGGCAGGCGTGCGCGTGCCTTAGGTAACCCCGGATATAAGATGGCTGCTGGGAGCACCCACACCGTCCCAGGCATGCCATGAGGGTTGGCGTGTGGAAGCGGAGGCTGCCATTCTCCCTAGACTCAGAGCTGCATAGAGAGGATGTGAGCAGCAAAGGTCGCAGCCACCTGTGACCGATGGGCGCAACACGCAGATTCTGCACCGGGAGCGTCCTTGGTGACAGGGGCCATGGAGCAAATGACCTTCCCGTGAGACCCAAATACCACGTTTAACCTCAAAGCACCCTGGAATCCATCCTCGTTGAAAATGAATATCGTGATTGGGGAGATGCCACCATCAAGATCCCCTTTTCTCTGGGAAGCACTGATGGCCACGACTGGGGCTACTTCTCCTTCCGACATTGTGCGAGTTGAAATTGGAGAGTTTCTTCCTCCCGGTAATCAGCAAACTGCTTTTGCAAGCGGTAATATTGGTGACTCCCTTCTCCTGGCGTCCACACCTCGTGTTAATGGAGATAATACTAAATCCAATGTTGCACTGGCTGAAGTTGATGGCAGTGAGTTATTGAAATTTGATGCTGGTGGTGTTTTGCATAGACCTATTACCATTACTCTTGATGTTTGGGGAGCTCTTGTCTCTCTTCAAAAGTCTATTTCCTCATTATCTACAATTACCGCTTACATACATAGATGGAGTCAAGTTTCTGAGATCAGGCTATAACACAAGTGGGCAAATTGGAAGAATTTGAAAAACAACTTACTAGCATTCGTGATGTTCATACAACCTTGGTGCTAGGAAATAGTCCAAGATAAAAAGCTAGAAAATTTGGAGAATTCATCCAGATATTTAAACCTTTCCAGGTCATTCATCAAAATCTGTTATGGCATTAACGCATGGCGCGAATACAAATTTTTTGGAGGGGCGGGATCAGGGAGGAGTTGGGGCGGGATTTATGAAAATGAGGGGCAATATCACACCATGTGATAGCATTGCATGGTTTTAATGCTGGAAATAACTACACCTTTTTTCCTGGCGTTAGGCTGTGTGATATGCCCATAACGCAATTTGTGATAAATTTTTGAATTGCATTTTGGCCATGTCTGGGCTTAGGGAGGGAGGGAGAGACTACATCAAGCTAGAGTGAGATAACATAGTACAAAATGTCATCTTTGTGATACTTTCCTCACTCCAAATTATGTCAAATCTTCACCAAGGTGTACTGTGCTGTTCGTACATCTCATTCTACATGTGAAACTGGCCCCTACACCCTAAAACACCACCAACACCTCACCCTATTAGATGGCCTTCCTATAGAGATATAAATACTTAACTACTATGAGGCTTCACCCTCTCTACCTATGTGGCGACTCCCTCCGGGCCTGATGTACGGCTTGCTGCCCCGGGCTGGCTCGACGCTGCGGATCCGCCATGTTCCTGATGATGTAGGGTGCACACGCACTCATAAGTATGTACCAGCAAGGGCGTGAACCTCAGGGGCGTCCCCCTGTATTGACATCATCCGCTTCCAACATAAAAGGTCTTTACTTTCGCTAACAGATTGAGTTAGCAAGGAATGATTGCGGGATTCATCTGGACCCGCTTCTCTCTATGCAACTCTGCCTCCTCGGACTTACCAGGAGTACCTGCTCCTCGGGGGCCTCGCTCTCTTTTCTCTATTTCAGATTGCAGATAGGAACCGGTACTCGCTCCCATGTTCCTAAACCCTCTGAAGATTCTCTACTGTCTAGAAGCTATCGCAGGTACAGACATTTGTGAGTTACTATTTCAGATGGCATATAGGAACCGGCACTCGTTCCTCAAGGGCCCATGTTCCTGAACACTGAAGATTCTCCACTGCCTGGAAGCTATTACAGATACAGACTGTGAGTTACCACCGCTCTCTCAGAGCTTTCCCTGGAACCAGGTACTCGCTCCTCGAGGGCCTAACCTTTTCCAGCTATTGGTCTTTCTCAAGACCTTATGTGAGTTATCATCTAAGTACTGGCTATGTATAACAGCATACCCTGTCTATTCACTATCTACAGTCTCTTTACAGCTCAGCAACCCTGGGATCGCAATTCCAGTATCTGAGGGACTTCAGCCCTGCTGGGCATATCAGCTCACTACTGCCACCTCTGGTGGTTCTACTACATGTCTAATAAAAGAACTATCTGTGTCTGTCTCCATATTCAAGCCTAGCCGGTGGTCCCTCTCAGGATATCCTCCTGGGGGCGCTGTCATCTGCCATCGGCCCAAGGATTCACCTATTTATATTCTTGTTCAGCTGAGCACCCTCTCTAACACTCTGCTGGTACAGATTGCCAACTCAGAAGTCTATATCATAACAGATTGCCAACTCCCTAGCAGATCCGTAACAGATTGCTAACTCCTCCCCTGTGGAGGAGTAGATCCTATCAGATTGGTACCCACATCTGCTTGCTCCTCCCATCAGCATAGCAGATCACAACAGTTAAATTTTCCAATACTGGATTATATTTCCCCTGTAGACCACTTTAAAGAATATATGGTTAAAACATTGAAGATCCCACATGAGGCCATTCCACCTATGGCTAAAGTGTTTTTTTCTACCTTCGTAAAGAGAGGGGGCTATTGGTGTAAGAGCCCCTATGGATATATGTACTGTTGATACTGAAATAAATTTGTCTGATTTCCTTGAACATTTGTCATCTTTGGAAGTGGTAAATAGGGATGTGAATCGGGTGCCTGATCGTTCCCGCTTTTGATTTAGTCTGGCCACGGGAAAATCTAGTTTTCCCGCGGATCAATTTTTTTTTTTCCGTGAAAAATTGGTTTTTCGTGGAAAAACTACTGTTAGTGCTAACTCCTGTTAGTGCACACTAGCCAAAAATAGCAAAAAGTATAACAAAAATAACAAAAATAAACTCCCGTTAGTGCGCACTAACCCGAAAAATGAATTTCATGAAAATTTGGCGGAAAAAGTGTTCATTTCTTGTTTTAACCGATATATAACAAATTAAGAAATA
Source organism: Rhinatrema bivittatum (assembly GCF_901001135.1). Classification (NCBI taxonomy): domain Eukaryota; kingdom Metazoa; phylum Chordata; class Amphibia; order Gymnophiona; family Rhinatrematidae; genus Rhinatrema; species Rhinatrema bivittatum. Next base: position 376,084,636 of record NC_042618.1, read on the forward strand.
TTGTACGATATTTCAATTCATTATAAAAATGATTCACATCCCTAGTAAATAGAGGTACACTTTTGGCCTCTTTTCTGTTTCCTCAAGATAGAGATATGGTCCTGAGAATGTTTCTGTGAAATTGTCTGTCCTTGTTTAAACGCCAGAAGGTCTGGATTTATCCAGACCTTGCCAGAGTAATCCAAGACCATTGACATAAATTTTTGTCAATGAGACAAGAAGCTATTTGCTTAGGGGCTCAATTCCTACTCCATTACCCATGGAAATGTATGCTTAAATTTAAAGAAGCTAGATATGTCACCAAATTTTCACGAGGTTTAAACTGAGTTTATTTCTGATGCATAATCTTGCATAATTTATTTTTCCCATTAACTTTTATAATGCTCCTTTACAACTTGGCCCTCATATTACTTAAGAATGGAGGCATGTCTGTTAATTTCTTCTTTTTTGAATTACATTCATTATATTTATTTCTTGTTGTTCTCCTATTTCAGAGTTAAGCATACCTGTGTTAACTATAAAATCTTGCAATAAATAAAAGAAAACTGGCAAAGTCCTATGGAAGATACATGAAGTAGCTTTGGTCACATAACCACTTAAATGTAGGAGCATACTTACATGTGCAAGGTGTATTTTAAATCTTACGGATGTAAACGTGTACATGATTTAAAATTCCAGTGTGTCTCTTGCTTGTGCGCTGATACGCGCATGTATGGGTGCACGCGTGCTCATTTTAAAATTAACCAGACTGTGTTTTACTGAACTGATTTTGCAGCATAAGAACTGGTTCAGACCAAGTCCATTGAGCTCAGTATCCTGACTTCGATAGTAGCCAATCCAGGTTGCAAGTACCTAGAAGATCCCATAAAGTAGATATAATTCCTGTTACTCCCAGGGATAGCTATATCTTTCTTTAGTCTACCTGGCTAACAATGGATGCTCCAGGAACTTGTCCAAGCCTTTCTTAAACCTCACTGTGCTAGTCTCCATGATCACATCCATTGGCAATAGATTCCACAGTTTGATAGTACACTGAGTGAAAAAATACTTTCTATGATCTGTTTTGAATCTGCCAGTTGTTAGTTTCATGGAGTGTCTCCTTGTTTTATTATTTGAAAGGGTAAATAACCATCCTTTATTTACACATTCAACCTCACTCATGATTTTATAATCTCCTATCATGTCCCCTCTCAATTGTCTCTCTTCCAAGTTGAAGAGCCCTAGCCTGCATAGCATTTCATAGGAGAGTTGTTTGATCCCCTTTATCATTTTTGTCACCCTCCTCCGCACTTTTTCTAGTTCTGCTAGGTTTTTCCTGAGATGGGGCAATCAGAACTGCACATAATACTCAAAGTGCAGTCGCATCATGACTCAGTACAGAGGCAATATGATATTTTCTGTTTTATTCTCTATTCCTTTTTGGATCATTCAAAACATTCTATTTGCTTTTTTGACCACCACCGCACACTGAGCAGATGATTTCAGCATATTTTCCACAATGACTATGGGCCTCATTTTCTAAAGTATCGCAGGCCTGCGATACTTTAGAAGATGAGGGGCAGGGGGCCAAAACAGGGGACGGGCCTGCGCTAGCCGGCAGCGATCACACCGTCACGGTGCGATTGCTGCCGGTTTCGTACCCAATAGTGCCACCATAGGAAGTGTAGCTATTGAGAGCGAAATAGGCAGCGAAAAGGCACCTACCTTTTCGCTGTCCGCGGCGTCGGCACAGAGTCGGCCCCGGTGACGGCCCGACTCCTCCTCTTCTGGGGCCGACTCCGCCCCCATCCTGGTATCGCACGCGATATGGGACTTTTCGCGTGCGAAAGGTCCCTTATCGCATGCGAGCGGCTTGGAAAATGAGGCCCAATATCAGGTGTATTTTTGAAGGAGTCATGCATGTAAATGTAATATACTATCATATCAATTTTTAAAAGCCATTTACAGTGTTAAGTGCACTTAATGCAGGTAAAACCTACTGACAATTCAATGGCATATATTGAATAAATTTTCAAAGCCCACATACATGGGAAAAGTGCATTTACACATGTAAAACCCAGTTTAACATGTAAATACGTTTGAAAATCAGACTCTCAGGTCCTTATCCTAGGTCTGACACCCAGCATTGTGTACCTGTAGCTGGGAATATTTTTCCTTATGTGAATCACTTTGCAGTTTTCAACATTACATTTCATCTGTCATTCAGTTGTCTTCTAGTCTCTCAGGTTCTTCTGCAGTTTGATTCATCTGCAGATTTTATCACCTAACTTGTCATTCGCTTTTCAAGATCATTTATGAATATGTTAAACAACACAGATCCCAGTACTGATCTCTGTGGTACTCCACTAATGACCTTGCTCCATTTTGAAATCTAATCATTTTGTCCTACCTGCTGTTTCTGAACTTTTAACCAGTCCACAATAGAACACAGCCTCTTATTCCCTGACTTTGTAATTTACTGAGGACTTATCATGAGGGACTTTGTCAAATGTCTTCTAAAAAATCCAAATACACTATATCTACTGGCACACTTTTGTTTATTACACCTCCAAAAGATTCTAAAAGATGGGTAAGACAAGATTTCCCCTTGCTAAAATCATGTAGACTCTTCTCCATTAAGCCAAGTCTGTCTGTAAATGGGGTAAATAAAATGTAAATAAATAACTGCCAAATTGTTGCTGGGGCCACGGGAGCCTGGGGAACTCCCAGTAGCACGAGAGAGCCTAGAAGTACCATGATGAGTTTTTTTTAAATAGATAAATGCAGCTCAAAGCAGTTGGTGCCACACTGCAGCATCAGTGTTAGGAATGCTGCTATGCTAGCTTAAGCCAGTAGACAGTTTCAGGACTGAAATCAAAACCCTGGCATGATTACATTACAGGCCAAGATGTCTTCACAGACTTGGGACAGTGATGTCAGCGAAAGGCTGCCTACATAGTGCCTGTAGAAAAATAAAAGTTTAAAAGGTGATTAAAACCTGGGAGAAACTGGGGTTTGGTGGTGGTAATCACCAGGTGAGATCATATAAATATGGATTTAACCCTTGGTTTGGGGGAAAAATGTTTATTTTGTGAAAAATATAATTAGCTGTTAGGGTGTGAATCGTGTGATTGATCGTCTTAACGATCGATTTTGGCTGGGGGGGGAGAGGTAAATCTTATCATGTTTTTTTTTGTTTTTTTTTAAATCGTTAAAAATCGGGGGAGGGCGGGAAAACCGGCACACCAAAAAAACCCTAAAACTCACCCCGAACCTTTAAAACAAATCCCCCACCCTCCTGAACCCCCCCCCCAAATGTTTTAAATTACTTGGGGTCCAGTGGGGGGGTCCCGGCACGATCTCCCTCTCTCTGGCCACGGTCGCCCGTATGACATAGTGAGGGCAAAGGTAGCGCCGGTGCCATTTTGAAGATTGGCAATACGGCCCGCGTGCAGGAGGTCGCTCCCAGACCCCCCGCTGGACTTTTGGCAAGTCTTGTGGGGGTCAGGAGACCCCCCCAAGCTGGCCAAAAGTCCCTGGGGGTCCAGCGGGGGTCCGAGGGCGATCTCCTGCACGCGTGACGTCGGGAGTCAGGAACCAAAATGGCGCCGGTGCTACCTTTGCCCTGTCACATGATAAGGGCAAAGGGCCACCGGCGGCATTTCTCAACGCAGCAATGGCCAGAGAGCTGGAGATCGCGTCGGGACCCCCCCACTGGACCCCAGGTAATTTAAAACATTTTGGGGGGGGGGGTTTGGGAGGGTGGGGGATTTGTTTTAAAGGTTCGGGGTGGGTTTTAGGGTTTTTTTGGTTTGCCGGTTTTCCCACGCCCTATTTAACGATACAATACAAATGCCCCTGACGATAAATCGGGGGCATTTGTATTGTATCATGCACTCTTAACGATTTTGGACGATTTTAAAATTATCTGACGATAATTTTAATCGTTCAAAAACGATTCAGATCCCTATTAGCTGTAAAAATGTTAATATAACTAACATGGTCATGAAAAGACACAGGACTACTGCTACATTTCTTTGGCTTAAGGTTGTGAATCTGCTAATTTTACTGGTAATTTTACATCAGTAAACACTTTCATGATACCAGACACATAGGGGTAGATTTTAAAACCCCTGCGCGCGTAAATCCGGGAGGATTTACGCGCGCAGGGCACTCGAACGCCAGCGCGCCTATTTTGCATAGGCCGCCGGGACGCGCGTATGTCCCGGGGCTTCGTAAAAGGGGCGGGAGGGGGTGGGGGCGGTCCGGGGAGGGTCCGGGGGAGTGGCGACGGTTCGGGGGTGGGCCGGGAGGGTGGTCCCGAGTCCCCTGGCACTGCGGCCTGTGCCGGGGAATGCCGGGGTAGTGCGCGCAAGTTACGCCTGCTTCAAGCAGGCGTAACTTGCCCAACAAAGGTAGGGGGGGATTTAGGTAGGGCTGGGGGGTGGGGTAGATAGGGGAAGGTGGGGGGACACGGAGGGAACGGAGGCAGGCTGCGCGGCTCGGTGCGCACAGGCTGCTGATTTTGCGCAGCCTTGCACTCGCTGACCCCGGATTTTATAAGATACGCGCGTATCTTATAAAATCTGGTGTACTTTTGTTCGCGTGCGTATGTTTTGAAGATCTACCTCACATATGTTTCATCTCCCTTATGTACATTTTACCTAGTAATATTTTTAATACTTTTTTGATGGATTGTTTTTGCCTCTTTTTTGAATAGGCAAAAATTAAATATTCCTATTTGTCTATTATAAAAATGGCATGACTGAGTAGCAGTGAATATAGTTTATGTTTAAAACATCAGTTGCAAATCTATATAATATATAGTATACAATGCTGTTAATCATTTTATGTCACTGAAGGGTAACAGAAGAAAACTATTGAAATGGTTTAGGTTAGTTTAGGTAGGTTACCATAGTAATCCATGATTAGAGGCATAGGTCTATGACTCAAGAGCAGAAACACTTGACTGATGCTTGCTTAATACTTTAGCACAGCTACATTTCTTTAATTTTAAATATAATGAGAATATTCATTCAGCCTAATGTGTAAACATTAACTCCAGTCACTAGGTGGTAGCCAAGTGCACTCCAGTTGAGAGTAGAGCTGCGCAAAATATTTGACATAAAAATTGAATCAGTTGAATTGTAGTGGTTATTTATCCACATTTTCTCTAGATTTGTCTGGAAAATGTTGTTGAAGGTTCCTGGGCAAATCTGTGGAAAATCCAGGAAAATAGCTGAAATTTGAGGATGCTCTAATTCACAGAAATAGTAGCGGGATTTCCACTATTTGTTGATTTCATTCAAAGTCCACTGCTGGGAATGTGCATCTGACTTTTACAAGAAATAGTTTAGCTAAGTGGGTCATTCATTAAGCTGTGATAGGGACTCCGTATATGCTAATGGGGTCTAATGCATGATGTTTATCGCACTGTGTGTTAGTATGTAAATAAATGAGCACACAAAAGCTAGAAAATTATGCAAATGACTACTGCATTTTTCAAAAAAATTATGCATAATAGCGTGGGATTTAAATTAGGAAACACCTTTTTGATTTGTGGTAGAATGTACAAAGGTTTTTATTATGCCATAGTGGCTGTTATTGTGGATCATGGCTATTATCGGGCACGATAAAATGAGGCCTTTTCTCGGACACACCTACAAAGCCCTAGTGGCCCAATAACAGCTTTTTTTTACCTGCCCTGTCTTCTGAAAGCTACAATGTTAGGGGAAGTGTACTAGTAGGGAGACACTGGCTGCTTCAGACTGCTCAATAACAACCACAACAACAACTACTACTACTACAACTGACAAGGGAGGTTCCAACACCTCCTTGGGAAGTACCTGCACCAGAGCCAGAGCTGTAAGCCCTGCTGGTGGAGCATACTGGCCCTCATCAGGTCTGGCCACACATGAGGGCTTGCTGGTGGCACAGGAAGTGAATCTTTCATCCACACACCACATTGCTGGAGATGCCAAAGGATCACGTAGTTATGAGGTATTGCCTCATCTATCAGGATATCATGGAGTTATATCAAGAACTCAGAGGGCATCTGGACCCAGTCACAGTAAGGTCCCATGCCATACCAGGCCTCACCAAACTATTGTGCGCCCTGCATTTTATGGCATCTGGCTCGTTCCAAACAGTCGGGGGTCACTGGGGGAATGTCCCAAACATCTTTTTCCGGTTATCTGGGTCAGGTCCTAACAGCTGTACATGGCCTCATTAATTGTTACATAAGATTCCCTCATGAAAGGCTGGACTTGCTGGACTTGAAGAGAGGTTTTTATGCCGTTGCCAATTTTCCAAATGTTCTGGGAGCTATTTACTGCACTCATGTAGCCATCATTCCACTCCATGATAGGAAGGGGATCTACCTCAACAGAAAGCTCTTCCACTCCATCAACGTGCATGTGGTCTGTGATGCTCAACTGTGCATCCTCAAAGTAGTCACCAGGTACCTGAGAGCTGCACATAATTCCTTTATACTTAGGCAATCTGGCCTGTTTGAACAATTTGAAGACTGATTCTGTGGTGATGGTTGGCTCATAGATAGGAGCGGTGCTTCTTTCTATCATCCCTGTATAGCTATGTGTTTACAGCAAACAGCACTGACACAGGGGACTGTCGGGGATGTGACTGCATCAGTTATATGACAAGTGGCTTGCACAGTTAGGTCAACAAGCCATACTGCCAGGGCCCAGCTTTCTCTCTCCATGCTTTAGAGGCTTACTAATGTTATGTGTCCCTACAAAGCACTTTCCACTAAGGTCAGTGATTAACCGAACACCACAGACTTTCAACTGGTCAGCTTAAAACAAATGACAGTTCAAATCTTCTCTCTCGTGAAGCTTTTGAAAAGTTACTTGTCTACAAAAACCTTTTTTGGGCACACAGTGCAGAGACTCCAAGGTCAGGTGTGCTTTGTCGGCCCTCAGCTAATGGTGCCTATATTGGTTAGAGATGTGCATTCATTTTAAACGAATTAGACAATTTCAACAAATTCTCATTCTTTTTTTCAGGAGCACTCTGAAATTAGAGCACACTAACATGAAATTCAGGAACCACGAAAAAAAAAAATCCTGAACCGTGGAAAAAACAAAATTACCCACAGGGGACCCGACCTGAACCATGAAACGAAAAAACCCCAAAACAAAACCATCTCTATTTGTATCCTGTCTGTAGTACTTCTACCCTGACAGCCAGGATGTCAGCCACAGTTTGTATTCACCATCACAGGGGTATATGGGTTCAATGGAAGCAGTAGGAGTAGCCTTTTGGGACAATCCTATTCAGTGTCATGTCTGACAAACGTGTATCTCTGAAGGACATTCTGCTGAACAGCTAGGGACATGAACAATCACACTACAAGGTTAATGTTTTTCTGCAAAGGACAGAAGACTGCATGTGATGGTAAACGAACCTACTCTGAAAAGAGAGCGGTGTTTGCAACAAGGATCGGTGTTGGGACCAGTTCTGTTCAATATCTTTATGAGCGACATTGTGGAAGGGATAGAAGGTAAAGTTTGTCTATTTGTGGATAATACTAAGATCTGCAACAGAGTGAACACACAGGAAGGAGTAGAGAGAATGAGATGTGATTTGAGGAAGCTTGAAAAGTGGTCAAAAATATGGCAGCTAGGATTCAATGCCAAGAAGTGCAGAGTCATGCATCTGGGGTGTGGTAATCAAAAACAGCTGTATGTGATGGGGGGTGTAGAGCCGTTGTACATGGAGCAAGAGAGGGACCTTGGGTGATAGTGTCTACGATCTGAAGACAGCGAAGCAATGTGACAAGGCGATAGCTAAAGCCAGAAGAATGCTGGGCTGCATAGACAGAAGAATAACCAGTAAGAAAAAGGAGGTGATAATCCCCTTGTACAGGTCCTTGGTGAGGCCTAACCTGGAATATTGTGTTAAGTTCTGGAAACCGTTTCTCAAAAGGGACATTGACAGAATGGAGGCGGTCCAGAGAAGGGCAACCAAATTGGTGGGTGATCTCCATCAAAGGACTTAGGAGGAAAGGTTGAAGTACCTAAATATGTATACCCTGGAGGAGAAGAGATGAAGGGAAGATATGAACTTGAAGGCTAGTTCTTAGTTATTTTAATTTAGCTATTTTAATTTGATTAATTTTTCTATTTAGCACCTTTCTTTTATCTATTATTGTTTAAAATTAACTGTCTTATTGAATTTTAATATTAATTTATTATTTTACAGATTGCTATTTTTATTTCTATTACTTGTGTTTGTAAACCGTTGTGACGGCACGTGCCAAACGGTATAGACAAATTTACAAATAAAATAAAATAAAATGATACAGATCTTCAGATACCTGAAAGATTTTAATGATGCACAATCATCAACAAACCTTTTCTGTTGGAAAGAAATCAGTAGAACTAGGGGTCATGAAATGAAACTCCAGGGAGAATGACTCAGAACCAACGTCAGGAAATATTTCTTCACAGAGAGAGTGGTGGATGCCTGGAATGCCCTTCTGGAGGAAGTGGTGATGAAAAAGCAGTGAAAGAATTCAAAGGGTCATAGGATAAACACTGTGTGGATCCCTAAAGGCTAGAGGATGGAAATGAAGAAATGAGTGCATTGGGATAACTTGCTGATGTGGCAGTTTCTACCCTTAACCAATAAGCCTTCATACTATTGATGCAACCCCATCATTGCTCTCTGCATTGGCAGGGGGGGAAGAAGAAAAGGGGAATTAGATTCAGACAGCAAACAACAAGGACATTGACTTTTGTGGTCAGGGAAAACAAATAAGCATAGGGGTAACTTGCTGATGCAGTTGTTACTACTAGGGATGTGAATCGTGTCCTCGATCGTCTTAACGATCGATTTCGGCTGGGAGGGGGAGGGAATCGTATTGTTGCTGTTTGGGGGGGTAAAATATCGTGAAAAATCGTTAAAAATCGTGAAAAATCGAAAAATCGGCACATTAAAACCCCCTAAAACCCACCCCCGACCCTTTAAATTAAATCCCCCACCCTCCCGAACCCCCCCCCAAATAACTTAAATAACCTGCGGGTCCAGCGGCGGTCCGGAACGGCAGCGGTCCGGAACGGGCTCCTGCTCTGAATCTTGTCGTCTTCAGCCGGCGCCATTTTCCAAAATGGCGCCGAAAAATGGCGGCGGCCATAGACGAAAAAGATTGGACGGCAGGAGGTCCTTCCGGACCCCCGCTGGACTTTTGGCAAGTCTCGTGGGGGTCAGGAGGCCCCCCACAAGCTGGCCAAAAGTTCCTGGAGGTCCAGCGGGGGTCAGGGAGCGATTTCCCGCCGCGAATCGTTTTCGTACGGAAAATGGCGCCGGCAGGAGATCGACTGCAGGAGGTCGTTCAGCGAGGCGCCGGAACCCTCGCTGAACGACCTCCTGCAGTCGATCTCCTGCCGGCGCCATTTTCCGTACGAAAACGATTCGCGGCGGGAAATCGCTCCCTGACCCCCGCTGGACCTCCAGGAACTTTTGGCCAGCTTGTGGGGGGCCTCCTGACCCCCACGAGACTTGCCAAAAGTCCAGCGGGGGTCCGGAAGGACCTCCTGCCGTCCAATCTTTTTCGTCTATGGCCGCCGCCATTTTTCGGCGCCATTTTCCAAAATGGCGCCGGCTGAAGACGACAAGATTCAGAGCAGGAGCCCGTTCCGGACCGCCGCTGGACCCGCAGGTTATTTAAGTTATTTGGGGGGGGGGTCGGGAGGGTGGGGGATTTAATTTAAAGGGTCGGGGGTGGGTTTTAGGGGGTTTTAGTGTGCCGGCTCACGATTCTAACGATTTATAACGATAAATCGTTAGAATCTGTATTGTATTGTGTTCCATAACGGTTTAAGACGATATTAAAATTATCGGACGATAATTTTAATCGTCCTAAAACGATTCACATCCCTAGTTACTACCCTTAACTAATAAACCTGAAACTCTTGATGCAACTCCAACACTGATCTATGCTTCAATGTTAGGAGGTAACTGGGAATTGGCCTCAAACAGAAACCTCGGGGAATTGGACTCAAACAGAAACCAACAAGAGCCCTGACTTTCACAATCTGGGAAACTGATAAGTGCAGAAACTACCATAAGCTTGCTGGGCAGACTAGATGGATCATTGGTCCTTTTCTACCATCATTTCTATGTTTCTATGTGTGGCAGCTGTAATACACAGTTTCAGTGTTATAGGAGTGTTAGAACCCGGTAGAGATTGCTTGCTTGGCAGTGACAAGTATACATTTTATACGCTCCCCAGATGCATGTTTCCATTCATGAAGATCTGATATAGCATAACAAACTGCTATAGCATATATATAGTGTTACAGTAAAAGGTGGCATAGACTAAGGGCTTGGAAATAGTTTTTTATGTTTCATATCAAGCTAAAGATTTGTTTCTTGTGTCTTATAGCATGCTGTGGGCTGGTAGCAAGATAACTAAATCACAGGGGTGTCAGTGATGCTGCCATTCTCTCGTTGGTACAGGAGTTTCTGGCTATGGTTGCAGAATCTGGCTTCTTACACCTGTCTCTCTTCCAAACATGCCACCTTATTAAACAACATTTGTAGTCACCAGAATCAAAGCAATTCAACGTCTTTGGTAATCATATTTTGCAAGGACAAAATATCAGATAGCATATGACATTTTAACTGATATGACTAGCACATTTAATGGAGACATGTATGTATTGTTACAAATAGCAACATGACATATACAGTTTTATGATCTTATCCTTTTTCAAAATCATGATTACTACAAAAAACTTAAAGTGGGAGTGGCAACCCAATAGCTACAGTACAGCTCTCATGTTAGAGCTGTTGCCAGCACAACTATGTGATGGCAAGTGAAGGCCCAGACGGTCCATGTTGAAAGAGTAAACTCAAAGGGGACCACCTAAAGGCCACAGCAGCAAAGTTGAAGTGAAGGCCCAACAGTCCATGTTGAAAGAGTATACTCAAAAAGGACAACCTAAGGGCTATGGCAGCAAAGTTCAAGCAGCAGGACCAGGACTGGAGAGCACAGCATGGAAGAAGCAGGACCAGACTGAAGAGGACAGTATGGAGGTTGCAGGACCAGGACTTGAGAGTGCAGCATGGAAACAACAGGACCAGGATGGGAGACTACAACATTCAACAAACATACACATTGTTAATGTGACTCCAACATTGCTCTATGCTTCAACGGCAAGAGGAAATGTGGAAAAAAGGATTTTCCATTCACAAATAAGCGGGGGAGTAGCTTGCCTGTTGCGGTGGTTACTCCAAATCAATTAAGCCGACTTCACTTTGAATACATATCCAGCATAGCTCACTGCTTTAACAGCAGGGGGAATGAAGAAAAGATTTATATTCAAACAACAACCAACAAGGACTGAATTGCACAGGCTGGGTAAACAAATAAGCGTGGGAGTAGCTTGCCTATTGTGGCGGTTACTACCCCTAACCAATTAAACTTGATACTTCACTTTAATGCAGATCCTGCATTGCTCTCTACATCAATGGTGGGGTTGGAAGGAAATTAGAACCATAAAGTTACCAATAGGGCCCTGAACTCAGCGGTCAGAGTAACAGATAAGTATGAGAAAAATAAGTATGAAAGCTTGCTGGGCAGACTGGATGGGCCGTTTGGTCTTCTGCCGTCATTTCTATGTTTCTGTATGTTTGAGACAGGAGCCCCATGAGATGAGACAGCAGCATGGAGGCAGCAGACCTAGGACTAGAGAGCACAGCATGGAGGCAGGAGCCACAGGGATGAGACACCAGCATGGAGCCAGCAGCAGTATGAGATGAGAAGAGGCACCAGAAGCAGGACCAGGAGATGAGACATCATGAGAAGAGTCACCAGTAGGATCATAGCTAGAGACTAAATCACGGAGGTAGGACTGCAGGCAGAGCATAGAGGAGGGAATAACAAGTAAGCAGAAGGACAACACAGGCAGATAGTAGACCATCCACATCAGCAAGCTAGTACAGGAACTTTGTAGTCAGGACGGCCCAGCAGGCATCTTCCATCTAGCTGGCACAGGAACTCTGCAGAGAGGACTGACCTGGCTTGTTTGGACAGGTCATCTTTGCATAAATTTTTGAAGCCTTTACAACTGTGGGCCTCATGGGCCTTTTCTGCCATGGGGCTTTTGGATGGATGAGTTGGAATTTCTTTAGAGGGTCTACCCCTGGGCTGTACTGTGAGCTGGAGACTGCTGTATGGCGAGAACTCTTGGGAGGATGGAGATGGCATGGGTGCAGAGTCTGGCAATTGTTGAATGAGCTGGATTATCGCTGTGGTCAAATTTGAATTTTTGTTTTCATGTTGGTTGTAATGTGAATTGTCCTAGCTCGGCTCTGCTCCTATTCTGATGATTAATTATATTTTATTGTACTTATGATGATTTCTGTCTTTCTGCAAAGAGGATTCATAAACGAATGCATTAATTTTTGTTTTATAATGATTGACTGGATATGAATGTTTTCTTTGCTTTTTACATGATATACTTGTGCATTTATATACTGCAATAAATATAAAATAAATTAATACAAATTAATAAGGAATTTTTAATGCTGGTAAGTGCTTGAAATTGAAGTAAAATATTTTAAAGTTTTATGCATGATGCATAATGGCTTTTGCAAACTACTTAGAAAGCTATTCTAGGGTGCAGTATATGGCATTATTTATCAATAAGAATACAACTAGTAGGTCTCAGACCTGCATGCCTACAGCCCACACATGTTAACCTTGTGCCCACCCAAAAATATCTGTTCTGGCTATGCCACTAGTCTCTCCAATCTCCTTTGCTTATCTTTGGAACTATCACTGTAGTGTATTGGTTAATGCAAGAAAGTGTGAACCTTGAGACTCCTTTGCAACATACTTACACACTGGCCTAATATTCAGTGCTGCCCAGATAAATAACTTAGCAGGATATACCTTACATATAGAAACATAGAAATGATGGCAGAAAAGGACCAATGGTCCATCCAGTCTGCCTAGCAAGCTTATGGTAGTCTCTGCCACGCCATACAAGTCACCCCCATACTTTTCATTTCCCCAGACCATCAAAGTCAGGGCCCTTCTTGGTTGCTATTTGAGTCCAATTCTCCATTACCTCCTGCCCTTGAAGCAGAGCAATGTTGGAGTTGCATCAAGAGTTTCAGGCTTTTTGGTTAAGGGTAGGAACAGCTGCATCAGCAAGTTACCCTTATGCTTAATTGTTTTCCCAGACCACAAAATTAAATGTCCTTGTTGTTTGCTGTCTGAATCTAATTCCCCTTTTCCCCTGCCGCTGAAGCAGAGAGCAATGATGGAGTTACATCAACAACATGAAGGCTTATTGGTTAAGGGTAGTAACCACTAGGGGTGTGCATTTTCGACGTAATGGCAATCCGCAACTTATATGTCCCTATTCGTTGTATTCGTGGGGTCATGAAACGTATGGTGAACCCCCACGAATACAACGTATCTAACTTACCAAAAGTCCCTTGTGGTCCAGCGGGGATCCTGGCGCAATCTCCTGCACTTGGGCTGTCGGCTGCCGGTATTCAAAATGGCGCCGATAGCCTTTGCCCTCACTATGTCACAGGGGCTACCGGTGCCATTGGTCGGCCCCTGTCACATGGTAGGAGCACAAGATGACCCCAGCTGTCCATTGCTCCTATCATGTGACAGGGGCCGACCAATGGCACCGGTAGCCCCTGTGACATAGTGAGGGCAAAGGCTATCTGTGCCATTTTGAATACTGACAGCCCGAGTGCAGGAGATCATGCCAGGACCCCCGCTGGACCACCAGGGACTTTTGGTAAGTCTTGGGGGGGGGGGTGTCAGGAGGGTGGTGGGTTGTAGTTAATTAAATTTAAAGGGTTGGGATGGGGTTTTTTTGGGAAACGAATACATACATAACTAATAAACGGATCGGGGTCCCCCGAGAATGTATACAACGGATTTGGCTCCCACAAATACGAATACCGAATGGGACGAATCCATCCCTGCTGCACATCCCTAGTAATCACCACCCAGCAAGTTATCCCCATGCACTCATTTCTTCAATTCCATCTTCTAGCCTTTAGGGATCTACAGTGTATCCCATGCCCCTTTGAAATCTTTCACTGTTTTTGTTCGTTTAGAGCAGCATGCTAAGAGCTAAGAATTCCAGGGTTCAAATGCTGCTTGTCATAATGATGCTGTTTTTAACCTTGGGAAATTTGCTTCACCCTTTATTGCCTCAGGTACAAACTTAGCACCCTTTTTAAAAAAAAAAATATCTTTATTCATTTTATAGAATAAAATCACAGTAACAACATTTCCAAAGATATACAAAAAAATGAAAATGGAGATGCAGATTCCCCAAAATGATGTATTATATACAAGAAAAGCACAGAAAATCAAAATATTATCACTGTAAATGACTCATTGCTATCTACAGATATCTTAGTAGTGAAAGAAGAAGTTGCATGTACTGGGGCAAATTTCCCCTTTACAGAAGAGGGCAAGGTAACTATAAATGCACCCCATATTTTATGGACAACTGATCTATTACCATATGGCTTGATAGATCACATCCTAAAATCTAAAGTTAAAAGCTCCAACATTTCCGAATGCCAAAAGGTGAAGTTGGGTCCTCATGCAAAATCCACTTGGTCAATATACATTTATTTATTTATTTAAGATATTTCTATACCATCTTAACAATGTATAATTGACCAAAACGGTTTACGATTTCCGTGCAAAGTTGAATCCCTTCTTCTGTGCAATGCATAATCCCTTCCTTAGGTCCCTATTTAGTAAACATTTTTCCCATAGGCATAGAATCAGAGAAAACCTTTTAGTAAATAGTTCCTTTTGATTGTAAGCTGTTCTGTTTGTGGACCCTTGGACCAAGGAGGAGTGGTCTCCACCTGTAGGCAGGCCCCCCACAGGTTCCCTCCGTCGACTGGTGAGGCAGGAGGGTGGCAGAGACCCCTGCTGGGCTTCACCACTACCAGCCCTTGTTCCCCTCAGGTTGAACCCTTGGGTATCGGGGCTGGCTGGATTTACGTGGGGTCTCTGCAGCAGGCTGGAGTCTGAGTGTAGTGCAGAACCAAGTTGGTGCCTGGGCTGAGGTTGTAGCAGGTGGTGAAGCCTCGAAGGCAGTGTCCAGGCAAAGTCGTGGCAGGCGGCAAAGCTCATAGTCTATGTCCAGTCCAAGGTCGTGGCAGGAAGGGTATCGTGTAGTCAGAGTCCAGGCAAAGTGGCAGGTGGCGAAGCTTGTAGTCAGTGTCCGGTCCAAAGTCAGCCAAGGTCAAGCAGAGAGGCGAGAAGGGCAGGAGCGAAGGCGGGAACTCAGGAACTTGGAGGAAGCAAGGAGACGTTGCCAAGCCATCTGCTGGGAGCCAGATGCAGCCTTATATAGGCTGGAGCTGTGATGTCATCAGGGAGGGCCAGCAGCACTTTCCCGCCACCGGACTTTTAAGGCCTGGGAGGAGGCATGCGTGAGCACCTATGAGGGGCCTGCAAGGGAGCGGCAGTTGGCGGCATCCCGACTGTAGAAGAGAGGAAGGAGGCTCCTGCAGCCCCAGGATGGGACTGCTTATGTCGGCAGTGGTTCCCCGATGCTGCCAGAAAGCCCAGGCCTGCTGCTACTGCTGGGGGCAGCAGGAAGTAAGCAAAGCTAGCCATGGGGCTCTGCGGCCGACAAGCATAACAGTACTCCCCTTTCTAAGCCCCCCTCCAGGGGGTTTTGGCTTCCCAGGGTGGGAGGCATGAAATGCTTAATCATGTTTTTATCTAATATTTATTTATTTAAGATTTTTATATACCGACAATCGTTTGGAACATCTTATCGGTTTTACAAAGTAATGCAGCAACAAGCTTTACAGAGAACAAGGAACATTGAGTAAAAATACATCTGACGGTATCAAAGGAACAATAGGATGAGCTATCTAAGGGATGCTTAATTGATGGGTAAAACATAGTAGCAAAACATATGTACAGAGGTGATATGTGATTTTGAGGTATCTTTATAATTACAGTGGCTTGTAGAATAGGGTGGAAATTGTTGAGATGTAGAAGGGGTTTGAGTCTTTTAAGAGTATGCAGTTTGAAATAATAGGGTGGCGTTGATGAACTTTTTTAAGTTCAGTTGATTGTCTAGCATGACTCCGAGGCTACGAACGTGCGGGGCGAAGGTGATGAAGGATGGTGTTGTGTAGGGTGAGGGTGGGTTCAGATAAATGTTGCAGAGTGAAATTACTAAAAGCTCTGTTTTAGTAGTGTTAAGTGCAAGGTAATTGTCAGAAAGCAAGGAGCTGATTGAGACAAGGGCCTTTTCCCAGGTTTTCATGGCATTGGACAATGTGTCGGTGATAGGTATGAGGATCTGTACGTCATCCGCGTATATGAAGTGCAGAAGACCAAGATCTGATAGGAGGCGGCAGAGGGGCAGGAGGTATATATTAAACAAGGTGGACGAGAGTGAGAAACCTTGAGAGATGCCTTGTATCAGGTTAAATGGTTTTGATTCACGGTTTCCAATTTTTACTCTGTATTGTCTATTGGAGAGGTATGATTGGAACCAGTGGAGAGTGATGCCAGAGATACCGATTTCGTGTAGGCATTGTAATAAGATGTTATGGTTAACAGTGTCAAAAGCTGAGGATATATCCAAAAGGACAAGGATATATGATTGGCCTTTGTCCAGGGCTTTTAGTATATGGTCTGACAGGGAGATGAGCGTTTCAGTGCTCTGGTGTTTACGAAACCCATATTGGGATGGGAAGAGGATGTGATTATCCTCTAGGTATTCCGTGAGTTGCCTATTGATGATTTTCTCTAGGATTTTAGATATGAAGGGGAGATTGGAAATGGGGTGGAAGTTGGCAGGGTCGTTAGGGTCGAGGGAGGGCTTTTTGAGAATGGGTTTTATGATGGCTTTTTTAAGTTGAGTTGGGACTGTACCAAGGGATATGGATCTATTGATGAGGTTGGAGATAGGTTTAGAGATGATATTAGGAATGGTTAGAAGTGTTTTAGTGGGAATAGTGTCTGGGGTGCACTGAGGGTTTGATTTTCTTGAGTATGGATTCTATTTCCATCACTGTGGTATTCTCAAAGGACTTCAGTTTAGTTGTGGGGTTATATAATTGGGTATTGGAGATTGTGATGGGGGGAGCATCGTTGTTGGTTGTTGCTGGGGTTTTAGGTAGGGGTGACAAAGCCGGGAAGTGAGACATAATTTTATGTATTTTATTGTGGAAGTATAGGGCAAGGTTTTCACAGTTGGCCTTGTCGTCAGTATCAGGAGGAGGGGAGATTTTTAGTTAAGTTTGATACAAATTCGAAGAGGGCTTGTGCATTAAATTGGAATTGATGAATTCTTTGTGAGTAAAAATCTCTTTTAGTTTTGTCTATAGCTTCTCTATAGGTGTGGAGGTAGGATCTATATTTTGCTCGATGTGCAGGTGTGGGGTCTTTACGTCAACCTTTTTCTAATTTATGTAGGTTGAGCTTCATAGATTTGAGCTCAGATGTGTACCAGGGCTTCTTTTTGTTGTTAGTTGGGTTGATTACACGAGTTTGGGAGGGGCAGACAGTGTTGGCAACTGTATTGGTTAGATGAGACCAAGAGGAGATGGCAGACTCAGCATTGGTCAGGTCGAGTTTGGTAAATTCTACATTGAGGGCTGTGATAAGGTCGTCATTTTTACAGGGTTTTCAGAAGTGAATGTTTTTTTTGGGGTGTGAGGGGTTGCCGGTGCTTTTGATGGTACAAGTAGTTTCAATACGGTAGTGGTCGGACCAGGGGATAGGATTGCATGTGGGGGGTCTGAACTGATCAGGGCATTGGTGAAAATGAGATCAAGGGTGTGGCCTGCCTTGTGTGTAGGATCATTAATTATTTGCTTGAAGCCAAGGGCATTCATTGATTCAATTAGGGCATCGCAAGCAGCTGATAAAGGTACTGTGTCCACGTGGAGATTAAAATCTCCAAGGATGATTGCAGGTGAATTAATGTCAATGTTTTTGGTAATATATTCAATAAAGGGAGATGCGTTATTATCGAGGAGGCCTGGGGGTGCGTATGTTAAGCAGAGTTGGAGGTTTGAATAGTCAATCTCAAATTTATGAGGGGGGGAGATTGGGAGTGGAGTAAAACTAAGGTTCTTTTTTGTGGCAAGGAGTACGCCTCCTCCTCGTTTCCTGAGTCTGGGGATGGATATGATGTTATATAGATCGGTCGGGAGTTGATTTAGTAAGATGTCCTTTAGCCATGTCTCGGTAATAGCACAGATGTCAGGGCTATCGTCAGTGAAAATGTCATTGAAGATTGCCACTTTTTTGACTATTGACTGTGTGTTTAGGAGGAGGATAGTGAAGATGGTAAGACCTATTAGTTGGGTGAGAGGGGTGATCATGATTGGAAGCAGAGTTCTGAGGTATGAGCAAGGGGTTAAGGCCTGTGGGTGATGGTCTTTGGTAGAGAAGTACTTGATGGTGGGGATGGGGAGAGAATGCATGTTTAGAGTGTGTAGGGGGAGTATCACAGGAGGGGGGGAGAAAGGGGGAGGAAGAGATGCCCCATGATAAGGGGCATCCCCCGTGAAAGGGGGGAGGAAGAGAAAGAGGGGAGGAAGAGATGCCGCATGATAACGTGAGGAGCTACTGGAGTCCTGTTCCCAGGTGTTTTCTTCTGGGCCAAATCCTTCCCAGGCGAGAAGATACTCCCACCTTTGACCTAATCTCCTCACTTTGCGCACCTGATAGGTGGTGTCGCTCTCAGAGGTGAGCTGTTGCAGTTAGGGTAACTTCCTAGAAGGTCAGAAGAGAACCATGGCTTTAGGAGTGAGACGTGGAAAGAGTTGTGAATCCTTAAGGATGAAGGCAGGCGGAGCTGGTAAGTTACAGGACCCAATTGACGGAGCACCAGGAAGGGACCGATGTATCGTGGTGCCAATTGCATGGACGGGAGCTTGAGCCGGATGAAACGTGTACTAAGCCAGACCCTCTTGCTGGGTTTAAACCATGGGGCCGGACTACGGTGAGCATCGGTGAATCTCTTGGCTTTAAATCCTGCTTCATGAAGCATCTGCTGCGTATGGTTCCAAATAAGGTATAACTCTTGGGCTGTCAACTGAGCTGTAGGTGAGGGAACAGTCAGTTGTAGAAGCAGGGGGGCGGGGGGAAGTGGTCGCCTTCCATAGAAGATCTGGAAGGGTGAAGATCCAGTGGCGGAACAAGCATGAGAGTTAAGAGAGAAATCTGCCCAGGGAAGTAGTGCTGCCCAATCGTTCTGATAAGTGTTGATGAAGGTGCAGAGGAAGTGCTTCAGTGTGTGATTCATGCTCTCCGCTTGCCCATTAGCTTGCGGATGGTAGGTGGTTAGTGATGTCAAATTTTCTACAAAGGGCTCTCCAGTATTTGGCTGTGAATTGTGTTCCGAGATCGTATAGAATATGCTTGGGGAGTCCGTGGAGATGAAACATGTGATGGATGAAGAGCTGTGCCAGCTGAGGTGCCATAGGAAGACCGGGCAAAGCGATGAAATATGACATCTTTGAGAAGCGGTCAACTACCACCCAGATGACCATATTCTTGTTTGATAGCGGGTGGTCCATGACGAAGTCGCTGTAACAGCCCCAGGTTCGTCCCACCAGAGGTTTCTGCTGAGTGCAGACGGGGCAAGAGTCTACATAGGCCTGGATATCTTTTTGCATATTGGGCCACCAATAGAATCGCTGGAGAGAGGCGAGGGTTTGGGCTCGTCCAGGGTGGCCAGTGACGTGGGAATCATGAGACCAGTATAACACTTTGTTGCGGAATTTCTGTGGGACGACTGTCTTCCCAGGTGGGACAGTCATGGTGGTGGAGAGCAGGACCTGTTAAGGAGTTATAATATGCCTGGGTGGTTCAATGGTATCTTCGGAGATAAAGTAACGAGAGAGGGCATCTGCTCGGAGGTTTTTGACTGCGGGTCGATATCGGAGTTCGAAGTCAAAGCAGGCAAAGTAGAGGGCCTATTGGGCTTGACGTGGGTTCAGATGCTGAGCTTGGTGTAAGTATTCTAGATTTTTATGATCCGTGTAGATGGTGATCTGAGATGTATTTGCCATACTGTTACCCGACCTGATATCTTTTGAGGAAGGTCGGTATATAAAAATGAACAAACAAATAAATAAATCTGGTGTTGGGTTCCTTTCAGCCACTGGTGCCACTCCTCTAAGGCGAGTTTGATGGCCAAACATTCTTTGTCGCCAATCCCGTAATTCCACTTCACTGGGGAAAATTTCTTAGAAAAGAAGGAGCATGGGTGTAGAGTGTTTGTGGATGACTACTGGCTTAAGACGGCCCCTACCCCTTTGGATGAGGCATCGACCTCCAGGATGAAAGGGCATTGTGGATCAGGATGCCGGAGACAATGTTCCCGGAGGAAGGCTGCCTTTAAGTTCTGAAAGGCTGCTACTGCCTTGGGAGGCCACCGTTTAGGATTCGCCCCTTTTCACGTCAAGGCCGTGAGTGGGGCCACCAGCTTTGAATAGTTGTGAATGAAGGTACGATAAACATTAGCAAAGCCAAGGAATCTCTGTAAAGCCCACAGGCCAGAAGGTTGTGGCCAATCTTTTATTTATTTTTTTATATTTATTTCAAATTTTTATATACCGTCATTCGAGACAGCAGTCACATCATGCTGGTTCACATAAAACAGGGGTGCATAGTAAACATAACTATAACAATGGTGCTGAAAAGGCAGTTACATATAACAGGGTGATAAGAACTTGGCTGAGAAGGAAGAGAAAGGACAGGATTAATTCACACAGGTAAACGATAGAAGATATGGTTAATCAAGATATGGTTAATCAAGGTGTAGTTGGAGATTAGTTGACCATGTTGGTGTCTGGGAAAGCTTGTATGAATATCCAGGTCTTTAGTCTTTTTTTGAAGGTTGAGATGCATGGTTCTGTTCTGAGATTTGAGGGGATGGAGTTCCATAACGGTGGAATGGCTGTAGAGAAAGCCCGGTCTCTTAGTGTGCAGTGTCTGGTAGATTTGGACGGTGGTACCTGTAGCGATCCTTTGTATGCATCTCTTGTCGGTCTTGACGAATTGTGTAGTCGGAGAGGGATCTGTATGTCAATGGGAGCCAGTTGGTGGATGATTTTGTATGTGGTAAGAATGGCCTTGTATATTATTCTAAAGTGTATAGGTAGCCAATGGAGGCTCTTTAGAATGGGGGTTATGTGGTCCCTTCTCCTGGTATTTGTCAGAATTCGTGCAGCTGCATTTTGCACCATCTGAAGCGGTTTGGTGTATGAAGCGGGAAGGCCGAGTAGGATGGTGTTACAATAGTCTAATTTTGAAAAGATGATTGCTTGTAGAATAGTTCTGAAATCTTGGGCATGGATAACAAGCTTTTCTGGATCCATTTGGAAACCTCATTTGGAAACTATGTAGCCCAGGAATGGCAGACTTTCCTTTTTGAAGGAACATTTCTCAAGTTTGGCGAACTGGTTATCCTGGAGTTGTTGGAGAACAAGAGAGACATCTCAGAGATGGGTATTTAGGTCCTTGGAAAATACCAGAATGTCATCTAGGTATATGACCACACATTCATATAGCATATCTAGGAATACTTCATTCATCATATTTTGGAAGACAGCCGGCGCATTGCAGAATCCAAACAGCATAACCAGGTACTCATAATGGCCATCTCTGGTGTTGAAGGCAGTCTTCCACTCGTCACCCTCCCATATACGGATCAAGTTATAGGTTCCCTGAAGGTCTAACTTAGAGAACACTCTAGCTCCTTGCAAGCTATCAAAATATTCTGCAATAAGCAGCAAGGGATAGCGGTCCCTTCTGGTAATGGCATTCAACCCCCAGTAATCAATGCATGGGCAAAGAGTCCCATCCTTCTTGGCCACAAAGAAGAACCCTACCCCTATGGAGAAGGTGGATCACCGGATAAAGCCTTTAGCCAGGTTTTCTTGTATGTACTCGGACATCACCCGGTCTCAGTAAGAGATAGGGAATAGACCCTACCCTGTGGAGGCTCAGTATTGGGCAGGAGGTTGATGGCATAATCATACTGGCGGTGAGGTGGCAGTGTGTCTGCTCCCTTTTTAGAGGAAACATCTGCAAAGGACACGTATTGGGGTAGAAGGCCAGCAGGAAGGAGCGAGGTCGAGAGACAGTGCTGGGTGGTGACCCTCTCCAAACAGGAGGTGCGACAGGACCGGCCCCACTGGGACAGCTGCAGGGAAGCCCAATCAAATTGGGGGGAGTGCTGCTGGAGCCAGGGCAGACCAAGGACCACAAGATGAATGACTTTGCTAATGACGTGGAACACAAAATGTGCCACGTGGAAGGAGCCCATGCGAAGCTTCACAGGAACGGTGGTGTGAATAATCCTCCCAGGTAGGGGTTCACCATGGATGGATGAGAGCACCAGTGGTGTCTGGTCCAAAGTCAGCCAAGGTCAAGCAGAGAGGCGAGAAGGGCAAAAGCGAAAGCAGGAACTTGCAGGAAGCAAGGAGACCTGTTGCCAAGCCGTCTGCTGGGAGCCAGATGCAGCCTTATATAGGCTGGAGCTGTGACATCATCAGGGAGGGCCGGCAGCATTTTCCCGCCGCCGGCCCTTTAAGGTCCGAGAGGAGGCGCACGCGAGCGCCTAGGAGGGGCCCTCAAGGGAGCGGCAGTCGGCGGCATCCCGACTGCAGAAGAGAGGCTCCTGCTGCCCCAGGATGGGATAGCTTGCGTCGGCAGCGGTTCCCAGACGCTGCCAGAAAGCCCGGGCCCGCTGCCACTGCTGCAGGGCAGCGGGAGGTAAGCGAAGCTGGCTGCGGGCCTCTGCGGCCAGCAAGCATAACAGAAGCCCTCTGGGGGTAGGGATCTACCTATTTTACCTGAAAGTAATTCACCTTGATTTTATCTTTGGAAAGGCAAGGAATTACATTTAAAATCTAAATAAAACATATCATAAAAATTATCCACAAATATAAATATAACCTTATATGCAGTAAGATTATCTTAACACATATTACAAATTGATAATAAAAACTTATAGCAGATATTAAACAGTAACAGGTAAACAATAATCATATCAAATATAGTAATACAGTCATTATTCACTAGCAGCATCACCAAAAACATGTTATAGAGTGACCATTTAACTCCACGTCATGGGGGACAAGCTGACCAGTCCTGAGTTTACCCTATTCCATGTATGGAGATATAATTCAGATTTTCTAATAGAGATCAAATGACAGATCAGAACTACTTCTCTGTGCATTGAATGGGGCAAAATCAGAACTGGTTCAGCTTGTCCCCCTTGACATAGAACTCAATGTTTATCGTAGTTACGCACCATTTTCTGGTACAATGGCACTGAAAAATGATCATTATGAATCCATCGTGTTCCCCTCTATCTAATTTCTAACCTACTTGAATTTTCCCTCCTTTTCTTTCTTATTAAATAGTATGACAGCATTGTAATGGAATGGTCTGGCAGCATCCCACTCACCTGCATGATGGATTTAAGACAAGTAACTATGTGCTACTACAGCTCCTTTCATCAGGACACTTGATACAATACTCACAAGTTGGATTGTTATTTTTGTGTGTTTGAAAGAGAAGATGAGAGCCTGAAAAGTACAATCATAACAGGTCCAACTTTTCATTAAAAAAATTAGCTTATGCATGATGTATGTTCAGTGTGAAAAGCTAAATGATGCGAACATTCGGGATGAGTTGTGTAAATGGAGAAATTCATTACATAGCGATACAGTATTTAAAGTTAGAAAATAAGATTGAAGGGGTGATGCAGAGAAATCGCAGAAATGATCAGATCAGTCCTTTCTGTTTTATAGTATTGATCAGTGGCATAATATTAATCCATTCTTAGCACAGAACTGCATGAACTTATAGTACACAGTGCCAGCTTTAAGGGTGTGTGACCTATGAGGTTGTACAGTGTGCTATTCCTTCAGGGATGCAGCAGCAACTTTGAAGAAGGCGCTGCCACCCACAGTGTTTCGGGGGGGGGGGGGGGGGATCTTCCCTGGCTAGGGAAAACAGGTCACCATCGTTCACAGCAATCTAACCCCCCCCCCCCCCCCCACACACACACACACTTCCTGAGCTGGGCTGGAGAAAGCTACTCCAGCTGTTCGCACAAGTGTAAAACAGGCCTTGATAGTGCATTTCTTATTTCAAGGAGCAGCCTCAGGAGGGAGGAACAGATGAGGCCCCCTTATTCCCACAGCAGTCACACCTACCATCCCTACTAACCCCTTCAGCCTCTAAGAAAGTAATGGAGGGCTTCAATTTTGCTTTTTTTTCCTGTTAAAGCTATGTTTATATAACTAGTGTGTGTTAGGCAGCTTTTTTTTTTTAATATGACCTATTTTGTGTATGCCTGTTTATAGCGGAATAGGTTTGAACGATGATCTGTACGTGAAGATGTGCCTGTGGTAGAAGGGAGTGATGTGAGTGAAAGCATGCAGTAGGTTTTATGACAGATTTCACTTATATAACTGTGCAACATAGCATTACAAGTGATCCATATGATTGAGCCTTACTTGTTAAAGTAGTTGTATGTCTTTTGATATCCCTACAGACCTGATAGTGCATAATTGCATGAATATGTACACTGAGAAGATGAGAGGTGGCTATATTAGAAAATATTTGCAATGCAAATAATGCAAGTGCGAGTTTCTGGGGTGAGACTGACAGAAATATGCGAATAAAAAAATATTTAGATTTATATTATGTTAAGAGAGATGCTTGTAATATTCTTTACATGTTGGGGTAGGTCACAGCAGATTTTAAAAAGTAAGTGCTGTTATTCTAAGTGGAATAAGATTATTACATAAGAAATTTCAGCTAATGCTTAAAATTAATATAGGTTATTATAATATTATCTGATCAAATACAAGAAGGGTCAGAGGCATTGTTAGCTCCAGGCACATAGGGCATGTACCCCAAATCTGCTTGAGTGCCATTTTTCAGCTGCTCCTGTTTTGTATTTTAACTACTTTAGGCCTGGATTTATCAAAATGCGGTAAGTACCGCATGCGATAGCAAGTTTTATGCTAATATAGTATAAGTCCATTTCAGATTCTGCAATAAGTGCCAAACCTGATGTGGAGAGAGAGAGAGAGAGAGAGAGAGAGAGAGAGAGAGAGAGAGAGAGAGAGAGAGAGAGAGAGAGAGAGAGAGAGAGAGACTGGCCATAATATCATGGCCCATAGGCAGGTATTTGTATCCCTAGGGTAGGCCCACCTAGTAACTCGAGGTGGGGATTAGGTAAGTGTGTAGGGGGTTAGGGGCCACTTTGACATGCTACGTGACACCTACGAACAGAACAGTGGTCTCTTGTGAAGATTAGCTGGCCTTCGGAGTCAGGAAACTCACTCCAAGATGAGATTTGGGCAATGTTCTCTCAACCTAGCTTGATGTGAGTCCATCAAGCTAGGTTGAGAGAACATTGCCCAAATCTCATCTTGGAGTGAGTTTCCTGACTCCGAAGGCCAGCTAATCTTCACAAGAGACCACTGTTCTGTTCGTAGGTGTCACGTAGCATGTCAAAGTGGCCCCTAACCCCCTACACACTTACCTAATCCCCCACCTCGAGTTACTAGGTGGGCCTACCCTAGGGATACAAATACCTGCCTATGGGCCATGATATTATGGCCAGTCTCTCTCTCTCTCTCTCTCTCTCTCTCTCTCTCTCTCTCTCTCTCTCTCTCTCCTTCAAATCACTTTTATGGGACAAATGGCAATGAAACCTGACCGCATGCAGTAAACACGTTTTCACATGCGTTAAAGGCCTATCACATGCGAAAACGCCTTACCGCATTTTGAAAAATGACCCCCCTTAGTCTTATAAGGGTGGAAAAGAGAGCCAGACCCAGCATCTGCTCTGATAGAGGGTTTGTGCTCTGTCTTGAGCCACAGGGTGAGTCTATTGTTTGCAACCAAATAAGATGAGAAAGCTTGCATATCTGCTTCCAGCCAGATAGGCCTGTAACCCTGCTCTGGAGGACTCTGATGGTTCCTTGGGGGATCATATGGGATCAGTGGGGCTATTTCAGTGTTCCAGGCAACTTGAAAGCTGCAAACTGTGCTGTGGACCCTGGGATGAGGAAGATTATTAACCTTGAACATCTGGTGGTAGTATGCGAAAATATATGTGAAAACTATTGTAGTATTCTGACCCAGACCTGTCTTACTGTGAGTACGGTGAACCTACTGTTATATGGTTATGTTCAAGTTAATGAAGGTAAAAAGAATCTGTTACCTTTTATGTAATGAATAAATCCTGCACTGAATGAGAAGATATCTGGGTTTCATATCCTGGGGCTAGCAAACTTACAAATTCTTGCAAAGGAATAGTCTGCATCAACAGCCCAATTCTGGACAACAGGGGGGAAAGTGAGGTGCCAGCCACTGAAACATCAGGTGTACCTCCAAAGGAGATACTGAGCTATAACTAACTACACCCTCTTCCAACTCCCTTCCCAGCATGGTCACACTCCTACCAGCAGGAAGAAAGCAGTTACAGTTCTTATCTACAACTGTCTGCTTCCTTTCTTGCTGGCTTTACTATAAAATCTGAGATATGCAGAGCCCTGTAGCCTATCAGAAACAGGCTAGTGAAATCAAACCTCATAGTACAGCCAGCAGAGAAGGAAGCAGGTAAAAAACACAGATCCTGCTTTTCTCCTGCTGGTAGAAGGGTGGATCTTGTGGTCTGGTGTGATGCAGGGAGGATCACCCGGAAGACCAGGTACAAAGAGAGAGTGAGGAGGTGAGAAGGAGGAAGGGGGGGGGGGGGGAAGAGAATGGGGAGAGAAGTATATATTTAGGCTGGGGGATGAGAGAAAGAGGAGTTGGGGGGATAAGATGGTGAGCAAGGAGGCCAGAGGGATAAGAGCAAGGGGTCTCCAGGATGTGAGACTGAGCTAGGTGATGAGTGAAGGGGTGAGATAGCACATTACGGGGTGTTAGAAGGTGAGGGAATAACTAAGCAAGAGGGCTGGGGATGACAGGAAGAGGAGTTTGAGGGGATGAGTTGGCAAGAGGGGCAAGGGTGTGAAATAGAAAACGAGGAGGACTGGATGGGTGAGAATGACGGAGAGAGAGGGAGGACTGGGGGTGGAGAATGAGTATTTAAGAAGGGAGAGGGAGACATTGACAGAAGAATAAACCTGATATGGGCAGCACTTCATCATTTGATCCAGATTGGAAGATCAGGACAGGTAGGCCTACCCTCTCATCACATTAAATGTAAGTAAAAAAAACTTGATCTTTTTTAAATCATATTTAATTTTTTTGAGAATTTTAGCGAGCCTTTCCAAATAATGTTCAAGGCAGTTTATAGCCATTTTAATGGTTTTTGAATTTAAGTACAATAAGTCCTTGCTTCAAAGAGCTTAAAAATTAAGGGGCCAATGCAATAACATGCACCCAGACTAGCACACAAGTTAACGAGTGGTTGGGCGTGTGTTTTGGATGCAGTAGACTAGCACCCGTTGCAATAAGGGGATTAGCACGTCCAAAATGCGTGCCCAAACAACTGCGCAGCCAATAGCCCTCATCACATGTAAATTCCATATAGATGAGACTATTAGTTATTACCCCCTGATACAGTAAATTGCTTGGCATCCAACACGCACTTTTCAACATGGTAAATTTAACTCCAGCTCCGGAACTGGCATGAAGTCATTCCGCAAGTCAAGGGCTCATGAGAAGTGCAAAAATACTGCTCTGTGTGGTTCCTCCTAAGTATCCTTGTGATTCTTAGATCTACTTCTTGCAGTGCTCAAGATTAATAGAATAATGTGATCAAAAACAAAATAATTTTTGGATGCACAATATATGCGATCCAGGTGTGTATATTGTGCGTGTATATTGGGCAAAATCAACTGAATGGGATAAAACAGACGCTCATATTGCCTATTGTAAGTGTGGGTGCACAGCCACATCTCCTGGGCGCCCAATACATTTAAGTGGTAGGGACACACAAATCTTCCTTAGCGTGTCCTTTTAATGCAGCGGCTCATTTAAATATTGCATCGGGTGCCCAAGAGCTGTGGCTGAGCGTGCATTAAAAAAACAGGTGCCCAGTTTGGGTGCACATTTTTTACATGCGTCATTGCTTCGGCCTGTAAGTGGGTACGTGAGGCAATAAGACATAAAGTGACTCGCCCAAAATAACAAGGTTTGTGAATGGATGGAGGATGTCAAAGAAGCATGAGGTAAGCCATTTCAATGGAAAGGATGCTCTAGAATGTGGGGTCATGAGATGAGGTTGAAAGGGGGTAGACGCAGGAGTAATCTTAGGAAATGTTTCTTTTTAGAGAGCATGGTGGATGTGTGGACCAACCACCCAGTAGAAGCGGTGGAGACAAAAACAGTATCTGAATTCAAGAAAGCATGGGATAATTACAGGGGATCTCTAAGGAAGTGATGAGAATTATACTGTTAAATTAATTAGACGGATGGATAGATTGGATGGGCCATCCGGTCTTTTTCTGCCGTTATGTTTTTCTATTTCTTTGTGTTAAGCATCTATGCTGATACCTCCTGTGTACTTCCGATATCCTTTTTGAGACTATGATTTTATTTTTTTTAAATGAGTATCTGGCACATATAGGTAAATCTCTATAAGAACCCTCATGCACCCCTTGACGTGTCATTAAAATATAATGTGGATAAGACGCCTAACAGAAAAGACCTACTAGGGGGCTCCCCCCTGCCCCAGACATCTCCAAAGCCAAAAAGAATCAGAACTTGGAGAAAATCAAGAAAATGGAGAGAATTCAATTGGTGGCTTTGCCAGAGGCACTGCTGCTTTTTTTTTTTTTTGCTGGAATTATATTTATATTTATACAGAAATCTTTTTCTAAGCAGCAAGTTTTCTCTTCTCTGGTGTTACAAGTAGTATTTCTTTAGAAGAGATGGGGGAACATAATTAGCCATACTTTATCTAGCTCAGCTAATCCACTGGAAATGACAGTCCTGTGTTCAGAGATTGCAGAGCATGTAGAATTGTAACAGGCCTTCCTTACACGAGTTGTCTGTCTTATGTGCTGCTCTTACAGATGTCAGTCCCCCAGTGTGCAGGGCATGTAGCTGCAGCTTTCTTCTTCCTGTACGTGCAAATGATGTGAACATTAAGGAGAATTCACTAGCAGATTCTATGTCCCCTCTTATTAAAATTCAGAGCTTCAGAGGGAGATTATATTATGCATAATTTATACCTATAAAGTGATAATAGTCCCACTGCACTATTTTAGTTGGCAATGTTCTCATTCAGGAGAGTATTAACTGCCGTATCATTGGTCTTTTTACTGTAGTTTTGCCATATTTACTAGCCTCAGTTAAAATGTTGATTGTTGATAGAACATAACACTACATAAGTGGATGTGCTAGGCATTGTCTTATAGGATGTAAAAACACTTTTATTAATTACTGCACTCCTGGTACATGCAAATAAGCCAAATGATTCTGAGACCTAGTTAAGATATTCTATGGCCTGACAATATATGCATTCAAGGATATAAATACATGCATTCATTTCAGTTCTTTTTCATGCTATAAGAGATAATTGGTTTGGCTAGGGTAAGGTGAGTGGATCCTTTTGTATTGTGAATAACACATGATACAGCACATCAAGTATTCTAAAGGATGAACAAAGAAGTATTACCTTGAATTATACTGCAGTAAATAACTAATGGAAGATATTCTTAGGCATGTTAATTTTTTAAGAGTCCAGTTTGCCCAGTCCTTCTGCAGCTCATTGAGTCCGTCCTGGTTCTTCAGCTTGATCTCTCCCCAGTTCACCCAGTCACTACTACACAATAAGGACTGGGCAAACTGGTAGATTAATTGGTAAAACTGGTAACTTCATTTACATGCACATGTTATAAGATATACCAACTTACGCACATAAATCTGGAAGTATGGGCCGGATTTTAAAAGGGTTACGAGCGTAACCCTTTTAAAACGCCCCTGTGCATGCCGAGCCTATTTTGCATAGGCTTGGCAGGACGCGCGCAAGTCCCTGGGCTTCGCAAGGGGGGCATGTCGGGGGCGCGGCGTGAATTTCTGGGTGTTCCGTGGGGCGTGTCGGGGGCGCGGTGCCAGCCCGGGGGCGTGGTCGAGGCCTCCGGACCAGCCCCCGGGTCGGGTGATGGTGCGCCAGCAGCCCACTGGCACGCGCAGAGTTATGCCTGCCTCTGGCAGGCATAACTTTCCCAACAAAGGTAGGGGGAAGGTTTAGATAGGGCCTGGGGGGGGGGGGGGTGGGTTAGGTAGGGGAAGGGAGGGGAAGGTGCGGGGGGTGGAAGGAAAGTTCCCTCCAAGGGAATGGGCAGCGTGCGCAGGGCTCGGTGAGTGCAAGTTGCACAAATGTGCACCCCCTTGCGCGCGCCGACCCCGGATTTTATAAGATACGCGCGGCTATGTGCATATCTTATAAAATCCGGCGTAGATTTATAAAATCTACCCCTATGCGTGTAAGTCCTGTTTTATTTTCACGTATAAAATATATTTTAAAAATAGGTGGTCAAAGTCCACGTATTTAATGCATTTGTGCATAAGCCTGCGTACGCGCTTATAGGGGCGGATTTTCAGAGCCCTGCTCGCCGTTGAGCCTATTTTACATAGGCTCACCGGCGCGCGCAGAGCCCCGGGACTCGCGTAAGTCCCGGGGTTCTCTGAGGGGGGCGTGTCGGGGGCGTGTCGGGGGCGGGCCCGAACCGCGCGGCGTTTAGGGGTCGTGCTGGGAGCGTTTTGGGGGCGGACCCGGAGGCGTGGTTACGGCCTGGGGCGGCCCGGGGGCGTGGCCGCTCCCTCCGGACCCGCCCCCAGGTCGCGTCCCGGCGCGCAGGAGGCCCGCTGACGCGCGGGGATTTACGCCTCCCAGAGGGAGGCGTAAATCCCCCGACAAAGGTAAGGGGGGGCTTAGACAGGGCCGGGTGGGTGGGTTAGGGAGGGGAAGGTGAGGGGAGGGCAAAAGGAAGTTCCCTCCGAGGCCGCTCCGATTTCGGAGCGGCCTCGGAGCGAACGGGGGTAGGCTGTGCGGCTCGGCGCGCGCCGGCTATACAGAATTGATAGCCTTGCGCGCGCCGATCCAGGATTTTAGTGGATACGCGCGACTCCGCGCGTATCTACTAAAATCCAGCGTACTTTTGCTTGCGCCTGATGCGCCAGCAAAAGTAGGCCTATTCGCATAGTTTGAAAATCTACCCCATAAGGCGTATGCAGGCTTATGCACAAATCTGGAGGATTTACGCGCGCCAGGCCTATTTTCAAAAGGCCCAGTGACGTGCGTAAAGCCCCGGGACGTGTGTAAGTCCCGGAGCTTTACTAAAGGGCGGGAAGGGGGTGGGGCATGAGCAGAACAGGGCGGTCCGGGGGCAGGGCATGGGTGGGGCCAGAGGCCTGCAACACACCGGCCATTGTCTCAGAGTCGAGGTATCGCGTGCTGGCAGTCAGCCGGTACGCGCAACTTGCGCCTGCCCAGAGGCAGACGCAAAAGGTAAAACAAATTTTGGGGGCAGTTAGAGTAGGGCTGGGGGGGGGGGGAGGTTAGGGGAAGGGGTGGGAAGGTCAGGTTAGGGGGAAGGGAATGGGGGAAGGCAGCGCGGCTTGGGGCGCGCAAGGTGCACAATTGTGCACCCCCTTGCACGTGCCAACCCTTGATTTTATAACTTGCACACCTTTTTAAAATCTACTCCATATTGTAGGATAGAGATATGCGTATTTTTATAAAACACACGTATATATTATGTGTTATAAAATGCTATAGTAAATTTATGCATGGTCACAAACACAAGTATATGCCACCAAAAGCAGTTGTGTGAAAGTTATCCTCTTAAACTTAATTTCTTTTTCTATTCTGTGCAGCATTTAAAAGCTTTACATGCTATTTATTAGACAATATATTGCAAACTAAGGATGCACATTTTTCCATTTTGTTGGAACCACAAAACAAAAAATTCCTAAATTATTTTTTTAGTTTCATTTTAATGTGCTTTACATTCCATGAGTGCGTACTAATGGAATTTAGAGCACACTAACCACAAAGGGAAAAAAGAAAAAAATCCCAATGAACCATTCTATATATGAATTCGAGCAAAAAAATAACACAAAACAAAAATGACACAAAAAAAAAAAAGTGCATATCCCCTATTGCAAACATCTTCCAGGAAATCCCAGTACCTGATTAGATGACTGTGGCTTTTCAGGCCCAATAAATAGGGATGTTTCTAAATTCTTCCATTAGCCTGTGATAGTCATATTCATAGCTAATGCAAAGAATAAAAAACTAGCACTGTTTTGTTAGAAAAGATTATCTTTGTAGAATCCTCAAGGGTCAAAACTGATATTGGAGCCACATTAGTCCAATAAAGTAGAGAAAGTCTGCAAGTCTGATTGTTCAGTTTTGAAATAGCACACTTTTTGCTCAGGAAACCTAGGGAAATCCAATAGATTCAAAGGAGAATGTTTAAAGAATTTAAGAAAATGCTAAAGACATATCTATTCAGTGATACGTACAATACAACTTAATTACAATAATACAATATATTCCTAGACTGCTACTATGCTCAAATTAACTATGTTTGCCTATTTTAACCTTCGTAGGTAATCTGTTGCGTTTGACTATTTTAACTTATGTATGTATATTTGTTAACCGCCTAGACGGACATGTAAATATCTTATTGTTTGCGGTATATAAAAATTTTTAAATAAAATAAATAAAAAAAATATGTAGAGATCATCTGTAGACAAAGTAGGTTGGATAAGAAATGAGGTTAGGTCAAGGGAGTCAACAAAGTGTGAGTATTGGGTTTTCAAAATTACGCACATTCAGGCCGATTCAGTAAAGTCCGCGGGAGAGCAAATTAGGTGGTGCGGTAGAAACAGGCAAAAGGAGGCACTAGGGACACTAGCGCATCCATAGCGCCTCCTTTTAGCCCAGAGCGGCGGCTGTCAGCGGATTTGACAGCCGACGCTCAATTTTGCCGGCTCGGAAACCGGACGCCGACAAAATTGAGCGTCCGGTTTTCGGCCCGACAGCCGCCGGCCCATTTAAACATTTTTTTAAACTTTTTTTCTACTTCGGGACCTCCGACTTAATATCGCCATGATATTAAGTTGGAGGGTGCACAGAAAAGCAGTTTTTACTGCTTTTCTGTGCACTTTCCGGTGCCTGCAGAAACTAGCGCCTACCTTTGGGTAGGTGCTAATTTCTTAAAGTAAAATGTGCGGCTTGGCTGCACATTTTACTTACTGTATCCCGCAGGCATACCTAATAGGGCCCTCAACATGCATTTGCATGTTGAGGGCGCTATTAGGTGCCACGGGTTGGACGCGCGTTTTCCTCCCCTTACTGAATAAGGGGTAAGGGAAAACGCGCGTCCAAGGGCCTGATTGTTATTCAGGGAAAATGTATCTGCAGAAAAAGCAGGTGCAAAATCTCTGTGGGAATTTTTCCCAAGGGCACATTTCAAAGGGAAAGCAGGCAGGTGCAAAGGAAAAAGCACCAGTGAACTTTGCAACAGTCTAAATAGTTTTGAAAATTGCTGCCTCAATGTGGCACAACCACAGATTCTTTGATTTGATAGAAATCACATTGAATCTGACGACTGTGGACGCCTTGGATTGGAGTGAGTTTGCTTCAACTTCATTGATTTAAGAAATATGTATCAGATATTTTTAGAAAAAAAGTATGGACTGAGTCAATGAACCGTGAACGTTCATGTGGGTTTGTTGAATTACTTCACAAACTTTTTTTTTATTTTGAAGTTTGCACTTCCTTACTATAAGCCATGTCCTTAGGCCATAACCTGCCAACAGCTGCCACCACCAGCATTCACTACCACTGTGAGCATTCTAGCAGCTTTAAATCTCCCATGACCTTAATGTCCTTTGCCTGAAAGGTGGAAGAATATTGGCAGATGGAGTTCTTTAGGTCACAACCCTGGCCCCACTGCAACTCGCTTGATGGAAAAGGGGAAAAGGACAGCATGATGGCAAACCCAGGGAAGGTGGGGAGGAAGAGTCTGTCCTCCATCCCAACCTCAGCAGTTTGCTAATTGTGTACCATTGTTTTTGGTTCTTCCCTTTAGTATAGCGCGCCGCCACACCATATAATTACTGCAAATAAATAAACCATGTTGCTTTACATGAGAGATGTTTCCAGTAATCACAAATTACTAGTTATTTTTTGAGTGCAAGCAACAGAGAGAGAGATCAGCCCAAAGCCAACAGAGCAAACATTATCACCAGTTTTGTCAAGATAAAATTATCTGGATGTGATGGTTACAGTTGATGAGAACAGATCGCTGGTATGAACTGTGATTCAGGATATTATCAAACGTGTGCAACACAGGCAGGACAGACACTGCCCAGAGTACTTACCCCTACTTCATAATCTAAGTGTAATCGCGGGTTAAATAATTTGTTTCCACAGAGGTGATGAAATTGAAGCCAAGCTTTACATACTTCTCATTTACATTGTCAGGCTTATGTACTAAAATATGCTATTTTTACCACTGCGGGTAATTTTAAAAGCTATTTCTACAGGTAAAATACGGCTTTACCTTATGGAAATGGGCTTTTAAAAAAAATTGCCTTCCTTATATGTGGATAAAAGTCCATGTGTAGAGGCCCTAAGCACAGACTTCTGCCTGCAGTAACACGAGGTGTTCCTGGGGATGGGTTTGGAACTACTCACATACTTTCACATCTCCAAATGTATGCACATGGGATCTCTCAGGAAGATTAGTTACACAAGTTAGCAGGTATAAATGTTGCTGGTTAGTTTTCCTGTGATAATTCTCCAAGTATGCACATTCTCTCACTTTGAGAATAGGTGCAAAGTTTGTAGGTAAAATTTACCTGTGGACTTTCTATCAATGTGGGCAATTACAAAATTATGCTCCCACCCCCACCCCACACACACACACATTTACAAAGTCTCTACCTTATTGCAAAAAACCCCACACATTTAGCATGAGCATAGTCACAAAGATATTTATTATGAATGTGAGTGCAAAATTTCCAGATAGGGGGATAATGAATAGTTCAACCATTATCTTCCTAGTTCTAGGGGAATTCTGCTCTACTGCAGAATTTGTGCAGAATTCCCCTCCTGCACAGCTGTGCAGAAATTCCATTTTCTGTGCAGAATTTGACAAAGATGAAGCAGGCCCCAGTATGCCATGAACAGAGCCCATCCCACATGCAGTGGGATGGGCTCTGTTGAAGCAGGCCCTGGCATGCTGTGAACGAAGGCCATCCCGCTTATGGCAAAGAAGAAGCAGACCCTGGCATGTTGAGAGCTGAGACTGTCCCACTTGCAGTGAAGAAGGAGCAGGCCCCGGCATGCCACGAGCAGAGGCCATCCCGCTCGCAGCGATCCTAGGGCAGGCCCTGGTGAGAGTATGAAGAGGCTTCTGTGCATGTAAGAATGTGAGCCTGGGGAGTGAGAGAGAGAGAGAGCATGTGTGAGGGTACATGGTTGTGGGTGCCAGAGAGAGGGAGCCTATGTGAGGAGATTATGAAGACGTGTGTATATGTTTGAGAGATTGGGAGCCGGTGTGTGAGAAAGGGATTGAGAGCAGTAGTGAAGCCATGGGTGGGCCTGGGTGGATTGTGGCCCATCCACTTTGCACTCAGGGCAATCCACTCAGAGTTGCCCAGTACTGAGAAGAGAGGCCTGATATAGGGCATCGTGAAACTCATCCCGTGTGGCCCAAGGCCTGACCTTCACAGGACCGTCTTGGAGCTCATCCCAAGCTGTCCGAGAGAGGCCCGAAAGTTGCAGGACTGTTCTGGAGCTCATCCCGCACGGCTCAAAAAGAGAGGTCTGACCATCTCAGTGCCATCACAGAGCTCACCATGCATGGCCAGAGAAGAGGCCATGCAGCAAGTAGGCCCAGAAAAGAGATAGAGGCCCTGATAGAGTGTATGTGTTTGTGTATGTATGAGAGAGAGAGACAGAATGGGAATGAGAAGAATCTATGTGTGCATGTGTATGAAAGAGCATAGGAGTGAGAAGCCGGTGTTTATGTGTGTATGTACGAGAGAGAGCATGGGAGTGAGAAACCTGTGTGTGTGTGTGTATGTATGAGAGAGAGCATGGGAGTGGGAAGCCTGTGTGTGTATATGTGTGTGTGAGAGAGAGAGCATTGGAATGAGAAGGCTGGGTGTGTGAGTGTATGGGAGTGAGAAGCTTATCTGTGTATGTATGAGAGCATGGGAGTGTAAAACCTATGTGTGTATGTATGAAAGAAACCATGTGGGTGTGAGAGACAGTTGTGAGAGAGAGCAAGTGGAAGCCTGCTCGTGGGAGAGAACATGTAACAGAGACAGTATGTGTGTGTGTCTGTGTGTGTGGGGAAGTAGAAACCTTCATGTGGGAGTGAAAATCTGTGGGTGCAAGTGGGAGCCTGTGTAAAGAGTGTGTGGGAGTAGGAACCTGTGAGTGAGAGCCTGCATGTGTGAGAGAGTATATGAGAGTGTGAGTGTGAGTGGGAGCCTATGTGTATGTGAGAGAGAGAGCATGCAAGAATGGGAGCCTGTGTGAGAGAAAGCATGTGTTTGAGAGCATGCATGTGAAAGAGAATCTGTGTATGAAGGAGGAAGGATAGAAGACAAGAGGAGAGAGAAGAAACAAAGAATAAAAGAGATCCTGAAAAAGGAATTAGGAAAAGATAGACAAGGGGAACAAAGAGACTGGGACCAAACAATTAGAAAAATAAGATCAGGCAACAAAGGTAAAAAAAAAACCATTATTTTGACTTTCAGCAATTGGAGTATGCCATCTGGGAATGTGCATTTCTTATATATTTATATTTTGCTGTTTTCTTCAGTATTCCAGTGTTCACAGAAGCTGAGGCTGGTTTCTTAGGCTTTCCATTTCAGTTTTGTCTGTATGTTTGTTTTTAATTTGTAGTCCCTTAATCTGTATTAGAAAAGGCTCTGTCTATATTGCACATATGTGACAGAAGTGCAGTATTTTGGCTAGTGTGTAATTTCTCAGTAGGGAGTTGTAGCAGTTTGGCTTGTTCTGTATGCCCACTACGTAGTGTAATAGTGTTCTAGGACTTGGTGTAAGTGATGTGTGTATGTGTGTGAGAGAGAGAGGGGGAACCAGTGTGCAGGGGTGTGTGAGAGACATAGGTAGCTTGTGTGAGGGTGTATGTGTGAGAAAGGGAACCTGTGTGGATGTATGTGCGAGAGAGAGAGGAGTCTATATAAGGGGGTGTGTGTGTATGTGTGAGAGAGAGAAAGGCAGCCTGAATCAGGGGGTGTGTATGTGCACTAGAGAGAAGCAGCCCATGTGTGTGTGTATTTGTGTGTGAGAGAGAGGGAAGTACTGAGAGAGGGGTCAAACTCTGGGAGTGGGGATAGAGTGGAAGGGGTTGAGCCTAGAGTGGGAGGGAAGAGCTAGTGGCAGGTGGATGAGTTGGGGTTTAGAGGGCAAAGTGAAAGGAGACTGGCCAAGGGAATAGGGAGAGAGGGTGGAAGAGACACTCTTGAAGTGAACTTCTAGGGAAATTCTGCTCAAAATATTTAAAACTCTGCATCCTTAAGTAATAACTTTTTTTCTGTATAACTTTTTAAATTAATTACTTAAAGACTGTCATGTGTATTGTGTAATTTTGACCAATATAAAGAATGCAGAATTTTAAATTTTTGTGCACAGAATTATAAATTTTTGTGTGCAGAATTAAATTTTTTTTTTTTTTTTTTACGCAGAATTCCCCCAGGAGTACTGAAGTGCACAATTTCCCATAGGGTGAATAAAACAGGAAATTCTTCTCAGGGTATATTATATTACAACTGCCACCATACTGGGGCACTATAAAGTTCAAAATGCAAAACTATGCAGAAATCATTAAGAGTGGCAGCTGGCACTAGTTAAGGAGGAAACTCTTTTTTTCCTGCCATCCAGAGTACAAAGGATGGTAGAAGATGGCTGGGAGGGAATGTTCATCTTGTGGGTGGTGATGGTGGTATGAATCATGATCAAGAAGAACATGATCAAGAGTTGGTGCTTGGAGTGGAGAAGTAGCCTAGTGGTTAGAGCAGTGGGTTATAAATCAGAAAAACCAGAATTCAAATCTTACTGCCACTGCTTGTAACATTAGGCAGGTCACTTCACCCTCCATTGCCTGGGGGAGAGGATATACCTATACAACCTGATTACAATCTGCTGTGAAGGGCCTGAAAAAGCAGAATATAAATCAGGTTCATGATTGGCAGGGTGTGTGTGGGGAAGGCATGTGCTACAAAATATTTTTTTTTTCCCTACACTAGCTGGACTTTTGGGAAAACTAGCACAGGGGGTCAGCAGTTCCCCATGATAACCATGCTACTGTGGGCATAGTACCCAGAATTGCAAGAAATTCACTGTGGTGTTAATTAACATATATATTTGGGTGCTTTTTGCACATCCTGCAGAAAAACCTGTAAGGTTACCATTAGTAATCTTCTAGATGTACTTCATGTTAAATATATAGAGGCAGATTTTAAAAGCCCTATGCGCGTAAATCCAGCTGGATTTACGCGAGCAGGGGGGTTACGCGCGCCGAGCCTATTTTGCATAGGCCTCTAGGCTGGGGGATTTTGCATAGGGCCTCTAGGCTGGGGGATTGCACGCCGGTACTTGGCCAACATGCGCAACCTACGCCTGCCCAGAGGCAGGCACAACTTGCAAAACAAAGGTATGGGGGGATTTAGTTAGGGCTGGGGGGCGGGTTAGGTAGGGGAAGGGAAGGGAAGGGGGGGTGGAAGGAAAGTTCCCTCCAAGGCTGCTCCAATTTCAGAGTGGCCTCGGAGGGAACAGGGAAAGCCATCAGGGCTCCCCTAGGGCTCGGTGCATGCAAGATGCACAAGTGTGCACCCCCTTGCGTGTGCCGACCCCGGATTTTATAACATGCGCGCAGCTGCGTACGCATGTTATAAAATCGGGCTTAGATTTGTGTGTGCCGGGTTGCGTGCACAAATCTACGCCCGCTCGTACCTCTTAAAATCCGGCCCATAGGCCCTAAGGATATGAAGCCTTTTATTTTCAGCTTGGGTCATTGGTTTTCAGCCTGTTTTTTGACTGAATTTCATTTTTGTGGAGTGGAGTTTGGATATTTCAGTTTATTCATTATCAAAAATAGTGTGTGCTAGGCACAAATAGTGCTCCTTTTTTTCACAGACGGTACACACTGTTTGCCAAAAATGAATAATCTGAAAATTGTCCAGATCTTCGGAATGAGCCAGTTTTTTGTTCTGATGACCTCAACTGAACTGAAATCAGCTCATCAGTTTTCCCATCTAGAATATCTGAATACACATTCCTAATAGGCCCCGATGTGCTGTTACAATTAGTAGCAAGATGCCTACTTTTCGTGTTCACTATATTTTTCCCTCCATAGATATGCAGTCCTGGCTGTGTCCCAGTTCATAAAATATACACTGTAGTCCTCTCTCTTTCTAAGCAGAAGGTATAGTATTTCTTTTTTTTTTTTTTCTTTCTTATCCCTCACAATAAATGTTCTTATTCCACTAAAAAATTATTTTGATTGATCAATATACTTCCGACTTCATCTTCCTGTAGGTTGTTTCTGACAGGTCATTTCTAAGCATTCCCTTATCATGCAAGGGGGAAAAAATGATCCTAAACCAGTTAGAGAACACTATTAAATGTTCTGACAGTGAAGCAGTGGTGTTCTTTTCCTAGTGTTTGTGGGAAATGGTGTGGCAAAAAAGATGCTGCAGAAGTAATGCCTTTTTTGTTGCTTTTTTTCCCCCGAACTCATGCATATTCAGATCTTCAGGCTGGGCTGTTTAACGAATGCTCCTTCCCATAGAAGAAGGAATCAATTTTCAAATATTTCTTTGCAATGAAGCAATTTAAATGTTGCTTATGTGCCAGAAAAATGAGTAGTTTGTCTTCCTGATGAGTAGAAATCCACTTATGGAGGGATGTGCTCATTCCTGATCCCTGACCTTGCTGGAATGATATGTTGGTACAAGTCATGTATTTACTAGTACATTAATGAAACTGTTTATCTTCTTATAATAAGGACATGCGAGTGCTTATCTTGTTATGGAAGATTGTCGAGAAGAATTTGTGTCTTCATAGCTGTGTGTGTGTGAGTTGCAGAATGGTTGATTGGTCTGTTTGCTTTTATCATGATCTGGACAATCGTTAAGTATAAATTTGATGTGGCTCTGGAAATGATGCTAAACTACAGGACAGTAAAAAAAAAAAAAAAAAAGTAATTTCTATGAATTATGCTCAGCACTGATTTACAAAAGTGAAGGGGCATATGTTAAAGCTAATGTATGAACCTATCTGCTCTCATTCTGCTGTATCTGTGGCACTATACAGAAAGGAAAACAAATCTTGAACTAACGAGTAACATTGTGTTAGAAGGCACTATCTTGGAAACACAAGTGCACAAAAGGATGACTATGACCTCTGGATGTAAGTCGGGGTTGGGGTGCAGTTTCTTTGGAGCCCTACCCTTTTGGGTGGAAATAGATGATAACTAGCAAGTTGCACAACTAAATGGACTGTCAGTGGCGAAGGGTAAACAGTGGCATGCTTCAGGGATCTGGCTTGGGACCAGTGTTTTTTTAATATATTTATAAATGATCTGGAAGGGGGAACCATGAGTTATGTGATCGACTTTGCAGATGACACAAAATTACTCAAAGTTGTTAAATCACAAATGGATTGTGAAAAATTGCAGGGGGAACTTGTGAAACTGAAAAATTGGGAATTCAAATGGCAGACGAAATTTAATGTGAACACGTGCAAAGTGATGCACATGGAGAAAAGCAACCCACACTGTAGTTACGCAATGTTAGGTTCCATATTAGGAGCTACCACCCAGGAAAAAGATCTGGGCATCATAGTAGACAATACATTGAAATCATTGGCTCAGTGTGCGGCGGTGGTCAAAGCAAACAGAATGTTAGGAATTATTATTATTAGGAAAGAAATGGAGAAAGTCATTATGAAGAATATCATAATGCCTCTGTATTGCTCCAATGTGAGGTCTCACCTATACTGTGTGCAGTTCTGGTTGCTACATCTCAAAAAAGATATAGTGGCATTGCAAAAGGTACAGAGAAGGGCGACCAAAATGATAAAGGGGATGGAATGGCTCCCCTATGAGGAAAGGCTAAAGAGGTAAGGGCTATTTAACTTGGAGACAAAATGGCTGAGGTGGGGATATGATAGAGGTCTATAAAATCATGAGTGGAACAGAACAGATAAATGTAAGTCAGTTTACTTTTACTCTTTCAAAAAATACAAAGACTAGAGGAAACTCCATGAGGTTAGTGAGTAGCACGTTCAAAACAAATCAGAGAAAATTCTTTTTCACTCAACATACAATTAAGCTCTGGAATTCATTGCTGGAGAATGTGGTTGAACCACTTAGCATAGCTGGATTTAAAAAAAGGTTTGGGCAAGTTCCTGGAGAAGTTCATAAACTGTTATTAACCAAGTAGACTTAGGTCCTGACTTTAAAAAGCATTTAAATGCTTAAAATTGGGTTTTACACGTGTAAATGCACTTTATCTGTGTAAGTGGGCTTCTGAAATTGCTACAATATATGCTGAAGAATTATCCATAGGATATTCACATGTAAGTGCATAAATTAATTTTTAAAAATGGTATGGTAGTATCTTAAATTTACTCTTGTAACTCCTTTTAAAATTACCTCCTTAGGGAATGGCCACCACTTATCAATGTGCAGTAGCGGCATAATTATTTACTGTTTGGGATCTTGCCAGAAACGTTATACCTGGATTGGTCACAGCTGGAAACAGATTACTGAACTTGATGGACCCTCGTTCTGATCCAGTATTGTGTTTTTACCTGAAAATTGCCATCCCTCTATAGGACTATGTATGGTATTCCATAACTCCATATTTAGAGGCAGGGGCATTTAGGTCAGGGGATAAAAATAAGGCGCACAGATTTAATTTTCAACTGTTGCACCCACAGTAAGCTTCAAAATGAAAATGGTTGAGTGATAGATGACAGATGGTGGTAGTAAATGGAATTCATTGTAAGAAAATAGCGATGATTAAGGCAATACTTCAAGATCAGTCCTGGGGCTGATTCTACTCCACATATTTATGAGAGATATTGCGAAGAGTTAGGTCAAGTCAGGCTTTTTGTATCAGACATTGTGCCCCCTCCCCTCTCAGTATTGCAAGTGCCAAGGGAGGGGAGGCATCTAGATCCCCAGTGACTCTGAAGGGTGAAAAAAGTAGATGAGAATGCAGTTCACTCACTTGGAGGGGAGGGAGGCAGGGTCTCCAACAACCCCCAAATGCCACACTGGTAAGGCTCCTAAGGAATTTCTAGACCAGCTTATGACTTCTCAAAACACACTGCTGTTCAAACACTAGCCACACAACAGAAAGGTTTTCTTGTACAATTTTTACTTATAAAGAATGAAAGAAAATGAACCCTGCAGGCAAACACTGTTATTGCATATGAGGTACACAGATAAAAATTAGGCACCTAATCCCCTTACACTGCCATGGGTCTCTTCCCAAATGCCTGCTTAGCTCTGATCTTTTCTTGGCAAGCTACTTGCAACTGAACTGGAATTACACAGGATAGAACCAGGAGCTACACTGTCTATTGGTGCTGCACTGCAGGCAAGTCCCACCCACCACCATTGGTCCAGCAAAGCAATGTTTTTCACAAACCGGAGCACAACTGTAGCAGAAAGATTAAATGATTTCTTTGCTTCATTGTTTACTGAAGAGGATGTTGGGGAGATACCCATTCCAGAGAAGGTTTTCATGGGTAATGATTCAGATGAACTGAACCAAATCATGGTTTACCTGGAAGATGTGGTAGGCCTGATTGACAAACTGAAGAGTAGTAAATCACCTGGACCAGATGGTATACACCCCAAGGTTCTGAAAGAACTAAAAAAATGAAATTTCATATCTATTTCAATTAATTGGTAAACTTTCATTAAAATCATCCATTGTACCTGAAGATTGGAAGATAGACAATATAACCCTAATATTTAAAATGGGATCCAGGAGTGATCCAGGAA
This sequence comes from Rhinatrema bivittatum, assembly GCF_901001135.1. Taxonomy (NCBI): domain Eukaryota; kingdom Metazoa; phylum Chordata; class Amphibia; order Gymnophiona; family Rhinatrematidae; genus Rhinatrema; species Rhinatrema bivittatum. Next base: position 376,127,686 of record NC_042618.1, read on the forward strand.
ACTATAAACCAGTGAGCCTGACTTCAGTGCTGCGAGAAATCATGGTATCTGTTATAAAGAATAAAGTCATAAAACATTTAGATAGACATGGTTTGATGGGACACAGCCAACATGGATTTACCCAAGGGAAATCTTGCCTCACAAATCTCCTACATTTTTTTGAAGATTTGAATAAACATGTGGACAAAGGTGAACCAGTAGATGTGGTGTATTTGGATTTTCAGAATGCATTCGTCAAAGTCCTGCATGAGAGGCTTCTAAGAAAATTAAAAAGTCATGGGATAGGAGGCGATGTCTTTTGTGGATTGCAAGCTGGTTAAAAGACAGGAAACAGAGTAGGATTAAATGGTCTGTTTTCACAGTGGAAAAAGGTAAACAATGGAGTGCCTCAGGGATATGTACTTGGCCCGGTGCTTTTTAATATATTTATAAATGATCTGGAAAGGGGTGCGATGAGTGAGACGATCAAATTTGTGGATGACATAAAATTATGCAGAGTAGTTAAATCTCAATCGGATTGTGATAAATGCAAAAAGACCTTGCGAAACTGGAACATTGGGCTTCCAAATGGCAGATGAAATTTAACGTGGTCAACTGCAAAGTGATGCACATAGGGAAAAATAACCCTTGGTATAGTTACACAATGTTACCACTCAGGAAAGAAATCTAACCATCATAGTGGATAATACATTAAAATCATCGGTTCAGTGTGCTTTGGCAATCAAAAAAGCAAACAGAATATTAGGAATTATTAGAAAGGGAATGGCAAATAAAAGGATGGATGTCATAATGCCTCTTTATCGCTTCATGGTGAGACTGCATCTTGAATACTGTGTGCAATTCTGGTCACCGCATCTCAAAAAAGATATAGTTGCATTGGAGAAAGTGTAGAGAAGGACGACCAAAATAAGTGGCATGGAACGGCTGCCCTATGAGGAAAGGCTAAAGAAGTTAGGACTGTTCAGTTTGGAGAAGACACAACTGAGGGGGATATGATAGAGGTCTACAAAATCATGAAAGGACTTGAACAAGTTAATTTAAATCAGTTATTTACTCTTTCAGATAATAGGACCAGGGGGCACTCCATGAAGTTAGCAAGTAGCTCATTTGAAAAAAATTGAAGAACATTCTTTTTCACTCAGCACATAGTTAAGCTTTGGAATTTATTGCCAGAGGATGTGGTTACAGCAGTTAATGTAACTGGGTTTAAAAAAGGTTTGGATAAGTTCCTAGAGTAAAAATCCATAAACTGCTATTAATTGATAAGCAATAGTAGCTTGTGTTTTATTTAATGTTTGAGTACTTGCCAGGTACTTGTGACTTGGATTGGCCACTGTTGGAAACAGGATACTGGGCTTGATGGACCCTTGGTCTGCTACAGTATAGCATATCTTATGTTCTTATGTTCTATATTGCATTACAATCCCTGTGTGCAAATGAAATTAATCCTATGTGTGCTTTTTATTCCCAGTCCTGGAGCAAGCACATATTTCAAGCTCACAGTCACAATTTTCTCAAATCTAGCAACTGTATTTAGGTTGTAATAGAAGTGTCCAAAGGTCTAACTTGTTCTGGTAGAAGATAAGCATATATCAGAATTTGCATTCTCCCCCCCCCCCCCCCCCCCCACACACACACTAAAATCTGCAACAAAGTGGGCACACCTGAGGAATAGTCAAAATAAGATTTGATCTAAGAAAGCTTGAGGAGTGGTTGAGTGTTTGGCAGTTGAAATTCAGTGCAAAAAAAGTGCAAGGTTTTATGAGATGGTGGCTGAGAAGCTGATGTGCACTGACCAGGAGAGATAACTGGGGATGTTACGTGATAGTGTCTGATTATCTCAAGGTAGGAAAACCATGCAACAAGGTGATGGCTAGAGCCAAAAGAATGCTGGGATGCACAGAGAGAGAGAGGCATGAGTAGCAGAAAAAAGGAAGTGACCATGCCACTGTACAGGACATTGGTGAGTCCACACCTGAAATACTATGTTCATTTCTGGAGACCACAACTCAAAAAGGGGAGAGTGAGGCTAGAGGGAGTCTAGAGAAAGGCAACTAAAATAGTGTGGGGTCTGCATCAGAAGCCATATGAGATGAGACTTGGGGATCTAAAAATAAATACAGAAGAGGAGGGGAGATATGATATAAACTTTTAAAAACCAAAAAGGTATTAGTAATGAACAAGAGGCAAACCTTTTTCAATGGAAAGTAAGTTTTGGAATTAAAGGGCATGATAAGAAGCTCCAAGAGGCTAGACTCAGGACCAGCAACAGAAAATATTGTTTCATGGAAAGGGAAGTCGATACCTGCTGGATTGCTCTCCTAGTGGAGGAGATGGAATTCAAAAATGCTTAGGATAAATACAAAGGATCCTTAATGTGGAGCGTCCGTTATAACCTTAAAAAACCTTGCTGGGTAGACTGAATAGGCCATGTCTTTTTCTGCCATCATTTATTAGACCACTATGTAATTACATTCTTTTTGAAAATTAGTGCAAAGTCTGTGATTAAAAAGAAACCCATAGACTTTGTCCCAGTTTGGGCAATCTGAAAATTGTCTCTATTTGATTTCTACTTTACTTATTTTATTCAGTTTTATTTCACTTTTTCAGCACTTCAAAGTACATAACGTCCAGGTACCACAAAAATGTGTGTTTGTACATACCCATATGTTGAATATTAATGCCTGCCTCCTTTTTAGGCAAGGATTTTCTGTTTAGGCAAGGATGATCTAAATGTAAAAAAAAAAAAGTTCTTTATTTAATGTACTTTTCCAGCAAACATTAAGAAGCTACTGACAGGTTAAAATGAACCAGGCTGTTTGAACATACATTGCAGTGCCAGTCATCATTCAGCATTACATTAATGTACACTGATTTTACCACCAGTAATTTAAATATTTAGAACTTGCTGGAAGAATGCTATTAAATAAATGAAATAAAATTACAAACATATGTCCTGCTTGAGGAACGTATTCTGTTCTAGGTCTAACAATAGATAGATTTTATTTCTTCTTCTCGTGAGCTAATCCTGGAAATATTCAGTATTCAAAAAACACGCTTAAAGCATAAACTTCCCATGGAGTTTCCCTTTGCAAATTCTTGGGCTGGTGGGATTGCGAGTATTTTTCTCTCCTCAGGTTTTGCAGGGTGCAGTTTGTGATGCAAAGCTCATACCTACAGGGATTTCATTATGAAAATCCCCCTGCCTTCCTTGATTGCCACGCCCCTTTGGACATGGACCAAAGGACCTGCAGAGGGGGAGGGCAATCTTCAGCTCCTTATTTTGGGGCCGATGCAAAAAACTCGCTCCCGAAAGCGGGTGCTGTGTATTCAGCGCCCGCTTTCATAACGCGCCCCCAGGCACCTCTCCTGGGGGCGTGATACAATATTTAAATTAGGCCTTGCATTGTCGAGGAGGCACTAGGGGTGATTGTGTGCCCCTAGCACCTCATTGACAGCGCAAGCCAGAAAGAGGTCTGCTGTGGTGGCTGTCCACCGGTTAAGAAAACCGACGCTGATTCAGCGTCCATTCTCCCAATCTGACTACCGGCACCAGAAGGAGTGTATAAAATCAATATTAAAGTGTCGGGCACTTAATATTAATTTATTCACTCCTTCACTTATGTCAGTGAAAAGGACCAATGGGCAATAAGTGAAGGAGTGAATAAATTAATATTAAGTGCCTGACACTTTAATATTGATTTTATATACTCCTTCTGGTGCCGGTAGTCAGGTTCGGAGAATGGACGCTGAATTAACCAGCGTCCATTTTCCAAACCCCTGCCAGTGCTTTTTTTAAACTTTTTTTTATTATTATTTTTTTAAAGAGTTGTTCCTCCTACTTAATATCCCAAGGATATTAAGTAGGAGGCAGTACAGAAAAGAAGTTTTTTTCTGCAGGCATTAATTTCTGACTGATAAAATGTGTGTCCTAGAAGCACATTTTTTGTTTGCATAGGGAGTGAATAGCTAATAGCTTCATTCACATGCATTTGCATGTGATGAGCGCTATTAGTTTCACTCAGCGTTGGAAGTGAGTTGTAGAGGCACTAATCCCCTTATTGCATAAGGGGATTAGTTAGCGCCTCTACAACCGGCGTCCAACTGCAGGTTATACAGTGCCCTGGGGTAAGCGTACTGTATTGCATCGGCCCCTTTACCAGGTAGTTACTTAATTACCTGGCTAAAATCTTTTGAAACTTGCCCGCTGAAAAGGTCAGCTGGAATGGTGTGTCTGACTAATTTTAATTTTCTATGGCAGAGCTTTCAATAATGAAATATAAATCAGGAAAAAGCGATTGTAATGATTTTGTTTTTATTGCTAAAGGAATTATCTGCCTTTTATTTGCTGGCAGTGCTACTCTCTTTCTATAAATTGAAGCAGTAATTATATATTATTGTATGTTTCAAATGCAAACCCAAACAATATCCTTTCAATGTGAAGAAAACAAGAGAGCAGTATTTTTCTTTCAAATGAAATAAAAGAAACATTAACGTTGTTTACTATGAACAAGAAGAATAAGCACTCAGGATGCTTTGATTGTAGCTTAGCTAGGATAGTTAAAGTTCAAAATAATTGACTCCTTTTAGAAGTACATTAGAACAAAGTAGCATGGTAATATTAAGCAACTATTCCTGGAACTGTACTTCCTCATAGAGAATCGTATGCATCCATTTACTGTACATGCTGGCTAACTCTTAAGTAAGAATACTGATATTTCTTAGTCAGCTGATGGGAAAAATAGATCTGTAAATCTCTGTAAGTTGTTTAACAAACCTCAGCAGTGTTTGTTATAGTTATTCTTTGCAACGAAGGCACTGTTTTTACTATATCAGCTTTAATTCTGCTCCCGCCACCCCCATAATAATAAGACAGAAAGGTTTACGAACAATTCTATATAGGAAGGAAGTTTCCTTGATGGTTTCATCGGAGATAAAAAAAAAAAAAATTGACATGACTACATGTTCAGAACCTTTTGTCTTCTGCATCAATAAAGATCTTCAAGCAGCCGTGTGAGGACATGGTTAGGAACAAAGTACCATCAAGGGGGAGACCCAGAGAGGTATCCGGCAGTACTGACTCAGAAGGGCTCTGACATATGATCACTCCACAATCTATGTCTACCTTGTCATGAAGGGATCACAGTAGCTGCACCATACAGTCTGCTATTGCTTCACAGCTTACAGTCCTGAGTGTTGCATTCAAACAAAAACTGGTCCGCTCCAAAAAGCTTTTTGTGGCTCAGACTGCTTCTCAGCCTCAGGCCCCTGAAGGTCTACAGTGGTCTTTGGCTACACCAACAACATCAATGATAGTAAAGACCTTTGTCCTTTGGGAATATATCACTTAACAATACATTTGCCATGTTTAAAAGGTATATTTTTAATGGAAGTGCTTAAGTTTGTGTCAGTGTGTTTCCTCTCTCTCAATTTAGCATGATCAGGCTGTTTAGCGTGCCCTTAGTAAGTAACATGCTCATGGTATTCAGCCAAAACATTTTTGGATTTCTGTGCACGAGAATATTGTGACCATGCAATTTCTGCCATTTTTCATGAGTATGTTAAATAATTTTGCATTGCTCATTAAGTGGCTTTTTACAAAATGTTTGTGAGCCATGCTAACATTTTTCTAGTGATAAATCACCATCTATTTATTTATAAATTTATAGCCTGCCAATCTAATAATACTAGGCAGGTTACAATATTTTTATTTATTTTATTATTTATTTTATTTTACATTTTTCAATAGCACACTTTCAAACAGGCTTGATCAGGGTGGTTTAAGATATCACATTCACAGTGTTGTGTAAAAGTTAACATAATACATAAAAGTCATTAAAATAAAAATAAACAAAATCAAACCATACATAATAATTATGATAGACAATCAAAACTATAACATTATAATACAAAAATAAAAACGTTAACTCATAAGACAGGAAAAACATAGAACATTAAAACAATTAAATAAAACAGTAAGTACATTCATAAAATGCCTTATCTGCTCATTGTTAGTCTTGGCAGTTAAAAATGCTCATGAACATAAATCCTTAAGTGCCTAAATGCTCAGTATATTATTATTAGTAATTAAAATGCTCACAATATCACACAAGTGCTCACTGGTCAATGAATTTGATTTATTTTTCTTTTTTTTTTTGTTTATATTTTTAATAAAGAGTTAATATTTTTCTTCTATGTGCTCCATCAGCAAAATTCAATTAAAATTTCATTTATACTACAACTGCACAAACTACTACTTTTCATGAAAGGAAAAACCTCAGAGAGCACTAACACCAGGATCTTTATACTTTCTCTTGGTGCTTCGCGTACGATCACTTTACTGCCATCACTGGTGAAAAACCCTTTCAACCTCCTTAACACTCATATTTTAATATATTTTACAAAATGTTCCTTTTTTTTTTTGGCACTTTTGGCCTTTTTCATGGCACTGTGTGTAAATGAAAAAAAAAACCAAAAAAAAAAAAAAACAACCCCAGGAACAATCCTGTCTCTCCAGTTTAGCTGTCAGCCCTCCATCATCTCTTATTTCTTCTAAGATTTTGACAGAGGTATGACCAATATCCATCACCTAGATGTGCAGGAGATCACTTTCATTGCATTTGCACCAATCTTCACTTTTCACATAGCATGGTTATGCAGTCAATTCCATCAATTTTTAACATAGATATGCAGTCAATTTTCAAATTATGGGGGGCATTTTCCAAGGTGTTATCGCAGGAGATAAATTCACACTAACAGCCAACACGATTTGCAAATTCATAATTTTATATTCAGGGGGCAGAGCATATGTAAAACAGCCGCAGTGTTAGCACGGCTCCTAGCTACCGGCCAGTAAAGGGTTATATGAGAGAGAGAGAGAGAGAGAGACTGAGACTGAGACTGAGACTATGCCCTAGACAGTTATTTGTATCCCTATGGGAGGGCCACCTAGTAACTCGAGGTGGGGATTAGGTATGAGCGTAGGGGGTTGGGGGCCACTTTCACATACAACATGAGACATACGGAAAGAACAGTGGTCTCTAGTGAAGATTTGCTGGCCGTCGGAGTGAGGAAACTCACTCCAAGAAGAGAGATTTGGGCAACGTTCTCTCCACCTAGCTTGTTGTTGCCCAGGTAGAGTGTCCATCAAGCTAGGTGGAGAGAACATTGCCCAAATCTCTTCTTGGAGTGAGTTTCCTCACTCCGGCCAGCAAATCTTCACTAGAGACCACTGTTCTTTCCGTATGTCTCATGTTGTATGTGAAAGTGGCCCCCAACCCCCTACGCTCATACCTAATCCCCACCTCGAGTTACTAGGTGGCCCTCCCATAGGGATACAAATAACTGTCTAGGGCATAGGCCCCCCCCCCCCTCTCTCTCTCTCTCTCTCTCGACAATTTCATATAACATGTTGCTTGCAGCACCTAAGAGTGGAAATAGGCTGTTTGGACACTTTTGTGTACTGTGATGATTCATTGGTTGTTTTATCGCAGTGCACGATGTTTTCACGATTTGCGAATCCATTTCCGCAAATGGCGAACACATCGCGTGATGCGATGTTTCCCCACTGCACGAAAAATGCCTTATTTGCATGGGACATGCCCCCTCATGCGTTACCACTGCGATATTGGAAAATGAGGCCCTATATCTATAGTTCTTTACATTCAACAATTGGTACTTATCTGTTCCCTGGTGGCATAATGATAACAACAAGCAAAGGCAGGCACTTGCAGCAGCTCTAACAGGGGTGAATCAGCAGGTTACAGATGGGCTGTGCTGCACATCTAGGTGATGGATATTGGTCATACCTCCGTCAAAATGTTAGAAGAAATAAGAGAGATGATGGAGGGCTGACAGCTAAACTGGAGAGACAGGATTGTTCCTGGGGTTTTTTTTTTTTTTTCATTTACAGACAGTGATGCTACTATGAAAAAGGCAGTGGAGGATGAGGGCTATGAGGAGATCTGTTGCTTTGCATATATGCTGCATCTAGCAATAAAGGGCACCCTGTGGGCCAAGGAGAAATGCAGCAGCTTAATCCTGAAGGAACTGATAGACAGCGGCAGAAAAATAGCTAGGCATTTTCACCGGAGCATGAAGGGTGGGCATCAGCTCTATGAGGAGCAGGAAGCAGTGGGGGGAGCCTCTGCACTGCCTCATTCAGGATGAAGGCACCAATTGGAATTCCACCTATCTGATGCTGCAGAGGTTAGTGGAGCAGCAGACAGCCCTTCATGACTTGCATATGGAAAGCAGGACAGGTGTGGATTGCCCCTTAGAGCATCATGATTGGGTCCACATGATGCTGATTTATATAAATCCTGAAGCCCTTCAAAGATGCCACAGGGGATCTCAGTTCCACAAGAAGCACCCCGACAGATGTAATCCCCATAGTCAATATTCTGGAACAGGGACTAGCACCAGAGGTGTTGCTATTCATGGACATCTTACAGCATTATATACAAGATTATCTCAAACCCCTGAATGAGAATGATACTCGTATGCTAGCCATGCTATGTGACCCATGGATAAAAGGGAATATTACCCTCTGGGCTCACAGTCTAATTTACTGGAAGGAGATAATGGTGACTAGTGTGCAGGAATGGGAATGTCAGATGCAGAGAGACAGTGGGGATAAAGGGCAGGAAAGACAGTACTGTTAGCATGAACATCACCCTGTCAGCTTTTCCCCAAAACAAAATGCAAAAAAACCCCCCCTCTCCCACCCTACCTCTTTCCTGGTTTGTTTGTTTTTTTGTGGCTATTAATTTTGTTTTATTTATTTTTGAGTTGTATTTGTTTATTCATTTCAAATAAGTGACACACACAAAAAAAACCAAGCAAAATGAAACCTCCTCTTGCTGTTTACATCACCAAGAGACACAGACAGTATGTGATTGTACAAATAGTATAAATTAATCCTAAGGTGTTTTCCAGGCATTGACATAATTTGATCACAAAGTAGTTGGTATCCAATGGTGTCTGTTCAGAAAGGAACCATCCTCAGCTGAACTTCCTCCTTCATTTACTGGTTCAGGAACTGAATGTGTGGAAAAGAAGATCACTAAATCACTGAGATGATAGAAAGTTACTCAATCACACGTGCAAGAAACTGACTTAATTTTCAATAAGCCCTCTCCTCCTCACATTGGATTTTCAAAATAAAACTGAGACTGATCCAAACCAATATGTAGGGATGTGCAGACCAAAAGTTTAAGTTCATAAGTCCATAAGTCGAAAGGGGGGGTCATTTGCGGTCAATATGGACATATGGAGAATTCCATAAGTTGAGTCTATGTCCATATGTGCAAATAAAAATTTAAACCCCTCACCCGCCTTAATCCCCCCCCCCCCAGACTTACCAAAACTCCCTGGTGGTCTAGCGGGGTCAGGACGCCATTTCTGAACTTTGCAAGGAGCACGTGAGGTCGGCGTCACGTCGGAGTGACGCGGCATCACGTGATTCCCCTCTGGTCCGCTCCCGGAACCCTCGTTGGGCCCAAAAGTTCCTTTTGGACCCAACGAGGGTTCCGGGAGCGAACCCGAGGGGAATCATGTGACGTCAGCGCCACGTCGGAGTGACCCGGCGTCACGTGATTCCCCGCGGGTTCGCTCCCGGACCCCTCGTTGGGCCCAAAAGGCACTTTTGGCCAGCTTGGGGGGGTCAGGAGGCCCCCCCAAGCTGGCCAAAAGTTCCTTTTGGGCCCAATGAGGGTTTCGGGAGCGAACCCGAGGGGAATCATGTGACGTCGGCGCCACGTCGGAGTGGCGCCGACGAGTGGCAGGAGGCCCCCCCAAGCTGGCCAAAAGTGCCTTTTGGGCCCAACGAGGGGTCCAGGAGCGGAACCGCGATGGACCACGTGACGTCGGCGTCACGTCGGAGTGACGCGGACGTCACATGATTCCCCACGCGTCCACTCCCGGACCCTCACGAAACTTTTGGCCAGCTTGGGGAGTTTTGGTAAGTCTTGGGGGGGGGGATTAAGGAGGGTGAGGGGTTTAAATTTTTATTTAGATCAACAATCGCGATTTCCAACGTATTCAACATAGCTATGTTGAATAAGTTGGAAATCCGATCGTTTACGCCTCATCACTTTTTTAAGTTAAAAAAAAAAAAAAAAAGTTGCGTTTTCCATTTAAGTTCAAAACGAATGCACACCCCTACCAATATGCTCTGTCCCTGCCCTTCGTACAACAAAGCATGTACGTTTTCAATAGGGGGGTCAGCTTGCCCCAAGCTGACCCCCCCAAGCTGGCCAAAAGTTCCTTTTGGATCCAACGAGGGTCCCGGAGCGAACCCGCGGGGAATCACGTGACGCCGCGTCACTCCGACGTGACGCCGATGTCACGTGCTCCTCGCAAAGGAGTTCAGAAATGGCGTCCTGACTCCCCGCTAGACTACCAGGGAGTTTTGGTAAGTCTTGGGGGAGGATTAAGGAGGGTGAGGGGTTTAAATTTTTATTTAGGGAATCGGTGCACGTATGGACATAGACTCACTTATGGAATTCTCCATATGTCCATATTGACCAAAATTGACCCCCCCTTTCGACTTATGGCCTTATGAACATAAACTTTTGGTCTGCACATCCCTAGAGAGCTTTACACTTAGTTGTATACTTTTGGAATTTCAAAAGTGTACGTTTAAATTTTCCTGAAAAATTTCTGGAGACATAATAGCAGTAGCAGGTGTTGGGTGTGGGCAGATTTGGTGGGATAATTTTCAAAGAGGGTTTATGTGTGCAAGAACGCTTTGAAAATTGGTGAAACTTAAGCTTTTTATTTGGCAGGCTGTTTGCAAATTAACTCCTTATGATATAACATCAATTTACCATTTTCCTGGGCTTCTGTCTAATTGCAGAAATACAAAGAATATGAAAAGGATGTTATAATAGAAGAAATAGATGGACTCCAACTTGTGAAAAAGCTAGCAAAAAATATGGAGGAGATGTTCCACAAGAAAGCAGAGGCAGTAAGGGTAAGTGAATTGATTGACTTGAGCCATGCTTGTAATGCTGCAAGACCATGCTGAACTCGTAATTAATATTACTGCTTTTTAGGCATTCTTTTCAGTATAGTACAGTAGGAATACTTTATGTGCCTGACAATGTGTAATTTTTCAACTATGCATGCATGGACCCCTATGTGTGCAAATTTCCTTATTGAGGAAAATTACACAGGTAATAGAAAAGTTTCATGCATAAGTTTCCACAGCCAAGAAATGTACGTGGATAAGTATCTGAGCATGCACAAATGACCGGAAGAAGTGAGGCATATCCCATTTCAAATGAGCATTTGCCGTGGAATAACATCAACATGCACAAAACTTGAGGATGATATCGGCTTCTTTGATATATCACAAGGTGGATGTTCCACTGAGAATTTCCCGATGTGGCCAGTTACTGCAGTCTAACTTACACATCGTGTTTATAATGTGCATACTCAGAGACCCATCGCCAGATAAGTAGCTCATCTATAAATTAACAGTTCCCCTGATAAAGCCACTGCTTATGGCGAAACAAGAGCTCTTTGTTGGGATATGATATATGGATATAATGAACTGTGAGATTTGATTAAAAACTTTCCTTTTTCTTATTTACTGACACAATTAGGCCTGGATTCATCATTCAACGCTGAATGATGAATCCAGCGAAAACGGGGGCAGAGGGGCAAAGGGGGGGGGGGGGGCTGCGAAAGCCCTCAGCCTTCGCACCACCGTGGTGTGCTGGCTGCTGGATTTTAAACCGAATAGCACCACCATGAAAGGTGGCGCTATTTGGCACGCTACTGCCAATGATAATGTTGTTAACGTTATCGCCGGCAGCGAAGACACTGCCGACTCCAACCCCTCCCCCTAATTTGTATGTTATCATACGTGAAAAGGGCCTTTTTGTGTGCGATACAGGCTTATCGCACGCAATACAGCTGTATTGTGTGCAATAAGCCTTTGAGAAATGACCCCATTAGTTTTTGAAAGCTCATCACAAACTGGGGTCTGTTTTTTGTGATTATACATTTGTGTTTTGTGGCGGCATGTATTTTTAGGAAAGATTATGTATGTATTAAAGAATCATTTTGAGTGTTTTTTTCATGGCATCCGATTACTTTTTTTGACACTTTCTTTTGATGCTTGTCTGAAACACAGTACAGGTATTAGAGATATGCATTCATTTTATATGAATTAGACAATTTCAATGAAATTGTTTAATTTGTCATGGTTCAGAAGCACCCAAAAACAAAAAAAAACTTTTCCAAAGATTTTGGAAAAATTCATATTTCTTGTTAGTGCGCGCTAACACGAAATTTGGGAACCACAAAAAAAAACAAAAACCCCCGAACCACGGAAAAAACAAAATTACCCGTGGGGGACCCGAACTGAACCACAAACCAAAAAAAACAAAGAAAACATATCTCTAATAGCTATGAGCTTAGCCATATTTTCACTCCATTTTTAAACCATGGTTAGAAATTTTTTGTCTTTAAATTGTGAAACATTTTTTATGTTATAAATTTGATTTTACACTTATTGAGAATCTTTTTCTTATTGGCTACTCAAATGAAAAATTACACAGGAGAACAGCAGGAGGAGCAGATAGCTAGAATATACACAAACGCACATACACACCATTCCCCACACATTTATTTATTTATTTATTTATTTATTTAATTTTATATACCGGCAACCGTATGTATATATGTATATATATATATATATATATATATATATATATATGTAACTTCTGGGCTGAGGTCCTCAATAAGGAGTCGAAAGGCTACCTCCAAGGGCTGAAGATATCCAAACCTCCTATACTATTTTTATACTGTACTGTTTTGCAGGCTTCCCAGTCAGGGGGGTGTGGCAAGAATATTCTTTTAACACTAGCATGTACAGTAATAATCAAGCCAGATGAAAAATGTGGTCCCAACATAACTTTACCAATGTTTTTAACGTGAAGTCAATAACAATTTACAAGTCCTTGTTCAATTCAGCCCATTTATGTTCTCAATTCCCAATAAATCTGTGAATTTTTAATGATGGTTTACTCTGACTTTCTATTTCTACATCCCTTTCCAAATGCAGGGGAAGTTTTGGAGATCTCTCCCAAAAAATTGGTAGAATAAGATACTTCACTAGATTTAGATGGCATACAATACACCCTCACTTGTCATAACTTTATTCAAATGATTACTTCTCACTCAAACTCCTCCATTATATTCTGATAATATTTCAGTGGTTTATATAACAGTTATATACCTGTTCTTCTTTCCTCCATTTTTCTCCTCCTCTCAGGAATGCCTGCTAATCCACTCCCTGTTGACATTTGAAGGGTCCTTGGATCTCTCAGAATGAGATACTCCTGAAAACTCCTCTCATTGATGGGGTGGCTACATTCCTTAGGCCCAGGGGAATTTAGTTGACAAAAATAAAAATTAAGGATTCAGTAAACAACAAGAAAATGAAGAAAAAGTGGATAAAACTTCTTCTAAATTAAAGTCCAAAGAAAAAAGTAAAGTTTCTTAAAACGATGAGTTACCCTTTCTTTCAACTTGTTCCTTACAGCTGAAGGGTTCTCCCCTCCAAAGAATAACAAACCTAAGAGCAGAAAAAAACTCCATCTTGCCTCCTCAAATATCAACTAAAAAATCCACACTGTCCCCAGCTTTTCTAAAACCAGGACTTTACCATTACAGCAACCCACATGGGGGAGCTATACACTAACTAAAGATACTTCTATTCTAACTACACAGTTGGTATAATCCTACTAATAGAGACCCAGTGGATTCTCTACATAAACAACCCACTTCCCACTCCCCCAAAAGATACACAATTTCTTCAAAACAGAATCTCCCATACATCCTCTCACACATCTCTTAAAGTAAAACAATCCCTCACACAAACACCACACATATACACATACCCCCACATACTACCTCCCACACCATCCAGCCATCCCACTTCTCTCCACATACTTATATTCCTCTTCTACACTCTTATGCCCTTCATGCACACATGTGCACATACATACCCCCATATCCATCACACAGAGAAACACACATATATACCCTGCATCTAACACACATTCCTCAAACACTCATTCCCACATCTCCCACACAATCCCCCAAAACACACAATTCTACCACATACACAATTCCTCAAAAGAAAACCTACCAATAACACACCTAAACTATTTCAGACAAATATGCACACCTTGAAATAAAATATTCCCACACACAAACACTTCCGTGAACTCACGCAAACATCCTCCCCACATTCATCCTCCCACACAAATTTTCATTCACCTCCTTACAAACACGACCGTCAAAAGATTATTTGGGGGCGGACAGTGATGGAAGTAAAAATACTTAGGTAATTTTGTAACATTGTGCATAAATTAACCAACGTGTGTATAATTTATATCAGTTTTCAAAGCAGACTCGTGCAAAAGTTCACATGAAAAAATGCAGGCATTAGGCAAAGCTATGTGCATACAATTATACCTGCTATTTGGTGCACAGTTCTGCTGAGATAATTTATGTGCACAATTTTTAAAATAAAAAAGCCTGTATGTGTCCCACCTTTGCTCAGATTCCACCCATTGGAACACTTCTCCCCATGCACATAAAAGTAGATTTTAAAAAGGCTGTGTGTGCCTGCAGCTGTATGTGCATATCTTATGTGTCACTTTTGCTACAGCTCCTTGTTTGAGGGAGGAGAGGGAGAGAGAGAGAGAGAGAGAGAGAGAGCAAGCACACCTGTTCATAAGGCTCAGTCTGATACTCTATGTATGGAACAATGTAAGGGGACACTGAATCGGTGTGAGTTTTCGGGAGGTGGGTTGGGGTTAGGGGGGTAGTGTTATAGAAGCATTCAGAGATATCCATTGTAAAATTGACTCATCATTAAATACTTTTTGACCTCATAAGTGGTGAAAAGGAGTTGATTTGTACAATGCAGCTAGCAGACATTGCAGTGTACAAATCAACTCCTCTTGTTAGAATGTTCATTGCTTATAAGGTCTGAAATTCTTTACTGATGTCAATTTTACAATGGATGCCTCTGAATGTGTCTGTAACCCCACCCCCGAACCCCAACTCACCTCCCAAAAACTCATCCGAAATGAAAGTGCCCCCTTAAAATGAAAAGAGGTTCTCTCTCTCTCTCTCTCTGCACACTCAAGCCTTTTAAAATCTACCTTTAATTATGTAAATTTATTTACCTATTTTCAGTAAGCCCCTCTTAACTTAAGTGCCCAAAAAGTGGGCAGCTACAGAAGCATAGAAAAAAGGTGCCTAGAGTTGATTTTCAGTGCTAGGCACCTACCTTAGGGGGTCATTTTCAATAGCTTTCGCACGCGAAAAGGGACTTTAAGTCTCTTTTCGCGTGTGATAGGGTGATCGGGGCGGAGTCGGGGCGGAGTCAGCCCTGGAAGAGGAGGAATTGGGGCGGCACCAGGGCCGACGCTGCGGAGACATCGCTGGCGGCAAAAGGTAAGGACCCTTATCGCCGCCAGTTTCGCGCTGAATAACTACACCTTTTAGGGTGTAGTTATTCGGTGCAAAAGCCGGCAGCCAGCGCACCACTGTGGTGCGCTGGCTGCCGGCTTTCACAGGCCCGCTCCCCGCTTCGGCCCCCCCCCCACCTCCCAGTACCCCGCTTCGGCCCCCCCCCCACCTCCCAGTACCGTGCGATCCACTATTCTCTGTGAGAATAGTGAATTCAGGCCTTAGTTGCATAAATCTAGGCAACTGAGTTGTAGGCCTAAATGTAGGGGAATTTACACCCAAAAACTTAGGATCACAAATCAGCTCAGTGGCCTTTGAATGTCCACTTGTTTGTTAATTTTTTATTGAAAGAAAACTCTTCCTTTAACTTTCCCATGAGTCCAAAACCCTTAATAGTATCCAAATACTATACTTATCCATTGAGTATCTGCTGCAAAAGATGGCTGTCCAGAGTGATACTATGTAACTGGGGGATGCTTGACTCCTCGTTCAGCTGTCCCACACTTTCAACATACAACACATAAAGGAATCATGACCATGCTTTTGGATATAAATGCAGCCATTTATTAGATACCTGACAAGGAAATCTAATCCGGGTGCTCGAGCCTAAATTCTTATTGTAAGCCCTGGGAGGTACTATTGGGTCTCTGTGGCCACTTCCTGCTGGTCACTCAAGGCTCCACCCAACCTGGCAAGCCACTATGTAGCAAGCCTGCTGGCCTTCCCTTCAGTCTTCGGTAAGTCGACCCTCCAGGTGTCTCCCCGGCCCAAACTCTGGGCCCATTATTTGGCTGCACCTTGGGTCATCATTCGATGTTGATGTCCCTAGTTATGCCTTTGTTTGAGCCCCCTTGCTCCTCCCCTTAAATGGATTCCCCCCAAAACTGCTCATGAACCTCTGCATGACAGGAGTAACAAAGATAATTAGGAACATAAGAAGTACCATGCTGGGTCAGACCAAGGTTCATCGAGCCCAGCATTTTCTGTGACAGAGGCCAGTCCAGGTGCCAAGTACCTGATAGATCTCCAATAGTTGATCTGTTTCTGGTATTTCACTTCCAGGGATAAGCGCTGGCTTTCCCAAGTCTGTCTGGCTAATAACTATTTATGGACTTTTCTTTCAGGAACTTGTTCAATCCTCTTTTGAATCCCATTATGCTAGTTGCCGACCACATCCTCTGGTAACAAATTCCATAGCTTGATTGTGCACTGAGTGAAAAAAATACTTCCTACAATTTATTTTAAATCCTCCGGTGACTAGTTTCATGAAGTGTTGCCTAGTTCTAGTGCTGATTGATTGAAAGGGTATATAACCATTTCTTATTTAGCCTTTCTACCCAACTCATGATTTTATACATTTTCTCTATTTATTTATTTATTTATTAAAGGCTTTTATATACCGACTTTCTTGATACAAATCAAATCAACTCGGTTTATATCGAACTAAGCAGTAACTATAACCAACCATTCAACAAGAGACAATTTAAAAGGAGCATAAAGTTACATTATAAAAAGGATGCCTTAACTGGGAGTAGGAAAAAAAAAGAAAGGGAGAAAGAAGATAAAGTACTATATACAATAGAATATGGAAGGGAGGCAAGGAGCCGACCTCATGATAATTTATGAGCGTAATTTAGCATTTGTTTATTTACATAAGTGATGGGACAATTCTAGGTCAGTCTGTTGGGCTAGTGGCGGGGAAGGCTCGGCAGAACAGCCATGTCTTTAGTTTCTTTTTGAAAGTTAGTAGACAAGTTTCCTGCCTGAGGTCCAGAGGCATGGTGTTCCAGATGGAGGGACCTATGTCAGAGAATGTCCTGTCTCTGATATTTGAGTGGTGTGCAAATTTGATTGGAGGAACATGTAAAGATCCCTTAAGGGTCTGGCCGTCGAGTGCAATTGAGAGGGTGTAGTAGATCAAGAGGGGTCTGATGGTGAATATTTTTGTGGATAATTGTCAGTGATTTATGGAGAATTCTGAAGTTTACTGGGAGCCAGTGAAGATCTTTTAGAATAGGAGAGAGATGCGCTCTCCGATTGGTATTCGTCAAAATTCTCGCGCTGCATTTTGGAGCAACTGGAGGGGTTTTATAGTGGAAGCTGGGAGACCTTGCAAGATGGAATTGCAGTAGTCAATTTTGGAGAACAGAATGGCTTGGAGGACAGATCTGAAGTCGTAATGGAATAGGAGCGGTTTGAGTTTTTTGAGTACTTGTAGCTTGTAGAAGCACTCCTTTGTGGTGTGTTTTATAAATTGCTTTAGGTTCAAGTGACTATCAATTATGACTCCGAGATCTCTAGCGTGGGATATTTGTATGTTGGATTGCATTTGGTGATGGAAGGGACTGCCTTCTGGGGAGATTAGCAATAGTTCTGTCTTGGACGTGTTGAGCACAGGTTGAGGCTTGAAAGGTGATGGTTGATCGTTTGCAGGTGAGAGTTCCATAGCTTGAGTGTTGAGTCCAGTGAATTGGATATGGGGATTAAAATTTGGACGTCGTCTGCATATATGTAGAACTTAAGTTTTAGATGTGAGAGTAAATGGCAGAGAGGGAGTATGTAGATGTTAAACAGGGTGGGCGATAAGGATTTTAATAATATCCTTTTAATATTATATATTTTAATATATCCTTTTAATAATAATATTTTATATATTTTAATATATCCTTTTAATATTTTAATAAGGCGATAAGGACTTTAATAATATTCTCTCTGTTAAAGAGCCCTAATCTGTTTAGTTTTTCACCATAACAGAGCTTTTCCATTCCCTTTATCTTTTTGTTGCCCTTCTTTGTACCTTTTCTATGTCCACTATGTTTTTTTTTTTAGATATAGCAACCAGAACTGCACACAATACTCAAGGTGTGGTCGCACCCTGGATAGCATTATGATATTCTCAGTTTTGTTCTCTATTCCTTTCCAAATATTTCCTAATATTCTATTTGACCACTGTGGCACACTGAGCCAAAGATTTCAAGGTATTGTCCACAAAGACTCTGAGGTCCTTTTTCCTGGGTGGTGATTCCCAACATAGAATGCAGCATCATGTACCTGTAGTTGGGATTATTTTTCCTTATGTTCATCACTTTCATTTGTCCACATTCTGCGATTTAGACGCCCAATCTCTTAGTCTCACAAGGGCCTTCTGCAGTTCTTCTCAGTCCTTTGCTGTACTAACAATTCAAATAAATTTTATGTCATCTGCAAATTTGGTCACCTCACTTGTTGTTCCTTTCTCCAGATCATTTATGAATATGCTAAATAGCACAGATCCTAATAAAGCCTGGTGAGGCACTCCACCTTTCTTCATTTGAAAATAGACCATTTAGTCCTACTCTCTGTTTCCTGTCTTATCCAGTTACTAATCCACTATAGGATACCGCCTCTGATCCCATGACCTTGAGGAATCTTTCATGAGGGACTTTGACAAATGCCTTCTCAAAATCCAATACATTATATAAAAAAATCTAGTAAATTGGTAAGACCAGACTTCTCTTTGCAAAGCCCATGTTGACTCTCCCCCATTAAACCATGTCTATTTATGTAATCAGTAATTTTGTTTTTAAAAATAGCTTCTACCACTTTGTTGAGCAGGTTTACTGGTCTATAGTTTCCCAAATCAACCCTGGAGAACTTTTTAAAAATTGGCATCAACATTGGCCACTCTCCAGTCTTCTGGTACCATGGCTTTTTGAATGAGAGATTACAAATTAACATACATATGATTATCTTACTATCCCAATCGGTTCTCGCCACTAAAAGAGGGGTGGGCTGTGAGGGAAAAACTCATGTCCCTGGGGCAAGTGACAAGGAGAACCAGCAGGATTTAAATTCTCTGCCAACCTTGCCCCCCCCCCCCCCTTTGCAAAATAGTACCAGCCTTTCCAGCCAATACGGGGCCATCAGCACAAACGGCATGGGCCAATGACATCAGTAGACCATGAAGCAGCCATTTGTTGGGCGCCCCATTATCGGTCTGTGCCAAGGAGGAAGTCCTGACCACGTGTCAAAGGTGCTGCTTCATGCACCATATTGTAAGTGCAAGTTGCACCACCCCTTAAACTCCTCTTCCTGGCCAGGGGGGACCATGAGGTCTGGCAACCTTCACCAGGAGCATGATCACCCTGTTACAGGCGGTACCCACATATTTGTACTGGGGGAGCTGCCCATTTGACTTAAATAATCTAATGCAAATACTGAGTTTTGATGATCTGCTTCAGTGAGTTAATGCAAGTTGCTTCAATTACTGGGGCTGGGGAGGCAGATAATGAAAGGTTTATATGTAGAGTCATTATCACAGTCTTTCTACAGATCTTGGATATGTCTTAGTTCTTTTTCAACTTAATTGAAAACTGAATATTGATTTCTGTGGACGCACTAATACAAGTGACACTGTGTGTGACTGTGCTGTTGATGTTAATTACTGTTGATGTTGAGTTGGCTATTAAGTTCAATATTAAAATGAAATTATTTTAATTTTTGGAATTGTTTTGAGTTTTTTGATTGTTTAATATTAAGGTTGTCTGAGTGTTTGAATTGTCCACCTCCCTCCTCCATGGCTTGAATGTAAAATTGAAACTTAAATCAAGGAGTACCACTCTACTGCGGCATTGAGACCTCTGGGATGGGAGATCTGTAATCAGAAAATCCATTGCTGTTCTTTAAGATTTAAGGATTTCTTGGGATCTCCTCCTCTCGGATTGAGTTGCACTACTTCTATAACTTGCCATTTTAATTCTGCAAAAATATGACTATGTTGAATACAATGAGCCACAATTGGAGCTTGCATTTTAGCTGTCCTCAAACAACTACGATGTTCAATAAGGCGTGTTTTAATTGCTCATTTAGTACATCCAACATAATATAAATTACATGGGCATACAATTAGATAAACAACATTGGTGGTGGAACAGTCGGAAAAATGACATGCTTGATGGATTTGCCTGATTGATCGGTCCAACTCGATCCTGTAATGGCCTGTGTGCAAAGATCACATTGTTCACATGTCCAATGTCCTATTTGGGTGTCAGCATTGCCCTGTGATAAAAAAGAATGGACCACATGGTCCTTGATGTTCATTCCATGACTATATGCTATCACAGGTTTTTCTTTAAAAACCTGGTGCAGCTGGAGGATTGGCCAATGGTGTAAAATAACTGAGGCAATGGATGAAGCTTTTACAGAATGTGTCAACGTGCATACTAGAGGAATCGAAGTCTGTGGTTCTTTATCCAATAGTAACCATTGTCTTTCAGCATTAACTGCTCTCTTATATGCCTTTCTAATAATGGCTGTTGGATATCCACGATCTAACAGTTTACGAAATAGAACATCTGATTGGGAAATAAATACAGCTTTTTCACTACATAAACACCTTAAACGTAAAAATTGACCTACTGGTAAATTTTTTTCTTAGGTATAATGGGTGAAAGCTGGTATAATACAGTAAAGTGTTTCTCTCTGTAGGTTTTCTGTGAATTGTAGTCACTAAGGAACCTCCTTGTTTTTGAATACAAATATACAAAAAATTGATGGTGTCAGAATGAAAATTCATAGTAAATTGGAGATGTGGATCTAAAGAATTAATCCAAAAGTGAAAATTTTGTAATGCAAGCACATCTGCTTGCCATAGAAAAAAGATATCATCTATGTATCTAGTCCAGATACTTACATAGTTACTTACATAGTTATTATCTAGCTTTTATATTTTAATTTTGTGAATTTTGGAAATAAGAGGAGAAAAACTTTTTTTTTAATGACTATGTTTTCTCTTTTAAGTATTATAGGTGATCGTTCTCCAGCTGATGCATACTTTGGAACTATCATTGGTGAAAATGTCTAATAAATTAAGCACAGTAGAAAAAAATGAATGTGTTTAGTAATAATTTTGGTTAGGGAGAGAAACACAAGTAGCCTGACATTACATAAAAATAACAAGCAGAGAAAAATCATTCATCTTTTGCAGTTTCTGACTGCATAATTTCAAGAAATGAGAGTATAGTGAAGTGGCTTTAGTAGTGAAGAACAAGTGAATGCATCCTTAGTTGGGATTTGAATGTGATGATTGCTGGTCTTTGTTACTAGGCAAAGGAAGAGGAAAGGTGCAATCTATTCTACATTAAGGTTTTCTATAGGTAGCATGGTGCTGGTTTGAAAGGGAAAGTTGCTCCCTTGCCAGACTAAGAAAACAATGATGCTGAAATGCAATAGCATAGGGAATTTAGCAAAGTAAAGACACAGGATCATTTGTTTAGGGGGTCAATGGTTGAGTATGTTCAGGGATATTGCTCTGTCCATTGTGATTCACAGCTGTTTTCAGGTTCTGTATATTACTGCAAACACCCAGACAAGTGCAGCTGGTATGAGTGTGCAGCCTTGAAAAATTTGTTTCACTCCATTTGTTCATTTTGTGGGTGCATGAATTTGTTTTCATTAATTTTGGAACAAAATAACAATTTGTCTTTTCATTCCATTTGTTTTTTTTTGTTCTTATGTTGAAGTCCATGTAAAAGAAAAACAGAGGCCTGGGTCCAATGATGGGACCCAGCTGAGGCTAGGTTCCAGTTGCCAAGGCCTGGATCTGAAAAAAGTCCTGCCTGGGACAGGGCCTAGGGCAAGGCACAATGCAGGGCTTGGGCCTGGGCATAGGTAAAAAGACCTGAGAGTGGTTCCCGGTCACCTATGCCCTGAGGCCCGGGAGTAGACCTTCTGATGTCTTCTTTTATTGATCTGGCCATACAACAAAATGAAGCCATCTGCCCTGCAGGAAGTTGCCGCAGCAACATCACTGCGGCATGTTTCCAGGCAGAGGACATTGTTTTTAGTCTCCAGATCAAAAAAGAAGAAATTAGAAGGCCTACTCCCAGGCCTCCAGTCCTAGACCCTTGGCCTGATTCTAGACTAGTCCTGGGCCCTGGTGATGGGGCCCATCCTCAGCTGGGCCCCGGCATTAGGTCTGGGCCTAAATCTAGGCCTGGGCCTGGGCCTCGGCAACTTTGACCTGATCTCAAACCTGGCACCTAGGCTTAGGCCCAGCAGTGGTTCAAGGACTAAAAGGTGAAGTTTAAAAGCTCAATGAGCACATTAATTAGGGGATGTGTGAATATGATGGGCTCGCGTGCACTAAGTGGAATTTAAAAGCCACCTAGATATATGCGTAAATGCTGCAGCATGCTTATCTCAGAGGTTTTTAAAATGGGGTGGAACGTGGGCATAATTTGGGCTGGGCATGGGCATTTTGGGGCATGAACCTGAGATGTGTACATAAATACTTATGAGATCCGGTTTGTGCCGAGGCCCCCTGCCGTGTAATTTTACTTCTGCTATGGATGCCATGTAAGTTTATAAAGAAAAGATAAATAGACTGATCTGTGGGATTTTAAGGGTCAGGGATAACTGTTTGAGTGAAGGCTAGCAAACCATGGGGAGGTTGGAGGACCTATCTCTTACCTGGGAAAACTGGGGACAAACTGATAAAAATGGAAATGGTATCAGCGGCACCCCTTTTAAAAATCCCACAATTTACACAGTAAAAGAGGCATTTGCATGCACTTGCACATGCCCACTTAAAATGTGGTGCAAATGTGCACGTGGCTAGGCTATTTTATAATATGTATGCATATACGCATGCAAGTTCATGTCCCTGGGTGCGGGCTGATGAACACATGCACATGTGCGCTCAAGCACCAGTTTGAAAATTACCGTCCCTAGTCCCGTCCCGTCTTGGGCCTAGGGCTATGCACAAGACCCAAGCTTCATTGATCAGGACCAGACCTCAGTCAACCCTGACACCAAGGTTAAGCCTTGGTGACTGGGACCTGACCTCAGTTGGGCCTAGGCCTTGGATATAGTCCTTGGTTTCAGTGACCGGGATCCAATCTTGGGCTGAGCCCCATCAACAGGCCTAGCCCTAATTCAAGGTCTAGATCTCAGCAACCCAGCTAAGTCTGGGTCCTAGCATCAGGCCTGGGCTTAGATCTAGGCCCCAGGTCCAGATCTAATTGAATGGGATCCAGTCTCTACCTTGCTCTGCATCGGGCATGTGCCTAGGCCACTGCCCTGGGTTCAAACCTCAGTGACCAAATGCCGGTTTTAGCTTAGCCCTGATGTCAGACCTGGGCCTAGGCCTGGGCTTTGGTGACCGGGATCTGGACTCTCGCTGGTATTGGCATTGGTGGTTCCAGGTCAGAGTCTAAGTCTATTCCTTAAGTACAAGCATTAGCAACCAGGATTCGATCTCAGCTGGACCCAAGCTTCAGTGACCGTAATCTGGCCTTGGCTATATACCTAAGCCTGGGCTTTGGTGACCAGAATATGACTTTGGTTAGGCCTGGGCTTTGGCAACTGGGACCCAGCCTTGGGCTTGGCCTCAGCATCAGCCTAGGTCCAGGCCCAAGGCTCAGTGACCAGGACTTAGCCTAGGGCTAGGCTCAAGATCGGGCCCTGGGTTTGGGCCTAGTCCAAGGCCTGGTCCCAATGGTGGCCTGTATTTAATTTTTTTTTAATGGAACGAATAGGAATATTTGTGTATATTCATCCAAGACCCATTTTCATTTCATATCTTTCCTAGGAACCAAAAATGGCCTAATTTTTTGTGCTTTTTGCATTAGCTGAAAGCAAATGTACAATCTTAGCAGCTGGTGGAAGTCAGGCCCTCCTTGTAAAAATTTGCAAACTATTTGAAGTCAGAGTCGAACCAGGCAGATTTCTGCTTGTTTCCGGATCTTTGGAAAACGTGGATTTGCCTAAGATTTGCTAAGAAAGTTCATCATTCTTTCCCCATTGATCCACCAAGTCAAGAAAGTCTGCAATTGCTTTTCTCACATATAATTGTTTTGTTATGAACTTGGAGATTTTTCATGAGTGCATTGAATTGAGTGGAAAACTTCATTTAAAGAAATTTGTAAATCTTTTCTTGGTTTGAGCCCTCAAACCAGGCCCAGCATCATGGGATACCAGATTTGTCAGGTCCTTTCAGAAATAGGAACATATGGGAGAAGTTAGGGATGTACATTCATTTCAAACAAATTTAAAAAATATGACAAATAAGGGCAATTTGTTCAATTCAGGGGGCCCCCAAAATGAATCGGGAGCCCCCCAAATGAAACAAACCTTATTCATTACATTCATTTGAAATGAATGCATTGGGCCTAGGCCCGAGGCCCGAGGCCCAAAGCAAGGGCCATAGTCTACACCCGAGTGTGACTCTGGTGTGTAGCATGAACCTAGGGCCACGTCTAAGAGCATAGGCTGAGGCCCAAAGCAAGGGATACGGCCTAGGCCCAAGCACGATGCTGGGGACTTGGCCTGGGCCTGGGCTGATGCTGAGGCATTGGCCAAGACCCAAACAAGTTCTTACCTGATCCGTCGGATATCCAATGGCCAGGCCGGGCCTTGGCCCAGGCCCAACACTTAGGCCTCATCCTAGGCTGGAGCCTGACCCAGGCCTGACACTACTGACCAGCCTGAAGCCCAGGTACCAACACCAGAGCTTGCCCTTGGTCCAGGTTCTAGCCTAAGCCTAGGTCAGATGCCATGGTCTGGCCCAGATGCTAGGTCCTGATACTAGGGTCTGGTCCTAGACCCAGGCCTGATGCTGGGAACTAGTCCAGAGGCCATGTCCCAACTTGGCCTCGGCCTAGGCCGGAGCCTGGACCCAGACTCTAAGGCCTGGCCTGGAGACTGGGTCCCAATGCCGGGGTCTCAGGCTGGGCTCATGCCCAATGCTGGATTCCAACACCTGGGCCTTGGCCTAGGCTAGAGCCTGGACCCAACCATGATGCCACAGCCAGACCTGGAGGCTGGGTCCCGATGCCTCAGCCTAAGCCAGAGCCCTGACCCATGCCCAATGTCGCAACCCAGCCCAGAGGCCAGGTCCTGATGCCGGGGCCTGGCTTGGAGGCTGAGTCTCAATGCCTGGGCCTCGATCTAGGGTCAAGCTAAGGCCTGGAACCTAGTCTTTGTTTCTTCTTAGGCGATGTAAGGCCTGGAGGCCAGGCTTTGTATCTCCTTCGGTGATGCCCTCTTCCTCTTGTTTCTTCTGATGCCAGATTCTGGGGTTGCACCAGAGTTAATTAACTCTGGCGCATTAAACCCAGAAGATGGCGCTATTATGATGTATGGCAATTAAAAAAAAATATTTGATTTCGTTTTTTTACATGAATGAAATGAATCAAACATTCCACGAATCGAAATTTGAGGGGAAAAAACCTCCCAAGAACATACCAAAAAACAAAAACAATTTTTTTTCCCCTGCAAATCCTTAGGGGACATTAGGGACTCACAATAAACAAAAGGTTACAAACAGAAGGCAAGCAGTCATGTGAGTCCCCACCTATAATTGTTGTTTCTTTCCAGGGGAACGAGGTTGCTCCTTAAGCACTGGGATCAGTACAAAGTTTCCAGTTACCAGCTCAAAGTCCTGTCAGTAGGGCAAGTAAGAAATCAGATAAATAAAAATAAATAAATAAGGGCTATTTATTGTGAACACAAGATTTGCCATACTGGATCCAATCAAAGGTCCATCAAGTTCAGTATGCTGTTTCAAACAGTGGCCAATAGGGATGTGCAGCAGGGACGGATACGTTCGATTCGGTATTCGTATTCATCGGGACCCAAATCAGTTACATCTGTTTTCGGGGGACCCCGGTTCATCCATTAGTTACGTATGGCATTCGTTTCCCATTAAAGTTAAAAAAAAAAAACAAACCCCATCCCAACCCTTTAAATTTAAATTGGGAAAAGCAGCATGGAATCTATCAACCTTTTGGGATCCTGCCAGGCACTTGTGATTTGGATTGTCCACTAGGGATGAGCATTCGTTTTGAACAAATGCTCAATCCGCAACGTATAGGTCCCTATTCGTTGCATTCATGGGGGTTCCGAAATGTATGGCGAACCCCCACGAATGCAACGTATCACTAACGAATAAAACCCCCACCCTCCTGACCCCCCCAAGACTTGCCAAAAGACCCTGGTGGTCCAGCGCAGGTCCTGGAGCATTCTGCACTCGGGCCATCGGCTGCCAGTATTCAAAATGGCGCCGATAGCCTTTGCCCTTACTATGTCATAGGGGCTTCCGGTGCCATTGGTCGGCCCCTGTCACATGGTAGGAGCAATGGACGGCTGGCGCCATCTTGTGCTCCTACCATGTGACAGGGGCCGACCAATGGCACCGGTAGCCCCTGTGACATAGTAAGGGCAAAGGCTATCGGTGCCATTTTGAATACTGGCAGCCGATGGCCTGAGTGCAAGAGATTACTCCAGGACCCTCGCTGGACCACCAGGGACGTTTGGCAAGTCTTGGGGGGGGGGGGGGTCATGGTGACAGTATGTTAAAGCGTCGTTGATGGGTTTTAATATATGTAGTTTGTAGCACATGTGGGTTCTAATTTAAAAAATATAAAAAATTGTTGGGAATAAAAATTATTTGAAAATCTATGGGCATTACAATTTGTGCCGAGTCCTCTGTTCTATATTTTGATATTCATTCTTTGCAACAGAGTAGAGCGTACTGATTATTTTTACCACAATACTCAAGAAGCAGTCACACCATGGAGCAGTACAGAGGCATTGTAATATCCTCTATTTTATTCTCCATTCCTTTCCAAATAATTCCTAGCATTCTTTTCCAAATAATTCCTAGCATTCTTTTCAACATATTATCCACATTGTGGATTTCAACATATTATCCACTAGAGATGTGAATCGTGTCCTCGATCGTCTTAACGATCGATTTCGGCTGGGAGGGGGAGGGAATCGTATCGTTGCCGTTTGGGTGTTTAGAATATCGTGAAAATCGTTAAAATCGTGAACCGGCACACTAAAACCCCCTAAAACCCACCCCCGACCCTTTAAATTAAATCCCCCACCCCCAAATGCCTTAAATTACCCTGGGATCCAGCGGTGGTCCATAGCTAAATCGGGGGAAGGGGGAGGGCAGGAAAACCGGCACACTAAATCCCCCTAAAACCCACCCCCGACCCTTTAAATTAAATCCCTCCCCCTCCCGAACCCCCCCAAATGCCTTAAAGTACCCTGGGGTCCAGCGGTGGTCCGAAACGGGCTCCTGCTGTTGAAGCGTGTTGTCTTCAGCCGGCGCCATTTTGCAAAATGGCCGCCGCAAAATGGCGGCGGCCATAGACCAACACGATTCGACCGCAGGAGGTCGCTTCCGGACCCCTGCTGGACTTTTGGCAAGTCTTGTGGGGGTCAGGAGGCCCCCCCAAGCTGGCCAAAAGTCTCTGGGGGTCCAGCGGGCGTCCGGGAGCGATCTCCTGCCGCGAATCGTTTTCCGTACGGAACCCTCGCTGAACGACCTCCTGCAGTCGATCTCCTGCCGGCGCCATTTTCCGTACGGAAAATGGCGCCAGCCATACGCGTATGGCCGGCGCCATTATCCGTACGGAAAATGATTCGCGGCAGGAGATCG
Source organism: Rhinatrema bivittatum (assembly GCF_901001135.1). Taxonomy (NCBI): domain Eukaryota; kingdom Metazoa; phylum Chordata; class Amphibia; order Gymnophiona; family Rhinatrematidae; genus Rhinatrema; species Rhinatrema bivittatum. The sequence goes on from NC_042618.1 coordinate 376,155,617, forward strand.
CTCCCGGACGCCCGCTGGACCCCCAGAGACTTTTGGCCAGCTTGGGGGGGCCTCCTGACCCCCACAAGACTTGCCAAAAGTCCAGCGGGGGTCCGGAAGCGACCTCCTGCGGTCGAATCGTGTTGGTCTATGGCCGCCGCCATTTTGCGGCGGCCATTTTGCAAAATGGCGCCGGCTAAAGACAACACGCTTCAACAGCAGGAGCCCGTTTCGGACCGCCGCTGGACCCCAGGGTACTTTAAGGCATTTGGGGGGGGGATTTAATTTAAAGGGTCGGGGGTGGGTTTTAGGGGGATTTAGTGTGCCGGTTTTCCTGCCCTCCCCCTTCCCCCGATTTAGCTATGGACCGCCGCTGGACCCCAGGGTACTTTAAGGCATTTGGGGGGGGGGATTTTATTTAAAGGGTCGGGGGTGGGTTTTAGGGGGTTTTAGTGTGCCGGTTTTCCTGCCCTCCCCCTCCCCACGATTTACGATTTTTTGACGATAAATCGGGGGAATTGGTATTGTATCGTGGCCCTAACGATTTTTGACGATTTAAAATATATCGGACGATATTTTAAATCGTCAAAAAACGATTCACATCCCTATTATCCACAATGATGCCTAGATCCTTTTCTTGGATGGTGACTCCCAATGTGGAACCCTGCATTCTGCAGCTATTATTTGGGTTGTTCTTCCTTACATGAATCACTGTCCACAATAAATGTCATCTTCCATTTAGATGCTAGGTGTCACAATTTGGATGCCTTTTGTAATTTCTTACAATCCTCTTGTGATTTAACAAATCTGAATAATTTTGTATTAGAAAATTTAATCAGCTCACTTATTGTTCCCATCTCTAGGTCATATATAAATGTTAAAAAGCAGGGTGTTCTACAGTTACTCCATTTTGGTCTCAGGTGCGGAAAAGCATCGCTCAATGTACTGGCCTTCCAGCCCGCTGTGGGAGATTTGAATTGCTCACTCATCCGCTGAGAGGGCCGCGCCCCTGCCCACTGGCCAAAGCTAAATTTGCACGACTCGCGATGTTGTTGGCCTGTAGGACTATTCTCTCTGTATGGGTGGAGCCCCAGGGCGTGCCCTCCGTGGCAGCATGGTCTAACAGAATGATGTCGGAACTGCAAATGGAACGTATGGACTGCATCTTGGGACATCGCACAAGAGACAAACAGTATGAGGCCTGTTGGCAAGCTTATTTCTGCAGCCTCCCTGGAGGGGCGCAAGCAACTTTGCTTCTTGCAGGATATGCTAATGACTGGACTTAGGTTCTGTCCTTGGTTCGGGTGTGGGGGAGTGGTGGGGGGGAGGGAGTGTGTGTGGCTGTGTGTGTGAGTGTGGGACTGGGACGGGGGTACGGGGGTTCAGGGGGGGCCGTCGAGGGTGAAGAGTCACACCCTGGGCGGAGGTAGTTGGTAGGGGAGGGGCAGTGTGGGAGGGGGTTTGTAGATGAGAAAATAGAAAATGGGGGCCAAGGGTTTGAGTGCTAAGCAGACTTTCTGGATTTCAAGTTGGACAATGGGGACTATGCATTGTTACCACTGTTGTTTTTTTCTGATGAGCAACTGCTAATTTGGGGGGGAATGATGTTTGATGTTTGAGTTGCTTATAACCTTTGACCCAATAAAAATTATTTTGAAAAAAAAAAAAAAAAAAAAGCAGGGTTCCCAGTACAGATCCCTGGGGCACTGCACTATTCACCTTTTTTCCTTGAAAAAATTGACTATTTAACCCCATTCTATCTTCTATCATTTAATTAGTTCTCAATCCTCCTAATCCTATAACTTTTTAATTTCCTCAAGAGTCTCTCTTGAGATATTTTGTCAGACACTTTCTGAAAATCCAGATATACTATATCAACTGGCTCACCCCTATCCACATGCTTATTTTCACCTTCAAACCAATGCAGCAGATTGGTGAGGCAAAATTTCCCTGGATTAAAACCATGCTGGCTATTTCCCATTAAACTATGCCTATCTATATGCTCAGTAATTTTTTCTTTATAATGGTTTCAACCATTTTTCCCAGCACTGACATTGGCCTCACTGGTCCTGTAGTTTCCAGGATCACCCCTGGACGCCTTTTAATAACGGCATTATGTTAGCCACTCTCTAATCTTCAGGTACTGCAGCTGATTTTAATGATAGTTTATTAATTAAAAATAGTAGGTCTACAATTTCATTTTTCAGTTCTTTCATGTATACCATCTGGTCCAGGTGATTTGCTATTCTTTAGTTTGTCAATATGCCTAATTACATCTTCCAGGTTCACTGAGATTTGTTTCAGTTCCTCTGAATCATCTTTTAAATATCACTTCTGCATTGATATCTGCCTTATACCTTCCTCAGTAAAGACTGAAGCAAAGAATTAATTTAATCTCTCCTCTAGAGTCTTGTCCTCCCTAAGTACCACTTTTACCCCTCGATCATCTTATGACTCAACTGACTTCCTCATAGGCTTTTTTTTCTTTAAATGTACCTGAAAAAGTTTTTATTTTGAGTTTTTGCTTCTATAGCAAGCTTCCTTTCAAATTCTGTCTTTGCCTTCCTTATCAATGCTTTGCATCTAACTTGTCAGTGCTTATGCTGTTTCCTGTTTTCTTCATTTGGATCCCTTTTCCATTTTTTGAAAGATGTTCTTTGGCTAGAATTGCCTCTTTCACCTCACCTTTTAACTATGCTGGCAGTTGTTGGCCTTCCTTCTACCTTTTTTTTTAATGTGTGGAATACATCTGGTCTGAGTTTGCAGGATGGCATTTTTAAACAACGTCGATGCCTGTTGTAAACTCTTGAACTTTGCAGTTGCTTCTTTCAGTTTTTTCCTAACCATTTTCCTCATTTTATCATAGTCCCCCTTTTGAAAGTTGAATACTATCATAGTAGATTTCCATAGTGTCCTCTCTCCAGTTATCAAGCCACATTTGATCGTGTTATGATCACTATTGCCAAGTGGTCCCAACACCATTACCTCTCACACTAAATCAGGTGTTCCACCTAAGATTAGGCTCTATGACGCAGTCTTTTATTTCAACTATAAACTTTACCTCCTTAGCATGTCCTGATGGGACATTTACCTAGTCAATATTTATTTATTTTAATGTTTATATACCGAAATTCTTACATTAAATGTAAATCATACCGGTTTACATAAAACATATTGGGGTAACTTAAATCATCCATTATTATTATGTTACTAATTTTGTTTGCTTCCTAATTTTCTGGTAACATTTCATTGTCTGTCTGTTCTAGAATAGCAGTGGGGGTGTTCTACTGGACAGTAGAACACCCCCACTGCTATTCTATTCCTTTTTTCACTTGGGATTTTATAGTAATTCTAAAGTGATATAAAGGCAAGTCCTTGTGATTCTTTTTGTTTGTGTGACTAGTGGGTACTACTGATATGCTGATACTGTTATAGGGCTGCTGTTTTTAGAGGGAAGAAAGAGACAGAGTGTGGAGAAAGGTGGTGTGAAAAAACAAGAAATAGATGGAAAGGAATAAGAATTCATTAAATGAAAATGACAAAGAAGAAACAATTGAAATGGAAAATAAAAGAAAGAAGAACAAATACACCAGAGAGATGAAAAAGCCAGGCAGAAAGAAATGGGAGCAAGCAGAAAATAAAACCAGAGACATCAAAGGTTGGGAAACTGCTTCAGTTACTGAAAGAATATTAACTAATCAATATTAAGAATCCTGGGATACAATTTAAAGCATTTGTGTCCCACATAGAGGATTTATGTTCTAGTAAAAGCCAAATTTGATTGGCTGATTTGATTTTGCTAGTGTTTACTTCCTTTCTCGGCAGTACATATCCAAGATGAGTTAAATCTGTTTTTTTTTCTTTTTGGGAAGTAAACATAAAGATTGTTTTGTTTTTTTTTATATCAGAACATTGCATATTTTGAGATGAAATTGGTAAAACCTTTCTTGGGATGACTTCTTAGGATGACTTCCATAGATCCCTTATAAACTTCTCACTCACTGTGCTCATACGACTACAATGACTTGACAAGAGTCCCATATTTACCTTTCAAAAATGTTAATCATATAGCAGGAGTGTTGGTGTGGCACAAAAGAGCTGCCTTGTATGGGCTAATAAGTAGAATGGACAAAAAGCATGCTTGTGCATTGGCCGAACAATGGGCCACCTTATCAATCATCAATGGCACCTGCATGGGTCATCTTCTCTGAGACCAGAAGTATGTGCCAGCAGGAAGAAGATATGAAGACAGGCTGCCACTCTTTCTGAATCCCTGCTGATGTGTATAAGCTCTGAAGGTAGCTTGATTGTTGTTTGGGCCTCTTCCAAACAGCTGCCTCTGGAAGAATCAGTTGGATCCATGAAGTGAGTGAAAAGAAGCAGAAAAGATAGAAGATCAAGCTGGAGTGAGGGAAGGTAAAGAAAGGAGGGTGGGAGAGAGAGAGAGAGCTGGGAGAGAGAAAGCTGCCAACCCTGCCTCAAACTTACATTACTTCAAATATGTTTTAATACATGTCCTAGTGAAATCATCCAGTATCTGCCATCTTACTTTGCTTTCATAATTCAAGGCTATTGGATGAGTAGGGATGTCAATAGACTGGAGATCCAGAAAATCAGTGGCCTTAGTGCTGTAATATTCCCAAACCACATTAATGATTGAATATCTGGAGCTAATAAGTTTTCTCATGCTGCAAACAAGAAATCGGACCCACTCAGTGAATATTCATCTCCATTCACTGGCGTTTTACTCCTATGTTTTTCACACCTTTGAAATTTGTGGCAGTGCCTCCAAGGTAATTGCCATCTAACTTGCATGTATGATCGTGGTCACCACAGTTTGAATCATGTAAACAAGGGCACAGTAGTACAAATATTTTGTTGTAGAAATATTATGCATCTATTGTTGACTATGAATGTTTAGCTTACTTTCACCAATATTTGACAGCATGTGAAACAGCTACCATTTTTATTTGTGAAGTCAAATTATTCACATTACCCTACTTGTAATCCACTTATAAATTTCTTACTCCATATTGGATCTTACTCCATGTTCAATCACAGTTTGGGGGCCCAGTCTTGTAAACTGGTCAGCTTAGGTAAAATAAGTTGCAGTGTTTCTACTGTAGAAGTTTATGCAACATCATTTATATTTTTTCTTTTCTTCTAGTGTCTAAGGTACATAAACACCCTACAGCACTCCCTGGCCTGCCGTCTTTTAAAACTCATCAACGCTAGCTTAGTTGCTAATCAGTACTGTTGATCTTTTGAGCCTTCTGGTCAGGCTTGATTTTTTTTTATCCCTTTTAACTCCCTTAGCAATTTTCCCAGTGATTAGTTGATTCCATCTGATTTTTATCATACTTACCAGCTATTTGAATTACTTTTCAATATGCAATTACCCTATCACAGAAATGCCCTATTCTTCTACTGTCAGATGTCTAAAGCAAATGGTAAACTAAAAACTCCTAGCCCCATTATTATCACTTGCCATTTAGCTAGTTATGAGCACTTCCGTGTGAGACTTTGGTTCTCATGCTGACAAATTAGAAATAATGCTAGCTAGGATGATGCTGCAGGCCAGGGCTGTGATAGATGTGCTCAGCAGGGAATATTTTCCTTTCATTTTGGTTTTTTTTTTCTTTTCCCTTTCTTCTGTTTTCAATGCTGCTGTCAATGATTTGGAGGCTAATAATAATTCAGGGAGGGGGAATGGAGGAGAACGGAAAGAAGGGGGGAATTCTGGTCAGACTCCTACAACGCTCTGCAACATTATTCTGCATTTGGTACCTGGATTTAACGATATTGCTGCATGAACTCCAGTGACTGCAATTGAATTTAAGGAAAGTGGTGGGTTCCACAGAGGAACAAATACTTTTTATTTTGTCAACCTCCTTTTCCCCTTTGTACCTGTTGCCTGCCTAATCCTTATCTCTGGATCTTACTGCTCTTCTCTCTTCCAAGTCCCCATCTTTCCACCTTCAAATTTACATTCAGATACCATAATAATAATAATCTTTTTTTTTTTTAAATGTTATCTTTTCTTTTATACTAATCCTATTGGTGTGCTGTGCTTTTTTAACTTGAAATATGCTGAGACACACTAAAATTTGTCAAACTGTAGCACCATTTTTCTTAGGAGATTTACATAAGGGATACACTATGAATGATATGCCATGGTACATTAATGTTTCCTGCAACAGATCTTAAATTTACTTGTTGCTGCTGTGGTTTACCTTACCACAGTGTTTCACAAACTTTACACCAAACTGTGAGTCATCATCATGATGTGCTTGGAAGCTAGACCTGCACCAGACAGATCCACTGACTCAGCATAGAACAAGAAAATGTTTGTACAAATAACTGCAGATGCAGAACTTTGGAAAGTACTGTTGACTTTTTCTAAATAGGCCATGATGACCAAATAAGGTTTGACACTGAACTGACTCTGTAAGCAAAAAAAAAAATCCTTGCCCCAGATAAGGCCTGACAATGAGCTGATGATGATGTTTCAAAGCTCCACCTATGATGATCACAGTAAAAAATTAGCACAGGAGCTCAATCCAGGAAGCCCATAATACCCCTGCTCCTCGGCATCAGCAGCAGCATGGCCACTGTCCATGGTCCTGCCCCTTCCTCCTAAGGGGTGAGGCCATGTCTCTCGGCAGGATTTAAAGGGCCCGCGGCCGGATATGCCCCGGGTCCCACCTGAACTCCTCCCTGGGCATTTCCATCTCTGCAGCCCTACTTAAAGGCCCTGAAGTCATTCCGTCTTCGCCTTGGCAAGGAGCTAGTCCTTCTGGGACCTTCTCCTCCATGGACTTCACTGCATCCTGCTCCTGCCTGGCATCTTTGTTTCTAATGTCTGAGTTCCTGATGTCCACATCTTGATATTCCAGGTCTTGAGTACTCGGGCCTCTGGAGATTCCTTGTTTTTAAGTAATCAGAGCTTCCGGTGTCCAAGTTCCATGTTTTAAAGACTGTAACCTGTTCTGACTCTGGAGGATTCAAGGGGTAAGTTGTTCCTGACCTGGTCTGTGTTGTCCAGAGCTTGCCCACTCCTCTCATGGTCCATGACCAGCCTTCCGGCTGTGTAGGACGCCTGAGGGACCTTGCTCGCCATGTCTTGTCTCCAGAGTTCCAAGCTCCACGTCTTGTCTCCTGACTTCCAAGCTCCATTCCCAGACAAGGCTTTGTCTCACCGCAAGGGCACACATCACTCATCCCGCTATTGGGAGTGCCCTCTAGCACTCCCTTCCATCGCAGCACAACAACAGAGGGCCCTGGCAACGCTGAATCATGACCTGAGACTTTGGCTGGCCAATGGCTACTGATGTAGCTGAAATTCAGATTATAGGATGGGTTAGATATTTATTTAGAGGGAAATCTAACCAGCCTCACTCTATAGCAATGAAGATATGAGATTTGTAACAAAGTTTTGGCATGACTTTTTATTATGTCTTTGTTAGTTTGTAGTTAGGAAGGAATCCAGGAGTGAAAGAAATATTTTTTTCCAAAAATGGCTTGCCTTTAAAATAAATCTCCCCTAATAAATTCAGTCAGATTCTGGACACCCCATCCCTCCACCCCTCCCCAGTACTGGGTTCTATCCTCCCCTCAACCTGATCCTAGGACCTCACTTCCTCTCATACTCCAGTACTCACTCCTGTTCAGTCATCAGAATAGTATAACTTCATACCACCTAGTGGCCTCCATTTCTACCATGTGGGCGATGTGCTTTAAGCCTTGGCTATAAGCTATGGGACACCATATGGCTCAACCATCAGAACTGTGTGGTAGATGTGGCAGCTGGCAGGATGCTGGAAAACTGTGGAGTAGGGGGTGCAAAGCATTCCTGAGGTGTAGGACAGCTTTGCTTCCAGCTGACTCATGCCTTCCTTTCACTGTAACATAGTAACTTAGTGAATACTGGCAGATAAAGACCAAAACAGTCCATCTAGTCTGCCCAGCAAGTTTTTATTTTTTGTTTACTTTTAATTTTTTTAAATTATATTTTTGAGGGTAGTAGCAACTTTTATTCCATGCTGGCCACCCCAAGCCTTTTGTTAAGGGTAGTAACAACTGCCACTCTGGGCAGGCTATCCCCAAGCAGAAATGTAAACTTTAGGTGTAATATTAAAGTTACCCCATTTGTTCAGTTCCATTTTCTAACCAGCAGGGATCCTTTGTGTTTATCTCATGCTGTTTTGAATTCCATTACCATTCTTGGCTTCACCACCTCTTCTGGGAGGGCATTCCATGAATCCACCAACCTTTCTGTGAAGAAATTGGCTTCTTCCAGTTTGAGAACCACTGTTGTACCATATACCTCCAGATCACACTTAAAATGACTGAAGTGTACCATTAACATATTATTAATGAAAAGCTATACAGAATCTGAATTATCAATAAGATGTTTTATGAAATTTTCCTAAAAACTGAGTAAAAACAATGTAAAATGCACTCATGCAACAATTATAACAAAATAGCATTTACATAAACGATTTATGGTTTTCTCAATATTTCCTACAAGTGAATTTGAACCATATGACCATAGTGATGGCTGAGTCATAAGAACATAAGACTTGTCGTACTGGATCAGACCAAAGGTCCATCAAGCCCAGTATCCTGTTTCCAACAGTGGCCAAGCCAGGTCACAAGTACCTGGCAGGATCCCAAGTGGTAAATAGATTCCACGCTGCTTAACCCAAAAATAAGCAGTGAATTTCGGCAACTCTACCCTAATAATGGTTAATGGACTTTTCCTGTAGGAACTTGTCCAAAACCTTTTTAAACACAGCTACACTAATATCTTTCACCACATCCTCTGGCAATGAATTCCAGAGCTTAATTATGTGTTGAGTAAAAAAAACAATGTTCTCTTATTAGTTTTAAATGTATTACCTAGTAACTTCATTGTGTGTCCTCTGGTCTTTGTATTTTTCAAAAGAGTAAACAACCGATTATCATTTACTCGTTCCATTCCACTCATTATTTTATACACCTCTATCATATCTCCCCTCAGCCATCTCTTCTTCAAACTGAAGAGTCCTAATCTCTTTGGCCTTTCTTCATAGTGGAATTATTCCATCCTCTTTATCATTTTGGTTGCCCTTCTCTGTACCTTTTCTAGTTCTGCTATATCTTTTTTTGAGATGTGGTGACCAGAACTGCCCACAATATTCATGATACGGTTGCACCATGGAGTGATATAGAGACATTATGATATTCTCTGTTTTATTCTCTATTCCTTTTCTAATAATCCCTAGCATTCTATTTGCTTTCTTGGCTGCTACTGCATAGTGAGCAAAAGATTTCATCGTATTTTCAACGATGACACCTAGATCCTTTTCCTGAGTGGTGACTTCTAATGTGGAACTTTTCATTATGTCACTATAATTTAGGTTACTCTTCTTTCAGTGCATCACTTTGCATTTGTTCATATTAAATTTTGTTTGCCATTTGCATGCCCAGTCTGCCAGTTTTGCAATGTCCTCTTCTAATTTCTCACAAACCTCTTGGAATTTACCAACTTTGAATAATTTTGTGTCATTGGCAAATTTGATCACCTCACTTGTTCCCATTTCCAAATCATTTATAAATATATATAAAAAAAACAGTGGTCCCAGAACAGATCCCTGGGGCACTCTATTATTCACCTGTTTCCATTGGGAAAATTTACCATTTAGCCCTATTCTTTGTTTTCTATCTTTTAACCAGTTGGCAATCCACAATAGGTCACTGCCTCCATCCCATTACTTTTTAATTTCCTAAGAAGTCTCTCATGAGAGACTTTGTCAAATGCTTTCTGGAAATCCAGATACAGTATATCAACTGGCTTACTTTTATCCACATATTTATTTACACTCTCAGAAAAATGTAGCAAATTTGTGAGGCAAGACTTCCATTGACTAAATCCATATTGGATTTGCCCCATTAAACTATGCTTATCTATATGTTCAGCAATTTTGTTCTCTATTATAGCTTCTAACATTTTGTCTGGCACAAACGTCACACTCACCGGTCTGTAGTTTCCTGGATCACACCTTGATCCCTTTTTAAAAATTGGCATTACATTGACAACTCTCCAGTCTTCAAGTAACATAGTTATAAATTTCCTATAGCAGTCCATAATTTCATTTCTCATTTCTTTCAGTACTCTGGGATGTATACCATCTGGTCCAGGTGATTTGCTACTGTTTAGTTTATCAATTTTCCCTAGTACATCTTCCACGTTCACTGAGATTTGTTTCAGTTCTTCTGAATCATCAACTTTGAATATCATTTCTGGCATGGGGATCATAAAATTATTAATACAAACTGCTGTTTTTGATGCTACAATAGCCTTTTTGCTTGCCTGAACATAATAAAATTCCTATATGAACCTGAAGGACATATTGAATCTTTTGTCTCTCCTCCTTGTATTCATTATCTAATTTGATGGTTGGACTTTTACCTTTTGTTTGATAGCTTAATGGGTATATCTCTTATATCTTTCTCAGTGAATACTAAAGAAAAGAATTCATTTACGGGTAGATTTTTAAAAAATATGTGCATGCGTCCATGTGCGTGTGCTACCTGGTGTGCGCACATGGATGTGCAATTTTATAACATGTGCATGCTGGTGCACAAATGTTATAAAATACGGGCCAGCGTGCACAGGGGGCGGTAGATTTCCCTAGTTTACACACGGCAACGAGATTGGGCCTCTGCCAGTTCCCTCCCAGTCCACTCCTGAGCTGGCATAAGTGGTGCCGGTGCGCGATCCCCCAGCACAGCAGCAAATGGCCGCTGTACCGGCGGCCTCCAGCTCCTCCCCTCCCCGCCCCCAGGACTACCCCTTCATAGAGGCCTGGCTCTTATGCATATAACGGGGGTTATATGCAAGGCTGGGCCTTAAACTGCGCACAGCACACACAAGGCCCAGCCATGCACGTAACCCCCATTTTTTTACGCATGGGGGGGTTTAAAATCAGGCCTTTAGTCTCTTTCTATGGCTTTGTCATCCTTAAGTGCCCCTTTTACGTCTTGATCAGCTAATGGTCCAACTGATTCCCTCACAGGCTTTTTAACTCAAATGTACCTGAAAAGTTTTTATTATGAGTTTTTGCTTCCCCCAGAAAGCTTCTTTTCAAATTCTCTCTTTGCCTTCCTTATTAATGTTTTGATCTGACTTGCCAATGCTTATGCTGTTTCCTGTTTTCTTCATTTGGATCTCTTTCCCATTTCTTGAAAGATGTTCTTTTAGCTATTATAGTCCCAGGAAACAATACAGAAGCCAATCCAATATAGCAGATTAGCAACCAAGAAGAGTAGATCGGTAAAACAGGGATTCTTTATTACAATGTGGTACAGTTGAAATAAACCCGACTCTGGGCGATTTTCGCTCATATGATCAGACCAGCTCACACATAGGTGTTTAAAGGACCTCATTCAGTTTTCCAGTGACCATATACAATGTTGCATTTAGAAATCTACAATGTTATTCAAGCTGCACATCAAGGTTCACATGATTCAGTGTCACCAAACTGGAAGTATCTGGTAACAGAAGAAAACTGAATGTGGTCCTTTAAACACCTGTGTGTGAGCTGGTCTGATCTTTACAGCCCCTGAAGCAGCTCAGTCTTATGAGCGAAACTCTGCCAGAGTCGGGCTTACTTCAACTGTGCCACATTGTAATAATACCTGCCTTTAGCTATTATAGCCTCTCTCATCTTACCTTTTAACCATGCTGGTAGTCGTTTAGTCTTCCTTCCAACTTTTCTACTGCTTGGAATACATGTGGTCTGGGCTTCCAAGATGGTATTTGTAAACAATGTCCTTGCCTGAGCTAAACTCTTAACCTTTCAATTTCTCCTTTCAGTTTTTTCCTAACCATTTTCCTCATTTTATCATAGTCACCTTTTTGAAAGTTGAATGTTGTCGCAGTAGATTTATTTTTTGTGCTCCTTCCACTAAGGGCCTCATTTTCCATTATCGCAGTGGTAACGCATTGTTACCGCGTGCGATAAAAATCAGGGGCGTGGCCCATGCAAATAGGTGGTTTTTCGTGGTTCGCGAATGTTTCGCCGCACGCGCTACTATCGCGTGCGGCGAAACAGGTTCACGTGCGGCGAAGCTGTTTCGCGTGCGGCGAAACAAATATCGCAGTGCGCGATGAAAGGTTCAAACTATTATCGCGTACCGCGGCAACGGCGCGGTACGCGATACAAAATGAAACCAAGTACCGCGTCCCGCGATAATGTGTCTGGTATAAAAACTGACTTCCTGCCCCTCCTCCTTTGAGGGTTTGGAAGGAGTTTTGGAGAGAGAGGTAGGTGCTGTTGGTTAGAGGTTAGAAGAGATTAGAGATTTGATTACTGAGTGCGGTGTCCTGTGTTTCTGTTCTCATTTGTTTCCCTTTTCCTGTGTCTTTTGTAATCTGTGTTGGAGTGCAAGTGTGTCAGTCAACTGTTTGTCCATCTGTGTGGAGGAGGAGGAGGAGGAGGAGGAGGAGGAGGAGGAGGAGGAGTGCGTTGGTGGTGGTGGTGGTGAGGAGGAGGAGGAGGAGAGAGGAGTGTGTTGGTGGTGGTGGTGGTGAGGAGGAGAGAGGAGTGTGTTGGTGGTGGTGGTGGTGAGGAGGAGGAGGAGAGAGGAGTGTGTTGGTGGTGGTGGTGGTGAGGAGGAGAGAGGAGTGTGTTGGTGGTGGTGGTGGTGAGGAGGAGAGAGGAGGATGGAGCGTGAGAGGAGTGGCAGGAGAGGAGAGAAGAGGGGTGTTGAGAGTAGGGGGATGGGGAGGGGGAGGGAGGAGGAGGAGGAGGAGGGACGTAGGGGACTGAGGAGTAGGAGCAGGGACAGGGACATGGGTAGTGGGAGAGATAGGCAGGAGGGAAGAGATAGGGGGGAGGGGGAGGGGGATGGGGTGAGGCAGGATAGGATGGCGGGAAGAGGTAGGGCTAGACAGGCAGGGCAGAGGGGAAGGGAGTGGGAAGTGCAGGGTCAGGTGGGGGGGGAGGAAGGGAGTGGGGAACCTGGGGGGGTGGAGAGAGAGGACAGGGAGGAAAACCCTCCGGAAGTGGCACCCCAACCAGGCAGCCAGGCCAGGGTCAGGCAGCGTGCTGTCAGGTTCAGCCAGGAGGACAATGACCTGCTCATCCAGGGGGTCCTGCGCCACTATGCGCGGCTGTTTGGGAACCTGTCAGTGAGGACCAGCAAGGCAGCAAAGGCCGAGATCTGGTCCAGCATAGCTGGGCACATACAGCGGGAGAGCGGCATCCTTCGCACCGGGGAGCAGGTGGCCCACCGCTACCGCGACGTTAAGGCCCATCTGAAGACCCGCATCGCTGACAGGAACCAGTACCTGAAGGCCACAGGCGGACGGTCCCCATGCCCCATCCGCTTCACACCCATGGAGCAGCAACTGATGGAGCGTCTGGGACCAGATGTCTTCGAGGGATTGCATCCCCACCTGGATACATCCCACCTCGAAGAGGGTAAGCTGCCCCCTGTGAACGGTCGTAACACAATGTTTAGGCCAGGTTTCAGTTTCTGTTACCCATGTGCTCTGCAGAACTGTAGTGGCCCCCCCTCCCCCAGTCAGCAAGGGGCAGGCAGCAGGGTGCAAGACATGCTGGCAACAGGTCACTGTCTCCATGAGGGCCAGGCCCTAACTGACACAGTGAGCTGGGCCCAGAAGCCTGGCCTGTGCACAGGCCAGGCTTCTGGGCCCAGCCCCCCTCCCCCAGTCAGCAAGGGGCAGGCAGCAGGGTGCAAAACATGCTGGCAACAGGTCACTGTCTCCATGAGGGCCGGGCCTCAGGCCACAGCCCCACCACCCATGCCATGAGGAATGTCTCAAAGGACTCAACTGTACTGTATATGCAGAATGACATGTTGGTTGTACATTAGCTGCTCCTGTATGACAGCACAGTAATATAACAGAACAGCTGTGTTACTGATGCAGTGTATCCTCTTTCTCCCCAATCTTCCTACAGAGCCATCTGGTCCCAGGCAGCAGCCCTCTGATGACAGCTGGGAGGGCCCAGGCACAAGCAGGGATCCACCAGGGCTCAGGCGGCCGCCCATGCTGACGAGGCCATTCTACATGGACGCGGAGACACAGTGGTCAGAGGAGGAGGAGCAGGAGGAGGAGGTGGTGCAGGCTACAATGCCACCCCCAGGCAGCCCCTATACCCTGACCGAGGCCTTTGAGGAGTTTGAGTGGGGCCACCCCCACACTCCTCTGCGGGCAGGCATCCTGGGGACCTCACTGCCTACCCCGCCCATCCAACCCACACCGCTAATGTCCCCATGCAGCTCTGCAGCGGGAGCTGCGCCACCAATGGCCATGGGACATCCCCTCGGACCGGAGGAACCGCCAGCAGTGCCACCTGTCCAACTGGAACCAGTGGCTGATGGAGGCTTGGAACGCATAGTACTGGAGATGCGTGCCCTGAGGCGAGCATGGCGGCAGCAGCGGCGGGACAACCAGGTATTGTGTGCAGCAGTCACGAGTGCAGCCAACAACATCACGACTGCAGGCAACAGCATCGCAGGAGTGATAGCCACACAGAACAACATCCTGATGCAGATTCTGCAGCGGCTGCCAGATGCGCAGGCCTCGTCCTCGGCAACCTCAACGCCCCAGCCAAGTCCCTCAGTGTCCCGAGGCCGCAGGGGCCATCCACCGAAGAAAATGCCACCACCCAGTGGACCATCGGGACGTGGCAAGGGGCCCTGAGGGGACCAACATGGCCCATAAATGGGGTATGGGCAGGTACACCCAATCAACACTGTGATGCACACCCCACAGAGGGGCAGTGCCGTCGAGATGGAAGAGGATGTCCCGCTGGCTGCTCCCCACAGAGGGGCAGTGCCGTCGAGATGGAAGAGGATGTCCCGCTGGCTGCTCCCCACAGAGGGGCAGTGCCGTCGAGATGGAAGAGGATGTCCCGCTGGCTGCTCCCCACAGAGGGGCAGTGCCGTCGAGATGGAAGAGGATGTCCCGCTGGCTGCTCCCCACAGAGGGGCAGTGCCGTCGAGATGGAAGAGGATGTCCCGCTGGCTGCTCCCCACAGAGGGGCAGTGCCGTCGAGATGGAAGAGGATGTCCCGCTGGCTGCTCCCCACAGAGGGGCAGTGCCGTCGAGATGGAAGAGGATGTCCCGCTGGCTGCTCCCCACAGAGGGGCAGTGCCGTCGAGATGGAAGAGGATGTCCCGCTGGCTGCTCCCCACAGAGGGGCAGTGCCGTCGAGATGGAAGAGGATGTCCCGCTGGCTGCTCCCCACAGAGGGGCAGTGCCGTCGAGATGGAGGTGGGGGCACCATGCAATGCTCCCACCCACCTGCTCACCTGGCTCACCGCCATCCACTGCGCCACTCTGCTGTCTGCCACCGCCATCCGCTGCGCCACTCTGCTGTCTGCCACCTTCTGTTTCAAGGCCTGCACATTCTGGCGGTGTGCTGAAGGATGACCGGTCTGCTGATGGAATGTTAATGCTGGTTGTGTGGTGCGATCTGTGCCTCATGTCTCCAAAAGCCATGTGCTGCTGTGACCTCCTGGGCCTCCTGCTGCTCCTGGGCCTCCTGCTGCTGTGTCCTCCTGGGCCTCCTGCTGCTGTGTCCTCCTGGGACTCCTGCTGCTCCTGGGCCTCCTGCTGCTGTGTCCTCCTGGGCCTCCTGCTGCTGTGTCCTCCTGGGCCTCCTGCTGCTCCTGGGCCTCCTGCTGCTGTGTCCTCCTGGGCCTCCTGCTGCTGTGTCCTCCTGGGACTCCTGCTGCTCCTGGGCCTCCTGCTGCTGTGTCCTCCTGGGCCTCCTGCTGCTCCTGGGCCTCCTGCTGCTGTGTCCTCCTGGGCCTCCTGCTGCTGTGTCCTCCTGGGCCTCCTGCTGTAGCCAGACCCTTCATGTGTTTGCCTGCTGCCTACATGCTGAACCGCTGGGTACCGTGTCCGCTGGCTGGCCTGTCAGGCTGTCCTCTTTCAGTGCACTCTTTCAACTTGGACTGCCTGGGGCCTGGACTTTCACTCTGCTGGCTGGCCTGTCAGGCTGTCCTCTTTCAGTGCACTCTTTCAACTTGGACTGCCTGGGGCCTGGACTTTCACTCTGCTGGCTGGCCTGTCAGGCTGTCCTCTTTCAGTGCACTCTTTCAACTTGGACTGCCTGGGGCCTGGACTTTCACTCTGCTGGCTGGCCTGTCAGGCTGTCCTCTTTCAGTGCACTCTTTCAACTTGGACTGCCTGGGGCCTGGACTTTCACTCTGCTGGCTGGCCTGTCAGGCTGTCCTCTTTCAGTGCACTCTTTCAACTTGGACTGCCTGGGGCCTGTACTTTCACTCTGCTGGCTGGCCTGTCAGGCTGTCCTCTTTCAGTGCACTCTTTCAACTTGGACTGCCTGGGGCCTGGACTTTCACTCTGCTGGCTGGCCTGTCAGGCTGTCCTCTTTCAGTGCACTCTTTCAACTTGGACTGCCTGGGGCCTATGCCTGTCTACTCATTGTATACTGACCAGCGGTAATCAATGTATTACAGTATCCAAGCTATTGGGGTGCCACTTCCTGTTCCTAGGTAATCATGCTTTGCCTGTACTGATAACACCCACTGCCTGCATATGTGTAATACTGCTGATGGTGGAGTGATGTAGTCCGGAATTGGATCACTTTGGATCCATTAGCTATCTAGTACTTGCAGATCATGAATATCTAGGAACATAAATTGTATGCTGTACCTGCTGCCATAATACCTGTCTATACCCTGCTGACTGTTGTCACAAATAAATATCCTATTTAACCTGCCACCTATTGTGTCCGTGTCATGTTCCTGATGTGCTGTTGGTGTACCCCCGCCACACCTTGCATGTTGTATCCCACATTGCACCAATACTGAGTGTTCAAACTGGCCCCTGCCTGACGTTCAGTATTACTACCTGTGCATCTCTCTGTCACATACCTTACAGAGTTAAACACAGGGCAGTACCAGACATGTCCCTAACAGTAGTAGACGTATTGTTCCTCAGTACAGGGAATGCATAGTAATGGAGTGTGCTGATGTATGGCAGCACTCCTGATCTGTGAGGAAAGGGGAAGGGGTGGGCAGCTGTGGATTGCAATAGGACTGCTCATGTCATGCACTGATGTCGGTGAGGAGTCCAGACATGGATATCTGACTAGGGTGCAGTATTGTACCTATCTCGGCATTACGCACACCACGTAAGTAAGGTTAACTGATGATAACGTACTAGCCGACGTTGGCTCCTAGGTAGTCTCTCACCTCTGCAGGTAACTGGACGATTGCTTTCACCACTGCTGGGTGACTGACCGAGAGGTTGGCATGCACGACATCCATGATAGTGGTAGCGCAGGCACACTTTCCATTTCCAGGCACCATTGGCATACATTACTGTGTAGGCCTTTCCAGCTGTACATGCTAAGCATGTACTCTGTGCAATCCCATACATCGTTGTACATCCCCACCATGGCAGCATGGTTGTGTTCCAGGAACACCATCGTCTAGGCACGCTTTTAGCATTAAGGTTGTGGGCCCCTGACAAGTGTGGCAGGGGAAGGGTAATGTTGCTATCTGCATGCTGTGTATGACAGCAGTTGCACAGACTGTCAGCAGCCAGCTAAGTGGGCTGTCAGTTGTACGGAGAGGGGAACAATATTAATGCACAATCGCCATAGCTGTGTACAGGGTGCAAGCGGTGTAAGGCATGGTTAACAGCCCTTAAGTGTGTTTAGCGGGTGTCCATGTGCACACTGATGTGGTGACTGCTGTTGTGCAGTCACTGTTACTCACCCATGTAGGATTTTGTGGGTCTGAAAGGTGCAGATATCGCAACAAGGGGTCCCCATCCATAGTGGCACACATCCCTCTGGTGCCATCTCCTAGCTGTGGGGTGTGCATGGCTCCTCCCTCACCTGTTCCAATGGTGGACATGGCCCACCATCTGATGGCCCACACTGTGTGGTCCAGAGTCCTACAGTGTCTTCACATATGTTAGGTCACTACACACACATATGCCAGCCACTCACCAAGGTGGACTGTCCTTGGTGATAGGGCATGTTGATTGGCTAACCAGTACAGGGCAGTCACAGGTATCGGTCAGTAGTGACAGATATTTGTTAGACATAACTGTCCCTCAACAGTACAACAATCATTCACATGCTGCAGCACCCCAGTGGACTTTCCTTCCTACAGGTGTGCAGTTGCGACAGTTACAGGTAAACAATGTTGCTCACACATCATTTTCAGCAGACATTTTACACAGACTGTGTGACCTGTGTCACCATCATGTTATGTAGGCACCTCACACCCATTGTGCCACAAACCCTGTCGTGAAGTTCCTGTACCTGCAAGCCTTTTTTGAGGGACATCATGTGGATGGGACGCCTACCCTCCCAACGTACCAATATGGGTGCATCTATGTCACGCGGAGGGACATGTAGGTCCATGTGTGGCCCTTATTCCCTATATGCCTGCACACAGCGCAGTTAGCAGTACTGGTACCACCACTGTGCACCAGCTCCTGTGCACTACATACTTGGGAAGCAAGGGAAAGGGGGTCTCCTACACATATGGCCTGTCAGGCAGTGCCACAGGTCATTCAGCATGTGGAAACAGTAATGTTCTACTGATGATGATGTGTGTGCCACATTGGTTAGCTGTCACCGTCTGACTGACCAGCACACCTGTAGGGAGGGAGGTACACTGGGGTTCTGCAGCATGTGAATGATTGTTGTCCTGTTCTAATTCAGTAGATTATAATGAAGATCTGTATCACTGGGTTTCACACAGTTCTGTATTCATGGCATTACTAAGGACCCTGTTGGTGCACCCATGGAGGACACAATCCATGAATGATGGTTTTCCACTGTACGTGGACATCAGGAAGCTGTCACCTGTCGAACGCTTGCCATACATGGTGTACGGTGTTGCCTCCATGTCCATGGCACTGTGTGGCCTGTGTATGCACCGAGGCAGAGGCCAAGTGCAACACTGAACACTGTGATGGTATTTTTCAACACCCTTAGGCACATCTTGCTTCACTGACACATTCCACCTCATTAACAACAGGTAGCCATGTCAGAACATACAGCATGTACCGTGCAGCCTGTTTAACGTCTGCATACCCAGCTAGTGGAAACCAGGACCATACAACTGTGGTGCAGCAGGTAGCACAATTGTTACGGATGCACATTTGCTTGGCCAAGTGTGCGGTATATGAACACTGTGACCAGCCATGGCAGGGGCTGATGGCACCGTTGGCCCTCCTTATATCCCCTTGTGGAAGATATCGCTGGGTGCAGCCAGCTCACGTGCTGCCAGACGGGTGCACCCTCATAAGGTACAGTACCTGTAGGCTCCAGGTGTACATCTGCATGGGCTCATGCTTGAGGGCCAAAGCAAGAGTGGATGGTGGTGAGGGGGGTGTGTGTGTGTAATGCAGAGCCTAGGTACCACCTGTACCCCGAGATGCCATCCTGGTATGGGGTGCTGCAGTGGGCAGCACCATCATTGTCAGATAGTGGCAACACAGCAACCTGTCCCAGTCACACAAGCTGGGGGGGATGGGTTGGCATATCTTGTGGCCAGACTGGGGGGGGAGGCATGGTTATGGTCAGAGCGCAGACCAATCCTCAGCCCAATCGGTCACCTTCCTGCCCTGTGTACCATTATACCGTACAGTATGAGGGCGACAGGCCACTGTATCCTACATACTTTATGAGCCACACATGCTTCCAGTATGTGGAATCCTTTATTTATTGTAATTATGTATTTCAGTTTGTTAGATCCCAACATTCCTGACAATAGTCCCATCATGCTGGTTCACATGACACAGGAGTGCAAAATAAGCTTACACCTGAACAATAGTGCAGAAAAAGCTGTTACATGTAACAGCGGAATATGGAATTTGGAGTAAGAAGGCAACATATGAAAAGGAAAACACGATAAGTATATATAATCACATTGTATGAGGTAGCTAATAGTCATATTTATGGTGAGGTGTGTTGACTGTTCGGAGTTGAATAATAGTGGAGTTATGGCCAAGCCTGCATGAACAGCCATGTCTGGAGTCTCCATAGATGATAGGGTAAGCCATTGGTTTCTCACCCTGCCTGACACGCTGTCCTCCCCATCACATGCCAACAGTCAGGCCATCACCTTTGTAGGCAAAAATGCGTAAGGTGGCTGGGTAGCCCCAGCCCACAGCTCCGTGCAGCCAGCACTGCTGACACTTTCTTCAGGTGAGATGTCATGACGGGAGTATGTCCGGCCTGCATTAAATGGTGGCTGTGTGTCCCAACAGGGGCCACCTATATCATGAGGGGTCTGACAGCATGTGTGTGTGCTGCTTCCAGGAGCATGCATGGCCAGGTAGCTCTTCCTTGCTGCTGAGGTGCACTGTGTTGCTGAGTAACCCCATCAGATAATGTGTGCCATATCTGGAATGACACAGGTGTGTGGTACACCTTGGATGGCAGACGTGCACTGCACAGCAACCCAGAGTATGTAGCAAGTGCTTAGCCCAATGGCACAGAATAGGTATCACACATACAGCACCTCAGCAGAGGCTTGAGGCAGCGCTTCCCCACCCTATTATGGCCTACATCCTCTGTGGCAGGCCAGCACCCCACACAGTTGTTGGGTGGACACACATAGCAGGTGAAGCACGTAGCAGACTGAAAGGAGCTCTGCACACTAACCTATTTCCTAACCCATCGGTGGGCAAACAGGCCGTCTGGGCAGGGGTCTGCCCCATGCCAACCTTAAAAGTGTGTCTGTATAAGGTGTTGCCGAACCTGGCTGCCCCTGAGTGTGTTGTCATGCCGTCGTGCACGCGCACATGGGGGATCAGGTCTGAGGTCTGGAGCTATAGCCACAGGTATTCCATGGCGAAGAGCCACATTATGGAACACACAGCAAAGCAGGATTATTTGAGCAACCTTGGGGGGGGCATACAGTAGCGCTCCACCACTCTTGTCCAAACATCGGAAGCGGCTCTTCAAAAGGCCGATGGTACGTTCGATGACCATGCGGGTAGCAGTTAAGGACCGATTATAGTCCAGCTGTTGTTCTGTGGCAGGCTGGGGGATCGGGGTCATCAGCCAGGGCCTGCATCCATAGGCTGCGTCTCCTGTAGCAATGACATAGGGAACAGATTACACATACTTATGTTTCTGTCCCATGGATGTATGTGCTCAATACATGCAGTTGAACCGGATGGCACGAGGCAGCCCATTCCTGTTTCCCTACACCTTATGTGTGTGGTGTCAGGATTGCTTTGGCACACAGCTGGTGTGTGGCTATTAGGCGTTATAGCACGTGAAGGGCCCCTAAACAGTGAGATGTATGTCAGCTCTGTGTATGCGGTTGGTGCATTACACCACTGTCCTGACATCCCTGTGTTTAAATCATATGCAGTATGCACTCCAGTCATTGTGTACTGACATATGTGCTCAGGTACACCTTCTCTGTCGGTATGCCTACCCAACAACATACATGGTGTCAACTGGCTGCCCCTCAATGTGCACAACTGAGTAGAGATGTTGATGCAAGGTCTCAGGAACGTCAGGGGCTCACTAACACCTGTGGATGTGAGCTGCTCTTACATGACAGGTCTCAATTCATCTTGCACACTGCCAGTAGCCATGGCTACACCCAATATGTGTAGGCTGTCCACCTGTGCGGTGAGGTGAGCAAGCCATGCCACATACAGGGCGTACTGCATAGTTTGTGCTTGGCAGCCAATGGTACATGGTTGGGTGCCTGAGCCATTACGCCACTTTCAGTAACACGATGTCCCACTCAGGTCTGTTGTGATGGGGACCTGTGACTCCATCACAACAGGCGTCTACATCACCTTTGTGTACCATTACAGAGATGACCCTTGCAAAAATGTTATATGTATGTTAACGTGGATCTTACCTACAAGCCAACCATCCCCATACAGGCCATCTTCGAATTTGCGATACAGAGCTGATTGCCTGAGTACGAAGGCATCGTGCGCTGACCCCGGGAATCTGGACATCACCGAGAGGATCCGCATTCCAGCATCACACACCACTTGCACGTTGAGGGAGTGGAACTGCTTCCTGTTGCGGTAGGCTGCCTCCGTCTCACGGGGTGGAACGATGGCCACATGGGTGCAGTCAATAGCTCCAATGACATTCGGAAAGTGGGCAATGGCATAGAAACCACGCTTGAGGTCCATCAGGTCCTGTCTGTTGCGTGGGAATGCTATGTAGCGAGGCATGCGGTCCATAACAGCTGCAATGACCTGGTGCAGACACCGGGAAAAGGTGCTCTGTGACATGCCACCCACAACAGCTGCCGTGGATTGGAAGGAGCCACTTGCTGTGAAATGCAGGGCGGCCAAGAGTTTGGTCAGGCCAGGGATGGCACGGCTCCTTCGGGTTCGGGCCTCAAGGGCACCTCGTATGTCTCCATATAGTTCCATGATGGCACGAGTGCTGAGGCGATATCTGCTGATGACTACATCCTCTGGCATTCCCAGCAATGAGGTTCGTGGCAGATGGATCCTATGCCTGTAACGATGGCGACGTCGACCAACATCCTGGCGTCTGCGTTGGGCCTGGTCAGCCATGGCGTGCACCTGCCCCATACACTGTGAATGTGTGGAGCAGATTCACCTACTAAGAACAGGCCTTTTTATTGGCCAGCTCTACATTTGTAGGTCTATGGGGATTGGTTTGGCAAATTTTCGTTCAACGCGCTAGTAGCGCGCTGCGCGCTGTGCGCCGCGATAGACTGTATCGCATTTGAAAGGGTTGTAGTTATTGGCCGCGTTAGGAGCCGCGCTAACACCGCCGCAGAGTTCGCGCCACGCGATACATCTGCGCTAACACCGCCGCGGGTTTCGCGCCACGCGGTACATCCTGCCTACTTTACATTTGCCCCGCCCCAACTCCGCCCCCTGAATACATTATTCCATATTTGCATTCGCGAACCGCGATATATGCGTGTTATCGCGGTTCGCGAAATTAGCGCAGGCGGTACAGCCGTATCGCGCGCGGTAACTCTTTGGAAAATGAGGCCCTAAGTGGCTCCAACACAGTTACCTCTTGATTCAGATCCTTTGTTCCACTAAGGATTAGTATTACAAACAATATACCCGTGTATTACAATGAAATTTGTGTTCAATTTTTATTCTTTAACAAACCTTTAAAAACATAAAACATCATCTATTTATATCAACCATACACACCACACTCACTCATACAACAATAGACTATTAAAATCTGACAATACAAACTTGTTACACTTTAACAATACAACAATATTGCAACATTCCCTAATTTACAATGTAAACATACTCCTCATTTATTAAATATCCCAATTTCTACCTCTACTACATTTAACACAAGTTTCCTTTACTATTATAAACAATCATTTGTAATTGGAATTCCTTATTAAATTGCTATTATTATTTTCATGAGTTTCATAAATTGCATCCCAACACAATCAATATTATAATTTCTTTACTTGCATCTCATTAAAGTTCCTTATTAAGTTGCTGTTCTTATTTTCATGAATTGCATAACTTATATCCCAACATAATCAATATTACAATTTCTTTAATTGCATCCCGACAGGAAGCTCCTGTTTCTCCCGTTGGTTTCTTCAGGGGATTTTGTTCACACAATGATTTTCACTCATGAATCTCAACTTCACTGCCCAAATTTCAGCATTACAGGAAACCTTAGAACAAAAACATATACCTAGTGAATGCGTGCGTCTATTTCACCAATGGGCTTCCTCCTAATGAATATTAAAGTAATTTAAAGCGATTATTCACCCTAGTCATTGTTACCGTCATCACTACACTTACCCATATTCCAATCCTATAACTTCCATTGAACCGCTGTCTATTTCATCAGAAACTGCTTTTCGTCTATACAAATTCAAAAATGAAATGAAAACAAAAACAATATTTACAAGCTGCACAATGTCACCACGCGACCAGTTCTCATTTTATTCAGCCGTTATACTAACCTGAAACCTATATCACTATATCATTCCACTAAATTTTCAAACAAGTATTTCATCATATCACTTGCCGACCATCATTTCATCATGTCGTCCTCTGTAACAAACATCACCAAAATCACTTTCAAACCACCTTTAACATACCCTATCCGAAATATTTTAAACAAGAATTATTTACTTCCTTGCATAAGAACCACCTTACTTCAAGACATGAGAACCGCCATACTTCGAGACATCTCTCCTCAACAAAAACGCCGCGGCTGCGTACTACCTACTTCCTACTACCGCTCCTTTTTCAAGCTTACCCGCGTTATTACATTACCCTAAAGTATCGCGATATAACATCACCATATTGTTACATAGCAACCAAGACGCCAAATCTATTCCACCATTCAGCCTGAATGAAAGAAGATTCATAAAAAAATACTCCATTCTATCTCTTGATTAAGACCCCCTGGTTCTACCGTTCCCCACTTGTAAATGAAACGTTGCTCCTTTTGAGTCAAAACTCTAGAGACATTTCCCCCCCGTTGTAATGTCAATTGGTAGAGCACACAAAATTTCAAATCTTCTACCTTATGTCCCTTTTTAAGCCAGTGAGTAACTAATGGGGCTTTATATTTTTTAATCCTGATATTACTAATGTGTTCCAGTATCCTGACTTTAATGACTCTTTTCGTCTGTCCCCCAGCCCTACCTAAATCCCCCCTACCTTTATTTTGCTATTTACATCTGCCTGTGGCAGGCGGCGCGCGATCCCCTGGCACAGCCGCTGTGCTGGAGGCCTCGGTCCCGCCCCCTTCCCGCCCCTTTTTCAAAGCCCCGGGACATACGCGCATCCCAGGGCTTGTGCACGTCACCGGGCCTATGCAAAATGTGCTCGGCGTGCGTAACCCCCCTGCGCGCTTAAATCCAGCCGGATTTACGCGTGCAAGGCTTTTAAAATCTGCCCCATAGAGGACAGTAAGGAAGTTTTAGGTACACAAGCCGTTAGGCGCATGCTTGCAGTCCTCTTCTGCTGCAAGGGATATGGGGCCTCTGGAAGCTGGGACTGTGGAGTTCGAAGTCTAGATTGATTGCTGTGACCTCTGGAGACCTCTTCCGGGGGCTTCTGGGTAGAATATGTAGATACTCTCTCCACATAAGTTTTAAATTGCTGAAAATGGACGTGGCAATTTTGGTCAGACGCCCCTGAAGCAGCAAAGAGTGAAACATGACGCTGTGTTTGGCTGGGTTCTTTGCTTCATAATATAAACATTATATGAACACATAATATGAATGTGCAGAGGGAAATCATGGTTTTCTCCCATATATCTTTTATCTGCAATTATCCTAAAAGTTTTTTAAAAAAATGAGCTAGTTGTGGCAAAACTATGATTATTTTTGTGACCCAAAGCATATAAAGTAAACAAGCGCTTAGCAAATGCATGGGTGTTATGAATAGTCCTGCCACAGACACAATTTCTCTGACTCAAGTTTGCTTGTAGGAGATATTTGAGAAAACCATAAATCGTATACGTGAATGCTGTTTTGTTCTAAATTTTTATGAAACATGTACTGTGCAGTAAACAATTGACATGCGGGACCCTGACTAGTTTCCTCAAATGTGAGAACAGGACATACATATATGGGTAGCTGTTGTTTTAGAGTGTGAGAACACTGCCTGTAATGGGGCACTTGTGTTTGCCGGTCCGTGGCCTTTCAGGACTCATCCTCACTTGCAGGCCCTTGGCACCCTCAGCAGCCGGGGGGGGGGGGGGGGGGGCGTGTTTCTCTTGCTTCCTTCTACTCTCCACCAATGTCCTGAACATCCATAATGGCTCCAGCAATGTTACCCTTACAGGCAGATTTTCTAAGTTTGATCTCTGGATAACGTTATACCCAGATGAAATGTGGGTCAGAGGCATTGATGTTGGTGTCTTTATCTTTATATGTTATCTTTATTGGTATTTATATACTGCTCTCTGTTGTAGCCTAGCATGGTTTACATCTTAAAGCATCCATAATCATAAAATCAAGACAAATAATAAAGACTAAGTTGAACAGTTCACTAACATGGATAGTTAAAACAAAAAATAAAAATTATAAAATACATATTAACACTAAAAGCTCTTCAAAGTCTACAATAAAACACAAAGCTGTATAATACAAAAAAATGACTGTAAAATATTTAATTTAAAAGAGGCTTCCAATAAATGAATTATTAACATATCCTTAAACATTTTTGAACAAGAGATGAAGCACAATTTACTAGGGAGAGAATTCCAGAAAGATGGAGCTGCTATTGAAAATGCACGTTCCTTGGTCTCAACTAACTGGGCAGTATGTACTGATGGAATATCAAGCAAACCTGTTGCAGTGGGATATTCAAGCCCAATTTGATGAGGAGGGGGAGATAGATTAGGGGAGGGGCCTGTAGTACTCACACGAGAAAGGAGATGACTAGGGTTATAGCCTTGGTGTCAGTTTCGTGCAAGGACCATGAAGTGCAGCAACAAACACAACAGGCCTAGTGGAAAGGGCCAAGATGGCACCTAGAAGGTTTTACTCTGAAAAAGGAGAGCTGGCAGTCTTGCTATGTACATGATCTGCCTAGCCCATCCACAGAGAAATTCATTAATAATGATCTGCTGATCGCTGGGTGACAGCTCTGATGGCTCTTTCGGGGAGGGCTACATGAGGGGAGATAGTTTGTAAGTAGGCTTGAGCACCCAGATTTAGAATCCATTGTCAGACATCTAAAAAATGGCTGTAGCCGATATTATCCAATCTAGAATATGTCTGCATGTTTTATATGCCAGTGCAAGTTTCTATATGGGAAGGGTATTCAAACATGTGGTAGTCTTGTCCTTGAAGTAATCATTACCTGGTAAAATAACAAGAGCCTCTTTTAAATGAAATATTTTACAGTCATTTTTTTTGTATTATACAGCTTTGTGTTTTAATGTAGACTTTGAAGAACTTTTAGAGCTTGTTAATAGTAACTTTATAAATCAATTTCTCATCTTTTGGTTTATTCCCGTTGATCTGTAAACCGATATATGTCTATGAATATCAGTATAAAAAAGTTCTAAATAAATAAATAAAATAAAGAGCTGAATGGTGCTTATAGTGCAAAGCCTTTCAGATAAACAATATGACAGAACAGTTGAATCAGCAAGTCAATCAGACAGAGCAATTCATTTACCAACTAGAAAACATCAGTTTATATTGTCCTGTAAAGGGATCTCTTGTTGTACCTTTGTAGGCAAATGGATAAATCCAATGCAGTGATATTGTGGCCATAAAACCTGGTTTGGTGTTTTTCCAGAGCCCATTAAAGCTTCCTCATAGCTATAACCCATAGTCTCTAATGATACAATAACAGTTAATAAACGGTCCTATGGCCACCATTACTTAACTGACTGTAGATCCACAGCTGGCATGAGAAACAGATTGCCGCAGCAGAAATGGAATGTAGAATTTAATAAAAAAAAGGAATATGCCTAATACGCAAAAAAAAAAGGTAAGGCAGAAGCAGTTTTTATTAAGTTTTTCCTTCTTTTGCTACTTGGTGTTCATTGCAGAGCTGGTTCCCATTATAACTGTTCTGTGAAAGTAATTGCTGTTACACAGTAATTCAATTTCAGGGCATGCACGCTTCACTACACCAATATGGTTTATCTGGAGAAGTCTGGGAATTTAAAACTTTTTATCATGAAATTCCACATGTAGAGAAACATTCTTACTAGGTACAGAATATCAGTATTTGCATTTAAAGAACATTCATAATAGAAAAATGTTTTTTTTTCTCCCCCCAAGACATAATTTTTGTACTGATTTTGAAAACTGCTGAGAGCTATATGATGTTTATGGTAGACTGTATGGGTTTTGTGTGCATGCATGTATGTATTTATATTTGTATGTGCATGTATTGTATGTTTTATGTCAAAAAGCAAAACCATGTGTTGACAGAGAGCACAAATTTCAAAAGATGTTTCCTGTTCTAAACCTACAATAAAAATTCTGAAAAAGAGGCAATTAGCTTTAATAATTGTATTTGGAAAAAAAAATTCCTTCCAAGAGTAGGTACAGGCACGAGATTATATTTATTTATTCAATCCTTTTCATGCCTTCAAATGGTACATAAAGCTTCCATGAAAGAACGCCTCTGCTGCCGATCTGTGGCCTGTCTGATAAGAATATCCACTGTCAGGGTGTAAGCCTTCATCTCTTTCTCTACTGGTTCTCTGCCAGGTCTCCTTGGAGTGGCCCCTTTCACGTAGGGCAGTTCTGGGCAGTGCATCCGCTGACATCCAGTGCACATACCCAAGCCATTTCCATCTTCTCCTTTCACAATTTGAACATTAGATTTTGCATTTGTCCTCTGATGCAGTTTTTGGTTTGAGATGTTCCTTGGCCAAAATGTCCTAAGGATCTATTGCAGGCACCTGCTGTGCAAGGTCTCTAGCTTGGGAGCTATTCTTGTTGTGAGCTTCCAGAACTCTTAGCCATACAGCATCAGCTCAATGAGGCCTAGATTTACTAAGCCAAGATATTTTCTCATGGAAGGTCCAAAATATTGTGTGTGTGGGTGTGGGGGGAGGGATAGGGAAACAGGGTTCTCCCGTGATATTTTGTCCCTCCCCAATAAAATAGCATGGCATTATTGCACTGTGTTTTATAGTGGGAAAAGTCCACGATATAAATGAATGTAGCTGAGAGCATCCTAAATGCACGATGGTGACTCCCTATGCACTAGACTGTCATCGAAATAAAGGGCTATGGGGGCTAAAAGAACGCCCCCCCCCAAAAAAAAAGTCTGCAAAAAACCACTGGGGATCTTGCTAGACACTCTAACCACCCCAGGGTCCACCTTTTGAGGTGCCCCACAAAAATAAAAAAAAAGACTTAACTGCACCCTATTCTTCTCCCTAAACCCCTCTATATTAAATCAAATATCCCCTCCAGCCCAAGACAAAGCCCCCTTTTCCTTTTGATAACAACCCCAC
This sequence comes from Rhinatrema bivittatum, assembly GCF_901001135.1. NCBI lineage: Eukaryota > Metazoa > Chordata > Amphibia > Gymnophiona > Rhinatrematidae > Rhinatrema > Rhinatrema bivittatum. Next base: position 376,184,566 of record NC_042618.1, read on the forward strand.
TCCCAAGAACTGTCCCCTTTCCATTAATGAGAACCCTAGATAGGTTCCCTCCCATTCCCTCACCAACTCCCAAACATTACCCAGAAGAGCTAGAGCCCCCCCCCCCCCCGGCCCCCTCTGGACCTCCCTACCTTAAAAATCCTCATTAGTGGTGAATGGAGGGCTCGGGGTGTCTGCAATGGCATTGATCGGCCTTTGCCCCCTTCCACATGGTAAGGACATATGCAGATAATGTGATTTTGGAATATGGTGCTGACCAGTCCCAGGACTAGGGAGCACCCCGGGCCCTCCACTTACCACCAATGAGCATTTTAAAGGTAAGGGGTTTGGGGAGTCTGGGGGGGGGGCACTATTCTACCAGGGTCATTTTTTGGGATTGATGGGAGGTGGGGACCCTATCTGGAGTTCTCATTAATGGAAAGGGAGGGCCAGGGGCAATAACAAAAGAGAAAGAGGCTTGTCTTGGGCTGGAAGGGGTATTTAACAAGGAGGGGTTTGGGGAGTGGGGGTGAGGGGCTCCGATGGCTTTTTAAAGACTTTTGAGAGGGTCCATTTAGGCTCGCATAGTCATTAGTTCTAGCAAGGGAGCATTGGGACCAACATTACGGTCCTGCTGATCCTGCACTAAAATAACAAAAGCTCTAAATCTCAAAATAAGGTGGATGAAATATTTCTGAGTCATCTGCATTATTTTGTTTACAAAGAACTGAGTATACATTAGCTGCTTTACATGCATTATGCAATTCTATGTATGCAAATGCATGCAAAGCAGCTAATTGTAATAGAGGGCAGATTTTTGTTTTAAAAAACAAGCAATATTGCCAATATCATGCAATATTGTCAGGATATACTGTAGTTATATCGTGCAATAAATGCTGTTTAACGCATGCTATTGCCCTATCGCAGATTGATAAATCACCCCCTGAGATTTTTGCTGTTAAATATCCTTAACTTTGGCTTTGTTCCCATTTGATTTGATGGACAGATACTCTTCTGTATAAAAAAGGACAGGTTGACATTATTGATCCTTAAGTTAGTGTTGTACACGTGGACCCTTAGACCGGCTAGCGTGTATGGAGGATTCACCGAAGGAGGACCTGCAGCAGGAGCTGGAGGCAGAGTGGCAGTTGGCGGAGTAGAATCCAGATGGTAAGCCAACCACTCGATCGTGGCCGCCAGAAGATCCAAACTATGTTGTTGCTGTTGTAAGTGCTGGGCCAAACCGGGAATGGCCTGGAGGCTGGACAAGTTTGCTGAGTCCATGGCCTTGGCAAACTGTTCTACACGTGGACACTTGGACCGGCTAGTGTGTATGGAATATTCACCGAAGGAGGACCTGCAGTGATGCACACAGCCGGGAGGCGGTACAGAACCAGGAGACCAGACAGAACCTTCACCTATACCAGCCCACGTTCCCCGCAGGTTGAGCTCTTGGGTGCCGGGGCCGGAAGGACTTAGTCGAGGGTCTCCTGGCAAGAGGAATCTGAAAGAGAGACCGAGTTGAGGCAGGCTGAAGTCTGGAGAAGTCGGGAACAAACCAGAGGTCTGGGCAGGCAGCTGAGATGCGAGACGAGACGACAGGCCAGAAGTCAGGGCAGGTGGAGGACAGACAGAGCCAGAAAAACAGAGATCAGGACAGGCAGCAGGCAAAGGATACTGGAAGCTAGGCCAAGGTCAAACAGAGAAGTCAAGCAAGCAGGAACTGGATCAAGGAGGAGGAGTGGAGCTGGAGGAGGCAGGAAGGCAGGAACACAGGAACGGAGCTGGAACAAGCAGGCAGGAATGGAGCTAGAAAAGGCAGGCAGGAACACAGGAAAAGAAGTGGAACAGGCAAGCAGGAATGGAGCTGGAACAATCAGGAATCAGTAACAGCAGCAACTAGCACTCGTGGAGTAGGCTTGTTACCAAGGCAAAGCATACAGGTCTTTGGGACTCTTAAATAGTCTCCAGCTGATGACGTGCAGATCGGGGTCGAGCCGAGGCTTTAACTCGGCCCGGCCCCGATCACGGGCACCTTTAACTTATTTGAGTTCGGAGTCCAAATCCTTTTGGACTCAGTTAAGTTTATTTAATTTTATTCTTCTATCTAATGGAAGAGGTTCCCTTCTAGTAAAATGAACCTGAGATCACCAGAATCCAAGGAGAGGATGACTTCCAGCCATCCTGAGAAAAGGAGGAAGGAGATATGGGAGAAAAGGCGAGGAGGAGGACCACATCAATGGCCCATGAATATCTACTGAAGATAAGGAGAAGGAGAAAAAGGTAACATCCTTGATACTACAAGGGGAGATTGGAGATATAAGACAACACTTTAAAAGAACATTTTTGATACTTCATTTACCTTGGGAGAGAAGTATCTTATTTGCCTTGTGTTCCAGTGGGAGGGAAGAAATCAAGTAACTGAAAGAACGAATTAGATTGGAATAACATCTGAATTTAAAGACTGTAAGAAATCACAAACTTACTAACAGCACTGTACCTAGCATCTTGGAAATGAAGTACACAGCTGTAAAGACTTTAAACCATCATTGCACCTTATGTGTAAAAGAGAAATGTTGGAAAAAAATAAACAACTCATGTGTCTTATTGAGTAGTGACTTTGTTATTTTCTATGTTGAGATTATCAGTGTGGTGTGCAAGAGATTTATCTATGGAAAAAGTAAAGATCCAATGTGAGGGCCTTGAAAGGAACCCCCCCCCCCCCACCCCTATGCAGGAAACTCTGGAAAGTAAATCTAATGGAATAGTTACAGCGTCTGACTAAATAGAAGTGTGAGAAATGGCCTCTGCAACTGTTATCCAGGTTCAATCATCACAGGGGTTACACAGGTTTACGCCTGAAAAATCTCGCACAACACCCAGAAACATACAAAAATGTGAAAGACCGAGCATTTCTTGTGAAAACTTCTTCTGTGGAAAAATTTTGCAAAAGTGGCGTTTACAAGAGTAAACTATCACACACAGCTGGCTACACATGAAAGCGTTATTCATATCCTTTCCCTAATTATCTGCTGCCTTGCAAAATCATGCAAAGCGATTCTTGGATGGGGATTCTGTGAAAACAAGAGCATGGGTGCATGAAAAAATACTTTGCAGGCTTGTTTTCACAAACATACTCCTATACCTCAAGGAAGTGTAGTTATTTTTTTGGTCCAGCCTGGAAAGAAAGGGGCTTCACATGAAACACTGTGCAGCCCATGTGAGGCCCCCTTGTCAAAAGGAAAGTCTCCAATGCCTTCACCCCAACCCTCTTGTTAGCAGGACAAAAAAAGTGTGGATGTGATGAGAGTTCTATAAGCCCTGCCCCAAGTCCTGCTCCCCTTTCCCAATTTATTTATTTAATTTATTTATACAATTTTATATACTGTCATTTAGAGAGGTTCCATCACAACGGTTTACAATATCATACAACATAAAACAGTACCGTAAAAGTAAAACATTTATAAGAACGGATATTAACTATAAGTTATACTTCAAATCAAAAACATTAAAAGCAAATTAATAAATGCTACAAATACTAATAGCTATAAATACTAAAAAAGGCAACATAATAAAATCTAATATTAAACATATAGGGGTAGATTTTAAATACTTGCGCCATCGCGTACTTTTGTTCGCGCACCAGGAGCGAACAAAAGTACGCTGGATTTTATAAGATACGCGCGTATCTTATAAAATCCGGGGTCGGCGCGCACAAGGGGGTGCACATTTGTGCAACCTGCGCGCGCCGAGCCCACCGCGAGCTGCCTGTTCCCTCCGAAGCCGCTCCAATTTCGGAGCGGCCTCGGAGGGAACTTTCCTTCGCCCTCCCCTCCCCCCCCCACCTTTGTCGGCAAAGTTACGCTTCCTGGGACGGATTTTAAACCCCCTGCTCGCGTAAATCTGGCCGGATTTACACGAGCAGGGCCCTCCCGCGCCAGCGCGCCTATTTTGCATAGGCCGCCAGCGCGCGCAGAGCCCCGGGACTCGCGTAAGTCCCGGGGTTTTCGAAAAGGGGCGGGAGGGGGCGTGTCGGAGGGGCGTGGCCACATGACGCGGCGTTTCGGGGGCGGGATGTGGCATTTGGAGGCGGGACCGTGGGCGTGGTGCCGGCCCAGGGGCGTGGTCGAGGCCTCCGGACCAGCCCCCAGGTTGGATGACGGTGCGCCAGCAGTCTGCTGGCGCGCGTAGATTTACATCTGCTTCTAGCAGGCATAAATCGAAGAACAAAGGTAAGGGGGGGGGTTTAGATAGGGCCGGGGGGGTGAGTTAGGTAGGGGAAGGGAGGGGAAAGTGAGGGGAGGGCGAAAGAAAGTTCCCTCCGAGGCCGCTCCAAAATCGGAACGGCCTCGGAGGGAACGGAGGCAGGCTGTGCGGCTTGGCGCGCGCAGGCTGCCCGAAATCGGCAGCCTTGCTCGCACCGATCCCGGATTTTATAGGATACGCGCGGCTACATGCGTATCATATAAAATCCAGCGTACTTTTGTTTGAGCCTGGTGCGCCAACAAAAGTACGCGATCGCGTATGTTTTAAAGATCTATCTCCCTGAAAGCAGGCGTAACTTTGCGCGTGTCGGCCGGCAGCCCCGCTCTGTCCTCCGGTCCAGGGGGCTGGTCCGGAGGCCTCGACCACGCCCCCGGGCCGGTGCCACGCCCCAGGGCCTGCCCCCGAAACGCTGCAGCACGCCCCAGAAACGCCACGTCGTTTCGGGAACGCCCCGGACACGCCCCCTCCCGCTCCTTTTCGAAAGCCCCGGGACTTACGCGCGTCCCAGGGCTTTACGCGCCGGCGGCCTATGCAAAATAGGTGCGCCGGCGTGCGCGGGCCTTTTAAAATCCGCCCCATAATTGTAGCTGGTTAATCCATCTAGTTCTGCTGGTTGTATTCCTTATTAGCTTTGCAGAAAAGCCATGTTTCCAGATCTTTTTTTAAACGTTTTTTCATTCTGTAGCAATCTGAGGTTGTCAGGTAGTGCGTTCCATGTCTTTGGTCCTGCGAGAGAAATATCTCTATTTCTGACCTGCGTTAACTGTGTTGATTTTACTGAGGGAATGGATAGAAGAGCTTTATTACTTGACCTTAAATTTCTTTGGGGAGTATGTAATCTGATTGAGGCATTTAGCCATTCAGTGCCTTCACCATATATTGTTCTGTGTAATATGCAGAAGGTTTTGTATTCTATACGGTATTGTATTGGGAGCCAAAACCGGTGTGATATGATCATATTTTTTTGGGTTGGTTAATATACATGCTGCCGTGTTTTGAAGAACTTGTAGTGGTCGGATCGAACTTTGTGGTAGTCCTAAGAATAGAGCATTACAGTAGTCTGTACTAGAGAACAGTAAAACATGAAGAACTGTTCTAAAATTATTATGATCCAATAATAGTTTTAATTGTTTAAGAGTTTGTAGCTTACGGTAACCTTCTTTAAGTTTCAAATTGATATGTTTATTTAGACTCAGATCAGAGTCAGTTATGACCCCTAAATTTCATGCATCAAATCTAATTTCAATACTCGTCCTGTTATCTTCTAATGTTAATAAGGGTTTGTTATTGCTGGTTCTCCGATCTAAGAATATGATTTCAGTTTTCTCAATGTTTAAACTCTGTTTCATATTATTTAATAATTGTTTAATCATTGCTAGATACATCGCTGTCAGTTTGAAAGTTTCGTCTTTTGAATTCTTTATAGGAATAAGAATTTGCACATCATGGGCCGGATTTTCAAAAGGCCTGGCAGCGCAAGTAAAGTCCCAGGACGCGCGTAAGTCCCATGACTTGCAAAAAAGTGCGAGGAGGGGACAGGGTGTGGGCGGTCTGGGGTGGTACAGGGGCAGGGCGGGGTCAGCGGCTCTTGGCACAGTGGCCATTTGCCACTGTGTAAGAGATCATGTGCCGGAACTTGGCTTGTGCGCACAACTTGCACAGGCGCAAAAGGTAAAACAAAACTTTTGAGGGGGGTTAGAGTAGAGCTGGGGGGAAAGGTTAGGGGAAGGGGTGGGAAGGTCAGGTTAGGGGGGGGGGGAAGGGAACAGGGGAAGGCTGTGTGACTCGGCACGCGCAAGGTGCACAATTGTGCACCCTCTTGCATGCGCCGACCCTGGATTTTATAAATTGCACGAGCCTGCGTGCACAAGTTATAAAATCGGGTGTACATGTGCGCGTGCTGGGTAGTGCACGCACAAGTAGGCCGCGAGCACTTCTTTTACAATCTACCCTCATCAGCGTAAACGTAGTACCTTCACACAAACAAAATTTTAAATTTCTCCACCCTATCTGTCTCCACCCTCTCTGTCTCTCCAAACTTATGCGATAGCTGGGAGGCATCTTTCAGGGATGTAAGTGATTTCCACTCTCGCCTGCCCTACCGGTTACCATTTTCCACAATGTTGCCAGCTGACCTACTCACTCCATTCAAGTCCTTGTGCATGCAAGGGACTGAATGGGGGTCAACCTCAGTCAGCGCCGTTTAGGAAAATAAATAATAGGAGCAGTACCATAGGAAAATATACGGAAGTCAGGCAAGGCATATCCTAATCACTAACTAGCTGATTTATTCACGGGCTTCACAGATACCACCATTCCTATCATAGGCCCAGTGATCTTCTTAGAGTCAAAGAAAAACCTAAGTTGATCAGGTGTAAAAAATACAAATTTCACATTGCAATAATGAATTACACATTTTTGAGCAGGACTTAAGTTTGATCATGTCTTTATATTTTAGAAAGGCTCCACTGTTATTTATGGGGCAAGGAATTTAGAATTTTCCTGATTTGGCTTAAGCTATTCATGAGCAAAGGAATTTACTTTTAGCTATTCCAGGAGACTTATTCTATCAGGGCAACCTTTTTCCTCCATTATGCCTGCAATTGTATTGTTCATCTATAACTTATGCATTTTAAAAATGCATAAGTTACGTAGGTTGTTATAAAATTACCCTTCCTTTATACAGTCGGTATTTTTGTAGCTGTTCTAGAATTTGTGCTTCATTACCATAGACCTCATGTTCCTTGAAAAGCTCAACCCTCAAAAGCTTTACAAAACAGTACTATGACCTCTGGGCATGTAAAGATTGCCAACCTTGATTTACAGTGACATTCTTAACAAACAAAAATGTATGGAACCACCCTTTTAAAGACGGCAACATTTATGAAAAAGGAAAACAACCAAAAGTATTATAAAATTCAGAGGTCTGCAAAATGCTAACCAAAACTTATAACAAAATGGACAGGATAAAAACTGAGGGCTTTGGCAAGCAGGTCTGTCCTTTGAATTGTGCAGAACATTTTATTTGAGATGATATAATATTTTCTCCATGATGGCTTCTTTTGAATTGTGAGGCAAAAACGTCCATAAAGATTAACTTCAGAGCCAAAATGAAATGTCACTTCCAATCTTATTTTCTATTCTCCATGTATTTTATTACAGCGGTTTTTATTCTATTTGCGTTGATTTCTTGTCACCCTGGTCAGGTCTAGATCAGAGCAAGCTTCCAAGAGATGACAGGTGAGTGATCCTCGAAGCTAGCTCTCATTTTTATATAATTATTACAGTATGTGACTTAATAGATGTGACTGCTGATGCTTCTCGCAGAACAAGACATGTCAGCTCTTGCTCTTTTGGATAAGATACCAAAACGATGACTGGGTTGGAAGAAGACAAACTTTTTTTGTAACAGATTACATATAAGGAGGAAAAGGGAAATGAACAGAGGAGTGAGAAAACAACTCTCTGAAGAGAGAGTTTTGAAGATGCTGAAAATTTCATGCACCATCAAATTCAAGAGATTTGAGGATATCCTGGAGAGAGGGAGAAAGTAAAAGAAAAGAAAGAGACACTAAAGTGAAAACGTTAAATGGAGAAATGAAAGACATCATGAATGGCTGGTTGTATTTTAAACTGAGGAAGAGAATATTAGCTCCCAAAAGCTTGTCAAGTATATTGCTAGTTCAATAAAAAAGGTATCACCTTTATATGCATAGGTAGCACTTTTATATTTGGAATGGAAGAGTAGGTTAATGCAGTGGTTCACAAACCTGTCCAGGAGGACCCCTAATCAATTGGATTTTCAGGATATCCACAATAAATATGCATGAGAGACATTTGCATGCACAGCCCCCAGTATATGCAAATATTTATTATGCATATTTATTGTGGGTTTGGGAACCACTGGGCTAGTAGTTAGAGCAGCAGGTTGCGAATCAGTTAAGCCAAGGGTCAGATCCTGCTGATAGTTCATGTGACCTTGGGCAATTTACTTCACCCTTCATAGAAACATAGAAATGACGGCAAAAAGGGACCAATTGATCCACCCAGTCTGCCCAGCAAGCTTATGCCAGTATCTGCTGCACTATGCAGGCTACCCCCATTGTCTCGGGTACAAACTTAGATCATAAGCCCTCTGGGGACAGGGAAATGCATTCAGGTATAGTAAGCAATAAGGATGTGAATCGTGTGCCCAGTCGTCTTAACGATCGGGTTCGGCTAGAGGGGGAAAAAAATCTGACCGGTGGTGATGTGAATCGGAATAGGTTCCAATTCACATCATTTTTTTTTTAGTAAGGCCCGACCCTTTAAAATTGACCCCTTATCTTCTCCCACCCTCCCGAACCCCCCCCCCAAAACCTTTTACGATTACCTGGTGGTCCAGTGGGGGCGCGGGGACCAATCTCCCGCTCTCGGGCCATCGGCGCCATTTTGGCTGCCACGCAAAAATGGCGCCGATGGCCTGATAAAAAAAAACACCCAGCCGACCCTTTAAAATCGATCCCTTAGCTTCCCCCACCCTCCCGAAACCCCCAAAACATTTTAAAATTACCTGGTGGTCTAGTGGTGGTCCCGGGAGCGATCTCCCGTTCCCGGGCCGTTGGCTGTCACTCATAAAGATGGCGCCGATGGCCCTTTGCCCTTACCATGTGACAGGGTATCCGTGCCATTGGCCAGCTTCTGTCACATGGTAGGAGCACTGGATGGCTGGCGCCATCTTTACGATGGCGGCGGCCATCTTTAAATACGGTGGTGGCCATCTTTAAAGATAGCGGTGGCCATCTTTACGATGGTGGCAGCCATCTTTAAAGATATTTAAAGATGGTGCTGGCCAGCCAGTGCTCCTACCATGTGACAGGGGCCGGCCAATGTCACGGATACCCTGTCATATGGTAAGGGCAAAGGGCCATCGGCGCCATCTTTATGAGTGGCAGCCGAAGGCCTGAGAATGGGAGATCGCTCCCGGGACCACCACTAGACCACCAGGTAATTTTAAAATGTTTTGGGGGGATCGGGAGGGTGGGGGAAGCTAAGGGGTCATTTTTAAAGGGTGGGTGGGGTTTTTTTTTTATCGGGCCATCTGTGCCATTTTGAGTGGCAGCCAAAATGGCGCCGATGGACCGAGAGCGGGAGATCGGTTCCCGCACCCCCACTGGACCACCAGGTACTCGTAAAACGTTTTGGGGGGGTTCGGGAGGGTCAAAAAACGATTCACATCCCTAGTAAGCAACTCGTCTTGAGCTACCAGTGAAAAGGCATGAGCTAAATATAAGTAAAATTATTTATATCCTGTGCCCTCCAAAGTTTGGGGTAGTTAACAGAATTATATATATAAAAACAATGTTATAAAATAAACATTAAAATTAAACATTACATCTGACTGCATTCTGTACTTGCCAATGGATATAGGAGCAAGACATGCAAGGAACACTATCATTCAGGTGGATACCTGACTGGCAGTTGGCTTAAGGTCAGATATGTTTTTAAAGCTGTCTTAAATGCCTTTGAATCACTAAGATTGCACAGATGCTGAGGAAGTGAGTTCCAAAGCATGGAACCAGCAAGTGAGAAGGCTTTTTCTCATGTCATGAATACCTGGCTGAAAGCAGGGAGAGAATTTGTTAACCTTTTATTTCCATCATGAACAAATAACATGGGCAGCCAAGACTTGGGCCTCTCCCTGTCTTCCATCCTATTTATAATCATACCACGGAATACACAATAACAGACCAACGGCATTGTTTGGCAAACAACAGGCCACAGCTTTATTATAAATTCAGTGTATCTATCATTACGTGAGCTTATACAAAATTGCAATCCATAAAGCCCTAGTGGGCATCTGCTACATCCCAGCAAGATGTGGCCTCCTGGCCTGTAGGCCTCTGGCACTCCTTGCCACTGCAGTGTACAAACCCCTGCCACAGCCCAGCAAGGAGCCACCTCTGGGATGTCTGCATTCAGTTCTTCTGCCAAACTCAGGGTTCCTAATGTTAACCAACCAACCGACCCAAATGGCCAATCGACACCTGTAATATTAAACTGACTCGGGTAACCCAACCTTCTAAACAAAAGCTACAACAGCTATATACTAGCCAAATTATCTCAAAGTCAATTAAAGGGGCAGGTGAGTTAGATGCAGACTTCACAGCAGCAGGAAAAGGGACGGGAAGACTCTGTCACTTGCCCCTTTATTCTCAGTTTCCTCCTTCCATCTCCCTTGCTCCCATGTGGTGCCCAAACAAAGCAAGGACCGCAAAAGCCACTGCATGGTTGAAAACCTCAGCACAGCAATGGATCATCCCCACCTTCTGAGCCTACATATTCAGCCTAAAACCTTAACTCCTGCAGCACAAGGCTGAGCCTAGTGCTCAAATAATGTGGCTAGCTGAGGACAGCCCCATCCTCTCCATACAAGACCTGGCAACACAAAGTTAACAAATATTATTGCATAAATAATGGGACTTTTTATTCTAATTAAGAATAACATTTATTTATTTATTGTTTATTTAACTTTTTTATAGACCGCTTAAATCAAATGAAATTGTACTATGTGGTTTACATTAAAAAAACCCATAAATAACCAAAATGTCTTTTTTAGGGTCAATAACATCTGCAGAGAGAGAGAACCTCAATATAGCACTTTGCTATTTATAGCGCTATAATAGGGTAGACTTAAAACTTGAGGTGAGGGGTCGGGGTGGGGACACTGTCACAGGCAAAAACACCACTTTGCTATATTGAGGCCATCTCTCTCTCTCTTTCTCTCTCTCTCCCCTAAATGCGCTAAAAAGTATTTCAGTCGGTACCGCAAATTGCGATAATGGTGTGGATTGCAATTGCAATTTGTGGTAAAATAACTAATAGGAAATTTGCCTAGCCATGCCCTCTTTTTCTAATGCGAGTGTTAGGCTTGCTATTAATATAGCAAAATGATAAATCTATGCCTTTATTTACTATCTCTCAGATGTAACAAAATATTTCCAAAGACTTAAAAAATAAAAAAAAAAGCTTTAAGCTGATTATAATATATCTTAATAAAAGTAATTACACGTAATTCTTTAGGTAGGGAATTCCACAAGATTGGGCATTTTCTGTTATAGGACCAACCTTCTTTTACAGAAGGGACTCTTAATAAAAGATCATGCTGTAATCTTAAATTTCTAATCAGAGATTATCTTGACAATAATTCTGACAAATAAGATGGACCTGAACTAGAAATGGCTTTAAAAACCAGAACCAAAATTTCAAATTTTATTCTCTGCTAGATTGGAAGGCAATGCAATTTAATTAAAATAGGAGTAATATGCTCTCCGAAATGAACTGATAGAATTAAAAGTGCAGCAACTTTTTGCAACAGTTGAAGCACTTTTAAATGAGCTTTTGAGAGAGCACTCAATAAAGAATTACTATAAACTATCAATGTTAAGAAAAAAAAGCCTGAATTATATTTCTAAAATCAGCTACCGATAAAATATATCACAGATGTCACAATAAACATAACTTTAAAAACAATTCTGTGTTACTCTCCAAATATGTCATAAATCAGATAAGACGGAATCAAAATAAAAACCTAAATTTCGAACCGATTTCACAAATGGGATAAATACCCCATCAATACCCAATGTTAGATCTGTAGTAGGTGAAGCTTGTGATAGCCAAATAGCCTATGTTTTAGCAAATAATTAAATAAATGAATGTTGTCCAGTTTTTAATTCTCTGCAAACAATCATTAATTTGTGTCATTGTAATTTGCAAATTTACTTGTACAAGGAAAAAATGCTGAATGTCATCTGTGTATATTTTATAAATCGGAATTCTAACATCCAAAACAGCTGCCAGAGAGCTAATATAAAAATTAAAAATGGTTGCTGAAAGCACTGATCCTTGCGGGATCCCAACATCTAAATTATACCAATTAGAATATTGTTGGTCAATTCATACCTGAAATTTGCGAGATGAAAGATAACATTCAAACTGTTTGTACGCACCATGCCATCTCTTAGTCCAGTATCATGTAGCCTAGTTAGCAACCTCATATGGTTCACTGTATCATAGGCAGCACTTATATCCAGGAAAATACCAATAACTGCCTTACATGATTCTTCCTTAAAAAGCACATAATCTGATTATAGAGATTAACAATATCTCAGTACTATGATTACTCCTAAAATCAGATTGATGTGGACTCAAAACATGTTTATCTTCTAGATAGTTGACTAATTGAAGCAGGACAGTTTTTTTTCCAGAATTTTACCCATAGTAGGTAAATTTAAAATAGACCAATAACTGGAACAAATATTTTTAGCCACATAAACCAGGTTTTAAAATTGGGCGTGCTACCGCCTTTTAAAATGCATCTGGAAAAATACCACTTTCCGAAAAGCAATGAACAATATTCTTTACAACACTCAAAAATTGTGATTTATCTGTTGCGTTCATGCCTGTTCTCGCTCTCGCTCCACCCTCTCTACCTTTGTGGCGACTCCCTTCGGGTCTGATGGACAGATGATGCCGCGGTTTCTTCTCGCCATATTTCCTGGAATCCCCGGGCTGGCCTGACGCTGTGGACCCGCCATGTTCCTGATGACGTAAAGGCGCACGCATGCGCGCGCTCCAGAGTTTATACAGACAAGGGCGCGAACCTCAGGGGCATTCCCCGTAGTGATGTCATCTGCTTCCACTTTAAAAGGTCTTTGCTTGCTACTTCGAATCGAGTTAGGAAGGGAAATTTTTCTCCACTGCTCTGCCTCCACCACCTTACCCAGGGGTACCCGCTCCTCGGGGGCCCCGCTCTCTCTCTTCTTGATTTCAGATTGTTAGGATGGAATCCGGTACTCGTTCCATGAGAGCCTACGTCCCTGAATGCTCAGAAGACTCCTTACTACCTGGAAGCGATCGCAGACATGAACACAGTGAGTTCTATTATAGATAGGAACTGGTACTCGCTCCACGAAGGCCTTTATTCCTAATCTACGAAGACTCCCTTCTGTCTAAGACATTATCGCAGGTACGGAGATCGTGAGTCATTATTGTAATTTGTACTCACTCCACGAGGGCCCATGTCCCTAAATCCCTTCTCAACTTTCTTCTATATCAGAAGTTATTATATACCTTTATCTGGTACATTACCATTAGATTGCAGATAGGAACCGGTACTCACTCCATGAGGGCCTAAGATCCTAAATCCCTCCAAAGACTCTCTTCTATTCTAAAAGCCATCTCCTACACAGATAATGTGAGTTCTCATTTCAGACTGCATATAGGAACCAGCACTCACCTACGACTCCTGTTCCTGAATATACTGAAGACTCTGTTGCATAGAAGCCATTACAGATATCTACAATTGTGAGTGTATCATCTACTACTGGTTATGTATCCAGCATACCCTGCCTACTCACTACCTATAGTCTCTCTCTACAGCTCAGCAACCCAGAGACCGCAATTCCAGTATCGAAGGGACTTCAGCCCTGCCGGGCACATCAGCTCACTACTGCCACCTCTGGTGGTTCTACTTCCTGCTTAATAAAGAACTATCTGTGTTTGTCTCCATACTCCAGCCTAGCCAGTGGTCCCTCTCAGGATATCATCCTGAGGGCGCTGTCATCTGCCATCAGCCCAGGGATTCACAATTCATCTCAGTGTCATCCCTTACACTATTAGAGCGGTATTATACAACTGCCACTCTGTGGGAAGCCAATCCACCACAGATCATAACTCCGCCTACGGAGTATTACAATTGTCAGCTTTTCCCCTTGGCAGGGAGATTCATAACAGATTGCTAACCCTCTGGCAGACTTATAGCAAATTGGCACTCCTAGTAGCAGGGATTGATAACAGATTGTTAATTCCTCCCTCTCCAGGAGGAGATCCATAACAGACTGCTACTCCTCCCTCTACTGGAAGAGCTTGATAACAGATTGCTAACTCCGAGCAGCAGAATTACAAGCAATTGCAACTCCTCCCCTCTGGAGGAGCAGATCTACATCAGATTGCTAACTCCTCCCCTCAGGGGAGCAGATCGCCAACAGATTGCTAACTTCGCCCCCGTGGCGGCGTGATCCACAACATTATCTCTCAATAAAACACCTGTAGGACAAGGATCAGTCCAACAATGAGAATTTCTCACTTGATAGAATACTTGCTCAAGCTCAATATTTGAAGGTAAATAAAAAGAATTCCATGTTACCTTCAATATATCTTCTGAAGAAATATTCTGGGAGACAGCAGGAATATTACCAATTTGCTTCAATAGCGTGGAAGCTTTAGCTTGGCAAAAATGAGCATAATCATAGTTAATGTCTATTAAAATTTGGTTAGGCAGTTGTATTGTTAAATTATTAATCTACTAGAACAACTCTTTTGATCTATTAAGAGAGTTGTTGAGAAGTTTAGTATAAAAATCTTTTTTAAAATTATTAAAAAGCTGCCTATAGGACTTATGAGCTGTAATAAACAAATCTCTATTAAATTTGGTTCCTTGCACCATTTATGTTCTATTTTTCACAGCATTTTAAAAATGTTTATTAACTCCTTATTAAACCCAGGATCCAAGTTTTGTGATCGACCAAATTTGCAGCATTTAACTGGTGCTATTTCATGCAAGATTGAAGTTAACTGTGTATTTAACGAGTCTACCAGAATATTGACATTGTACTATTGAAATCTACATTGTAATATGATGTGTTCAAGTTTATGAACTGTATTCATTATATCCTAAGCAATTCCTTCCAATGCATTATGATCAATTGCAGGTAATTTATAATAAAGTATGCACTGATAGCCTTCTGATCTCTAATTTAGAATCTACTCTTAAAATGGGTTATTTGAATGTTGTTCAGTTACAACAAAAGATGAGAAGATTATCGCTACCAATATTGATGCCATGTTGGATATATTTTTGCTGGCCAAAACATGGCATTCTGACACTGACATAGTTAAATTGTATTTGTCCCGTTGGATATTCCTATGTCCATCAAGCCAGATTAGGAAAACATGGTGGTGGTTTAAGATGGTCTGCCAGCAGGGCAGCCTTTTTAAGATTCTCACTGGCCAGTTTGAGGAATGCTGTCATTGTGGTGGGTGTGGCCAAGGCAGAGTAAGGCAATAAATTAGGAGAGTAGTAGCCAGTCTGATGAGATAGTTTGAGCCCAAATACATCGGTGAATCTAAACCTTTAATTATGGAGAAGTTGTGTTTGAAGGTCTTGCTACCTAATTTCAGCTCTAAGTTATATGCTCCCACTTGCAAATTAGTTTCATGTCTGGGTATCTCCACCAAAGTATTATTGTATTTTATTGTACCAAGTTCTATCTTACCCTTCAACTTGGGAAGAAGGACTCACTCATGAAGGGGTCCTCGCTACTGAGCATCAGGGGTGGGGGGGTCCCTCTGACCTCTGGACTTCTTTGACCAGTCTGTGACTTCTTCTTGTGAGCTTAAGTTGCTGCATTGTCCCTCTGCCTTGGTTTTATTTACACAGGAACTTACAAACAGGCAGATCTTGATAAGTATCCTTCAGTTCTGGTTTAAAGTTCTCACCTGGGCAAAATTTATTTTCTTTAGCTGTGACAGTGTTTTGGGGCCTGTCAGCATATTTATCTGCATACTTCTTGGCTATTATGATTCATATTGGGTGCTTTCAGTGGTTAAACATGGGATATCTCCCTATAGCCTCAGGGCCAGCAGGTGTCATTTTTAAATACCAACCCACTGGGGTAAGAGCTTTGTTTCAAACAAAAACACATCCCTACTAATATAATAACATAAAAGTCAAAACAGTACAATACAGCATAATAAAAGTACATCATTATAAAGTAAAACAATATATCCTAAAACAACGGTAAAACAGAGTACCACAAACAGCTCTGGTTTCTGGGACAGCCACTTTATGCAAATGAACCTGGCTCTTGGGTCAAATGAATGCAAGTATATCTAATAAATATTCTTAGTGGATATCCTGATAACTAGATTTCTTTGTAGCAGTCGAGGACAAGATGTTGTCATCCCTGTGCTCAAGGTTATCACCCATTTTTATACATATGTGAGAAACGTATTGGGTTCATCTGGCCCTGTGCATTCTGGAACAGCTGTAAGATGTTTGTTATGTTTGGGCATGGATCAGAAAATACACAAGTGTACTTTCTCAACACTTATAATTTTTAAAATCCTACAACAGATTGTTCTACAGTGCTTTTGACAGGGAGAAAAACATGTTATTGGCTCTGTACAATTGCTTAGAAGAGGGAAATGTAAAAGGATTGTGGGTGGAAGGAAATTATGGTGAATCAACTGAATGCTGCTACAAATAGCTCCTTCTGACAGAATAAAGCCCATTATAAAAAAAAAAAGGGCTATAATTCTCTTAATTACGGCACACAAATTAAAGGTTTTCTGTAATAATTTAGTATGCACATTTTAGGATTATTTTTAACTGTAATGTTGCTTGTTATTTAAGGTGACATTTGATCTCTGTTTAGCTATCTCTAGGTCCTCACTTAAATTGCAGGATGAACGTCAAATGGTTGCGCTGTGTTACAGATAAAACAGACAAAATTGCAAAAGAATCAGCTGATCGGTAGGGCCTACTTTAAGCACTTTTTTTTGTGGAAATTGAAGATCCTACAATATTAGAATCTTATTACCATTTAAATAGGGACCTTAGTTTTCAGTTTTTACTTTACTTTATTTTACCTTGGAATTTATCAGTGTATATTATAATGAGCAAAAACAGGAAAGTTATTAGAAAAAAAGACTCATTTTTTTCTATTGAAGTTCTCCCATTTTTGTTCTTTATAATAAACACTGATAAATTTCAGAGAAAAATAAATTAAAAACTGAAAATGAAGCTCCCTACCTATCTCATATCTGTGTCTCCATAATTGAAAATATCAAGTGGTCATTTCATTTGCTAAATGAACTCCAAATTGTAAAAATTAGATAGATGAATAAAAATTAGCTGGCATATTAATCAGTGTATTACATAAACCTGAAATTTCATTCTTTGTAAAATATTAACTGTGATCAATTATACATATGCTTGTTGCTCAGAATTAAAGTACTGCATAGCAAGGACAAATCATGGCAAAATGTTTTCTATTCAGAGATGACTTTACTGTGAATGAATGCATTTGAATACTCAACTAGTTACCCAAGTATTTTCACAGTAAACTTATGTCTGCAAGTTTTCTTTGAAAGTTCTTGGTAAAGTCCACAATGTGGGCTATTTGAAAATTACGCTCTTATAGGATCATTTATCAAAATGCATTATGGCGTTAACGCCAGTGATAACGCGTTAATGCATGCTATAACGCATGAGAAAAGTAAAGTATCGCATGGTATGAATGAAAATTTTTGAGGAGAGCAGGATCAGGGGAGGAGTTTTAGTTAAATTAGGGGCCATATCACATTGTGCGATAGCATAACTGTACCTTTTTCCTGGGTATTAAGCTGTACAATATGTCTGAAATGGCCATAATGCAATTTGTGATAAATTTTTGGAATTGCATTTTGGCCATTTCTAGATGTGGAGAGAGAGAGAGCGAGCTTCTGGGGAGGGCCTCACTGTATGCACCTATTTATATCACTATAGGAGGGCCACCTGATAGGTCAAGGTGAGGTGTTAGTGGTGGTTTAGGGTTTAGGGGCCAGTTTTGCATGTAGAGTGAGATGTACGAACAGCACAGTACACCTTGGTGAAGATTTGACATCATTTGGAGTGAGAAAAGTCTCCAAAAGTTGAAATTTTGTACTATGTTCTTTCACCCTAGCTTGATGGTACCCTGTTTTGAGTCCATCAAGCTAGGGTGAGAAAACATAGTAGACATTTCATCTTTTGGAGACTTTCCTCACTCCAAATGACATCAAATCTTTACTAAGGTGTACTATGCTGTTCATACACCTCACTCTACATGCAAAACTGTCCCCTAAACCACCACTAACACCTCATCTCGACCTATCAGGGGGCCTCCTCTAGAGTTATAAATGCTTAACTAATATGAGAGCTTTGTAGATAGGTGTTCTCTCACGCTCTCTCTCTCTCTCATTCATTTCCATAAACATGTTCATTTTTCATAATGCATGTATTAACTTTTTTTGATGAATGTGTTAGTTCTGGTACTACCAGTTTGTGGATGCAGTCTGCTCAATGGTATTCCTATTCGTAACCACATCACACCTGTCTTAAAAAAAATTGCACTGGCTACCAATCTCTGCACACATTAAATATAAAGTCATCATTTCCATTCATAATTTGCTCTATAATCTTAATTCTCCATGGATCAGCACTATATTAAGCATTCATACTCCAGCCTGGATCCTTCAATCTTGTAGTCAGTTTTTGCTAGATGTCCCAAAGGGCATCAGTTTAGTCTCCACTCGTGAGTGTCCTTTTTTCATACACGGCCCTGACCTGTGGAATTCCCGCCCTATTTCTTGACAGGTCATGCATGACTCTAAGGGGGTCATTCATCAAAATGTATTATTTATTTATTTATTTATTTTTATATACCGATGTTCCTGTAAAGAATACATATCGCACCGGTTTACAAGGAACTGAACAGTCGCCTCCAGGGCGGAAAACCATGAAGCAGTGCATCAAGCTAGGTAGAGAGAATATGGTACAAATCTACTCTTCTTTCACCTTCCTTCCCTCTAAATCACATTAAATCTTCACTGATGGTAACTGTACTGTTAGTACGTATGACTGTGCATGTAAAATTGCCTCCCAGAACCCACCCCACCCCTGCAAACTTCACCCTTACAGTGGTATAAATAGTTAACTTTTTTGTGAGCCTCTACAGAAGCTCTCTCTCTATATATTTATACATATAGGGGTAGATTTTTAAAGTTGTGCACAGGCGTAGATTTGTTTGCGCAACCCGGTGTGAACAAATCTACCCCGATTTTATAACATGTGCGCGCTGCTGAACGCATGTTATAAAATCCAGGGTCAGCGAGTGCAGGAGGATGCACAATTGTGCAACCTGCGCGTGCCAAGCCAAGCAGCCTGCCTCTGTTCCCTCTGAGGCTGCTCCGAAATCGGAAAGGCTTCGAAGGGAACTTTTTTCCAGCCTCCCACCTTCCCCTTCCTTCCCCTCCCTTCCCCTACCTAACCCACCCCCCCAGCCTAACTAAATCTCCCCCCACCTTTGTTATGAAAGTTCGCCTGCCTGAGGCAGGCGTAACTTGCGCACGCCGGCAGGCTGCCGGCGCGCAATTCCCCAGCCCAGGGGCTGGTTCGGAGGCCTTGTCCACGCCCCCAGAATGCCTCCAGCCCGGCACCACGCTCCCAGCCCTGCCCCCGGAATGCCCCCGATTGCCGGGCCGCTCCCAATATGCCCCCCCCCGACACCCCCCCCCCCCAAGCAAAGTCCTGGGACTTACACGCTTCCCGGGGCTTTGCACACGCCGCGGCCTGTACAACATAGGCATGCCATTGAGCAAGTCCCCTGCACACGTAAATCCAGCTGGATTTACGCGCTCAGGGCTTTTAAAATCTGCCCCATAGTCAGCAGTAGCCCCAAATGCAATAAAAGCCTATCCAGGATCTTCTCAGCTTGCAATGTAAAAATATCATAGGTGTGATAAATTTAACATACATTGTAGTAAAATAGCTGTGCAAAGTAGTATCATGAAAATTACCCCAACCATGCCCCTTTTATATCATATGCACTAGTGTTGCTATATTTATTGCAAAATGATTAATCTAGACCTGTTAAGAACACAAGAAATTGCCATACTGGGTCAGACCAAGAGTCTATCAAGCCCAGCATCCTGTTTCCAACAGTGGCCAATCCTGGCTGCAAGTACCTGGCAAGTATCCAAACACTAAGTAGAACCTATGCTACTGTTGCCAGTAATAGCAATGGCTATTCCCTAAGTCAGCTTGATTAATAACAGTTAATGGACTTCTCCAAGAACTTATCCAAACCTTTTTTAAACCCAGCTACACTAACTGTACTAACCACATCCTATGGCAGCAAATTCCAGAGCTTAATTGTGCATTGAGTGAGAGAGAATTTTCTCCAGTTGGTTTTAAATGTGCTTCCTCCGTTCCCTCCACCCCCCCCCCCCCCCCCACCTTCCCCTCCCTTCCCCTACTTAACCCGCCCCCCAGCCCTACCTAAACCCCACTTTACCTTTAATTTTTAAGTTGTACCTACCTCCGGGTAGGCGTAGGTTGTGCGTGCTGGCAACGGCCGGCCCGCTATCCAGGGCACAGCAGCAAATGGCCACTGTGCCTGGAGTCATTTTTTCAAAATTAGACTATTGCAATTCCCTATTGCTAGGTCTGCCTTCTTCCTATTCCAAACCATTACAGATGGTGCAAAATTCAGCAGCCCGACTACTAACAGGCACAAGAAAAAGAGACCACATATCACCCATCCTGAAAGAGCTACATTGGCTACCCGTATACTTCCGTATCATGTACAAAGCCATATGTATCATTTTCAAAACTATACATCAATGCACTTCCCTCGATCTTCAATTCCCTCTCCAAGTATACAACTCGACAAGACCTACCAGAGATGTTTATAGAGGCACACTCCAAGTTCCCCCTGCGAAAACGACTAGACACATTACCCTAAGAGATCGCGCCACCTCCACAGCTGGCCCCCTTCTGTGGAATTCCTTACCCACAGATCTCAGACTAGAACCCTGCCTCCTAACTTTTAGGAAAAGACTTAAGACTTGGTTATTCAAGCAAGCTTTCCCAGACACAATTTAATGACACAATCCAAGGACACAATCCAAGGACTCCTCTAAAACATCCAGCCATTAATCATGCCATTTGCACATAACTTGTAATTTGACTTGTATATCGTTTAACCATTTTATTCTTTCCTATTTCTTCCTCTTCACCAAGTTTTGCTATCCTTGTTAATTGTAACTGTACCTTCGGTCACCTCAGTTCTAGTTTGATGTATTTAATGCACTCCCGTTTCATGTAAACCAGCAAGATATGTTCTCATGATTGCCGGTATATAAAAACCTTAAATAAATAAATACATATAAATAAATAAATAAAAAAATGGCCACTGTGCCTGGAGGCTCCCGCCCCAGCCCGCCCACTCTCCACCCATTTTTTCAAGCCCCGGGACATACGCACGTCCTGGGGCTTGCGTGTGTCACCGAGCCTAAGCAAAATAGGCTTGGCGCGTGCAGGAGGCTATTAAAAGGGTTACGTGCGTATCCCCTTTTAAAATCCACCCCTAAATATATTTTTTAATCCTGCCTGTTGAAGTCTTATCTTTGTAAGGTTCAAGCAGCAGCTTTCTCTAGTTTATGGATGTGATTTTGAAATTTTAAATTTTTTTCTCTCATGGTAAAATAGATCAGATTTGCTTGAACAAACTACGATGCTTTACTCGATCACAGGATATAAATCAGTGGTACTAAAAAAGGACTAACAAATTCCAGAAAGGTGAAGAGGCAGAATCATAAATAAATGAGGCTATAAATTCATATAATCATATCCTTCAGACTTAAATCATAGGCCTCAATCTTTGTGTACATTTTAAAATAAATGTTTCAAAATGCCTCAAAGTATCCTTTAGAAAATATAGAATTTTAAAATATACTAAGGAATACTTTTCAAATAGACTGATTATTCTGGAAATGTTTGTCTGCCATTCACATTCAAGGCACTAACAAGGTCATTTATTAAACTGCGATATGCCATTATCATGTTCGTTAGGGCCTTATCGCACGCAACCGTATCGCGGCAATACTATTTAAATCAGTAAAGGGGAGGAGTGTTGTCAGGGTTTGGGCGGGATTATAGCCCAGCAGCACTGCGGGTGATAATCTTTTACATATTATTGCCGGCAGCACTGCAGGAAATAATACCACCTTTTCCTGTGACGCTATGGTGGCGATAGTGTGAGGCGCAGGCTGCACACTATCGCCCCCCACCCATTTTTTCCCATGGACCATCATTCCGCTATAAATATAGTGGAATGATGAATCCTTGAGTAAGTAAGCCATACACAATTGACAAAAGGAGGTATTATTACAAAACTCCTGTGCATTTGTGTTTTGACAAGCCTGCCTCATATGGACCAGAATATTGTATCAAACATCACCATTTTAGATTTATAAAAGATATTGAGGTCCTTGTGAATGCTGATCATAAGACATGTGATACAGTTGCACAAGACTAAAGATTGAAGATAAGCATATAAAAAAAGGATGAGAAACAGTTAAGGACAATGAACAGTTGCATCATAGAAACAGAGAAAACGTCAGCAATAGGGATGTGCATTAGTTTTTGGATGTTTGTGCTTGTAGTTCAGTAATTGTGCACAAAAAGCACTTTGGCAATTTGTGCACACAACTTCCAATGTACGCACACAAAGGGGTAGATTTTAAAAGGTGCACGTGTCCATGTGCATGTGCTTCCCAGCGCGCACACATTGAAGCACCGATTTTATAACATGCATATGCCGGCATGTGCATGTTATAAAATCCCATGGCCATGTGCACATGCATGCCGGATTTTATAATCCAATCGCGCATGTGCGAGCGGCATGCGCAGGGGGGATTTTAGTAAGTTATGCATGGTGATGCAATCGGGTCTTTCCCCATTCCCTCCTAGTCTCCAATTCCCTACCCCCCTACCCATACTCCCTCCCTCTTCCCCTCTCCTCCCCACCCCCAAAAACCTTTGATGGAAATTGTTTTTTTGTTTTATTGCTTACTGCTCCAGTGCATGCTTCCCTGGGACAGCAGCTAATGGCCGCTGTCCCTGCTGGCCTCCGCCTCATCCTGCCCCTCCCAACCAGACCATGCCCCCTGGGCTGCCCCCTTTTTAGGGCCCAGCAATTATGCTCATATCATCATTTACATGCGTGGCCGAGCCATTTTGAAAATGCATGCGGCGCACACAGGGCCCAGCCACACATATAAATGACAATATTTGTGCATGTGGCTGATTTAAAATTCAGCCAAAAGTGCTTTTCTGTGCACAACTGTGGAACTAAGTGCCCAAACCTATTCCTATGTATGAATATATGGGCAGAGTGTTTCTTGACTGACTTGTGCCTAGGAGATGAATTGGAAGATTACTTAAGAATGAGGATGTTTATTACCTGTTTATTAGATGTACTCTCAGTAATGCTCTCATCCTCAGCAAGACTCAGAAACAGGAGCACAAACTACTGATAATCACTGTTCTTTCTCTTGTAAAAGCAGAATCCTAAAGGATTGTTAAGCAGAACTACATTTTGTTTTTCAAATAAATCTTTAACAATAGGATATAAAAAATGAGGATTAATACCTAATATAGCGGCCATGAAATTAAATAATAATGTATTAATGATGGCAGAAAAGGACCAATGGCCCATCCAGTCTGCCCAGCAAGATTCTTATGGTAATATCTACCGTTCCTTGCAAGATACCTCCATGTTTCTCTTACGGGTAGTTACTGCTGCTCTGTGTAGTATTCCCAAAGCCTTATGATAAGGGTAGAAATACTTATAATCAAAACCAAGCAACTGTCAACCTATGAAAAATTACTGCTAGTGAGGAACTTTCTTGAAAATTCAGACAATGCTGTTTGATATGCTTTGATTTTTGACTTGGCCATAGAAGCAGTCCTGAGCTTTTTCCCTTATGTCTGCATATCAGTACCCCAAATTGTAAAAGGTTTTCATGGGTGATTCAGATGGACTGAACCAAATCACGGTAAACCTAGAAGATGTGGTAGACCTGATTGACAAACTTAAGAGTAGTAAATCACCTGGACCGGATGGTATACACCCCAGAGTTCTGAAGGAACTAAAAAATGAAATTTCAGACCTATTAGTAAATTTTGTAACCTATCATTAAAATCATCCATTGTACCTGAAGACTAGAGGATAGCTAATGTAACCCCCATATTTAAAAAGGGCTCCAGGTGCAATCCGGGAAACTATAGACCGTTTAGCCTGACTTCAGTGCCAGGAAAAATAGTGGAAAGTGTTCTAAACATCAAAATCACAGAACATATAGAAAGACATGGTTTAATGGAACAAAGTCAGCATGGCTTTACCCAAGGCAAGTCTTGCCTCACAAATCTGCTTCACTTTTTTGAAGGAGTTAACAAGAGGTTAGGACTTTTTTGAAGGAGTTCACTTTTTTGAAGGAGTTAACAAGAGGTTAGGACTTTTCAGCTTGGAGAAGAGACGACTGAGGGGGGATATGATAGAGGTGTTTAAAATCATGAGAGGTCTAGAACAGGTAGATGTGAATCGGTTATTTACTCTTTCGGATAGTAGAAAGACTAGGGGACACTCCATGAAGTTAGCATGGGGCACATTTAAAACTAATCGGAGAAAGTTCTTTTTTACTCAACGCACAATTAAACTCTGGAATTTGTTGCCAGAGAATGTGGTTCGTGCAGTAAGTATAGCTGTGTTTAAAAAAGGATTGGATAAGTTCTTGGAGGAGAAGTCCATTACCTGCTATTAAGTTCACTTAGAGAATAGCCACTGCCATTAGCAATGGTTACATGGAATAGACTTAGTTTTTGGGTACTTGCCAGGTTCTTGTGGCCTGGATTGGCCACTGTTGGAGACAGGATGCTGGGCTTGATGGACCCTTGGTCTGACCCAGTATGGCATTTTCTTATGTTCTTATGTTCTTATGGATAAAGGTGAACCAGTAGATGTAGTGTACTTGGATTTTCAGAAGGCATTTGACAAAGTTCCTCATGAGAGGCTTCTAGGAAAAGTAAAAAGTCATGGGATAGGTGGCGATGTCCTTTCGTGGATTGCAAACTGGCTAAAAGACAGGAAACAGAGTAGGATTAAATGGAAAATTTTCTCAGTGGAAAGGAGTGGGCAGTGGAGTGCCTCAGGGATCTGTACTGGGACCCTTACTTTTCAATATAGTTATAAATGATCTGGAAATAAATACGACAAGTGAGGTAATCAAATTTGCAGATGATACAAAATTGTTCAGAGTAGTTAAATCACAAGCAGATTGTGATAAATTGCAGGAAGACCTTGTAAGGCTGGAAAATTGGGCATCAAAATGGCAGATGAAATTTAATGTGGACAAGTGCAAGGTGATGATAGGGAAAAATAACCTATGCTATAGTTACACAATGTTAGGTTCCATATTAGGTGCTACTACCCAAGAAAGAGATCTAGGCATTATAGTGGATAACACATTGAAATCGTTGGTTCAGTGTGCTGCGGCAGTCAAAAAAGCAGAATGTTGGGAATTATTAGAAAGGGAATGGTGAATAAAACGGAAAATGTCATAATGCCTCTGTATCGCTCCTTGGTGAGACCGCACCTTGAATACTGTGTACAATTCTGGTCACCACATCTCAAAAAAGATATAATTGCGATGGAGAATGTACAGAGAGGGGCTACCAAAATGATAAGGGGAATGGAACAGCTCCCCTATGAGGAAAGACTAAAGAGGTTAGGACTTTTCAGCTTGGAGAAGAGACTGAGGGGGGATATGATAGAGTTGTTTAAAATCATGAGAGGTCTAGAACGGATAGATGTGAATCAGTTTTTTATTCTTTCGGATGATAGAAAGACTAGGGGACACTCCATGAAGTTAGCATGTAGCACATTTAAAACTAATCGGAGAAAGTTCTTTTTCACTCAACGCACAATTAAACTCTGGAATTTGTTGCCAGAAGATGTGGTTAGTGCAATTAGTATAGCTGTGTTTAAAAAAGGATTGGATAAGTTCTTGGAGGAGAAGTCCATTATCTGCTATTAAGTTGACTTAGATAATAACCACCGCTGTTACTAACAACGGTAACATGGAATAGACTTAGTTTTTGGGTACTTGCCAGATTCTTATGGCCTGGATTGGCCACTGTTGGAAACAGGATGCTGGGCTTGATGGACCCTTGGTCTGACCCAGTATGGCATGTTCTTATGTTATTATCATTGGTTATCATCTGAATCCAATACCCACTCCCCCCCCCCCCCCTGCTGTTGAAGTGGAGAGCGATGTTGTAAATTTGTTAAAAGCATCAAGGCTTGGGGGAGATTCAATGGAAAGTACCCTGGAAGACTGAGGGTCCAGCTGGTATCTCCCTTTCGGCAGTTGGAGGAGGACCGAGGCAACGCTCCTCCCCACCCGGACACTGATGTCATCACATGGCACCTGGCCTCTCAATAAAATCCTGAGGCCTACAGGATGAATGGAGGAGATTCAATGGAGAAGTACCCTGGAAGATTGAGTGTCTGGCTGGTAACTTCCTTTCGGCGTCGGAGGAAACCGGGACAATGTTCCTCCCCACTCAAACACTGATGTCATCATGTGACGCCTGGTCTCTCAATAAAATTCTGTGGCATATGGAGCAAGCGGTCAGTGCACTGCCAAAGCCCCACGCGCCAAAGGGGCGTGCGGCTTTGTTCCGATGGGAAGGAAAAGGAAACCCAAAATCTATCCCTCGTCTTCTGCTCCAGTTCTACGAGGCTCGATGGACAACCACTTTCAGGGGGTCGGCGAGTTGCATCCCAGTGACTGCACTGGAAGCCCCATTTCAGGAGCTTCCTTGAGTCCTGAAATTAGTAGACTCCCTCCTCAACCCTCAGCTTTTTTGACCTTGGCTGAGCAATTTGATTTCCACACGCTGGTAATGCTTTAGCAGGTAGTGACCATCAAGAAAGCAATACTGCTTTAGTTGACATACCACCCACACCTGCCTCTGACCCTTCTCTCTGTAATGCAGTTTCTGCTGTTCAATTAAAATCTGGAACAAATTTATTAGATGAGGGGACAGTTTCTGCTGAACCATCTAATGTGTCACTTGTGGACTTGTGGAAATTGATTACTAAGTTGGGCAACAATGTCTCCCAATCCATCTCACAATTTAATTCCTTTATGGCCGAGACCAGATCATCCTTGCAGTCACAAGAGAAGAGATTACAGGACCTTGAAAAATCTAATTCTGTTTTGTCTTCATAGGTTTCTCTATTGTTAAATGCTGAATCTGCACATATTGAAGATAGTTTAATATTGCATAATAATATAGAGGCATTGGAAAATTTGGTTAGGATTAAGAGATTGCATTTTGTTAATTTTCCATTTACTAAGCTATTATCTGTAAATTAAAGGTTTAAAATATATCTGGAAGAAAACCTGGCCTTTTCTGAAGATAGTTTACCTGCTATTTCAAAAATATTTTATCTACCTAGGCAAAAAAGTTCTGGTCATGATAATCAGCTCCCTTCTGTAAGTAGCCCGGGGGTTTGTACCTTTTTGGAAGAATCTTTGGATATAATTTCTAATGGGGCTCCTCTAATTGTTTCATTCTGTGCTGAGTAGGATAAAGATCTGGTCTTCACTAAATATGTTAAGAACAGGGATTTTCTCTTTTGTGGCCAAAAAATATTAGTATTTCCTGATATCTCCCGCCTTATTCAGGTTCATCAGAGACATTTCCTATCACTGAAGAATAAAGTCATTTTTTTTAGGTGCTTCCTTTTTTCTAGTTTTCTTGCAGTTGTTTTGTAACATATCAATCTAATACATTTGTATGTATAGACCCGCTGCATTTAGAAACTTTTGTTGCAAATAAGAATATTGAGCATTGTTTGGAATCTTAGTAATTTGGGGAGGATCAGTAAAGATTAACGAGAATGTTGGTACCATTTCCTTTATTACTTTCTATGTAAAGTAATTTTTCTTTGTATTTCTCCCCATATTATAGGGTTGATGATTTGTAGTTAAGCTTATTATTATTGTTTTTGCTGAGATTATTATTGCCTTACTGTGATCATCATTGCTTTATTTTATTGTACTGATTTAGAAATCTCAATAAAGATACAATTATTTAAAAAAAAAAAAAAGCATTAAGGCTTATTCGTTAAGAGTAATAATCCCCATGCCTTCTGTCAAGGACAGTAACTGCTGCTCCGTGCAGGTTACCTCCAGACCATAAAAGTCGGGGCACACATTGGTTGTTGTCATCTGAATCCGTTTCCCCTCCCCCCACCCGCTGAAGAAGAGAGTTATAGTAATAAAAGGAATAATAAAAACAGTTATAGTTAGTTAAAGGAAATAGTAAAATATTTTTTGTGTGGATGCTAAAATTGCTATTAATAAGTTGAAGA
The DNA here is from genome assembly GCF_901001135.1 of Rhinatrema bivittatum. NCBI lineage: Eukaryota > Metazoa > Chordata > Amphibia > Gymnophiona > Rhinatrematidae > Rhinatrema > Rhinatrema bivittatum. Next base: position 376,212,879 of record NC_042618.1, read on the forward strand.
GATGCAGAATGCATGTGCTTTACGAGGGTCATCTACGAGGAGTGTGGGCCTTTATATGGATGCATGCTTTGCATCTTTAAATACCCCAAAGTACAAGGGCCAGCAAAAATAGGAGAACCCTGTCCCATCCCTCCCCAAACATGACCACCAAAATTTCTCATTGGAGTTCCTCCCCACTTTCAACTATAAATATCCGGGGGGGGGGAGAGCTCATTTCTTCCCTCCTAAACATCAAAGTGAGCCTCTGGACCCCTATCCTACCCTTTGGACTCAAACCGTACTCTCCTCCCACTCCTTCATTGCCAGGAAGAAATCCATGCACCTCCTGTTGAGATCACTGCTGACATAAAAATGGCAGGCCCTAGTGGTGTGTTACACTGTGAAGCATGGTTAAGTGGCAGCATTTTGAACTCAGTAGTGGTTCTGACAGGAAACATGTGCATTTCTTCTGGTCAGCAAGATTTCAGGCTCCTTTGGGGGTGAGTTCAGGGTCTGAAGTTATGGGATGGGGGCTCAGAGACTTACTTTCATTTTGGGGAAGAAGAATGGAGAAAAGGCAATGGAGGGCATTTTTAGTTGTCAGGGGAGAGGAATAGGGTGAAGAACAGAGGGCATCCTCTTTGGTTGTGGAGGAAGGGTGAGAGGGAGGGATAGGAGGAATCCAGAGAGCATTTTTTATGATTAGGGACCTCTGAAGGCTGCTTGTTGTTGACGGAGGTGGAAGTAAGTAGAATACAAGAACCGAAGACTGCAACTTTCAAATCTGTCTGCAGGTGCACGTTAGCATGCATGCGTTGGCATGCACCCAGATACGTGGCCACTTTATAACTTCTGTACGCATATGCGTGCACATTATAAAAATAGCCTGGGCACGCAAATCCTGATGCTACTACATAAATCAGGGTATTTAAAAATTGGCGTGTGGCCAGTCCTTTACCAGTTTCACCAGTTTGTCTACCAGTTCACCCAGTTTAGAGCTAGGTCCTCCAAATGCCCCTGATTTGATAGCCTGCACCCCCTAGTTACCCCAGACCTTTTAAACCCGGCAGAAATGCTAATTTTTGAAGTTACACATCCTCCATAGCAGAAGTAAAGTTATGCAACAGTGGACATGGAACGTGCGCCAGAGCACACAAGTATTTACACACATATCTCTTGGCCACACCCCACACCACGCACACAGCTCGCCCTTTTTTAAATTAAAGTGAGAGACGCAAGATGAGAAATGCGCACATCTGGGTGGCTTTTAAAATTTGGTGGGCATGTGCGAGCCTAATTTGTGTGTGCATCTCCCGATTTAACTTGCACCAGGCTTCTAAAATCTACCTCTGAGGGCAATGATAGGTCAGACCAATAGTCTATCCTGTCTCTGACTGACCAATCTGTATCACATGGAAGTACCCGTAAGATCACTTCATAGTTGTTCAATTCTCATTCCCAGATGCAGGAGGTTACGATCCTTGTATCTGCCTAGCAAATAATTGTTAATGGACCTGTCCTTCAGAAACTTTTCCAAACCTATTTTAAATCCAGTTATTCTATTAATGTTAACCACATCTTCTGGCAACACATTCCACAGCTTAATTGTGCGTTGACTGTCTCATGTTTGTTTTAAATATGTTACCAGTAAGTTTTGTGGAAAGTCCCCTAGTTCTAGTACTATTTGAAAGGGCAAATAAATATTCTTTATTTACCTTTTCCAACCCACTTATGATTTTATAAATCTCTATCATATTGCCTTTCAGTTGTCCCTTCTCCAAGCTGAAGAGTCCAAACCTGTTCCTTTTTATTTCATAAGAGAGCCATTCCATTCCTGTAATCATTATTGTTAGCCTTATATCTTCCTTTAACAATTACACTATATAATTCATCTTTTTATGTGATAAAAAGGATAGAAGGGGCTAGTGATGTGCAAAGTCCGAACCTTTCAGTTTGGACTTCGTTTTTGGCCCGCTGAAGGTCTATTCTTTATCAGGTTCTAAGGCAAGAACTACCAATAGAGTTGCACATGCTGAAACTTCAAACTGAGAGTCCTGGAGTAGGCCAGTCAGATCTAACAGTGAGACAATATATCAGACTTAGACGTACTCTTACATAGTAACATTTATTTATTATTTTTTATATACTGACATTCGATCTGAGATATCACATTGGTTTACATTCAGGTACTGTAAGTACTTCCCTATCCCTAGAGGACTTACAATCTAAGGGCCTCATTTTCCAAAGCTATCACAGGCTTGCGCTGTTAGCACAAGAATGCAATAGCTAGCGAAAATAGCGCAGGCCTGCGCTACTGAAATCAGGGCGGAGTCGGCCCCAGAAGAGGAGGAGTTGAGGGTGTCACCGGGGCCAACTCCGCGAGGACGGCTCGTAGAGCAGAAAGGTAAAGCCCTTTTTGCTCGCTATTTCACGCCCAATAACTACACCTTCTATGGTGTAGTTATTGGGCGTGTTGCCGGCAGCAATCGCACTGCGGCAGTGCGATTGCTGCCGGCTAGCGCAGGACCGCCCCCCTGCCCGACCCCCCGCCTCAGAGTAGCGCAATTTTCTAAAGTAATAGTGCCGTCAACATGCATTTGCATGTTGAGGGCACTATTAGGTTTGGCGGGTTGGACGCGCGTTTTCCGCCCCTTACTGAATAAGGGGTAAGGGAAAACGCGCTTCCAATGACAGGTTAACAGTGCGCTGCGTCGAATAAAGAACTGTATGTCATCTACATACAAACTAAAATACACACCCAGATCAGATAAAATTGTGCACAGGGATGCAAGGTATATATTGAAGAGAGTAGGGGAAAGGAAGGATCCCTGGGGATCAAGTAGTACGATTTGGAAGAAGAATCACCAATGACCATTTGGAAACAATGATTATAAAGAAAGGAATTGAACCAGGAGTGAACAGTGGAAGAAATGCCGAATGACTTCAGATGGTTCAGCAAAAGGGTATGACTGAGAATATCGAGAGCTGATGATATGTCTAATAGAATGAGGAAATAACATATCAGAGTCAAAGCCCTGCCGAATATTATTGAAACTGGAAAGTAAGAGGGATTCCATATTATATCGTGGAAGAAAGCCAAACTGAAACTTATGGAAGAAATTGTTCTCCTTCAGACAGTCCTGCAACTAAGGAATACTTTCTCTAATATTTTAGCTAGAAGTGGTAGGGAGGAGATCAGCCAACAGTTTGAGGGATCTATGAAACCTGGGTTCGCTTTTTCTATAAGGGTCAGACCACAACTATTTTTACCAAAGGAGGCATCATGTCTTCAAGGAAAGAAACAAGCTCCGTGATAAAAAGGCTCAACTCAGGAACTAACACCTTAATCAAGGCTGAGGAGCATGAGTTGAATGCACAAAAGTTATCCTTCAAATGCCCTAATATAGCAGACATGTCAGAACATAAGGCTATTTCAAAGCCCTGCCAGCCAAACTTTGAAAATTGAGGAGAGGGTGAGCACCCAGAAGTAGTTGCAGTGATGGTATTAACTACTGACTACTGAGCGGTTTTATTATGGAAAAAAAGACACAGATATTTCATGCAAGGGATATGAAGCTCCAGACAAAGGGCACAACAAAGGGGCAATAAGTAAATGGACTATTCTGGGCCAGAAAGTCTCTCTTTTTTTTTTTTATATAGCTTGGGCTACTCAACAGAGGTAAATTACTCCTGTTGAAAAGGCAAAGGGTTCTTGCCCTTGGTGCCCCCTTTACAGTAAGATTTCCATGTAAATGTCTGTTTAGATTAGACAATATTAATTATGTTTTATGACCCAGCTCAGTTAGAGGTTTCTATAAAATAGGGAGTTGCCTACTGAGCGTCATGGTTAATATTCTGCTAGGATGGTGATTTGTGTTAGCAATTAGCTGATTACAGCACCTTTGATTTTTATTTTAATTTTCTTTTTCCTTTCTCCCCCTCCCCCCTCAGTTATTGTGGTCTCATGTATGGGGAAGGTGTTCTCATTTTCTTTATTATATGAGTATTGTATTACTTATTGACCCTGTGTTTCTTGATGTCAGTTTGTTTGACTGTATATTATACATTCTATAAATATAAAGTTTAAAAAAATAGAATAGGGTGATAATAGCTAATGAGCTAATTATAACCCTATTTATCCATAGTTTGTATGCTCATGCATGCTAATATTTGGTACACACATGCATGTTAGATTCTGTACAGATTCTACCATGCCAAATCAGTAGTAAATCGGCTGTTATTTAGCATGGCAGCTGAAAGACTTTAGTGTGCATGTTAACTGTTAACGGCTTTTTGTGACTCAGCCAAAATAACCAACTGTCATTTGGGTGCGCGTTTTCGACGTTCTAGCTTTACCCCTTATTCAGTAAGGGGTAATAGCGCGTCGAAAATGTGCGTCCAACCCCCCCCGAAACTAATAGCGCCCTTAACATGCAAATGCATGTTGATGGCCCTATTAGTTATTCCCGCACCATTCACTAAGTAAAATATGCAACAAAGCCGCACATTTTACTTTCAGAAATTAGCGCCTACCCACAGGTAGGCGTTAATTTCTGCCGGCACCAGGGAAAGTCTACAGAAAAGCGGTAAAAACTGCTTTTCTGTACACCCTCCGACTTAATATCATGGCGATATTAAGTCGGAGGTCCCAAAAGTAAAAAATAATTAAAAAGTAAAAAAAAAAAAAGTAAAATCAGCCCGCGGCTGATTGAAAACTGGATGCTCAATTTTGCCGGCGTCCGGTTTCCGAACCCATGGCTGTCAGCGGGCTCCAGAACCGATGCCAGCAAAATTGAGCAACAGCTGTCAAACTCGCTGACAGCCGCCGCTTCTGTCAAAAAAGAGGCGCTAGGGACGCGCTAGTGTCTCTAGCGCCTCTTTTTGCCGTGGGCCCTCATTTAAATACTGAATTGTGCGCACAGGAGAGTGGCCTGTGCGTGGCCTGTGCGTGCGCCAGGAGAGCGTGCGCTCGCCCACTCTCCTGTGACTTTTACTGAATCGGCCTGTGTGTTGTTGTCACTCACATTTCACTCAAATTCTTGGGGGCAAAGAAGACAAGACAATATGCCTTTCAGACTCATTTGCCATAGGACACTTGAGAGAGAATATTAGTGAGGTTTATCAGATTATTTACATAGTAACAAAGATAATAGAAAATATAATTATGTAGCAGCATAGAAACAGAGAAAATGATGACTATATGGCAAATCCAGTCTGCCTATCCATACCTCCCACTCAGCAGTTTACCAGCCCTTCCTCTAGCTCAGAGATTCCCTGTACAATGCACATGTCCCAGGCTTTCTTGAATTCAGATACCGTCCATGTCTCTCCCATCTCTACTGGGAGATACTTCCATACATTTATCACCTTTTCTGTAGACAAATATTTCCTTAGATTACCTTTCAGTCTACCCCCTTTCACCTTCATCCCATAACCACTCATTTCAGAGTCTCCTTTCTGTTGAAAGAGGCCCGTCTCCTGTGCATTTATTCGGTAGTGATATTTAAATGTGTCTTTCATATTTCCCCTTTCCCTCCTTTCCTCCAGGGGAAACATGCTTAGATATTTAAGTCTGTTCTCATATGCTTTTGGATGAAGACCACTGATGATCATCTCTGGTAATTTGGGAATTTGCATTGACAATAAAACCATTTTATAATAAACAACATTTAGGAGGGGGCAATTTTTAGTAACTCATATTTAAAAAAGTACATAGACAATATTGTATCCACACACCTTGGAGTCAATTTTCAAAGGCAAACAATATGGGTAATTTTCCTTCAAACATTTCCTACGAGGTGTGTGGGTACCAAAGAATCTGCATACTTTGCACCTGTTTTATCTACAGGTGGAAAAATAGGTGCAAAACAGCATGTGCATATTTGAAAATCCAAGTTTATGTGTGTTATTTACTCTCTTTAACTAAATTCACGCCCCTCCCCCATTCATGCTTCTATTTAAACCCAGTAAAATTACACATGCTGTGAAGGCCCATACATACTTTTAGCTACTGTGAGAGGGACAATTTTATACAGGACAGTGTCGCCGGGGAGCTAATTAGTTACCCAGTTAAATCCCTTTGAAAATCGGTCTCCCCAAGCAGATTTGTACAATAAAATTACATAGTCTCTTTCATACACTAAGGGCTCTGTGTGTTAAACTTTTCCCTATTGACACAAAATGGGAGGGAACTTTTAGTGCCAGCTATAAGATGTACTATCTCAGATTAAAAAAAAAAAAAAAAAAAGCTTGTGTGCATGTAATACTTAATTCTCCTTTATTCATTTTGACCTGTGGAAGGCAGATTGTATTAAAAAAAAAAAACCACAACTGTCATGGAAGCAGATGTTCAGGAGATAACCAGCAAAGCAAATTATATTTGTAGAAAAAATGGAACCATAAGCTTGATTTCCTTTTACACCATCTACACAGATACATAAGCGGCTTCATGCCCTGATTCCTCTTCCTCTTCCCCTTCCCCCTCCCCACACATGCTCAGAACCCTCTGCCATCCCCCCAAGTCATGAATTGAGTGGGTTACATGCCCCGACTAACCCTGGGTCCCTTCCCCTCCCTCCTCCTCCCTTCCACAGCAAGTCCTACCACCTCAAAAGAAGATCCTAGTTAAAGAAGATTGGGGCAGAAGACTGCCTCGCTGCTGCAGAAGTTCATGAAGGCACTGGCTGACATCCTGTACTACTTTGCCCTGACTTATGTAAACTCCATTACCCAGAAAGAGAATATCTTTATTAGGAAAAAAAAGTCATCTCAGAGTTCAATCTCTATCCATACCAACAGGGTTGTCCAAGATCCCATATTTTTCCCCTGCTGAGTTAACTGCTTCCCATGCCCTCCACCAGACCTGAGCCCAGCACCATTTTGGAGTATGGACATTGGTGGGACAGGGGTGACTGGGAATCTCTTCTCCCCTCTTTCAGTCTTGTGGATGACATCAGATTGGTGGGGGGGGGGGGGGGGGCAAGCCTTGGGATTGTTTTTGGTTTTTTTTTTAATAAACTTTTGTGCCATGTTTTGTTGGAAGGCAATAGGGTAATTTATTTATCTTTTGCTTCATTTATAAAACAGAATAAAACAAATCCACTTCTTGAATGCATTGTGGTGTTTTCTCAGCGAGGGAATTAATTCCGCAACACTGTGGACCTAAACGTAAACAAAACCCAATAATTAATGTTTATCACCAATCCCCAGCTTCCTCATAAGAAAATCATGCCTCTCATGAATGATCATTATTCCACTGTTTTAAACTTATACAGCAGATTAAACTATGCAACAATTTATTTTATTGTATCACAACAGTACAGCAACATTTGGGCGACTGATGAGAACTTACTGCTAAGCAAATACATGTTGGAGAGAGTTACTAATGTGAATTATGAATGTTTGGGAGAGGAGAAATCATTTTAAACAATTGCTTGTCATACGCACACCATAATGAGAATGTATTTAGACTAATTTCAGATGTTTGATGCCAAAGAGCACTAAAATGCAAGTACCATTTATCGTGCTACCGGATACATTTCCAGAAGAGCAATCTAAAGGGAAAATGGTTCAAGTATATTTTAAGCCTGATGTTTATACACATAAACTACTTGATATATGCTGGATGGCAGGATACACCAACATAAATATTATAACCGGAAAGTGATTTGTTAAATGAATTGTAAATGATACACTTTTCAAACAGTAACCGTGTTAAAACTCTTTCACGTGCTTGCTCCTGTTTCGTGATTACTGGGTAGAAAAGGAACTGAGATCTGAAAGGATCACAAATCTCTTTCATTTCAACTCTCATTTCCATGGAGAAAGAGAGAGAATTTAATCCCTAATAAATTTCAGAGAAATTAATATCCTAAGGCATTTATTCCTTATTTAAATTGTGACAATTTTGTGTTTTTCTATGTAATATCTTTCAGATTAAGGAAGGAATGATGTTTTTTTAACATTTCCATTATTTATTGTCATATACATTTTTCAGTTTATTTATTCAAAAAATTAGTTCTATAAATTCATAACCATGATTCAGGATGTTACAGAACATAAAGGAACATAAATTCTAAATTTTTAAGCAATAGGTTACTTTATTGTTTTACCTAAAAGGGATCTACTAAGAACATAAGAACATAAGAAAATGCCATACTGGGTCAGACCAACGGTCCATCAAGCCCAGCATCCTGTTTCCAGCAGTGGCCAATCCAGGCCATAAGAACCTGGCAAGTACCCAAAAACTAAGTCTATTCCATGTAACCATTGCTAATGGCAGTGGCTATTCTCTAAGTGAACTTAATAGCAGGTAATGGACTTCTCCTCCAAGAACTTATCCAATCCTTTTTTAAACACAGCTATACTAACTGCATGAACTACATTCTCTGGCAACAAATTCCAGAGTTTAATTGTGCGTTGAGTAAAAAAGAACTTTCTCCGATTAGTTTTAAATGTGCCCCATGCTAACATCATAGAGTGCCCCCTAGTCTTTCTACTATCCGAAAGAGTAAATAACCGATTCACATCTACCCGTTCTAGACCTCTCATGATTTTAAACACCTCTATCATATCCCCCCTCAGTCGTCTCTTCTCCAAGCTGAAAAGTCCTAACCTCTTTAGTCTTTCCTCATAGGGGAGTTGTTCCATTCCCTTTATCATTTTGGTAGCCCTTCTCTGTACCTTCTCCATCGCAATTATATCTTTTTTGAGATGCGGCGACCAGAATTGTACACAGTATTCAAGGTGCGGTCTCACCATGGAGCGATACAGAGGCATTATGACATTTTCTGTTTTATTCATCATTCCTTTTCTAATAATTCCCAACATTCTGTTTGCTTTTTTGACTGCCGCAGCACACTGCACTGACGATTTCAATGTGTTATCCACTATGACACCTAGATCTCTTTCTTGGGTTGTAGCACCTAATATGGAACCCAACACTGTGTAATTATAGCATGGGTTATTTTTCCCTATATGCATCACCTTGCACTTATCCACATTAAATTTCATCTGCCATTTGGATGCCCAATTTTCCTTACTGATTGATATAAGGGGATTGATTTTCTCTAGCTGATTTTTGTCCTATATATTTGGGTTGTATGCATGGTATTATTTCAAGAGTTGGTTTTTGGAATTTTGGACTGTACAGTGAGCCTAAGGGGGTCATTTATCAAATAGCTAGGAGGCCTTAACGTGTGTGTGTTATGGCATTATCACACGTGATACTGCCCTAATACACATGATAACTACTGCATTGCAGCATTGGTATTTAAATGAGGGAAAGGGGAGGGATTAGGGCGGGATTAGAAAAATATTGTTTCCGTTACCACCGCGGTCGATTATGTTTTAGACATTATTGCTGGCAGTACTGTCAGAAATAACACCACTTTTTTCAGTGGCACTATGGGAGCGATACAGTGCGGCGCAACCTCAATCGCAGCAGGCAAAAACATACTGCTGTAACGCTGCCAGCTGCACTATGTCCCCACCCCTTTTCTGGCTGCAGCTCATTATTCCACTATATTTATAGTGGAATGATGAATCTAGGCCTAAGTTTGGTCCTGAACAAGACCATCAAGTTAAGATCAGCAGCTGCTGAAAGACTTTATAGAAACATAGAAACATGATGGCAGAAAGACCATTATGGCCTATCCGGTCTGTCCATCCACACCAACTACTCAGCTTTATGATTCCTACCACTCCCTCAGAGATCCTCTGTGTTTATTCCATGCCTTTTTGAATTCAGATACTGTTCTTGTCTCCACCACTTTCATGGGGAGGCTATAACCATGCATCTACTACTAACTCTATTCCCTTTCACCCTCATCCCATGACTTCTCATTCTAGAGCCTCCTTTCCTTTGAAAGATGCCCACTTCCTCTGCATATCTTGGAGGTATTTAAATGTCTCTATAATATCCCCTCGTAATCTGCCTTTCCTCCAAGGTATACATGTTTAGATCTGTAAGCCTATTCCCAAATGCTTGAGAACAAAGACCATGGATCATTTTAGTAGCCACCCTCTGTACTGACTCCAACTGGTTTATATCCTTTAGAAGAAATGGTTTCCAGAACTGTATACAATATTCCAAATGAGGTCTCAACAGGGACTTCTATAGAAGCAATATCACCTCCTTTATCATGTTGACCATTCCTCTCCCTATGCACCTTCTGGCTTTTGCTGTCACCTTATCCATCTGTTTGACTACCTTATGATAATCAGATATGATCATTAGATATGTTGGTGACTGATATGAAGTGAGTTGGTGGTTTCAGTCTGGTTCCCCCATCTACAGATGTCTATATCACTAAAAAAAAAAAAAAAAAAAAAAAAAAAGAACACAATTGTCACTAAATAAAAATCTTGCGGCACTCCCAGGAAAGAGGACATTGAGTAATAGACCATGGAAATAGAATTACTCTCTAACCCTTAGAGGTGGTCTCTCTGGAACAGGATTTAGGTACATTGGTGCGGTAGTGTAGGGAAGCTTGCACTGCTACTGTCTGTGTTGTACCTGTTCAGTAGATAAATAAGACTTCATTTCCCAGTGCTGTTAAACTTTGATTAGCAGTAAATTAATTAGAGATTAAAAGAACCTCGAATTATAAGCATACTGCAATTAAGTTAGATATAACCTTTACCATAAATCTAGATGTAAGAAAACATATTACAGTTGCAATTTAAAAAAATCATCATTTGCTTCTATCAGTTCCAGTGGATTAAAAGAGATGGATAAAGCCTCTGCCAACCAGAAACCTTGGCTTGGATATGGTTAATGCCCTTATATTTTTTATATTAATTTACTGTGAAATTACAAGGATTAACTTCATCACAGATTTGCTAATGCCTGGTTTTTGATTGGCAGGGGTCTCCAGTGATTGGCTGCAAGACGGAATGTAAAATTCTTCACAGAAAACGCTCATGACTATCAATTACTCAGTTACATTTTTATAGTTTAAATCTTTTCTGAATCTTATAGTAAATTATAAAGCTGTTTTTTGTTTAATGTTTAAGGGAAAGCTACCATCAGCAAAGAATATAAATGGTTTAGGTACTGGAAGGCAAACCACAGTATTACTGAATTCAACCTAAAATGTTTTTCTTTTCAAGGTCCTATGTAATAATATAGAATCCAGCTAATATGAAGAAAACCATTGTAATCACTAGTGATGTCAAGTATCCAGAAATGTGTGGGAAATTCAAAATCAAACTTGAATCAGATGAATTTCAGTTTGGTTTGAGTTTGGCATAATTTTCAGATTCCCCCTATATTTGCTAATGTATAACGAGAGATTGAAGAGATTTGCTACGTATGCAGAGAAGTTTTCGTTCAATTTGCCTGTTGTAGATCCCTAGAATCAGGTAAATCTGTTTACATTCTGATGTAAATTTGAGAAGTTAGTTCAGGTTTTGTTTTTTTCAGTTAATCTGCTAAACTCTTAAATTTCTTAAAGGTTCATCAAACTAGTGTGGATTTCTTTTTTTTTTTTATTTTCACACTTCTAATTGCATCTTAAGATAAGGTCAATGAAACAAAATTTAAATTTTCAATTTTGTTCATTTGAACTGCAAATGGGTTACATATCTGCACAGTAAGACAGAAGCAACATTTGTTTATGTTATCAAACTATGGACCTGATTCACTACCAGGTAGAGATGTGATTCTTTATTGGCCCGCTGCAGGAAATTTTGTTTTCCCACTGTTCGGGCCGATTTTATTTTGTCTGCCCCCCGAAATGATGCCTGAAACCCGCCCCAACCCTTCAGATTTAAATAATTGCAACCCCCCACCCTCCTGACCCCCCAAGACTTGCCCAAACACCCCCCCCCCCCAAGACTTACAGAAAGGCCCTGGTGGTCCAGCGGGGTCCCAGGAGCGACCTCCTCCTCTCGAGCCATCAGCTGCCACTAATCAAAATGGCACCAATGGCCCTTTGCCCTTACCATGTGACAGGGCTATTGGTGCCATTGGCCTGCCTCTGTCACATGGTAAGAGCAACAGCCGGCCGGTGCCATCTTAAAAATATGGTGCGGGCCATCCATTGCTCCTATCATGTGACAGGGCGCACAGTGCGCCATGTTGCACAGGATGCTTGACGTCGCACGCAGAAAAAGCACGACTAAGGGGCCTGCCCCTTTGTGCACCCCTTCATGCAGATCAAAGTATCATCCTCATGAGGATAACCCTCAAGATGTCTTTCAGCAATGCTTCTTCAATTCCAGTAAATATGTACCGAGGAGTCTACCATCCAGACTATTGTAAAAAATCAGAGGTAAAATCTGCCAAAACAAAAAGAAATTTGAAAAATGTCATGCATAGAAATGTTACACAAATTCCGTTAAAAGATGTATTGACTAATTGCTTTTTCCTTTCTTTTTTACTAATTAACGCATAATCGATAACCAAAAAGACTATGCTAATATCAGATTTGCTATTTGACCAGAAACCGGATTTCAAAGCTATTACTGAGATATGGCTAAAAAGTAGTGATAATATTATTGTGAATCAGATAGATAATGTAGAATATAATACTTTTTCTATACCAAGATGACTCTATAGAGGAGGAGGGCTAATGCTAATAGTTAAAAAATCATTAAAAATGAATCTTGTACCAACCCAGCTTGAACAACATCATGAAGTAGCCTTGTTTGTATCGAATGATTACAAATTTGTTTAGTGTACTGCCCTCCAGGATTATTAGAACACAATGAATCCCCTATCATCGAGTTTTTTGCGTGTAATTTAGATCCTAGTAAACCATCTAAAATCTTAGGAGATTTTAATTTACACTTTGATGTCAATCCCTTGTCATCTACATGTCAAAATTTATTAGATGCACTATTAGCCATGGGTTACGAACCCACCTCCATAACAGCGTCACATAAAGCCGGTCACTCATTAGATGTCATTTTCACCAACTCAAATTCAGTAAAAGAAGTTTAGACTAAGTATACGCCTGTCCCCTGGACAGACCATTTCTTGATCAATGCAAATATTACTTTTAACACAAAAAGATCTAATAACAAGACAGAAAAAATCTCATTTGATTTTCGACCACCATTTAATATCGAAGAAATACAAGTAAATCTTGAAAGATACCTTCCAGACATTGACACATTGACTATGACAAACGCAACACAATCCTGGATTACAATAACAACAAATTTAGCAAATGAAATAAACCAAGTCAAAACCAAACACATCAAAAGTGATAGAAAATCTAACTCTTGGTACAATAACGATATTAAAGAAACTAAACAAAAACTCAAAAGGAAAGAAATAGCATGGAGGAAGAACAAATGTAATACAAGCTAACTAATTACTAGGGATGTGAATCGTGTCCTCGATCGTCTTAACGATCAATTTCGGCTGGGAGGGGGAGGGAATCGTATTGTTGCCGTTTGGGGGGGTAAAATATCGTGAAAAATCGTTAAAAATCGTTAAAAAATCGAAAAATCGAAAAACCGGCACATTAAAACCCCCTAAAACCCACCCCCGACCCTTTAAATTAAATCCCCCACCCTCCCGAACCCCATCCCTCGCCGGAACATCGTTAAAAATCGAAAAATCGAAAAACCGGCACACTAAAACCCCCTAAAACCCACCCCCGACCCTTTAAATTAAATCCCCCACCCTCCCGAACCCCCCCCAAATAACTTAAATAACCTGCGGGTCCAGCGGCGGTCCGGAACGGGCTCCTGCTCCTCAATCTTGTCGTCTTCAGCCGGCGCCATTTTCCAAAATGGCGCCGAAAAATGGCGGCGGCCATAGACGAAAAAGATTGGACGGCAGGAGGTCCTTCCGGACCCCCGCTGGACTTTTGGCAAGTCTCGTGGGGGTCAGGAGGCCCCCCACAAGCTGGCCAAAAGTTCCTGGAGGTCCAGCGGGGGTCAGGGAGCGATTTCCCGCCGCGAATCGTTTTCGTACGGAAAATGGCGCCGGCCATACGCGTATGGCCGGCGCCATTTTCCGTATGGAAAATGGCGCCGGCAGGAGATCGACTGCAGGAGGTCGTTCAGCGAGGCGCCGGAACCCTCGCTGAACGACCTCCTGCAGTCGATCTCCTGCCGGCGCCATTTTCCGTACGAAAACGATTCGCGGCGGGAAATCGCTCCCTGACCCCCGCTGGACCTCCAGGAACTTTTGGCCAGCTTGTGGGGGGCCTCCTGACCCCCACGAGACTTGCCAAAAGTCCAGCGGGGGTCCGGAAGGACCTCCTGCCGTCCAATCTTTTTCGTCTATGGCCGCCGCCATTTTTCGGCGCCATTTTGGAAAATGGCGCCGGCTGAAGACGACAAGATTCCGGAGCAGGAGCCCGTTCCGGACCGCTGCCGTTCCGGACCGCCGCTGGACCCGCAGGTTATTTAAGTTATTTGGGGGGGGGTTCGGGAGGGTGGGGGATTTAATTTAAAGGGTCGGGGGTGGGTTTTAGGGGGTTTTAGTGTGCCGGCTCACGATTCTAACGATTTATAACGATAAATCGTTAGAATCTGTATTGTATTGTGTTCCATAACGGTTTAAGACGATATTAAAATTATCGGACGATAATTTTAATCGTCCTAAAACGATTCACATCCCTACTGCATTTATCTTGCCTTTTATAAAAATCTGATTAACAAAACAAAAAAGGAATATTATAGTAATCAAAAAATTCTCAGGAAATCCAAAAATACTATTCAACTTAGTAAATAAACTAATGTCCAAATCTACACAGAGCAGTATAGAATGCAATAAGAATCTTAGAAAGGACTTGGCATTGTTTTTTAAAAAACAAAATTGGGGAGTCACGTGATGTGGTGAGCTCAGCAGCAGCAAAAACTCTGAGCTCCGACCGCCACCCCTGATCCATCCCCAGACATCCTCCTCTAATTTCCTCCGGGTTACCTCTGTGAGCCACCGATCGATTGCGGATACCCCCGGGATTGCGTGAGTCTTGCCATCTTTCTTCTTATGGCGACAAGAACGGCGTGGAAAGAAAAGGAAAAATCGAGGCCCCCAGACACAAAGATGGCCGCCGCAAACCAAGAGGAAGATGGCCTACCAGCTGACTCTTTGGAGGAAAAAATCTCACAGGCTGTGGTAGCGGCGCTCGATGTGAGGCTCCACCAGTTATCGGAGCAGATTGCTGAGGTGCGAGCTTCTTTAACTGACTTTGATTCGCGGATTGAACATACGGAGGGTCGGGTTAGCCTCGTGGAAGACGATGTGGGCGCGCTTGAGAGGAAAGTGGCGGAACTGGAAAAGACAGCGCTGGCAACCTCGGAAAAACTAGACGATTTGGAGAATCGTTCACGCCGTAATAACCTGAGGTTCGTGGGGTTCCCAGAGTCTCTGGCGGAAACAGAACTCCCCCACCTTTTAGAAGCCTGGCTTTTGGGCCTTGTTCCATCCTTGGCCTCTCCCTCCGGGGGTTTGTTAGAGCGTGCTCACAGAATTGGAAAGAGACCAGATGGAGGGCAAAACAGTCGCCCCAGGGTGATTATTACCCGCTTTCTTCACTTTGCCCATAAAACTTTGGTATTGCAGCACTACCGCAAGCAAAGGGAATTTTTTTATGAATCTTTTAAAATTCTAGTTTTTCAAGATATTTCGCCGGCGGTCACACAGAAACGCAAAGCGTTTCACGAGGTCTGCTCAACACTCATTGCCAAAAAAAATCCGCTTTTCTTTATTATACCCAGCTCAACTCCGCATTTCTTATCAAGGATCTTTGAAATCTTTTTCATCTGCGGTGGAAGCGAAGGCATATGTTATAAATCTGCAAGAGATACCGGGAGGGGAGGCTTCCTGAAAACGGCGCATGGAATTTAGAGGGAAATGATCTTACTTAGCATAGCCTAAGCTCATCAGATGAACGCTGTTTTTTCTTTTCATCACAATTCGGACTGGTCTAATTGAAGTGTACTTAAATAGGCTCCTGGCCTGTCGAGGCTTTGACTGTGCAAGTCTGGCTCTGTGGCTATTCACCATGGGCTCATGGCGTTTACCCGAGTAATGTTTCACACTACGGCTGAGCCTGAGATCTTGAATGTTTTGGCTGGACCTTATTGTTTTAGATGAGTTTGGGTATATTGTTCTGGGGATGTGAGGGGGTGGTGGTTGAGCACACTGATGTTAGTGTGACTCCTGGTTTGATGTGCATGTGTTTGGGATGTATACTTAAAAACTCCGGGTCTTGGTTTGGGCTAGAATTTTTGCTCATGTTCTGTGTTGTTCTGTGCCTGACAAGACCTGATGTGGGAGGGGGGGGGGAGGGGGGGTTTGTTTTTCTATTATCATACTGGATGACACTCTGATTTATATATTGTTACTGGATTTTGGGGCTGAGTGGCTGGGGAAGCTTAGGTTTATTATACAGTGTGAGAATTTATTTGAGATGCATCTTTATCTTGTGTTATGGGGATAGAGTTTATATCATGGAACGTGGCAGGTCTAGGCACCCCGGTCAAAAGAGAGAAGGTGCTTGCCCATCTTCAGAAATTACATGCTAGTGTTGCATTTTTGCAAGAGACCCATCTATCCTCTGCTGAAGTGGTCAAATTAAAGAAGAAATGGGTGGGTCAACTATTTTATGCCACAGGGAACACTAAGAGTAGGGGAGTAGCTATTCTAGTTAATAAAAATACTGCTTTCCGGGCTCGGGAAACAGAGGTTGATACAAATGGGAGGTATATTATAGTAAAAGGTGAATTGATGGGAGTGTCTGTTATTTTGGCTTCGGTGTATGCCCCAAATTTTTATGATCATGGGTTTTTTAGCACTCTTCTGACTCATTTTTCTAAATTTGGCTCTACTCCAATTGTTTTGGGTGGTGACTTGAATATAGTCATAGATCCTCAATTGGATAGATCTCCTTCTCTGGGCGGACATCCACTTAGTGAGAGGAAGGGTCCGGTTTTTCTGTGTAAGCATCTGCAGCTCTTAGATCTTTGGCAGGTTTTACACCCAGGAGAATGCGACTTTACGCATCTGGCGAGAGCCCATTCCACTCGTTCTCGCATCGACTATATATTGATCTCAGAAAGTTTGTTTCCTAAATTTGCCAAAGCATCCATTGGATCATTGGTCATTTCAGACCATTGCCCTGTCATGGCTGCAATGTGTATGCAGGACTCCGCCATTCCTACTCAATGGAGACTTCCGTCTCATTTGAATATGGACCCGGAGTTCCCAAAGTTTTTGCGGAGTAAATGGCAGGATTTCCTGTCCTTTAATGCCCAACATACCAATGACCCGGTCTTACTATGGGAAACTGGTAAAACTGTATTAAGGGGGGAGATTATTAGTTATGCCAGTCACAAAAAGCGTAAAGCGGCAGCGGCTATCATTTCTTTGGAGAAACAGCTTCAAGCTCTTAAACGACAGCTGAACAGGGGTGGAGGTGAACAGTTGATTTCCCAGTATAAAGTAGTTCAAGTAGCGCTGAATAATCTTTTGCATGACAGGGCAGAGAAGTCTATGCGCTTTAGGCAATACACCTTCTTTCACTATGGGAACAAAGCGGGGGGTCTACTGGCCCGTATTTTGCGGGCTCAGGAATCCTCTAAATTTATAGCTAATTTGAAGGCTCCGAGTGGGGAAATTAAATCTAAATCCCTTGACATTGCCCAACTGTTTTCTGAGTATTATCAGACTCTGTACACGGCGGAACAGGTAGATGAAATAGCTATTACAGAGTTTCTCAGTCGCCTTTCACTACCTGTTTTGACTGAGGATCACCGTTGCGTTCTTAATAGGCCCATTACGACTCCTGAAGTACTGCTAGCTATAAAGGCTTTGAAAGATAACAAGGCTCCCGGCCCTGATGGAATGTCGGCACGGTTTTATAAGGCATTATCACAGGATATTGCCCCTATTTTGCAATCTTTATTTGAACAGATGGCGACTCAGGGCTCTATGCCAGCTTCCATCCGGTCGGCTACTATTGTAGTGCTGCCAAAACCAGGCCGGGATCCTTTGTTAGCATCTTCCTACAGACCAATTTCCCTCCTGAACTTAGATATCAAATTATATGCTAAAATAATAGCCACTAGGCTGCAGCCTTTTATGCCTCAGCTTATTTCTCCAGGGCAGGTTGGGTTTGTGGCTGGTAGGAGATCAGCGGTAAACATTCATAAGGTACAGGCTGCCTTGGAAAGCTGCCACAATTTTCTTCTCCAAGATCCACTTCTCGTCACTTGTGATGCGGAGAAGGCTTTTGACAGGGTGGCCTGGCCCTTTCTTCGGCAGGTTCTTACTAAGATGGGTTTCACCGGGAGGATCTTTGAATATATCACTCTTCTATATTCCAACCCTACAGCGAGGGTGTTAGTTAATGGATTGTTGTCTGCAGAATTTCATTTGGGGAGAGGCACTCGGCAGGGATGTCCACTCTCTCCACTGTTGTTTATTTTAACAGTGGAGCCCCTGGTTTGTAAATTACATCATACTGCTGAGGTTGAGGGGATCCCTGTTGGGGCACAAATTTATAAAACCCTACTTTTTGCAGACGATATTCTACTTCTCCTTACGCGTGCCAGAACTGCCCTCCCTGCAGCTTTACAGATATTTGCACACTACCAATCATTATCCGGCTTTAAGCTCAATTTAGATAAAACCGAGGCTCTTGATGTACGGGGAACACTAGCCCAGGAGTGGCTGGATTTACCAGTGAAATGGGCAGGGTCTAAAATAAAATATCTGGGGATCCAGTTACACTCACACCCTGCTACTTGGTATGCAATAAATATCCCACCAGCTATTGTAAAAAGCGTGTCCACCTTACAGAGTTGGCAAAATTTACCTTTATCGTTACAGGGCAGAATTGCCTTGATTAAAATGGTCCTTGCTCCTCGCCTAATTTATTTACTATCTATGATTCCATGTATGTTGGCAGACAAGGACAATCGTACATTGCAGGCTGCAATTCGATCTTTTGTGTGGCGGAGGAAGAGGGCTAGACTGGCTTACAAAACGCTGACTGCCCCTAGGGTACAGGGGGGCCTGGGTCTCCCTGATTTCCTGTGTTACTCCAGAGCGGCAAATCTCCAGATTTTGGGAGATTGGATTCTTGGCTCTTCCCAATATACAGACACTCCACTTATCCAGGCCATGTGCGCTCCGTTCGACCCCCGATATGTTCTTCATACGAAGGATAGTGGGCGAATAGAACAACCGCTTAAGTTTAGCCTGGTAAGAACTTTGAGGAAGGTGTGGGTGCACATTCGTTCCAGTTTGGGGCTGTCTGTCCATGTCTCCACTTACTTCCCGTTAGCCAGCCTGATTGACATTTCCCCCCTTCCTCCTAAAGCGTTTAAGCTTTCTATTTCTACTGGATGGCTTTTAGGGGAATTTTTGTTGCCTCAAACGGGGCACTTCCGGTCCTTTCAGCAGTGTCAGGAACAATTGGGTATGAGACCACAACATTTTCCGATGTATGGGAATCTTAGAGCAGCTGATGGTACTGTGTTAAAGGGACATACGGGCTGTATTGATTCTCCTCAATTTTCAGATTTGGTTAATTGTTATCGTACTAAATCTGCCTCATTATCTTGTTTATACGCTTATTTGTGTGCTCACCATGATTATGGCATATACTCCTCTTTGCTTTCAAAATGGTCGATTGACTGTGGGGAGGCCTTGACTGCCACGATGCTCAAGGATGCCTATGCTTCTATTCCTAAAATGGTCACAAATGTTACACTTCGGGAATTACAGCAACGGGTTTTTCACAGGACCATTATTTCAGCGGCGAGAGCCAAGATTCTGGGGATTGTAGAATCCGATGTCTGTCTTAAATGTCAGCAACCAGGAGCCACTCTGATTCATTGTCTATGAACTTGTCATATTATACAAGCTTTCTGGGAAGGACTGCGAAGTTCCCTATCTACAACTTTGGGATCTGCCCTCACTTGGTCGTGCTCGTTTTGTCTTCTCAATGTTGAAGTCGGGGACACTAGTGTTTCTGTGAATAATGTTCTTTTTGTTTCCAAGGCTTGTCTTATTGCCAAGAAATGTATTCTACTCAAATGGATTGAAGCCTCGGCACCTACCAGCCATCAGTGGTCTCGTCTTATGATGGAATTATTTCAATTGGAATATGGATCTCTTTATAAAAAATACTCGCCTAGCAAAAAGAGACACTTTCGGGACATATGGCAAGCGTACTATGTCCTACTTCCAGCAGATGTTCAGCGCTTATCTCCACTTGATCTTGACCTACCAGACACCAAGAGGCCGAGTGTCTGAATGTGGATGATATGTTCCTTTGCATTTCTTTCTTGGAGGAGAGGGCTTTGCAGCTCCTTTGACCTGCCTCTTTGCATAAGCTATATACCCCGGGCATTGAATATCAGCTCTTCAGTCTCCACATTGGACAATGTTATGTTAAGCGTGTTTTATAGACAGTTCATACAGTGTCTATCCAGTCTTTAAACATTTCATGTTGTATTTGGGGAAATGGGAGGGGGGTAGGGAGGGTGGGTTAATGGGGTCAGTGGTTTTAGGGTGAAAACTGAAAATCGAAATGTTGAGAGATTCTTGTTTTCTTTGTATTTAGCTTGTTGTTTTGTTGTTTTCTCTCAATAAAAACTACTTAAAAAAAAAATTGACATGATAATTACAAATCTTGACAAAACCCCAATGCAAGAAATTAGTATGAACACAAAAGATATTCCAACTTGGTCAGAGTTTAAAGCAATAACAATTGATGACGTGATAAAGCTTATTCAGAAACTAAATCCTGCCCAACACCCTCTAGATGTGATTCTAGTAACAACATTAAAAAGTATTGCTCATGTAATTGCACCAACAATTACCATCATCATCAATATATCTCTACAGGAAGGCCGTATGCCAATAGCACTAAAACAAACTAGAATCAAACTAATACTAAACTAAAACAAACTACTAGAATCAAACTAATACTAAAAAAGAAAAATTTAGAAAATAAAGTGTTGAGTAATTACAGACCTATTTTGAACCTTCCTTTTATAGCAAAATTAATTGAAAAAATTGTTTTTACAACAGCTAAATGTACATTTAGAAAATAATGACATGTTACCCTACACAATATAGGGTAGATTTTATAAAACTACGCCTGCGCGTACTTTTGTTCGCGCACCAGGCGCAAAGAAAAGTATGCTGGATTTTATAAGATACGCGCATAGCCGCGCGTATCTTATAAAATCCGGGGTTGGCACGTGCAAGGGGGTGCACATTTGTGCACCCCCTTGCGCGTGCGGAGCCCTGCATATGCTGCCCGTTCTCTCCAAGGGGCCTCCCCCCACCTTCCCCTACCTAACCCACCCCCCCAGCCCTTTCTACACCCCCCCTACCATTATTGCGAAAGTTACGTCTGCCCTGGCCGGCCGCCGCCGCGTGATTCCCTGGCCAGGGAGTGATTTCGGAGGCCTCGACCATGCCCCCGGGCTGGAACCATGCCTCGGCCACGACCCTGGCCACACCCCGAATGACTCGCCCCCTGACATGCCCCCCCCTCCCAGGAAAGCCCCGGGACTTACGCACATCCCGGGGCTTGCGCGCGCCGCGGAGCCTATGCAAAATAGGCTCGGCGTGTGCTGGGGGGGTTTGAAAGGGTTACGCGCATAACTTATGCTCGTAACCCTTTTAAAATCTACCCCTATGGATTCAGAAAATTTTTTAGCACTGAAACATTACTTCTTTCACTACATGATTCCATCTTGAGAGGATTTGACTCTGGTAATAAATATCTGCTTTTGCTGCTTGACCTCTCAGCAGCTTTCAATACTGTGAATCATAAAATCCTTATACACAGATTAATAGAAATTGGTTTAAGTGGTAAAACACTACAATGGTTAACTTTATTTTTAAACAATAGAACATTATCCGAGATTAGTGATCTTAGCACCGGAGTCCCGCGGGGCTCTGCTATGTCGGTGACATTGTTTAACATATACATGACCCCACTTTGTCATCTTCTTTCAGGGCTGGGACTAAGATATTACCTCTACGCTGATGACATTCAGATCGAAATACCCATCACAAACTCCTTAGAAAAAACATTTCAAATGACAGTAATATATCTTATCGTTATAAAGCAACTTCTAACACAAATGAAATTAAGCATTAATATTGATAAAACAGAAGTTATTCTGTTAGAAAGAAAAACATCAACAAATAATACTAATCATCATATTCAATACGAAAATATTCAAATTAACCTGGAATCAAAAATTAAAGATCTAGGTGTTCATTTAGACCCTGAGTCAAATTTCAAAAAGCATATCGCGATTAAAACAAAAGAAGGATACTACAAACTCCTAATGCTGAGAAAATTAAAATCATTCTTAAACCTAAAAGAATTCAGAACTGTCTTACAGGCATTAATTTTCACATCCACTGATTACTGTAACGCATTATTTCTTGTTTACCCTATGCCACAATTCGACCACTACAAATTTTGCAAAATTCTGCCACTAGGTTATTAACCGGATCACGTAGACAAGAACACATCACCCCAATTCTAATGGATCTACATTGGTTACCTATAGAACAACGTGTACAATATAAAATCTTATGCATTCTGCACAAAGCAATCCATGGGGAAAAAGTTGAATGGTTAAATGTGGCCATACGGCTCCACAAACCACAAAGAAATTTAAGATTATCCAATATAGGTCTAAAATCCATACCCTCCTTGTCGTCAGCAAAACTGACAACCGTAAGAGACAGAGTTCTATCTCTAGCTGGGCACAAAATTTGGAATAAACTCCCAAAAGACTTAAGACTAGAAATCAACATGACAGAATTCAAAAAGAAGATTAAAACATGGCTCTTCCAGCAGGCATTCAAAGAGGGTACAGG
The DNA here is from genome assembly GCF_901001135.1 of Rhinatrema bivittatum. Lineage (NCBI taxonomy): Eukaryota > Metazoa > Chordata > Amphibia > Gymnophiona > Rhinatrematidae > Rhinatrema > Rhinatrema bivittatum. The sequence goes on from NC_042618.1 coordinate 376,235,686, forward strand.
CTGAGCGTAACAAGTTCCACCAGTTACCATTGACACCACAAAAAAACTGGATGTCCATGTCATTTATGTGATTTTATTTTGTTTTTTTAAATATTTGTAGTTTATATAAGATTGTAACAGAGATAATAATGTAAATTATTATTATTTTGTTTTTTGTATTTTATTTGAATGTTGCATGATTTTTATTCAGTTGTAAATTGCTGTAAACCGATATGATGGCTTGTTCCAAATGTTGGTATAAAAATTCCAATAAATAAAATAAAAAAATAAAAATTTAGGCTAGTAAATAGAGATGTGAATCATAACCGGTATCGGTTCAGATTCTGGTTCAGATTCACATCGTGAAATTTTTATCTTGCAGTCCAATTGGGTTTTTTTTATCGGCTGCGCCCGAGCTGATAACCAAAAAATACAGCCGACTCTTTAAAATGAGTTTGTTAGTATCCCCCCACCTTCCGGCCCACCCCCCCAAATTTTTAAACACCTGGTGGTCCAGCGGGGGTCCCGGGAGCATTCTCCCGCACTCGGGCCGTAGGCTGCCAGTAAACAAAATGGCGCCGATGGCCCTTTGCCCTTAGCATGTGACAGGGTATCTGTGCCATTGGCCGGTCCCTGTCACATGGTAGGAGCAATGGACGGCCGGGCGCCATCTTTAAAAATGGCGCGGGCCATCCAGTGCAGGGGCCATCCAGGGGAGCAAAAAATAAAATTCTCTCCAAGGCCACTCCAATTTTAGAGCGGCCTTGGAGGGAATGGGGAAAGCTATCAGGCATCCCCTTGGGCTCGGCGCGTGCAAGGTACACAAGTGTGCACCTCCTTGCGCGTGCCAACCCCGGATTTTATAACATGTGTGCGGCAGCGCTAGCATGTTATAAAATTGGGTGTACATTTCTGCGTGCCGGGTAGTTCGCACAAATGTACCCCGTGCGCTTAAAATTTAAAATTAGCCCCTTAGTAAATGATGCCTTATATGTCATATTATATGCACTAGAGATGTGCATCATTTTTAGATTTTGGGTTGGGCGCTTCCTGGAAAACTTTGTTTTCCAACGGGTCGTTTTTATTTTTTTCGGCAAAACAAACCGGAAATACCCCCCCGCCCCAACCCTTCAAATTTACTTAATTACAACCCCCCCCCACCATCCCAATCCCCCCCCCAAGACTTACTGACAGCCCTGGTGGTACAGCGGGGTCCCGGGAGCGATCTCTCCCTCTCGGGTCATCGGCTGCCACTAATCAAAATGGCGCCGGTGGCCCTTTGCCCTTACCATGTGTCAGGGGCTACTGGTGCCATTGGTCGGCCCTTGTCACATGGAAGGAGCAATGGAAGGCCCTCGCCATTTTCTAAGATGGCGCCGTCTGTCCGTCCATTGCTCCTACCATGTGACAGGGGCCAGCCAATGGCACTGATAGCCCCTGTCACCTGGTAAGGGCCAACGGCGCCATTTTGATTCCTGGCAGGCCCGATGGCCCAAGAGTGGAAGATTGCTCCCAGGACCCTCACTGGACCACTAGGGCTTTCAGTAAGTCTTGGGGGGGATCGGGATGTGGGGGGGGGGGGGGTTGTAATTAAGTAAATTTGAAGGGTTGGGGTGGGTTTGGGTTTTTTTTTTTTTTAATAAATGTGCCCCTCCCCCTGCGCTAACCTGAAAAACTATTTTTCCCCGAAATTTTGGGGGAAACCCGATTGTTTTTTGGGTCCTCCTATCCAAAAACAAATGCGCATCTCTAATATGCACATTACTATTCCTCAGTTTCAAGTTGCATGAGGCATAGTTTTGAGCACTGTTTTATAAGCTTCAAACAAAGGTCTGTGTTTAATTGCATGTTCAACATAGCTGGGACCAGATTCCCCTTTATAGAATTATTTTAAGATGATTATATGTATATTTCGAAAATGCATTAAAAATTAATGTACATTTCTCCTACAGTTCAAGATGATTACACAGACAATTCTAGTTCTTCCTCTAGCTGTGTTCTGGAAAGGATTCGGGACACTTCAGCATTGCTGTAAGAGTCAACAGATTTGCCCCTGCAGCAGTAATCATTCACCTTTTTTCCCCAGTGCCCAAGCACTAATTTATGATTATTAGATGTAAAGACACCCCACCATGTGTAGTAGACATGAGACTAATACTGGTCTCTTGCACTGCAGAGTGACATGGTCAGTGTGCTAATGCATAAAAATTGTATTAAGTTTGCAGCATTTTAATAAAACCACTGTCCATGTCCTTGTAAAGCAGAACATGCATCACAGTACACAGAGAAAGACAGAATATGATGTTAAATCAGGACCTTACAGGTCTTTGTAGTCTGACCAGTTTGCTTCCTTTGCATAGACCACAGTTGATCTCTAGCTTTGCCGTCACTTCTTGGCCAGCAAGGATCTTCTGACCTTATTTCATGCATTCATGAATTCTGTTACTGTTTTTGCCACTCCAAGCTTCAGTGAGAAATGCATCTACTATCCTTTCTGTGAAGAACTATTTTCTAGTGTTATTCCTAGTCTTCTCCTTTTAAGCTTCATATCATGATCTCTTATTCTAGAAGTTCCACAAGGAGTAAAAAAATGGTTTACTTCTTGTGTATTATTTATACCTTTGAGGTATTTGAATTTCTCTATTATACGCTACCCCTGCCTCCCCAATGATGTACATATAGAGGTCATTTTCAAAAGGATTTACCGGTATGTGCTTAAAACTGGGTTGTATGCATGTATGTGGGCTTTTGAAAATTGCTACGATATATGCTACTTTTATGTGCGCAAATCCTTTTGAAAATTATCCTCATATTTAGGTACTTGTCTTGTTTCATGGGGCTTTTGGTTCAAGTTAATTCAAATTGATTATGACATAGATGTAGCTAACTAGTCTATATATGCTTCTCTTTGTTTATGGGTTGATTTGGGCTTAAAAACCTGAGGGTAGCAATTGCAATGAAATTGTAAACATGATGAGCCCAAGTCACAGCAAGAGAAATTAATCATTTCCAAAGGGAGCACTCAATTTGTGATACATTTATCTATTTATTGTCATTTTAAGAGCTAAAATAGTATTACTAAACAAACAGTACAACAATATACAGACATGCAAATTCTTCCAACAAAGAAAACAATGCATCTTCTAGGAAATAGATAACATAATGTGACCTGAAGTCCACAAGGGAAGATATGATGTTGATTGGGTAGACTGGGTTAAATAATACAAATTAAGATCTCCTTTCAAAAACTATGCATACACAGGCATTTTATCCTGTAATCATGAGAAATCAATTATATGGGAATTCTATCAATAAAAAATCTTTTTAACTGATCTAATTCTAAAAAAAAAAGCTCAAACACCTTATTCTCTTTTATAAACCATGGCACATTTTCAAGGAAATTTGAGAAAGAAAGATGTTCTCACACTAGAAACCTGAGCTCTAAGCTCCAAAAAAGCCTTCCTAATAATCTGGGTGGATTTACAAAGGTTAGGAAAAATGCTAACCTTCGCACTAAAAAACAAGAAAGATCCATATTTGAAAAAGAACATCATTATTAGATCTCTATCCAGTTCTAATGCAAAGAACACTATTAAAGTCTCTATAATTATCGTATCTTCCAGTGGCAACTCCAATACTTGTGAGACATCCAAGCTATTAGCAGAAATAAAGGCTCAATTGTCCCTTCTGGCAAAGCTGGCAGTCATTTCAAAGGTGAAATTATAATACACTTTGCAGAGGACTGGCATTGCTTGTGAAGATATTTTAAATGCTCATTAAAATATTTTTTGGTCATATCATAAGGTGACATCAATTTATGTCTAAGAAAGTTAAAAAAAAAATACACAAAATCTTATCTCTAGAATTATTTTCAAGAGACTTGATTCTCTTCTTCAAAAGTAAATTATCTTTGACTAACACAGTATTAGAATCCTGGAGAGAGGGGTTTGAGTAGAGTAAATTCCTAACTGAGATACATGACTCTTCAAAAGGGAATCATGTGAATCAAACTTGACAGTTGCATCAACCCTCCAAGATGCATTCGATGTGATGTAAAAATTGTCCCATGCCTTCTAGGGAAACTGCCCTGTGCTTCCTCCCAGGCATGTCCTTCAACAGACAGGGATTTTTACCAGAACCAACTTTGGGGAGTTGACCCACAGTTCCTCTCCATCATCCTGGATCATATTCTCTCCAATGAGAACTTGTAAGAGAAGCTGAGAAGAACTGAAGTCTTCTGAAATGCAAGCATGCATTCCAGGCCTCATTTCAGGTATAATCTTCATATAAACCCTCCACTTGCAGCATTTCCTCTGCCCTCTGGGCACAGAGGCACTGCCGGTTTTCAGTCAACATACAGGAACCTTCAGGTAGAGGCAGTAGGATTCAAACTTCAGGGCTAAAAGATTTCACCACTTGAAGAAGATACAATTTCCACATCCATAAGCATCCCTCCTAGACCACCTAACCCCAAAAGATGTCTCACTGTGTTCCCCCAGTGTCCAAAGGCCAAACAGCAGGGTAGGACATGGCTTTGTTCTTCCTTTTTCTTCCCAGATTTACACCATTGCGAAAAGGCAGTGGTGTAAAGCTGCCAAATGGAAGCTCACTCAAGTGTCTGCTCAGATCAGCGCCGTCTTGGTTTACATACTGGACCATTGTAAGGATAGTGGACTCTTGTGCTGTGGTGTGGTTGATACAGCTTAGTAGGAGAACCTACTAGGCCCATGCCAGCAGCTGACAAATGTACTCTAGGCAGATACCAGACTGGAGCTTCACCTATATCAGCCCCATTTCTCGTGAGTTGAGCCTTTGGGTTCCAGGAACTGGCAGGACTTAGGTGACAGTCCCACAGGGAATATAGTGAGAGAGAATCTGGGACAAGGCCAAGGTCAGAGCAGATTGCAATGAGACAAGAACCAGGAGCTAACCAGAGATTGAGGCAGGCCTGAAGCAGGGCATAGACAGAGTTCATAGCTAAAGTCAGTGGCAAGTGCCAGGTAAGTGGGAGATCTGGGTCCAAGCAGAGGTAAGTGGCAGGTGGCAGGCAAGAGAGAGATCCAGGTCCAAAGCAGAGATCAGTAGCAAAGAGACTGGAGAAGGACCAGGAAGAAGACAGAGCAGGCTGGGCTGAGAAAGGCTGGCAAATCAAGGAAGAGTAGGCTAGGCAGGGCAGGCTGTGGTGTTGCGCCCGTCGGTCGCAGGTGGCTGCGACCTTCGCTGCTCACCTCCTTTCTCTATGCAGCTCCGAGTCTGGGGAGAATGGCGGCCTCCGCTTCCACATGCCAACCCTCATGGCATCTTACATCCGGGTTACCTAAGGCAAGCGCGCACGCTTGCCCCCTTCTTAAACGCGTCATGGCGGGAACCTCGGGGGCGTCCCCACCGCATGACGTCATTTACTTATAATACTTAAACTCAGCTGACCTCTTGCAATATGAGTTAGCAAGGATTCCTGTCCTGCTATTTCCGCCACACTGGGACTCCTTCTCGCTATTCTACTGGGTGACCTAGGTACCCGCTCCTTGCCGCACTCACGGCTATCCGCTCCTCGGAGAACCATTATTATCTGTTTCTCTGTTCCAGTGAGTTCCTGCATCGTTCTTGGACAACCCTTGCTTTTCTTGTTTGGACCTCATCGGTGCCTCATCCTCCATCTACTTCCACAGTACCAGCGTGAGTACAGAACCTGCTCTTCTACCTTTGTGGCACATATCCTTGAGTTACTCCGCTTGCGGGCCACTATCGGATCCCTCCAGTCTTGTGCAACTTCCCATCAGCTTCTGGCCTACCCTGCGCTGTGGACCACTATCTGAGTTGCCAGCACAAGCTACACCTAGAGAAGGTATTCACTGTACTACTCCACGCTGAGGATTACTACTCGGACCGACCAGCTTCAGGTCACTCTCTCGGGACTGACTCTATTGATCCACTCCTCGGATTACCATTGGCTGTATAATAAAGTTGTTTCCTCTGTTGTCCATCACTGCTGAGACCTTGCCTGTCTTCACTCGCCATGACCTTGTCTTCACTCGCCATGACCCAAGGGCCCACTATTAGTTCAAGACACACAGAACGTAACATATGGAAGGCATTTTGGCAAGGCAGGACAGGCTGAGCAAGGCAGGATCAGGAACCAAAGCAGGATCAGGAACTAGGGATGGGCATTCGGAAGAAAAAAATTAGAAAATGAGTCAAAATTTCCTATTTCATTTAATTTTGTTTTCAAAGTAAAGAATTGAAAACCTGACTAAATTTTATTGTTTTTCACATTTTGTTTTGAAAACAAAAAAGTGATCTGTTGGGCCCAGGCCCAAAGCCGGAGCCTTGCCTAGACTGAGGCCTGAGTATGATACCAGGTTTTTGGATGCGGCCTGGGCCCGATGCTGAGGACATGATCAACACCCCAAAAATTGTCCAAACTTACCTGCTCTGTCAGGGATCCAGGGTTGTGGCCCAGATCCAATCCCAGAGACTGGTCCAAAGACCAGGTCCCAATACCTTGGTTTTGTCTTTGGCCAGGACCGGGCCCTGGCCTGATGCTGGGGCCCAGCCCAGGGTCAGATCTAGGCTTAGTTCCCAGAACTTGGAGGTCTTCTGTCTTTGACGTTGAAATGATGTGGTCCACTTGGGAGGTGCTGGAGTTAATTAACTCCTGTGCATTCTCCCCAGTAGAGGGTGCCATTTTGATGTACAGCAGGAGGAACTGCCGTACATCAAAATGGTGCCCTCTGCACAGAAGATTGCATCAGAGTTAATTAACTCTGATACCTCCCGAGCAGATGGCATCATTTCAATGGCAAAGACAGAAGAAAGATGACAGAAGACCTCTGAGGCCTGGACACTGGGCCTGGCCCAGGTATCAGGACCGGGCCTGTGGGTAAAGCCCCTGCATTGGACCTGGGACCAGGTCGAGACCCAGGCATCAGAATCCAGTCTCTGGACCAGGCCCCTGCATCAGGGCTGGCTGAAGTCCAGGCATTGGGACCCAGCCTCTGGGTCAGTCCTGGGTCCAGGCTTTGGCCTAGGACCCTGCTTTAGGGTTGGGCCCTAGTGTTGAGTCTGGGCCTGGACCAAAGCCTAGGCATCAGGACCCGGCCTCTGGGTTGAACCTTGGAATCAGACCTGGGTTTGAACTGAGGCCCAGGTGCCAGGACCCAGACTGGGCTCCGGAATCAGGCCAGGGTTTAGGGCGATGCCGAGGCCCGATCATTGGGCCCAAGCCTTGAAGCCTGGGCCTTGCTTAGGTCCTAGGTCGAGATCAGTGACCTACTGCAGACTAGGTCTTTGCAAGGCCGAGGCTTTGATCCCTTGGATGAAAAGTGGGGACTAGTGAAGATCCTGGTCCCAGCATTTTTTGGATGGGAGGGATGGGTGGTGAGGATAAGAGGCCTCGGGATGCCCATTTCTTTTTTTTTTTCAATTTAAAAAAAAAAATTAAAAGTTTATTTGGGGTTTTTTTTAGACTAATTAAACAAAATAGACATTAAATAAAAATTCATGGGGAAAGGCGCACCAAAAAATGAATCAAAAAATGAAATAATTGTTTCTTCCCATCTGTATCAGGAACCAAAGCGGGAGCAACATGCACTGCTGTTGAGCCAGCAGACATGTTGCTGAAGCAATCCTGTGGAGCGCAGCTATGCCTTTAATACTCAGTCACATGACATTATCGTTGTATGCCAGCAGCTGGGTTTCCTGCCATGGAGACTTTATAAGGGGCATGCGCACTAGGGAAGCCCAGCTATCAGCATTTCCGTCTGTGTCATGGTGGCATTCCTGCTTTTTCAAAGGCCGTCAATGACTCTGTGACTGACAAAAGTTACAACCATGCTGATACATATTGCTTTTTGTGAAAATTGTTTTCTATATCTTTCAAAATTAGTAAATAAAAAAAAATCCAAATTTCTACTTAAAGTCCATGCAGCTATTACATTTCTTTTCTAGTCACATAACTGTAATGTGATGGCTACATTAAAACGTTTCTTCTTGCACTGTGAGTCTTTGAAAGATGACGGACTGATATATAATAATTACAACTTACAGAACAGTAGTCAAGCAAATCCAAGCAATGGTATTTAAACCTTTTTCCTCCTCATCCGGTTCTGTTATGTTCACTTTGTAGTTAAAGATCATTTGATCAAAGATAAAGTCCTCCCATTGCAATGCAGACGGATTCAGTTCATGATCATTACTGCCTTGTTCATATTTATTATGGCAGGATAGAATGTAGAATTAAAAGCATTTGATAAAATAGAAGCAAGATGCATAAATAGAATAATTTAAAAAATCATTGTTAAAGAAGTAGAGGGTAATTTTTAGGGGGTAATTTTCAAATAAATGGGGTTTGTACATGTAAAATTGGCATATGTGCGTAAGTATCCTTTGTGTGTGGTAAGTACTAGGGATGTGAATCGTTTTTTGATGATTTAAAATATCGTCCGATATATTTTAAATCGTCAAAAATCGTTAGGGCCACGATACAATACCAATTCCCCCGATTTATCGTTAAAAAATCGTAAATCGGGGGAAGGGGGAGGGCAGGAACTTACTTACTTGCCCTAAACCAATGGCAGGAAAACCGGCACACTAAAACCCCCTAAAACCCACCCTGACCCTTTGAATTAAATCCCCCACCCTCCCGAACCCCCCCCCAAATGCCTTAAATTACCTGGGGGTCCAGCGGCGGTCTGGAATGGGCTCCTGCAATTGAATTGTGTTGTCTTCAGCCGGCGCCATTTTGCAAAATGGCGGCTGCAAAATGGCGGCGGCCATAGACCAACACGATTCGACTGCAGGAGGTCGTTCCGGACCCCCGCTGGACTTTTGGCAAGTCTTGTGGGGGTCAGGAGGCCCCCCCAAGCTGGCCAAAAGTCCCTGGGGGTCCAGCGGGGGTCCGGGAGCGATCTCCTGCCGCGAATCGTTTTCCGTACGGAAAATGGCGCCGGCAGGAGATTGACTGCAGGAGGTCGTTCAGCGGGGGTTCCGGGTCAGGTTAATAAGGAAATTATTTTATACCTCTGTCAGAAACTGGATGGGGAGATGTGACCTTCCATACAGTGAAGTCATGCCTTGCCAGACCACCTCAAAGTCACTACAGACCTAGCTTTTTATGCCATTGGTAGTTTGAAGACCCCTCTTGTGGTCAGAGCAGAAATAAGCCACTCTATATTTCACAGTTTTTTTTCTCAGAGGAACCAATCATTATATTTCTTTTCCTGATGATTGATGAAACCACAGAAAACCATGACAGAATTTTATGCTAATTTTTCATTAGTTTTGGGGACAATTGATTGCACACAAATATCTTTCACACCCTCAACATGCAGGTCTGCATTGTCACTGCTCTCATAACTGAATTGTATTTGTTTCCCAGCTCCTGCTTTGATATCTGTATTCTATCACACTCATACATTCGTGACAACTTTGAGTGTGGCAACACCACTGGGCGATGGCTTCTACATATGTATGCAATTCACACAACCACTAGTCTCTACTTAACTATTGCTCTTGTTTTTCATTCGGCTGCTAACAGGTCTTGCAGCTCTGTATAAGGAGGCCCACTCCTGTTTCACCAAGGGCCAGTAAGAGTGCACCTTTGCCTCTCTAATACTCTTCTTCTCTGCCTTCTCTACTACTGCTGACAGAGGCTGTCCTCTCAAAATCTGGCTTATGCTCCAAGAGTGCAGTAGATGAACGCTGACAACAAGTCTGCAATTCTTTTGCAAGATCACAAGGCTGCAAGCCAGTTGCTGATGTATTAACATTGAATTCCAAAGTGGAATGTGCGGTTTAATTTTTTAGCCTATGCAAGATATGCTCTTGCCATGGCAAGGTGAAGAAACACACTGTTGAGAAGCTAGTATGTATGTTTCATCAAACATTACCCGGTTTGGATGATCTAAACAAAGATGTTGGCAATATTGGCTTTGAGAATAAACAATTGAAATCCCTTGAGGAGGCCATCGCAGGGTGAAACCGAGGCCTCTGTTGGGATCTTTAACATTCATCGGGGTTTAAAACCTTTCCTTAGCATAGTCATTGATTGCATATATCTGTTGTGGATTTAAGTAATTCTTAAGCACTGATCGACAAACAATTTTCTTTAATCCATTAGGTGTAGACTTCATATTTTCACATGATTACCACTTTAATCTAATGAACATTTTAGGACTTGACAAATGGTGGAAGCTCTATGAGAGCAGAGTAGCTTCGGTATTTTGAGAGTATTTCTTCAATTAGGGTTTTTTCCTATTGTTTTCATAATTTGGCTTTTAAATGTGAATATAGATATATGAGTGGGATGTATGGGTTTTTAATAATGTTGTGTTGATAAGTTGTAACATGTTCAATTATATTTATGATGTGATTTCCTAGGAAATTCTTTATATTATTAGATATAATAAAAATAAAAAAGGTGTTTCATAGATTCATATAAACACAGTTTTGTAATTTTTTATAAAGCTTATCTGTATAGAATATTGAAGGGGACACTAGGTATATTTTTATAATATTTTGAGATCCTTATTAAAGTATAGGTTTTTGATGCCAAGAATTTGGTTACCATATATATCTATATCTCTATAACAATATCTATCTATCTATATTACATATACACACACACACACACACACACACACACACACACACACATAGGGCTGGATTTTAAAAGGGTTACGCACATAAGGTACTCGCATAATCCTTTTAAAATGCCCCTGCGCGCGCCGAGCCTATTTTGCATAGGCTTCCGGTGCGTGCAAAGCCCCAGGATGCGCGTAATTCCTGGGGCTTTCTTGGGGGGGGGGGGCGTGTCACAATCCGCGTGTATTGGATTCTCTGTATCACCACCTTTTCAGTCAGCTGTGATCAAATATTTGCATCAAATTGCATAGTAATGACCTTCTCTGCATGCATTTGCATTAATCGGGTATGCAAATTACATGCAAAGAAGGTCATTGTAATAGGGGAGGGTTTCTGGCTGGGGGCATGCAAAATGTCACATATATTGCATGATATTGCCACGAGAGTGCACTATCGTGATGATATCACACAATATATGCAATATAACGCACGTTAGAGCTCTAATGCAACTTGATGAATGACCCTATTAGTTGGTTAGAACTTATCTAAGTTTCAGTATATGCATATAACTGCGTGCTTAGTCATATAAGCTTATGTTGTGAACCCGGGCTGCGGGAGTCCACAGCTGGGTTCCCACCTCACCTGCTGCTTCTCTTCAGCTGGTCGCGGTGTCTGCCCTGCTCTGGGCCATGGCTGGACCTTCCCACGGTGCTCTCTCCATGAGGGAGACGCCGCCAACCTTTCACCACAAATCCCGTCTCTTAGGCACGTGCGTGCGCACACGCAGGAGCTCTAGATTTAAAGGGGCCGTGGTGGGAAACCTTGGCCTGGCCCCTGAGATGACGTCAGACGCTCAAGAATATTTAAACCCATCCAGGATCACAGCTTCTTGCCTTGGCAACAGGTCAACTCCTGCGAGTTACTAGTTGCTATTCCTGATCCTGCTGTGACGTCCTGGTGTTCCTGCTTGTTCCTGATTCCTGCTCCATTCCTGCTCTGTTCCTGCCTCCGTGTTCCAGTTCCTGATCTTGCTTTGGCTTGTCTCTCTGGCTCCTGACTTCAGCTTGTCTTCTGGTATTCCTTGGCTTGTCTCTGGTCTCTGCTATCTGCTGCCTGCCTCGACTTCTAGTCCGCCTCCTTGTCTTGCTCCTCTGCTGCCTGCCACGACCTGCGGACTGACCTCATCTTCTTTGCTCTTCCGCCTGCCTCGGACCGCCCACCGGATTCCTCTTCACCAGGAGACCTCCGCCTAAGTCCTGCCGGCCCCAGCACCCAAGGGCTCAACCTGTGGGGAACGAGAGATGGTATAGGTGAAGGTCCTATCAAGTCTCCTGGTCTGCCTCCCAGCTACGAGTTCCACTGCAGGCCTTCCTTCAGCAGATCTTCTATACACTCTAGCCGGCTCAAGGGTCCACATCCATAACAGCTTAGCCGTAAAATTTATGCAGCTGTCTGAATATTTTCAGATAGCCACATAATTTGTACAGCTAACTTGCTCTGCCATATTCCGCCCACTTTACTCCCACCATCTTAGGGCCCACTCCTAGTTTGCCCTGTTTATTTATGAGTCTCCTATACAGAATAGTGTCAAAAAGTTTGCTGAAATGTAGTAAACCACATCCAGTGTATACCATCAATCTAATTCTCTAGATCCACCAGTCAAAGAAATCATTTGATGTAATCTCCATCAGGTAAAGCCATACCTCTTGTAAAGGAACACACAGTTTAATTTTACAAATCCATGCATGCTTATTGTACTGGTGTTGAGAAGGTGAGGGTTAGGGTTAAAATATGGATTGAATTTATTCAGGAGAGAGTGAGCATGCTGTTTTTAAATTCATAATATAATTGAATATAAAGATTTACTGACATATTTTTTTCCTGTGAAATCAGGATTATAAATTCCATAAAGCACTGTGAGAGAAGTTCTAACAAGAAGACTGTTTTTGTCTTAACCAGGAATCAAGTGATAATCCTTTCATTAATGGCATTTTTACTATAAGTTGAGATACATTAGTGGCAAGGAGACATTATTTAGCTCTAAGGTTCTTTATTTAGAAATTTGAAAGTCCATATTCAAAACCATTAGCTGGTTAACTCAGAAATTAGACAGCTAAATGAAAATTTGGGCACTTTCCAGCTAAATTCTAGCTAATATGATAGATGGCTAAATTTAGTCGGCATATAGGGTCACTTATCAAAATGTAATGTGGTCTTATCACATGCGATAATGCCCTACTGCACTTGATAACGACCACATTGTGGCGATATTATTTATATGAGGGGAAACGGAGGCATGTGGGTGGGGTTTGTGTGTGGTTATGGCCCGGCAGCACTGCGGGCGATAATGTTTTTTACATTATTGTTGGCAGCACCATGGGAAATAACTACACCTTTTCCCATGGCGCTATGGGTGCGAAAGTGTGTGGCCCACCCAGTGGCGGGCAAAAATGCACTGCCACGATGTGGTTGGCTGCACAATTTCACCCCACCCCCTTTTTTAGCACAGCTCATCATTCTGCTATAAATCTAGCTTATAAATTAGGAGGCGTTCCGGAAGGAGTTGAATTAACCAGCTAAATTAACCGACTATCTCCGACATTAAGAGGTACTTAGATAACTAACCCCTAGATTAAGCATTATGCTATATTTATAGCAGAATGATGTGTCACAGAAAAAAAGGGGCGGGGGGGGGGATAGGTGGCAGTCGGCCATAATGAGGCGCTGTGGTTTTGTCCTCCCTGATGCAGCCACACCGCACACTATCGGGACCATAACGCCAATGGAAAAGGTGAAGTTATTTCCTGCGGTGCTGCCAGTGATAATGTGAAAATCATTATCACCTGTAGTGCCTGCCGGGAGATAACTCTGCCCAAACCACACCCACACTCCTCCCCTTCCCCTAATTGTAATATCGGTGCAATGCGGCTGGTATGGTGTGCAATAAGGCCCTATCACACGCGATACCGGCACATCGCACAATAAAGAATGACCCAATTAGCTGGTTAAGTTTAGTCAGGTCAAAGATCTGTCCTAAAGTTAGCTGGCTGTAGTTGGCTGGCTAAATTTAAGATAGCAGGCTGTATTCAATTGTTCAGCTGCACTATTGAATATACCTCCAAATTTAGTTGGATTAGTTATCTGACTATCTTTGCTATCTGGACTGTGTCTAAATTTAGATCATGACATGTAGTTATGCTTATTCTGAAGTCTCCTCTTGCATCTCAAAAAGGTCTCTGTTCTTTAGCCTGCTATATGAAATCCCATATGACCTCTTATCAATGCCACATCATCTTGCAATGCTGCATTAATCAGGAACTGTGGATACTCAATGTCAGTGAAGAACAAGTACTTCTATTGAAGTCTGCAAAAAAAGCAAGATCTAGCCCCAAGCAAAAAGTAAACAAGGAAATTCAGGCTTAATTCAATCGCCAATTTGATTTCATTTATTAAAGATGTTAAGAAATAACAACTTTAAACATGGTTCATTTTCTGTTCATAAACCCTAAATATTAAAGATTTTTCCCCAAAACACAAAGGGACCAATTTGCTGCCTGTGTTTTAGGGCTCTTCAAGATGCATAGGTAGGGATATTCAGGTTTTACTGTTAGCAATTGTTTTTTAAAGGGAATATTTGGGAGTGAAAAATATCAGGGTAGTGAAATAAAGCTATTCAGCACAGCATTAAAAAAGATATTTAGAGTGCACCGGAAGAGCTATGAGACACTGTCTATTAATTGAGGGATATGCATTTGTTTCAAGCAATAAAAGAAATATCAACAATATTTCTCACATCATTGCTAAAATAAAACTCAAAAAGAAAAAAACTTTTTTTCATTTGTTTCATTTTGATATGTGATATTTGCAAACTGTCTGGGTCATTCATTAAAATGTGTTAGGGCCGGAATGCGCGTTAAATAGCTCTACTGCATGTGATAAATAGCACAATGGACATTAGTATGACAATTTTACATTTAGTATGCAAGTGGGAGGAGTTAATGGAAATGAGAGTCTGCCAGTGCCGAAGGTGGTAGAATAACGTGGGATTTAATGTCGGAAATAACTACACCATTTTTCTTTGCATTGTCCTTGCGTTACTGAGTGAAAATGTTTTTCCACACAACTGCAGGCTGGAGAGAGAGAGAGAACTGTAATAGGGAATGATTAAAAAATGGGAGTGGTTAGGAAAATTTTAGAGTTACCACATCATAATTTCTTTTTATCGCACAGGCACGAGAGAGAGAGAGAGAACTTTAATAGGGTGAATAGGACTTTATATAAAGAGCACTGTAAAAGAGGTGATCTGGAAAACTGTAGACTGGTGTGCCTATGTAATTGTTGTTGTCTGAGGGTTGCTCCGGAAATTACCATGCTAACATCAGGAGAGTCAAATACAGACAGTTGATGGTAGAAGGTCTTCCGCCTATGCCAGTCACCATCCCTTCATGTTGAGTCCTCAGTTGCTGGTGGCCAGTGAGACATGAGAAATGGACATAGCCCCTGATACAAACAAGGAGCTAGAGACCTGGAATAGAACAAGGATTTGGGACAAATCAGGAATCTGGGACTAGGAAGGAGATCTGGCAGGAACATTGAAGGTAGAACCTGGAGACAAAAATCTTTTGACCACAGGAATGGAGCTAGAGTACAAGGACTGAAAGGTAGGTAAAACTCTGGGACTTGACTGATGAGACTTCTTTATTATAAATACAAGTCTATACAGGAAACAGAGCTGAGAGGACTGGATAGATAGTCTAAGCAGTTCACAGTACTACCAGCATGCTGGAGGAGAATTCAGCAAGGGATCCTTACAGCTTGTCGTCAGTACCGGGCAAAATTGTCAAAGCTATTCTTAAAAACAAAATTACTGACCACATAAATAGACATAGTTTAATGGGGAGAGTCAACACATGTTTTGCAAAGGAAAGTCTTGCCTTACCAATTTATACTAGATTATTTTGAGGGTATAATTAAAGATACAGACAAAGCTGAGCCGGTTGACATAGTGTTTTGCGGATTTTCAGAAGGCATTTGTCAAAGTCCCTCATGAGAGACTCTTCAGGAAATTGGGAGGTCATAGAATCAGAGGCAGTGTCTTATTGTGGATTGGTAACTGGATAAAAGTCAGGAAACAGAGGGTGGATCCTTGCCTTTGTTTTCTGATTAAAGGTGCAAAAGAAAAAATGATGGCTAGATTATTAGTATTAATCAATACCTTTTAAAGGAGGGGTTTTTTTCCTCAGCAATGAAAATTAACTATAAAAGATAAACTTTTGACAAGTTGCTATCTTGTTCTATTTAGGGAAAGATATTAAAAAGCTGGTGACAGTTCAATTTGTTGATTATTTAGAGAATGTGGGAAATTATTAGATATTCAATCTGGCTCTCAGAGATTCCATGAAGCAGAAACAATATAGGTATCCCTTTTGGATGAACTTTGTAAATGATTACAAAGGGGTATAGTTTGGGGATTATCTTGCTGGGTCTTTCCACTACCTTCAATATGATTTTTATAAATCTATAAATTTTTATAAATTTAGTGCATTCATTTCTTTTTAGCCCTAATTAATTCAGAGTGAAGTACAAATTTTTTTAAAAGAGATAAAGCATAAAATACAATAAAAACGTGCACATCTGTAACATACCTCCAGTCACAGGCCTCTGCTCCCAGAAGGACACCTGGTGGGTCATGTTTCTGGCTCCAGGGTTCAGTTCTGCTACCTATGAGAGTTCTAGCATAGTCTCTGGCATCGGCTCCTTGGTTGCTTCCTGCTTTGCTCAAGACTCTCTTCACTTCCTGGTTTTATAGGCCTAGCAACCTAGACTTCCTGTGGTACCCCCCTGATAATATCATTGCTCTTCTTGTATTTAAGCCTACTCATTCAGCTGGGTGATGCCTGAGCAAGGTTCTGTCCCTGTGTGTCTTGAGTCTTTGAGTCTAGGATGCTTGCCTTTGGTTCTGTTCCGGTCTGTTCCTGAACTCACCTTGCCTGCCCCCTGACTTGACTTCAGACTGTTTACTAGGCCTCACATTATCTGCCACCTGCTGCTTGTCTTGACCCAGTCTGCTTTTCAGACATTGCCTACCTCTGGCCTGGATTGTGGCTCATCACCTATTGCTTTCTATGTAGGCCTGTTCACAGACTGGACATTCTCTTTCTGTCTTCGGCCCAAAGGGTTCACATGTTTACCTCTGACCAGTCCAAAAGGGCTCATGGAGCAACTGCAGGGCTGCCTCCCTTGCAATATCATAACATAATGCAAAATAATAGAAACCAAATCATAATAAAAATAAATAACAAAAAACAAGATATTTTGACAAATTACCCACTCTACATATACAGACATATAAGTTAACTCATACAGAAATCACACACAAATCCCATACATAGACAATAAATAACCAATCTAATTCATAACATAAAATCAAAACATTAAATATAAATCCAGGATAGAAATTAAATTAAATCAAAAACAGTCCCACTGGAACATCAGATGATTATCTGTTAGCCTGATCTTTTTTCTAAGAGAGTTCTAAAGTGCATGGACTTCTTGTTCTAACCAAGTGAAATTCTGTGAATGAAGGCTTTTAAGGTTAAGCAAAACATTTTAAATTTGCAATGATAAGGAATAGGAAGCCAATGTAGTTTACTTAATATTGTGGTAACATAATCATAAAGATAACATCTACTGAGAGCCTAGCTGCAGAATATTTTACTAATTATATCTTTCTAAAGGACATTTGTGAAATGTCTACATAGAGGTTATTTGAATAGTCCAATTTTGTTGTCACTAGTGCATGAACAAAGGAGACTAAATCTTTATGATCCAGTAGGAATTTTCACTGTTGAATCATTCTCAATTTCAAATGACAACTTTTAGCATTGGCTCTAATTTGGAGATCCATACTTAAGGAGACATATATAATAAATCCCAGACTGCACACATGAGGACTAAGGATGCAAGAAACCCCCTTTCTCTAAAAGTGTAAATCTATTAGCAATATTCATTTTCTATTGCCCATATTTTTGCATTATGTATCTATTGAGGTAAATTCTCAAAGCTATTTATGTTCATTAAGATGAAATTAAACTTACCTGTTGCTGGTTAATTTCCTTGTCTTTAGTCCTGCCAGACCAGTCCAGACAAGTGAGTTATCTCCTCTTGCCAGCAGATGGAGACAAAGAAAAAAAACTCAAAGCTAAAATCACTTCCCCTTTAAAGGTTTGGTGCTGCCTGTTATGATTCAGAAAGTGGACCCCTGTTCCAAGATAGAGTCAGCGCTACCAAAAAGGGCATCAACCCTCTTCGGTCTCTACCGTCGGATGGCAAAGCCTGCTGATGTAGATGTTAGATGAAGGCTTCACCCTGGAAGCTCGTGATCCCCCCAATAGGGACACGGTTGCTAGGAGACTCCCTGAAGACTGAAGATAGTCTGGATGCAGGTGCTTCCTGCAGGTCGTGGGTTCCAGATGGCTGGTGCCTCCAGCAGGTTGTAATCAGTCCAGGAGTAGATGTCAAAGGATAGTCTAAAGCTGATCCAAGGGTCAAAGTCCAGAAAGAGGTCAAGAGCTGGTCCAGGAGCAGATGGGAGAGTGGTCCGAAGCCAGTCCAGGAGCAACACAGAAGAAGGGTCCAAAGCCGGTCCAAGTCAATACCAGAAACTCACCACCGCCGGTCTGAAGGTCAGAAGCCAAAGAATCAATCCAATGAAGTGGAGGAGCAGAAGCAGGACGAAGAGCAAATCCAGGAACATGGAACACAGTAACCAAGCACAGAGCCTGAGTATCAGACCTTGCCTTAAATACAGGAACTAGAGAGAGGAGTCCCAGGAGGAGCCATGACAATTTCCTGTCATTGCTCCTTTAAATTCTCTCTTCAGCCGCATGTGCGGCTCCTAGCAGGCTGAGGGGGAGGAGCCGGCCCGGCCGAGAGAAACCATGCGGCCAGGCTTGGCAGTGGCGGTGGCCATGAAGAAGGTAAAGGAGAAGGCTGCCTGCCACAGCAGGAGGCTGTGACACGCCTGATACGTCGGGTAAGTTTTATTGACGCCGTGGCCACTGGCCCGACCCTAGTTGTGGCTCACCTCGGCCGGCGGCCATGACACCCAGCTGCTGACCGCTGTGGCCGGCGGTCCTAACACTGCCTTCCGCTTTTCAGTATCTGATGTCAAAGCTAAGATAACCAAAGGCAATTGTTTGTTTGGTTTCTAAGTTACCATTCCAACCAAAACCTGATATGAGCAATAAAGCTTCAATTCATGGTTATTAACCCAGAAATAAGACTCCTTACACCAAGCTCACAATTCGGCCTGCTACCTTCAGTGTGGGCAAAAACATACTTGCTGTTAGATTTCTGATCTTATCAGACTAGAAGCCCTTGATTCTATGGCCTCCTTGAGTTATCCTAGATTGATCTGGCAGGACTAAAGAAATTAACCAGCAACAGGTAAATTTAATTTCTCCTTCCGTATTATCCTTGCCAGACTAATCCAGACAAGTGGAATGTGCCAAAGCACCACCCAGTCCAGGCAGAAGGAAGCCATGATAATTCTCAGAATTCCTGCATCCAAGGCATAGTCTTTCCCCATCTGCACCATCATCCTGGGGACTCCAAGCAGGGATACAATGGTGGCAAGGGTGCTGCCCTACCATTATCTTCTGGAAAGACAGATTCTAATTCTGCCTATGAGACACATCGGTACCTGTGGGCATGGTCACCATAGCCTCTACTGGGAGTTGTTGGACCAACGCAGGTGGATCTGAGTTACAAAGCTGTTATACATAGCAGCCTGTGGAAAGAGTCTATAGAGAGAAAAAAAAGTAAAAAGAGTCAGTTTTATTGGAGCCTCACTCTTTCAATCACGGGAGCCCTTGAACATTTCGCTATCCACTGTAGTGAAATAGAGCTATGCAGACTTGCCCTTGGCTGAAGGTAATCTGTAGCCCTCCCCATGGCTCTTCCATTCTACTATGAGAGGGAAGAAAGAAGTAAAAAGTCTGGCCTCTTGCCTTATTTATATAGATAAAGATATAAATATAGATATATATGTATTTTTTGGTTGTTGTTCAAAAATTGCAGTAAAAAGGATGCCAATCCTGCCAAAACGGGCGCACTGACTATTCTATATTCACAGTGTTCCTGATATATTTCTTACCACTTGCCTTGACTCTACACTTTTTGCCAATGAATTTTCTCATTCTGTCTACTCCACAAGGATTGTAAGGGAAACATTGGGCCTTATTTTCTAAGGCTATGGCAGGCTTGTGCTAACAGCACAAGCCTGCGATAGCTAGCGAAGGTAGCGCACGCCTGCGCTACCTACATCGGGGCGGAGTCGGCCCCGGAAGAGGAGGAGTCGGGGCGTCACCAGTGCCGACTCTGTGAGGACGGCGTGGACAGCGAAAAGGTAAGGAGCCTTTTCGCTGCCTATTTCGCGCCCAATAACTACACCTTTTATGGTGTAGTTATTGGGCGCGATGCCGGCAGCGATCACACCGCGGAGGTGCGATCGCTGCTGGCTAGCGCAGGACCGCCCCCCGTTTCAGCCCCCCGCCCCTCATTACCGCAGTTTTCTAAAGTTCCGCAGGCCTGCGATACTTTAGAAAATGAGGCCCATTGCCTTTGTTCTCAGTGTCATTTGTTTTTTCTTTTTTGGTCCCTTTGACTCCAAGCAGTCTAAGACATTCTATTGCTTAGACAGTTATTTTATTTATTTATAAACATTTTGCATTCCGTTTTGTCAGAGTTGGACTTAACCTTTTTGATTGTAATATGCTTTAACAAGCCTATTAATGAAAGTACTAGCTAGCATTGTAATTCATTATAATTACATAAATTCCAGGGATAGGGAGACATTTGGTCTTCCTAAAGAGCTAATTGAGAGAAGGTCTGGTTGAAAAGGCTTTCAGAAAGCTATCTGCTCCTTATGTATCTAAAACACCTGAGAAAGGCATCCTAGAAACTCAACACAGATGTGACAATTCCAGAATTTGTACAATTAATTACCGGAGTTGGTTCAAAGTGTTAACTGTTTGCAGAGATAGCACGATGGGCAGGTCCTGTTTCATGCACACCACATCACTGCCTTCCCTCTTGGGGTCCAGGGATTTGTAGTGGGGGAAACCCTCCCAATTGTGCTTGCGGTAGAGTGCCAGCTGCTGTTCCACCAGGGAAATCAGTCCAAAGAATATTATACTTAGTGCCCATTTTAGCAAGGAATTCAGCCCAAAGACTGTTGCCCTAGGAGCCTGATCTACCAGAGAAATCAGCCCAAAATCTGTTGCCCTGGGAGCTCTGTTGGGCTTTTCCAAGCTACAATACCAATCTACAGATCTGTACCATTTGTTGGAGACAGAGAAATACTGAAAAGCAAAAGGCAACACCATACTTTTATAGGAGAAGTGAATTCAGCTTTGAGCTTTTTTCTCTGTCTTTATCTGCTGGCAGGAGGAGATAACCCACTTTTCTGGTTTGGTCTGGTGTGAATGATAAGGAAATACGGTTTATATGTGTAAATGGCTTGTTATAAAATTGCCCAGGATTTATGAACATTTATGAACATGAAAGTATGCAGGAAACCAAATTTTGTGTATACTTTTATGCACACAAAAAAAGAGGTGTTCTAGGGAGAAAGAGTTTGGATTTATGCCCATAGTTTTGATATTTAAAAAGTATGCTCCTAAATTCACACACACGTTATGCCCTGCAAACTTTGTGCAGCTGAGTTTGTGCTAGTTATTTCACATGATATTCAAAGCAAACAAACACGCATAAATTTGTTTTGAAAATTGGGGTGATTTATGCATGCTGCTGCTGCTGTACCCCCATTGTGTCTGAATAGTATAGCATATTATTCTTAAGAAAGTGATTTTGGCACGTGACTTGCACAATGGCATTTTAATAAATGATATCGTAATTGATGCTTTTTTCAACTTCAATAATTAATACATGGATTGAATTCTAGTTTATATTTCTGTAATTATTTTCATTATTTATCTGTTTTATGTATGTAATTTGTAGGTATATACAGCCATTATAGTATAGTATCAATGTATTTTACTTTAAATTCTGTTGAAAATTTCAAGATCTCTGAGCCTAAATTAGTGTTCAGGTCATTACAAAGACATCGCTGATATTGTATTTCATACTTAATAAATCTTTATTGGCATCAAGGTCTAACCTTGACACTGCTTAGTGAATCATAAATTGGCAGACTCTCAAAATGTGTATCTCACCGTTCTAGAAAGATCTAATGAATATACACTTGACTAGCCATGGCCTAATAGTTTGTTGATATAGCAAAATACATTGCAGCAAATGGTTATATATATCTTAGGAAAAACCATGGGGAATGATACACATTCCATCCTAAAATGGAGTTATACTGTGAATTTCAAATATTATTAATCTTGTGGTGCCTGGAAATGCAGTAGGATTACAAATTGATAAACTGCCTTAAAACTAATGGCAGGAGCTCAGGATATGAATACTCCCAAAGGTTAATTTAGAAATATGTTCTCATTTAAACTGTAAATAATACCTTATCACTAGACTGGCTTTACATATTTTGGAGTTATGCTCTTTGATAGGGAAGAGGAACCTGCACAGGATCTGGCAAGGATACGGTTACATCCTATTTAAATTTTGTATATTCTGGCATATGACAGCACTTCCTACAGCATTTTAAAAACTATCTTGTTTCAGTGCTAAAATGCATACTGAGTTACACTGGGTCTAAGGGTGTAATCATTCCGCATGTGATAAATACTTCAAAAAATGAGGTAGATTAGAGAAGGTATCATGGGCGTAAATAATATCTATAAGTAGATGGAATGAGGGTACATTTGATACATTGGGTAACAAAAAACTAAAGTGTAAGATAAATATGGGTAGCAATAAAAGAATTAAAGTACTTAAGTTAAATAGTGGGTATAAAGTATAAGATACATAATGGGTATAAAGAGTGCAGTTCACTGGATAGGTGTGATAAGCACATATTATATACTTACATAAACTGAGTGGACTGGCCCAGTGATGGACAAAGATGTGGGCTCAAATTAGAAAGCATTCCATAAGTCAGGTAGTAGTTAAATGAGTCTCTGTAGCAGTTAAAGTGGAAGATCTGACTGGATAGCCAGAGTTCTGAAAGTATGTGTTATGATTGGTGTGTGTGTGGATCCTTGGCCCAAGGTGCAAGTTGTTACAGCCTGTGGGGAGGAGCCCCACAGGTCCAAACCGTCAGGAGGTGAGGTGTTGGAGTACTGGAAAACTCTGTGCACAGTCGTGGGGGGATCCCCAGGGACCAGGAGATGACCCCCTTAGGGAAGTAGACTGTAAACAGTACTTGGAGAGTCTGAGGAGAGAGAACGCCAGGCAGACCACGTGCTGGGTCAACCAAGCAGGAGGTACTCCGGTAGATCATCCCCAAGACGCGGAGCTGCAGTATAGTGGGCATAGATGAGAGAGTGAAGGCAAACCCGCAATGTAGCGGGTTTGCCTTCACTCTCTTTGCACTCTTTTTGCACTCTTTGCACTCTCTTTGCAATGTAGTGGGCACGAGCCCATGAGCAATAGCTGACATAGAGAGGAGGGCCCACGTAGCAGGACATCTGACAATGGTAGAATGTCCAGGAGCAGCCCCGAGGAATGGGGAAGCTCAGGGTGATCTCAGGATAGGTGAGTGCGGCCCGAGGAGTGGGAGGCACAAACAGTCTTGAATAATATGGAGCAACCCAGAGAAGCGGGGAAGGCCAACTGAGGAATCACAAGATACTGCTGTAGTTCCAGGGAGAGCCGAGAAATAGAGCAGGTAGCCAGGTAAGACCCAGGAGGCATGGGGCCAGCCTGAGGAGTGGGCTAGGCCAGGGAACAAGTCCCCGTAGACCACACACTGACCCCCGAGGAGCAGGTGCCAGACAAGGTCCATGTAGCAAGCAAGTATGGCGTCTCAGGTGTAGCACTCGTTCGAATCTTGTTGCCAAGTCGGCTTCTGGGGGCAAAGCAGGAGCTTAACTACAAGAGTCCAATGACCTCATCAAACGGGGATGCCCCCAAGGTTCCCGCCAAAGCAGCTTCAAAGGCGGGACTTGTGACGGGTGCGCACCTAGGAAGGCCTGACATCGGAGTAGGTAGTAATGGCATCCGCGAGGAGGCCTGAGGAATGCGGCAATGCAGGCAGGCCCGAGCAGCGAGCAGACCCGGAGAGGGTAGAAGTGTAGAACAAGCAGTGAGTACTCGTGGTTGCAGCCGTCTGCAACCGACAGGCATAACAGTACGGTAGTAGAAAACAAAGTCTTAGCTGTAGAGTGTTGAAGGCCTGGTTCAATAGCCTGGTTGATTTTTTTTCTGGAAGGTTAGATAAGTTTTGCAGTGGAGGGCTATCAGTATGTTGTTCCATATTTTTGGGGCAAAACAGCTGAATGTGCAAAGTCTCATGCATTTTAGTCTTGCTGATGTCATGAGGAGGGGATGATATGAAGAATGAATCTCTCTTATGGGAGTGTAGTAGAACAGAAATTGGGAGAGATATTCTGGGGCCAGTTGATTCATGCATTTATAAATGAAGCAGAGAGTTTTAAATTTTTATTCTACTTTTGACTGGAAGCCAATGTAATTGATTCAAGATTGATTTTATGTAGTCAGTGACTTTGGCTCCTACCAGAAGTCTAACTGCTGTGCTCTGCAAGAGTTGGAGGCATTTGTGAGAGAGTTGCTAAACAGGATTTACAATAATCTAAGTGGATGGTGATTTTCTTGCCTAGAAAGACAATCAACTAAATAAATACATTCATTACGTTTATATTTATGTTTTATATTTATCATGGTACTGAGGTCATGCTTCTCAAAGTAGGTATACAAATGGTGGATCTTGCATAGATCTATATAAAGGAAAGTCTTTCCCACAGTTGAAATATGGGGAACATTGAAAGACTGTGGTCAAGGTGGACCCCCCATGCTGCATAAGGAGTCTTTAAGTTGTAACTGGATTTCAAAGAGAGAGGGTAAAGTTAATAGGAAGCACTGTTGATGGTTTAGCCAGAGGAGCTCAGATTTAGATGCATTTAGTTTGAGTTTATTTGATAAGCCATTGGACTGTTGAAGAGAGACAATTGTTGAGATTAGTGAATGCCGTGGTCTGATCTGTTCCTTTTTATGCAGAGTTGGATATCATCGGTAAATAGATGACATTGGATGTTGAAATATTGGATGAGATCGCAGTATGGATGGATGTAGTTATTGTAGAAAATTGGGGAAAGCCCTAAACCCTAGGTACTCTACAGTTGAGATTCCTAGGTGTAGATGGCCCATGAGATGCATTGTATTCTATTGGTCAAGAACATATGAACCATTTGAGGGCAGTAACCTCTATTCCAAAGTTTTCCAAGTTTTGGTAAAGCATAATGTGCTCAACAGTGTTAAATCATGATTCATGATTCATATACTCAACAGGCTGAAAATATGAATGTGAGGTTGCTTCATAGTAAGGAACATTTGGTAGTAGTTATAATCCAGCAAAAGAAGCTAGATTTAATGCTACTTTCAGAATCTCAACACTATGAAATTGACAAAATACTCTTGAACTTGGCATACCCCCCTGGATTAAGAACATAAGAACATAAGAAAATGTCATACTGGGTCAGACCAACGGTCCATCAAGCCCAGCATCCTGTTTTCCAACAGTGGCCAATCCAGGCCATAAGAACCTGGCAAGTACCCAAAAACTAAGTCTATTCCATGTAACCATTGCTAATGGCAGTGGCTATTCTCTAAGTGAACTTAATAGCAGCTAATGGACTTCTTCTCCAAGAACTTATCCAATCCTTTTTTAAACACAGCTATACTAACTGCACTAACCACATCCTCTGGCAACAAATTCCAGAGTTTAATTGTGCGTTGAGTAAAAAAGAACTTTCTCCGATTAGTTTTAAATGTGCCCCATGCTAACTTCATGGAGTACCCTCTAGTCTTTCTACTATCCGAAAGAGTAAATAACCGATTCACATCTACCCGTTCCAGACCTCTCATGATTTTAAACACCTCTATCATATCCCCCCTCAGTCATCTCTTCTCCAAGCTGAAAAGTCCTAACCTTTTTAGTCTTTCCTCATAGGGGAGTTATTCCATTCCCCTTATCATTTTGGTAGCCCTTCTCTGTACCTTCTCCATTGCAATTATATCTTTTTTGAGATGCGGCAACCAGAATTGTACACAGTATTCAAGGTGCGGCCTCACCATGGAGCGATACAGAGGCATTATGACATTTTCCGTTTTATTCACCATTCCCTTTCTAATAATTCCCAACATTCTGTTTGCTTTTTTGACTGCCGCAGCACACTGTACTGACTATTTCAATGTGTTATCCACTATGACACCTAGATCTCTTTCTTGGGTTGTAGCACCTAATATGGAACCCAACATTGTGTAATTATAGCATGGGTTATTTTTCCCTATATGCATCACCTTGCACTTATCCACATTAAATTGTATCTGCCATTTGGATGCCCAATTTTCCAGTCTCACAAGGTCTTCCTGCAATTTATCACAATTTGCTTGTGATTTAACTACTCTGAACAATTTTGTGTCATCTGCAAATTTGATTATCTCACTCGTCGTATTTCTTTCCAGATCATTTATAAATATATTGAAAAGTAAGGGTCCAAATACAGATCCCTGAGGCACTCCACTGTCCACTCCCTTCCACTGAGAAAATTGCCCATTTAATCCTATTCTCTGTTTCCTGTCTTTTAGCCAGTTTGCAATCCACAAAAGGACATTGCCACCTATCCCATGACTTTTTACTTTTCCTAGAAGCCTTTCATGAGGAACTTTGTCAAACGCCTTCTGAAAATCCAAGTATACTATATCTACTGGTTCACCTTTATCCACATGTTTATTAACTCCTTCAAAAAAGTGAAGCAGATTTGTGAGGCAAGACTTGCCCTGGGTAAAGCCATGCTGACTTTGTTCCATTAAACCATGTCTTTCTATATGTTCTGTGATTTTGATGTTTAGAACACTTTCCACTATTTTTCCTGGCACTGAAGTCAGGCTAACCGGTCTATAGTTTCCCGGATCGCCCCTGGAGCCCTTTTTAAATATTGGGGTTACATTTGCTATCCTCCAGTCTTCAGGTACAATGGATGATTTTAATGATAAGTTACACATTTTTACTAATAGGTCTGAAATTTCATTTTTTAGTTCCTTCAGAACTCTGGGGTGTATACCATCCGGTCCAGGTGATTTACTACTCTTCAGTTTGTCAATCAGGCCTACCACATCTTCTAGGTTCACCGTGATTTGATTCAGTCCATCTGAATCATTACCCATGAAAACCTTCTCCATTACGGGTACCTCCCCAACATCCTCTTCAGTAAACACTTATATTGAACAATCACATCCCCATAAATGAGGTGAGGGAGTAATGGTAATTCTTAAGAAAACCATAAGTTTAGATAGACTAAATTGTGAATTTAAGCCACTGACCAAAATTGTGTTATTTAACTTGTTTTCTTGTACTATCTATTATTATATACACCTCCAAAAGGTGGTATATCATATGTTACTGAATTAGCTGAACAGATTGTGACATTTCATTTTCTAAATTGTAAATTGATTAGTGGACAATTTTAATATTCATATAGATGTCAATGCATCTAATTATGCAAGGGAGTTTATATTTCATATGTCTTCTACCGATTGCATTCAAAGAATTGATGTACTTGTGCATACTGCTGGGCACATGTTAGATTTAATTATTCATCATAAGTCCTTAGCACAATACATTACCAACACTAATTTAAAGGATTTTTTAATGGTCTAATTACAGGCTAATTCTATTCAAAATTTGTGAACAAAAGGTATTGAATTGTTCTAATTTAGTAATCAAAAATGGGTAAATCCAGTATTTCAGATTCATATGCTAACAAATTAAGGTCTGGATTCACCATTTTATCGCAGAATGGTGAATCCAGCAAAAATGGGGGGAGGGGGGGCGGGACTGCGAAAGCCGGCAGTCTTCACACCACCGCGGTGTTTTCGCTGCCGGCTTTCGCACCCAATAGCTCCACCATGAAAGGTGGTGCTATTGGGCGTGCTACCGGCAACAATAACATTACTAACTTTATCGCTGCCAGCGAAGACACTGTCGAGTCCACCTCCTCGCCACCCCTGACTCCTCCCCTCGCCGCCCCTACTCCACCCCAACATGCTATCGCACACGAAAAGGGCCTTTTCACGTGTGATAGAGGCTTATCGCACGTGATAAGCCTTTGAAAATGACCCCCTAAATGAGGTCTATGATAATATGGATAAAGAGAATATGAATGTGATAACATTATATGAGACCTGGATCTCTTTGTTGCAAACTGTTTATGACAAAATAGCCCCAATAAAGGAAATTTCTTCCAAATATTCATGTAAGAAGAAACCATGGTACTCTAAACAGAACAAATATTAGTGTTTTGGAAAATACAGAAAAACGGAGAAGAACAAGGAAGGAAAACATAAAGAGGCAGTATTTGCAAAAATTATATTTGTATAAGAAGCTTTGTAATGAGAAAAAGAAAAATTCTTTCTCTCACGACAAATGAGAGTTCTTTAAAAAGTCCTTTAGAACTTTGTCATATTGTAAAGAAGCTTACTGCAGACAACAAAAATTCAATCAGGAACATTTTCCCAGCTGTGATGCATTAAATGAGTATTTTAGAGATAAGGTTATTCAGATAAAAATTAATTTCCAAATTGTACCAACTATAGAGCCGTTTGCTATGGTTTGGATGGAACAGGAACCGAAATGGTCAGTTTTTCAATACTTGTCATTAATTGAACTGATAGCTTTAATTAATAACTGTTCAACCTTTTCAGTGTTGTATCTATGCCCTTTTGGTCTTATTAGAAACACAAAAGATGTCACAGTATATAGTAAATACATTTTTGATTAAATGTAATCTTCCTGAAGTTTTTAAACAATCAGCAGTAAGACCAGTGCAGAACAATTTGTCTTTAAATTCTGATGTCATTTCAAATTATCGCCCTGTGTCTAACATACCAACTTCAGCCAAAATATTTAAAAAATGTGTCCCAACAATTAGAAGAGTTTATGGGAAAAGTATAAAATCCTGGATGTTAAACAATATGGATCCAGAAAACAACATGGGATAGAGACTTTGTTGCTGTCATTGTAGATTTTTTGCATTGTGAGTTGAATAAAGGAAAGTCAGGGATGTTGATCCAATTAGATCTTACAACAGTGTTTGACACAGTTCATCATGGTTTATTGCTTAAACACTTAGTAAAAATTGGAGGACAAGTTCTCTCATATCTAGATCATATCTAGATGAAAGACAATAGCAGGTTCAGCAAAGTGGTGGGATTTGTTCTCAGGAATATGATTTTTTTTTTCAGATGGATAGAGTAGCCTGCACTAGGTGGTATTTTGACCAGGAGATAGGATCTGTCTTTACTGTGTTAGAGTCTAGGTTAATGCTGGATGAGTGGAATATCAAATCTAGAGAGTGTCCATGCTAGTGAGAGGGAACTTTAATTTTATTTTTAAGGCCAGAATACTCCATATTAATGATGTTACTTGTAGGAAGAGCCTGTATTGTAGATGAAATCTCTTAGTACGAGGAGTTTGAAGGCAGAGGAAGCAAGGTCACAAAGGAGTTCAGATAGTTTGAGCAAAGAGGCTGATTGTCTGTTGGATGGTAGATTAGGACAAGTTTAGGTCCCTTGTCTCCTTGGAATTTTAGGACAAGGCAGTCTTACTTGCCTGTTTGTTTGCTATCAGTGAGATCAAGATCTATGAAGTGATGAAAGATGATAGCTATTCCCCTCTCCATGACCTATGGTGGCATTATTCTGGCACAGTGTTCATTACCAGTGGTTTATATATATATATATATATACATATTTGATGCATCGTATTCAGAACATTAAGGGGCGGATTTTCAGAGCCCTGCTCGCCTAAATCCGCCCAAAACCGGGCGGATTTAGGCGAGCAGGGCCCTGCGCACCGGTGAGCCTATTTTACATAGGCCTACCGGCGCGCGCAGAGCCCCGGGACTCACGTATGTCCCGGGGTTCTCCGAGGGGGGCGTGTCGGGGGGCGGGCCCGGTCATCGCGGCGTTTCGGGGTCGTGTCGGCAGCGTTTTGGGGGCGGGTACGGGGGCGTGGCTACGGCCCGGGGCGGTCCGGGGGCGTGGCCGCACCCTGCGTACCCGCCCCAGGTCGCGGCCCGGCGTGCAGGAGGCCCGCTGGTGCGCGGGGATTTACTTCTCCCTCCGGGAGGCGTAAATCCCCGGAGAAAGGTAAGGGGGGGGTGTAGACAGGGCCGGGTGGGTGGGTTAGATAGAGGAAAGGAGGGGAAGATGAGGGGAGGGCATTAGAGGATTCCCTCCAAGGCCGCTCCGATTTCGGAGCGGCCTTGGAGGGAACGGGGGTAGGCAGCGCGGCTCGGCGCGCGCCGGTTATACAGAATTCATAGCCTTGCGCGCGCCGATCCTGGATTTTAGTGGATACGCGCGGCTCCGCGCGTTTCTACTAAAATCCCGCGTACTTTTGTTTGCGCCTGGAGCGCCAACAAAAGTACGCCAACGCGCCTTGTTTGAAAATCTACCCCTAAATTGGTTTCTATCTGGTTGGGGGAGTGCCATAGTTTAAATTGTTTGTAAGTGAACACTAGAAGTCAGAGACATAGTGGGGTAGATTTTCAAACAAGGCGCGTTGGCATACTTTTGTTGGCGCTCCAGGCGCCAACAAAAGTACGCGGGATTTTAGTAGATACGCGCGGAGCCGCGCGTATCCACTAAAATCCTGGATCGGCGCGTGCAAGGCTATGAATTCTGTATAGCTGGCACGCGCCGAGCCGCGCTGCCTACCCCCGTTCCCTCCAAGGCCGCTCCGAAATCGGAGCGGCCTTGGAGGGAATCCTCTAACGCCCTCCCCTCATCTTCCCCTCCCTTCCTCTATCTAACCCACCCACCCGGCCCTGTCTACACCCCCCCCCCCTTACCTTTCTCCGGGGATTTACGCCTCCCGGAGGGAGAAGTAAATCCCCGCGGGCCTCCTGCGCGCCGGGCCGCGACCTGGGGGCGGGTACGGAGGGCGCGGCCACGCCCCCGGACTGCCCCGGGCCGTAGCCATGCCCTCGTACCCGCCCCAAAACGCTGCTGACACGCCCCCGAAACGCCGCGACGACCGGGCCCGCCCCCGACACGCCCCGACACGCCCCCCTCGGAGAACCCCGGGACTTACGCGAGTCCCGGGGCTCTGCGCGCGCCAGTAGGCCTATGTAAAATAGGCTCACCGGCGCGCAGGGCCCTGCTCGCCTAAATCCGCCCGGTTTTGGGCGGATTTAGGCGAGCAGGGCTCTGAAAATCCGCCCCAGTAGAAGGAGAAAAACCAATGGTACACTGTGATAGTAGGGTACATTTTATATTGATATGACAGGGAAGGTCAAATAGGTATAGAGGTTGCACTATGTGTTAGAGATGGCATAGAGTCAAAAAGGATAAAAATACTACAGGAAACAAAAAGCATTGTGGAATCTTTGGGGTAATTTTCAAAAGGTTTCAGCATGTAAAACTGAAAGCTACACGTCTTAGTAGCATGTATTATGTATGTAGTATTATGCAAAAACCAGAAGTATGCACATACTAGCAGTGTCACATACAAATGTTAAAGGGTAAAAAAGGGGTAGTTTAGGTGGAGGGTTCAGAATTTTGCACGTAAGTTAGTATTGTGTAACTGATATACATACATATATTACCAAACTTGTACATATGCTTTTGCACCTACTAATTGAGTCACAGAATTGAAATCACACTTTTCTTGTCTGCAGGTTTTGGGTGGGAGGTATGGGTAAAGTGCTGGACAATCTAAAGGTTTAAAGGATGAACCCAAACTATTTTTTAAGTAGTTCATGAAACAGCAGCAACAAAAGCATAAGGCCCAGCAGCAAATGTTGCACCAGATAATGTTACAGCAACAACTGTTTTATTGAGTATTTATTATGCATTTAATGTTGTATATATTATTTTTATTATATCTTTCTACATAGTAAAATAGTATGGATTGCAGAAAAAGACCAAATGGTCCATCCAGTCTGCCCAGCAAGCTTCCCTAGGAATCAAATGTCACTCTATGCAGGCTACCCCCATGTTTTTCTTAATGCTAGTAACTGCTGCTCTGTGCAGTTATCCCAAGCTTTATGGAAACCGATAAAATTTCAGCTAGCAAGATTTTTTACTGGGTGATGAGCTTTCTTGAAAATTCAGACAGTACTGCTTGATGTAGCAGCATCCTGTGCTTTTTCTCTATGCCTGAATATCAGTACTCCAGAGTGTAGAAGTTGGGGCCCTCTTAGTTGCTGTCTGAATCTAATTCACCTTTTCCCCCTGCTGGCCATCCATTGCTCCTACCATGTGACACGGGCCAACCAATGGCACGGTAGCCCCTGTCACATGGTAAGGGCAAAAGGCCACCGGCGCCATTTTGTTTACTGGCTGCCGACGGACCGAGAGTGGGAGATCGCTCCTGGGACCCCCGCTGGACCACCACAGATTTTAGGCAAGTTTTGGGGGGTCCAGAGGGTGGGGGGTTGTAAATAACTAAATTTTAAGGGTTGGGTTTTTTTTTTCTGGCGAAAATTGCCGAGAAAAAAAAAAAGACCCGATGTAAAAACAAAGTTTTCCATGGGTTGGCCGACCCGTAGCTCGACCCGAGATAAAAACATGAAGCACATCTCTATTAAATAACTGCTTCATGGAGCATCTAGTCCTGAAATTGACAAAGGTGGGTGGGGGGGGGGGGGGGAGTTATTGCAGATATAGTTCTCAGTGGAATGCAGGACCTTGTGTAAGGGGTAACAATGGAGGGTCATTTAACAATTGTGATCATAATGGAATCAAATTAGACATAATCAATGAAGGGAGGAAATTAAGTAAAACTGCTGCAGAACATTTAACTTTAAAAGGGATACTATAATAAAATGAATAAATTAGAAATAAAACTAAATGGAATGATTACAAAGGTTAAACATTTGCATGAGGCATGGACAATATTACCTTGGAAGTCCAGATAAAATGTATTTCATACATTAAAAACTTTAAAAGGAAGTTCAGTGACTGCCAGCATGGTTAAATGGTGAGATGAAAAAGGCAATTACATCCAAAAGGACATCTTTCAGCAATTGGAATACAGATGCAAATAAGGAAAATAGGGAAGAGCATAAGCATTAGCAAGTTAGATGTAAAACAATAAGGCAGACCAAGAAAGAATCTGAAAAGCAGCATAACACAGAGGCAAAAACTAATAAAAAATCATTTTCAAGTACATTTGAAGCAAGAAACTTGTGATGGTGTCGGCTGGACTATAGATAACCAAGTGATTAAAGGGGAACTCAATGATGACAAAGTTATTGCAGAAAAACTAGATGAATTCCTTGCTTTGGTTTTACTGAGGAGGTTTTTGGGGGATATAACCTCTCTGGAAACATTCTTTGGTGGTGATTCAGAGCAACTGACACAACTCACTTTGGAATGGAAATGGAAGATATAACTGAGCAAACTGGCAAATTAAAGTGGACTAGATGATATTCACCCCAAAGTACTGAAAAACTTTTATATAAAATTTCAGACCTGTTACTAATAATCTATAGCATATCATTAAAAACAGCAACAGAACCTAAAGATGGGAGGAAGGCAAATTTTTGAAAAGGGCTCCAAGGGGTGATCTGGGAAACTATAGGCTGATGAGTCTAAAATCGGTGCCAGGCAAAATGATAGATGCTATTCTTAAAAACAAAATTATGGACCATATGGATAGCCATAGCTTAACTGGAAAGAATCAACATGGGAAGATTTTTTTGAAGGTGTTAATAAACGTGTGAATAAGGATGAGCCAGTCAATATAGTGTATCAGAATTTTCAGAAGGAATTTGTTAAAGTTCCTCATGAAAGACTCCTCAGGAAATCTAAAAAGAATGGATTTGATGACCTTTGGAGTGAGAAAACACAAAGATGAGATGTGTGCAATGTTCTCTCCACCTAGCTTGATGGACTCTCTACCTGGGTAACATCAAGCTAGGTTGAGAGAACACTGCACAAATCTCATCTTTGTGTCTGTTTCCTCACTCCGTAGGTCATCAAATCTTCACAAGAAAGCACTGTTCTGTTCGTACATCTCACTTTGAATGTCAAAGTAGCCCCTAACCCCTACACTAATACCTAAACTAGGGATGTGAATCGTGTCCTCGATCGTCTTAACGATCGATTTCGGCTGGGAGGGGGAGGGAATCGTATTGTTGCCGTTTGGGGGGGTAAAATATCGTGAAAAATCGTGAAAATTCGTGAAAAATCTAAAAATCTAAAAATCGCAAAACCGGCACATTAAAACCCCCTAAAACCCACCCCCGACCCTTTAAATTAAATCCCCCACCCTCCCGAACCCCCCCCAAATGACTTAAATAACCTGCGGGTCCAGCGGCGGTCCGGAACGGCAGCGGTCCGGAACGGGCTCCTGCTCCTCAATCTTGTTGTCTTCAGCCGGCGCCATTTTCCAAAATGGTGGCGAAAAATGGCGGCGGCCATAGACGAACACGATTGGACGGCAGGAGGTCCTTCCGGACCCCCGCTGGACTTTTGGCAAGTCTCGTGGGGGTCAGGAGGCCCCCCACAAGCTGGCCAAAAGTTCCTGGAGGTCCAGCGGGGGTCAGGGAGCGATTTCCCGCCGCAAATCGTTTTCGTACGGAAAATGGCGCCGGCAGGAGATCGACTGCAGGAGGTCGTTCAGCGAGGGTTCCGGCGCCTCGCTGAACGACCTCCTGCAGTCGATCTCCTGCCGGCGCCATTTTCCGTACGAAAACGATTCGCGGCGGGAAATCGCTCCCTGACCCCCGCTGGACCTCCAGGAACTTTTGGCCAGCTTGTGGGGGGCCTCCTGACCCCCACGAGACTTGCCAAAAGTCCAGCGGGGGTCCGGAAGGACCTCCTGTCGTCCAATCGTGTTCGTCTATGGCCGCCGCCATTTTTCGCCGCCATTTTGGAAAATGGCGCCGGCTGAAGACAACAAGATTGAGGAGCAGGAGCCCGTTCCGGACCGCTGCCGTTCCGGACCGCCGCTGGACCCGCAGGTTATTTAACTCATTTGGGGGGGGTTCGGGAGGTGGGGGATTTAATTTAAAGTGTCGGGGGTGGGTTTTAGGGGGTTTTAGTGTGCCGGCTCACGATTCTAACGATTTATAACGATAAATCGTTAGAATCTCTATTGTATTGTGTTCCATAACGGTTTAAGACGATATTAAAATTATCGGACGATAATTTTAATCGTCCTAAAACGATTCACATCCCTAACCTAAACCTCACCTCGAATGACTAGGTGGGCCTCATATAGAAGTATAAATATCTACCTAGTATGAGGGCATTATGACTAGGTTCTCTCTCTCTCTCTCTCTCTCTCTCTCTCTCAAAATGGCCCCCCCAGTGGTTGTACATAGGAAATACAATTCTGTCCCTTATCACAAAATGCAAAAAAATTATCACAGTTTGTGCTAATACCTATACAAAGCACTAAGATAGCACACTTTACAATAAACTGCCCCTTGTCCTATCACATGCAATATTTAGTGCCTTTTGATAAATCCAGGCCAGTGCTTGTATTGTGTATGGCAATTGACCCTTTGTCTGCCTTATGTTTGTCATTAGACACTGGGTACCACAAGTGTCAGCCTTGTTGGCCTTACTTTTTAGATTTACATTTCAACTTCTTTGTAAGATTCTGGCTAACCTCGACATGCATAAGTTTAAATATTCAATTTACATTTATAATTAATGGAGATCTGTAGTTCAAAATTGAATATATAAGGTTTGTGAATTATAATTTGTGCATTGTGCAATATGTATTTTAATAAAATGTGAATGAATGGTGTGGATGTGTTAGTTTAGTTTTTAGAGTGTCTACACAGGTATGTATGTTTTGTTGTTTAAATAAATGTTATACACATTTGTTATGTGTTATCTCTCTATTTGTTGTGGATGCAGTAACCTCGACATGGGGCATCATCTCTATGCCAATGATATTCAGTTCTTTATTCTTGTTCCAATTTTGTCTTCATTTGCTGAAGATTTTGGTAAGGTTTCTAGTTGTATTTTGTCCATCAGTTAATGACTTACCAAAACAAATTGGCCTTAAACATCAATAAAACAGAAATTCTGATTTTGCACCATTTTCCTTCGGCCGATTTTCCACATACCTTTCATTTTTTTGAATTATCAACAAGCAATGATCTCCCAGCATGTACATATCATATTTTATTCTTCTCTTTTGCTATTTGACCAAGTGAAAAATGTTGTGATGAATGCTTTCGTCATGTAACATCTGCACCAAAGACTTATGTCTTTTGAGGATTTTATATTAGCTTTACAGGTGCTGTTTGACTATTCTAATTCAGTTTATTTGGGTCTTCCCTTTATGACTATCAAAGCATTACAAACTGTCCAGAATGCTGCAGATACAATTTTAACTGATACCACATTAAGGAATCATATTTCTCTTATTCATGCTTCCCTTCATTGGTTGCCTATTTAGGGACACATCAAATTTAATATACTGACCTGAATTCCTAAGGCATTGAGTTGTGGTGCCCCTGAATATTTTGGCACTTTGTTGAAGAT
The DNA here is from genome assembly GCF_901001135.1 of Rhinatrema bivittatum. Classification (NCBI taxonomy): domain Eukaryota; kingdom Metazoa; phylum Chordata; class Amphibia; order Gymnophiona; family Rhinatrematidae; genus Rhinatrema; species Rhinatrema bivittatum. The sequence continues at coordinate 376,271,920 of NC_042618.1, forward strand.
CTACAGACCCTTGCAGATCTGTGATCTTGTGGTAAAAACTTATTGAATGTCCCTTCCATGGGAGTGGCCTATTTGTCAGAAACCCATGATAGAACTTTTTCTGTTGTGGACCCCATTCTTTGGAACTTCCTGAGAATCTATGAGCCGAGACAAGCTTAACAACTTTTAGAAGGCACTTGAAAACATTTTTTATTCACCTGGCTTTTAGACAACAGGGTTCAGATCAGGAAGTGGTACTTTGGCAGTTTTGATGATATTACATCTGTTGAAGTTGATCAGGGTACAAAATAAGTAGCTTTTGTTTTAATGGTATTTGTCTTTTTTGATTATTAATTTTATGATTTTTTTTGTATCTGTGCTCCATGTAGAACAATGGATACTGTGAAATATAAATGTCTAAATAAATTAAAAAGTAAAATAAATAATATCACTATATTAATCCATGGTACAACTGCACTTTAAGTATTGTGTGCAGTTCTGGTTGTAACATCTCAAAAAAGAAAAAGCAGAACTAGAAAAGTAGAGAGAAGTGCAACAAAAATGATAAAGGGAATGGAATAGTTCCCTTATGAAGAAAGGCTAATCAGATTAAGGCATTTCAACTTGGACAAGATGACTGAGAGAGGATATGAAAGAAGTTTATAAAATCACAAGTGGGATGGAACAGGTAAATAAGGGATGGTTATTTGCCTTTTCAATAGTACAAAGACTAAGGGACACTTCATGAACCTAACAAGTAGTAGATTTAAAATAAATCAGAGTATTTTTTCACTCAACATACAATCAAGCTATGGAATTTGTTGCCAGAGGATGTGGTCAAGGCATCTAGCATGGTTGGGTTTTAAAGGGGCTTGGACAAGTTCCTGGAGGAAAAGTCCATAAACAATTATTAGCCAGGAATGCTTGGGAAAGCCATCATTTATCCCTAGGAATGAACAAATGGCATGGATCTACTCTTTGGCCACATGATGCTGGGCTTGAACATTTGCTTTGACTTAGCATGGAATTTCTTATGCTCTTAAGAGGTCATGCTGTGAAGGACTCACAGCATCAGGACATATTTCTTCACAGGGTGTTGGATACGTGGAACAGCCTCCCAGTTTTTTGTGGGGTGACAAAAATTAATATCAAAATTCAAAGAATCAGGATAAGCATAGAGGACACTAAACTGAAAAGAAATGAAGATAAAATGTAAGAATGTGTGGAATCTGCTACAGGGCCAGCACTTCCATTAGGAAAACTAGGAGCCTGCCCAGATTGCAATACTTTGGGGTGGCACCATGCTATGGACGTATGGGTCCATCCCCCAATTTCCAGTTCTCCCTTGCTGGAGCTTAGTGTGCTGCTGCCCCCCTATTCCAAGCTTGTCTTTCTTTCCCCTGAGCACTCTTTCCTTGCCCAGTCCTGGCATTTGTAAAACTTGTCTTTTTCCTGCAACTCACTGCCTCCTCATCACTTCCTCTTGCAGTCCATCTGGTTCATGAACCATGTGGGCCATAAGAGGATGTGACAAGGAGCTACCACACCGCAGGGAGATTTTCCAAGTGCCAGGCCTGGATATCAGGTTGGAACTAAGGGGAGAAAAAGTAGAGTAGGTGGAAATTGGTGGCAATTGCAGGGAGAGGTAGTCATGAAGCCTGTGGAGGGAGGGAAGAGACAGGGAGCCTTGATGTCATGGGGGCTAGTCAGGGAGTTGTGAGATTCACAGGTACTGAGGGGAGAGACCTGAGGTCTGTGGAATATTGCAGGGAGAATTTGTCTTGAGGTCCAGAGTGGGGTGGGTAGGAACCATGAAGCCCACTGGGGTGAGGGGAGCTGTGAGATTCATAGGGGAGGCATAGAAATGCACATGATAACTTGATGGATAGCAGGAGCCATGAGTTCATGGGAAGTATGTGGGGATCCATCAGGCTAATAAGAGGTGGTGGTGTGGGAACCATGACATCTATAGGGGGAATTGAGTTTGGAGAAGAAATCATGAACTTTATTCCTTTTCATGTTAGCCAAGGGGTAAGAAAACTAAGAAAAGGAGTGAAGGCTTGAGAGAGAGAATTGTGGCTGAGGAAGGGAGAACCTGAATTGAACGGAGTGACTAAGAGAGAAGACCATGGATTTGGGTGGGTAGTGGATGTCGGAAAGGAAAAGGGAGAGGAAGAATCAGGGATTAAGTTGTAAAGTAGGAGGCTTAAACATTGGGGTTCAGCTGACGGGGGGATAGGAATGGCTGAGAGATCACCTACAACTGAAAGGTGAAAGGGAGCGGGGAGAGCACTATAAAGAAAGGGGAAAACAGAGAGACCACCTGAAGGAGGGATAAAGAGAGTGCAGAAGGAAAGAGATGGCTAGAGGAAGGAGGAGAGACTAAATGGAGGAAGAAAGGGTAAAGAGAGTGCAAAGGTGAGCATAGCAGAAATGAAAAAGAGAATGCTGGAGAAAGGGGAAAGATGTATTTATTTATTTATTTAGAAAGATGCAGCAATGCCCAGGAGGAAGAGGAGAAAAGAAAGATCTCAGTAGAAATGAGGAGGGCATGAGAATATAGGAGGCAGACAGAGGAGAGAGCAGGAGGAAAGTGGGAATAGAGGGCAAGGGAAAGGGCTAGATATCAGTGCAAAAATAAGGGGAACGGGCAGAAAGAGACAAAGAGAACCCAAGATGGAAGGGAGAAATGAGAAGCATTATGGCAGAAATCACTATAGGAATATTGGTGAGAGAGAATACAGTTGGAAGGGGGCAAGGTGAGAGAGTGTATTGGAGGAAGATGGAGATAGAGAGAGGAACGTGGACGAAAGGAAACCATAGGAGACACTAGAGGAAGCCACACGGCAGGAGAAAGGATAGAAAAAGGGAAGGAGAAATAAAAAATACAGTGCTAAGTAAAGAGAGGGAAAGAGGAAGAGACAAAACAGAAAAGTAAAAGGTAGGAGGATACTAAAGAGAAAATGAAAAAGAAATAGAAACATGACCAGAGAATAAAAAAAAAAAAAAAGAGGCATAGAGAGCCAGAAAATCAAGCAAACAAAATTTGAAAACTTATTTGGATGAGAATTTAACTGAACTAATCAATGTAAAAAATCCTGGGACTCGATTTAAAATATAAAAACGTGGATATACAAGTAGGAAACTGATGAAATGTAATTGGTTGATTTGATTTAATCTGGCACACAGTTCTATGTAGAACATTCCCCCCTGTACTCTTGAGAGTTTGCACTGAGTACTTATATTTTCGAGTAACAAAATGTGCATGTAGGTATCGGGGAATTACCTGTTTTGAGAGTAGATTACAGATTTGTCTCAGTCTCATAAACTGCCTGCTTACTGCTAGTACTTTAAATAATTAAAATTGTTATATATTTTATTGTATGTACATTTTCTAAGTGTAGAAGAATATAAGCGACGCATGAGTATGTGGGGGAAGGGAGCACAAGGCTGAAGGTTTGCCTAGGGCACCTAGGACTCTTGCACCAGGCTTGATCTGTAGTTTTGCAGCAGGAAGGGGAAATTGGCCAGGCTAGATTGCCCTTACAGTCACATTCTATGTTTCTACATTTCTAGAAGGTAGATATTACCATATGCTTAGCCTTATTTACCATGGACTACTAATTACTATTATTCAAAATGCATGTACTAACTTAACCATGAAGATACCCTGTCATTATGACATAGTTACCATGCAATTCCCTGGTCAAGAGTTACCAGGTAATTACAGACTGCTTTATTTAGTGCCTTAAAAGATCCACAGGCATTCACATTTTAAAAACCCATGAAAAGCTGCAGAACAGGCTTTAGAGTTGACTGAATGAATCCAGAAAAGCTTGGCAGAGCGATGATTAGAAACCACCTTGCACTAGTCAGATCCAGGTTATAGAGAAATGGACAGAGGGGGAAGTGGTAAAATATTAATTTTAAAATCAAAGGAGAAAAATCATTCACACTATTTAAAATACAAAATACTTTCTTATTGAAAAAGTAAAATATATGACGTAGACCACCCCAAAGTACAGAGTGGTGAGAGGAAAATGCCATCTGCATGAAAGTACTTTCTCAAGGTTACCAGTTGCTTCCAAGCAAGTTTTTAAACCCAACCAGCACACGTGTTAATAGTTCACAAATATTCATGAGAACTCTTCACATCATAAATTTTATCTTCAGCGATTCAAAATCTAGATATTTTCATTTTAGCAAGAGAAATATTTTTAAATGCAATGAAGTTATTTCCATGCTAATTTTAGTTTTAATAAAGGATTTAATAATCAATTTTATAGTTGTTCATGTAGGGCTAACATTTATGAACAAGCTCAGGTAATCCTTTTTGGTGGGTGTAACTTATGTGGGTTAACTTACTCATCTAGGGCTGGATTTTTAAACCTACGTGCGTGGGGTACATTTGTGCATGCTACCCAGCGCGCACAAATGTGCGCCCGATTTTATAACATGCGCGCGCAGCCACGCACATGTTATAAAATCCGGGGTCGGCGCGCACAAGGAGGTGCACACTGGTGCACCTTGCGCGCGCCGAGCCCTAGGGGAGCCCTGATGGCTTTCCCCCTTCCCTCCGAGGCCGCTCCAAAATCAGAGCGGCCTTGGAGGGAACTTTCCTTCCACCCCCTCACCTTCCCCTCCCTTCCCCTACCTAATCCGCCCCTCAGCCCTACCTAAAACCCTCCCTAACCTTTATTTCATAAATTGCGCCTGCCTTTGGGCAGGCGTAGGTTGCGCGCGCCGGCCAAGTGCCGGCGCGCAATCCCCCGGCATGGCCACTGTGCCGGAGGGCTCAGTCCTGTCTCGCCCTGCCCCTTTCACAAAGCCCCAGGACATACGCGTGTCCTGAGGCTTAGTGCGCATCACCGGGCCTATGCTAAATACACGGCGCGAGCAGCAGTGGTTACGCGTGTAAATCCTGAGGAGGTAGTCAGTGAAGAAAAATAGTGAAACTCCTCTACATCACATCAAATACTGATCTATACTCTGGAGGTGAGGTAGCAAACAGCAGAATTTTCTCTACCCCGGATATAACCTTACACAGAGATGCCCCAGTCCTCTGTGAAGGGGCACCAAAGCTCTCACAAAGAACATAAGAACTTAAGAAATTGCCATGTTGGGTCAGACCAAGGGTCCATCAAGCCCAGCATCCTGTTTCCAACAGAGGCCAAACCAGGCCACAAGAACCTGGCAAGTACCCAAACACTAAGAAGATCCCATGCTACTGATGCAATTAATAGCAGTGGCTATTAGCTAAGAAAACTTGATTAATAGCAGTTAATGGACTTCTCCTGCAAGAACTTATCCAAACCTTTTTTGAACCCAGCTACACTAACTGCACTAACCACATCCTCTGGCAACAAATTCCAGAGATTTATTGTGCGTTGAGTGAAAAAGAATTTTCTCTGATTAGTCTTAAATGTGCTACTTGCTAACTTCATGGAATGCCCCCTAGTCCTTCTATTATTCGAAAGTGAAAATAACCGAGTCACATCTACTCGTTCAAGACCTCTCATGATCTTAAAGACCTCTATCATATCCCCCCTCAGCCGTCTCTTCTCCAGGCTGAACAGCCCTAACCTCTTCAGCCTTTCCTCATAGGGAAGCTGTTCCATCCCCTTTATCATTTTGGTTGCCCTTCTTTGTACCTTCTCCATCGGAACTATATCTTTTTTGAGATGCGACGACCAGAATTGTACACAGTATTCAAGGTGTGGTCTCCTAAAGTATTCAAGGAAAGTCTCCTAAAAGTGGCTCAAAAGAGTAAAACAGCCAAAAATAGATCAGACATACAGGCTAACCCTCAAGGATAACTCAGGTGAATCCTCTTAAATAAGGCCTAGGTTCACCATTCTACTATAAATATAGCGGAATGATGATCCACGAAGAAAAAAAGGGGTGGGTGAAAGTGTGCAGCCAGCCAGATTGCAGTAGTGCGTTTTTGCCCACCGCGGTTGTGGCTGCACTGCACTCTCATTATCCTTAACCCTGCCCAAACTCTTCCCTAACTCACCCCTTTCCCTCATTTTAATTTTACCGTCGCATGCGATAAGGCCACATCGTGATTTGATGAATGACCCCCTAAGTTAGAAAAAAATAACAGGAGGCAGGGACATCCTGCCTTCTGAAAAGAATCCACAACTAAAATCCAAATAAGAATCCTTGCCCTAAAATGGTGGCAGGGGTTTATAAGCTGCTAGAACACACTATCTGCAGCTCCTTTTTGAGAGTGTCAAACCCAAACTTCTCTTCATTAAATCTCTCTGAACTTCCTCAACTAGATAGTACACTTGTGGTAAGGAAATCAGGGGTTTCTTACAAAATAAAAAAATTATGCGTATAATTTACAATTTCACATTAATTCCACCCCGGCATGCCTCTCTATAGTTTGTATAAACATGCCCTTGTATCCAGGATATGCACATACTTTTAAGTGCAAAGAGACCTAGTCTATTTCTTAAGAGACATTTATCCTCATAAAATCAATGACTTTGAAAAAAATGTGACCCAAAATGTATAAATACATTTCTTCCATCAGCCAAAATGAATAAATATATTTAGTATAAATGATAATCAAAAAAAGAAGTTCTCTTTGATCACTTTATTGATATGTTCCAGCATAAAGAATTTTCCAAAGATGTAGTAATTAATTAATTGATTTTTTAAATTTATGTAGCAGTCCCCTGGTCTCCACTTGGTAGCCTTGGATCCTTGTCTGAGATTCCAGCTTAGTGAAAGAAACCATTTCCTAACAGCACCTCCCTTACAGGCTGCTGTGAATGGGAGCTCCATTGTTCACATGGGTGGGGGAGGCTAGGGATCTTGAGAGTGTAGTCATTTTGGTTTTGCTTCTGGAGAATGAGAAGATCCCTGCAGTGCATCACTTGCCTGTCAGAATCTGTCTACAGTTTTGGGAGAAGAGATTTGGATACTGATTGGGTATTTTTGTTTTAGTTTTACCGGTGGGAAGACCCTGATCCAGTCTGGTGAAGGACAAACCCCCAGATCCAGAGGCCAGGTGTAGGAAGATCTGTGTGCCCCCTCTTCCTTCAAGTGAGGGGTTGCAGTGATCTATCCTAATCATAAGGACTCTGTCAAGAAGAGACAAGAGCTTGGGAGACCCACAACTGGATCTCCACCCTTTGGGACACAGGACAGTCTGGGGATGAACTGGATGTGTGTGGACCTTAGGTATGATTTTTGAGACTAAAGGGATCCTCTTCACACATAGGATATTCCCTATCCAACTGGGATATCATATTCTCTCACTTCCTGAAGGACCCTCTGCTGAGGACACATACAAAGAGGAAAAGAAGAAGAGTCCACTTTGTTAATATATCCATGGAAGCACAGATGTAAAGTTAGCAGTTATCTACTTGACTGGTCATTTATTTATTTCTGGAGAATTACAGTTGTTAATTTGAACACCCCATCTTTGTGCTGCCTGTTACTACAGTGCTATCACAGAGGAAAAATCAGTCATACACCAGAGGAGGGGAATTCACTACATCGCCTGGGCCTTGAAGTGTATCCTTCCCCCTATAGAAAGAACCTACACTTGGGGACAAGAAGAGGGGAAAATATGCTGAGACAGCTCAAGAGATGAAATATTTTAAAATAATTTATAATCTTCTCTCATAGCAATGATTTTCAAGTAGCGAACATAATTGACATATATAAAGTACAATAAAATACATCAGAGCAACAATCATCAAATATCCAGAGAGCATACAAATGCTTGCTGAAACTCTCAATGTGCTGGCCCCAGCATATGATAGCAATTTTTGATCTAATGCCAACATAAGCAAGTATGCTTTCAGGGTTTTATTAAAGGTTTTCACATGTGGTACCATGCAAAGCTGGTCATGATGAGAGTTCCAGAGGAGCGGGTCAGCAATTGAAAGGCCCTTTCTCTTGTAAGTTTCAGATGAGCCAACTTGACAGATGGAATCTCAAGCAAGTTTTTATTTGCTGTCCTCTGCAAACAGATAGGTTTGTCAACTCATAGTACTATGTTAATCCAAAAGCTAGAATCCTTGTACAAAGTCCTGTATATTAAGAAGCCAGCTTAAATTGGGTCTGCCATTCAATAGGTATCCAGTGTAAGGACATTAGCATGGAATTATATGATTGTGCATTTGTAAATTGGTCAAAATTCGGGCTATGGAATTTTACATTAACTGCAGATCATGTTTGCCAGTAGGTCAGTTTCAAAGCATTGCAGTAGTCTAGTCCTACTAACATGAAGGTCTGGAGAACAGTGTGAAAGTCCCAAGGCTCGAGAATTAGCTTGAGCTTCCTTAAGACTTGGCTTTTCAAGCAAGCCTTCCCCCCAAACCCTTAACAACCTCCTGAATTATAATGCTAAAATGCTTTGAATTGTAATGTTATAATGTTTTGAATTGAATCTGCTATCGTTCGTTAGGCTCTCAAGTTCACCTTTTGATTTATTTGATTTACTTGTTCCTATGCCTTCCTTGCTCTCCTCTTGGTTTGTTGTACCCCCCTCCCCTCCCCTCGGTTCTTTGTAATTCCCTTTCCTCCTTTTAGTTGAGTGTAAACCGATATGATGTTTTTGACTAATATCGGTATAAAAGTCTCTTTAAACAAATAAACAAACAAATAAATAAATAGGCATTCAAAATTTATAAAATGAGGATTTCACAACTCCCTTAATATATGGAGTCAATGAAAGACTAGGATCAAAATTATTCCTAAACAATGAATGCAGTGGCTATCAAACTGAAATAGAGAAAGTATATAAGTGTGAGGAAATTTACTAAGAATGATAATTTCAGTATTTACAGTGTTCAGCATTAACTTGTGGGACAGCTAATGATTAACAGAATTTAGACATAAGGAAACAAAGGTTCAGGCCAGCCGTGACTCTCCGTCACCGGGGAGAAGATTGCGGAGGTCGTGGTAACAAACACTCAGATATACAAAATACTCTGCAAACCAGATGTGGAATGAAATTGTCTGCAGCTTTATTACAATAAACAGTATTAACAAGCTTTGTACCTGAGTCATAACATAGGTAAGCTATCTAAGGGTCCTCCACTGCGCAGGCAGCATGTCACCTCTGGCCCGGGTCCCGGGTCCACATCCAAGCAAGGCCCTTCACCACCAGGGAGGAAATCACAAGGCGTTCCGGTCACATGCCGCATCCAAGCTAGGTGACTGCCCAATCAAGAGGTATGAGCATCCGGTCTGTTGCCGCACTGGGGCCAACGGGCCCTGGCAACAGGCAGCCCCCCTCACATTGATGTGGTTTATCATGTGCTGTGTACTGTCTCTAGCTGGAACACCCCCCCCCCCACCCCAGGCTCGAGTATACCTGCCCCAGCTGCGACAAATATATAGAAATCTGTTGCTAACATAGAATCTAACTATCCTGCTGACCCTTGTAGCCCATGAAAAGGGGTTGGGTGGCTGGGTTTTCCCTAACGAGGTAGCTACGCGGAGGACAGGAAGCAAAAGGTGCTGAGGCACTGCTCTCCGGCCAGATGCCTCCCCCCTGCCTGGCTGCCTCCACCCCATGGGATGGCCCAGGGCTAGAATTAATTGTCCAATGAACCATCCCATATACTTGGCTCCAACTATGCCTGGATGGGGGAGCTCCTCTGCTTCTCCTCCCTGCCTGTAGCCCACAGGTCCCACGGCTAGGACCGGGCATGCTCAAATCAGCAGGGGGTGGGGGGTGACATCGGCACACTGGCCATCCTCTTACCCAAAAGTAATCTCACCCTATTGTATGTTTGTGTAAAAACAACAATTTATTAAAGAATAATTTATTCAAAATAATTTATTGCGGGATGGGGTAAGTTTCATATATTTTGACGCATGCCTCCACGGCCTTGCTTCAATTATTGTGTTATAATCATCAACTTACCACCCTCCCACTCGCTTTTCTTTATTATTCAACTTTTTTTTTTAATTTAAAAAAGTGATTATGTGTGAATTAAACTGTCCCCCAAAATTCACCTAGAAAATGTCTCCATCAAAAAAAAAATTTTGTTTCAATTTCCACTGTTGGTCCTTGCTTTTTTGTATGTTTATTTTATTGTGAAAATCAAACTGAGATGTTTTTCGCTCTTATTCCAATTCTATGTTGATATTATTCACTCCTATCGGATAATGTTTTTTCTTTATCTGAGGTCACATTATACAACCCAAATTCTTCTCTGTTCTTAAAACTCTATTTCTTCATTAATTAAATGTTCACTTGTTTTTTGTATGTTGATTTTATTATGAAAATCAAACTGAGATTTTTTCGCTCTTATTCCAATTCTATATTGATGTTATTCACTCCTGTCGGGTAATATTTTTACTTTATCTGTGGTCACATTATTCAACCCGAATTCTTCTCTGTTCTTAAACTCTATTTCTTCATTAATTAAATGTTCACTTGATCTGAAGACATGAATCTTATATAATTCTCAAATAAACTTTTACTACCACTTAAAAGTGTTTGGTATGTATATGAGTCTGATATCACATGAACTTGACAGAATAAAATTTCTCCACAAACGCCAATTGAATATTACAAGTCACAAAAACTTAGAAGTTTTTGTGACTTGTAATATTCAATTGTGTTATAATCATCAACTTACCACCCTCCCACTCGCTTTTTTTTATTATTCAACTTTTTTTTTTAATTTAAAAAAGTCAATTGAATGTGACTTGTAATATTCAATTGGCGTTTGTGGAGAAATTTTATTCTGTCAAGTTCATGTGATATCAGATTCGTATACATAAATTTATATCCCCTTGACAAGGAAAATTACTATTACTATATGCGTACAATTAGCCATTAGGGCTAATGGTATAGGACATTCTATGATATACCAAACATGAGATGATGTAATTAAGAAATATTAAGAAAAGCCAATAATATCCCAAGGGTTACATTTTTTCACACTTACTACATGTATGTGTGTTACCATAATTATCCTGTCATATGATATTTGTGAATGATGATTCTAATACTAAGCATATAAAATGCAATATCAATGTTAAAGCAATCAAATGAAGCATTTGGTATAGAATTTTCATAAAGGTAGTCCAAAAAAAGTACAGATGAAGCAATATTATGCAGCATAGAAGGTCTTTTGCATTTTTACTCGGTCAGGGCTTATACATTCATTCTGATTACAGACAAACTGTTCTAACAATGTCTGTCTGCAATATACAAAGTACCTTAACTAAAGAGGAAAAGCACAGTCTATTAGTCTATTGTTTTCTCTGTATAATTGGTCACATGACTTTCATCAATTATTACCTAAACCCCATCTAAGTTTAAGTACACCTGGAGTTTAATTGACTGGCCAATTTTAAATAGCAAAGAATACCTCTAATCTGCCAGGAGCATCCACAGTATCTTCTGTCATCTGTTGTGATCTCCATTCAGGTAGCTACACTCATGGTTAGCCTATTCTGACTTTTGGGGGCCACCTGCTTGTCAGAGTAAATAGGCCACCTTTCATTGTGTATTCAATGTCCGGCCTACTGAGCTCAGTGTAGCCTATATAACAAAAGCTGCATAGGTACAGTTATTTGGGTGTTTCTCCACCCTGCGATAAAGTATAGTCTCTGGTCCGATTAACATCTCCCACTGGCAGGGTATAGCTTGCTAATTATTTTTAGGTATTCAGAACATTTAAACTCAGGTGTGGCATATATTCCCCCACCCACCAGTGACACAAGAGGTAAAAAAGCAAAAGCAAACCCCTGTTTCAAAAATCTATCCTAGTTCTTTCTTATAAAGAAAAAGTACTATCTGAAAGTTGGGTGAACATACAGACAGCTTGTACCAGGAACACAGAGAATAGCAACTAAGAACTAATAAAACTGCATCAATTCAGACTTTATCATGTAAGTGAGCAGCAAAATAGTGGCATCTACAAGTACATATGTAACTAAGTATTAACTAAGTATATCATAAAAATATTTCATCATGATAGTTAATACATTTCAAATAGAGAAAAATAGCTTCATAAAACAAATAAAAACTGGAAAGCAAGAAGACAAAGCTTATATATAAATTCTAAGCACTTCAGTCCAAAAGGTGAAAGGTTAAAGGGTCTTTCTGTTGCAAAAAATGTAATGGTTTTCCCCTTCACCCAGTCATAGCATGTATACTTCTCTCAAGAAAGCATTCTCAAAGCCAGTTACCAAAGCAAAACCTTTGCACTCCCATCATTAAGTCAGACGCAAATGTATGACAATACCTGATATGCAGTTAGACCCCCTGGTAAAAACTTGGAGGTCCTGGGTATGGCCAGGGGGCCATGGTGGAGGGACCACCTCCATGGCCTTCTATCCTGGTGTCTGTGCACTGTACGGCAACACAGAGAAGTTGTAGGGCCAGGCCCCCCCAGCTATAAACCACGCTGTTCCTGAGGGGGTGAAACCACCTGGGTAATTGGCCAATTGTCCTGCTCCCCAACCCACCAGCTGGAGAGCCAGTGTGGAGGGCAGGGGGATACAGTCATCCCCAGCAGGGAAACTACCCCCAGGCTGCCCAGTTCCCATCCCCTGTGCAGCACTGCAAGTCGCTGTGTCACTGGGGTTTGAGGATGAGTCCCTGGGGGGGCTGAGGTCTCCATCTGTCTCTTCCCTAGGATGCCCTGCATCTCCCCAATCCTGTGCCCCCCAGGGGTTACTGGCTGGCAGAGCACCTGGAAATCCCTTCCTAGGAGGTACTGACTCTCCAGGTCCCCCCATAGGACCGAATGGTGAATTGAAGCTCTATCCCTGTGACCATGACTGTGTGTCATGGCTGAGCTAAGGTCCTGACCCTTAAAGTGCCCCTGGGAAGAGCCAATATGGACCCACCAAGTGCTATCCCCCAAGGGACCTACTTTGTTGAAGGTCTGGCCACAGGTCGGCTGGATCCTCCTCCGCCACTCCAGTTGAGGCCTCTGTGATCGGAGAACCCAGATCGCAAGGAGTACCCTGTCAGCTACTTGTGCCCAGCAGAGTCTCCCTCTGTGTGCTAGGGTAAAGTGCTGCCCCTGAGAGATTTCCCCTTTTCCTTTTTTTTTTTTTTTTTTTTTAAACTCTAAATTGCCAAATTGCCTAGGCAGAGGCACTGCAGCTTCCCTAACTAGGCAGCCGCGTGGAGGACAGGAAGCAAAAGGGATCAGGGCACTGTGCTCCAGCCAGATGCCTCCCCCCATATGGCTGCCTCTGTCCCATGGGTCAGCCCAGGGCTAGAATTGCTCAATCAGCTGTCCCATATCCTTGGCCATGCCCCCCCCCCCAATGGTGCCTGGATGGGGGACTTCCTCTGCTCCCCCAGCTTGTAGCCCGCGGGTCTCACGGCTGGGATCAGGCATGCTACCATCAGTGGGGAGGGGGGGAGGTGACATCAGCACACTGGCTATGTCATTGGCTCATGCCCTGTGCTGCGAGAGAGGCTGTGTCCCCTGCCTCTTCTCCGGTGCTTGCAATGGGCACAGTGCCAGGATATTGGCGGCATCCACGTATGCTTCAGTGCCACATCTTTATAGTTAGTTTATGCCAAGAAAGGCCAAGATTTTACAGAGGGGAGAGAGTGTTGCTAATAAAGCAGAACCCCAGTAGTAACAGACAGAAACTGCATCACCAATTCTGATTTTCTGGGTTCAGTTGAATAAGTAAGAGTTAAATCAGTTAATAACAGTACAGAAATACCAATTAATTTTAAATGTGCCAGCAAAATCCCATGATCAAGGGTGTTGAAAGTGGTGGAGATATCTAAAAGAACCAGTATGCAATGCCGCTATCAATACACCTGATGACGGTATCAGAGTTGGATAAAAGGAGGGTTTCCTTGCTAAAGAACTTTCTAAAACAAAATTGGTTTTGATTGATAATTGCATGAATATCAATAAAATTAGTAAGCTGAGCCAGTACAGAACTTTGAATTATTTTCGCAAGAGTTGGAAGTGAAGATATTGGTGTGCAGTTAGCCAAGTTAGCAAAAGTCTTTTTTCAGTATGGGATGTACCAAAATTTATTAAAGAGAATTTAGAAGAGTACTAATTGATGGGGAAAGGTTGACAATGTCAGAAATGAATCCACAAAGATCATCCCTCAATAGTTTTAGTAGGGCCATAGGGCAGGGGTTGAAAGTTCAGGAAGAGGACTTCATCCTGGCTAAGATACAAGCAACATTGTCAGCAGAAACTAGATAAAATGTATCCCCTAGAGAGAAATCATCATTAGTGGTGGTAGAAGAAGATATGTTGAAAGTCTTTGTGTTTAATTTCTCATTGTTATATGCAAATATTGTTCTTGGAATTTCATTATTACTGTCAACAAGGTATTTTTGTAAAATATTTGTGAAGTTCTATAAACAAAAAGAAAAAAAAAAGGAATACTACATAAAGCAGTGACATTGTTTTTTTTTTTGCAATGTTTGATTATTTTCTACCGTATTTTACCAACTAACGTTAATGGCCCAAAAAGAAAAATGTTTCTCATAAACACAAAATGGGAGCAAAACTTTAGCACATGGGTCTCTCTGTTTTTCAAGGACAAAATAAAATTTGCTTTTACATTTGAGGCAAAACCCTTCATAAACATCTATGGTAGATGTCAATTTTGGAAGCAGAATTCAGTTAAACCTTCTGGTGAGGCTGTGTGTTTTCTTTCTTTCTTTTTTTTTTTTTTTTAATATCCAGCTGTTCAAAAAATAAAGCCATTTGAACATATCATAAAAGCTATGGTCGCTTGCAAAAGTTGCCATAAAATCCTAGAACAGTAGTATTCTTTATTTTCAGTAAAACATTGTTCAGATTGCATTAAATTAGAAGCAGACATCACAGAAGCTGATACAGTACCTGTTTCAAAAAATTTCTACTATTGTTATTGGGTCTCCTCTTCTTTTAAGACTGCTAAAACATGCTTGAAACTATCTAAGGGATAAACGTGCAGGTTCAGTGAGTTTGCAGCATTAGAAGCCTTTATTATAAACAGTCTCATTCTCTTTTTTTTTGCTTCGCTGTCTCTTCTAGAGCCATTGCAGGCACGTTGAAGGAATCTTATAATACTTCAGCTGCTCTTTTAGATGACATTGGGGCCGGGAGGTTGAAAATTATGCAGTACACTAATGGGCAAATGCCTCACAGAAGGGAGTCTTTCAGGGATTTGTTTATCTATTTCATGCAGCATGTTGGCAAGTATGGACATGTTCAGGAAGACAAAGAAAGCAAATTTAGTCTGCTAAAGAAAAAAAAAATGATTTGGCCAGGAAATGTCCAATTGTCTGGGCGAGTATCTTCTTCCTTTCCTACCTGATATACTGCTTTGAACTGGAAGGAGATGGAGATCCTGTTTTAGGTCAGATTTAAAGAGTGGGCAAAAATATAGCCAACTGCAGATTAGTGAATAATTGCAAGGATCCTATTTCCTCTATAGCCAGGTTTAAGCTGTGCATAAGTAATCCCACAATTCTGCAAAAATCTACAGCTTGAATATCACAAGGAAACCATGCTATCTTTTTTGCTATGCATCAGAGTAAGTCATCTTTGAACTTTTTTGGATTTCTTAAATATGTTTTTACTTAGGGCACTGGAAATACAATTCTTATTTCTTCTTAGAGGTAGTCTGAATCTAACATGTTATTTGTAAATTTTGAATTTAGAAGAAAAGTTTACCGAGACTAAAACCAGAATAACAAAGTAGCAGATACCAGGTAAAATTTACTAGAACTAGAGGATGTTTTCCTCTTGCCTCCACAGGATATCAGCCCTCTTCCCCAGTCTGACACCATCATCATCTGCATCTTTGTCACTTGCCAGGCCCCCTGCCTCCATTGTGCTGTGAGGCTGTGGTTTCCTGGGTCACCAGCCCCTCTGCTGCCATGAACCCACATTATTGGGCACTGCAGAACTTTGCTGCCCCATCACCTGCATTCTTGCTGCCTACTAGGCCCTCTAACTTCGTGCTATGGCGCTGTGATTTTTGGGGCTGCCAGGCACTATGCTTCCATGGACACATGTTGTTTGGAACTGCAGGACTATGCACCAGCTTGCAGAGTTCGCCCCCTGGTGATCACCGGCGGTATAACACAGGACCTGCCGTGCTGCTTTCTTGGATCCAAGAATATTATATATATGGGTGATCAGTTTTCATTGAAAAATGACAAACAAAATTGCACTATTCTAATTCTGAATTTTCTCTCATTTTGGAAGCAATAATAGCTTTTTTAGGTTTCATGAGTACCTAGTCAATCTCAACCAATATTGATGTCTTTAAATATGGGCATTAAAAAAATTAGTTTCTATTTTTTAACAACTAATTGAACAATTTTTAAAGCCATTTACATGTATAAATAACAATTTATGTATGCACCTTTAGCCACATTTAGAGGAGACATTCCTGAGTTCATATTTAGATTGAGGAAGGACATTTATATGTGTAGATTACATTTTTGACTCTACATGCGTTATTATGTAAGAAAAAAATATCTGCACAACAAAGAGGTACATGTGTCCCTGGGTACTTTCTACTAGCAGCAAGTTTCAAAATAAAAGTATACATGCACTTTTCTCTTTGAAAATTGTTGCAGAGTCCACAGGAAAAACATACCCATGGACTTTGTTCCAATGCGGACAGTTTGAAAAATGACCCACTGAAGTACCTGACCTTCTTCTTAAATATTTTGGGACTGTGAAAGTGCATCATTTTTTTTTTTTTTCAAAAACAGTACCAACTCTTTGGAATTCACTACCACCCAACATCAGGCTAGCACCCAGCCTCCTAACATTTAGGAAGCCACTGAAAACCTGGCTCTTTGAAGCAGCATTTGGGCCAAGAATGTAACCCATATCCCTGGGAAACTAAACCAAAACTAGCTCTCAGCCACTTCCCTCAGGCTTCCGAATCTTGTAATCTAATCTGCCATCCCTGTAAATCTTCAGTTATCTATTCTACTCTATATATTTAAATGAATGCCCGAAGTCCTATAAACCTATAATGTACCCAACATATCTATAGTCCCTGCTAACTCCCTTGCAGCTTATTACTGTCTTTACTTGCCCAGCTATACCTTATACTGTGACACTGTATTACAGCCTGCTATGTACCTTTCGAACCTCGTATATTCCTACTGTAACTTCTAACCCTAACTTTATTGTCCCATGCTTTGAACTCTTAGGTTGGAAAAGCCTGATATAAATAAAAATGAAGATGATGATGATGATGATGATGAAAACAATAAATAAGACAAATCTGACTGCTCAGATCTTTGCACAAGATTTACCGGTAAATAATATTTAAAATGTGTGCACCAGCAAAACTGTTCCAAGCACTCCATCCTTTTTCATTTTCAAGCTGGTTAATCTGAAAGCCTGAAAATTATAACGTTAGACAGTTATTTGAAAGGAGCTATAGATAATTTAAGGCTTTGCAGTTTTGAGATACTACAAGTTTTGTTCAAGGCATAGATATACCACAAGGCAAAGAAACTGCACAAGATACTCAAGAAATGTGGCAGCACCTTCTCCAGCCCTTTTTGGCTAAGACTAGAGTCAGAACTATAAGCTAAGAATGATCCCTTCTTAGGGGTAGATTTTCAAAGATTGCGTGTGGGCATACATGTGCATGCACTACCCGGCGCGCACACATGTATGCAAGCTATAAAATCAGGGGTCGGTGCACGCAAGGGTGTGCACAATTGTGCACCTTGCGTGCATTGAGCCGCGCTGCCTTCCCCCGTTCCCTTCCCCCTAATCTTCCCCCCCAGCCCTACTCTAACACCCCCTTGACCTTTGTCTTACCTTTTGCGTGCACCGGCAGCCTGCGGCACGAGATCCTCTGACCCTGCCCCGCCCCCGGACCATTCCGCCCCACCCTCGGACTGCCCCTTTAGTAAAGCCCCGGGACTTACACACGTCCCGGGGATTTATGCGCATCACCCGGGCCTTTTGAAAATAGGCCCGGTGCGCGTAACCCTTTAAAAATTCGGCCCTTAACCTTTAGGCTGAGATTGAGAATCGGAATAGTATAAAGGGAAAATGCCCTGCCACCCAACTCCATTGGGAACATAGAAAGATTAAACCCTAGCCATATGCCAAAAATAATGCATTCTGTGAATGAGGTCAACACAAATTGCTTCTGGGCCCTTTGGCTAAGATCGAGTGAAAGGTCTGAGCCATTATTTGAGGATAGTTAACTCTTTTGGCTGAGATTGAGAATCTGTACCTGGGGTTTGGTTTTGGGGTGGGAGATGAAGGTGTGTTTTCATTTTATTCATTCCTCTAGTGTTATTGAGGATGAGGATTGCGTATTTGATTATATTTTTGAATGTATTTGATATTTTGAATTCAGATTATTGATCTTGTCTCATCTTGGAAGCTAAGCAGGGTTGGGCCTGGTTAGTACAGCTGTATTATATTGTAAATTGCCTTGAGTCCTTTTTGGAGTAGCATGGTATATAGAAAACCTTCCATTTCTTAAAGGTCTCACTCATTGACAAACATAGTAGAGAAAAGTCAGGTATTTAATGTTTTTCTAAAACACCTTAAATTGAATATGATAAGAGCCTCCTTAGGAAGCATTTCATTTCCTTTAATGATGGCTTCCACAGGTAGTGCACATTCCCAGAGCTGAAGGGTTCAGGCTGGTATACATATTTTATTATCTTCTATTACAAGTAATCTATCCTTAGAGCATTAAGGGGCCGATCTAAAATTTTGTGCACGCGGGGTGCATTTGTGCGCACTACCCGGCGCGCACAAATGTACACCCGATTTTATAACATGTGCGTGCTGCCGCACACATGTTATAAAATCCGGGTTCGGCGTGCAAAAGGGGCTGTACACTTGTGCACCTTGCGCACGCCGAGCCCTAGGGGAGGCCCGATGGCTTTCCCCGTTCCCTCCATGGCTGCTCCGAAATCAGAGCGAACTTGGAGGGAACTTTTTTTTTTGGTCCCCCCACCTTCCCCTCCCTTCCCCTATCTAACCCACCCCCCAGCCCTACCTAAATCCCCCCCACCCACCTTGTTTTGTAGAGTTACGCCTGCCTCTGACAGGTGTAACTTAGGCGCACCAGCTCACTGCCGGTGTGCCAGGCCCCAATACAGGCCGCTGTGTCCGGGCACTCGACCACACCCCCGGACCGCCCCTGGACCGTCATCACGCCCCGGACATGCCCCCATACCACCACCACGTCCCCCGACACGCCCCATACCGTGCCCTGCCCATGGTCCCTCCCCGGGACCGCCCATTTTTCAATGCCCCGGGACATAGGTGCATCCCGGAGCTTGCGCGCACCGCCGAGCCTATGCAAAATAGGCTTGGCGGGCGCAGGGTAGGTTTTCAGGGGTTATGTGTGTATCTTACACGCATAACCCTTTGAAAATCTACCCCAAAATGTATTAAATTATTCTGGCAGTCAGTGGCTATTGGAAAAACTACAAATGTTGCAATAACAGTATCTGAGTTTGTGGCACCTGTACCACCCGCATACTCCAATTCTAAGAGATTGCAATCCTCTACTTACATTCAGAGGTTCTGACAATTTTCCATATCAGCTTAGTTCCTCTCTGCTTGCCAGGGTTTATTGACTCTTTGTTGCCTAGAGTTAGAATTCATTTTGACTTTGGTAAAAGATGGAATAGCAATTAGAAAAATAAATATGTATGAGCATTTTAGATAAAGGAGCGGGCATCTGTCCTTGTAATTTTATTAATGGCAAAACAATCTAATCTTAAACAGATTCCAAGACAAAGGCAGACATAACATATAATTTCTATCCTTTTCTTGGCAATCGTATTTGTTAGTCTTGTGATGATTTGTTTAATAGGGAAGTGTGGTACTCAGTCTAAATATATGGGAATATCTTCAAAGTTTTCTGAAACTTTAATGGTGAAATGCACAATTGTGAGTATTGTAAATGTCATTGAAATTTGCATTTGCATTACTGCGAATTACCACAAGAGTGAAGCCAGCAACACATGCCCCTACTGAATTTTATGTAACACATGGAAGGAAATTAAGCAGCACTGTTTCGTGGTTTCAAAGTCTAATCTAAATTAACTGTCCATGAAGTCAGTATACTGAGAAAAATGTAAAGGTACCAACAGAGCATCAAGGACAATTATCTTCCTATAGAGCAGCAAACCAAGGGGACTGTTGCTATTAGAACATGAACAGGGTTCCAAATTATTGAGGGGAAGGAGAGGAATCTTTTGTATTAAAAATATTAGCTTCTTTAAGAGCTCAAACTGTTCTAGAAGATTATAACACTGGGCTGCAATATGCTAGATCTAGGAATTGATTACTTAGTACTTAGCAGCTCCTCTCCATCTTCTAGTGTTCTTAGGGTCTGATGTACTAAGCATTTCCTTATAGACACAAAGGATCCTATGCACCAAAGATTTTCTACTATTCTTTGTCTATGAAAAAAAGGCTTAGTATTTTTGGCCTTTTCAATATATTTATAAATGATATGGAAAGGAATACGACAAGTGAGGTTATCAAATTTGCGGATGATACAAAATTATTCAGAGTAGTTAAATCACAAGGGGATTGTGATACATTACAGGAGGAACTTGCAAGACTGGAAGATTGGGCATCCAAATGGCAGATGAAATTTAATGTGGACAAGTGCAAGGTATTGTATATAGGGAAAAATAACCCTTGCTGTAGTTACACGATGTTAGGTTACATATTAGGACCTACCACCCAAGAAAAAGATCTAGGCATCATAGTTGATGATAATACTTTGAAACTGTCGGCTCAGTGTGCTGCAGCAGTCAAAAAAGCAAATGGAAAGGAATTATTAGGAAGGGATTGGTTAATAAAACAGAAAATGTCATAATGCCTCTGTATCACTCCATGGTGAGACCGCACCTTGAATACTGTGTACAATTCTGGTCTCCACATCTCAAACAAGATATAGTTGCGATGGAGAAAGTATAGAGAAGGACCCAAGAAACAAATCGGAAACCGATCCAGTTGGCTGTATTAGAGTGAAAACAATAGGAATCGGATGATCACACGAAGCCCTTTATTATGTGCCCGACTCTGGCCGAGTTTCGCTCGTAGAGCTGCCTCAGGGGCAATTCAATTGGCAGGATTTTAACAATGCCTGCTGGGCTGCTGTCACATGTACACTGTCACAAAATCACGTACAGAAATATATTAATTCCTACGGAACGTACTGAACATCATTCTGCAGAATGATAATAGAAAGACCAGGGGGCAGTCCATGAAATTAACAAGTAGCACATTTAAGACTAATCAGAGAAAATTATTTTTCACTCAACGTACAATTAAGCTCTGGAATTTGTTGCCAGAGGATGTGGTTAGTGCAGTTAGTGTAGCTGGGTTCAAAAAAGGTTTGGATAAGTTCTTGCAGGAGAAGTCCATAAATGGCTATTAATCAAGTTTAGTTAGGGAATAGCCACTGCTATTAATTGCATCAGTAGCATGGGATCTTCTTAGTGTTTGGGTACTTGCCAGGTTCTTGTGACCTGGTTTTGCCTCTGTTGGAAACAGGATGCTGGACTTGATGGACCCTTGGTCAGACCCAGTAGGACAATTTCTTATGTTCTTATGTTCTTATTTGAAGAATACTAGCTCTTAGGAGTTGTACGGGAATAAAATACTCATAAGGTCCAAAACCATAAAATACACATTAGGGATGTGAATCATTTTTTAACGATTAAAATTATCGTCCGATAATTTTAATATTGTCTTAAATCGTTATAGAACACGATACAATAGAAATTCTAACGATTTATCGTTAAAAATCGTTAAATCGTGTTAGTGCGCACTAACGGGAGTTAGTGCGCACTAACTCCGAGTTAGTGCGCACTAACTCCGAGTTAGTGCGCACTAACTGAAAATGATACAAATTGACACTTTCCAGGTCAGTAAAGGTCAGTTAGGAATGAATATGTGTTCCTATTGGCTGGCTGCCCTCTTATCTATTGATGTTAACCAGGTTCCCACTGAGGTGATGGTTGGGGGGATGGGAAATGGAAATGGAAACTCAGGAACACTAACAGAAAATGATACAAATTATTGACACTATCCAGGTCAGTAAAGGTCAGTTAGGAATGAATATGTATTCCTATTGGCTGGCTGCCCTCTTATCTATTGATGTTACCAAGGTTCCAACTGAGGTGATGGTTGGGGGGATGGGAAATGAAAACTGTTGGTAGTTGACAAAAAAAGTAATGTGATCAGTCAATATGACTAGAACCTGTGCCCTATTCCTGATACCAGGGGTGTTGTGATCTTCCTGCACTCAGTGCCCTATCCCTGATACCAGTCTGAGACAGCTCCCTCCCTGCATTACTAGTGAGAGGCTGGCTTCACAGACAGGGGGGAGCTGCCTGACCCTCACTCCTGACTTCCCCCATGTCCCAGCTAGTGAATGGTGTGTGGGTGAGGGGGGGGGAGGATGGTGAAGTCTGAGACAGCTCCCTCCCTGCATTACTAGTGAGAGGCTGGCTTCACAGACAGGGGGGAGCTGCCTGACCCTCACTCCTGACTTCCCCCATGTCCCAGCTAGTGAATGGTGTGTGGGTGAGGGGGGGGGGGAGGATGGTGAAGTCTGAGACAGCTCCCTCCCTGCATTACTAGTGAGAGGCTGGCTTCACAGACAGGGGGGAGCTGCCTGACCCTCACTTCTGACTTCCCCCATGTCCCAGCTAGTGAATGGTGTGTGGGTGAGGGGGGGGGGGAGGATGGTGAAGTCTGAGACAGCTCCCTCCCTGCATTACTAGTGAGAGGCTGGCTTCACAGACAGGGGGGGGCTGCCTGACCCTCACTCCTGACTTCCCCCATGTCCCAGCTAGTGAATGGTGTGTGGGTGAGGGGGGGGGGAGGATGGTGAAGTCTGAGACAGCTCCCTCCCTGCATTACTAGTGAGAGGCTGGCTTCACAGACAGGGGGGGAGCTGCCTGACCCTCACTCCTGACTTCCCCCATGTCCCAGCTAGTAAATGGTGTGTGGGTGAGGGGGGGGGGGAGGATGGTGAAGTCTTAGATAGCTCCCTTCCTGCATTACTAGTGAGAGGCTGGCTTCACAGACAGGGGGGAGCTGCCTGACCCTCACTCCTGACTTCCCCCATGTCCCAGCTAGTGAATGGTGTGTGGGTGAGGGGGGGGGGGGGATGGTGAAGTCTGAGACAGCTCCCTCCCTGCATTACTAGTGAGAGGCTGGCTTCACAGACAGGGGGGAGCTGCCTGACCCTCACTCCTGACTTCCCCCATGTCCCAGCTAGTGAATGGTGTGTGGGTGAGGGGGGGGGGGGAGGATGGTGAAGTCTGAGACAGCTCCCTCCCTGCATTACTAGTGAGAGGCTGGCTTCACAGACAGGGGGGAGCTGCCTGACCCTCACTCCTGACTTCCCCCATGTCCCAGCTAGTGAATGGTGTGTGGGTGAGGGGGGGGGGGGGGGATGGTGAAGTCTGAGACAGCTCCCTCCCTGCATTACTAGTGAGAGGCTGGCTTCACAGACAAGGGGGGAGCTGCCTGACCCTCACTCCTGACTTCCCCCATGTCCCAGCTAGTGAATGGTGTGTGGGTGAGGGGGGGGGGGGGAGGATGGTGAAGTCTGAGACAGCTCCCTCCCTGCATTACTAGTGAGAGGCTGGCTTCACAGACAGGGGGGAGCTGCCTGACCCTCACTCCTGACTTCCCCCATGTCCCAGCTAGTGAATGGTGTGTGGGTGAGGGGGGGGGGGGGAGGATGGTGAAATCTGAGACAGCTCCCTCCCTGCATTACTAGTGAGAGGCTGGCTTCACAGACAGGGGGGAGCTGCCTGACCCTCACTCCTGACTTTCCCCATGTCCCAGCTAGTGAATGGTGTGTGGGTGAGGGGGGGGGGGGGGAGGATGGTGAAGTCTGAGACAGCTCCCTCCCTGCATTACTAGTGAGAGGCTGGCTTCACAGACAGGGGGGAGCTGCCTGACCCTCACTCCTGACTTCCCCCATGTCCCAGCTAGTGAATGGTGTGTGGGTGAGGGGGGGGGGGGGAGGATGGTGAAGTCTGAGACAGCTCCCTCCCTGCATTACTAGTGAGAGGCTGGCTTCACAGACAGGGGGGAGCTGCCTGACCCTCACTCCTGACTTCCCCCATGTCCCAGCTAGTAAATGGTGTGTGGGTGAGGGGGGGGGGGGAGGATGGTGAAGTCTTAGATAGCTCCCTTCCTGCATTACTAGTGAGAGGCTGGCTTCACAGACAGGGGGGAGCTGCCTGACCCTCACTCCTGACTTCCCCCATGTCCCAGCTAGTGAATGGTGTGTGGGTGAGGGGGGGGGGGGATGGTGAAGTCTGAGACAGCTCCCTCCCTGCATTACTAGTGAGAGGCTGGCTTCACAGACAGGGGGGAGCTGCCTGACCCTCACTCCTGACTTCCCCCATGTCCCAGCTAGTGAATGGTGTGTGGGTGAGGGGGGGGGGGGGAGGATGGTGAAGTCTGAGACAGCTCCCTCCCTGCATTACTAGTGAGAGGCTGGCTTCACAGACAGGGGGGAGCTGCCTGACCCTCACTCCTGACTTCCCCCATGTCCCAGCTAGTGAATGGTGTGTGGGTGAGGGGGGGGGGGAGGATGGTGAAGTCTGAGACAGCTCCCTCCCTGCATTACTAGTGAGAGGCTGGCTTCACAGACAGGGGGGAGCTGCCTGACCCTCACTCCTGACTTCCCCCATGTCCCAGCTAGTGAATGGTGTGTGGGTGAGGGGGGGGGGGGGAGGATGGTGAAGTCTGAGACAGCTCCCTCCCTGCATTACTAGTGAGAGGCTGGCTTCACAGACAGGGGGGAGCTGCCTGACCCTCACTCCTGACTTCCCCCATGTCCCAGCTAGTGAATGGTGTGTGGGTGAGGGGGGGGGGGAGGATGGTGAAATCTGAGACAGCTCCCTCCCTGCATTACTAGTGAGAGGCTGGCTTCACAGACAGGGGGGAGCTGCCTGACCCTCACTCCTGACTTTCCCCATGTCCCAGCTAGTGAATGGTGTGTGGGTGAGGGGGGGGGGGAGGATGGTGAAGTCTGAGACAGCTCCCTCCCTGCATTACTAGTGAGAGGCTGGCTTCACAGACAGGGGGGAGCTGCCTGACCCTCAATCCTGACTTCCCCCATGTCCCAGCTAGTGAATGGTGTGTGGGTGAGGGGGGGGGGGGGAGGATGGTGAAGTCTGAGACAGCTCCCTCCCTGCATTACTAGTGAGAGGCTGGCTTCACAGACAGGGGGGAGCTGCCTGACCCTCACTCCTGACTTTCCCCATGTCCCAGCTAGTGAATGGTGTGTGGGTGAGGGGGGGGGGGAGGATGGTGAAGTCTGAGACAGCTCCCTCCCTGCATTACTAGTGAGAGGCTGGCTTCACATACAGGGGGGAGCTGCCTGACCCTCACTCCTGACTTCCCCCATGTCCCAGCTAGTGAATGGTGTGTGGGTGAGGGGGGGGGGGGAAGATGGTGAAGTCTGAGACAGCTCCCTCCCTGCATTACTAGTGAGAGGCTGGCTTCACAGACAGGGGGGAGCTGCCTGACCCTCACTCCTCCGGGGTATTGTGATCTTCCTGCACACAGTGCCCTATCCCTGATACCAGGGGTGTTGTGATCTTCCTGCATGCAGTGCCCTATCCCTATTAATACCAGGAGTGTTGTGATCTTCCTGCACGCAGTGCCCTATCCCTAATACCAGGGGTGTTGTGATCTTCCTGCACACAGTGCCCTATTCCTGATACCAGGAGTGTTGTGATCTTCCTGCATGCAGTGCCCTATCCCTGATACCGGGATGTGTGCAAGAAGATCCCAACACCCCCGGTATCAGGAATAGGGCACTGTGTGCAAGAAGATCACAACACCCCTGGTATTAGGGATAGGGCACTGTGTGCAGGAAGATCACAACACTCCTGGTATTAATAGGGATAGGGCACTGTGTGCAGGAAGATCACAACACTCCTGGTATTAATAGGGATAGGGCACTGTGTGCAGGAAGATCACAACACCCCTGGTGCCAGGGTTAGGGCACTGTGTGCAGGAAGATCACAACACTCCTGGTATTAATAGGGATAGGGCACTGTGTGCAGGAAGATCACAACAACCCTGGTGCCAGGGTTAGGGCACTGTGTGCAGGAAGATCACAACACTCCTGGTATTAATAGGGATAGGGCACTGTGTGCAGGAAGATCACAACACCCCTGGTGCCAGGGTTAGGGCACTGTGTGCAGGAAGATCACAACACTCCTGGTAGTAATAGGGATAGGGCACTGTGGGCTGGAAGATCACAACAACCCTGGTGCCAGGGTTAGGGCACTGTGTGCAGGAAGATCACAACACTCCTGGTAGTAATAGGGATAGGGCACTGTGGGCAGGAAGATCACAACAACCCTGGTGCCAGGGTTAGGGCACTGTGTGCAGGAAGATCACAACACTCCTGGTATTAATAGGGATAGGGCACTGTGTGCAGGAAGATCACAACACCCCTGGTGCCAGGGTTAGGGCACTGTGTGCAGGAAGATCACAACACTCCTGGTATTAATAGGGATAGGGTATTAATAGGGATAGGCCACTGTGTGCAGGAAGATCACAACACCCGTGGTGCCAGGGTTAGGGCACTGTGTGCAGGAAGATCACAACACTCCTGGTATTAATAGGGATAGGGCACTGTGGGCAGGAAGATCACAACAACCCTGGTGCCAGGGTTAGGGCACTGTGTGCAGGAAGATCACAACGCTCCTGGTATTAATAGGGATAGGGCACTGTGTGCAGGAAGATCACAACACCCCTGGTGCCAGGGTTAGGGCACTGTGTGCAGGAAGATCACAACATTCCTGGTATTAATAGGGATAGGGCACTGTGTGCAGGAAGATCACAACACTCCTGGTATTAATAGGGATAGGGCACTGTGTGCAGGAAGATCACAATACCCCTGGTATCAGGGTTAGGGCACAAGTTCTAGTCACATTGACTGATCACATTACTTGTTTTGTCAAGCTACCAACTGTTTCCATTTCCCATCGCCCATATACTGTCAGTGGGAAGCTTGGTAACATGAATAAATAAGAGGGCAGCCAATAGGAATACATATTCATTCCTAAACTGACCTTAACTGACCTGAAAAGTGTCAAATTGTATCATTTTCAGTTAGTGCGCACTAACTCCCAGTTAGTGCGCACTAACTCGAGTTAGTGCGCACTAATCGGAAAAAACGATTTTTAACGATTTTTTAACTAAAAAATCGTGCCTAACACGATTTTCTTGCCCTGCCACACGATTTCTATCGTTAAGACGATATGGAAAACGATTCACATCTCTAATACACATGCATGCCTGATAATTCTAGAACTGGTGTTCTACTCCAGTAGCTATACAGCTATTGTATGTGTTTAGGGCCAGAAGTATTAAAGCTTTGTTCCCATTTTGGACAAGATTTACTAAGCGCTTTTCCCATAGACATAGGATGGGTGAAAAAGGATTGATGAATCTGTCCCATTATTAAGGATGTGCAGCAGGGACGGATTCGTCCAATTCGGTATTCGTATTCGTCAGGACCCAAATCCATTGCATCCATTTTCGGGGGACCCCGATTCAGCCATTAGTTACATATGGTATTCGTTTCCCATTAAAGTTGAAACCCCCCCCTTCCCAACCCTTTAAATTTAATTAACTACAACCCCCGCCCTCCTATTTCCCCCCCCCCCCCCCCGACTTGCCAAAAGTCCCTAGTGGTCCATCGGGGGTCCTGGAGCAATCTCTTGTACTCGGGCCATCGGCTGCCGGTATTCAAAATGGCACCGATAGCCTTTGCCCTTACTATGTCATAGAGGCTACCGGTGCCACTGGTCGGCCCCTGTCACATGGTAGGCGCACAAGATGGAGCCAGCCATCCATTGCTCCTACCATGTGACAGGGGCCAACCAGGCACCAGTAGCCCCTGTGACATACTAAGGGCAAAGGCTATCGGTGCCATTTTGAATACCAGCAGCCGACGGCTCGAGTGCAGAAGATCGCTCCAGGACCCCCGCTGGACCACCAGGGACTTTTGGCAAGTCTTTGGGGGGTCAGGAGGGTGGGGGTTTTATTCGTTAATGATACGTTGCATTTGTGGCGGTTCGCCATACGTTTCGGGACCCCACGAATGCAACGAATAGGGACCTATATGTTGCGGATTGCGCATTCATTCAAAATGAATGCACATCCCTACCCATTATATCTGTGGGAAGATGCTTGTACCCTTGGCTCTAATTGTATACTCACAGTGCAGTATGTTATGTCATTGCTTTCTAATTGTTGCATGTGGTTATTCCTGTAATTACATGGAAGTGGAGGATAGCTTTGGGAATAAACTCTAGTTTTGTCTATTAAGGGGACAATTTTCAAACAGCCTATGAAGTTGCAGACTACGTGGGCATTTTCAATGTTCGTATTATATGAAAATGTTCATCTTGACTTGTTTTCCTTGGAAAATTAGCAGTTGCAAATTATAAGGTGCATTTTAAAAGCCCTATGTGTGCCAAAGCTGGGAGATACATGCAGAAGTTGGGCTGGAACGAGCTGCATAGATTTTAAAAAGCACCCACAAATGCATGTATCTGCCGGTACGTGTACAACAATTTTTTTCAAAAAAAGAGCGTGGACATGGTCTGGACAGGGCATGGGTATCCCTGGACTTATGAATGAAACCAGCATGTAAACACACACAGAAACATGCACCGCATAACTTTACTTCTGCTATGGATGGAGTGTAAACAATAAAAAAAAAATCTAGGCTGGTCAGCTGGGTTTTAAGGGTTGGTGCTAACAGGGTAAAAGGGAAGCTTTTTAACTATGGGGTTAGAAAGTCCTATCATTTACCTCAGCGACCTGGGAACACATTGGGAAACTGATAATTGCATCGGCACACATGTCTATTAAAATCCCTCCACTTACATGGTAGAGGCAGCATTTGCGCGCACATGCACGCATACATATAAAATTGTGCGCACATGTATGTACGTATAGCTTATTTTATACCATGCGTGCATATATGCGTATATGTTATAAAATGGCCGCATCTCTGGGTGCAAGCTGGAATACGCGCATGCATGTGCACCATGTAAGGGTATCAAAGTTATCCTCCAGATGCACTAAAAGGTAGATTTTAAAAGGAATGTGCACGGTTCTCGATGCGTGCACATGGACGCGGCTATTATTTAACATATGTGCGTCGCCACGCGCACATTATAAAATACGGGTCCCGTGCGCACACGTGTGCCGGATTTTCATGGCAACAACATCTTGAAAAGGTATGAGAATCTGGAAAAGTAATCAAGAAAATATAGGTGCAAATGGAAGAAAAAGTAGCTAAAACAACAGAACAGGGGGACAAGGCTTTTTAGATATATTAGTGATAGAAGGAAATACAAAAATGGGATTAGAAGAGGTGAAGGGGGGACTGTGTACAGACTGACGAGAAAGCAGAATTGTAGTTTTCTATATAACAATGTTAATATGTTTAATAAATATTTCTTTTCAATGTTCACTGAGGAAGGGCTTAGACAAGAACCAGAGAAAAATGCCACAAATAGGCATGGAAGCAAGCTAGATCTTAAAACAATGTTTAGAAGACTGTGTTTTTGAAGAGCTAGCAAGACTAACAGTATATAAAGCAATGGGGCCTAATAGGATACATCTGAGGGCATTAAGGGAACCGAGGGAAGCTCTGCAGTTTGACTGTCTGCCCTTTTCAACACTTCTTTATGGTTAGGAGTGGTTCCAAAGGACTGTAGACTGGCAGAGGTGGTTTCTTTTCACAAAAGTGGAAGTAAGGAATCATCTAAAAACTGTAGGCAAGTTAATTTGACATTGGTGGTGAGTAAATTAATAAATAGAGAGCAGTGCAGTTTCTGAATCCAATAGATTACAGAAACTGAGGCAGAACTGTTTTACCAGAGGTACATCTATTTCTTTCACTGGATGAGCAGTTAGATTAGGGGAAAGAGCTAGATATAATGGGGCGGATTTTAAAAGCCCTGCTCGCGTAAATCCGCCCGGATTTATGCGAGCAGGGCCTTGCGCGCCGGTGCGCCTATTTTCCATAGGCCTGCCGGCGCGCGCAGAGCCCCGGGACTCGCGTAAGTCCCGGGGTTTTTTGTCGGGGGCGTGTCGGGGGCGTGTCCGATCGACGCAGCATTTTGGGGGCGGGCCCGGGGGGCGTGGTTTCGGCCCTGGGCGGTCTGGGGGCGTGGCCGCGCCCTCCAGAACTGCCCCCGGGTTGCGTCTCGGCGTGGATTTACTTCTCCCTCCGGGAGGCGTAAATCCGTGGACAAAGGTGGGGGGGGGGGGGTTTAGATAGGGCTGGGGGGAGTGGGTTAGGTAGAGGAAGGGAGGGGAAGGTGAGGGGAGGGCGAAAGAGAGTTCCCTCCGAGGCCGCTCCGATTTCGGAGCGGCCTCGGAGGGAACGGAGGCAGGCTGCGCGGCTCGGCGCGCGCAGGCTGCCCAAAATCGGCAGCCTTGCGCGCGCCGATCCTGGATTTTAGAAGATACACGCGGCTACGCGCGTATCTACTAAAATCCAGCGTACTTTTGTTTGCGACTGATGTGCCAACAAAAGTACGCGAATGCGCATTTTTTTAAAATCTACCCCAATGTACTTGGATTTCAGCAAGGCCTGTGACACG
This sequence comes from Rhinatrema bivittatum, assembly GCF_901001135.1. NCBI lineage: Eukaryota > Metazoa > Chordata > Amphibia > Gymnophiona > Rhinatrematidae > Rhinatrema > Rhinatrema bivittatum. The sequence continues at coordinate 376,302,518 of NC_042618.1, forward strand.
GCTCAAATAGGTGACTTTATAAACAAACTGACCTCTTTAGGCATGGACCCTAAAAGAATGGACTGGGTTAGAAACTGGTTGACTGGAAGGGAACAAAAGGCAGTGAAAAACAGAGTTCACTCCAAAGAAAAGGGGTTACCAGTATTGTGCCACAGGGATCGATCCTTGGTCCATTCCGGTTTAACATTTTCGTAAATTATTTTGCGGAAGGGCTGTTGGGAAAGGTTTAACTTTGTGCAGATGATACCAAACTCTGCAACAGGATAGACTTCCAGGAAAGTGGAGGAAACATGATGAGGGCTCTAGTGAAGTTTGAGAAATGGTCTAGAGTCTGGCAGTTAAAAAATTGAAGGGTCATGCCTTTGGGTTGCAAAAACCCAAAGAAGCAGTACAGTATAGTAGGTGAAATCCTTCTATGCATGCACAAAACAGGAGCAGGATTGTGGGATGATCATATTTAATGATTTTAAGGTAGATAAGATGACAGGAAAAGCCAGAAGAATTCTGGGTTGCATACATAGAATAGCCAGTGGGAAAAAGCAAGTGATATTGTTTTGATATGAGTTTCTGGTGAGACCTCCTTTTAAGTTCTCTGCACAGTTCTGGAGACCACGCCTTCAAAATGATATAAACCAAATAGAGTTGGTCCAGATGGCAACTAACTACTAAAATGGTCAAGAACATTCATCATAATGCATAAAGATCTAAACATATACCTTGGAGGAAAGGCGGGACAGAAGAGATAGAGACATTTAAGTGTAGGGACTATAAAACTAAGCAGGAGATGTGGCTAACCAGATTGGATGGACTGTTTGGCCTTTATCTACTGTCATGTTCTATGTTTCTATGACTCAGTCAATACAAAAATTCCAAATCTGTAGATAACACCCCTATATATCACAATTAATGCAGAGCAAAATGGGACTATTCATAAAGGAACGAAACACCCAATATGATATTAGTTTATATCGATTATCTTCAATTTAATCATTGTCTCACATGATTAAATAATTTTTATAGCTTTTTTTTGAGCACATACAATCTGAACATAAAAGTAGCTTATTTATTTATGTATTTGTTTATTTATATAGATTTTTATATTCCACTTTTCGGCACTTCACAGTGTACATCAAAGCGGATTACATTCAGGTACTATAGTATTTCCCTATCCCCACATTAATAAATTAATAATTAATAAATTTCAGGCATCTATGGTGAAACATTGCAATTCCAAACAGCATTCTTTTATGATTTACGATGGATAATAATCGATCATGTTGTTCTGTTCGGGGGGAGGGGGGGAGGGGAGTCAGAGAATCTTGTTTGTATAAAAGAGTATAATATTAGATTTATACGCTTCATACAATAGCTTCATGAGGTAGTTTTGAGACTGAGTGGTGCATCATTTTATGAAATAATTTAATTTGATATAATACTATATATGGTAATATTATTATTATTATTTAAATTCTTTTACTATACCGATACTCAAGACGAGGTCTTATCGTACCGGTTTACAATAGAACAGGGAAAACCAATTAACAACTAAGTAGAAGGTAAAGTTACATTAAACAGGGAGCGAAAACATGGGAGATGGAAGACAGGAAAGATATTAAACGATATTAAACTTCATCTCTCGACAGCGAGATCGTGGCAGAGATATCTTCTTGATGGGCTTATTCTCAGCCAACTTGTTCCCTTTCCCCCATATATGGCATATGTGGCACCATAACGTGTTCATAAATTTTAGTGTTTATAGTTCTATGCTGGATAGTAAGATCTATATGCCAGGAACCTACATTAATGATACTGAATTGTTAGTGTATGAAATATTTTCTGGGATGTGTGAAATTTCAGCCAGCAGCATCACCAAGTATGCGTTTGGAGTGACTGATTTATTGTTCTAAGAATGATTACACTATATTAAACATACATGTGCTTCATTGGTTAAGAGTGATATAATGTCAAAAACTGGTTATTCAAAAAGTCAATATAATGAAGATTGGTTTCTCAAGAATGCAGTAGCTTTTTATTGACTGTCGCAACATTGTTGCAACATTGACTGGGAGTTTTAAATAGTGCTATGTGTTTGCACACAGATAACGCTGTTATTGAAGCAGCAGTTACTTCCATTGAAAAAGTTTCCTGAGGAAGATGCTGACTCAAAACATGGATCTATTTTGGGTGTGGAAGTAACATTGAGCTTTAAATTGAAGTTTCCAAAAAAACTAATCAGAGAATTTAGTGAGATTTATTTATTATAAAATCTGTATGTGTTTTATAATGTTACTTATAATGAACGTATAGGTTGATGAAAACAAAGCAGTGATTGAGATTATAATCAGTGTTTGATCCTGTAAGTCATGTTTATTTGTTGATTTGTCTTAGTGAGTTACATATTGGTGGTCAGGTTCTTGGTTTATTTCGCTCTAATCTGGGAAATCTTGTCAGGTTAAAAATGGTCAATGTTGTTCAACCTAATGTAATTTAACAGCGGGTGTCCTTCAGGGGTTCGTACTTTTGCCTACACTGTTTAATATATATATATCTTTGCCCAATATGTAAAAGTTTAGAGCAACATGCACCATTTTTTTAAAATATTCACTGATGATATACAGTTGCCTTTTTCTTTTGAAAGCACATTGACTCAGGTTACTCATTGCCTTCAGACTATAAAATCTTGGATGTCCGCTAACCAATTGCTGCCCAATCTAGCAAAAACAGAAGCAATGTGGATTTTGAAGCAATCCAGTTCTTGAACTGGGTTGATGTGTGACTGTTATCTTGGTCACTGGGTTGGTTAGTAATTTGGGGTTTAAAATGTACTTCTTTAAGTTATAACTATGTTACTGTGTTCAGGATTTTATAAATTATGTTTATTGTGATATATTTTATCTCAGATGTTAGAATGTTTATTCAAGGTTTTCATTGTATTGCTATAGTTATTGCACTTCCTTATTAATCAGATATCCTAAATACTGACTGTATGCTCTGCAGCTGTTGCAGAATGCTGCTGCTGCTTGTCTGGTGCTACAAGGTGAGCCTATGGATCATATAACACCAATGCTGATAAAATTACATTGGTTTCCTGTAGAGCAGAGGATCATATTTAAAATCTTTGTCCTGGTGTTTCAATCAATTGAAGAAAAAGGCCCTTTATATTTGTCTGCACTTTTGACATTATATGAGCCATTATGGTCATTATGATCTCAGGATGATTTATTATTAACTGTGCCTGCTCCAAAGCTAATTTGGCATGTAGAGTCTCAAGGAAGGGCATTTTCAATTAATGGACCACAATTGTGGAATGCTCTACCAAAGCAGCTATGATTGGTGCAGGATATTTAAACTTTTAGGAACCAATTTAAAGCTTATTTATTGATTGAGACATTTGGTAATGTTTGAAACTTTCTGTTTTATGTGACTTTTATTGTTTAGTCTGTATATGATGATGTATGATGTTTTATGGAAATTTTATTGTTTATATTGTATAAGATGATGTATGTTGCATTGTATACTGCTTAACCCAATTTATTTGATACAGGTGTTTTTTTGAGCACAAAAAATTTGTAAAAGCAATAAAAATGATTTAATCATGAGACAATGATTAAAATGAAGAACATAAATATACACTAATATTATAAGGTGTGTATGGCTCCTATTTTGCTTTAATGTAATGTCTATCTAGTCACTTCTTATATCCAATATATTCTCCAATATAAACAATTGTTCCTACTTATAAAAACAACCAAAAAAATAGTTGAACCATCATAATAAAAAAGAAAAAGTGAACATTTTAAAGATCAATGGGAGAATTGAGAGAGCATTAATGCAACATATAAGATAAGTGTATGTATATATATTGAAAAATAGTTTTAAAAGCAGCAAAAAAAGAAAAAGTGAACATTGTAAGGACCGATGAATATGTTTAAAGCAAAGAAGGTCGGTTGGCTGGTAGTGCTTATTATGATGGTCCATCTATTTTTTGGTGTGTTATAAGTGGGCACAACTGTTCCTATTTTGCTTTGCCATTAATTGTGATATATAGTGGTGTTATCTATACATTTGGAATGTTTGTATTGACTGATTCAGATTGTTCTGTTTCAATTTTTAGATTGTTCTTAAATCATACTATGTTTCTATGAAACATTCATATGCTCATAACAACATAAAAAACAAACAGGTCATCAATAAACATTAACAATAAATACTAGATGAAATTAAATTTTGAAAAACTAGAGCAACAGATAAAACTGCTATAAAAGTCAAAGAAGAAATTGCAAGTGTGGCAACTAATTTTGTTTAAGTTTCTGTACAAAAATAAGCTTTACCCAGTTTTCTAAAAATCAGATTTGGTGCTAGATGACATTTTTATCATCTTGAATATTAATTATGGCTCCCAGTTTCTCTTAAGTGATTTCCTTACCTTCCAAAACATGTTGGTAAAATAATTCCTTTTATGTAATGATAGTGAATTAAAAAAAAATTCTGTAAACTGACAAGAGCAGCAAGCAACCTTTTAAAAGTTGTTTCCAGTATTGGAGATAATAATGTTGCATTCCTTACTATTGTTCATTTTAGTATGTTACCTTAGTTACTACAGTTATGTCCTCAGCACCACTCTGGGATGGATTAGGTTCCATTGAATCACTGCTCCTAAATATAACAACCAGGAAGTTGCTGGGTGCTATCAAGCTAGAGTGAGAGAACATTGTAGAAATCTCATATTTGTGTACTTTTCCTCAGTCCAAATCACATCAAATCTTCACTGATGTGCACTGTGCTGTTCGTACATCTGCCTGTGCATGTAAAACTGGCCCCCAAACCCTAGTCCACCACCAGAACCTCACCTCGACTTACTAAGATGCAGGGCTGGTGCAAGTGTATTGGGCATCCTAGGCGACCCTTGCGCCCCCTCCCAGGTCGCGCCACCCCTACCTGTTTCGGCACCGACTGTTGTGTGTGTCGCACCCCCCCTCCCTTACCTGTTTCAGCGCCTGTTATGTGTCCGAGATAACTTTCTGCCCGCCCTGCTCCCCACTCCCCCATTGGCGGGAGTTTGCTGGAGTCGGGGCTAGCCACATGTGCTTTTCTTGCCTCTGCGGGTCACAGTCTCTGCAGGGAAGGAGCAAACGTGAAAGAGTTTATTCCGTTATTGCTTTGATTTGGGTTTAATCAATAGGCATCATTTCCTACTTCTTCTTTTCTCTACTTCTCTTTGCCGCGAGCGGGATAGGTCCTGCTTGTGGCACCATGTGGCTGCTCTTCGGCGCCCCCTACAGATCGGCGCCCTAGACGGCCGCCGAAGTTTGCCTAATGGATGCGCTGGCCCTGACTGGATGACCCTCCTATAGTGGTATAAATAGTTGTCTAATACAGTGGTTCTCAACCTTTTTTTCTATCAGGACTCACCTGAGAGATGGTGCTCACATGCATGACACACTGAACACATGACCATCATAGGACTAAATATAAACATTAACTCTGCATCCACAGGAATCTCCCACTTCCTAACAATGAGTGCAGAACAGAACTAAGACATTTCCCTATACAACTCACCATACTAAAAAGATATTCTGATTCTGGTGTCATCTCAATAACAGCATCACAAACTCCCTCTACTACCAGGTGCATTATAAAATAATACAAAACCTGGAAACAAACAAACAAACCCCACTCTGTACATGTTTATCAAACCTGCCATACTGAAGCAGCACTAATGCCAAGAAATGAATCAGTAATAGCCCTACCCATGAAAGGGCAGCAGTTCACCACCAGTGCAAGATCATATTGAGAGAATACAATAAATAAGACTGATACAAATCCCTACTTGCTAGTAAAGTACCTCATCTCAGTCACACATACAGAATACAATCAACCTACCTTTACCTAATATAGAATAAAAGACCACAAATTAGAAATGTAGAAACAAAAACTGGAATGGAAACCCCAAGAAGACCTTCTGCATGCAGTGCAAAACTGGAGAACTAGAAACAGAAATACATTTCCTCCTACACTAAGCAAAGTTCAAAGATAGAAGAAATGCACATTCTCAAAACTGACGTATTATGGCTTTTGTACTCCATCACTCCCCTCCATGCTCCCATCACCCCTCACTTCTCCCAACTACTCAAACGTCCCTTCACATGCTCATAAGAGATGTGAATCGGGTGCCGGAATCGGTTTCGGTATCGTGGACCTGCGGGAAATTTTGTTTCCTGCGGTCAGGACGTGGTTTTTTTTCGGCTCCCGGTACCCCCGCTGAACCTGGTGGTCCAGCGGGGGTACCGGGAGCAATCTCCCGCTCTCGGGCCGTCGGCTGCCAGTAAACAAAATGGTGCCGGTGGCCCTTTGCCCTTACCATGTGACAGGGGCTATCGGTGCCATTGGCCGGCCCCTGTCACATGGTAGGAGCAATGGATGGCCGGCCGCATCCTAAAAAATGGCACGAGCCATCCATTGCTCCTACCATCACTCCTGGGACCCCCGCTGGACCACCAGGGACTTTAGGCAAGTTTTGGGGGGGTTGGGAGGGTGGGGGATTGTAAATAATTAGATCTAAAGGGTCGGGGTGGGTTTGGTTTTTTTTTTTCTGTGTGCCCTTCCCCTGCCAAAAAAACAACAAGAAAACCACACAAAAATCTTGTAGGGTTTTCCTATCATTTTCGGGGACCCCTGATACATGACAGATTAGAAAATATCATATGATATTTTCATCCGTCAAAAAAACAATGCACATCCCTAATGCTCATATCCCTGTCCAACATTTCCGACAACCCCCACTCCTGCATCCTCTTCCCTGTGCTGCCTCTCTCCCCTGCTCAACTCTCCCTGCCCTCCCTTCTCCCTTTCCTTCTCCCCTTCCCTAACCAGCATACCTCTGACACCTTTTCCCCCTTCCTGCTCAGCATCCCCTGACCTCCCTTGTCCCCTAATTCAGGAGGCCCAACATCTCCATTTCTCCCTCCACTTCCATCTCTCCTCCCTGCCCAGCAACCCCAACCTCCTTTCTCCCAGTCCTTCCTACCCAGCAGACTCCTGACTCCCTATCTCCCAAGGCCTTCCTGCCCAGAACATTTCCCCCTCCTCCTGGCTGCCAGCCAGCATAAAAGCCTTCAGTCCAACCCAGTCTCCCTCCTGCTTTACCAGAGGAGATGAGGGCAAGAAGCATTGAGGAGAGGAAGAAGATGAGGCAGCAGCAGCAGCGGAAGTCAGCAATGGATCTATAGAGCACGCACCTCTCTTTCTCACCTCTTGCTCCTGCTTTCATGTCCAGGCCCCATGGGGTGAAGAGAGCATCAGCAGCCTCACTACCAGGCCAGGCAGAGGAAAATGAAGTTGGTGTCCAGCAGGGCCGATATGAACAGGAGTTGGTGATATCGTGCTCAGATCTGGGTGAAAGAGAAGGGAATAACCCCCCACTGGGCCAGGTAGAGGAGAAGGAAGCAAGAGCAGCTTCTCCTCATACTCAATAAAGGAGAAATCAGCAAACTCCTGTCCAGATTGATAAGAAAAGAGCAGCCTTCTGCTGGGTCTGCGAGACACCTTCCTTGACCTTGCGACACACTAGTGTGTCCCGACACACCTGTTGAGAACTACTGGTCTAATAGGTATACCACCACAGATGCTCTCTCTTTCTCTCTCCCTCTCCATTTTCCTCTCTCACTCCATTCCATCCAAAATGGAATTTGCAATAAATATCACAAATCCCACTTCAGGCATATTGCACAGCTTAATGCTAGGAAAAAAGGTGTATGGTAATTTTTTCCAGCATTAATAACATGCATTTATTACACCATCACACACAGTGTGAATGCCCCCCATTTTCATAAACCCCACCAAACTCCTTCCCTTTGACTACCTCCAAACTCATGATATTTCATAAACGTTTGTGCCAGGGCTCATGGACTGTCTAGGGAATTCAACTCCTGAATGAAACGGTGGCAGCTTTTTTATTATTATTATTATTATTATTATTATTATTAATAATAGAACATTCCTTTTTGTACTTATTCTAAAATTCCAAATTCCAGGTGATTGTGTAGAATCTGCTACTATTTTTGCCCTGGTTGAGCATTTAAAGGTTTTTGTAAGTTTGGGGTCCTCCCACTGCTATATCTCCACCTTTTTGTGGGCTGTGGCTCAGGGATATAAATTTCCCCCTGGTCATTGCCTCTCCCTAAGAAGATTGATCCAGGGAGGTCTGTCTGCTACCCTGGTAGATGGTACCTAAGGAGAGTGGAGATTGGAAAAGTTCTTGAAGAGTGAAGATTTTATTGAAGTTTTGGATTTTGATCCAGTTGCCTGAAAGAATGGCAAACCCCGGTAACTTGACAGGGTGGGTTCTGTATCTTTTACATTTGTGACCAGTTAACAGCAGAGATTGGATGTTATGGAGCTTTTGGGACATTTGAGACCTTTCATACAGACTGTTGAAGTGATCTGTTTTGTAAGATCTATTTTTGAGCAAGTGGATTGTCATTTTTCCAGCCTTTGGTTCATGCTAGACCTTGAAAGAGGTTATCCTATGCTCCAAGGGGAAGGGATTCTACTGGTTCAATTGAGAAAAGAACAACTAGGGGATTTACCATGGACAAAGAGACTATTGTCTTTCTGATTATGAAATTCCTGATGCTTTTTTTTTAAATTTTCTCCATATTGGCCCAGATCTTGATTTTCAAATTTTAGGTAAAATTTCCTTTAAACATCATTCTCAGACTCCTTGGTTATTTGCTGCCCTAATTCCCAGTGGAGATACTTCCCACTGAGAATACCAGTGACTAGGAAGAGTGGTGGTGTGTGTATGATTTGATGACTGTATCCACAACTGCACCAGGGGTCCAGAAGGTTAAAACCTCCACCACCCTCTCAACTGGATGAATCTCAGTGTCTGCAGGGGCTCTTGCGAATCATGTTTGAGAAAAGGACATGGAAGAGCAAGCTGGGAAATTTTGTGACCCTCCCTAAATTTGCTACACCCCATGAAGGGGTGTGTGTGTGTGTGTGGGGGGGGGGGGTACATTTGCATCTTTAGATGAACTAGAATAGAAGAACAGTGATCAATTCAGTCTTTCACTGTTATCAGAGCCTGGTTTACTCCTGTGAAGCCCCTCAAAGTTCCATTAGTAATAACAGTAATAATGCACCTTTTCAATTTGAATGCATTCACTGTACCGTCCATAATTAGGAAGGTTTAAAGCAGTATACACAGTATCTGTAAATACTGAGGGAACATTATGCAGTGATATCCATTGCAATGTTCACTCCAGTTCCTGTCATGGATTTCTTTCAGTGCTCTTCATCCTTCTAAACATGTAAAGTAGTGGAAAATACCTGAATGTTCTGAAAGCACTAATAATGACTTTTAGGGAGGTGCATTCATTTTCGAAAGAAAATGAAACAAAAAAAAAACCACCATGTTTTGGTTTGCTAGAAAACAAAATGAAAAGAAAAGTCTAACAAAATCTTCTGGTTGCTTTTTTTACAGAATGCTGCCCCCATCTCTCTCCTCAATGTGCATAAATAAAAAATGGAATTCCCCCACTCCAGCAGAGCTTACACTATCACTGGGCTTCCATTAGTCCAAATACCCCACCAGGTCCTATTTTCAAAATGTTGCTAGCTGGTCCTGACGCCCGTGCCGTTTTGCTTTATGGCCATATGCTCTATTGCCGTATATGGCTGTAAAAGAAAATGGTGTTGGCTTCATGGCCTACTGGTGCTATTTTCAAATCAGGAGCAAGTGGGGCAGCAGTGATTGGACATAGCTCCTGGCCCATTTGAACTACCAGAACCCCATGTATGGGGTAAGCTACGTTGGGAGAGGTGGAATTCCATTTTTTAATTTTGGTGCACTGGGGGAGTGGGAGGTTTAATGGAGAAAGAGGGGGAACCTGATCCCTTTTACCTTTTCGGGTTTTTTTCTGTGGTTTTCCGGGCATTTTTCTTTCCTTAGATGTTTATCTTGATTTGAAAAAACAAAGAAAACAACAAACCAAAACAGACATCCAATAAAATGAAAACCAACTAAAAAAAGACAAGATAAAAAAAGACATTATTTATTGTGTACATCCCTAATATCTATCTGTCTTTCTTACACCCTGTAACCATACTATGGTTTATGCATTGTGAAGAGGCATAAAGGCAGTCAAGAGAACCCTTCTGATAGTGGACAGTATCCTTTTATCCACTAATGCAAAGACAGGGGTAAATGTGATGCTAAAAAAGTCTGAAATTCAAAGTGGTTTCTCCTTTCATTTCAATCATGTATTGTTGAAGTGATTAACAAAATCCCATAGGAAGATGTTACTCTGTCAGATCAGCGTGATGCCTCATTCCTACAGATTTGGTTCATCCATTTAGGAATGTGCTTGAAATACAAAGCATCTTCATCCCATATTCACAAGCTATACTCTACTCTTCTACTCTTGACAATGAACTTGAGATCAATTGCAGTACATTGGCCGAAGATGGGACCTTAGTAATCTTAATACCTAACTTCTTAAAATGTTCTTATATAATGTCATTTTATAACATTGCCAGTTTGTATTAAAAATTCAGATGGCGTAAGTTATAAAATATAACCAAGAGGTGGCAGCATTTTATCCATATTTCAATTTTAGTATTGTATGTATGATATAAAACAATGTACAATGCAATTAATTTGAATTTCTCTCAATGTGTCATTAGGAAGGCACCATTCATCCTTAGAATAACACAATTTTGCTATGTATAGTTATATTTAACCTCTTTCAAGACACAAAACGTCATGCATGCAGATACGGATGATGGGAAGTGAGAACAGGTGCACAAATGTGGGTGCCAGAAACTTGCAAATGAGTCAGAAGTTGCAGCCCCAGTAGTAGAATCAAAGCTATAAGGGGTAGATTTTATAATTGACGCGTTGATTTTATAACACGTGCCAAATTTTATAATCTGTGCGCGTAAGTGTGGGCAGCAAACGTGGGGGGGGAGGGGGGCTTTAGCAATTTCTGTGCAGCAACACATTCCAGCCTTCCCCAGTTCCTTCTCAGTCTGCTCCAATTAAGGAACAGACTGGGAGGGAACTTCCCTACCCCCCTACCCTTACTCCCTCTCTTCCCCCTCTCCTCTCCTCTCCTCCCCACCCCCTAAATCCTACCTTTTTGGGGGGTTTTTTCTTTGTTTTACAGCTTACTTCAGCTGCCGGCTCGCGAGTCTTCGGGACAGCATTCAATGGCGCTGTCCCGGCCGGTCCCCACCCCTCCCAGAACATGCCCAGAACACGCCCCCGGCCTGCCCCTTCGAGGAGGCCCGGCACTTGTGCGTGTACCAGGCTTTACACACGTGGCTGGGCCCCTTCGAAAATTTGCTCGGCTCGGGCAAGGCCTGGCCATGCACGTAAAGCCTGGATTTTACACGCTCAGGGCTTTTAAAATCCAGGTGTAAGTCTAGTAATTCATGGCAACTTCAATGAGTATGTTTTATGGCTTCATAACCTGCTTATGTGCATTACAGTTCCTCCTTATGTGTGTTTTTTGCTGTTGATATGGGGTGATGGAGGAACAGGAGGGATTTGTGTAAGTGGCCAGGTGGAGAAGGGTATGTGGCAATGTGTGTAACTGGATGGAGAAGGTTATTGCTGGGGTGTATTGTTGTTGGGGGTGGGTGTATGTGGTGGGGTGGAATGAGGATAGGTCGGTGGGAGTAGAGTATATGTGTGGTGGTGTGAGAGAGGTCGGGTGGGATGTAGGGCTAGAGGCATGTGTGTGGAGTCATTTGGGATGAGGTGGGGGTACATGTGGATGGGGTGGCAAACCCTGTCCCCTTTCCACCCTCCATCTCTCCTTCCCCTTCATTTCTCTACCCTAATTTTGTTGTCCCATCTCATTTCATCTTCCTTCCCCTCTTTATTCCTCTTCTTCCTCCCTTTCCCTTTGTCCTTCTTTTCTCCCACCCAATGGTAGTTTTGTAAGCGAAAAGGTTCTAGTTCAGGGCCAGCTGTGGCATCCACCTTCTACTCCAGCAGAAATAGGGAAAAGGAAATAATTTCAAAAAGATTCCAGACCAGCAGCCTGGCATAACCTGGCAGAAATTAATCACTGCCCCCTCTCCTTCATACTATCTGGCCCTGCTTCACCAGGATGGTGCCTCTATCCTCCTCTACCCCTTATCCCTTTACTGCTTCTGCCTGAGATGCCTTCTTTATTTCCCTCTTCTGAAATTCCCTTTGCCTCTTCTGAGATTCCCCATCTTCTCAATCCTAAATCCCTTCAACTCCTTCCTCCCAGGCCCGTTCACGAAGATCCTTTTTTTTTCTGAAAAGAACCATATAAATTAACTGGCCATGCAAATATCAGAAACTGACAGTTTCACAAAGCTAAAAAAATAAAGGATGCAAATATAGGAAACATTATGCAAATTTGCACGTAATTTAGCTGAATTTTGAAAAATCTGCCAGAGAATTTGCTAACTTTGCTGCAGAATCTTGAAAAATCCAGGGCAGGAATCCAGAGGCACCAATACAATTTCTATAGCCTATCATGTTTAAATATTTGATTTGTTGCTATATTAATTTCTGCAATAATAAAACTCTTAAATACAAACTATTTACCATTTCTGTGGAAAGATGCCTACTTGGTAAATGCATTGGTATCTTATTTTGATGACCACAGAGAAACTCTTAGGGATTTGTGCATCATGCTGGGACAAGTTGACTTCATAGGTCATGCCTCACAGTGTACTTGAGACAAGCTGTTATCTTAGTGCATTTCATATTCATTGTGCAGTCTTAGCTAAGTCATCAAAACAGGGCCTGATTCCAATAAGAACGCAATGCAAAATCAGGGTCATGGATTCCATGTTAGAGACAAAGGGTCCAATAAAAAGGAAAGAAACTGGCACAAGGAAAGAAGTCATTAAAGCACTGAAACATTTAAAGAATCTTTTGCATTCCTTTTTTTTTTATCGACTTAAGCTTTACTTTGTTGCTGCAATGCCACTCAACTTGTTTTTCTAGTTCATGATTTGTTCAATTTTATGTTGGACTCTGGAGGGTGAATAGTGGGAGCTCTGAGTTTTCCTGAATAGTGGCTGTCCTAAAAGGAGATAGTCATAAAATATTTGTCAAGAAAAGAAAATATGCATCATAGCCTGAGTAAATAGTAACATAGTAGTGATGGCAGAAAAAGACCTAAGTGGTTCATTCAGTCTGCCCAGCAAGTTGTTAAGGGAAGCAATTGCTGCTCTGTGCAGGTTACCCCATGCGTTCTGTTAAGGATAGTAACTGCAGGTGGAAGCACCACCATAAATTCTCTATTAAAGTCCTCCACTCCATGTATTGTTGAGGTGAAGTTCCTTTTATTCACCTCTACTCCTGCGATAGGCAGGGGCAACTGTGTGCTGGAGCACTGCCACAGCCATGCCTACAGCTCCCATTACATTTACTGGAGCAAATTTGACACTTTAAATGTGTTTTACTTTTTGAAAGATAGCCAAAAAAAAGCCTCTACTTTTACTTGGCACCAAAACAGATTTAATAATCCCCCTCCCCCGCTTTTTAAAACTCTCCATACTTTTCTATGCAAAAGCTGATTTTGAAGGGCTAGTGATGAATTTCCTATCAGGGATATTAGTGTTCCCTTTTTTAAACATGAATTGACATACCTCTTTACAAGTGATTCTCAAACCTATTCTATTGTCCTCATGGCCAATTGGGTTTTCAGGAAATACACAATGAATATGTACCATCCCTGAGTGCATGTTCATATATCACACACTCACATATCACATATCTTTTTTTCCTCATTGTTTGGTTTTATTTTATTTTTACTATCTACCTGAGTTCCTAGGATCCAGGGGTTTGATGTTTAACATTTAAGTTTGGGAATCACTTACTCTGAGAGATCCATGGGAGGAGGAGAAGTTGGACTTCAGAGAAGACCACTGGCACCCATTAGACATAATTTGTATCATCTGGATATTGAAGATAGGAGTGAGACGGTATCATCCAGGTACCAGTAAGGACAATGAGGAGAATGGGCAAGAAGTAATTTCAGTACATCTAATACAGGCACAGACATGGGACTAACTTATTACACCTAAATTGGATTTAAGAACCCATCCACTAAATTATTGGAAGGAGCTTTAAAACTACCTCTATCATTGGAAATGATCAAGAGTAACAGAATACATGTACTCACATTAGAATGTCACAGATTTATTGGCAAAATGAAAAATGTAAATGGATTGGATTGCATGAAGATTTATAAATAGTCATTTTCACTATTCGACTATAAAGTGTCAGTAAAGTTAAGTTGGAAACCATAATCAGCTTCCAGGATGATTATTACTTCTCTATTCAAAAGACTTTCTTAACAACACTCAGGACCTTGGAGAGAAGTCTCTTCTCCCAACAGGGAATCCTGGAAAATAAAGGGACATAACTGTATGAGACGTTTGGATATCATAAACCCTTTGAATTGAGTGGGTTGCCTATGGACTCCTCAGTAAGAAGCTCAGTCCAGGGATTACAACTAATAAAATGACATTGGTATTTCTGCTAGAGCCTATGTTAGGGCCTACCTGAGAAGGTTCCCTCAGAGACCAGACCATGAAAGGGCATTCTCATTTCAAGTGACCCTTCTTTCCCCAAGTAAAGTACAGGCCACATTTACTTCTGCAGTTTGGCAATGACTCTTCTACTTGGGTTGCAGATTCAGTATGATCCACCACTCAAAGACCCTCAGATCGCCTCCTCCTCCCCCCCCCCCCCCTGCTGATAGGCTGCTTGAAAGTGGCCATACCCGCAGGAATTTACCCCTTTCTCTTATTCAACCACCTGGCCAGGTACTCCCTCTTCTTATCTGCCTATGCTAAGGCAGGGCACTGTTGTGTTAGTTCTGCATACATGAACTGTTCCAGAAGTTTTACTGCTTGTTTCAGGTGCATTTCTGCCTGGCATCTCACCTACTTCTGTGCTTATTGAGATACCACTTACTGAAACTATTCCAGAATTATGGTCTCAGCCACCTGTGGAATGGAGCAGTTCTCCAGCCACAATCAAGCTACTGTAAGGCCTGCACTAGGGCTCTTGGCAGCTCAAAGTGGGCAGTCTGAAATTGTTGCCTGTAAGTTTTGGAGGTAAATCTAAATCTTAGGTGGACCTTTGAGAGGTCAAGGAGTCATGAGGTCGGTGCAAGGGCTAACCGGAGCTTCACACCTGGAGCCCGCGGTCCCCCTGGGAGGAGCCCGTAGGGACCCGGGCTGCTGGGATTTAGGTGGGCCCTTGGAGACGGTAGTCCAGAAGAAGTCCAAGGTCGAGTGCCAGTCCGAGGTCACACACCAAGGGATCACCGCTTGCCAGTACGAAGTCAGGAACCAGGAACACCAAGACGAGACAGGAACAATGAACAAGGATCCAAAGCACTAGAATACTCACCGAAGCAAGCAGACTTAAACAGTGCTACAAGAGACATTGCCAAGTCAAGGAATGAGTAGAGAAAGTTTCCTTATATACTTCCTCTGCTCTGGCTCATTGAGAACAGCTGAGTGTAGTTAAAGGACAGGTCCCTTTAAATCTAGCCAGGAGGCGCAGCCTCGCACCTAAGATGGTGGTGGCCATCTTGGATTTCCTCCGCGGAGGAAAGGCTGCCGGACGCCATTAGGGGGGAGCAGGAATGGCTTCCCGGGGACCCACGCCGGAGCACGGGCACGGATTCAGGAGCCTCCCCCGATGCTGCCACGGCCAACAAAGTTCAAACTGATAAACTGACACTCATGAATTGAATTGAATTGAATTGAAATCTCTGGATGATTTCAGATGGTTTGGGTGAACAAAGCAATTTCAGCATAATCAGTATAATCTTAAAATTAATCTGTT
Organism: Rhinatrema bivittatum; assembly: GCF_901001135.1. NCBI lineage: Eukaryota > Metazoa > Chordata > Amphibia > Gymnophiona > Rhinatrematidae > Rhinatrema > Rhinatrema bivittatum. Next base: position 376,318,377 of record NC_042618.1, read on the forward strand.
CATGAGTCACTAGTGAGTGCATGATTGCAGATGTGGGTGATCAAACTCATCCATGATACTATTTACCTTGATATAGGAAGAAAGATACTCAAAGTGAACATTACACATTGCCAGGAGTGACAGATCTAACTCTTTATGGTGATTAATTTTTGCCATCTTGGGAAATCCAGAATCCTTACTGTGTTGTGACAATCACACCAGTCTCATGGTAAATTATTGCACTTTCCTAAAAATAGCCCACTTGCCTTTACAAGGTTACTATTCTGACTGATTTTTCTTCTGATACTTCCTTTTTCCCTCCTTCTCACAACTTGGGATAAAAGGACAGATTTCATCCCCATTACAAAAATTGTGGCATTATTGTCCAGAGTGACTAAGCAAATGCAAAATGTATAACTAACACAGCTTTATTTAGGAACTGAGGTCTGTACATATTGCTTGCAGATACCAAGGGTACATCAGAAAATATGTTGCTGCCAGTCTGCCACCCAATGACTAGAGCGGGTGCCATTTTCCCCTCGTACACCTACTCCTGAACCCATGCCGAACAGTGTACTGCTCCATCTGCCTGCACAATAGTAGCATCTTATACATTTTCAAAACTTTCAGAAGATACCATTGAAGGGACCTTCCTTGCATGATGTTTGTCCCCATTCTGCTACCCACAGATATTGCGCACGATTCTGTATTTAAATGAGGCCCGGCAATAAAAACAGGCAAAAGGAGGCGCTAGGGACACTAGCGTGTCCCTAGCGCCTCCTTTTGGACCGGAGCGGCGGCTGTCAGCGGGTTTGACAGCCGACGGTCAATTTTGCCGGCGTCGGTTCTTGAGCCCTCTGTCAGCCACGGGCTCGGAAACGGGATGCTGGCAAAACTGAGCGTCCGGTTTTCGACTCGACAGCCACGGGCTGACTTCAAATTATTTTTTTTCTTTTTTTTTTTACTTTTTTTACCCTTCGGGATCTCCGACTTAATATCGCCATGATATTAAGTCAGAGGGTACACAGAAAAGCAGTTTTTATTGCTTTTCTGAGCATTTTCCCGGTGCCCGAAGAAATTAGCGCCTACCTTTGGGTAGTCACTAATTTCTGAAAGCAAAATGTGCTGCTTGGCTGCACAGTTTGTTTTCTGAATCGCGCGGGAATACCTAATAGCGCCCGCAACATGCATTTGCATGTTGCGGGCGCTATTAGGTTCGGGGATTGGACGTGCGTTTTCGGCCCCTTACTGAATAAGGGGTAATGCTAGCGCGTCGAAAACGCACGTCCAATGGCAGGTTAACGGTGCGCTCCATCGGAGTGCACTGTACTGTATCGGCCCGTATAAGAGCTACAAAAGTGGCCATGTATGGTGCAGCTATGCAATCTAATGAAAACTGCCAAAATAATGTTCAGTGTACTCTCTCTTTTGTTCCATGTCATTCTTGACATTTTTTTTAAACACAAATCATGATTTTGGATTAATAAAATACCAAAGCCGAAGGGTCCCAGCTCTGCTCCCAATTAAACCTGGATCAGATCTAGCTCTGCCTAGCTTCTGAGATCTCTCAGAATCAGGGCCCAAGAAAATTAGTAAATTTATTTGATATATCGCCTTTCTCTATTCAGCGAAGTGGCAACCATACCTTACATTTTAATGCACAATACAATTATGTAGGCCAGTTTCCAATATCGAACTTTGGATCATTTTCAAAGGGACTTCTGTGAGTAAAGTAGGATTTTACCCACAGGAATGGTCCTTTAGAAAACTGTGCGAATACACAAAGAAAATTACATGCATATGTTTGTGTTGAAAATTATCATGGCACAACTATCCACATAATTCAACCTTTTTTGCTGTACAGAGTTTTGCCAGGAGAATTTATATGCATACTTTTTAAAATTAAAAAAAAATATTATTCAAGTAAGTCCCAACCCCCTGCAATGCCCCTCACCTATGTACATAAAAGTTTACACACTTTGTATGTGCACATAATTTTATGTGTATATCGATTGCACAGTTTTTTAAAGGTACATTTCCACAGGAAGAACACTAATTTGCTTGCAAAAGTCTCTTTGAAAATTACCCTCCCTCTGCTTAGGAAATAAATTAGCTGCAAGGTTATTCATTTGTTAGAGGATTCTGCTGTACAGTATTTAAGCAGTGAGACATGAGAGAACATTTATTATGTAATAATCTCACACAACAGAATGTGCTGTTGACATATTTTAGACAAGAGGCCAAGTCAGTCTCTCTTAGTCACGCAGCATGTTCAGCATAACAGTATCAACAAAACAGATCCGTTTTCAGTCTCCATGCAGTTTGCAGGTGCATGGGTACATTGCACTTGCATGTCTACAAGCTCCCTCTTAAGAGTTTAAATGTACTGGCATGCAAACCACAGGTACAAACATTTCTGTGTGCTAGAATGTACATGGTGATTACAAAATGAATTCCCTGCACCCACTTTTTCCTCCCCAAATTAACCCTGTCCCTCCCCTTCTTTTTCTCCATGAGTAAAAGTATGCAGGCTATGAAAGATTATTATGGGGGGTCAATGTGTTAACTAGGGATGTGCAGACCAAAGGTTTATGTTCATAAGTCCATAAGTCGAAAGGGGGGGTCAATTTCGGTCAATATGGACATATGGAGAATTCCATAAGTTGAGTCTATGTCCATACGTGCACCGATTCCCTAAATAAAAATTTAAACCCCTCACCCTCCTTAATCCCCCCCCAAGACTTACCAAAACTCCCTGGTAGTCTAGCGGGGAGTCAGGACGCCATTTCTGAACTCCTTTGCGAGGAGCACGTGACGTCGGCGTCACGTCGGAGTGACGCGGCGTCACGTGATTCCCCGCGGGTTCGCTCCGGGACCCTCGTTGGACCCAAAAGGAACTTTTGGCCAGCTTGGGGGGGGGGCCTCCTGACCCCAGGAGGCCCCCCCAGCTTGGGGGGGTCAGGAGGCCCCCCCAAGCTGGCCAAAAGTTCCTTTTGGGTCCAACGAGGGTCCCGGAGCGAACCCGCGGGGAATCACGTGACGCCGCGTCACTCCGACATGACGCCAACGTCACGTGCTCCTCGCAAAGGAATTCAGAAATGGCGTCCTGACTCCCCGCTAGACTACCAGGGAGTTTTGGTAAGTCTTGGGGGGGATTAAGGAGGGTGAGGGGTTTAAATTTTTATTTAGGATCAACAATCGCGATTTCCAACATATTCAACATAGCTATGTTGAATAAGTTGGAAATCTGATCGTTTTCGCCTCATCACGTTTTTAAGGTAAAAAAAAGTTGCGTTTTACCTATAAGTTCAAAACGAATGCACACCCCTAGTGTTAACCCAAGCAAAATGGCTCTTGCAATGTGGCAGATAAAAGAATGCATACACAGTGAGCAATTTTCAACAGGTCTTCTTACTTAGATTAACACATTTACCTCTGTAAAAATCTGTGAAATTTGTTCTCATAAAACTACAAAGCCAACAAAGAGTTCTTGTTTTTCTTTAAGACAGCTCATGGCCCGACCAGAATTAGCCAGCTATTAGGGTCATTTATCAAAATGCACTAAGGCATTTTTGCATGTGAAAAGTGCTGTTAATGCATTTACAATTTTTTTTGGGGGGGGGGGGAGAGAGAGAGAGAGAGAGAGAGAGAGAGAGAGAGAGAGAGAGAGAGAGAGAGAGAGAGAGAGAGAGAGAGCACCTAGCCATAATGCCCTTACCCTAGAGAGGTATTTATATCTTTATGGGAAGCCCACCTAGTAACTCGAGGTGAGGTTTAGGTATTAGTGTAGGGGTTAGGGGTCACTTTGACATTCAAAGTGAGATGTAGGAACAGAACAGTGCTCTCTTGTGAAGATTTGATGACCCTCGGAGTGAGGAAACTCACCCAAAGATGAGATTTGTGCAGTGTTCTCTCAACCTAGCTTGATGTTACCCAGGTAGAGAGTCCATCTCTCTCTCTTTCTCTCACTCTCTCATAGTACACATGGTCCCCCCAGTGGTTGTATGTAGGAAATACCACATTCTGGCACTTATCTCAAAGTGCGAAAAAGTTATCGCAATTTGCGGTAACTTAGCTCTTCGCATAGGTATTAGCGCAAATTGCCTATTACCATAAAACATGCCCCTTTTTCTATCGCAGGCGATATTTAGTGCATTTTGATAAATCCAGGCATCAGTCATCCAGATAACTCTGAATATAGGAGTTAGCTGGATAACTTAACCAGCTATCTCAACTCCTCCCAGTTACACCCTTGGAACACCCCTAACTTACAGGGTCATTCATCATTGATAGTGCTCTGGTAGAGAATGCATCAAGCTAGAGTGAGAGAACATTGTAGATATCTCATCTTTGTGTTCCTTTCCTCACTCCAAATCACTTCAAATCTTCACTGATGTGTACTGTGCTGTTTGTACACCCCATTGTGCATGTAAAACTGGCCCTAAAATCCTAGACTGCCACAAAACTTCAATTCGAGTTACTAGCTGGCCCTCTTATAGTTATATAAATAGTTGACTTATATGCAACTCTCATAAAGAGTCTTATTCTCTCTCTCTCTCTCTCTCTCTCTCTCTCCAGGAGCAGGCCAAAAGTAAGATCCTTAACACAGTTATTATTCATGTGAAATGTATCACATTTTGATGAATCTAGGCCTTAGCTGGCTAAATTCTAGCTGATTATCTTATTAGCCGGCTTGAATTTAGCTGGATAATTCCCCAAATATTAATTTAGCTGGCTAACATTTGAGTTACAATCAATCTAGATAGAACATTAACATCCTGTCACTGTAATTTTAGGTAAGAATTTAATTTAAACACAACTTCATGAAGTATTTATGTATTAAACTCACCAGCAATCTCTGGCTCTAATAAACTTTTGGGTTTGAAAAAATCTTTAGCATGTTTTGAAAAAAAATGTTTTTGGGGGTAGGTTGGAGGTTTCATATGTTAGAATAGTGCCCCTGCACCGTGTATGTATAATCATCAACTTCCAACCACCTCCGTATGTTTTTAAACATTTTCTTAATATGCTAAAGTCCCACATTTTTTTCAAAAACAAATGATGTCCACTTTTCGATGTATATCTTATTTCCTTTTCCACACCTTTGGGTGTAAGCTATGAACCCTACTATAAATCCTAAAGGGGCTCTTAGGAAAGAAAAGGCCATTGCAGAAAGACTAAATGAATTCTTTGCTTGTGTGTTTAATAATGAGGATGTGGGGGAGATACCAGTTCCGGAGAAAGTTTTCAGGGGTGATGAGTCAGATGAACTGAACCAAATCACTGTGAACCTGGAAGATGTAGTAGGCCAGATTGACAAACTAAAGAGTAGCAGATCACCTGGACCAGATGGTATGCATCCTAGGGTACTGAAGGAACTAAAAAATGAAATTTCTGATCTATTAGTTAAAAATTGTAACCTAAAATTAAAATCATCCATTGTACCTGAAGACTGGAGGGTGGCCAATGTAAGCCCAATATTTAAAAGGGGCTCTGGGGTGATCTGGGTAACTATAGATCAGTGAGCCTGACTTCAGTGCCAGGAAAAATAGTGGAAACTATTCTCAAGATCAAAATCGTAGAGCATATAGAAAGACATGGTTTAATGGAACACAATCAATATGGATTTACCCAAGGGAAGTCTTGGCTAACAAATCTGCTTCATTTTTTTGAAGGAGTTAATAAACATATGGATAAAGGTGAACCAGTAGATGTAGTATATTTGGATTTTCAGAAGGCGTTTGACAAAGTCCCTTATGAGAGTCTTCTAAGAAAACTAAAAAGTAATGGGATAGGAGGTGATGTCCTTTTGTGGATTACAAACTGGTTAAAAGACAGGAAATAGAGAGTAGGATTAAATGGTCAACTTTCTCAGTGGAAAAGGGTAAACAGTGGAGTGCCTCAGGGATCTGTACTTGGACCGGTGCTTTTTAATATATATATAAATGATCTGGAAAGGAATACGACGAGTGAGGTTATCAAATTTGCGGATCATACAAAATTATTCAGAGTAGTTAAATCACAAGCAGATTGTGATACATTACATGAGGACCTTGCAAGACTGGAAGATTGGGCATCCAAATGGCAGATGAAATTTAATGTGGACAAGTGCAAGGTGTTGCATATAAGGAAAAATAACCCATTCTGTAGTTACACGATGTTAGGTTCCATATTAGGAGCTACCACCCAGGAAAAAGATCTAGGCATCATAGTGGATAATACTTTAAAATCGTTGGCTCAGTGTGCTGCAGCAGTCAAAAAAAGCAAACAAAGTTAGGGATTATTAGGAAGGGAATGGTTAATAAAATGGAAAATATAATAATGCCTCTGTATCACGCCATGATGAGACTGCACCTTGAATTCTATGTACAATTCTGGTCGCGGCATCTCAAAAAAGATATAGTTGCGATGGAGAAGGTACAGAGAAGGGCAACCAAAATGATAAAGGGGATGGAACAGCTCCTCTATGAGGAAAGACTGAAGAGGTTAGGGCTGTTCAGTTTGGAGAAGAGATGGCTGAGGGGGGGGGATATGATAGAGGTCTTTAAGATCATGAGAGGTCTTGAACCAGTAGATGTGAATCGGTTATTTACACTTTCAAATAATAGAAGGACTAGGGGGCATTCCATGAAGTTAGCAAGTAGCACATTTAAGACTAATCGGAGAAAATTATTTTTCACCCAATGCACAATAAAGCTCTGGAATTTGTTGTCAGAGGATGTGGTTAGTGCAGTTTGTGTAGCTGGGTTCAAAAAAGGTTTGGATAAGTTCTTGGAGGAGAAGTCCATTAACACATAACCAACCTCGGTTATGCAAGAACAATCCCAAGACTATTACACTGAACATTTAAACTTGATTGTTCTCCGACAAGAATGGTACGACATATGACCCACAGACTTCTAATATTAGCTTCTCATAGATAAACCGAACGTTAACATACTCTCATTTCCATAAAAAATAATTTCCCTCATCAATAATAACATATCTCCCCCCTTCAATGACATCTCATTCAAATTTATATAAATTATCCCACGCTAAGCTGTTTTTATGTACATAATTTCATTCACTTTGTTGACTAGCACCCGGTTAACCTCAGTTATACCCTGTTTGTTTCATCTGTTGACAAAATGTTGTTGTATATATTATTGACAAAATGTACTAAGTTGTTATATCTGTAAACCGGAGTGAAGGCATCTAGCTATACTTTGGTATAAAAAACATTTAAATAAATAAAAATAAATAAACTGCTATTAATCAAGTTTACTTAGGAAATAGCCACTGCTATTAATTGCATCATAGCATGGGATCTTCTTAGTGTTTGGGTAATTGCCAGGTTCTTGTGGCCTGGTTTGGCCTCTGTTGGAAACAGGATGCTGGGCTTGATGGACCCTTGGTCTAACCCAGCATGGCAATTTCTTATGTTCTTATGTTATGTTCTTAAAAATGGACCTCAATAGACCTTATTTTTCCATAATGTCAGAATAATATAGGACCAGTTTGTCTGTTCATAAATGTGTGGAAGCTTTGTTTACCATCATGATGCAGTGAAGAGAAGGTATGTATTTTGTTGGAAGGTCTACACTACACTGAAAAGATCATCACTGTATTTTCAAATAGATTAACTATAATCTTGCAATGAATAGGAAGATGAAGCAAACTGTAAGGTGATAGAAAGCACAGTAGTGGTGGACAGAGACAGGAATGAGGCAGTTTCACACTTCCAGAATGAAACAGAAAATCAGAAAGAGAAAAGGGATGCTGATTGTATTGATCTAACAACCAGAGATTTATTATTTCCCATAGAGACAATGAGCAAAAAACGTTAGCAAATTGAGCCATATGGAAGTACTGCAGCTCCAGTGATACAGAAGGGAATGCTGAGCTTTTACAGGTGTCTTTTCAGTTTTAAGGTCATTTGGTAAAAAGTTAAACTTGGTGTTCTTCAGTAAAGCTCTCCTATGACTTAGAGGTTCCGTCTGTTCAGCCTTCTTTTTAAAAAGTCACTTTGTATATACGTTTGTCTACTGCAGGGTAAAATGTATTTGAATTTAAGAGTGAGTCTTTTTCCAGCTGATTATGTAATGCAATGACATCCTATTGCTGATGCTTTCAGCTTTAGAAAGAATCATTCTAATTTTGCCATTTTGGTTCAAGTTGTTTTTTTTTTTTGACCAGATGACCACTTTGAGATGGGGGCAGAAGAGATGCCATCCATCCATATTTGTGATGTTCTAGTATGTCATCCTTCTACCATCCCATGCCTTAGCCTTCCTTTATCATTGTAGAATGAATGAAGAGAGTCTTTAATTAACGGCAAGGACTACAAACAGACTAAATTGTATTCTAATTTTAGTATTCATTAAATTTTATCTCCACCTATTGCTCCACCTACAGTATTGTATAGAGACTTGTATGTGAGCCCTTTCAGTTCATTAACACTGCTAAATCAAGACTTGAGGAATAAATTACCCATTCCAAATGCTAGTAAACAATTATATTTACAGGAAAGATTATACTTTTGTCAGAACCACAATCAACAACCAATATCTTAAGCGTGGGCTAAAACATGTATGGTAAATATATATATATATATATATATATATTTTACTACAAATATAATAAAGTAGGGGTGTGCATTTATTTTAAAACAACATGAAAAATGCAACAAAACAGCCTATGTGGTGTTCTAGAACAAAACAAAACCCCAACAGAATTTATTTTTTTTTCTTTTTCATTTCAAAACCACCAGGTACCTGCCAAGGCCTGGTCATCTGCTACAAAAAATCTCCACATTGCAAAATTTAAAAATTCGGCTGTATAGCAAAATGGCACATGCTCGAGGAGCTGTCTGGCACCATTTTCAAACTGGGACCTGGCGGGGCAGGAGTGCTCAGGAATCCCTTCTACCCCACTGGAACTTTGAAGACCCATGGGAGGGGTGATGGGTATCTGGGAGGGGGGCATAAGTGAGGGCCTGGGGAGGAGGTTTCAATTTTTACAATTTGGCACAGTTCAATTTTGTTTCAGTGGGGGGAGGGGGAACCCAGTCCCTTTGTGTTCTTTTGGGATTTTGTTTTTCTTGTTCCTTTTGATGTTTGCTTTGTTTTAAATGAACAAAATGAAAAGAAATAAATATCAAACAAATCAAACTCCTCCTGAAACCCCTTCTGAAACAATGAAACACATTTTTTTCGTGCACACCACTATAGTAAAATAATGATGATGATGATGTCAGAAATGAAAGCCATTTCCATGAGTAAAATATCGTTTTAGCAGCAAAAGTTGGGGCTGTTATTATTGTCCGTCTATAGGAAAAAGGATATGCATTGTTCAACAACATGCATACTTTTACTATTGGAGTGAAGAGGCATTTCCGGGGATAGTGAGAGGGCACAGATAGGAAGTGCATGTGTAGTTTTGTATAATCAAACTTATACATATTGTCTGATGGAAAAATGAAATCCAGAAAAAAACAGGTGCCATCTCTGCGCTTAATTTTCCCATTAGCGATAATCAATGTGAAAGCCAGCATGAACTTTTGCTTTGATCTTTGATTCAAACCCCATGGTTAAACGTACCCCCAAAATGCATAGTGCATGTGTGCTATGAAAGTTGTACTATACAAGGTGTTCACATACAGAACATATGGGAGTATCAGTATTTAGGTCCCTTAATTTTCCCTATGTTAACTGCCCCAAAGAGTGATTATCCTCAGGCAGCATCACCTTACTGTTTTCAAGCCACAGAACCTCTAAAAAGAATCCCCCTCTCCTATGAATGCGACCATCTCCCAGATGTTCCCCAGGACCCTCATGAAAGGCCCTTTGCTGAGCTGGCAGAAGGACAGTTCCTTACCTACTGGTGTTCAGTGCTGAACTGATGCTACCTAGAAATGCCTTGAACATTGAACTGTGTGTGTGAGGTGCTAGCAGTTTGAAACAGCCCCTCTGAAAGGCGGTGAATGTAACGCACTAAAAGTGTGCTTTAAATGTAGCTCCTGCTCAGGGGTTCCTAAGCAGGGATGTGCAATCATTTTTCCCGAATTAGGCAATGTCAATGAAATTGCCTAATTCAGAATGGTTCGGGAGAACTGAAAAACGATTTAATTTTTTCCGAAATTTTGGGAAAAATTCATTTTTGAGTTAGTGCATGTTAACTCCCGATAGTGCTCACTAACCCAAAAATCTTGACCCCCCCAAAAAAAACCCCCGAACCATGGGAAAAATGAAATTCCTGCAGGGGGGCCCCGAAACGAAGCCCAACATGAAATTTTTACCCGAAGCACATCTCTATTCCTACGTAGATAGTGGGCTAATGACTAATAAAGTAATTTGCATGCTGTATATCTGATTAACATATGTAGGTACGTTAAAATTGAAATCACCCTACATGCACTAAACAGCCTACACTTTCTGTACGTCGGGACTTTTGCACATAGGCTCCTTTATCATTTATTTTAGTACTTGGGCAATCATTAGCAAAGGGCAATGATGTAAAATTGGCAAGCAAGCAATTTTTCTCTTTTTTAGAGCTCTCAAAGATTTCGAAGTGGAAGGGGGCACCTTCAGTGTTCTTCCAGCTTCTCCTTATCTTAGCTTTGGGCAATTAAAGGTGAACACTTTATAAGCAAAGGCCACTTAGCTTTTTGCACCCTCGCTCTTAACATGGGCACATGAGTGAAGCGGATGATGTGAGATCAAGAAAAAGAAAAATTGCAGGAGACACCATACAGAAACAGCTTTGCATTATCACTGATGTGTCCCCTCTGATGAAGGTCATATTGACTGATTGTCACGTGTGACAGTAAGGTGATAAACTAGAATCAGTAAATAATGTACACTTGTCCAGCAGGTGCGTACAGCTGTGATGTATATAAATTGGAAATTCAAAATAACGGGCTGCACAATATTCTGCAATATAATATTAAATAAAGTTTTCATGGAGAATAATCACTTCCATTGTGTTAAAACATGATTTACCGCAGCCACATGCATAAAAATATTTGACAGGTCAGCATCTGGTCTGATGGTCCAACAGCAACAATATTCATTGCTGTGTGGAAGACCTGGGTCAGCTCCAAGACTTAGGTCATGCTCTTTAGGCTGGTTGGGGCTGACAATACTGCAGAGGCAGCATTTCACAGCTCCTCAGAAGGAGTCTCAGCTATCGTGCAATAATGACACCTAGCAAGGATCTACAGTCCATTCCCTTCATCCTGAGGATTGTCACAATGGATTGGCTAGTTGGAAGGACAAATAAAATGGAGAAAGCTGTAAATCAGTACTCATGTCACTTTGGCCTAGTTAGGCCCTAATTGACAGGCCGATACAGTAAAGTCTGCGGGAGAGTGGGCGAACACCCACTCTCCCGGCGCGTGCACTGGCCACTCGCAGGTGCGCGCGATTCTGCATTTAAATTAGGCCCAGCGGTAAAAACGGGCAAAAGGAGGTGCTAGGGACACAAGCGCGTCCCTAGCGCCTCCTTTTGACTGGAGCAGCGCCTGTCAGCGGGTTTGACAGCCGACACTCAATTTTGCCAGTGTCGGTTCTCGAGCCCGCTGACAGCCACGGGCTCAGAAACCGGACGCTGGCAAAATTGAGCGTCCGGTTTTCGGCCCGACAGCCGCGGGCCGAATTCACATTTTTTTTTTTAAACTTTTTTACTCTTCGGGACCTCCGACTTAATATCGCCATGATATTAAGTCGGAGGGTGCACAGAAAAGCAGTTTTTATTGCTTTTCTGTGCACTTTCCCGGTGCCGGAAGAAATTAGCACCTACCTTTGGGTCGGCGCTAATTTCTGAAAGTAAAATGTGCGGCTTGGCTGTACATTTTACTTTCTGTATCCCGCGCGCATACCTAATAGGGCCATCAACATGCATTTTCGCTATTAGGTGCCGCGGGTTGGACGCGCGTTTTCCTCCCCTTACTGAATAAGGGGTAAGGGAAAATGCGCATCCAAGAGCAGGCTAACTGTGCGCTCCGTCAGAGCGCACTGTACTGTATCGGCCTGTGAGCTTGGAAGCCTCTACCTTCCCTCCTCCCCAATAAAGAAACAGGAGGAACTACTGAGCCAAATAAATAATTCACAGACCTGAGGTTAGCATATGTTTCTAATGTATGTGAATTGTATAACTGTTAAAATTCCTTCTATTTACTAATGTAACAGATGCAAGCAAATTTGGTGTGGCAATTTTAATTGTACAACTTTGGGGAAGGGAGAAGGAGGATGGTATATGTTATTTAAAATTATCACTGATCACTGTGAAAGCAAAATGCTCCCATCCTATAAAATGCTACCAGTACTATAATACTACTATCTAAAATTTCTAACATGGTACTAGATAATAGACATACACAGCATTGTAAAGATACACATAAGTGTCAGCCCCTGCTCCATAAAGTTTACAATCTAGTGAAGACAAACATACATGACAAATATGAGTTTATGGGAAGTGTATTGAATATAGAGAATTCCCTAGGATTTAAAATCAACTTAAAAAACATATGAGTTTTTAAAATGGATTTGAATACGGCTAGACAGGGAGCGTGATGCACCAATTTAGGAAATATATTCTAGGCATATGATGCAGCAAGGTGGCCATGCAAAAGGAAGGGGAGGTGACTGAAATGAGGTGGAGGAGGCAGTCTGGTGCTGTCCTCAGAATTAATTATGTCAGTCTATTCATTGAAGAAATCAGCTGTAGTCTGTGTGGAGAGTGAAGGGGGGATGGAAGGTGTAGGCAGTTTGAGGAGGGAAGCGAGTGTGACAAGGATGGCAAGGGTTAAAGGCAAGGGTGTTTGTCAGGTGGACACAATTAATCTTGCTTGGCAAATGTAATAGCAGACCAAATGGAGATGAGCATGAATTTTAAATTAATGAAATCTGCATGGGAATGGGACTTCAGCCAGAGATGAGAGAATTCTGCATGGGAATGGGACTTCTCTCAGAGATGAGAGAATTTGCATGCATTGCCTCCATTTGCATGCATGCCTCACATGCATATTCATTGTGGATATCCTGAAAACCTGACTGGCTGGTGGGCCCCCAGGACAGGGTTGGGGACCATTGCTTTACAGGACAGGGTAGGAGTGGAGCAAGAGTGTCCAAAGTAGAGGAGAATATAGTGTTTTAATAAGAAATTGCATCATCAACTGAATCTGACAAGGCTGGAGAGGAAAGATAAGAGGATGCAGGGATCAACAACCTGGGTATTCCTAAAAGTGATGGTGGTGATTGGATGAGACTGCAAGGGAGGGTGGTTAAGTGTAAAAGTCATCAGATGATAGTCAAAGAGGGGAAGAGCAGAAGTGAAGAAGCCTAAGAAGCCTGGAAGAAACAACTAGGTCAAGGCAGTGGTCATGCTGGTGAATGGAAGCAGTAGGTCCAATGAGGAGATTAAGGAAAGGAACTTTGAGGCATAAAAGTCAAAGGGGTCATCAACATAGAGGTTAAAATCCTCATGAATAAGGGAAGGGGAAGATAAAGGAAGAAAGAAATTATGTAATCAAAGTCAGCAATGAAGGTGGAGGAGACTTATCAGGGAGACAATAGATGACAGCTACCCAAAGGAAAAATGGGGTGAAAAGATGGATGGATTGGGCCTCAAACAAAGAAAAGGAATGGCCTAGATTTGGGAGAAGGGATTGAAATCTGCAGGAGGAGGTAAGTAACAATCTGAATCTGACACAACTGCCATGGCCTACTGAGTATGGTGTATGGAAGAAATGATAAACTTAATGACAAAAAGCAGCAACAGAAGTAGAGTCCTCGGGGGGGGGGGGGGGAAAGCCAAGTCTCACTCAAAGATGGATGAGGGAATGAGGTCATGAATATAGGCAAGTTTACAGGAAACAGAGTGGGCATTCCAAAGGGAACATGAAAAAGGGAGAGAAGAGGCCAGCAAGAGGGGGTAGGAATAAGGTTGGAGGGGTGATGATTAAAGTGACTACGGTGATTATTGCCTTCGAGGACTGGGATTGATGTCTCCAGCTGAGAGATGTAGAAAAGTACATTATCCAGTTATTGTTCATATTAGCTACTGTATATTCAGTATTTTAAGTATAACATACTGTAAACTCAATGACCAGGTTCTTATCTTTCTATAATTTTATGAGCACACATTCAAAATCTTCTAAAAGAGAAGAAAATAGATTATTTTCTCATGCAAATTTCTGTCCAAAATATTCAGACAACTCTACTTTTCATCCCTAAATTATTTTAAAGAGGCTTTCCTTCCTCCCTATCTCTACTAGTTTTTATATTGAAATATAACTTAAGTAAAAAGTGAATCCCTCCTTTTAGAAACATGTGTAACCCTATCTTGGAGGTCTGGATGTGTCCCAAAGGGCCATAAAAGTGTTTGTTTCTTGGGGCTGTTTCCATGGGCATATTTCCCTCTCTTACTTATTCCAAGGGGTGGATCCTTTCTACTGGGGAAAAGAGTGACCTTCAAGGCCCAGGCAATGTTATGATATCCCTCCTGTTGTATGCTACTGTGCAGTCTATCAGTAGTAGAGCAGGGAATAGGCAGGGCACAAACTGGGTGTTCAAATTAACTTTACTGTGATTCTTCAGAAAAAATGAATGTCCAATAGAGAATATAACTGTTCCCTTCAATCACATCTGTGCTTCACTGGGGTATATACAGTGCAGAATCTTCTTCCTTTCCTCTGTGTATGTGTCCTCAGTACAGTGGCCTGGGCTAGAGCTTATCCCTAAGCTAAGATATCCCAGTTGGGCCAGGAAATCCCTATATGTGAGGAGGATCCCTTGAGTATCAAAAGCGTACCTGAGGTCCACGAGAGTCCAGTTCTGCCAAACCCCAGCCTGTGCCTTGTGTCCCACAGGGTAGAGATCCAGATAAGGGTCTCCAAAAGATCTTCCCACTGCTCTTCAGACTCCTTCTGATGTGATCTCTCATTAGGAAAAGTTTGATGCTGAGAAATTAAGACTAAATTATCCCAGCTTCCATTGTGAGGAGAGGGGACACTAAACCTCCTCAGAAACCAAAAAGGGCAAAACACTTTCAAAGTCCCAAAACTTTCCTCTGAGGTGAGGAGTCACTGCTGCCCTTCCCATTTCAGGGGAAGGAGAATACAGGTCTGGGGCATGTCCCTCACCCGGCTGGACCAGGGTCTAAACACAGGTAAAATCCATAAAATATTTGCACAAACTGTCACCAAAGTCTTTTTGCACTAAACTGACCGGAGGCAGGTCCTGACAGGCAAAGGGGTACACTGCAGGAATCTCCTCTCAAAAATAACCAGTTACCAAAATGGCTCCTTACTCTCCAGAAGCCAAACCAAAATGACCACACCCTCTATGCCACTAACACCCTCCCCCCATACGAACTAAGGAGGTGCCATTTACAGCAGCCTCTAAGGGAGGTACTTCTAGGAAATGGTTTCTCCACTAAGCTGAAAAACCCAGTGCAGGGATCTAGGGCCACCTAAAGGAGACAGTGGTCTCTACCCATGACGGTCTTCTCTTTTAGAACAAGACAAGGAAAGCCTTATACTGGGCAGACATTCATTCCCTCCATTATGCATGGTACAGAGAGAAGAGCCCTAGAATTATTCTGCTCACCACGAAAAGCTTTATCATGGTTAAAGCCACAGAATGAACATGGTGTTGCTCTCTCAGCACAAAAGGTAGCTATCCACTCCTCTTCCTTTTGCAAGTAGGGAGAAAAAACTTTCTAAAGATTTCCCACAAACAACTGAGGATTTGTTGTTCTCTTACAAGACAATTGGCTTTTCTCCTTTTAACTGAACCCCAAACACAGGAATAAAAAAAAAAAGGTACCGTGGTAATGTTCACGTTTGTGATCAATTATTGAATGCTCCCATGTGTGCCACATAATCAAAATAACATTCTTTGATGATGGAGTCATTGAAGAAAATGGCTCTGATGATTGAAAACTAAGTTCTGGGGCTTGTTTCTCCCTAGGGCTGTGCTGAATTATTCAGAAATAATTTGAATAGTCAGCTGTCTGCAGTTTTAGCAGCTTCACAAATCATATACTTCAGCATCCAAACCATTACAATGCAACATGATAAATTTGAGGTTAGATAGCAGCTATCTAAATTGAAGGCAGGTATTAATATAATTTGTGTTCAGTTTGATGCCGGGAAACTGAACATGTGAGTCCTTTTATCCCAGTTGTTTTTTTTTTTTCTTCTATGGACATTTGGCAGATTCCTGTCTGGTAAAATGCCAGTAAAATCTATCTTAATCAATGGAAAGAGGTATAGTATAAATTAGAGTGAAGAAATATGTTTATTTTTTTATTATTAAATTCTTTTTGTATACTGCTGTGCACTTTAATGTACAGTTTTTTATGTCCCCTATTGTCATGGCCCCTGGTCTCCCATGATTCCATAGCCACAGTAAGGGCCTCAGAATCGGACACTCATCAGGAAATTGCTGGGTAGATTGCAGAATTGTGGGAACCAGAAGCCAGGTTGGGTAGGCCCACTTCTCTCCCAGAATCTTTCCATTGCTGATGTCCTTCCACCCCCTTCCCCATCTTCCTGACTACAGCCAACAGCCTTCTCATCTTCTGTTGCCCTTGTATGCCGATCTGGCCTGCAATAAAAAGAAAGTGGCAGTGCATTGGGCCATTTCCTCCTCTTCTGCCCTGAGCTCAAACTCAGTTTTCCAAGCACTCAGCACCACAGGGGTTTGTATGGTTCAAACCATGAGTCTGAGCTCAGCAGCAGAAGAGGAGGAAGTTGTAGGACTGGAGTTACTTAACCTTTACCTAACTTTTAACTGCCTCAGGAAACCTTGAGCTATGCTTATTGTACTCCATTGCTTACTCATCCCTGCTCTCTCTCTCTCTCTCTATCCTTCTTTCTCTCGCTTTCCTTTTTTTTTTTTAACTTTTCTTCCTTTCTCCATGTGGTTGGTTAGCTGTCATGTGTTTCTTGAACTTATTGGTCCTATTAATTCTAGCAAATATATTTCATTGAATTAGATTAAAAGATGGCAGCCCTGGAATGGAACACATGAAGTTTCCAGCCATACCAAAGCCCTGAATGATCAGAAAGATTTTCACATTTTTCAGATGACTCAATGTATTTGCTTGATTATGATGAATTGAATATTGGGTCATTCATTGCATTTTTTTCCTTTTGGAAAAACAAATGCACATCTCTGTTATGTTTGCCAGCTTACTGGCTTTCCCCGCTGTTGCAGAAGTGGATCCTTGGGCCGAAGGGGAGTTGGCACAACCTGCAGGGAGGAGCACTACAGGTTCCCACCATTGGCAGGCAGAGCTGGCTGAAGCAGAGGCCCAAGTGGATCTTCACCAGTACCATCCTTCATTCCCCTTGGTTTGAGCTCTCAGGTGCTGGACCCAGCTGGACTTAGGCATGGCCCTCTGAGGAGGTAAAGATTCTTTACGTGGAAGATGTTGTGGGTCTGCACAGTAAGGGAAAGCGGAGTCAGGTCAAGCAGTGGTCTGGGCAGGCGGCAGGTAATCAGAGTCTAATTCAGGCTGTGGTCAAGGTGAGCAGAGTTCTCTGAGTCGAGGTTCAGGCAGATGGCAGGCCAGGTGGCGTTCAGTCAATAACAGTAAACAGGCAATGGTCATTGGCAGGCAGAGGTCAAACAGCATCAAGGTTCAATCCAAGGTCAAGCCAGAAGTCATACCCAAAGTTTGAGCCAGAAGTCTGATCCGAAGAGACAAGGAATGAAGAGGAGAACGAGGGTCCACAGGAGCAGGAAGGGATGCTGAAGATAGGTAAGGAAGACTAAACAGGAAGACAAGAACTCAAGATGAACCAGATTGCCAACAGAGCTGAGAACAAGACCCAAGAACACAGGAACTCAGGAACACGCAGGAACCAGGAATGCTAGGCAAAGCACTTCTCTAAGGAGACGACCTATTGCCAAGGCACTGAAGAGGCATCCCAGGCAGACTTAAATAATGCAGGGCTCCTGATGTCATCCATGGGTGCCTCTCTGGTTTTTCTGCCACTGGCCCTTTAAATTCAACATGAGTGTTGCCGCACATGCTAGGGGGAGTCAGGGCCAGAGTTGGCAGGTCCTACTGCAAATGAAGGAATGAATTCTTGCTGAGGCATGGTCTGCCACTGCACCAAAGTGGAAGTTTGGAGGGGTTGCCCCTGGGGGAGCCCTAGGAGGGAGATAAGGGCCCGCCTAGCGGCTCTCGGGAGGGGCTGCGAGTTGCTGAATGCAACACCCGCAAACTGGCTCACTCACCCCAGCTCTGCCAGCCTCGCTCAATCACCTTCTTTGCAGCGGATGCTACTGCCATTGATCACCAAGGCCTTCTCTTAGGCATGTGATGGCCTATGAAGGCTCCATGGTGGGAGCAGTGCTTGTTGGCACACTTGGATGGCATCACATGGCCGGGATAACTGGTAATTGACCTCAAACTGGACTCTCATTACACTTGCCTGCTGCCTGCCACTGACCCTGGTCTGAATTCTTGTTAGTTGTGCTGGCTGCCAATCTCTTCCTTCAGCCTGACCCCAGATCTACTGCCTATGCCCCAGAGACTACATCTAAGATCTACTGGCCCTCAGAACCCAAAGACTCAACCCGAGGGGAAAGGGGTTGTACAAGCAAAGCTCAAATTCAGTCTCTGCTCCGTCTGCTCCTCCAGTAGTTGGTGAGGACCCACAGGGCCACCCATATAGGTAGTGCAAACCTCACTCCAACCAAAGGGTGAAATTTCTAACGAGTTGCTGAGTCCATAGGCCTGGCAGCCCTATGCTTGCTCCAAGTGATCCTCAACCTAGCTGAAAGATTGCAAGAACAACAGAAGGTGTTAAACCAGGTTTTTGCTGCCCTGGAAAGATTGTCCGTCAGGATGGATGTCTTGAAGCCGGCCCCAGTACCAGTAGTTCCCATTCCACCAGTGCTGCCCGCACTTACCAGACCAATGCCGCAGCTCCTGGCACCCTATGTTACATGGGAGACCCCAAGTAGTATTGGGATTTCATTAACCTGTGCTGGATGCACTTACAACTGTTATTGCACAGGCCGCAGGCACCTTGTTGCCAACTGTCCTAAGAAACAGGGAAACTTCCATGCCTAGGGTTGACCTGGGAGGCAACCCTAGGCAGGATATCCTTCACTCCCCAAATCATTGTTCCTATGTCTATTACAGTGGGACAAACCCACTTATTCCTGGAAGCATTCCTGGATTGTAGCACAAGGTGGGTATACTATGATTCTACATCATAGTATACCCACCGTACCCCTGAGCCAACCTCTTATAATCTCCTCAGTCTATGGAGACCCCCTCCCGGGGCAGCTCACGGAGAATACAGTTCCTCTGACTCTCCATATGGGCCTTCTGCACTCAGAGACCACCTTCTTTGTCATTATTCGAGCTGTCAACCATATAATTCTGGGACTTCCCTGGCTTCAGAAACACTGACCCACTATCAATTGTTTTCACTGGAACTGGCCCGGTGGGGCCCATTCTGTTCATCTATCTGCCTTGTCTCTGTCACTCTAATGGCCCATTTGACTCTTGTAGTCACCCAGATGGGACTGTCTCCTCAATATGCCGAATACCAAGATGTATTTTCCAAGCCAAAGGCAGAAATGCTACACTCTCACCATTCCTATCATTGTGGTATCTAGCTCCTCCCTGGTAAAGAACCTCCTCAAGGAAGGGTATATCCCCTCTTAGAACCAGAAACCAAGGCCATGAGTGATTATATTTAGGAAAATATTGCAAGAAGTTTCATCCAACCTTCCTCTTTCCCTGCCAGAGCAGGCTTCTTCTGTGTGGCAAAGAAAGAGGAACACTCCGACCCTATATTGACTACAGGAGCCTTAATGCCATTACTAAAATGGATCTCTACTCCTTATCTCATATATCTGAATTGTTCGACCATCTCCAGGGTGTCCAGGTTTTCACAAAACCCGACTTCAGAGGGGCATACAATCTCATCCCCATTAAACAAGGAGACGAATGGAAGATCGCCTTTAATACCAGAGATGGGCACTACGAATACTTGGTTATGTCCCTGGTGCTTTGCAATGTTCCAGCTGTCTTCCAAACATTGTGAATAATGACATCTTTGGGATGTTTTAACCTCCTCCATGGTGGTCTATTTGGGCAACATCTTTATTTTCTCCAAGTTTCTGACCTCAAACAGGCTATTTTATTTATTTATTTAAAATCTTTTCTATACCGTCGCTAAGTTATATACCATTGCAACGGTTTTAATGTAGGCACATATTTAATGTAGGTAAAAGTGTACTATAGTACATTCTAACAGGTGCCGTCAAAGGTTCGGTACACATATATCATTAGACAAAATACTTTTTAGAGAAGTGGGTCATGACCGAGTGTACCGAAGGTATTTTCACGGGTAAATTTATCATACATGGTGTTATCAATATGCTTATTGTGATGTGTAGTTCATGGACTACTCTACTGTACTGTCCTAAGTACTGTGTGTCTGTGCTTATCTGCCTATTCCTGAATAATTTCTATTCTCCTGTCTTCTTTGTAAAATGCTTGTTTAAAAAGCCGTTTTTAAACTTTTCTTAAATGCCTTGAGATCACTTTGTAATCTGATCTCTGGAGGCATTGTGTTCCATATTGTGGGTCCTGCTAATAAGGCCCTTTCCCTCACTAGAAGTGAGGCTAGAAGTAAAACAAGTACTCCAGCACCCATATGAACACCACCTATACGCCAAGTTGGAGAAATACCTCTTTGAACAAGAACAAATACCCTTCCTGGGGTATATAATTTCTAGTACTGGTCTACTTATGGATCTGACAAAACAGAAGGCTATTCTGGACTGGCCCCAGCCTGTCAGTCCGAGTCCTGCACAGATTTCTGGGCTTTGCCAATTACTATCACCCATTCTTCCCTGGGTACTTCAATTTCAACATACCGCTCACCGCCTTAACACGCAAGGGTGTGGGCACCAGAAATTGGACCTTGGCTGAGGAAAGCAGCATCGCCTCAGCAGCAGGTCGACTACCTAGCCTGGTACTGTGAATTGCATTCCTTGCCCAGCCTGCTTTTGTCTCTTCAGTCTCGCCCTAGCTACTACATCCTACCCTCAAATGGTTTACTAGCGATTGACCTTAGCCTGGACTCTCATTACTCCTGCCTGCTGCCTGCCACTGACCCTAGTCTAGACCCTCATTATTTGTGCTTGCTGCCCACTTCCAACTTCAGCCTGACCCCGGATCTACTCTTCTGCCTATGCCCCCCTTAAAGAGTCCATAATCCTGGTAATCCCTAATATAAAAATATACTAGACTTCTTTAAGCCCTTTGGACACTGTTGTATTGCTGAGTGTATCCCATGTACAAAAGACTTTCTGAAATCTCATATTTTCTTGACTACAATGTAAGGGACTCTTAGGTGTATCTGTACAGTGCTATACATGTCTGGTAATACTATGGAAATGGCAAGTAGTATAGTAGTAGATGGCTTTGAACTATGAACACCAGTAAGTCTTATCCCCTTAGTCCTTTATGCAGTGCTCTATCATGGAATTTTAAATAATTCTGAAATATTTTCAATGCAGAAGTCAAAATGACTAAAAAGTCAACATACTTCAACCTGCAGATGGCAATCTATCTAAGCTAACTGTAAGAGCTGACCCATGAATAAAAGAATTAAAAACCTTAAGAATGCTCACATTGCTGTTTTTAATGTTTTAATGCAATGCTGCATATATTTATTGTGGTTTTCAGTAGACCTTTTCATTTTGATTTGCCTGGAATGATGCATCATTTCAATGATGATTCAGGCTCAGACCATACGAACAGATGAGAATCATTGGAAACCACAAGAGAAAACATTCTCGTTTTAGGGGAAAACATTCAAAATAAATGTAATTAAAAAATTATCCTGGATGCCAATTTATGCAATGTTCATCGTAAGCAAGAGATTTGAGAGCTGAACCTTTGCAGTTTAAATCTGTTTCATGTGTAAAGAAGCACAGTTTTTGTGGTATTCAAGGTACTTCCTTTAAGTTTAGTATCAGCTGCAAGGGCAAATTTCAAAGCTTTTTCTATGAGTAACATTTGTTTACCCCACTTGAGGTTTTCCTTTGAAAACAGGTCACAGTCCTGTGGGTATAACAAACTTGCAGGACTGTAAATTCCTAGCAGGGTTTCACAATTGTCCCATAAATGACCATAGGACATTTATTCATTCTCCTTTCATCTCCATACATCCAGTTCAATATTTGGCACTCAGCAATTAATTCATCTTACTCTGCATGGATGAATGTTCTCCTCAGACATCTAGGGTATAGGCCAAATATATTAAACATTTACCCCAAGGACACAATGACATGGTAATTACATTTTTGCCACAAGAGTTTCTTACTTGGATAAATAAAAATAATTATATTCTGAGTAAAAAAAATATGCTACCAAGAGTCTCCATGCATATGAGGAGCAAAGGGAAGCCTCAGGTCAAACTGCACCATTTTGAGTGATGACATCAGTGTGACAGGAGATACTAGGGATTGCTCCTTTCTCATTAGAGATTTGGGGGTTCCTGCAGAGAAAGAGAATTTTCTATGATTTGTTTTAAATGTGCTTCTTGCTAACTTCATGGATGCCCCCTAGTCCTTCTATTATCTGAAAGAGTAAATAACCATTTCACATTTACCCATTCTAATCCTCTCGTGATTTTATAGACCTCTATCATATCCCCCCCTCAGCCTTCTCTTCTCCAAGCTGAGAGTTGGTGGGGGGGGGGGGGGGAAATTTTATGATAGGGTGCCAACCCAGGAGTAGGCATTTTATCCTTTTGGTGTGGGAACAGGGTTTGGAGCTGAGGGCAAGGCTTGTACATTTATACTATTTTTTTTTTTTTTTTGGGGGGGGGAAGGTGGTTGCCAGAGCGGGAAAATCCACCAATGAGTTTGTTTTCTGAGAGGGGGGTTTGAAGAAGGAGCTTCAGTGCAGTGTGGAGAGGTAGAGTTCAGGGCATCTTACCCCTTTAAATACCACTGGAGAGTGGAGGCAGCATGGAACATCTGCAGGAGCCACCTTTACAGCATTGTTTAGTGAATACACGGGAAACTATCCCAGGTGAGGTGGTAAAATTTCATGTTTATTCCCGGAAGAAAGCTAATGTACTGATGATTAAGTGAGTTATACTGTTTTTGCTTTGTTAGGTTGGTCTGGATTATAATGGTATTGTTTGAATATTGTGCTAACATGCTTATTGTTTTAGTATTGTATATTGCTTTAGGCAGCTATTTTTTTGCTTCAAAGTGGTCTTCAAATTTCTTAACTAAATAAATAACATAAAATTATTCAAAGTTGTTAAAACATGAGCAGATTCTGAGGAATTGCAGAAGAACCATGCCAGACTGGAGAACTGGGCATCTAAGTAGCAGATTAGTTGGCAATATATTGAAATCCTCAATCCAATGTTCAGTAGTTGTCATAAAAGCAAATAGAATGGTAGAACTTATACGTAAAGGAATATAAAATAAAACTGTGTCTATCATAATGTCTCTGTATCCACCCATGGTGCAACTACACTTGATTATTGTATGCAGTTCTGTTTGCCCCATCTCAAAAAAGGTAAAGTGGAACTCGAATAGATATTTAGAAGGACAACAAAAATGATAAAGGGGATGAAATGGTTCTCTTATGTTGAAAAGTTAAACAGGTTAGGGCTTTTTAGCTTGGAGAAGAGATGACTGAGAAGGGAACATGATGGAGGTTTATAAAATTATGAGTGGGGTGGGGTGGAACAGGTAAATAAAGAATGGTTATTTACCCTTTCAAAAGGTTCTAAGAAGAGGGAACAGTCCAGGAAACTAACAGTAAAAGATTTAAAACAGATTCTTCAGAAAAATGCTGCTAGGCTGAATGTGGATCTTAAAGCATGGGACCAAATTACATCAATACTTAGTGCCTTGCACTGGCTTCCAGTCTTGTTCTGGGTGTTACCTAGACTATCGTTTTGGTCTTCACGGCAGTGCAGAACCTAGATCCAGTCTATCTAAAGAACAAATTACTGTCATATAAGCTACTTAGAGATCTACGTTCATCACAAATTTGGTGAGGGTAGAATAGGAAAAATAGAAGGATTAAGGGGGAGGGAGGCAGGATACTTTTTTGGAGTGGCCAATATAGTTGAGTGATCAGCATTTGTAACATTAGGAATGTGCGTTCATTTAAAACAAAACTGCAAAATGCTACGAATAAGGCTAATTTGTTCCATTTGGGAGGCCTGAACAGAATCAGGGGCACCCCCTATGAAACAAACCTTATTCATTTGTTTCATTTAAAAAAAAATGTATCTGGCCTATTCTAGGCCCAAAGCCAGGGCCTCACCTAGGACATAGGAGGCATGTGTACAGCATTGCTGTACATCACTATGGCACTCTCCATGGGGATGAATACGCCATGGTTAATTTACTCAGATACGACTCCAGTGGATGCTATCATTTAGCAGTAAAGAGCTGAAGGAAAAAAACATTGGATGGGGGAGCTCCCAGGCCTGAGGTTTAGGATCAGGCCCTATACCTCAGCTTGGGCCTGATCCTGGGCTGAGGTATAGGGCCTGGGTCCAGGCTGAGACCCCGGCATTGGGACCTGGCCTCCGGGTTGTATCATGGTATCGGGATCCGGCCTCCAGGCTGGTTTGCGGTGGGTATGTAGGCCGAGGCCCTGGCATTGGGCCCAGCCTCCAGGCTGGGTCACAGCATCGGTTCTGTGTCTGGGGCCCAGCATAGGCTGAGTCCATGGCACTGGGCCAGGACTCCAGGTCGGGTCATGGTGTAGGGCCTGGGACTGGGCCAAGACCCCACTGTTGGGACCCGGCCTCCGGCTTGGATAGTGGCATCTGGCCTGGGTCTAGGCCGAGGCCCTGGCGCCAGGACCCTGCTTCCTGGTCAGGCTGATGCCTCGGCCTTGAATAGGTTGAGGTCACAGCAACCTACCACACCCTCGGCATACACAAGGCTAAGGCTTCGGACTAGGGCCTAGGCCAAATCCTCAATGACCTACTGCATCCTTGGCCTATACAAGGCAGTCAGCTGCCTTGTATAGGCCAAGGATGCAGTAAATTTAACAACAAGTAAGTTTAACAGAAAAAACAATAAGAAAAAGGTAGGGGGGAAAGAGCGGGGGGGGGGGGGGGGGGGGGGGAGGGGAAGGGAAGGTGGGGGGGTAGGGACGGGGGAAGGCACCGCGGCTTGGCGCATGCAAGTTATAAAATTGGGCGTGCATGTGTTCACGCCAGGTAACGTGCACACATGTATGCCCACTCATACTTCTGAAAATCTACCCCAATATGAATATAGACACACTGCATACATTTTCAAAATGTTTTGCATGTAAAAAATAACATACACATGTAAGTAGCATCTATTTGCATATCTGTTTTTATGAAAGTTGAAAATAAGTGCATATTTTCACTTTTGAGTGCACATATACATGCGTGAAAAAGGGGCAATCTGGGGTGTTCTGGAGGGGGGTCATCATTTATGCTTGTAAGTTGCTATTTTAAAAGACACACACATAGATTAGGCAATTTACTTGTATAAATCTACACCTGCTAATAATCTGGCATAAGTGATATTAAATGTGTTTATTGTTGATAATTAACTTGGTGGGAAATTTGGGGGAAGTTCAGCCTGAAGAACCCAGAGGGTCTCATGACCTGGTGAAGGACTGGCCAAACTGGTAGACTTTTTGGTAAAACTAATTTCCTTGACATGTGCATGTTTTAAAACACACTGACTTATGCGTGTAAATCCAAGTATATAGTATGTATGTCCTACTTTATTTTCACTTGTATAATATACATGTGTATATTTTTAAAATAGGTAGGAAAAGTACATGCATTCAATGTATTGATATGTTCTTTCAATATACTGCATATATCCACATGTAAGCATATATATGCACGTATGTTGCATATTTTATAAAATGTGTGTATATTATACAATGCAAGATATAAAATGCTAGCATAGATCTGCTTATAGCTATATACACGCTTATGTGCCACACGCATTTGTTTGAATGTTATCCTTCCTTAATATCTGGTCTGCCCAATTTCCTTCCTGTTACAATACTGAACTTTCCCCTTTACTTTTTCATAATTAAGGATCCTCTATGCATATCCCATTGCACCACCTACTTATCCATGCTTCACCTCTGAAGAAGGGGACTGTGTAGTCTAGTAAACTCATGTTCTACAACATCTTGTTTGTTGGTCCTTTAGAAGGTTTTAAAACCTACAAAGACTTCAAATTTTTTTCCAGAACCAATGTATTTGCAAGAATCCTGAGTTGAAGATTCTTGCTAGTAGAAATTGTTATTTTTAGTCAAATGTTCCAATAAATTATTATATAAAAACATAGAATATGATCACATATATGGGCCATTAGACTTATCCTGCCTAATTTACTTCCTGTGCAAGTGCTATGGATCCGAGTTGGCTTTCTCTTCACTTCCTTACTAGGAATCCTCTGTGTGTATCCCTTGCTATCTTGAATTCTGTTATTATTTTTGTCTCACCTCCTCCACTGTGTGGTCATTCTATATATCCACCATCCTTTCTATAAAGAAGTATTTTCTAATACTATTTCTGTGTCCTCTGGAAAAGGTTGCTTTTTTATGGATTTTTACCATTCAGGTATTTAAATGTCTGTGTGCCAGAGGGCTGCAGATCACACCAATTTAGATGAACATGTCATCTCCCTCCTTTCCAGTGTCAATTTTCTAAAAGGAAGCAAGTTTAAAAAAAGGTTCCAGATTGGCAACAAAAGTTTCCAGGTTGGTGGCAGAAAATCACCATTTCCACTTTTCCAGATGACCCACAGTGCTGTCTCCCTTTTCCATATTGCCTATATTTCAATTGCTTTAATATATCTTTATGAGATGTTACTTCTTATTTTCTACTTTCTCTACCCTGTTTGATCTTATTATTGCCTGATATGGCCATTTCTCAGTCATGGAATTCATTGAGCCTTGTCTTTGTAGTACCAGCAATGTCTAGATCTACTTCAACCATCACAGCGAGCAACTTTGGAATTTTATTATCTAGACTATTAGCATTTGTGTTTCTAGTCTTCTAAATATTTCTCTTTGCTTCCCCTCTGTATAACCTCATACTTTATGTCTATTCAAAAATCTTTTCAAAATCCAATATTCTGACAACATTCCCAAATAGCTTTTGCTTGATGTCTGCGAAAAAAAAGTTTTTGTTGCATATGGTTTTCATAACCCAGTGTCCTATACTCTGTGCAATTTCTTTAACAGAATTTCACCCCTTCCTGGGATTTGAATAAGAAATAGCTGCTCATTTGTTTGTCAGCACAGATCTGATGATAAGTTGTGCTATATACTTAATCCCATTATTGGTTTGCTCTTTCTCTACTGAGATTGTTTCCTGGCTCTTCTCCACCGGTGTTAATGCCAATATCCCAAAATGTTGTCTTTCCCAGGACTTGGATGAAAAGTTCTCAAGAAAACGATAAAGCTTCTTTTGTTACTTAGATTTTGTTAACCTAAAACATCCCTCATTCACTAAAAGTTCCTTAGATTAACATCAGTCCATTCAGTTAAATTATTTGTTTATGATGATTCAGAGAGGTAGGTAGGAAAAAAGGGATGTGCTTTCATGTGAAACAAAACCAGAAACAATTTCATTTAATTTTGTTTGGGAAACAAAACAAAACTTATGAAATTTCATTCATTTAATTTTCCTCACTGAGCAGTCACCAGCCCCAGCCTGGACTACCTGCTGAAAAAATAAAAATATTCAAAGCCACCTAGTTTAATCCTTCCCCATCATTGATTTTTAAAGTCTAAATGGGCATGAGAGATCTCCAGATACTTATGTCCCATCAGCTTGGTATTAAAAAAAAATGTTGCCAGCAGGTCCTGATATCTGTGTTATTGTTGGACGTAGATTTTGTTTTATATCTGTATAGAAAATGGCTCCAGCTTCCGAGCTGGCCAGTGCCATTCTGAAATACTGACTTGCTGGGGAAGGAGCGATTGGGGATAGCTTCTGTCCCATTTGGATTTTAAAGACCAGCAATGGAGTAAGAGGTATCCAGAGGGATGGAGTGGGGATAGGACTGGGGGGGCCTTGAATTTTTAAATTTGAGATAATTTTTAATATTTTGGAAAAGTTTTTTGGTAGGGATGAGGAGGAGTCCTGTTTTTATTTTTGGTTTTGTTTTTAGGGTTTTTCAATTGTATTGTTTATTTCATTTCAGATAAATTAAATTAAATTAAACAAACCACAATAGTTACACCTCTTCTTCAGAGGGCATAAATGACCCTGTCTGTTTAAATTACAGACAGGGTCATTTATAATTAAGGCCCTAACACATACACAGGCTGATACAGAAAGAAACGCGGGAGAGCGGGCGAGCACCTGCTCTCCCGGCGCGCGCATAGGCCAGTGTCCTGTGCGCGAGATCCAGTAAATAAAAATATGCTAATTAGGGCCCGCGGTAAAAGGAGGGGCTAGGGACACTAGCACATCCCTAGCACCTCCTTTTTGACAGGAGCGGCGGCTGTCAGCGGGTTTGACAGCCGACGCTCAATTTTGCCGGTGTCGGTTCTCGGACCCGCTGACAGCCACGGGCTCGGAAACCGGATGCTGGCACAATTGAGCGTCCAGTTTTCAACCCAAGAGCCGTGGGCTGATTTTAAATTTTTTTATTTTTTATTATTTTTTACTTTTGGGACCTCCGACTTAATGTCGCCATGAAATTAAGTCGGAGGGTGTATAGAAAAGCAGTTTTTACTGCTTTTCTGTACACTTTCCTGGTGCCGAGAGAAATTAATGCCTACCTTTGGGTAGGCGCTAATTTCTGAAAGTAAAATGTGCGGCTTGGCTGCACATTTTACTTAGTGAATCACGCGGGAATAACTTATAGGGCCATCAAAATGCATTCGCATGTTGCGGGCGCTATTAGTTTTGGGGGGGTTGGACACGCGTTTTCGACGCGCTATTACCCCTTACTGAATAAGGGGTAAAGCTAGCGCATCGAAAATGCACGTCCAACTGTGGATTAACAGTGCGCTCCACCGGAGTGCACTGTACTGTATCGGCCTGACAGTAAATAGCATGAGAGAGCGAGAACGATATGTCACTCTACTATTTATTAAATCAAGTGTTGGCAAAATAATGAGAGTAAAAAGTTGAATATATACACTCCGTGAAAACTCTCAAAAAATTCAGTGTGTGGTAGCAACCAGATTAATCAAGGCCGAGATTGCTGTTAAACCACAATCCATCTGATGTAATTACTATCACCTTCAGTGAGGAAAACTTTTTTTTGCTCTCATATACCAGACCTCATATACAGGCATGAATTGTAATGCTAAATAGCATATGATTATGTGCCAGATATTATAATCATAGGTCATTAATGAGTATTTTAGTTTGCTTAGTGAGTCCAGTGCACCAAATAGTGTTAGTGAGGATATTATGCAATTGCACAGATTGTTGAAACACGTATTTAAAAATTTCCAACTTTCAATCGCAATTTCCAACTTTCAATAATATGAACTTAGCTTATTAGCACGGTGAAGAAACGCCATGTTCTTCATGCGAGGCTAGTATGGAGAAAAGCCCGACACTGGATCCGTGTTTCGGCTTGTGCCTTCATCGGGGGCCGAAATAGATGTTCAAAGGCGGCTTAAGGTGCCGGCGTCTGCCGTTCACCCGGTCTCAGAAACAAACCAGTCATCAGTAGTTAATTTATCACGACATACTTTAACTATGGAAGAAGAAACTATGGAAGAAGAAACATATGTCTAGGGTACAATCTGCACTAAAAGGTACACACAAGCTTTATTCTAGCCTGTATAGTTATGCAAGAGATGAATTTCTTTATCTTTGCAAATTATTCACAAAGACGATAACTTTCAAATAGGCACGTGGTGCACATATACATATGCTGTTTGCATGAGCCCAGGGACACGGTAATTTTATAACATTATTTTATAACATATGTGCTCATACATATGTATACTAAAAAATAGCTTGGGTGCATGTATATGGGTGGCGCGTTTTGCAAGTGGGGGTGTGCACAGCCATGTAAAGATGTGTTTGAGCCACACAAGTGGGGGAATTTTATAACAGACGTGCATCCACGCCATGACTGGTTTCACCAGTTCGTCCACCAGTACTCCCATTCTAGAGATAGGTCCTCCAAACCCCCCCTGGCTCTTTAGTCTGCACTCTCTCCAATTACCCCAGACCCCTTAAACTATTCAGGGATGCCTAGAATTTTTTTTTTTTAACTTATGCCTCCTCCATAGCAGAAGCAAAGTTGCGTGCCACTGGACCTGGGCATATGCCCAGGGTGTAAGTTCTTGCGCACCCTTTTATTGATCCTGCCATGGAACGCCCACGCCCCGCCCACACTATGCCCCTTTTTTCTATGATGCGAGCTGTACATGCATCAATACATGTGCACGAAACCCCCCACTTTATAAAATCTGGTGGACACGCCCATGTGCTCAATGCACACTTATCTCTTGATTTTAACGTGTGCATCTCTTTTAAAATGTACCTCAAAATGAACATTTCTTTTCACACTTCCAGAGAAACATGTCAATTAGTTTTGCCTTATTTGTGTAAAATTGTCTTAAGCGTTTGCTTATCATTTTGTATCAATTGCCAATTATTTGCAGGATATTTCACCCTTGAATCCTATTTGCACTATGGTGAACTCTGATTTTGATGTAATTTGAAGTGAATTTGAGCCTGTTATCCCTCTTAAATAACACTAGGAAGTTCTGTTCTTACTTGTTGAACTGGGAAGAGAGGGATCCTGATTTATGTTGTCACCTAACATCAGACTGATACAAAGAGAAGCAGGACCAATGGGAGAGCTGCTTAGATCTCAAAACAGCTTTCTGCTACCTTTGCTTGGCAGAGTTGGTATATGAACCTGCTCACATTGATGATTGGTGCACTGAAATTTGAAAGGCACCACTTAAAAAGCTCAAATCAGATCAAACCTAGCAAATCCAAACTAGCTTAAAATTCAGATGGGAATTCAAAGTAGGATGGATTTAACTCTGAAATGTAGATAAAAATGTCAAGCAAGGATTTGCCTATAAAATATATTAATGCATGCAAATGTAGTTTTCTTTTAATCTTATGTAACCCTTGGGCTGATTGTACCTGGTTAAGAACATAACATATGCCAAGGGTCCATCAAGCCTAGTATCCTGTTTCCAATAGTGGCCAATCCAATTCACAAGTACCTGCCAAGTACCTAAACATTAGTTCAGGGCTTCCCAAACCTGTATTTGCAAATATATCTCATGCATATTCATTGTGGATATCCTGAAAACCCGACTGGCTGTGGGGTCCCCAGGACAGGTTTGGGAAGCCCTGCATTAGATAAATCACAAGCTACTATTGCTTATTAATTATCATAATACTAGTATATGGATTTTTCTTCTAGGAATTTATTCAAACCTTTTTTAAACCCAGTTACACTAACTGCTGTAACCACATCCTCTGGTAATGAATTCCAGAGCTTAACTATGCGCTGAGGGGCGGATTTTAAGAGCCCTGCTCGCCTAAATCCGCCCAAATCCGGGCGGATTTAGGCGAGCAGGGCCCTGCGCGCCGGTGAGCCTATTTTACATAGGCCTACCGGCGCGCGCAGAGCCCGGGACTCGCATAAGTCCAGGGGTTTTCGGAGGGGGGCGTGTCGGGGGGTGGGGCCGAAGCACGCAGCGTTTTCGGGGCGTGTCGGGAGCGTTCCGGGGGCGGGCACGGGGGCATGGCTACGGCCCGGGGCGGTCTGGGGGCGTGGCCGTGCCCTCCGGACCCGCCCCCAGGTTGCGTCCCGGCGCGCGGGGATTTACGCCTCCCGGAGGGAGGCGTAAATCCCCCGACAAAGGTAAGGATGGGGTTTAGACAGGGCCGGGCGGGTGGGTTAGGTAGGGGAAGGGAGGGGAAGGTGAGGGGAGGGGAGGGCAAAAGAAAGTTCCCTCCGAGGCCGCTCCGATTTCGGAGCGGCCTCGGAGGGAACGGGGGTAGGCTGCGCGGCTCGGCGCGCACCGGCTATACAGAATCCATAGCCTTGCGCGCGCCGATCCCGGATTTTAGCGGATATGCGCGGCTCCGCGCGTATCTACTAAAATCCAGCGTACTTTTGCTTGCGCCTGATGCGCCAGCAAAAGTAGGCCAAATTGCGCGGTTTGAAAATCTACCCCTGAGTGAAAAATAATTTTCTTCGATTAGTTTTAAATGAGCTACTTGCTAACTTCATGGAGTGCCCCCTGGTCCTTCTATTACCTGAGAGAGTAAATAACCGATTTACATTAACTTGTTCAAGTCCTTTCATGATTTTGTGGTACCAGAGGCCATATCTCAGATCAAGTAGTAAAGCTTTCCTAATGTTAAAATATCTCAAACTGCAGGATTCCTTGAACAGGGGGAAAGATAACTTTCAAGGCCCTTGCATTGCTACTTTAATTCCCAGCTCAAAGTTTTTGTGAACTGCAGTTATGATAACAGCACAGATAAGCATTAAAGTCATTAATCAAGGAAACACACTAGAAGCTTTGATAGTTTCCAACAATACTTTTACTGATTATAGTATGAAATGATGAAATTGTTCTTTACAGTGGTTCAGTTCAGTGTTACAAATGCTTTAAATAAATGTGTGACTTCTCAAGTCTTTCTTAAGTTTACAGTGTTAAAGACAATCAATTCAATCTTTGATCTGATGTTTCTCCCTCTCATTTGGCAAAAGGCAAGCTTTATACTTCCAATATTGTGAAATATTAAAGATGAAATCCATTTTTAGATGTTTATTTAAATACTCATGATATGAGACCTGTTATATGTAAAGAATGTCAATTGATGTCTGAGTGTACCTCATTCTTTACATATAACAGGTCTCATATCATTTGTATTTGGTTAAATATTATATGATATTGGGTCTTTTTTGAAGTGTATTTAAATACTCAGTCATTTATCTCCTAACTCTCCATGTAGTTTTCTCTTCTGAACTCCTTAGTTTCCCACAATACCTGAAGGGCTCTCCTCCCTTTTTAGTATCAGTGTTGCTATTGTTACTTCTCTAAGTCTCCAGTAGATATTCATGGGCCCTCTTGGGATCCATCCCAATTCCTTTCTCTGGTCTCTGTTTCTCCTCCTCATGATCCATCTCAGGCAAGCAACCTCTCCTTTTGAAACTCAGAAAGAAACTCAAAACATGGTTTGTTCAAACAGGCCTTCCCTGATTAACAGCCGCCCCCCACTATATACACTCCAGTCTAAAAGCCCCTCCTTAATGCCCTCTCCAGATATTCTCTTTGTTTTTATACCTCAATTACATATGTAAATAATGCCAATTTACTTTACCAGTGTGTATCTATACCTTAATTACATATGTATATAATGCCAGTTATACCTTACCTACCTGTATATAGCTCCAGTCAATCATACTTCACTTACATATGTATATAGCTTCATTCAATTACTTTTATCCCTATTCATTTGGTAATTGAGAATTGTCCTATATCGATATATTTATTCTGATTTACCTTGTTAAGAAGTTCTATACAGTTACTCTTTCCTTCCTTACTGCCTCAAGTGTGCCCCCTACCTTTCTGATTTCTACCCTGTTATATGTATTTTCAACCATTTTGTTACAATGTAAACCGGTGTGATGTACCCACTAATGCCGGTATAGAAAAAGTTTTAAATAAATAAATAAATAAATACATATTAGATCAGCAAAGAAAATAACCGAGTCCCTAGTTAATGGGTACTCAGGACTCAAAGGAATCAGCATAAAAATACAAAAAGGATGGAGAGGGTTGACAGAAACTCCCAAATCCAAAATAAAAGCCTCCATGGAGAAGTTTAAGAGTCAAACAACAGAAAATAGCAGAGGACAGCCAGGACGTGCCGCTTCTGGAACAAGAAACTAAAATCCACTCCTTAAGATGGTAGTCGGGGCTGGTACAGCTGCGGAATGTACCAAATACTCTGTTCCACATGGGGGAGCTCTACACCCACACT
Source organism: Rhinatrema bivittatum (assembly GCF_901001135.1). Lineage (NCBI taxonomy): Eukaryota > Metazoa > Chordata > Amphibia > Gymnophiona > Rhinatrematidae > Rhinatrema > Rhinatrema bivittatum. The sequence goes on from NC_042618.1 coordinate 376,352,371, forward strand.
ATGGTTATTATGTTTCCTCCCAAAACAAGTGTTTTTCTCCTCTACCTGTTCCTAGTAGGGATCCTACACTTATTTAGTCATGTATCTGTTCCCAGCAGTTACTTTCTATTTAAAAATAAAAAAGGATGGGAAAAATTCTTCTAGCCCTAGTGGCTATGAGGATTATCACAAAACGTGGTAATAGGAAAGGGGCCGGACTCCGGAGTGTTCCCTTGGGTATTGGTTATGTGGGGAGCAAAGTTGCAGATGGCCTGTTAGTAGAAAAGATGAATGCTGTCATTTTGGAAGATTTTGGGCATGTTGGGGCCAGATGTGGAAGACAGATAAAGAAGGGGGAAAGGGAGTTGCCACAAGGCAGAAATTGGAGTTGGGCTGCATAAGGGAATCTGTGTATGCATCTGCCTAATATGGATGAATCTCCATAGGCAGATTGGATTGACCATTTTTGTCTTTCTCCTGTCATTTACTATGTTAAGTATTCTTTTTAAAAGCAGAAGAGCCATGCTGAAAGTCCTGTGGGATGTACAATTAGCATACCTTTGTTTCTTGCTCCCCCTCCTCAGCAATTTTCCCAGATACATTATGAGACACGTGCTGGGTCATTTCTCTTTGGGAGAGATTTATTTATTTATTTTTATTTAATTGTTTTTACAAACCGCCTTCTGGCCAAAAAAAAGCCTACCAAGGTGGTGTGCATCACAATAACACTTTACAAAGTTAATAACTGCTGGCCTGGATTTATTTCTCTGCAGCAAAGTATAATTTAAAAACTCGGGGGTCAATACAAACTACACTATATGAAAAGCTATGAATTTGCTTTCCAGCTTGTATATGGCTTAGCCAATGGATTATGGTGCATTATGATGTATTAGAATCATTTCTGTTCCACTGAGTCAGTAAATGCTTCTTAGGTGAAAAATGATATTTGATTACTCTACTTTCCCAAACCCCCACTCTCGCCCCCCCCCCCCCCCCAATAATCTATTTTGTTATTGGAAGGAGCTCTTGACCCATTTTTATTTTGCTCCACTGCTTCAGATTTTAATTAAATATAACTAACACTAAAGTTTACTTTATTCTATATTGTTTTTCAAAAGGAAAACTCCAAGCAACCAGGAAGAACAGGAAAGAGGTTTATATGTGTAGCACAGATGTTATGCTTTATACCTCCACTTAACATATTTTTTTAACTAATTGATAGAAAAGAAAAAGATTAAGGAGCTCAAATTGATTCTATTGCTTTGTCTAACAATGTGCAATAGGGGTGTGCATTGAACTTTTTTTGTTGTGGTGTTTTTCTTTTTTGATTTTCCCTTTTTATTTCATTTAATTTATTTCCAATATAAATCATACAGCAAAATGGTCCAGCTTCGGGTTGCTGCACTGTTTTTTTAAAAACTGCAGCAGCAAGACAGGTGTAACTGGGCATTGCTCCTATCCCATTTGAAGCCAATGAATAGTTTATGATACAAAGGGAGAGGGGGGTGGGGGAGAGGTGGAGAGGGGCCTTACCACCCTGGTCCATTTTGTATCTCAAAATCACTAGACACACCTGGTCAGCCTTCAAAATCATGTGCTCATACAAGAACCCATGGTCTTTGCCTTCCAATTTTGATCCTACTACCAACTTCCCATTTTGAAACACCTGAAAGAATGCCAGAGAAAATGTTGCTCAAAACAGGAACACTTCTGATTCTGAGCTACACACCTTAGGTGACGCCCTCCATAATTGCCCAAAAAATGTCGTGTAATGGGCCCCCTTCCCAGAGACCTAGCTCATGCCTACAATATATTCTTTTTTTTTTTTTCATTTAAACTTTTATTAATTATTATATCGTTTACATCAAAATAATAAAGACTGATGACCCCCTTTCGAATATACCATCCAATGCATGACATATCTTGTCAGCAACACATCATCACCGTCCCCCATCACCAACCATGTCAATGCAAAAAGGCTATCGCTTTTTGAAATACACTGTTGTGGGCAGGGCCAGAGTTTGGGCAAATGGAACCCCTGGGAGAAAAGCGCTCCCACCCCACCTGATGGCACCCCTCCCAGCCTCTCTTCGGCCACGGCGGGAAGATGTCCGCCACAGCTATCGGGTCTTTCTTTGACCGTAGCGGCCACCAGCCCTCTCTTTGGCAGAAGCGGGATGGAATCCCCCACAACCATGCTGCTGCGGGATGGGTGATGCTGGTGGTGTCCAGGGTGCCCCTCAGCTCATGGCACTTCAGGCGCCATCTACTTCGAACACCCCAAAATCCATTTCTGATTGTAGGCCACCCGTTTCACCGGTACAAGGGATCTGTACAACAAATCCCATGATGTGGGTTGCCAAAGCTCCACAGGCATCCTGGGACCAAGGTCTCCCCTCGATTGCTCCAGGGGCTGGACGCTTGAGTACGGACTACTTAAAATGAGAGACTCGGTGATTTTGTTATTACTGCCAGGTACATGCTTTGGCTGTGTTGTGGTTTTGCAGCAGCGCAACACTAACCCCATCAAAGAAGATAATAACATGTTCCTGATCTTGAAATCCACTGTCTTCTTCTTTTTTTTTTTTCTACATAATTTCAAAATATTCCATTAAAAAATGGCAGCAAACCTTTCACATCACTGAATTCCTTCCACATTTCCTGTCTGGAGACATGGCGCTTTTGGAAAATGTTTAATAGATAGCAAGAATGAATATAATACATTTTACTTTTCCTTTGCAGCGCCTCGTTGAAGCTGCAGAAGAAGCTCACTTAAAACATGAATTTGATGCTGATTTAAAGGTACCTGTTTACTCTTTCATTTCTGAAACCTAACAGCTATATTACATGTGCACTTTCTACTGTGAAGAGCTTGCTCTCATTCTATGTTAATTTGAAGGGCTACTCTACAATGTACATAGTTTAAAAAAAAAAAAGAGGGAGTAGTTAAAATATTTGTAACCACTATAAAAATGTTTTCTCCGTGATTACTTGCTGGTGTACTTATATGTTTTGGATCTAAATTAGAAGGTTACAATTCTAAAAGTGCGCCTAACCAGGGAGTTATTTGTCTTGCTGCAGGTGGGTAAACCAAGCAGCCATGCTGCGTGAGCCATGTAGCTTTTAAAATCTGTCTATGTCTCCATGAAAAATCTGTATGGGTAGCCTAGATTTTTGTGTGCGTACTTTAGGTGCCTGGATTTTCCCCCATGTAAATTAGAGCACCCTCTAGTTTCTGAATTTTATGCATAGAAAAACAGAAGCCCAAACAGCAGCAAGAAGAAAGCTGTACTGTAATTTATCCCAAAACAGATCTCCTGCTCCCCTTGGAGCTGATCCTACGCCAGAGAAAGAGGGGAAGAGGATCTGACAACCAGGCTTCCTCACTGCATACCCTCCTCTGGTGCTTTAATGCACCCAAGAGCTGGAGAACATTTGTTTTGTTTGAGATTTTTTTTTAAACCGGGAGCTGAGATTAACAGACTAGAATGGTTCAGCCTGATCCGAGCATTACTGGTCTCAGGCACTGGTAAGTACAGATACCTGAACATGCTTCACCTTCTACTCTAGCAAGCTATATTATATGTCCTGTGAGTAGAAATCTCATATCTGCATGCTGGAATTCAGAACATATCTTTTTCTGATGTCATTTATGATTTAATATGTTATTCTTGTTCAATCTGAATATATTTTCCTCTTCCCGCCTCAGTACATGAATTAAATATCCCCATAGCGCCTCCTAGTTTGAAGCCACAGGGCACCCTAGTTTGGGTGAAGAAGGTTCTCCAATTTCTATGATTTTGGAGGAGGTCCCTGCAAAAGACCCCATGCATGCAGAAGGATCTGCATCAGAATAGCCCTCAGGTTTTCAGGTTGAGCCTAGTACAGGAGCAGTTGCAGGGTATTCAAGCAGAGCTGAGGAGTCAGGTTGGGCAAGGTGCGAATTGAGTGACTATTTTCACAAACAAAGCATGAGCTCCACATCACCTGAGGCATCAGTTCACAAAGCGGCAAACCCCAGGTGAGTTGGCATAGCGCTTGCAGCTTCTAGTCCTCAGCTTTTAGGTTGCACACACCCATGAAGTGGAACATCTGCTATGCAATACCTGTGAACTCCTCAGCTCCACCACCCCCCCCCCCCCCGAGATTCCAGGAACTTGTGCAAATTGCCAGGTCTCTGGAGAAAGCATTGGAAAGGGCATCCCTGTTTACTGCTTCTGCCTCTCCCCTTCAGGCAATGTGCAGGAACAGGAGGGAAGGGACTAGAGAAGAGAGCAGAGCAATCGTTTTCTGCTCTGCAATGGCCATTCCAACTTCACCCCTTCCTCCTGTTCCCACAGTCCTTGTGTGGGCCAGGGAGGGCCTGGAGAAGAGAGCAGAGTATATAATTTATTTATTGTATTTAAAAAGGACTCTTTGCCCACTCCCTCCAATGTTTGGGGCAGGTTACAATGGAAATATGCATAATAAAACGTTCCTAGAGAAGAGTACTTTTTCAGCTCTTCTGTGTCTGCTCCAGCCTCCCCTTCCTCCTCATCCCCCCTATTCATATGTCTACATAAGAAGGGGAAACAGGAGGGGGAGGGGCTGGAGCAAACACAGCAAAGCTCTTTGAGCCCAAGGCTCAGAATTTAGCTGAGAGCAGAGTAGGGAGAAGGAAAGACAAGCCAAGAGAACAAATCATGAACAACGAGTGATTTATTGGGAGGCAGGCAGGACCGGCGCATTCTATTAGCCGAACTAGGCCTGCGCCTAGGGCGCCAATCATTAGGGGGCGCCAAAGACTAGATCGGCCATGTGGGGGCTGCGAGCAGTGGCAAAGAGGAGTGGAGATTCGGTGGGCCACGAATCTGCTCGCAGCCCATAGAAGCACACACTCAGCGGGTGCGATTGCGAATGAGGTAGGAGTCGGGCCCAAGACCGTGGTGTCGGTGCGACCGGGGTGGGGGGGGGGGCACCTAGGGCACCTAATCCCCTTGCACCAGCCTTGGGGGCAGGGTTGTCAGGAAGGAGGGATGAGGAAGAGTGCTGGAGGGTCAGAAAATGGGGAGAGTACTGGGTATGTTGCCATGGCAATTTCACTTCTCACTTTAGGATGTGGTTGACATAAGCTGTATTTTATTTATTTATTTATTTATTTTTAATTTTTATATACCGGAATTCCTGTATGCAATACAAATCAGTCCGGTTTACAAGTAACAAAAAGGTTGCCCTGGTCTGGTAGATTAGACTGGGGTTTTTTACATAGAACATAGAATGACAACAATCAACTATTGAACATTATTACAAGGAACAGTGAAAGTAACAATAGTATTTAACAAACCTATAATATTATTATAACATTATTCGTGTTCACGTTTTACAAGGCACTTTGGTAGCGTAAATAGTCTGCAAGTAATCGGTTAAATAATATAATATGAAAAGGATGACTTAAATAAATAGATATTGTGAATAATCAAGTCCGTCTATGAAATTGAGTGTCAATGTGTTTGTGACACCTTGCAATGGTTGGATCTGAAAGACAGGAGGAGGTGCCTAGTTTCACTCTGGGAATTGGAATGCTTGCCTGAAGAGCCAGGTTTTTAACCTTTTTTTGAACTCTGGTAGATTGGGTTCGAGTCTTATGTCTGTTGGGAGCGCATTCCATTGATGTGGTCCCGCAGTGGATAGTGCTCTTTTTCTTAACGTTGATTTGGCGGGAACTGCGACTAATGTGCCTTTGTAGGCACTTCTGATGGGTCTGGCCGATGATTGTAAGTGAAGTTGGGTTTGTAGAGATATAGGTGCGACGTTATGAATTGTTTTATGGATAATGGTTAAGGTTTTATATATGATTCTCTGTTTGATGGGTAGCCAGTGGAGGTAGCTCAAGATGGGGGTAATATGGTCTCTTCTATTAGTGTTAGTTAGGATTCTGGCTGCGGCGTTTTGTACCATCTGTAGGGGTTTGATGCTGTTGGAGGGGAGGCCCAGTAAGATTGAGTTGCAGTAATCAAGTTTCGAAAAAATAATGGATATGTATGTATGTATGTATGTATGTATGTACTGTATGTATGGATGTATGTATGTATGTATGTATGATGTTACTGGTATCCTTATGACTACATTTTTTTGTATATTTTAATCCTTACTTGTTAATTGTAAATAATTTAGCAATACATGTTTCAAATTATTTAGAAAATATGTGTTTGGTATTTATGTTTAGACTAGCAGAAATATCTGTTCTTCACCTGGGTTACAGGAAACCTCAGAAATCAGAGAGGTTTAAAACGTTCTACATGTAAAAACTGTAAACAAATAGTAATAGCTTGCAATTAGTTTTATTTGCCTGTTCATTATGTCCAAGAGTGTAACATTTTTGTTTGTGATTAAAGCCTTTTGGTACACAAGATTAGGGGCCATGAGATGGCCTGCCTCTCTCCCCATCTGTCTTTGAGAGGTCACTGGTGGTCTGCCTCCCTCTCCGTCTGCCCCCCCCCCCCCCTCACACAAACATATATTTTAGCCAGGAGCTCAGTTAGCCATGCTTTACCATGACATATTTTTGGTATATTTCAGCCAAAGTAGCATCTTTCACCTGGTTTATTCTTTTTGTAAATGCAGTGTTTATTTTCAAATTATTTGGTACAACATTTCTGGGTGAAAAATATTGTTTATTTTCAAACAAAATAGTGGAACCATTTTTGTTTTTATCTGAAAAGCAAAGTAATCCTAGTCAATGGAAGCCCCCAAAATAATCAAATAAAAAATGATCTGCCATCTTTGAATGGCATTGGGTAATTTTGTTAAGTTTAGAGTATACAAGATTAGCCATTCTAGAGTTATAAGTTATAAGTGAACATAAAATATCTTTGATAATTGCATAAAACAGCTGTTTTTGATCAGTTCTCCTCTCATACAACAGCTATCTCCACTGGCAGTTTTACCTCTTTAGCGTAAATTTTAAAAACTGTCGGGATCCCTTATGGTATAAACAGGGGTTACTCAAGTAGAGTACATGAAGTTCTAGAGAAAAACATTGAACTGTTACCAGAAAAGAGAAAAAAAAACCCAATGCATGCAGAATTTCAAGATCCATAACCAAAGGATAAAGCAAATTGAGATGGAGGACTCTGTCATCAGTGGCAAAACTGCAAAAGGAAAGAGTGAAGTGAATAACAAATCTCAACTAAAGTCTCATAAGGAGTCCAGGAAAAGCAATAACCTTAAAGAGGGAACCTGGAAAGCTATGACCACAAATGCTCATAGTTTGGGAAATAAAATCCCAGATCTGCAGGCCCTAATGACAGAGGCAAAATTGGACATTGTTGCTATCACAGAAACATGGTTCACAGAATCTCATGATTGGGATACAGCAATACCAGGCTATAACTTGTTAAGGAAAGACAGAGTGGATAGAAAAGAGGGTGGTGTGGCTCTTTATGTCAGAAACAATATCCAAGCATCTGAGCTGCAAGGAAGTTGGGGCAATGAAGAAGCACTATGGGTCGTCCTAAAAAAAGATGACGGAGCGTCCATTTATATTGGAGTGGTTTACAGGCCTCCAAACCAAAAAGAAGAGCTGGACAGAGACCTGGTTGAAGACATCCTTAAGATAGGAAAGAAGGGAGAAGTGGTGATTGTTGGTGACTTTAATATGCCAGATGTAGACTGGAAAATCCCATCTGCAGAATCTAAAAATAGTAGAGCGATAGTGGATGCCATGCAAGTAACTTTGTTCAAACAAATGGTAAATGAACCCACTAGAGAAGGAACTATACTCGACTTAGTGCTCACTAATGGAGATAATGTCTCTGATGTCCAGGTGGGCGCCCACCTCAGCACCAGTGATCATCAAACGGTATGGTTTAATATCACTAAAAAAATATGGAAAAGAAGCTCAAAGACCCGAATTTTACAGTTCAAAAACACGGACTTTGAAGAAATGGGGAAGTACCTAGAGGAAGAACTAAAAGGCTGGGAGAACTAGAGAGATGTGGATCAGCAGTGGACCAATCTAAAAGGAGCAATTACCAAGGCAACTACTATATATGTTAGAAATGTAAAGAAAAGCAAAAGAAAAATGAAACCTATCTGGTTCTCAAAGGAGGTGGCTGACAAAATTAAGGCTAAAAGAACAGCGTTCAAGAAATATAAAAGATCCCAAAGGGATGAGCACAAAGAACAATATTTGAGTCAACTGAGGGAGATGAAGAAATCAATAAAGTCGGCAAAAAGTCAAGCGGAAGAGATGATTGCCAAGGAGATAAAGAATGGTAACAAAACATTTTTCAGATACATCAGTGAAAAAGTTCAAAGTGGTATAGTGAAATTGAAAGGTGGAAATGATCAATGCATGGAGAGTGACAAAGAAATGGCAGAAATATTAAACGAATACTTCAGTTCTGTGTTCACTAAAGAAGACCCTGGAGAAGGACCATCTCTACACAACAAGAAACTGGAAGGAAGTGGAATAGAAGAAAACCCTTTTACAGTAGAAAATGTATGGGAAGAGCTAAAGAATCTGAAAGTGGACAAAGCCATGGGACATGATGGGATTCATCCAAGGATACTGATGGAGCTCAGAGATGTGCTGGCGGGTCCGCTGTGTGACCTGTTCAATAGATCCCTAGAAATGGGAGTGGTGCCGAGTGATTGGAGAAGAGCGGTGGTGGTCCCGCTTCACAAGAGTGGGAACAGAGAGGAGGCTGGTAACTACAGACCAGTTAGCCTCACTTCGGTGGTGGGAAAAGTAATGGAGTCACTGTTGAAAGAGCGAATAGTGAACTATCTACAGTCCAGATAATTGCTGGACCAGAGGCAGCATGGATTCACCAGGGGAAGATCCTGTCAGACAAATCTGATTGACTTTTTTGACTGGGTAACCAAGGAATTGGATCGAGGAAGAGCACTCGATGTCATCTACTTAGATTTCAGAAAAGCTTTTGATACGGTTCCACACAGGAGACTGGTGAATAAAACGAGAAGCTTAGGAGTGAGTGCCGAGTTGGTGACCTGGATTGCAACTGGTTGACGGACAGAAGACAATGTGTGATGGTAAATGGAACTCTCTCTGAAGAGAAAGCGGTTTTAAGTGGTATACCGCAAGGATCGGTGTTGGGACCGGTCCTATTCAATATCTTTGTGAGCGACATTGCGGACGGGATAGAAGGTAAGATTTGTCTTTTTGCAGACGACACTAAGATCTGCAACAGAGTGGACACGCCGGAAGGAGTGGAGAGAATGAGACGGGATTTAAGGAAACTGGAAGAGTGGTCGAAGATATGGCAGCTGAGATTCAATGCCAAGAAGTGCAAAGTCATGCATATGGGGAGTAAAAATCCGAATGAACTGTATTCGATGGGGGGGGGGGGGGGGGGGCTGATGTGCACGGAGCAGGAGAGGGGACCTGGGGGTTATAGTGTCTAATGATATGAAGTCTGCGAAACAATGCGACAAGGCGATAGCAAAAGCCAGAAGAATGCTGGGCTACATAGAGAGAGGAATATCGAGTAAGAAAAGGGAAGTGATTATCCCCTTGTACAGGTCCTTGGTGAGGCCTCACCTGGAGTACTGTGTTCAGTTCTGGAGACCGTATCTACAAAGAGACAGAGACAAGATGAAAGCGGTACAGAGAAGAGCGACCAAGAAGGTGGAGGGTCTTCATCGGATGTCATACGAAGAGAGATTGAAGAATCTAAATATGTACACCCTGGAGGAAAGGAGGAGCAGGGGTGATATGATTCAGACCTTCAGATACTTGAAAAACTTTAACGATCCAAAGACAACAAACCTTTTCCGTCAGAAAAAAATCAGCAGAACCAGAGGTCACGAGCTGAGGCTTCAGGGAGGAAGACTAAGAACCAATGTCAGGAAATATTTCTTCACGGAGAGAGTGGTGGATACCTGGAATGCCCTTCCGGAAGAAGTGGTGAAGTCCAAAACTGTGAAGGACTTCAAAGGGGCGTGGGATAAACACTGTGGATCCATCAGGTCTAGAGGAAGTGTATAAAGAGGAGGCAGCAATACACTGCACGGAGCGGCAGTAGCCACAGAGGCATTCACGGAGTGGGATGCCAGTGGCCAGTGGTTGGTGTTCCACCTTCACGGAGCGGAAGGATGGAGGCCTGCCATCTCCATATTTAAAAAAAACCAAAAAAAAACCAGGGGTGGGCAAGAGTATGTAAAATTAACGAAGAGTTCATAAGCTATAGGTATTACCAATTATTAGGCTTATTCAATATTTGTTAATAGATAATGTGGCTTTCAATGCATACTTCACTTTCAATACATATCCAAATTAGCTCTCTGCTTCAACGGCAGGGGAGAAGTAAAACTAATAGTTCACACATATCCAGCATAGCTCTCTGCTTCAACGGCAGGGGAGAAGTAAAACTAATAGTTCACACATATCCAGCATAGCTCTCTGCTTCAACGGCAGGGAGAAGTAAAACTAATAGTTCACGCATATCCAGCATAGCTCTCTGCTTCAACGGCAGGGAAGAAGTAAAACTAATACTTCACGCATATCCAGCATAGCTCTCTGCTTCAATGGCAGGGGTGAAGTAAAACTAATAGTTCACGCTTATCCAGCATAGCTCTCTGCTACAACGGCAGGGGGAGAAGAAAAACAACAATAAGGGCTGAATGACATAGTCTGGGTAAATAAATATGTGTGTAGCTTGCTTATTGCAGCGGTTACTACCCCTAACTAATCAAGCTTGATATTTCACTTGGATGCAGCTCCATCACGGCTCTCTGCATTAATGGTGGGGATGAAAGGGAAATAGAACCAAAGGTTACTAGGAGCCAAGAGAAACAGATAAGTATGAGAAAAAAAGAAGTGTGAGGCTTGCTGGGCAGACTGGATGGGCCGATAGGTCTTCTTCTGCCGTCATTTCTATGTTTCTATGAATTTCCAGCTTGGTAAAAGCATGCACATACTTTATCTCACATAAGAGCGTAAAACACACACATGGCCATGCTCCTAGAAAAACCTTTTCTTACTGCTGCAATAAGTATGCACATTGGGGTGAATTTTCATAGGAGTTTATAAACATAAAAAATACACATTTTCGGATTTGCGGGCAGATTTACATGTGTAGAAAAGGGGCGGTCTAGGAGTGTTTCAGGTCAGGGTTAAGAGGTGCGTATGTAAGTTGCTATTTTATAAGAGATTTATGAGAGAACATTTGGCAATTTATTTATGTAATTTTACACCTGCCAATTATCTTGCACAATTGATATCAGAATCATCTGTTGACTGTTACTGGTTATGTGGGAAATCTGTTTGAATTGGATGGAATTCAGGGTGAAGAACTAGGAGGAGGACCTGAAGAAGGATTGGGTGACCTGGTGGAGGTGTTGGCAAGCTGGTGATTTGAATAACATGTGCATGTTTTAAAATATATGACTTCTGTATGTCAAGCAGGGTAATCAAGTTTTTTTTGTGTGTGAAAATATATGTACATATGTTTATAAAATAGGTAGAAAAATTACATATTTTCAATGCATTGCAGGTGTTCGTGTATAACCAAACACACACGAGTAGGTTGGGGGGCAGAAATACATGTATTTTATAATTTGCACGTACCTGATAAGTGCAAAATATAAAATGCTGTAGTAGACCGCACGGCCATATAAACACGTATATGGGGCCATGCAGAGTTGTTTGAAATGTATCTTCCCTGTGAAATTATAAATGTGGTGTTAGGTGACCGAAAATCCATGCATGTATTTAGCCATTCTACCCATGTAATCTCTGGTTTTTTCACATCCAAATGCAGATAAAGCCTTTGAAAATTTACCCCACTGTTTATTAAAATGCACCAAGCATGAAAAGGTGTTGGATTAACTTATCCAAAACATGACTCTGCTAGGAATCTTTGACATTCTCTTCCCCCCCCCCTCACATATCTAAAATCCTTTGCTTCTCACTTCATCACTAGTTATAATATTCACAAACTACATCCTTTTCTCTTGACGTGTCTTGCTCTTTTACAAGATTTATTTACACCCAGTCTCAACCATTGAAATGCTCTCCTTGCAAGTTTACCTGACTCTTCTTTTTGCTTCCTTCAATACTCAACAGCCTGTGTTGGTGTTCTCATTTCACAAAGATGATGCATGCCTCTCCTTTGCTGGGCTTGCTTCATTGGTTACCTATCAGTCTTGACGACAGTTCAAGATTCTCTTATTCACATCCAAATGCTTGCCTGGCCTTGCTCTACCTTATTTTTTTCTGCCTCTGCTAATTCCCTGTGCTTTTCTCCATTCCTGGAACTACACATTTCTTACTACCCCATGCAGTCATTTTATCCCCTTCTCAATTTCATACTTCTCCTTTTTAGCTCTTCCATCTTTAAAAAAAAAAAAGCTACCACATGATACCCAAGAAACTATGTAAATAGCCATCAAAACTGAAAGCCCATCTTTATAATCTGGTTTTCACTTCATTGGATTTTGGATGTAATTACTTGCTTTTCCAAGTTTTATATTTTATTGATTCTCCTTCTCAAGTTCATTTTGTAATCATCACCAGGCACCCTGAACTAGGGCACTTTATAAATGCAGAATACTTTAAAAACAAATAAAAATGTGTATATGCATATATAATGGACTGGAACAGCATTTTCAGGTTGGCCTAAGTATCTTGATGGTATATCATTCCTTTAGGATATCACTTGTGTGTATAGCATTTGTCACTAGGGATGTGAATCATTTTTTGACGATTTAAAATATCGTCCGATATTTTTTAAATCATCATTAATCGTTAAAGAGTGCGATCAATAGAAATTCTACCGATTTATCATGAAAAAATCGTTAATCGGGTTAGTTCACACTAACGGGAGTTAGGACACAACCTAAAAACCCACCCTGACCCTTTAAAACCGCTCCCTTAGCCTCCACCACCCTCCCGACCCCCCCCCCCCAAAATGTTTTAAAATTACCTGGTGGTCCAGCGGGGGTCCCGGGAGCATTCTCTCGTGCTCGGGCTGTCAGCCGATAAACAAAAAACCCACCCCGACCCTTTAAAACCACTCCCTTAGCCTCCACTACCCTCCCGACCCCCCCCAAATTTTTTTTAAATTACCTGGTGGTCCAGTGGGCCCGGGAGCGATCTCCCGCTCTCGAGCCATCGGCTGCCACTAATAAAAATGGCACCGATGGCCCTTTGCCCTTACCATGTGACAGGGTAACCGTGCCATTGGCCGGCCCCTGTCACATGGTAGGAGCACTGGACGGCCAGCGCCATTTTTAAAGATGGCGCCGGCCATCCAGTGCTCTTACCATGTGGTTTCACCTGCCGCGGTGCAGCCACACCGCACACTATCGCCCCCATAGCGCCACAGGAAAAGGTGGTGTTATTTTCTGCGGTGCTGCTAGCGATAATGTGAAAAACATTATCTCCCGCTGCGCTACTGGGACATAACTCTGCCCAAACCCCGCCCACACTTCTCCCCTTCCCCTAATTTGAATAATACCGCACGCGATACCGGCTCATCGCATAATAAAGAATGACCCTGCAAATAACTAAGTAGAATTCATGCAAATGTTGCGGACTGCTGTCTAGTGAGAAAAAAGAGCATGGGGTCACAATTTTGCAAACTGAATACAAATATTTAAGTTTTTTAATCATCACCCATTACTTGCTAGGGTCCTTTTTGCTAAAATGGATCCATTTCAGTAAAAATATAGATGTATCTGATTTTAAAAAGTCCCCTCCTCTCTTTTTTTATCATAGCCCATTTCAGCATTTGGATAATGTCTGAAGAAGCTGATGAGAGAGGATATGATATAAGAAGCAGAGGCAAAGGAAAGCTGAGCTCCCATTGACCATTCTATCAGCTACCATTTAATTTCCCTAAAAAAAAAAAAAGATTTTACAGAGTGGAGATTTTATAGGATAAAGCTTTGGCAGGTCATCTTTCTTGCAATAGCATAGTTTTCTTCTCTTTACTCACCTCAGCTTTTAATTGTGTCATGAGTAGAAACAAAAGAAACATCAAAGCATGATTGCAGACAAACCATATGGCCTTTCTGGTCTGTCCATCCACACCAGGGGGTAGAAGGCATTGCTGCTGCCTAAGAGATGAACCAACCACTCCATGTGGGGAGCCTCTCACTTTCACAAAAAGATAGGCTTTGTGATGCTTGAAAGATATTAATGCTTTTTTTTGGAAGTCTGTTAAAGCTATTGGTGTCAGTAGGATTAAAAGGACAGTAAAATCTCTCTCCCGGCCTTCGTTGTTTATTACTGTCATGGTCCATTAAAAATAATCAATTGTTAATCTTGGTTCCAGTGACCCCTTTGCTACCCGTGCTGAGAGATTGTTGTTCTTTATCAAAAATCTCATAATACCATCTGTTCAATATAAAATAATGGTTAGAGTAATTTGGTAGTGTTCATCCAAACAGAGGAGGGGAAAGGTTTGGAGTAATATTGCTGCCTCAGAGAAATTTGCAAAGGCCTTTGTATTCCATCAGCACCAGATTGATAAAGTTCAAAGGAGAGTATTATTACAGATATGCAATTAATTTTGTTTGGTTTGGTTATTTTATGAACATAAATCTTTTATTTAATCTAAAATTGTATTTATGCCTATAAAATCAATTTTATATGTATACATTTAAAACATGTACAAATGTATATTATGCACATAATGAAGCGAAACAAAATTTTAAAATGCAATATAAAAAACCTTACAGATGAATTTTAAGACTCACGTGCATGTACACCCCGACTTGCTCACATGGACATGGTGATTTTATAACATACATGCACTTATGGGTATACATGTGCGCTCAATTCTATATAGACGTGTGCATGTGTGTGCAAATGTCGTATTAACCGCCTAAGTGGGGGTAATTTTATAATGGGTGCACGCCGAGGCTGCTTACCCTTTTCCCAGTTCGCTCAGTGTAGAGGTAGGACTTAGTTTTAAGTGCTCCCTTCTCCACTGTTAAACCTGACCTTTAAACCCTGCTGACTAGCCCTGATTTCGTAATTTTTTGATTTACATGCTAGCAATAGGTAATTTTTGGAATTACATGCCAGCAATACCAGAAATAATGTTACGTGGTGGGGACTCACCAGCGCACGCTTGTATGCGTAAGTATTTACACGCAATTCTCTGCATTCTCCCGACAAGCCTATGCCATGCCCATACCACACCCCTTTTTGGACTTTTGAATTTATGCACATACAGGGAAATGCGCTGTTGTGATTCTGCCCATGGCTAGGGCCATGGGCAGCCTCCCACCTTCTTTTTTCAGCCTTCCTGCCTCCCGGAGGCTGCCGTTGCTCTTTCAAAGCAGCTGGAGCCGCTATGGTACTGCTTCATGCTCTGGCCAGGAGGCCACAGACGCTACCTTCTCACGGCCCGGAGGCCGCCCTGAAATGCCCCCATGCGATCTGGAGACAGCCAACATTTACTTCTGCCTGCCCGGCGGCAGGGAGCCACCCGGGTGCAGTCCCTGCAGCCAGGAGGCCGCTGGTAGCACTCCTATGCGGTCCGGAGACCGCCAACGTAACCTTGTGCCCTCCCCCCCTCCCCGTGGGAAAGGGCCTTCATCCTGGGCCTCTCCTGTAGCAGGAAGCCTCCTCTAGCATTGGGGCTTGCTCCACGGCCTTTCTCCTTCTCCTGCGCCTTCAGCGTCTTCAGTGGCAGCATGGCCGCTCTCCATGATCCTGCCCCTTCTTCCTAAGGGATGAGGCCGCGTCTCTCTCCCTCTCTTAGAGCCAGTGAGGGAGTGGTGCTTCTGATGACCTCACTATGGAGCCTCCTCTTCAGCCCTATAAAAAGGGCCTGACTTCATTCTCTCATCGCCTTTGCAAGAAGTCAGTCCTCCCTTTGGACTCCTCGATTGCAGCTCCTCATTGACACTCTGTTTTCCATGGGATCTAGTGTCTTCGTCCTGGTCTCTCATCTCGTCCGATATCTTCTTGTCCTGATGTCTCCACGTCCTGATGTTCCAAGTCTCCGAGGCTCCGCTTGTTCTGTCCCTGCGTGGTCTGCAACCAGCCCGGCTGGGTCGTGTAGGGTGCGCAGTGGTCTGAGCGGTCCGCGACCAATCCAGCTGAGGTGTGTAGGGCGCTCGGTGGAAAAGTCCATCAGTGTTGCTCAGGATTCTTCACGTCCTCCTTCAATTCACGTTCATGTTCATGGGTCTCCGGTAGTGGTCCACAGTGCAGGATAGGCTGGAGGCTGAAGCTGGAAGTTGCACACAGTAGTACAGATCCAGTAGTGGCCCGCAGAGCGGGGTAACCTGGGGAAATACCTTCTCTTGGTGAAGCTTTGTGCAGGCGATCTCCGGTAGTGGTCCGCAGTGTGGGGTAGGCTGAACGCCAGTGGTAATGGTTGCACAAGACAGTATTGATCCGATAGTGCTCCGCAGAGATGAAGCAAGAGCAGGTCCAGTATTCACTCAGAGTCAGAAGAAGCCAGTTTAGAGTAGGCACCGAGGAGACCCGGAACAGGAGTACTGGAGAGTCGTCCAAGGAATGGTGTTGAAGTTCACTGGAAGGAAGATGAGACAGGTAAGGTATAGCTCTCCGAGGAGCGGATAGCCCTAGGTGCAACAAGGCCCCTGAGGAGCAGGTACCGAGTTCACCCAGACAGGAACAGTGAAGCAAAGTTCCAGAAGTGGAATTAAGCAGGACAGGAATACTTGCTAACTCGTAGCTTCGATAGTCAGCTGAGCTTAAGTATCGTAGGTGGATGATGTTATGCGGTGGGGACTCCCCAGAGGTTCCCAGCATGACACGTATAAGAAGAGTTACCTCGGATGCAAGATGGCTGCCAGGAGCCCCCATGCCATCCTGGGCATGCCATGGAGGTTGGCATGTGGAAGCGGAGGCGGCCATCCTCCCTAGACTCGGTGTTGTAGGAAGAAAGGAGGTAAGCAACAAAGGTCATAGCCATCTGTGACTGACAGGCACAACACTGGGTCTCTCTGATGCATCAGGTTTGGCAGTGGCCAGGGCCATTGATCTCCAGCCTTTCTGCTCATGCCTGGGCACTCCTCGCCTGCCTAGGTGCTTCCCGAAGCCCTCTGCGGGCGCATCGTGGCCCAAGGGTACACTTCATCCCCGGAATTGGGAGCGCCCCCTAGTGCTCCCTCCTACGGTTCCGCAACATGTGTGCATACACGGGCGCTTCTTAAAATCTATGCGCCAGCCTGAGACATGTGCATATCTCCTGGCTTTGGTGCACGTAGGGCTTTTAAAATCCACCAGTATAGAAAAATGATAAGAATAAAAGTTTTCCCTTGCACAGTCATAAATATTATAGATCATATAAAACGTCTTGTTTCATTGAGAATATTCTTAAATTGGGTCTTGTGAGTTTTGTATGCTTTCTCTATTTCCATTTCCATGATTGTGTATGAATTGTTGTCTGCTTCATTTCCTAAGCTTTCTAAGGTCTCGGAGCTAAACTGGGATAATATTTTGTATTTAATTTATTCTTTATTGAATTTCCTTATTTTACAATCAAAAATAATAGATTTATAACCAAATATCAGCGCCTGGGGCTGAGAAAAATCCTAAAATGTCACTGGTTAATGTAGGCGTGTCATGGAAGTGTTTGGATCAGTAGGTAATGGCTTGCTTTCATGGCATTTCCAGTCAATGGGAATATAGGATTTTTGTTTGATGTTACTAAGTATTTTTCTGCCAGGATCTTAAGTTAATAGTACTCATTATTAAGTACTTAGTTAAATCTTTTTTTTTGTTTTCAGTCAAAATAGCTACCAGATTCATTTAGCTTCCAATGTTCTTTGGGAATCATGTTAAGAATATATGACAGCTGCTGGCAATTCACAAACATCCTGTGGAACTGATGTAACTTGTTGTGACAATTCACTCTCCACAAGTCCGTTGAAGTCAATGGAACCAATGAAATGCTGACAAGGCAACTCACAAGATGCCATGGAACTGTCAGCAGCTCTGCCTAAGGGAATTATTTTGTGTTTCTGCTCCAGCAGCTTCACCAGCCATAACAAAAAATGGCCAAACCTCCCTCAGATACAAATTCTTTCTATAAGAATAAAGAGGTCCATATTCAGTCACTCTGACTAACTTAGGGGGTCATTTTCTAATGGGATCGCATGTGAAAAGTCCCTTTTCATGTGCGATACCTAGATCGGGGCGGAGTCGGGGCGGCGTTGGCACTGGAAGGGGTGGAGTCAGGGCGGCACTGGGGCGGACATGGCGGAGACATCGCTGGCGGCGAAAAGGTAAGAACCCTTATCCCCACCAGTAGTGCGCCCAGTAGCACCATCTTTCACGGTAGTGCTATTGGTTTGCGAAAGCCAGCAGCAATAACACCACGGTGGTGTGATCGCTGCCAGCTTTCGCAGGCCCACCTCCCGCTTCTCCTCCCCACCCCCCGGTTCCGCGTGAATCTCAAAGGCCTGCGATTTTAGAAAATCCAGGCCTTAGCAGGGATATTCAGTGGCATGGTCATGTCTCTAAATATATCCAGCTATCTAACGGGGGGATTTTAAAAGTACTACACATGCCAAAGTGGGGAGATCTGCACGTGACTCGGCCCGGAGCATGCCACGCAGATTTATAAAACCGGGCGAGTACGCACGTATCTCCTGGTATGCGAACAAATCAAAAAGTCCAAAAGAGACGGGGAATGGGTGGGATATGGGCAGGGTATGAGTGGGGCATGGGCAGGCTGAATCTGTAACATGAAGTCTGCGCGTAAGTATTTACGCGCTCAAGTGCGTGCCGTGGTTCCCTACCGCGTAACTTTACTTCTGCTATGGACGGTGTGTAAGTAATAACATAACAAAAACTAGGCTAATCAGAGGAGTTTTAAGGATCAGGGCTATTAGTGTAAAAGGGAGGCAAGTTAGCTAGAGGGTTTAGAAAGTCCTCTCCTTTACTCGGGAGAACTGAAAATGAACTGGGTTAACAGGTAATTGCATCGGCGTGCATATCTACTAAAATCCTCCCCACTTATAAGTTCGAGGCGGCATTTGTGTGCACGTGCGTGTGTCAGTATAAAGTCATGCATACGTACCTGCATATAGCTGATTTTATAACAGGCGCATGTATACGCACATATAAAATTGCCACATCCATGTGCGCAAATTGGCAAATGCACACACATATTCACATGCACGGGCCTTGATTCTACATCATAGTATACCCACCATATACCCACTAATGCGCATAACCCCGAAAACCTGCTCCTGTGTGCGCCGAGCCTATTTTGCATAGGCTCGGCAGTGCGCGCAAGCCCAGGATGTGTGTATGTCCCGGTGCTTTGAAAAAGGGGCGGGAAGGGGGCGGGTTGTGGGCATGGCGCCGGTCTGGGGGCAGTCCGGGGGCGGGACCGAGGCCTCTGGCACAGCAGCTGTGCCGGGGAATGGCGCTGGTGCACGCAAGATACGCCTGCCAGAGGCAGGCGTAAATAATTGAAACAAGGTGGGGGGGGGGGGTGTTTAGGTAAGGCTGGGGGATGGGTTAGATAGGGGAAGGGAGGGGAAGGTGGGGTGGAGCGGAAGAAAAGTTCCCTCCGAGGCCGCTCTGATTTTGGAGCGGCCTTGGAGGGAACGGGGAAAGCCATCGGGGCTCCCCTAGGGCTCGGTGCACCCCCTTGTGGGCGCCAACTCTAGATTTTATAACATGCTTGCGGCAGTGCGTGCATGTTATAAAATCGGGTGTACATTTGTGTGCGACGGGTAGTGCGCACAAATGCACCCCGCGTGCGCAGATTTTAAAATCTGCCCCTCAGTGCGTAGTTAAGCTCTCAAATTCATTGCCAGAAGATGTGGTTATGGCAGTTAGTGTAGCTGGGTTTAAAAAAAGTTTGGATAAGTTCCTAGAGCAGAAGTCCATAAACTGCTATTAATCAATAAGGATTAGTAGCTTGGGATCTATTCATTTAGGGACACATTTTAAATCTTATGTGCGGGTATAGATTTGTTTGCGCAACCTGGCGCAAATAAATCTACGCCCGATTTTATAACATGCGCGCACTGCCTCCCCTACCTTTGCAGCAAAAGTTATGCCTGCCCGAGGTAGACGTAACTTGTGCATGCCGGCCGGTTGCCGGCGCGCCATGCCCCGGCACAGGCTGCACTCAACCCCGATCCCGGACCGCCGTCATGCCCCCGGCCATTCCCCGAGCCACCACCATGCTCCGGCCACGCCCCAAACGGCCCCTTTTTGCAAGCCCCGGGACATACCCGTGTCCCGGGGCTTGCGCGAGCCGCCGAGCCTATGCAAAATAGGCTCGGCGCGCGCAGAGGCAGATTTTCTCAGGTTATGCGCATATGTTACGCACGTAGCCTTTGAAAATCTGCCCCTCAGTGTTTGGGTACTTGCCATGCCAGGTACTTATGACTTGGTTGGCCACTGTTGGAGGCAGGATACTGGGCTTGATGGACCTTTGGTCTGACTCAGTATGGCATATCTTATGTTCTTATGTTCTGGAACAAAGAATCCATGTAGATTCTGATGATCTTCATCTTGCCCCTAACCACTACACTAATACCTAAACCTCACCTCGAGTACGTGGCTAGACTCAGGACACGTAAACACAGAACATTTGTCTTTATTATACAGCAGGATGATACCACCAGAGGTGGCAGTAGTGAGGTGATCCAGTAAGAGCAGTCCAGGGGGCCCTCGGCAGAGGAGACCTGTCCCACAATGGTAGATGTTAGCAGCTCTCGGAGGTATAGGGAGTCCCGGATGTAGGTTCCCAATCCTGAGCTGTAGGTGAGATAGACTGACATAGGTTAGATTACTCACTAAGGCCTGGATTTATCAAAATGCGATAAGTATCGCATAGCGATAGCAAAAGGGGTGTGTTTTATGCAAATAAACAGTTTATTGCAATTTGCAGTAATACCTATGTGAAGAGCTAAGTTAGTGCAAATTGCGATAATATTTTCACACTTTGCAATACATGCCACCCCTGATGTATTTCCTGCATACAACCACTGGGGGTCCCAGGGAGCTCAGATGAAAGAGAGTGAGCACCTAACCATAATGCCTTCTTCCTAGATAGGTATTTGTATCCCTATGGGAGGCCCACCTAGTAACTCGAGGTGAGGTTTACGTATTAGTGTAGGAGGTTAGGGGCCACTTTGACACTCAATGTTAGACATACGAACAGAACAGTGGTCTCTTATGAAGATTTGATGACCTACGGAGAGAGGAAACTCACCCAAAAATGAGATTGGTGCAATGTTCTCTCAACCTAGCTTGATGTTAAGGGTAAGGGCCCTTTGCCCTTACCATGTGACAGGGTATCCGTGCCATTGGCTGGAACCTGTCACATGGTAGGAGCACTGGATGGCCGGCGCCATCTTGTGCTCCTACCAAGTGACAGGGGCTGACCAATGGCACTGGTAACCTCTGTGACATAGTAAGGGCAAAGGCTATCGGCGCCATTTTGATTACTGGCAGCCGATGGCCTGAGTGCAGGAGGTCGCTCCCGGACTCCCACTGGACTTTTGACAAGTCTTGTGGGGGTCAGGAGGGTCCCCCAAGACTTGCCAAAAGCCCCTGGTGGTCCAGCAGGGGTCCAGGAGTGATCTCCTGCACTCGGGCCATCGGCTGCCAGTAATCAAAATGGCACCGATAGCCTTTGCCCTTACTATGTCACAGGGGCTACCGGTGCCATTGGTCAGCCCCTGTCACATGGTAGGAGCACAAGATGGTGTGGGCCATCCAGTGCTCCTACCATGTGACAGGGTCCGGCCAATGGCACCGGTAGCCCCCTACCAGTGCTCCTACCATGTGACAGGGTCCGGCCAATGGCTCCAGGGACCCCCACTGGACCACCAGGTACCTGTAAAAAGTTTTTTGGGGGGTCGGGAGGGTGGGGGAAGCTAAGGGATTAGTTGTAAAGGGTCGGGGTGGGTTTAGGGGATATTTTTGTGTGCCGTTTTTCCCGCCCTCCCCCAAAACGATAAGAGAACCCCCACGATCAATATCGTGGGGTTTTCCTATCGTTTTGGGGGAGCCCCCGATTTCTGACGATTTTGAAAATATCGTCCGATATTTTCAATCGTCCGAAGCCCGATTCACATCCCTACTTTTTACTATTTGGGATCCTGTCAGGTGCTTGTGACATGGATTGGCCACTGCTGAAAGCAGGATATTTCTGGACTTAATGTATCCTTGGGTTGACCAGTATACTGGTTCTTATATTCTTATGCTCGTTCTCTTCTGACCTGAGGTGGACAGTATTAGCTCTTGAAAGCTGGTCAAGAAATGTATTAAGTTAGTACAATACAAAGGTATCTTATATATTTTTAGTTTTTTGTTTTATTTGTTAATCTTTATTTCTGTGTGATCAAGTTTCACCTCAGGGAATGCTTATATGTAGAGTACCTGTTGTGTTTGTGGCATTGTGGACCCTTGGTCGTTGTGGAGATGACTCCATCCACGGGGAGGGGCCCCATGGGGAACCACAGTGATAGGCTGAACTCAGATAGCAAACACAGTATGGATGAAGGGCTTTATTGTACTGCTGTAGATAGATGTTGTAGGCAGGAAGGTAAGGCACTGATCCACGAGGTGCCAATATGTTCCACAGGCTCAGATGTATATTCTCACTCAGATGTTCACGATAGGCGGGAGCCAGCAATGTGGGTAACACCGCAGCTGGTGGGGGTAGCTGGAGCACCGGATCGTAGAGGTACTCACAGGAATGAAGGTGTCTTCCTGATGATTTAATGGTGGGACCGAAGGTCCGTGGTGCAGGATACATAGGCTGGTAGGCCCTTGAGGAGCGAGTATCTGATAGTCTGATATCCTGAAATGGAGAAGAGAGAGAGAAAGACCCCCGAGGAATGGTTGTCTTAGTTACTAAAGGCCCCGAAGGGAAGTTGGAAGCAAGAGACCCCTGAGGAGCGGGTGTCTAGAGCTTCTAGAGGAGTGAGGCCCTTGGAGTGAAGGCGGTGTCTAAGTGTGCCGCTAAGAGCAGTCAGAGAAGCTAAACTGAAGTCTTTGCTAACTCAAAGTTGGTAGCGAAATGGAGGCTTGATATACCCGGAGGTATTGACATCATGTGGTGGGGCCGCCCCCCGAGGTTCCCGCCATGACGTGTATTTGGGAGGCCACAGGAGTGAGCATGGTGGACTGGGATGCCCATGCTAGGTTGGAGACGTTGAGACCCTCGGCACCAGAGGCAGCCATTTTGCCCAAGGAGAGAGAAAAAGGAAGAAAAGAGGTAAGGCAGAGCGGTCGCAGCCATCTGCGACCGACAGACGCAACAGTGCCTATAGTTAACTGCTCTGTGCAGGGCATTTTTCAAACAAGGGGTCTAGCCTTCCATTTCTGTGTTTAGGTGGCTAGATTCCCTTTGAAAATTGCCCTCCACGTGTTTATGTACTATAAAACTGAATGCTAAAGAAATGTTTGATTTCTTTTAGTAACTTCGATGAAAGTTTTTAAGTTTTATTTCCTGAAGAAAAAAAATCATGGCAAAGGAAAAGTAATTGGAAGACTTAGAATCTGAAATGAAGCTTATCTGATTGCAAACAGAAAACTGATAGGCTCTGTTCTTGAGCTCAGCTTTTGCTTTCTTATGTAGAATGATGACCGTGTTAGTCTACTGCTATATATTATTTTGCTTTTTAATACACATTTTACATAGTATTTTATTTATTTATTTATTTATTTATTGCTACTTTGGCTCTTTCCATTCTTTATACTTCTTTACAATCCTACTTTGCTCAATTTGCAGTCTGTGTTCTCTTACGATGGAAGGAGTTTCTTATGCTCATCTTCTATTCTATTCTATATGAAAAACTAAATAGTCTTTTATGTTTATTTCCTTATTGCTGACTTTCAGAAGCACTCTGTGCTTAATATGTTGTTAGAAAAGATCAGAAAGTCATTTTAGGATGGATGATTTTAGGGGTATTAGCTTCTTAGTAATCTCTGTGGAACTATATAATTTGGTATGTTCACCCAGACAAATCTTTACAACTTTTTCAGTTTGTATGTTTCTTGTACACTGTAAGTTCCACATGAAGTGATATACTGAGTACTGCAGCATAGTGACAGGATTTCAATTTCACATCAATTTATTAGGTATAGTGAGTTGACTAGAAATCTTTTCTCTCACAGTACAGTCAGGTTACTGAAAAAGAGACATAACTCGGGCATTTGCAGCTGACAACTTTTAGATCATTCATTTTTTCCATCATGCATCATACTTCTACTTCTGTTCATTGTAACATACCATGAACAATTAAAAAAGGCAATATATTATCAACTTACATTCAGTCTTTGTTAATGTATTGACTAGAAAAGGCAAATTCCTTGTTTGTTTCAGAGTTCCAGAGGCCCAGGGAGGTAACTTGCTCAAGATCACACCAAGTCAGCGATAGAAGGGAATTCTGACCTCATGTTTTTAGGACTTCTATTGAATCATTATCCAATAGGCTGCTCACTAAATTACTCCTCCTCCACTATTGTGTGGAAAATCATTTTGACACGATGATCCACCAACTATGCAATTTCCTTGATGAACACAATCTTGCTACTGTATTCCATGTGCTAATCTCCAGCTGAATCAACTACTGCAATTCACCATACAATGGCATATCACAATATAGTGTGAAATGCCTTCAGCTCGTACAAAGTATTGCTGCGAGAATTTTGGTAGGTGCAAAAGCAACTTATTATATCAAGTCTATTCTATATCAACTTCACTGGCTCCCAGTAGAAAGCGGGATAGCATTTAAAAGTCTCTGCTTTGTCTTCAAATGCTTGAATAAACATGCCCCTTAATATCCCTCTCAATATTTCTCCCCTTACACTCTCCCAAGGGAACTCTAGTCCACCAAAATGGCTTGTCTTTCCTTTGTTGACTACCGCCAAATTTTCCTGCTTAAGCCTTCATGCTTTCACATGGTGTGCACTAACCCTGCACCTGGAGCCATTCTACCTTAAATTCAGGAAAAAAGCTAAGGGCCAGGCCTTCCCTTAAGACCCACATCTTCAGCCCAACTTCCTGAACTCTGGACGAGGGACTGTTGTACACAACTGGGTCTTGAAACTATTCACAAATGGATTTTCCTATGCTGGATTCCAATGCTATATTAAATGCAAATTCTGATTCGATTATAAGTTGCTCTAATGCCTCTGTTAATTTAAATTGACACCAACTTTGGGAAAAGATGGAATATGAAATGTTCATAAATAAACTAGAATAACAAAAGTGAAAATCTTTCCTCCTTTCTGCTAAACTAACTAAAGAGTTAATATTTATTTATTTTAAAATGTATATATCACCTATCTATATTCTAGGTGGTTTACAATAGACATTTGTAGAAATTGAACAATAATTAATCATAATATAATCTTAGTACATAAAATCAGAAATCCAAATCAATCAATAAAACCAAACAAGATATAAAATAAAAATTAAAAAAACATGACATATAGTTGTATTTTTCAAAATGATGAAGTTAAAAAGCTTTTTATCCATGTAAATTAGATGCTTAAAAATTGCCCCATCAGCGCAGCTAAAAGTCTATGTATAGTTCCACAATGCATGTAGATTTAGCTGCATTGACAGAAGGCAGTCTAGGGGGCATGTATAGATTGGGGGGAGAAAAAGTACAAACTTAGGGGTAATTTTCTAAAGGATTTATACACATAAAAGTAGCATATATTATAGCAATTTTCAAGAGCCCATTTACGCGCTTAGGGCCGGATTTTAAGACGTACGCATGCGGCCTACATTTGTGCGCGCTACCCGTCGCGCAGAAATGTACGCCCGATTTTATAACATGTGCACGCAGCTGCACGCATGTTATAAAATCCGGGGTCGGCGTGCACATGGGGGTGCACACAAGTGCACCTTGCGCGCGCCGAGCCCTAGGGGAGCCCCGATGGCTTTCCCCATTCCCTCCGAGGCCGCTCCGAAATCGGAGCAGCCTCGGAAGTAAGTTTCCTTTGCCCCCCCCCCACCTTCCCCTCCCTTCCCCTATCTAACCCGCCCCCTAGCCCTATCTAAATCCCCCCGACCTTTATTTTATAAATTACGCCTGCCTCTGGCAGGCGTAACTTGCGCGCACCGGACGGCTGCCGGTGTGCAATCCCCTGGCATGGCCACTGCGCCGGAGGCCTCGGTCCCACCCCAGCCCCACCTCTTTCACAAAGCCCTGGAACATACGGGCAACCCGGGGCTTTGTGCGCACCGCCGGGCCTATGCAAAATAGGCTTTGCACGCGCAGGAGTGGTTCATCTTATTACGTGTGTAAAACTCACTTTTAAATGTGTAAATCCTTTTGAAAATTACCTCCATAGATTTCATTTTCAAATCTATGGGCCAGATTTTAAAAACCTTACGTGCGTGCTAGTTTTGAAAATCTACCCCTACGTGCTTACTTTATAATTAAAAATCCACCCCCCACAAAAAGCAGGTGAAAGTGACCGCACACACTTTGTATATGTTGCAGTTTTTCAAAGCGAAAGTTTACATCTGCCTTTCTGTCAAAAATTCATACAAAGACAGTGGGTAAGAAAGTACACATGGACTTTGCACCAGGGTGGGCAGTTTTAAAATTGCCCCTAAAATTCTCCTATGATAAATCTTTATTTCTCAAAATCTTGTTCCCAAGTAGATATATCTCATACTTTCCAGCAGGGAACCAGAGCTGTAATCTTTCTGCTTTCTCCATCCCTTTCTCCTCTGTAATAAATAATCTGAATTCTGTACTCAGGAAGGGACTACATCATATGAGAGGTGTTCAAAACATATATTTAGTGTGGAGTAGCATAGCAGCAATCCAGCAATGCCTTTTATGTCCTTACTTCTTTGTGTCACTGCACACAAAGCCTGTATGTAGCTTTATAGAAAAATCTTATCTGCACATTTTCTGATTTTTGGCATGAGATTAAAATGAATTTGCACATAGATGAGAAGTGACTGCTTTTGAGTGCTTTATGATCTTGATGTGCATTTCATGCTCAACACTATAAGAGATATATTTTTTCATTGCCGAATTTTAAGACCTTCCCGAATGTATTTATTTATTTACATCTTTTTTACTATACCGACGTTCAAGACTAAAGAATCTTATCACGCCGGTTTACATCGAACCAAAATTGGGAAAAAGTTACAAATAACAAGTATCTTCAAATCAATTGAATATAAGATATAGATGAGAGAATAAAATACAACAATGGGGATGACATAACATATAACAAGGGCTGAAGCTTTTTGAGATCCACAATTTTTAATGTTGTAACACTGTTTCTCAACAGGATTGAAGAGCTTCTGATTTCCATCATATCAGAGTGTGATAGAAGCAGTGCCATTACAGACCACTCTGCTAAAGTACAGAGACTACAGACAGTAATCTGTCAGATAAAAATTGGTCTTTTTGAACCTCTTGATGCACTATTTTCTGAAAGCACATTTAAATCATTTTAGGAGACAAAATTAGGTACCGTAGTACTACATTAATTCAAGATTACAAACTACATAGATGCACTACACAGCATAAATGCATTATTATTATAAATGGTACAAGATGCTAATATATAATTATGCACCAGCTTATAGAAGGTTATCAGATATGGAAAATGAATCTATGTTGTTTTAATTGATTCTGATTTTAAAATAGTGTTTCCAAATTAATGTTTACCTATTAATCCATTTGAGAGTTTAATTGTATTTAAATGGGTTGGTAGTATATTGTGCATTTTTTTTTTTTGATCATTGCTTTAAACATTCCAATCTGAACTTCTGAGTCCAGTTCTAGCCTTGAAACTTTAGCAGTTAGCAAGTTCTTGCAGTCCTCATATATCATATGTTATATTATTATTAAATATTATACACTATGGTATGCATTGGAATCATTGTAGTGGAGTGTTGTGCTAGTAAGTCTTGCCTTCTAGCTTGCCTTGCCTTGCCTTTGTCCATGTCTGGCCTCTTTCCAGTCCTTGTCATTCCCTTGTGTTATTCTAGTTCTTGCCTTCCCCTCACCTTGGTCCTGTCCTTCCTTGTCCTTTGTCCCCTTGGCCTGATTCTCTGTTGCCTGACCTTAGCCCAGATACTGACGCCGCCTGCTTGCCCACCAGTCTTGACCTCAGCCTGGATACCAAGACTGCCTGATTGCTGCTTGCCCTGACCTGTGCTGTGCTTTGACTCCATCTGACCACTCTAAACCCTGCTGGCCTCAGAGTCCAAGAGCTCAGCCTGCAAGGAAAGAGGCTGGTATAGGTGACGCCTTCATTGTGTCCCAGCCCAAGTGTGTTTGCCTGCTGTCAGTGTGGGCCCAGCTGTTCCCATACACTGGGCTGTATCAAACACACCACAGTCCAAGGACTTGTACTCTGTGACAGCAGCATTCGCATAAGTACTGATGCCCAAAGTTTGCCCACAGATGTCAGACAAACCAATGGCGTCCGCCTCCTGGATGAGACCAGTCAGCCCCCAAAACTGCCATCCTCCAAAGACTGTGCTGCCTGCTGCAACAGAGTCTATACAGCTGCTGCTCTTCATAACTTTGCAACAACTGTGCTTCCATCACAGTAAAGACTACCGAACACTGAATTGTTGGCAGTGAAGGGGGAGATCTTGCACTGGAGCTCAGGGATAAGACTCTTGCTTGGTTCTTACTTCAGGATGCTGATTTCCCTGTCCATCAGGCACTTCATAGCAGCTGCCAAAGAAAAGTAAGCCTGCAATTTCTGTTTACCCTTTCATTTCACCATAACGCCTGTTGCTGAGGCATTGAATCAGAACGTGGCAGGAGTAAATAAATATCCTAGTGCATAATGTCATTCAGGAGCGCTGAGTGAGGGCTTTCTTGCCACAGGGCCTTCATCATTACTAGTGCAGCTGTGCCCATGGGGTAGCATCAGGGAATGGAGCAGATGGCGTCCTGGGGCCCAATGTCGGTGACTTGCAGCACTGGGGTAAGTGAGACCAGTCTTGGAACCATTCCACAGCTGGCCAAACGTTACAACCCCTTGATGGACTGGGCCCTAAATAGAGAAAAACTTTTTCTGTCTAGAAATGTGTACATTTATCATGGGAGAATGACTATGAGTACTTAACCACAGAAACATCCTCCATCATTTGCATAGAACTGGCCATGGTAAAGGCATTTATTTCAGCCACAGTCTAGGAATAATATAGTATTCAAAAGGTGACCCTAGACCCAGAAATTCAAGCTCAAAGATTTTTATTATTTCTTAAAAGATAATAATAGAGCCACTTCCCTCACTTTCCTAAGGAGTTAGAGATGTCTTCCAATGCTATATACTCAAGATTTTTGGGCTTCAACATTTCTAGGCTGCATTTACAGCTACTTTCAGCAGATACAATAGGAAAGTAACTGCTTTATAAGAAACTGGTGTGATTTAAATGTTATAGGCTTGAACCAATGAAGGCACTTTTGGGATGTGCATGAAGCAGCGTGTTTGCTTTGGATAGAGTCCCATTTTTAAAAAAAGAAAAGAAAAACAATATTAAGGAAATTGTAGGTGGTTGTTAATTGAGCTATTCATTACAAAAATACATTCTTTTTTATTGTCACCCAAGCCTTCTCTTGTTGTGCACTTCTTGGTTTTCATTTTTTTGTTGACATTATCAGTCACTCATATTATCTATGAAAAGTTTATTATTCTTCTCATTTCTTTTATAATTTTATACTTGGGAAACAAATGCAGTCCTTAAGTTTTAATCTGAATAATATATATGGATTTTTTAAATCATTTCAATTGATACTTAAATGAATTCCTTGCCTGCTAGAGTTCTGTGCTGTTTTATCTATGGGTATAGGATGGCCATTTTAAGCCATTCTTCACAACAAGGACAAAGAGCCATATGTGTTAAGCATTTTCCTCATTCACACAGGATGTGAGAAAAACCCTTAGGACATCTGGCCCATAGTGAGCCATTATTCTAAAAGACAATGACATATTGCAGGTCATAAAATACTTTGTTCTTAATTTTCCTGCATTACAGTTTAGTTTTCATCTTAATTCCTCTTGAGTGGAAATATAAATTAATGGGTTGTTTTGTTTTTTTAGTTAAGAACATAAGAAGTTACCATACTGGGTCAGACCAAGGGTTCATCAAGCCCAGCATCCTATTTCCAACATTGGCCAATCCAGGTTACAAGTACCTGGCAAGTACCCAAACCTTAAATACATGCCACAATATTAATGCCGATAATAAGAGGTGGCTATTTCCTAAGTCAACTTGCTAATAACAGATTATGGACTTCTCCTCCAATAACCTGTCCAAATCTTTTTTTAAACCCAGCTAAACTAATTGCCTTAACCACATTCTCTGGCAACAAATTCTGGAGCTTAATTATGCATTGAGTGAAAAATAATTTTCTCTGATTTGTTTTAAATGCGCTACTTGCTAACTTCATGGAGTGCCCCCTAGTCCTTCTATTAGCTGAAAGAGTAAATAACCAATTCACTTTTACCCATTCTAGTCCTCTCATGATTTATAGACCTCTATCATATCCCCCCTCAGCCATCTCTTTTCCAACTGAAAAGTCCTAACCTCTTTAATCTTTCCTCATAGTGGAGCTGTTCCATCCCTTTTATCATTTTGGTCACCTTTCCTCAGAGGTGGTGCGCTTGGAGGTGGACCCTTGTCCTGGGGCAGGGATGGAATGTCTCCTGAAAGGGAACAGGAGGTAGCTGCCCCCAGGGGGTGGAGCACTGGAGGAGACAGAGGCTGGGAAGAGCTTCATCACTGGAAGCCCGAGGTCCCCCCAGGAGGAGCCTGTAGGGACCCAGGCCGCTTGGACTTAGGTGGGCCTCGCAGGGTCTCCTAGGAGAGTATAAGTCCGGCGTGCCCATGGACACAGGGGGAGCGCGATCGGGTTCAAAGTTGGAGGCTGGTTGGTACAAGGAGAACCAGAACAGAGTTGGTGATGACGAGAAACAGAGCCAGAATCTGAAGACTAGGTCAGGCAGGTAAGGGTCAAGATCCAGAGGTCAGGCCGAGGAGTGGTCAGCGAAGCAGGGGTCAGGTACCAGAAGACAGATGAGGTCAAAGGCAGGCTAAGGTCTTGAGGCAGGCGGCAGGCAGGCAGGTCAGGAACTAGCTGAGGTTGTAGAGGCAGGCGGCAGGCAGGCAGGCAGGTCAATAACTAGCTGAGGTCATTGAGGCAGGTGGCTGGCAGGCAGGCGAGTCAGGAACTAGCTGAGGTTGTTGAGGCAGGCAGCAAACAGGCAGGCAGGTCAAGAGCAATCTGAGGTCAGTACAAGTAAGACAGTCCGAGGGTACTACCTGGGTAGATAGACAGACGACCACAGGAACAAGCAGGATGCAGGAACTAGGATGCAGGAACAAATCAGGGATGGAACTGAAACAGAAGGATCCTGGAACGAGACTAGGAGCAAGCAGGAACAGGAACAAAATCAGAGGCAATCTTAGAGCAAACCGACCTGATTGCCAAGGCAAGGAAGCAAAGACAAGAACTTCCTTATATCAAGGGATCAATCAGGGCGCGCCGCAGAGATAAGACCCGCCCTTGGCCCTACATGAGTCCGGGCAGTCCGCACGCGCGTCATGGCGTGGCTATGATGGCAGAGGATGCCGAACCTCTGCGTGAGGCCTGGCGCGCAGTGGAAGGCCTGGCGACCGCTGCCGCAGGACGCCAGGGCTGGCAACTACCGCGAGGGAGGTCGTCCCAGGACCCACTGTGGAACTATGAAGGTGAGCAGTCCCATGCGCAGTTCGGCCACAGGTGGGGCACGTAACAATAGGGAGTCATTCTATCCTCTTTATCATTTTAATTGCTCTTCTCTCTACGTTCTCTACTGCAACTATATCTTTTTTGAGATGTGGTAACCAGAACTGCATATAGTATTCAAGGTGCAGTCTCACCATGGAGCAATACAAAGGTATTATACCATTTTCCGTTTTATTCATCTTTCCCTTCTTAATAATTCCTAATATTCTGTTTGCTTTTTTGATTGCCGCAGCACACTGAATTGAGGATTTCAATGAATAATCCACTATGACGTCTAGATCTTTTTCCTGGATGGTAGCTCCTAATATAGAACCTAACATTGTGAAACTTCAGCATGGGTTATTTTTCCCTATATGCACCACCTTGCAATTATCTACATTAAATTTCATCTGCCATTTGGATGTCCAATCTTCCAGTCTTACAAGGTCTTCCTGCAATTTATCACAATCCTCATGTGATTTAACTACTCTGAATAATTTAGTGTCATTTGCAGGTTTGATTACCTCACTCAGGGGTAGATTTTCAAAGGGTTCTGTGCGCAAGATACACGCGCAACCCCCGAAAACCTACCCCTGCCGCCCCCTGCGCGATAGGCTCGGCGGCACACGCAAGCCCCGGGACACGTGTAAGTCCCGGGGCTTCGTAAAAGGGGCGGGAAGGGGCGTGTCGGCAGTCTGGGGGTGTGTCAGGGACGTGTCCGGGTTCAGGGGGCGGTCTGGGGCATGGTGACGGTTCGGGAGCGGGCTGGGGGGGCGGTCCTGAATCCTCCGGCACAGCGGCCTGTGCCAGGGGATGGCGAACCGGCACGCGCAAGTTACGCCAGCCTCGGGCAGGCATAACTTGTACAACAAAGGTGGGGGGGGATTTAGGTAGGGTTGGGGGGTGGTTTAGATAGGTGAAGGGAGGGGAAGGTGGGGGGAGGGGGAAGGAAAGTTCCCTCCGAGGCTGCTCCGATTTTGGAGCGGCCTCGGAGGGAACGGAGGCAGGCTGCTCGGCTCGGCGTGCACAGGTTACACAATTGTACACCCCCTGCACGCGCCGACCCTGGATTCTATAACATGCACGCAGCAGCGCGCACATGTTATAAAATCGGGCATAGATTTGTTCACGCCGGGTTGCGCGAACAAATCTACACCCGCGCATAAATTTAAAAATCTACCCCTCATTGTATTCCTTTCCAGATCATTTATAAATATATTGAAAAACACCAGTCCAAGTACAGATCCCTGAGGTACTCCACTGTTTACCTTTTTCCACTGTGAAAACAGACCATTTAATCCTTCTCTGTTTTCTGTTTTTAACCAGTTTACAGTCCACGAAAGAACATCGTCCCTTATCCCATGACTTTTTAGTTTTCTTGGAAGCCTCTCATTAGGGACTTTGTCAAACGCTTTCTGAAAATCCAAATACACTACATCTATCAGTTTACCTTTATCCAAATGTTTATTAACCCTTTCAACCCTTCCTTTGGGTAAATTGATACTGGCTGTGTTCCATTAAACCATGTCTTTCTATAGGTTCTGTGATTTTGATCTTAAGAATAGTTTCTACTATTTTTCCCAGCACTGAAGTCAAGCTCAACAATCTATAGTTTCCTGGATCATCCCTGGAGCTCTTTTTAAATATTGGGGTTTCATTGGCTTAATCTACAGTCTTCAGGTACAATGGATGATTTTAATGATAAGTTACTAAATCTGAAATTTCTTTTTGAGTTCTTTCAGAACCCTAGGGGACATACCATCCAGGCCAGGTGAATTCTGCTCTTTAATTTGTCAATCTGGCCTATTACATCTTCCAGGTTCACCATGATTTATTTTTATTTTATTTATTTATTTATTTAAAGCTTTTCTATACCGGCATTCATGATACAATCATATCATGCCGGTTTACAAAGAACAGGGGGGTGCAATAACTTTGTTCTTTTAACAAGTGCAGAGGAAGCAAAAGTTACAATATAACAGGGTTGTTGAAACTGGGGAAGGAAGAAGAGAAGAATAGACATGAATAATAGAATCTTTACAGAAGTAAATTAATTTACATTGTGCGGTAAAGTCTCTTTATTTATATTATTTACATAATGCAGTAAAGTCTCTCACTGGATATTAGACTCGGGAAAGGCTTGTTTAAATAGCCAAGTCTTAAGCCTTTTTCTGAATGTTAATAAGCAAGGTTCAAGTCTAAGATCAGGTGGTAAGGTATTCCAAAGAGAGGGGCCCACTGTAGAAAAGGCCCGGTCTCTGAATGCTATATGGTGTGTTGATTTAGTTAGGGGAACAGTCAGGGATCCTTTGTAGGCTTCTCTGATGGGTCTGGATGATGTGTGTAGTTTGAGGGGGATTTGTAGGTTGAGAGGGGCTTGGGAGTGGATGGATTTATGGATGATGGTGATGGACTTGTGTAGGATTGTGTAGGATGTAGAACTTGTGTAGGATTTGGTTCAGTTTATCCGAATCATCACCCTTGAAAACCATCTCCTGAATTGGTATCTCCCCAACATCTTCTTTGGTAAACACAGAAGCAAAGAATTATTTTAGTCTTTCCACAGTGGCCTTATCTTCCCTAAGAGCCCCTATTACCACTCAGTCATCTAACCCTCACAGGTTTCCAGCTTTGGATATATTTTAAAAAGTTTTTATTATAAGTTTTTGCCTCTATGGCCCACTTCATTTCAAATTATCTCTTAGCCTATCTTATCAATGTTTTACACTTAACTTGACAATGCTTATGCTTTTTTCTAATTTCTTCACATGAATCCTTCTTCCAATTTTTTAAGGATGCTTTTTGGCTAAAAAAGCCTCTTACCTCACCTTTTAACTATGCTGGTAATCATTTGGCCTTCCTTCCACCTTTCTTAATGCACGAATACATATGGACTGTGCTTCTAAGATGGTATTTTTAAACAATGTCCATACCTATTGTACACTTTTAACTTTGCAGTTGCACCTTTCTATTTTTTTCTATTTTCCTCATTTTATCAAAGTTTCCCTTTTGAAAATGTAGTGTTACATATTGTCCCCCTTCCAGTCATTAATTTAAATTTGATCATGTTATGATCATGTTATGATCACTCTCACCAAATTCTTCATTACACTAAGAATTAGATCTAAAATAGCTTCCTCTCTCGGCCATTCCTGAACCAATTACTCCATGAAGCTGTCGTGTATTCCATCCAGGAACTTTACATCTCTAGCATGTCCTGATGTTACATTTACCCAATCAGTATTGGGGTAATTGAAACCTCCCATTATTACTGCACTGCTAAATTGGTTAACTTCCCTGATTTCTCTTAGTATTTCATCGGCCATCTACTCATTCTGCCAGGTGGATGTAGCATACTCCTATCACTATACTCTTACCCAACACACATGGGATTTCTACCCATATAGATTCTACCGTACATTTATTCACTTGAATAATCTTTGTCCTATAGGACTCTATGCCCTCCCATACATAAAGCACCACCCCCCACCAAGTTGGTCCTCCCTATCACTATGATCTCATTTTTCCCATTGGATAACCTCCTTTTACCTCTGAGATGCAAATTATGTCTATCTCAGCACTCACTGCTGTATAGAGATGTGATTCGACCGAACCTTTCGGTCCCGACCCCAAAAAAAAACAAAACCCACTCCAACCCTTCAGATGTAATTAATTACAATCCTCCCCCCCCCTCCCGCCACCCCCCAAACTTGCCTAAAGTCCCTGGTGGTATAGTGGGAGTCCCGGGAGCGATCTCCCACTCTTGGGCTATCAACTGCCAGTAAACAAAATGGCACCAGTGGCCCTTTGCCCTTACCATGTGACAGGGGTTATCAGTGCCATTGGCTGGCCTCTGTCACATGGTAGGAGCAATGGATGGCCGACACCATCTTAAAAAATGGCACAGGCCATCCATTGCTCCTACCATGTGACAGGGGCCGGCTAATGGCACCAAAAGCCCCTGTCACATGGTAAGGGCAAAGGGCCATTGGCGCTATTTTGATTAGTGGCAGCTGATGGCCTGAGAGGGTGAGATTGCTCTCGGGACCCCGCTGGACCACCAGGGACTTTTGGTATGTTTGGGGGGGGGGGGGTCGAGAGGGTGGGGAGTTGCAATTAATTAAATTTGAAGGGTTGGGGTGGGTTTGTTTTTTTTATGTGCCCTTTCTCCCCCCCCCCCCCAAAAAAAAAACAATAAGAAAACCACATGAAATTTCATGGGTTTCGTATCGTTTCGGCGACCCCCCCCCCCCAAAACGAGACGAAATAGGAAATATCTTCTATATTTCCTATTTCGTCTCAAATGAATGCACATCCCTACTGCTGTATACGCTAAGGGGCAGATTTTTAAAAAGTACGCACGCGTACTTTTGTTCACGCTACCGGTGCAAACAAAAGTATGCTGCATGTGTCTTTTAAAATCCGGGGTCAGCGCGCGCAGCCTGCCTCCTTTCCCTCCGAGGCCACTCCAAAATCGGAGCGGCCTTGGAGGGAACTTTCTTTCCGGTGCCCCCCACCTTCCCTTTCCTTCCCCTAACTAACCCGCCCCCCGGCCCTAACTAATTCCCCCCTACCTTTATTTCAAAAGTTATGCCTGCCCGAGGCAGGCGTAACTTGCGCGTGCCGATGCACCATGTTCCAGTCCGGGGGCTGTTCCAGAGGCTGCGTCCATACCTCCTGAATGCCCCTGCAGAACCACGCCCATGGCCCCGCCCCCTGAATGCCCCCAATGACGCGCTGGCCATGACAGGCCCCCCAGGAACGCCCCAGGAATTACATGCGTCCCGGGGCTTGTGGGGTGGAAGGGGCAGCTTTTGGGGGGTTACAAACGTATCTTACGCGAGTACCCTTTTGAAAATCTGCCCCTTACTCTCCCATCTTACTTGTTAGACTTCTGTCATTGGCATTCAGACATTTCAAAGTGTGTTTTTTGTTTGTATTAACAACCTGCTTTTCAGTTAATAGGGATAATTTGGAATCCTTTAGCTCAGTTGATTCTTTACTTGTAGGCACATGGACTACTTTTGCTTTTTTTGGAACCTCTCTGTTGGGATGCCCTAACTTTCCTGTTTCATTAGTGTTGGCTTTCCCTCTTGTTCTAGTTTATGGATAGTCTACTTCTTACATGATCATAATAACACAGTGCACCGATAAAACAAAATTGGTGGACTATGGTAGATCATGAAACACTGATTTCATTTATATGATGCATGTCAAATTGTTTGCTGCTGTCCCTCCTTCTCTCTATCTCTATGTACACACTGATCTATGTATAAGCAGTTTCACTGGTTGAATTCTGGCACACCAATAGTCCTGTAGGATGGCACCTCTAAAGTGTTTATCATTCTTTAAGATCTGATATCTTTATCAATGATTTGTTTTATGTTTTTGAAAAGAAAATACAAACTATCAATGCACTAGAATATTTGTTGCTTACAAATGTCTCCATTTATAATAATATTCTTGTTGCTCCAGAGACTGGGATAGTATAAATGTCTGCAGCAGTGTATTCTTAATCAGTGTGCTATTCACTGCACGTTTATAGATCAATAATGCAGACTGTTAACCTCATCTTCTACTTGCTTACTTTTACTGTTAGGTGAAAGAGTTTATAATCAAGCATATTTGTGCAGTTCCTATTGTGCTTACAGTTTCTTCCTCAGAAAATTATTTTCCTTTTTCTCTGGTTCACACCTGCCTGAAAAGCAACAGATCTGTGGATATATATTGCCCTAGGAACTCTGAACTCAATTCACCCAAATTTGAGACTTAGAAAAATTTCTGACAGGTCATTCAGTGACTTATATGAATAAAAAGTCACATCTTATACAAAGCATAAATGCGATGCAGAGACTATGCATCTTGTGGGAAAACCAAATAAACCCCTGTTAAATGGGTTTTTAGATTTGTATATTGCATTAACAACTTCTTTTATATATATGCATGTGCCTCATTCTCCATTGAGGTATGTGAACTCACTGTCCTGACATCATCAACATCTGGAATTGGGTGATAGAAACCAATGAGTACCCTTCTGCTATGAGGTCAATTGAAATGAAAAGTAAAAAAGAAGTAAAAAAAAATGCTTCTTCATATTTCATTCACCACATTTCTTCATTTGAATATATCAAGAACCAGTTAAATGACCCAACTCCATATGTTTAAATGAGGAAACATGAAGAAAAATTAGAATTCTTTCATTGTCCATAGGGGAAAATCTATTGAACTTAGAAGAATGTTAAAGGTTATGCTTTATAGGAGTTCGGAAAAGGACAAATATATACTGAAACAAAAAAATATCAATAAGATATACCATTTCTTACTACCAAAAGCTTGCTGGACAAACTTGTTGGACCATTAGGTCCTTTTCTGTCATCATTTCTGTGTTTCTATGAGCACTTTGCCTTGGCCTCATTGCCTTATCAGTCATACTGCCTGATACACAGGAATAATATCTTCACAAACAGCCCATGCCTTCTTATTTTCATTCTGAAGTTTTATTCTCTATTCCAGGCATTGACAGCCCAGCCTGGAGTAATCTAGTAGAGGGCAAATAGGGGGCAAGAAAAAGAGTTGTTCTTCTATGTACATAGAGCAACTATCACCTGCCTTCATCAATTCCTAAGCTGAAATAAACAAAATACTTGATAATGTTAATGTAGTTAATTTCATAATCAAATCAACTAGCTATGGACACCAAATCCAATAGGGATGTGCAGCAGGGACGGATTTGTCCCATTCAGTATTCGTATTCGTGGGGAGCCAAATCCATTGCATCCGTTCTCGGGGGACCCCGAATCGTTCATTTGTTACGTATGTATTCATTTCCCAAAAAAAAACAAACATCCTAACCCTTTTAATTTAATTAACTACAACCCCCACCCTCCTGACCTCCCCCCCAAGACTTACCAAAAGTCTCTGGTGGTCCAGCGGGGGTCCTGGCACGATCTCCTGCACTCGGGCTGGCGGCTGCCGGTATTCAAAATGGCGCCGATAGCCTTTGCCCTCACTATGTCACAGGGGCTACCGGTACCATTGGACGGCCACTGTCACATGGTAGGAGCAATGGACGGCCGGCGCCATCTTGTGCTCCTACCATGTGACAGGGGCTGACCAATGGCACCGGTAGCCCCTGTGACATAGTAAGGGCAAAGGCTATCGGCGCAATTTTGAATACCGGCAGCCGACGGTACAAGTGCAGGAGATCGTGCCAGGACCCGCGCTGGACCACCAGTGACTTTTGGTAAGTCTTGGGGGGGGGGGGGGGTCAAGAGGGTGGGGGGTTTATTCGTTAGATGCATTGAATTCGTGGGGGTTCGCCATACGTTTCGTGACCCCACGAATACAACAAATAGGGACATATATGTTGCGGATTGCCAATACGTCAAAAACGAATCCACACCCCTAAAATCCAATGAACAAAATATCACACCTAATTCTAAGACTTAGTTGAAGTATTGACTCATGATCTGATCTCTTTGAGATACTGCTGCAGTACCTAAAGGACCTTCTACCTCCTACAGATCAAACCTCCCTCTTTAATAACCCAGTATTCAGCCATGACTACCTACAGAAAGAAGGGCAGCATCTTCAACAGACAGGAGATGCTCCCCTTTCAGGAATAGAGGAGTAGCCTAGTGGATAGTGCAGCAGGTTATGAAACAGCAAAGCCAGGCTTCAAATTCTGCTCCTGCTCCTTGCTGCCTCAGGTACAAACTTAGATCATAAGCCTTTGGTGTATAGGGAAATATCTATATTGATTGAATGTAAGCTTTGAAATACCTGAAAAGTAAAATATATAAGCTAACATTTTATGGTCAGTCAAGCAAAAGAACTAGCTCTAGATACCAAATCCAATTAAGACAATGTCACCCCTAACTTCAAGGATTTAGTTGAAGCATTGACTCATGATCTGATCTCTTTGAGATACTGCTGCAGTACCTAAAGGACCTTCTACCTCCTACAGATCAAACCTCCCTCTTTAATAACCCAGTATTCAGCCATGACTACCTACAGAAAGAAGGGCAGCATCTTCAACAGACAGGAGATGCTCCCCTTTCAGGAATGGAGGAGTAGCCTAGTGGATAGTGCAGCAGGTTATGAAACAGCAAAGCCAGGCTTCAAATTCTGCTCCTGCTCCTTGCTGCCTCAGGTACAAACTTAGATCATAAGCCTTTGGTGTATAGGGAAATATCTATATTGATTGAATGTAAGCTTTGAAATACCTGAAAAGTAAAATATATAAGCTAACATTTTATGGTCAGTCAAGCAAAAGAACTAGCTCTAGATACCAAATCCAATTAAGACAATGTCACCCCTAACTTCAAGGATTTAGTTGAAGCATTGACTCATGATCTGAGCTCTGAGCTGCTGCTGTAATATCTGAAGGTCCTTCTGCCTTTTCAGATCAACAACCCAGCTTCAGTAGGCTCTTTATTTATCCCTGTCTTATTCATCCCTGATGATCCCTGTCAGTCATATTGGGAATCATCATTTTCCCCTCTTTGACTGATGTCAGAGCAGCAGAAAGTTTCCAGTGTGGACCAATCAACAAAAGTGGGTTTTCAGAAACTCAGAAGTACACTTCAGCCATTGTGTATGCTTCTAGGGGAATGATAGGTACAATATCAGTGATATTCTGAACCTGCAGATGGGTGCAGGAAAGGAATTAAAAGCTAAGACAATAGAGGATACCCTTTATAACCTTCAAAAATACCTCAAGGGTATAATATCACTTACAAGACTCCCTTCACATTTTCCGCACTCAAAATTTAATTGAATCCCACATCTACCCAACAGAATTCCATCAGGAGGATCTTGTCCACATGTTTACTCATACATGAGATTTCCACATCTGTCATCAGAC
Source organism: Rhinatrema bivittatum (assembly GCF_901001135.1). Taxonomy (NCBI): domain Eukaryota; kingdom Metazoa; phylum Chordata; class Amphibia; order Gymnophiona; family Rhinatrematidae; genus Rhinatrema; species Rhinatrema bivittatum. Next base: position 376,392,899 of record NC_042618.1, read on the forward strand.
CAAGATAATGCTTACAATGAAGTAGATGTTTTCTTGGGCCCTTTGTCAATGCAATCAATGGCTTCTATCACACTAGGCTTCTATCATTAAGAATAGTATCTCATAGAAGCTGCTTTGTACCTCACACCTCTCCTGCTAAATGCAAAGCTACTTGATGTAGTCAAGAATGTAAGCATCCATGATTTCAATTTTAGGTGGCTAGCTCTTACTAACAGAGAATCTTCCAGCAATAGGAGGACCAGGGAGGTGTGAGCTAAGAAATGATTGCTAGGAGGGTTCATCACTTAAAGGGGAAGGGTTTGGGAGGTAATATAAAAAATGATCCTATTAGTCATAGGGAGGAGTCTAGTAGTTTGTTGAAAAGACTTGTGCACTGGATCCTAAGGTGGTCAGGCTAGTTCTGGAGGTAAATTTTATTTTATTTTTTGATTCACTAGAGTGAGTCAAGGGCACTCCCTCTAGTAAGGTCTAAGGACCCGCTGGGAAGATTCAGACCTATTAGCTAATACCAGTATCAGCTATTTGAAATGTTAAATGTCCAAGGGCCATTTAAATCCTTCTGACCTTGCATTCTTGTTGTTATGAATAGGTCTCCCAATATGCTTGGTATATAATAATAATATATAAAATTATAATTTTCCATTGCTTGACTGACCATGAAAATGGTAGCATCTGAGCCTACAGAGCTCCTCTGTATAGGAAATACCTCCCTTCTTTCTATAGGTGGTCCTGGCCAAATATTGGAACACAGGAGATACTTGATGGTCTTCCCCACCCTAGTAAATGCTTTTCTATTGTGCATAAGCATGGGCCTTAGAGCATCTGCATAATTGATGGTATATTTATAGTTGATGTGTCCTATATGTATAAAATTGTGTTAACTGTGTAGACATGCTGGAAAATGTAAGATAATTATACATAAACTGTGTAAACTGACATTTTCCTTCATGTTTGCACTTTTCATGAAGCTGGAAGAAAACCAATAAACATCCTGCTGCTTGTCAAGGGTAGTGTCTCTTAACAACTTTCTTCTACACTTACTGTTTTTAGGAAGATCTGCATTTTCAGTACTTGATACTTGGGAAATGATCAAGATGGGCTAAAGGGGCTACAATGGAGAGTTTGCTATATAACAGCAGTGAGAAAACAATATACTTGTTTTTCTAAAGCATGAATGACTGTGTTTGTGTAGATGACTAAATTTGTTTTCACATGCTGCTGGTTGGTTCATTATACATACAGTATTCTTGTCTTGCATGACTGCTGTCTGTGTTATTTACTAAAGTCATAACAATCTTTTCACTTGCTAGTAGGGATTAGTCATCTTTTTCCTATTCATGTGGCATGGTTGAAGGGAATAATTTCTGTCTGTAGTTGCCATATTTTTCATTTAGATGGTGGGGGTTGCTTGTTTGCACCAGTTGTGTGTGGTCACCTGCCATTGTTTATAAAAAACAAATCACTTTCATTCTTCCCTTTATTAAACAGTCAGATGTGATAGATTGCTGTTTGGTTATTTTTTCATATATTCTGATTTTTCTCTGGTATTTTTTTCTGTTCTTTTTCCTGCTGGGCCACTCACGTTAGCTTTCATTCCTTTTCTGTAACTGCAGTGGATAAGATATCTTCTGCATTTTGACAGGTAGAATTTAAGAATTGGTTTAGGTATGTGTTGTCTCATTATTTACAGTCTCAGATGACATGTTGCTTTTCTGGCTGGAAAAGCAGGAGGAGGCAGAAGAGTCCCCTACTCCTATCCCACCAATGATTGGCAGACATGGGCAGGGCCGGTGCTAGCTTTTTGCTGCCCTGTGCAAACAGTTACTGTGCTGACCCCACCCCGGTTCATTCATTTTCTGTCCTAGGCCCTTCAGTGATACAAATTTTAAAAACTGACACCCACCAACCCCCCCCTCCCCAAACCCATGGCAATGGACGGCTGGTGCCTACCATGTGCTCCTTGTGCTCCTACCATGTGACAGGGGCCGACCAATGGCACTGGTAGCCCCTGTGACATAGTAAGGGTAAAGGCTATCGATGCCATTTTGAATACCGGCAGCCGACGGCAGGAGATCGCTCCAGGACCACCAGGGACTTTTGGCAAGTCTTGGGGGGGTCAGGAGGGTGGGGGTTTTATTTGTTAATGATACGTTGCATTTGTGGGAGTTCGCCATACTATTCGTGGACCCACGAATGCAAGGAAGTGGGACCTATACGTTGCGGATTGCGCATTCGTTCAAAACGAATGCACATCCCTAACACACAGACACAGTCACACAAGCTCATACATACACATGCTTCCTCTCAGACAACCCCGAAGGTGTCTCTAGCTCTTCTTTGGTTGGAATCCACCTGCAGCCCCCATTCTCTCTCTCTTATACACACACACACACACACACAAAACCCAGGCAAGCTCCCATTCTCTCTCTCTCTCACACACACACACACACACACACCCACACACCCCAAGCAGGCTCCCATTCTCACACACATACCCTCTCCCATCTTAGGAAGGCTCCATTCATGCATGTGCATATACACAGACACACAGACACACCCATACATCCCAGGTAGGCTCCCAATTCTCATAAAAAGACACACCCCCCCATCCCAGGCAGGTTCCCATTCACACACACATACACACACATACACACACACACACACACACACACATATACATCTATCCCAGGCAGGCTCCCATTCACACACACACACACCCATCACAGGTAGCCTCCCATTCACTCACACACACATGCAGACCAGGTGCATGGGTCATTCCTCCTGCGCTGCTGCTGCCAGCCTGTACTTACTTCTTTCTGGAGAGCAGCTGTTCTTCAGCTCTTCTTCATGTGCTGGCACCATGGTAATTCAACACTCGCGATGCTAGCACTTCCTGTATTCTCATCTTGTACATCGCTCAATTGCATGGTTTGCACACCCGGTGGTACTGGGCCTAGACATGGGACTAGAGAGGGGTCCAAACACAACCCACTTCACTTTCTATTCTGTTGTCAGATTAGGACCTCAGGCACTGGGCTGTACTGGAATTTAAACTCAGAGTTTTATTTTTAACACCCGGGAAAAAAAAAGATTGGTTTCTTCACCTTTAGTATCAGAAATGAACATATACCATGTCTACAGATCAGAACCCCAGAACTCAGTCAGAAGTCACCAAAACTTAGTCAGCTTTCCCTCTTTCACAGATCCTCAAATTTGGATTCATATTAAAGTAGTGTACAGAGCACAGATATTCAGAATCAGATTCAAAAAAGGATACAGACCTTCACTCTGGGATCCACGGACATAGCCCTAAGCCATCAAGTTGCCAGGAACAGTTTCCTGGTATCCCAGTACACCTTTTGAACCCCTGAGGACCAATCTAGATCCTCTGGGATGGCATTTCTGAACTGGGCTTGGGTAGGCAGGCAAGCCCCTTCTGCCCAAATCAGCTCCAACTCAAAGGAGCCAGCGTTTGGCTCAGAGTAAAGACCTCCAGCCCCTCCAGCAGGACAGGCCCTGGTTCAAAACCAAGTAGATCTTCTTTTATCCTTATAGCTATGAACCTACACACAAAACCTGGCCTATGGTTCAGTTTTAGCTCACAGTTTGTATTTATCTAACCTCTGACAATGTTTTTGAACTTCCATGAATGTATTGTTGAAAATATTAAAATGTAATTGGTCTTGAAACTGTCCTCATTATTATTTCTGTCATATAGCACACAGCATTTTGCAGATTTATGCTTTGTTTCTAATTGCTATGTCTGCATGTTGAGGTTCACTGAGTTGAGACGGAATGAGCCCATGTTTTGTACAGAAGTTAATTAAACCTGGTAATGATTATTGTTTGAATTTTCCTGGGATCAAGGAGGTCATTTTGCATCAGCAAACTTCTTCATGCATCATTTGGTCAGTCATGTTATATAACTTTCAATAAAATTAGGTACGATTTCATATAAATATTGTGGCTTGATGTTTCTTAAGGATTAACATACATAATACATTCACACACAATTCATTCATAAAAGATTACAAATGCTCCTAAAATGGATATTGGTATACTTTTATAGTCTATTGTCATTAATTGATTATTGAAACTGTTTGAAACTATGAATTTTAATTGCTATTGGAACTTTATGTGAAACCAAACAGCGAGTTTAAAACTTAGTAGTCTAGTAATATAACAATGAGCAATGGGAAGGGGGCAGATTCTGTTCCCACATATAGCTTGCAGGCCCATTGGCACTTTGTACCTGTGAGCCTTTAAGCCAATTTTCAAAGGGAAACTCTCCATGGAGCTTCTCTTTGAAAATCCATCAGCCAATGCAGATGCAAAGGTCATGGGGTAAAAAGCATGCAAGGATTTCAAAATGAAATTCCCAGCATACTTTAGGGGTTCTACCCCCCAGTATTTTGTCTTTTCCTTGCCTTAGGGGGCAGGCAGTTTCCAGAAAGTGATTTTCCATGGAAAACATGTTTACCCATGGAAAATCTGTAAATTGCCCCATATATTTGCAGACTCTTTGAGTATTTATTAAATGGAAAAATATATTTAGATAAATTAATTAAATAAAGTCATGTACATTTCCTATGAATCTGTACTTATGGCCATTTGCAAATAAAGATCACCTGGCTTTTGAAATCAACCATTGAGAATACTAAATTATTTAATGACATATGGTTCGTGGTCAGAGAGCTGAAAAGGTCTTGTGATAATGAGTATGCTGAGATTATACACAAGTGCTTTGATCTGACTATGAACTGTGAGTAGAATGCTTCAGACTACAGCAGGTCATATAGTATTCAGATAAAAGTCTGCTCAGTATTTTAGATAGGTCTTCAGTGAGACCTTTGTTGCCAGGACAGCCAATGTGATCCATCCCGTGTTTTCAGGGAAGATTGAAAGTCTAGAGAGCCAGGCAGGAGGTTGCTGGCTGTTAAATGTTTTTCTGTAATTAAGCAAGCAAGTGCTGAGCTTGGAATTAAAGGAGTCTGCTGCTTGAATGGAATCTGCATAGCATAATGAACCTTCAAACCCTGGAAACAGCAGTCATTGGTTGAGGTACTCTGTGTTTGTAAAATGTGATTTGAAGCAGTAGCATGAGATGACCATTCTGCCTTGTTTACAACTGTATGCACAGATAGGCAATGGACATTTAAAGCAAGGATCGCTGAAGAGAGATAATTATATGAGAGAGGCAAAAAATTGACTTTATCTTGCGGAGATATTTGAAACACTTTTTAAAAAACTCATGATGTCTATATCTGCCTGACTGAGCAAAACTTACCCCAATCTTATACCCATCTGGTTTAGCATTCCAACCAGTTTTGGTTCCCAGATTTAATTGAGAGAGTGTATGTGTTTATATGTGTGTGTGAGACAGAGCATGTGTATGTGAGATCGCCCATGTATGTATGTGTGAGAGAGCATATGTGTGAGCAAATAGCATAAAAGACTGCATGTTTATTTGAGAAAGAAGCTGTGCAGGCCCAAGGAAGCTACTGTTTGTATGTTCTGGAGAGAGAGAAAGTGTGTGCGTGAGAGAGAATGTGCATACATGTATGTGTGTGAGAGGGAATGTGGGAGAGCATGTGAGAGAGAACTTGTGTGAGGATGTGTGAGTAAGCAAGTGTGTGTGTGTGTGTGTTGAAGAATATGGGTATGTGAGAGAGAGGAGAAAGTTGTACCACTCCCTCCCTGAACTAATCCATGACAACATCAGGGTGATTTGAAATCAAATGTTCCCAGGTATGGAATGCAGGGGATTTTTTTTGTCCTTATTAGTTTTAATAATTGGGTGTTATTTGATGTCTTCTGTTTTTAAATATTTTATTTATTTGGTTTATATTCTGCGTTTAAGGGTATTTGGGAATAATAATAAAAAATTATTGGGTATGCTTTTCATCAGCTGTTTTGAATATTCATTCTTTTTATGATTATGGTTTTACTATTATAATTGATATTTTATATATCTTGATTTTGTTTGATGTTTAATGAAGAATAGTGATATTTCTGTTTTCACACTGTTGCACTGCATATAGAGTCTGTCTTGTTATGGTTTCCAATTCAGTTTTTGTCTGCATGTTTCTAGTTATACTTTATCTCTTTATTTGGTATTTGATGAGGGTTCATCTGTGTTCTGCATGTATTTTGCTAGCATGTAGTTTCAGCTTGCCTTGTTCTGTTTTCTTAATATCAGGTGTATTGGTGTTTTAGGTCCTGATATAATATTTGAAGTGTTGCTTTTTCAAAGGTTGTTACTGTTTGAATGCTGGCAGTTAATGCTCTTTTCATATGGGAGGTTTACAATATTGTAAATAAGTTTACCTAAAGCTTTCTGAGGGCTGACATTTACAGTAGACCCAATAATATATGTCTATAGGTGACTTCTCTCACATACACACACACACACACACACACACACACACATACACACACACCCTCACTTAGGCTCCCTTTCTCTCTCATGCATTTGACCTAACACAAGCTACTTATCTCTCTCTTTCTCTCACAAACACACATACACCCACACACATATCCCTTCATACAGGCTCCTTCTCTCACAAACACTCTCACTCACATACACACACTCCCTTTTTCAAGCACACCATCTTCCAATCTCTCATACACATACATGTTCCTTCACAATCTCCTCACAAAGACTTCCTCTTTCTGGCATACACATACCCTCATTCATGCTTTCCCCATGCACACAAACAAACACACACACACACACACACTGGCTTGCAGTCTTAAACACATACCTCTACACACAGCTTCTCAGTCTCTCATACAACCACTACACATAGAATCACTGGGGCCTGCTCTGCTCCAGGCATACTAGGACTTGTATCTCTGTCTTTACCGCAACATGGCACTCCGGGGCCTCCTTCCTGTTCGCTGCCACATGGCACGCCGAGACCTCCTTCCTCTTCACTGCCACGCAGCACACTGGAACCTCCTTGCTCTTCGCCACATGCTGGGGCCTCTTTTCTCTTCAACGCGACATGGCACACCAAGACCTCCTTTCTCTTTGCCATGAACAGGATGGGGTCCACTTGGGACACTGTGATGTCTGCTCCTAATTCTGCGCAGAAACTGGAATTTCTGCTCAGGGGGGAATTCTGTGCTCCGCAGAAGGTTTCAGGGGGCAAGGAAGACAGGAAGGTTTCAGGGGGCAATTTTTCTGTCTCAAAATCTTGCTGCCTGAAGCAGCGGCCTTATGCTGGCTCATAGTAGAACCACCCCTGGGCATGGGGAAAGAGGAGGTTCCTGTGGCGAATGAGAATCGAGGTGAGAAGAGACTGAGAGTGCATGTGTGTATGGAAGAGGGAGAGAAGTGAATGAGTGTATATCTGTGTGTGCATGTATGGATGTGTGTGGAAAAGGGAGAAGAATGGGGGCAGGGGAGGGTGCCATCTCATCCCTCGCCTCAGGCCGCAGATTGCCTTAAGCCATCCCTGTCTGGGGTAATAGGATACAATGTGGAAACTGTAATGAATTGAATGGATTAAAACAAGTCTGGGCTGTACATACATGGGAATGGTATCCATTTAACCAGGGAGTGTTGCATCCAACCTGCAGGCTCTCTCTTCCACATAGTGAACAGATCCTGGTAAAATGGCGAACTATATAAGCACTGCAAAATAAATAAACAAATAAACAGACAAAGAAACAAATAAATAAATAGTGTATACTAAATCAGTTTTGCCATCCATTGATAGGTTGCAATGTGCATGACCATGGAAGAGTGTACATTAAAACCTGTTAGTGTGCCTCAGTGGAAACGGATCCAAATGGAAAGCAATCTCCCCCCCCCCCCTCCAAAAAAAACAAAAAACTAAACATTTGCAACTGTCAGATTTGACTATATTAGCTCCCTACGCTTGCATTTTTCTCAGTGGAAGGGAGTGGGCAGTGGAGTGCCTCAGGGATCTGTATTGGGACCCATACTTTTCCATATATTTATAAATGATCTGGAAAGAAATACGACAAGTGAGGTAATCAAATTTGCAGATGATACAAAATTGTTCAGAGTAGTTAAATCACAAGCAGATTGTGATAAATTGCAGGAAGACCTTGTGAGACTGGAAAATTGGGCATCCAAATGGCAGATGAAATTTAATGTCGATAAGTGCAAGGTGATGCATAAAGGGAAAAATAACCCATGCTATAGTTACACAATGTTAGGTTCCATATTAGGTGCTACTACCCAAGAAAGAGATCTAGACGACATAGTGGATAACACATTGAAATAGTCGGTTCAGACAGGGGTAGAGTCAAGATGGCGCCCTGACCAGATGCGCTGAAAACAGCTCTGCCATTTTTTTCCCTGTCAAGTTTGAATTTTCCTAAGAAAAATGCCTCCAAAACATAAAAGAAAGCTGAGAACCTACCCTTCTGCCTCAGTGATCCCAGCAGGGCAGAAGACGATCGACCAGTGTGTCTCTAAATCGGAAGGGAAGGAGCTGAGAGGTCCACCTGTCGGGTCACAGAGGGGAGAATGTGACCCGACCTCGGAAGAGGTTTCCCTCAGCCCATTGGACGAATGACTTCCACCGGCTGTGCATGCCACCTCGACTCAGTGGCTCTCCGGGAGCCCCGAAGTGGATGTCCCTGTACAGCAGCCTGAAGGGGTGACGCCGTTGGAGGGCATACCGCAGACCTCCATAGAATATGGAGAGAACTCATTCGGTGGGAATGATCGAGGAGGAGGAGAAGAGTGGCGGAGCCCAGGAGAGGAAACTCACGGGCAGGAGCCTCTTCTCCAAACCGATGATGAGATAACTTTTAAAAAGCCTGAAGTAGTCACTTTGGACTGCCTATGGAAATTGTCATCGGCAATGGCAAAGTCGATAGCAGAATGTTTGAGTAAAATTAATACTGTTCCTGCCAACTAGAAATGCTGAATAAGAACTTTGAGGGTCATAAGTTAGATTGACTGAGAAATTTATAAGCCTGGAAAATGATATAAAACAGGTTAAAGAAGTTCAAACAATATTGATTCAAGATTGTGGAGCAGCTAAAAGGAAAATTGAAAATATAGAAAATATGCTGAGGCATATAAACTTGAGAATAATAAACTTTCCAAGGGTTGTTGGAGAATTTCCCAGAATGACCGTGAAGTGGTATTTTCAAGAGATTTTGGAGATTCCCCCTGAAAAGACTCCACCCCTAGAAAAAGTTTATTTTCTTCCAACGAGGAGAAATCAGCAAATACAACCAACTCCCAATGTATTAGAAAATCTAACGGACTTCCTAGAATCTTCATTGCTTGAGATTGCTGAGAAAGCAACATTATTAATATCTTTTCACAATGAAAATGATATGGGAGAAATAATGCGTGCTTACTTTAAAAATATTAATGTCACATTTATGGGATCTGTTATCAGAATCTTCCCTGATCTAACAAAAGAGACGCAGCAAAAACGGAAAAGCTTTTTAGCTTTAAAGCAGGAAGTTTTAGCAGTGGGTGCCTCTTTCATACTAAGGTTTCCGTGTAAATGTGTCCTTAAGTATGGGAGAGATAACTATATTTTTTCCATCCGAACCAGCTAAAAAGCTTTGTTGAGGCCAAAAAAGTGGAAAAGCAAATGGGTGGTAGTTAATGAAGTCCAAATAGTAAGAATCCGATATACAGGGCACCTATTTTCCAAATGATTAATGTTACTTCAGATTCTCCCTTTGTATTGGAGCACTCCACCCCCCTCCTGGTTTGAGGTCTAGTGGGTGTAGATATTTCAAATTGAGATATGTTGAGAATAATATTTCTGTTTTATTAATTGCCTTTGTTGTACTACACCATTTTTTCTTTAACAAAGTTAATGCTTTGTATATTATTATAAAAGCTTAATAAAGAGAGAAAAAAAAGAAATCATCAGTTCAGTGTGCTGCGGCAGTCAAAAAAGCAAACAGAATGTTGGGAATTATTAGAAAGGGAATGGTGAATAAAACGGAAAATGTCATACTGCCTCTGAATTGCTCCATGGTGAGACCCCACCTTGAATACTGTGTACAATTCTGGTCGCCGCATCTCAAAAAAGATATAGTTGCGATGGAGAAGGTACAGAGAAGAGCAACCAAATGATAAAGGGGATGGAGCAGCTCCCCTATGAGGAAAGACTAAAGAGGTTAGGACTTTTCAGCTTGGAGAAGAGACGGCTGAGGGGGGATATGATAGAGGTGTTTAAAATCATGAGAGGACTAGAACGGGTAGATGTGAATCGGTTATTCTTTCGGATAATAGAAAGACTAGGGGGCACTCCATGAAGTTAGCATGGGGCACCTTTAAAACTAATCGGAGAAAGTTCTTTTTCACTCAACGCACAATTAAACTCTGGAATTTGTTGTCAGAGGATGTGGTTAGTGCAGTTAGTGTAGCTGTGTTTAAAAAAGGAATGGATAAGTTCTTGGAGGAGAAGTCCATTACCTGCTACTAATTAAGGTGTCTTAGAAAATAGCCACTACTATTACTAGCAACAATAGCATGGAATAGACTTAGTTTTTGGGTACTTGCCAGGTTCTTATGGCCTGGATTGGCCACTGTTGGAAACAGGATGCTGGGTTTGATGGACCTTTGGTCTGACCCAGTATTGCATGTTCTTATGTTCTAATAAAAACTTAAGCTGACTTCTGGTTTAACTGCTGAAACAAGGTCACAGACAAACACACTTTCAAGAAAGGCATGAACTCTTTTAGTTTGTGAATGAACGCTTAAAAAATGTTATCAGTGAGGTGTTTCTGTAACACAAAAAATATCTTTCCCCCAATTGCATGCATTTATGTCTCAGCAAAAATGAAGCTCAAATTATAATGGCAGTGATTTATATTACATTTATATATTACATTTTTTTAAGCTTAACTGCAATATTAAAATTTTTTTAAAAAAAGATGTTATCTAGAGATCAATGATTAGATTCGGGACACCAAAATGGCAAAAACCACTGCTGTGCCCAGAGTCAGGTCCATGTATGAAGGTCTCTTGCTTACACAAACAGAGGAAGAGGGTAAGCTTTTGTATATTTATTCTTTTTTCCAGATTCTCTGTCCACTGTGGTTTACAGACAGCGGCAAAGCACACATATGATTAGCTGGTACTATACAATGATCCTAGCAGGTCACGGTAAATGAAATATTTACCACCTTGTTTTTAGTTAACACAGGCTGGTTCCATGGGTAAAATGTTGCTTAATCAATAATACTACGCATCAATACACTTCCCACAACTGAGACAAATATGTGTTTTAGAAAGCAGCCATAATGGAAAACAGAGATTGTCATTATGTGTCATTAAAGCATAATCAATTTCAGAAATCTTTTCCTATCCTCCTATTCGTCCTATGCAAGGTTGCGCAGGGAGTCAGTTCTGGGCTGTCAGATCATCCGATCTCAGGAGAAGTGGAATGCAGAACAAAACTTGGCAGTGGAATAAAAAAAAAAGGCACGGGTTGTTTAAGGTATTGTGCCAACATGATATACAGTGCTGCTGATAAGAAATCTATTAAAGGATCCCTGGGAGGCAACCATTAGGAATTACATCTATTTAGGGATGTTTCCTAGTGTAAGAACATCCTCAGAGTAATGTTATGTTTCTCCAGTAAATGACGATCATATACACAAATCAAAATAGTATTTAATGGGGTGAAATATGTAAATTGGGGCTATTTGTAAGTATTAATAAAATCATTTTGTACGGATTTTTGGTCTTCTACTGCCAGACGATATGTTTATTTGATTTAGATTCCATCTTTCAGGCACTTCAAAGTGGTTTATATTCAGGTACTGCAGGTATTTCCCCAAGTCCCAAAGAGTTTAAAATCTAAGGGGCCTATTTACTAAAAATCTTCTCTCATGGTGTGTCTATGGGAAAAATGCTTAGGGGTAGATATTTAAAAGCAAGCTGGCTCAGTAACTTAGCTACGTTACAAGGATGTTCAGCGGCATGTCTATGCTGTTACATATCTGTGTACAAACGTTCCTTAACTGGGTAAGTGTTATCCAGCTATGTCTAGACTTGCTCTTAGCAGGTCTAGGCTTAGCCAGTTAACTTATCCAACTAAGGCCTGGATTTTCTAAGGTTGCAGACCTTAGAGAATTCGGCAGTAATGAGGGCGGGCCTGCAAAAGCCGGCAGCGATCGCACCTCCGCAGTGAGATCACTGCCGGCTTTCGCACCCAATAGCACCATCGTAAAAGGTGGTGCTATTGGGCACTCTACTGGCAGCGAAAAGGGTTCTTACCTTTTCACCACCAACGAAGTTTCCGCTGCGTCCGCCCCGACGACGCCCCGACTCATCCTCTTCAGGGGCCGACTCCGCCCTGACTCTGCCCCAATCTAGCTATCACGTGTGAAAAGTCCCTTTTTGCGTGCAATACACTACGAAAATGACCCCCTAAGTCTCAAAATCAGTACATAGCCGGCTAAGTAGTGCCACTCTAGTCTGCCCACTGCCCACCCCAAGTTAGTCAGCTAGCCAGATAGCCGGATAAGTGACTTTCCCCTAGATTCATCCAAAAGTTTTAATAATTCAGTGATAACGCTCCGCTAACAATAAACCTTGTCAGCTGGGTCACAAGGCAAAAAAGAGAAGGCCGCACAGCCTGGCCAACAGCGGCCTCTTCTTTTCCTCCATGTGGCCTCTGTCCATTCTTCAGCCGCCACCGGTCTGAGCTCTGGTGGCAGCCCCCAGCCAGCAGAGGCAGCCATGGCAAGGGCAGGCAGTGTGAGGTGGATGCCACAGCAGCATTCTGAGAGGGGCATTTTTTGCCGCCTTAAGTGGCCACCTCACCCTGCCTCATTATAGAATCGCCCCTGACTCCAGCTGAAAAAGCTTTACAAAGCTATTTTATCCAAGTATTGCTCAATGTACAAAATGTAGGCTTGACTACTGGATCCATTTTTGTCAGTCCTCTGAAAAAATGCAACCCTTTGTCAAAATATCATTCATACCACACCAAGATAGGGAAAAAATAATATTTTTAAATCCAGCACCAATATTAATATATCATTTGATGAAAGGAGGTATTAGCAAGCTGATGAACACCTATGGTTCTCAATGACCACTGCTGGTCTTTGCTATCATTTATGTCCGTAACTGATTTTGATTTATAATATGTTTTATCATTTTTTATGGTATTTTTTTTTTAATGCAATGAAAACACTGATTCAGTCTCGAATAATGTGTCCGCAAGAACCAAATCAATGCTTGACATCAGCCGATGTTTCGTATCCAAAACTGCATCAGGGGATAATATAAGAGTTCACATATCTGAACATGGTGTTCTAATTCAGTGGGCAGGTGGGTCTATTAAAATAAGGGGGAAATAAGTCCTGGGTAGTTGTGTATGAAGAATGACACCAGAGCCTCAGTGCTGGTTCCAGGTGAGCTGGAAGAAAAAGGAGGAACTACTGAGCCAATAACAAAAGGAAACTTTATCTCTTTCTTTGCCTATAGAGAAAACCTTTATAGAATAAGGTTCATAGCCCCGCTTTCTGAAACTGAGAAATGCACACTTTACCTGCTAGCCTCTAGTTTTTTTTTCATGTGAAGGGAGTGAAAGATTAGAGTCATCCCCTCTCCCAAGAGATTCCCGCAGGGCATTATAACAGCAAGGTACTAGCACAACATTTTACAAATTTCTTTTGCCAGTGTGTGCCTATTTTAAGTGAAAATATAGGTTTTAGCTATGTTATTATAATGTTAAGCCTTAATGTTCAGTTTTACAGAAACATCTAGAGTATGAGAACCTAATTTGCAATAAATCTTTCTAACACCTGTATTTTCCAGATGTTAGTGTGGTAGGATTTTAAGATAATAGGGGGCCGTTGCAATACAGTGCACTCACCTGAGTGCACTATTTAACCTGCAGCTGGATGCAGGTTATGTAGACGTGTCCATAGCCTCTTATGCTATAAGGGGATTAGTGCTTCCACAACGTGCATCCAACGCACTGGGAAACTAATAGCACTCATTAGGGATGTGCATTTGTTTAGAACGAATTAGGTAATTTCAACAAAATTGCCTAATTTGTCCTGGTTTGGGAGACCTGATTCCTGAAACTGATTTTTCCTGAAATTCGGGAAAAATTCATTTTTGGGTTAGTGCAGTGGGAAGGGGCACATTTATTTTAAAAAACCAAAACCCAACCCAACCCTACAAATTTACTTAATTACAACACCCCCCCCCCCCATCCTGATCCCCTCTAAGACTTACTGAAAGCCCTGGTGGTCCAGCGGGGTCCCGGGAGCAATCTCTCCCTCTTGGGCCGTCGGCTGCCACTAATCAAAATGGCGCCGGTAGTACTTTGCCCTTACCATGTGACAGGAGCTACTGGTGCCATTGGTTGGCCCCTGTCACATGGAAGGAGCAATGGATGGCTTGCACCATTTTCTAAGATGGTGCCAGCCATCCACTGCTCCTACCATGTGACAGGGGCCGACCAATGGCACCGGTAGCCCCAGTCACATGGTAAGGGCAAAGGGCCACCGGCGCCATTTTGATTCGTGGCAGGCCTGACGGCCCGAGAGGGAGAGATTGCTCCCGGGACCCCGCTGGACCACCAGGGATTTTAGTAAGTCTTGGGGGGGGGGATCGGGATGGTGGGGGGGGGATGTAATTAAGTAAATTTGAAGGGTTGGGGTGGGTTTGTTTTTTTTCGGTCCGTTTCCAAAAACAAAACGAACATTTTTTCGGGTTCGGGGAGTGGACCAAAATAGTCCACCCCAAACCTGAAAATGAAAACAAACCAAAAGAAAATTGTGCACATCCCTAGTGCTCATCACATGCAGTAAAAAATGTGTGTCCAATGCGCACATTCTTGCACTCAGAAATTAACGCCTGCCCAGGTGCCTGCTGTCAAGGAGGTGCTAGGGGCATGCAATCGACCCTAGTGCCTCCTTAACAGCACAACCCCTAATTAAAATATTACATGACACCCCCAGGAGAGATGCCTGGAGGCGCGTTAAGAAAGTGGGCGCTGAACACTCAGCACCCGCTTTCACCGCATTTTTTTGCATTGGCGCCTAGCTGTCTGTAAGGGAAGATTTCTGTATCCAACAATGGGATGAAGAAGCTGCAGTTTGGAATCTGCATTACCCTTGGATTTGTGGAAATGGTACAGAATCTGCCGGGCTTTAATGATTCAGAAATTTCTCCATGCTTGGTCCCTTTTTTTCATGTTGCGGTTAGCATCTGGTGTAAACTTTAAGATCATTTTTCTAGCACGAGCTACTTTTCCATTTCTCTGGTGGCTAAATTGAAAGCATTCTTCCTCGACAATGTTTTGCATTTTATATTAAATGTGTCACTTCTATTTTGAATATTTTCACTTTTGGTGTAATAATTTTCTTATACCATTAATTATATTTCACGCCTTCTTGTCAAAATATTCCATGCTGCTGTTATTAATCACAATAGTAAAACTATTTCCTGGCTATTAATGTCATTGTGCAATCATACATACTAAGCACCTGTTGTCTGGATTAATGCTTGTGATCAAAACTTAGAAATGTAAACACAAAGTCAGAAATGTAATGCTGAGCCTCCACTTTCACATTTCAGAATTAAGTACTTGTGTAGGTGCAATTTTTTGTCATTGTAACCAAGTCTACTCTTTCACCTGGAAATTTAAATTCTTTATTGCCAAGTTATTCTGTTCAGAAAAATGTCTAAGCTTCAGACCACAAGAGTTAACATTAGATCTGAATTGTCAAACATATTCTGACAAACCCCAGAAACCAACCATACAAAAACTAACACAAATGAGCATAATAAGATAAAAATGTTCTATTACAATAGTAAAAAATATTTATAAAGGGGCTATTTTGATCATATTCAGAGGCCTTTCAGGCATATGGGTATATTTAGAGACCTTTGTTTTCAATTTTAATTTTATTTTTCCTGGGAATTTATCCATGAATTTACAACGCAAACAACAATAATATTTACCCAGAAAAGTGGTCATTTGTTACTGATTTCTCCCATTTTTGTCTTTGTTATAATAAACACTGATAAATTCCCAAGCAAAATAAAATAAAAACTGAAAATGAAGATCCCTAGGTATGTTGTACCTGCGGGCTTGCCACGCTAATTGTGAAAATTCAAGCCAGCAGGGAATGCGGGGACTTTGTTCCTATGTACTTTGCACTTGCTTTCAAGCACGTGCAAAATGTGCATGTTAAAGTATGCACAGGGATTTCTCAATGAAATCCCTGCATGGACTTTCCCGCCTCTGACCAAACACAGCTCCTTGTTCTCTGCAGGTAAAAGTTTATGTACTGTGAGCAGTATGTGTAGTTTTATCCACACTGGGGCAGGGGAGGAGACAAATTTCAGACAATCTTTGTAAATACCTATGCAAAAGTTCTGAAAACTATTCCCCAACTACAAAAATCTGTCCAGGAATGGAAAACTGCAACAAGCTATGTAACAATAAAAAGGGATGATCATACAAGCGGAGACGCAATTTTCTGAGCAATAAATGTTCACACTCTCCATATTATAATCTTTCCCACTTTTTCAATGTTCTTTTTGTGTGCCACCAGTGTTCAAAATAATAAAATACTAGGTGCAAAAATATGTCCATTTATATGAGAGAAATTCAAAATGATCCTACTTCCCAGTTTTGAAGTCTGGCTGAACTGCTCCAAACGTATCCAGTAAGATGGTTTGCAGAAACAAAAAAGAGAAAAAAATCCTAGCATGGCCCTTGTTTCAGTGATGGTGCCTGCTTTATGGGAAAATTGTCTCTCTCAAAATTCACTGAATTTTTAGCTCAAAAACCTTTTCTGGCACACTAGCATCTTCTCCAATCAGTATATGGAAATAATCCCATCTATCTGATAAAATTAACTACCTCTGCTTCCTGTGTTAATTGTATAAGAAACATTTTGATTGGGCAGCATTATCAGCCTTATTTCTCTAAGTTGTAATATCAAAGCCTCAAATGTTAGTCACCCTCCTAGAATTAAAACTGCTATTTGCTACCTTAGTATAACGTGACAGACATTTTAGAATGGCCCTGACTGGCCAATAGGGATGTAGTAACATTCATTATTTTTATAGCATCCCAGATTTTCTGATGATTTTCCCTTGGGTTGCACTAATAATTTCTATGTGTGCCATTGCTGCACCTGTTTCTGCTTGTCCCTTATCACTACTGCCAAACTTTCAGGCATCATCAGCAGGTCAAATCATAATAGCATCAAAAACCTCCTTGTTTCTTTCTAACATTGACAATGGATTCACTGTTATTTGTAGCTGCGTTGCCTTATTTTCTGGATCTGATAATCTTTGTTCCAGTTCAGTAAACAGTCTGCTGAAAGGTGACCATTTGTTCGTTAACAGCAACCACTTCCTCTTGTGTCGCCATCACTGCATTATGATTCACTTTAAACTTTTCTGAGTACATAGGTTACTGTTACATTAATATAGCTTTATTGCTCTTCTCTTTGGTTTTTTCCTTGTGCCATTTTGCCTGGGGAAAGGTGCTCATGCCTGCTGAGAGAGTTTATTTCCAGAATTGGTTACTTTTTTTTTTTCAAGAAACTTTATTTTTTCTTGTCTTGTTAAATGCTGTCATTATGAAGTTGTAGCATCAAAAAGGATTCAGGAGTAGGGGAGGCAAAATCCTTACAGGGCTTCTTTCTCAGGCTGCTATTACTCAGGTTGCTCATACTCACTAACTCCCCCTTCCCCCCAAAATCATAAGAGCATTAAGGCAATCCTAGGACTCTAAGTAATTTCATTTTTCATAATCCTCCCATGAACCTCACTTGACTTTACCTGTGTACACTTGGTGTGACAAGGCAATGTGAATCATTCATATCACCAGCACTCCCTGACAAGCTTAAGTCCTTATTAAATGCATTGGTATCTATAGTCACATACTTATCTTTTAGTACATCACGGAAGCTGATTAAAACTTAATACAGGTAAAACATTGTCGAGGGAGCAAATAAACAAACAGCCTATAGATGGGTAAATAGGCAATGACCTGACTTAAATGTTCATCTGCATTAGGTCAATAATGTTCTGATTTCCCTCCCCATCTCCCCAGTTTTCTGAATCTTTAACCCAGTTTAGAGAAGTCTACATTTTCTGCACCAGCTCATATTTCCTTGCCTTACTTCATACATTTATTTAATTTATTTATTTAATAGCTTGTCTATACCGACATTAAAATACACATCATATCGGTTTACATTTTAACAAAAAGATGGAAAGTACAAAAAACAGGGGAGGGGGAACAGGACAACCGATAAATAGGATATAGGAAGCAAGGAAGAAGCAAACTTAACAGAATGAAACCAACAAAGAGCGATAAAATAAAATGGAAAAGAGAATTTACAAAAATGCAACAGTATTACATAGTTACATGATTCAGCAGGTTACTTTGGAAAAATGAGAATAACATCGAAGGTCATGGGGAAGGGGCAGGAGTCAGCGAGAATTAATCCGGGAAAGCCTGGTGGAAAAGCCATATCTTTAGCATTTTTCGGAATTTGAAAGGGCATGACTCCAGGCGGAGTTTGAGAGGTAGAGTATTCCAGTGAGTGGGGCCACCAATAGACAAGGCATGATCTCTTGTGGCTGTAAGTCGGGCTTTCTTAAGTGGGGGGACTTGTAATGTGCATTTGTGGTTCATTCTAGTAGGGCGGGAGGATTGTGTAAGTTTCAATGGTTCACTTAGCCATGAGGAATTATATTTGTGGATGACTTTGTGTATGATGGTAAGGATTTTAAAAATACATATTTTTAAGCAAGTTCTCTTGGATCTTGAATATAATTTTTAATGCATGCAAATCCCAGTTTACCCAGTTTAGTAGATGGGGAGGGATGGAGGATGGTCATTTGGAAGGAGAATTTTTCATGATGTTAGAAACTGTACCATCAGTAACATGCTATTTTGACTGCAATCTTATTAGCAGTTCGATACCAAATGAGTATAAGCTCATCCATCACCTTTTTTCAAACCAGCAAGCAAGGATAAAATGGAAATTCATATTGTCTTGGCCCAGCATGGATTTTGGTAAGTGGAGTCAAGCTGCCTTGAATTTATTGTGAACTGAATCAGGAGAATGTCACCTGTGGCTACACATATCCCTTCAGATTAAACCAGAACCAGCTCCCTTATCCACAGAACAGAACCAGGAGAAATGTATGACTTTAGTGTGGAAGAAGGTCAGAGAAGAACCTTCTGTGGTGTTTGCATTCTACTAGAATAATCAAATACATTTATATTATCCAGGGAAACACTCATCAAGATGTTTAGTCCAGAGAGCAGAGCATCAAAATATGAGCTGGCTAATTTGAAAAATGCAAACCAAACCTTAGGAGGTAATTTTCAAAGGAAAATGTGAATGTAACATTATCATAGCAATTTTCAACAGCCTATTTCCCCACAATAAGACCGGACCTTTGAAACTGTACATTTTATAACATAGGACGTGTATATGTGCATGTTATAAAATAGGTCTAATATGGGTACATGTGCACACAATTTTAAATGGATGTGCGTATATTTGTGTAAATGCCGCATCTACCACATAAGTGGGGGGATTTTATAAGGGACGCGTGCCAACGCCATACCCTGCATTCCCAGTTCAGTTTAGGGATAGCATCTCCAAACCCTCCTAATTTATTAGCCTCACTTTCCTCCTGTTAGCTCCAACCCTTACAACCCTGCTGACTAACCTAGATTTTTTTTGTTTTTGTTTTTGTACTTACACGCCATCCATAGCTGTAGTAAAGTTACGTGGCAGGGGACCCCAGCGCACACCTGTGTACGTAAGCATTTCCACGCACATCTCTTGGCCTTCCCCAACATGCCCACATCCTGCCCAGACCACACACAAGCCCTGCCCCTTATTCTGAACTTTTGACTTAAGAACATAAGAACATGCCATACTGGGTCAGACCAAGGGTCCATCAAGCCCAGCATCCTATTTCCAACAGTGGCCAGTTCAGCCCATAAGAACCTGGCAAGTACCAAAAAACTAAGTCCATTCCATGTTACTGTTGCTAGTAATAGCAGTGGCTATTTTCTAAGTCAACTTAATTAATAGCAGGTAATGGACTTTTCCTCCATGAACTTATCCAATCCTTTTTTAAACACAGCTATACTAACTGCACTAACCACATCCTCTGGCAACAAATTCCAGAGTTTAATTGTGCGTTGAGTAAAAAAGAACGTTCTCCGATTAGTTTTAAATGTGTCACATGTAACTTCATGGAGTGACCCCTAGTCTTTCTATTATCCGAAAGAGTAAATAACTGATTCACATCTACCCGTTCTAGGACCACTCATGATTTTAAACACCTCTATCATATTCCCCCTCAGCCATCTCTTCTCCAAGCTGAAAAGTCCTAACCTCTTTAGCAGGAGATAAGCGTGTACATGGGTGCCTTTTAAAATCCGCATGGCATGCTCCAGCCCACGTGTGCACGTTCTCCTGGCTTTGGCGTGCATAGGTCTTTTAAAATTCACCTATAAGTGCAGCTAGCGTGGGTAAAACCTATTGACAATTCAATAGCATATATTGCAGCAATTTTCAAAGGCTCATGACAATTGGTACAATATATGCTATTGAATTGTCGATAGGTTTTTACCCGCACTAAGTGCACTTAATGTGGATTGTAAAAGCCTGGCGCATGCATTAATGGGGGGGATGCATGAATTTCTCGGGCTCTTCCACTCCGAACGGAGTATAAAAGCTGCCTGGATATGTGCATAAATGCCGCAGCACACTCGTTGGAAGTTTTCAAAAGGGGGCATGGGCATGGTCTGGGCGAGGCATGGGCATTTCGGGGAATGAAGCTGAGATGTGTGCGTAAAGACATACGTGATCCTATCCGTGCCGATGCCTCCCGCTGTGTAACTTTACTTCTGCTATGGATGCTGTGTAAGTTATAAAATAAAGATAGGTAGACAGATTGGCGGGGTTTTAAGGGTCGGGATAACTGGGGCTAGTGAAGGCTATTAAACCTGGGGGGGGGGGGTGGTTGGAAGACCTCTCTCTTAACTGAATGAACCGGGAACAAATTGGTAAAACTGAAAATGGCGTCCACTCGCACCTTTTCCTCTGATATATGCAGTATTTATGTGTGCCCACTTATAATTAGGCACACGTGTGCCTGCAGTCAGGTTATTTTATAACACGCGCGCTTATACGCACCCAAGTTATAAAATAGCTGCGTCCCTGGGTGCGGGCAGACGAATGAGCCCACATGTGCGCCTGTGCATTGGTTTTAAAGTTACCATCCCTGTGGGTAAACGGGCTTTTGAAAATTGTTATCATAGTATGATATTCGCAATTACATTTTCCTTTGAAAATTACCCTGTATGAGTCTGTTTACTAAACTGACTTAAGCCCAAGTATGAAAACCCGGTTTTAATGCAGTGAACTCCTGCGGCATTCACTGAACTGCAGTGAGTATCCTGGCTTATTGATGTTTACCACAATTGAAGGTTTTTTCCTGTGCCTGAGGGCACCCAGGCTTTAAAAGCGGTGGTAATGCATGATCAAGCTCCTCTCCAATATCTAAAGAAGCCTGAAGCCCTAACTAAACCCCTCCGCCTGGAAACCCCCCTCCCCCCGACACATTAGATGCCCTCCTGTGGGCCTTTCCAAAGTAGAAATTGTTAAGCCCTACCCCCTTTAGGGGACAAACTCCTCCCCAGTCCAATATTCTTAAAAAGACACTTCCACACTGCATGCTTCCTATTAGCCCCCTCTCCCCCAATACCCCTCCTTTCTCCAAAGAACCTCTGGGTTTTTAATAGGGCAAAATGGATCCCCAGTTATTCCTGCCTTAAGAGTGCCATCTTAGAATTGATGTCAGCTGATCTTGGGGGGAGGGGGGTCCTTTTTTCCATTTTAAATCAAGGGAGTCTGTACTCCTGGGTCAGCGCTTGACAATTTCTGCTTTTGGGGGAAATCATTAGGAGGGCAGTTCCATTTATCCAAAGGTAATTTGGTACAGAGGGTTAATGTCATTTTGTGTCAGATGGTTAATTTTGAGCTTCAGGCCTTTTGCTGTAGTTTACTATGGCTCATTGACAGTATTATCATGGCTTATGCGAGCCACATTAACATGCCAATGCACTTATTATTAGGCTTTTGAATAATAATGAGCTCATTTGCATTTAGTATGGGAAGTGGTGTTTAGGCTGCATTAATGCAAACATTTTTATTTACTAAACCACCTGTAGCGCTTTTAACATGCATTATTATTATTTTTTTAACACACATTAACGTCTTTGATAGCATTAGCATGGTTTAGTTAATAGAACCCTCTGTTAGATATATTTTGGAGATCTGAAAGAGCTTTAGTTTTACAGAATCATGTGAACTGGAATTTGATCCAGGCTCTCCATCTCTATTGTAATGAAAATAGCTTTAGAGATGGAGAAATCAGATACTTTGTAACCCCCCAAATAGTCCTGAGGATTGACAACTGTAGCCTAGCAGCCACTGGAGGTCACTCTCGTTTTACATTAGTATTTTATAAAAATTATTTTTTAGCTGTAAGAAAAAGGAACATAAAAGCTGCATTAAGGATGGAAATTTTGAACTGGCAGTTCTTTTTTGGTAATAGTATAGGCATAATATGCACAAATAGTTGCAATAGTTATCTCCATCCTTCTGCTTCAACATTTATTAAGTATTTTTTAAATTAATATCTAGGTTTTTAAATGAGCTACCATTTTGCACAACTTTCTCAGTCCATCTTCTGTACAATGAAATGGCACAACCTAGTCAGTAATCTTGTTTATATTGGATTTAGCTATCTTCATGAGGGCAATTGAATCGTAATAACTTGTAAATTATTGCATGGCTAACTAGTTGATAGATTATCTGGCCCAATGTGATTTTTTTTATTCTGAGTAAAATATTTTCTGTGGCCTGTTGGACCCTATAATCCATATTTTTCTAATCAGATCTCTGTGCAAACTATGATGTCTGCCAAACAAGACAGTTCAGAGAAGGGCTATCAAAATGATGCAGATCCTGCACCTAACATCTTATAAAATGAGACGTATGGACCTACATATTTATACCCTAGAGGAAAGGAGAAAGGGATGGATATAACTGAGATATTAAAATACCAAAAAGATACAAATAATGCACAAGAAGTAAACATTTTTTCAGTGAAAAGAAATTTCTGGGACAAAAGACATGATATGGTGCTCAGAAGGGGTGAAGTGAACAGCAAACATTATCAAACATTAATTCACAAAAGGGAACTAGATGAATGGAATGGCCTTCCAGTGGAAGTATTGAAGATCCCTGGTGACCAAGAATTGAAGCTCAGAGATTTACTACGGTCAACTGAGGCATGGAAAAGGAGGCAAACTGGGCAGGCTAGAAGGACCTTACTGTTCTTATCTGCTTTTATATGATACGTTTCAGAGTAAACACCGACTGAGCTCCTGGAGTGACACAGTGCTCAGTATTCAATGACTCACTGTCTTCTGTTCCATAAATCTGAACAGCCTTTTCCATTAGTGCATGAAGTGTATCAGTTTACAAATATTGTGTATATCCTGCATTGGTGGAAAGAAAGAAATAAACAGACAGCTGTGTTGTTTTCTGCTCCCAATGAATTAGTCTTTTTGAAACACTGCTAATATGGGGTGGAATCATGAAAACACAAAACCCATGGACAAAAAAGCAAACATTTTAGGAATAGGACATCTTAAATCTTTCCATTGTTTGCATGAGCTACTTAGTGGGATGGTGCATCTCAGAAATCTTTAGTTCCCTTGTATTTTGTTAAAACAGCCAATGATTGAGCCTTGCATATTACTGGCATGTGACTAGGTTACCTTTGCCAAAATACTGGTGAATACTGGAGCCAATCCATTATTACAAATGGAGACAAATGATTTCCATAGCAGGATAAAACTTGCACATAATGACAGTATACAGCAAGGGGCCCAGGATTAGTCGCTGAAGGCTATAAATGGGCCTCA
Organism: Rhinatrema bivittatum; assembly: GCF_901001135.1. NCBI lineage: Eukaryota > Metazoa > Chordata > Amphibia > Gymnophiona > Rhinatrematidae > Rhinatrema > Rhinatrema bivittatum. The sequence continues at coordinate 376,416,874 of NC_042618.1, forward strand.
TTTTCAGGGTAGCTTTATTCTCATTTTTAAATCTATTTTATGTATAGAATATTGCCTATACCTTGTTGCTGGTTAATTTAGGGATATTTCCTGTCAGGGTTTAGCTACATATCTTTCCTGTATAGTTCTTATTTTGTGAATGTGATCTCTTTTATTCTTGTTGCAGTGTGGGTATGACAGGGTATTTTGTTTATTCCCATGTAAATTGATAATTGATTTGCGTATTAGTTCTTAACCAGTGTTTGCCACTGTCTTTTTTTTTTTCTTCTTTATATTTGGAATTTTTTGAGGAAACCATTATAAATAAATAAAAAAAAATTGTGTAGTAGCATTGTGAGTCTGCAATGTAGCTTGGAGCTCAAACTTAGGTATCTTTATTTATTAATGTTAAATATTTATATCCTGCCAATCTTCCATTCTAGGTGGGTAACAAATAACATTCATAAAATAAACATAAAAACAATACAAGAATACAGATTTATAAAAATTTTAAAACAATAATGCAATAAAATAAAACAAATATATTATCTTCATGTATAAAAACTACATGACATCACAATATCTGTGTCTTCTGGACACAATATAGAGGCAAGGACATTATTGCATAACTTCAAAACTGCAGTGATATTAATGTGACCCTAGTGATCACAGAGCTGTGAGAAAAAAGTGCATGGATGAACAAATACTATGCATGTTGCCATGTTTATTTACTTGGAAATATTTGCAAATACAAGTTTAATTCACAAGAAAATATGCTTGAATATGACATGAGGTACTGGTGAAATTCACATTACATTCGCAATTCTTGTTAAAATCTCTTCTTTTGTCCTGGAAAATGTTTACCAAATTGACAGATTGTCATAGTATTTGCAGACAGCTCGGCAACATGAAACTCAAGTGCATTCATGGAGCAGGAGATATCCCTTAGCATGCCACTGTCATCTTTGTGCAATGCAGTTCTTTACATTTGTATACTTTCAATCTGGAGTATGCAAAAGTAAATAACTACTTTGCACTAGGACAAACTAATCTTGCACTCACAAATATAAAGTAAAGAATACATTGAGAAGGATCTCAAATTGGGAAGAGTTTGAAGGAACACGCATGAAAACACATTCCATCCTTTGAACTGATTTCCATTTCTCTTTCTAATTCTCATGTTTGCCTCCTCTTCTGCTAATGAATGTTGATGGCATTATGCTTGGTCCGGTCCCAACCAGTGCTTTTCAGGTAATTAATTAGGATCCCAAACATCTAACCCAATACATGCAAATCATTTTCAGGTCCGGTAATTCCCACCCACATACTATTCTTCCAGTACACTCAAGTGTGAATAATTATTTGGTACTCCCAGGTCTGAGCAGGTAGGAGGTACACTGAGTTTTATGCAGAATTACTTAGAAGCACTGGATGAGCTGAGACACACAAAGGAAATTTAACTCAAAGATCTTGTAATTTAACTAAATGTCATGACATCTGCTAGAGAGGGGGAGAAACCTGTAGTGGAGTGAGATATAAAATATCCTGAGAATTTCCATGTAAAAAGCCATAAACGTGAAACTATGGATGCATGCCCTCCACCATGCTGTGATTTTGCCCCATTTTTCTGAGCTTGACTCCATTCATTAGGAGAGCAAGAAAGCCATGCTGGCAAGAGTTAATTGGTTTGTATAAAGGTGTGTGTATACATGTGTGACTAAGATAGCAAGAGAGAGAGAGAGAGAGAGAGATCAAAAGCTTTCCAGAAAGAAGAAAATTGAACAGAAGGACAATAAAAAGAAAGAAGAAGAGCGATTTCAGAAATATTCACCAGTGATAGGTTGCACAAAGCAAGGGTATTTTTTGTTTTTTTCTTTCATTTTTGTTTTGTTAGTGGGGAGTTAACTCCATTTCATTTTTCAAAAAAATTTCTTTCATTTCCATGTTTTTTTAAAAAAAAGTGTTGTTTTTTTTTTTGTTTTTTTTTTTGAAGGAAGGGAAGAAAGTTGCAGCCAACCTCAGGGCCTGCCTGCAAAAAAGCCCAAATTGTGTCATTAAAAATATGCATGAGCCCTCACTATTCCTTTCCTGATAGACATTTCACTTTCCTGACTAATAACTAGAATTGGGTTAAAGAAGGCAAACTGAGCATGGTCATGCTCTAATGTCAGCTGAAATGAAGGTCAAGAATCCAAAATCACTTGTCCACAATTCAGTCATAACACTGTATCATTGTAAACTTGTAACCCTAACTCAGAGGATTCAGTAGGGAAGAGGGAGAAATATAATTGCATATATTTATATTTGAATGCCAAAATCACTTAAATTTATTTTAGTTGCATTTCAATCACATTCATTTAAGCATAAGACACAGGAAAATGCACATAACATCAGAAACTATACTAATACAACCAAAGTAACTAAAGTATACAAACTGTACTTTCGGTCACCTGAGTTCTAGTTTGATGTATTTAATGCACTCCCGTTCATGGTAAACCCAGCAAGATATGTTCTCATGATTTGCCGGTATATACAACCTTAAATAAATAAATAAAATAAAAAATACAAGTAAATCATTACCAGTGCATTATAAAGGAGGCTGATTTATAAGAGAAAAACCAAGAGAAAAGTCTGGGAGAGCAATAAAATAAAAGAAATAGGAAAACTAGAAAGAGAGAACAGCCCAGATCATTAATAATTACAACGAAAATGTCCCAAATAACCTTTAACATTACGTAAGCAAGAATGTTCTAAGAGTTTCAAAAAGCAGCTTAAGACTCGCTTGTTTGAAATGGCATTTTTTAAAGTATCTTCTACTTATTAGTAGAAGTTAGTTATTTTATTAATCTCATTTTAAGCCTAATTTTATGAGCTATTTTGTTTGCTCTTGATTATGATATATTTTTTGTTAGTATGTTGTGATGATTAAGTATATTTTTATTGCAAAGTAATGATCATGTATGTTTTTATTGTAAGCTGCTCAGAATTTTAGTTGATGCGGCATATACGTTTTGTTAAATAAATAAAATAAAGAAATATTTAGTGCCACTTAGCCAAATAACTAAGGACTTATCTGGCTAAGTGGCTGTGGCTGAATGTTTGGCCGCATTTAGGGCCTCATTTTCCAATATCGCATTGGTATCGCATGCGATACCAAAAAGGGGTGTACCTTATGCTAATAAGCATGTGTATCGCAAATTGCGATATCAGCTATGCGAAAAGCTCTTATCGCAAGTTGCACTATTATCCCAATTTGGGCTACATTGTCAGTATATATCACAGTTCACAATGTTTCCAGACAGCCTGTTAGTATGCTGCAGGCTGGGGGAGAGAGAGAGAGAGAGAGAGAGAGAGAGCTTGTTGTTGCCCAGGTAGAGTGTCCATCAAGCTAGGTTGAGAGAACATTGCACAAATCTCATCTTGGAGTGAGGTTCCTCACTCCGAAGGCCAAGCAAATCTTCACAAGAGACCACTGTTTCTGTTCGTACGTCTCATGTTGAATGTGAAAGTGGCCCCAACCCTCTACACTCATTACCTAATCCCCACCTTGAGTTACTAGGTGGGCCTCCCATAGGGATACAAATACCTGTCTAGGGAGGAGGCACTATAGCAAGTCTCTCTCTCTCTCTCTCTCTCTCTCTCTCTCTCTCTCTCTCTCTCTCACAATTTGGCAGAATTATCACCTGTGGTAACTTCCTTGGAAAATGACCCCCTTAGTGGCCACCACTTGTCTGGATAAGTACTTAAATGGGAAATTAGCATTTTGGGGAGGGCTAAGGTAGGGGGGGCATTTATCAAAGTGCTATATGGCGTTTTCGCATGCGTTAAGCACATTTAATGCATGCGGAAAATGCCTTTAATGCATGCAAAGCACCATAATGCATGGTTGCGATGCAAATCAGAAAAAGGAGAGGATTTGTGGCCAAGCTTCACAATGCCATAATTGCATGGCTTTAACTACACCTTTTTCATATGTGTCAAGCCTTTATCGTGAGCTTCAGGGTGAGAGGGTGAGGGAGAGGAGAGAGAGAGAAAGAGATCACCTAGCCGTAATGCCCTCATACTAGGTAGGTAGGTATTTATATCTCTATATGAGGCCCACCTACTTACTTGAGGTGAAGTTTAGGTAGGAGTGTAGGGGGTTAGGGGCCACTTTGACTTTCAGAGTGGAGACATACAAACATTGCTCTCTTGTGTAGATTTGATGACCTTCGGAGTGAGGAAAACTCACCAAGATGAGATTTGTGAAATGTTCTCTCAACCTAGCTTGATGGACTCTCTACCTGGGTAACAGAAATGATAAGTTTAAAAAAAGGGGTGGGGCATGCCCATGGTCTGGGCAGGGCATGCTTGTTCCTGGATTTCACATTAAATTTAGCACGTAAATACTTTCATGCACAAGCATGCACCAAGGTCCCCTGCTATATAACTTTACTTCTGCTATGGAGAATATGCAAGTTGTAAAACAAAAAAATCTAGACAGATCAGCAGGGTTTTAAGAGCTGGGTCTAAAAGGGGAGAAGGAGGCTATTAAACTAAAGGGGTTTAGAAATCCTATCCTTTAATTGGCGAAATGGGAATGAACTGGGAAAACATGGCGGTCAGTGGCTTTTGGCTTTTAAATCCCCCCACTTACATGACAGAAGTGACATTTGCATGTACAGGCATGCGCCCATTTAAAATTGCGTGCACATGTGTGCATGGTCAGGCTATTTTATTACATGCGTGCACATGCATCCCCCAGCACAGGCCAAGGAATTTCCGCACATGAATGCCCATGCACCTGTTTAAAAGTTGCTGTCCCTTTCCAGTTTAGTAATTTGAAGCCTAAAAGGTGAATTTTAAAAGCCCGATGTATGCCAAAGTTGGAGATATGCAAATATGTTGGGCTGGTAGGCACCCAGTAGATTTTAAAAGCTGCCTGAGTAATGTGCATCTCCCACTTCACGCCCAAATGAAATGTTCCAAAAAAGGGGCAGAGCATGGGTTGTGGCCTTGGTAGGGCATGGGACATTCCTTGGATTTAAACTTCAAATTAGCACATAAATACTTAGCCACACAGGCCCGCAGCAGGGTTCCTTGCTGAATAACTTTACTTCTGCTAAGGAGGATGTGTAAATAATAAATAAAGATAAATAGATCGGTGGGGTTTTAAGTATCGGGGCTAATAAGGGAGAAGGGAAGCTATTAAAACTAGGGGAGTTTGGAAGTACTATCCCTTACCTGAGCAAACTGGAAATGAACTGGGAAAAGTAGCAAATGCATGCATATCTTTTAAAATTCCCCTACTTATGCGGTAGAAGTGGCATTTACATACATAGGCATGCATCCACTTAAAATTGCATGTATATGTGCTCGAAGTCAGGCTATTTTATAATATGCACACATATATGCACGTATGTTATAAAATAGCCACAACCCTGGGCGCGGGCTGATGATGAATGTGCGCACATGTGGGCCCGCACGCAGGTTTAAAAGTTACTGTCCATGTCTGTACCTGAAGCAATGGAGGGTGAAGTGAATTTCCCAATGTCATAAGGAACATCAATGGGATTTGAACTGTGGTTTTTCCTGGTTCAGAGCCCACTGCTCTAAATATTAAGCTCCATTCTATATCGCTAAGGCATTGTTCTAAACCCACCACTCATAACACTGCATAAAACAGAGGTAATTTGTCAAAGGCAGGATTTGTAATAAGGAATTTGGAAAGAGGTGCACAGTCATTCTCAGGGTCACATCTCATTCAGCAAGTAACCTGTAACATAGAAGCACAAAGGTACCTCCTCTCTTTCAGGTGTACTACAAGCCATACACTGAGCCATATTTGGTAAAACGTACAGGTGAATTTTACAAGCCCTATGCACGCCAAAGCTGGGAGATATGCACGTAAATTGACTCAGCACACGCTGCGTGGATTTTAAGAGATGCCAGGGTATGTACTTATCTCCCGGTATGTGAGTAAAATTTTTTTTCATAAAAGGGACATGGACAGGGCATGGGCATTCCAGGAAATATGAATGAAACCAGCACGTAAGTATGGTTGGGATTTCCCAACAGAATGTTGGGAATACAAACCAGAATGTTGAGAATTGTAAACAGATGTTGGAAATTATTAGAAAGGGAATGGTGAATAAAACGGAAAATGTCATAATGCCTCTGTATCGCTCCATGGTGAGACTGCACCTTGAAAATTGTGTACAATTCTGGTCGCTGCATCTCAAAAAAGATATAGTTGCGATGGAGAAGGTACGGAGAAGGGCGACTCTCTAAAATGATAAAGGGGTTGGAACAGCTCCCCTATGAGGAAAAGACTAAGAGGTGAGAACTGTTCAGTTTGGAGAAGAGATGACTGAGGGGGGATATGATAGAGGTCTTTAAGATCATGAGAGGTCTAGAATGGGTAAATGTGAATCGGTTATTTACTCTTTCTGATAATAGAAGGACTAGGGAGCACTCCATGAAGTTAGCATGTGGCACAGTTAAAACTAATTGGAGAAAGTTTTTTTTCACTCAATGCACAATTAAACTCTGGAATTTGTTGCCAGGCGATGTGGTTAGAGCAGTTAGTGTAGCTGGATTTATAAAAGGATTGAATAAGTTCTTGGAGGAGAAGTCCATTACCTGCTATTCATTAAGTTGACTTAGAAAATTGCCACTGCTTTTACTAGTATCAGCAGCATGGGATATACTTAGCTTTTGGGTACTTGCCAGGTACTTGTAGCTTGGATTGGCCACTGTTGGAAACAGGATGCTGGGCTTAATGGACCCTTGGTCTGACCCAGTATGGCATGTTCTTATGTTCTTATATTCTTAAATATGAAATACATTAGTGTGATTTTGGTCTTTTCTAGTTAATAAACTGAAATACAGGATGTATAGGCTGCACAAATAGGGTGAACCTCTTAAAGGTGAATTTTGAAAGCCTGGCACACACATCAATTAGGGGATGCGCAAACAACTCAGGCTTGGGTGTGCCCACCATATTTTAAAAAGCTGCCACAGATACACGCGTATCTCACGCAGCACGCACATCTCACTCTGATTCAAAAAGGGTATGGTGGAGCCGGAGCCTGGATGGGACATGGGCATTCTGGGGTTTGGCCCAAGAGATGTGTGCGCAAATACTTATGCACCTGGCCTTGCGTCCAGGTCTGGTGCCATGTCAGTTTAGTTCTGCCTTAGAGGAGGTGGTAAGTTAAAAAAAAAAAAAAAGAAAACTAGTCATATCTGAGGGGTTTTTTTTAGGGCCTGGGCTAACTGGGGAATGAGTGAAGGCTATTAAACTAGGGGGTTTTTTGAGGACCTAGCTCTTAACTGGGTGAACTGGTGGAAGAACTGCTGAAACTGGGAATGGCATGGGTGCGTGCCCCTTTTAAAATCCCCCAACTTACACAGTAGAATTGGGATTTCCACACTCATGCGCGTATCTAAGTAAAATTAGTCACACGTGCATGCAGCCGGGCTATTTTAGAACATGTACACATATACACGCACATGTTATAAAATGGTCACGTCCCTGGGCACGCGCTGACGCGCCAAGCCAATATGCACCCGCGTGCCAAGTTTTGAAAGTTACCGTCACTGTGTTTTTATTGTAAAATCTATACAGCAAGATCATTGCCACTGCTTACTCTAGCAAAGCCCTTTCCTTTTGACTCATGCGCAAAATCCTCTCTTAGGGAAATCTACACCTCCACCTTTAAGAAAGGAAAAAAATACAGAAATGTTTTTTTCTTTCTTTTCCTCTTCTTTTCTTATGGCTCACTCAAAACAAACTGAGTGTGTGCCTTCTTGTCTGTATCCTTTGTTTGTACCTTCCACCATGCACCAAAAGCTACCATGACTTTAATGAAAAATTTTACCTGAGATTATAAGTGACTAGTGATGTGTGTCCAAGGGTATTGCAAAGTTAAATTATGATAGATGGAGTTCATAGTATTATAAACCATTATCATTATAAATTTGCATAAAAGTAATCACAATAGTAAAGCGCATTAAAAATATTAATTACCCATTAAAAGAGCAATTTAAAATCCATTACATTAGAATCTAATAAATGGATGCTCATCCTTACAAGTAGTAGTTTTCAACTTGGTACAATACAGCTTAAGCAATATTTTTATAATGCTAGAAGGTTTTAGAATTTTTATGGTATGAGTATTAAAAGAGGATTATTGCAGTTTAAACAAATCTACTGTAAATTAATTCTGTAATTAATAAAGAGGTCAATATTTATAAATTAATTTTGAAAGGAGTTGCATGCGTAAATGTAGCAAGCTTTCATAGCAATTTTCAAAAGCCATTTACACGTGTAAAGTGCTCTTCCATGAGCAAATCCTATGGACAATTCAATGGCAATATATTGTACCAATTTTCAAAGCCTACTTACATCAAGTTTAGAGTTTTAGTCTTTGTTTTAAGGGTATTAATGGATTAATGTCTCCAAGTTTTAATGCAGACCTAAAATTGTATCGAACTTGTAGAACTATGCTTTTCAACATCCAAATTGCTATTAGAAGTTCCCTCATTCAGGTTAATCAATCTGGATGAATCTCATGAACTATTATTTTTTTATTCAGGTCCTCTACAATGGGATTTTGCCTGTTGAAATTAAAAAGGAAATGTCATTGGTAGTTTTAGAAACCAATTAAAAGCTTTATAGAAGTGCGTATAATTGGCTTGATTATAATGTGATAAATTATATGAGCAGGCACCAGGTCTTTATTTCTCAATATTTAAATTTGTTGTATTCTATTGATTTTAATTTTTAGTTATTTAATTTATTATGATTTTATTGTCAATTCTTATGTATTTTATATATGTTTTATTGAAAAGCATTTAGGAAGTACGATAGGTGCTATCTAATTTTAATAATAATAAATAAATATACAGATAAAGTGCATTACACGTGTAAAACAGTTTTCCATATGTAAATGCTTTTGAAAATAGGCCCTTAGTGAGCCAGTTAATAGAAAAGCTGACCAGATGATATTACTTGGATAACTTTAACTGGATGTTCAATGGAACTTACCTGCATAAGTGTCCATAAGGCTTTGCACACAAAAACATTGTTTTGGTTTTATTCTTTTTTTTGGGGGGAGGGGGGGGTTCTTCATTTATTGTTACATTTTATGTTTGTTTTATTTTGTTTTATTTAGTTGAACTGCTATGAACCTCGGATGGGATAAGCCACTGCTTGCAAGGAAGAGGGAATCCTGGGGTGGGGTGGGGTGTAAAATTTAAAAAATGATGGTGGCTATTATTTTTTTCTCTGATTTCTGAAATAAGTCAACAAAATGGTAGGTTTTAATTGGTTTTTTCATTTTGTTTGAAAACAAATGCACTCCCCTTGTGTTGAGCTGACTATACCTGGTTAAAAATATCTGAGTAACTATAGGACAATGCTTTTTCTGGCCAGACTTACCACCAGCTAACTTTATCTGGCTTGGATAAAGTGAAATTGCACTTCAGATGGGAAACACCTTCAATGTACTTATTCTTATCCGGGGTAAATTTTGTGTGGGCAATGAGTATAGATTAGAAAAAGTGTAGCCTGGGAGTTAGAGGGAAGAATTAAAATGTCAGGTTTTATCTGGCTAGCTTTGAACTTTGAATATTGAGCCACATCCGAGTACAATTTTTGGAAAGAACAGCTTTTACAATCAGTTCTTTTTAAAAATATTTTCTTAATGCTGCCCTAAGGTAGTGAGGAGAATCTAACTCCTAATGCCACAAGGTATACAAAATTCTTACAGTGACATCACAGCCTCCTTGGATAAGGGATGACATCTATTTATGGCAATAGTCCTTGAATAAACAAGATTGGAAAGCAGTTATTCTTAAGATGATCATGGCCTTATACCCCCTCCAAGAACATTCTTCTTTCATCCCTCTCACCCCCTCTTCAAATCCCTAACTGATCTCCTCAGTCCCTCCTCATTCTCTTCTCTCTGTTCTGCCTGCTAATTATTGAGCCAGCAGCAGCAGGAGAGTGGTGATGCATTGGGCTGTATCCTCTTCCTTTGAAGCTTGGACCTGACTTGTGTTGTGCACAATGTGTGTGTATGTGAAGCAGTGTGTGTGACTGGGTGCGGAGTGTTTGTGTGTATGTGTCACCAGCCATTGGTGGGGGATGTGTCTGTGTTTTGAGGATGGGGAATATGTTTGTATCTAGTGCTATGTGTGTGTATAGGGATTTTATGTGAGGAGGGGGGGGGGGGGTAGTGGGGGGAGGAGGTAGGTCTGTGTATTTGTGTTTTAGCCACAGGTGGGAGAAAGTATTTTTCTTGGGAGGGTTTAAGAGGTATATGTTGTGTATGTTTGCTCCACCTGCTGAGGGAATATAAGTGTGTTGGGGAGAGGGAGATTTGTGGAGTGTGTGGGGTGTTTGGGTATGCTAAAGCAGCCACTGGGGTGTGTGCATGTCAAGGGCAGATTGTAGGAAAATATTGGCCTGGGGGATTTTTTTTTTCCATCCTCATGAGTTTTCTGTGCAGCACATATTTCAATAGCTCCCAAAAGTATGCCATGCCAAGCCAACCCTTGAGAGGTCCATCATGTGACCAGGAACTAAAATATCTTTATCATAAATTTCTAGGGATGTGAATCGTTTTTGAACGATTAAAATTATCGTCAGATAATTTTAAAATCGTCCAAAATCGTTAGAGTGCACGATACAATACAAATGCCCCCGATTTATCGTCAGGGGCATTTGTATTGTATCGTTAAATAGGGCGCGGGAAAACCGGCACACCAAAAAAACACTAAAACCCACCCCGAACCTTTAAAACAAATCCCCCACCCTCCTGAACCCCCCCAAAATGTTTTAAATTACCTGGGGTCCAGTGGAGGGGGTCCCGACGCGATCTCCAGCTCTCTGGCCACGGCTGCATTGAGAGAAATGGCGCCGGTGGCCCTTTGCCCTTATCATGTGACAGGGCAAAGGTAGCGCCGGTGCCATTTTGGTTCCTGGTTTCCGATGTCACACGTGCAGGAGATCGCCCCGGACCCCCCCTGGACCCCCAGGGGCTTTTGGCCAGCTTGGGGGGGGGCCTCCTGACCCCCACAAGACTTGCCAAAAGTCCAGCGGGGGTCCGGGAGCGACCTCCTGCACGCGGGCCATATTGCCAATCTTCAAAATGGCCCTCACTATGTCACATACGGGCGACCGTCGCCCTCACTATGTCATACGGGTGACGGTCGCTTGTATGACATAGTGAGAGCAAAGGTAGCGCCACATTTTTTCCTAAATAACTAAGAAGTAGAGCACACTCTAGACCAGGGCTGAGCAAACTGAAATGCAGCCCCCCTTCCATCCATTCAACTGGTTGGTCCCACACCCATTTGGTTAAACACAGAGAGAGAGAGAGAGAGAGAGAGAGAGAGAGAGCCTGGATTTGTGGCCTGGTGTTGCCATCCAACCTACTCTTAAACCATTTGCCAATCAATGAGGCAATTATACTGCCAACCAGTGGCTCAGACACACATACACACACACACACACACACACACACACACACACACACTCTCTCTCTCTCTCTCCCTCTCAGACATATGCACACATTTTGCTGTTGTGCAGCTGCTTATGTGCTTACTTAGTGAATTTCTCCTGCATTATTATGAGGGAGATATTAATTTTGCTTGCTGCCAGCCCTTCCCCAGCCTGCACCACCCCTTCCCTGTCCCTTTACCACCCCTTCTCTGTAACCTGTCTCTAGGAGACTCACTGGTTCCATAGTAGGGATGTGAATCGGGCTTCGGACGATTGAAAATATCGTCGATAATTTCAAAATCGTCAGAAATCGGGGGCTCCCCCGAAACTATAGGAAAACCCCACGATATTGATCGTGGGGGTTCTCTTATCATTTTGGGGAAGAGCGGGAAAAACAACACACAAAAATAACCCCTAAACCCACCCCAACCCTTTAAAACTAATCCCTTTGCTTCCCCCACCCTCCCGACCCCCCAAAAAAACATTTTACAGGTACCTGGTGGTCCAGTGGGGGTCCCGGGAGTGATCTCCTGCTCCCGGGCTGTCGGCTGCCACTAATCAAAATGGCGCCGATGGCCTTTGCCCTTACCATGTGACAGGGTATCCGTGCCATTGGCCAGCCCCTAAACCAGGAGGGAGCACTGGATGGCACATGGTAAGGGCAAAGGGCCATTGGTGCCATTTTGATTAGTGGCAGCCGACCGCCCGGGAGCGGGAGATCGCTCCCGGGACCCCCACTGGACCACCAGCTATCTGTAAAATGTTTTTGCGGGGGTCGGGAGGGTGGGGAAGCAAAGGGATTAGTTTTAAAGGGTCGGGGTGGGTTTTTTGTTTATCGGCTCGGGCGCAGCCAATAAACAAAACCGCAATCGGGCCCGATGGAAAAAACCGACATGTGAATCGGAACATGAATCCGAACCGATTCTGGTTCCGATTCACATCTCATAGCCGGCTCAGAGCTCAGCTCAGGCATCTCAGATAGAATTCTCACTAACAATACAAGGCATTTCCTCCTGACTCACCCCCTTCCCTTTCTGTGACTATAGCTTGCCTCCACTTTTCTGGTCCCCTCAACAGTGCTTTCCCATTGACCATGTGCTAGAGTCTGCTGCTATGGTTCTCCAGGCTCGCCTCTGCCCCACTACTTTAGGGGAGGGAGGACCAGAGGTAATTCATTCTGCTGGCTTCTTCTGGGGTTAAAAAAAGAAAATTTGGCCATGGCTGAGACTGCACATATCACTGCTGTAGCTAAGACTAGAGGTAGAGCTGGAGAGGAGAGGATCTAAGAAAGCCACAAGAAGATAAGGAACTGCACGAAAACTGCGCAGATGGCAGAAGGGCACTAAGTGCTGCTATAATCAAGCTCTGGCCGTCAGGTTTCTCGCTGGCTACAGGAGGCCACGGCACACACCAGGAATGCCACAGAATGGACTAAATATAAATATAGATAGCTGGAGGCTCCTATTGTGTGAGAAGCACTGGGGACCTAGTGCTGGTCGCAGCGGCTCCGCAAGTATGAGGCCTCTGCGACCAACACCAACCATATGACTAGGTGGGCCGGCCCACCGGGGCATACCCGAAACCTTGATAGGCCAATCTGCCCCTGGTGCATGTGCTTCAGTCATCGATGTGCCTGTGTTCCTGCTGCCAGCATCTCTGGTTGCTCTCTTTCTATGTCCCTTTTCATGTGTGCATGCATGGAAAGTTTAACGTAATATTCCTGGCTGCATGAAATGAACGGTATATCTTGCCTATGGAAATGTATGCACATATTTTCATGGCTGAGGAATTTTCATCCCTTAATTTTCCACGGTCGGGAATTTTATGTGTGCAAGCTGGCCATGCATAAGCACAAGAACAAGGACTCAGATCGGCACCATTGTCAGGCACATACTGTAAGTGTTCCTATAGTATTTCAGGGTAAAGAGTGCCTAAAAATCAGTAATGGTGGTCCTTCAAATTCAGCAGGGAGTCTTGAGGCAAAAAACATACGAGTATGACATCAAAAAAAGGTCTGGAAGACCCATGAAGTCTGTCAAGTTCCACTCCTGGTGCAATAGCATAGATCTCAATTTATCTGTGGCTTTTCCTTCGATTGTTTGCAACTAGGGATCCTATGGGTATAATCTATGCTGTCTCGTATTCTGTAACAGATTTTCTCCACCTTGTAACTAGGGATCCTCTGTGCTTGTCCCAGGCTTTCTTGAATTCTATTACTGTTTTTTTTTCCCCTTACTCTTTGCATGAAGGAATATTTCCTGATGTTGCTTGTTTCAATAAGTCTTCTTGCTCTAGTACTAAAAGTTTGTGCAGCATCATTTTACCATTTGGGAACTGAGATCATTCTTTCTGTTGGTTCAAAGTTCTCCAATGCATTCTTTCTAGTGTTGTTACATCTATAGGTTTTATGTGTGGTGAGGGGAAAAGGAAGTGTGATCTATGCATTTGAAAGAAAAACATACTTTCTAGATGTTAGGGGACTATCTTAAAAATCAGGCAAAATTAGAGGAAATGCAAATCAGTTTGCCTGCACCATTTTAAATTAGCACATCTCTCGCCCCAGGCTTTAGTTTCCTGCATCATCTGTAAGCAGGTCAGAAGATGAAGCTTCATTAGAAGAATCATAAGCAAACTTCCTAAACCCTTCAACTGTATTCTGTTCATATTTGCTGAACTAGAATTGCTAGTCCTGGTCGCATTGTCATCTGAAAAGTAGATGTGATTCAGGTTTACAGAGGCCACATTCATAAGCTATTTATGCAGGTAAACAATTATTTATGCAATCAATTGTTTAAAGATTGCCTTCCCTTACTGCTTCTCAAAGTGTTCGGTTGGTTCACAAAGCTTGTATCTTTAGCCACATTTACCGATGGCGTTCCTGGGGGCATGCTCAGCTTGGGGGAGGAAGATAGATTAACTCTTCAGCTCTATGTGATTTTCCATAAACAAAACTAACCACACAAAAAAGCAGGTGCAAATGTTTGCTGGTACTTTTCTTCCCCATGACGAAGTCACGAAGTGTAAGTACACATGTACATTCTCTTTAAAAATTGGTGCAAAATCTGTGGGTAAGAAGTACCCGCTGATAGTGTCCCAGTTCAAACAGTTTGAAAATCGCTTCCATAGTATTCATAATTTCAAAAGAAAAATCAGGATTATTAGGTTTTCTAGTGAGGCACTATTGAAAAATATGGATTATTTGATAGAAAAGTTTGAAACAAGCATTGTGTACTGAACACACAGATTCGGTTAATTTGGTTAGTCAGCATCCAGGGCTGCAAATATGGATTTCATATTCACCTTCATGCAGAATACTGAGGTGATTTCTCTTTCTGGTCTTGTCACCATTAGTTTCATGTTAATACTAATGTACACAATCATTTGGAGTTTAATAAGCTAATATTTTTGAGCTGTTGTTATACACTGCATGAGCTTACCTTGTTAAGGGTACATCAAAGGTTGACCTCCATTGACAAGATTAAATTGAAAGTCATTTTCTCTTAGAGCTTAGCGACTAGAATATGTACTGTCAGCAAATAAGACTTGATCCCCTTTCCCTAAGGTATTATCTGAAATGTAGTGTCAAGATACCAGATGGATTTGCTTTACCTTTTTGTCTAGTTTTTTAGCTTTAATTTTCCTTCTTCTTTCCAGCTGTTACATGCAGTTTTTTTTATTAGGTGTCTACAGCAAGTGTGTGCAGATGAGACTTATAGGAAACCTCAGAAATACGAGTGTTTTTCTGCTCTCCCTGCTAACACTTTGCATCTCCATAGGTTATTCCATTTAAGTAAGCATATTTTCTTCTGAAAGAAAGCCCACTGGATTAACCTAGTATGCTTCATATCAGATACTTTAACATTTTCTGGATATTTTCTTGGTTTGCTTATCAGTCTCAAAAAACAAGCCATTCCAAATTATTTCAGGACAGGAATCAAGTATATGGGAATCAGAGTCATCCTGCTAAACATTTCTCTAATAGATATTGTTCTACTGGGTAGCGCTTTCTGGATTTTAATTGTATTTGTCAGAATCTGTTCTGTAATAAAAGCTGTGTTTTGTAATAAATCGAGAGTCTAATTAAAAGAACAATGAATATCTGATGTGCCAATATTTGTTGTCCTTTCTTAAGCTAATGATTTGAAGAAAAAAAAAATTGGCTCTCAATTGCCACTTAAAGGAGGAAAAGACCGGCAAGCTTCCATGCACAATAAGAACAAAAACATTGAAGAAGCTTTAAGGATTCTGTGTGTATGGTTTCAAACTGGTTTGTAAACTTAAAATCAAAAAGTAAAATTAATTCTGCCTCAAAGTTTAGGACTGAAACACAACATGCCGTTATCTTAAAATACGGATAATCTATGGGTTATTTTCTTGCCTACAAAGAAAAAAAAAAAGGCAACCATAACACATTTCCTGCAGCTTTTTGATCTCATCTTACTTTGCATTTCATAGCACTTTTCTTTTTTTTTTACTTTTCTTGGAAGATGTGTTGTAAGTGCTGTTTGCTGCATAAGGAGTTTTTATTTTAATAGCTTTTCCTAGGAAACATTAGCTTTATTCTTGAGAGAGAGAGAGGGAGCAATGAAGTCTAGCATAGTCCTACAGGCAGTAACTTTGGAACAAAGAAATAAATGCACCGCTTGTATTATAATTAAAAGAATTTCAGCTGTTTTAGCTACTTAGTTATTGACCTTGTAGCTTACAAAAAAATAAGGAACATATGAAGGACGTATTCCAGTCAATGAATAGCTGATCAAACAAATTTGCTCTGTGCTTGCTAAGTCAGTTGATTTGCTCTATTTAGTAGCATCCTAAACACTACAGACATTTTCTTCTGTCTTGTTTATTCTATCAGTGGATTATTTAGAATTTGCAAACAGAAGACCACTTTAAGAAAGAGACCCATTTAACATGAAAGATGTACTGTAGAAATATTTAATCACTCAAAAATAATTTCACTTTTCTCAGGAGATATTTTATAATTCCTGTGACATAGCAGATTGAGTCATTTCAGCTTTGACTTAAGCAAAACTGAATTTCCTACCTGTGTATTTTTTACTCAAGTTCTTCTTACCTGTTCAGGAATAGGATATTATTTTCACAACCAAAGCTGGAATGGATCCAATGACTCTGCCCTGGGACACTTACGTGTCTCTTTGACTATACTGGCCCTATGGTGCAAGTACTTTTTTGTGATTATTACTGCTAATGTTGAAATTCAGAACAACAAACTAAGGGGGTTATTTTCCAAGTGGCTCGCACGCGATAAGGGATGTTTCGCATGCGAAAAGTCCCTTATCGCGTGCGATACCAGGATGGGGGCGGAGTCGGCCCTGGAAGAGGAGGAGTCGGGGCGTCGCCGGGGCTGACTCTGTGAAGATGCCGCAGACGACGAAAAGGTAAGGGCCTTTTTGCGTCCGAGTTCGCGCCCAATAGCTACACCTTCTATGGTGGTGCTATTGGGTGCGAAACCGGCAGCGATCGCACCGCCGTGGTGCGATCGCTGCCGACTAGCGCAGGACCCCCCCCCCGGGTCGACCCCCCGCCCCCCCCCTTAGCGCAATTTTCTAAAGTATCGCAGGCCTGCGATACTTTAGAAAATGAGGCCCTAAATGTAGGGAATTTCATACTACATATATTTCCCATGGTAAAGAGGCAGGTATTGCAACCTCAAAGTCCAATTAGCTAATGCAAATAGGATCAGTTTTCCAGGACCATGAATATGGCATTTGCTAAGGAATTACAAGGTAGGATATAGTTCTTTATTTATTTATTTATTATTTTCATATACTGACATTTGATCTGAGATATCACATTGGTTTACATTCAGGTACTGTAGGTATTTTCCTATCCCCAGAGGGCTTACAATCTAAGTTGTTGTACCTGTGGCTATGGAGGGTAAAGTGACTTGCCCAAGGTCACAAGGAGCAGCAGCAGGACTTGAACCCTGGTTGCCTGGGTTGTAGCCCACTGGTCTAACACCACTAGGCTAGTCCTCCTCCCCTCTAAGATCTCTAAAAGCCTTAGTATCGAAAGGTTGCTGCATGAAGATAAAAAAGCAAAATAAAGCACGAATCCAGTAGATACAAGATATTTGCTAGATTTATTTTGCTGCTTGATATAGTAAATATAATCATAGCTTCTTGGAAAAGAAGAATTACCTTTGACAGTATTCATTGAACTGGATATTAGAAAAGCAGAAGTGTGAAGGCACTTTTTTTGAACAATACGGTTATTTTTTTCTCATGCTTCAGCAGAGAGTGGCAAGTGCCTCAGAGAGTGAACATCCATCATCTTTGATAGGGTTACAAGCACATTTGTAATAGATATCTATAATGAATTTTCTGTTTATGTTACAGTGAGATATGCAAAATGTGGTAGCTAAGTTATGAATCCTCAGTTCAGCCCCTTTTTTCACTCTCATTCTTCCAGTTTCACCTTCCATGCTTCTTTTTTTTTTTTTTTTTGTCACGCTTTCTCATCCTGCTTCTTGCCTCCTCGGTGCCACTGTGCTAACCTTCGCTCTGTCTTCGAGATGCCGATGCTGCTGAGGCTGAGATACTGCAGCTACCTGAAATATGAACGACAACAACATTTCATTTCCTCCTCCTAGCATTTTCAGGGATTGGTGGGGAGTTTTGCTTCTTAAACACATCTCATCTACTCTCCTAACAGTTTTTCCATTGCTTTTTAATGTCTCTGGTTTTTACAGATCTTAGCTTCATTTACTGTCTTTATTTAGCTATTCTACTCTATTCTTTTTTCTTTTTCTTTTCCTGTATCCCTTACTAAGTATTGAATTTCTCCCTTTCCCTTATTGCATTTTTCCCTCATTAAGTTGAGCCTCGCCTTCATTTATTTCAGTTCACTCTTCACTGCATTTCCTTCGGGTTTTTTTTTTTGTAAAAATAATTTCTTTCTGGCCTCTTCCATAACAGCAATTTCACACCGCTGGACTTTTTCTGCTCTTGTTCCTCTTGGTTGAAATTGGCCATCTCAGACTTTCTTCTGCTCACTTTTCAGGTTGCTACTTTTATTGCAGAACAAAACCACTTTTTCTGCATACCTTTTTAATTGATCATATTAAGATTTGTTTTTCTGGAAGTGTTTTTATGGTGCTGGTTGCCATGCTGTTTGTTGTAGTGTTTGGATATTTTTTAAAATGCTCAGTCAGTGTGAGATACTGCTATTACAAGCATTGTTCTAACAAGCCCGACTTATTAACATTACTAGATCAAGAGGTGCATCTTTGTACTTTGGTATAGCTTTCTGTGCATTTCTGTCCTCATGGGTTATTGACTGTGGCACTAGCAGCAAAACAGATGGGTATATGCCAAACCAAACTGGGTCATCTTAAATGCTAAGGGGTGAATTTTTAAAGGAGTTGTGTATATAAAATTAGCATATGCACATCTAAGAATCACATATTTGCATTCATGTTATTTTATAAACATAAAAAGTATGCTTGTATTTTCGATTCTATGTGCACATTTGCCCGCACAAAAAGGAGGGTCTAGGGCCATTCCAGGTTGGGGCCAAAATGTATGAGCGTAAATTGCCATTTTATAAGAGATTTACACAAATACATTAGGCAACTTATTTGTGCAATTTTGCACCTGCTAATTATCTGGCGTAAATGATATTAGAATTGTCTTTTGTCTGATGTTGGGTGAGAGGTCTGGGTGAAATGTGGGGAGTTCAGGGTGAAGAACCAGAAGAGTCTTGGTAAACTGGTGGATGTTATCAACAAACTGGCAATTAGAATCACATGCACATGTTTTAAAATATACCAATTTCCGCCTATAAATCTGGGTTCTACAAGAGCAGGTCAAATTTTTTTTCACACATAAAATATATGCATATATATTTATAAAACAGATAGGAAAAGAACATGCTGTCAATGCAGGTATTCATTCGTAACCAAAACAAATGCACATATGTTGGAGGGGATAGACATATGTCTATTTTATAATCTGCATATACCTGATATATGCAGGTGATATTTTACTGTAGTAGATCTCCCTGTGGCCATATATACATGTATATGGGGTCACGTGCAGTTGTTTGAAAGTTATCCTTCCTGTGAATAGCTCATCTGGAAAGCCCAGTAATATAAAAATATATTTTATTGCTAGAAAACTGTATATAGAAAAACCTTCCTAAAGAAGCATGACATGTCCATAGCTTTCATTGTATTCTTCCTAGGAATTATTGTCTTAATATAGGAAAGTGAATATTATTCAGACTTGTAAGATGGCATATACCTAATCTATAGAGAGAAAAAAGATTGCTATCCACGCGCATTTGTAAATTCCACAGATCTTATGACTGGTATACATTTCTCATATTGTTTATTCTTCTCAACAAGGAAGCCTTTGACATTTCCATTGCCAGGGTTCTGCTGTCATATGAGCCAAGCATCCATTTCAGTGCTGCTGCTTGATACAGCATTATGCTTCAGCCAGACAAATAAGCATCTCAAGGATTATTGCTCTGATAGTCATGTGTAAGTGCTATATGACAGATAATCAACTTTGCATCCCAAGACTTGGATGAACTGATGGTTGCCATAGCCAATTTTTTTCCTGTACACACAAAATGGGAGAAAACATAAAGAAGGTAATTTTCAAGGAAAAATGTAAATATATTATCATAACAATTTTCAAAAGCCCATTTACCTACATTAAATAATCTTAACATGGGTAAAACCTAGTAACAATTCAATAGCACATATTGTAGCAATTTTCAAAATTTATAACGCAGGTAAATGGGCTTTTAAAAATTGCTATGATAGTATGTTATATTTAAAATTTACATATTTCTTTGAAAATTACCCTGTTAGTGAATTGGCCCCTTTGTCCCTTGCCTTTAAAGTCATACATGCGTACTGTATACTCTTCCAACTAGATGAACTCATAGAGAATTCTGAGGTTTTGGATAAACACTAGTTTGGGTTCCAGAAGGGCCATAAAGCAGAGCTGTTATTGTTATCCTTATTGGACCAGTTGTATTGAATATTAGATCATGGAGGGGCTGGATTATTAATCCAGTGCAATGTGCCAGCCGCATTTGATACCATCAGCCATGATTTGATGCTATCTCAGTCTTGGCACATAGGCATTGGTGGGACGGTATTAAGATAGTTTGAGGCTTTTCTATGAGGGTGAAAGCAGAAGGTGTTGTCAAAGAGAGAGCTACGTTCAGGATAGTACCAGGCTATGAGAGTGAAAGCAGAAGGTGTGGTCAAGGAGAGAGCTACATTCAGGAGTACCCCGATATATGTGAGTTTCTTAAAGGATTGGGGTACTTACTACATATGTGCGGATGATACATTGTTGTTTATCACTTGTGGAATGGAAGGACCATTCCCAGTAGCATTTCTTTATTTGTGCCTGCATGATATCCAGGGATGGTTGGGGAGTAAATGCTTCTCTTTGACCATAGCAAAGAACAGGTTATTGTGGGTGGGCAGAATTCCCCCATGTAATGACATGATAATAATGTATGAGGGAAACTCCTTACCAGTTTTGACAGAGGTGAGAAATTTGGGTGTGTTCCTGGATTCGAGGTTAACCATAAAGTTTCATATCTAGCATAGAGTGGAATGGCTTTATTCAAACTTAGAGCTGGATTTACTAACCCGTGATAAAGCGATATTGTAAGTTAAACAGCATGTAATGCTTGATCCCAGGACCTTGCCCTTGTCACGTGATAGAGGCAAGATCAGGTTGATGCCATTTTGAAAAATGGTGGTAATGGGTATGGAGTTAGGGGGTGCTCTGGGCTCCCCCGACTGAACCCCAATGACTTCATTTTGAGATACAGAGGGTTTGAGGATGGGGAAGGGGTCCAGTTATCTTCTCCCTGATCACCAGGCTACTATTTTTGGGTTGAGGTAGGGAGCCACTAAACTCTGGGGGGTTTATTTTATTTGGATGGGGGGAAGGAGAGATGTTTGGCTAAGGGGCCATTTTTGTGATTTAAGGGGAGGGGTGGAGAAGGGAGTTTGCTGTCACTGCAGAGTTGGCCTTTTTCTTTTTGTTATTTAATTTCAGGGGACTAGTACCACCTCAGAAGGTGGCAGGGATAAGTGGGTGGGCAGAGGTTGCCACTGACCCCCAGGGTCATTTGTGGAATTTGGGTGGGGGGGTGCAAATTTTTGGGCCTCAGGCCCTTTAAACAATGGTGCCCCAACCGAGGTGGGTCTCCATTGAGTGGGAAGGCCCTGTACTAAGGTGCATTTTTTTGTCGCATGTATGCTGCAATAAAAAATTGTTCCATGGAACTGCTTCGATAGTTTGTTGGGGATGGGCCAAATACCATGGGGACATCCCCTGCGATATTTGGCCCTTTCCATGATAAACTATTGCGGCTTAGTAAATCTCCCTATTAAATTGTTGAGGTCATTAAAATTATTGCTGCCAGTAAACCTGTTTCAGACAGTCCTGGACAGATAATTATTGTAATGGTTTGTGAGTGTGTTTTCCTGATAAGCTCCTAAAAGTGTTTCAATTAGTACAACATGCAGCTGTCTGGATACTTAGTTAGTAGCAAGATGAGTGACCATATCACCAATGTATTATGAAATGTAGACAAGGCTTCCTGTAAAAAGTCATTGCCATTTTAAATTTATGGTTTTGCTGCATAAATTACTGTTCTTTTATCAAAAGTATAATGTATCATCTAGGGTGAAATTGTATTAACCTGTGCATACCCTAAGAAGACAAGAGACAGGGGTCCTGGTGTTCCCTTCTATGTCTGATTACCATTTGTAGATAACACATAAAATAGCTTTTTCCTTTGCATCAACCCACAATAAAGCTCTGGAATTTGTTGCCAGAGGATGTGGTTAGTGCAGGGCTCCAGGGGCGATCCGGGAAACTACAGACCAGTTAGCCTGACTTCAGTGCCAGGAAAAATAGTGGAAAGTGTTCTAAACATCAAAATCACAGAACATATAGAAAGACATGGTTTAATGGAACAAAGTCAGCATGGCTTTACCCAGGGCAAGTCTTGCCTCACAAATCTGCTTCACTTTTTTGAAGGAGTTAATAAACATGTGGATAAAGGTGAACCGGTAGATATAGTATACTTGGATTTTCAGAAGGCGTTTGACAAAGTTCCTCATGAGAGGCTTCTAGGAAAAGTAAAAAGTCTTGGGATAGGTGGCAATGTCCTTTCATGGATTGCAAACTTGCTAAAAGACAGGAAACAGAGAGTAGGATTAAATGGACAATTTTCTCAATGGAAGGGAGTGGACAGTGCAGTGCCTTAGGGATCTGTATTGGGACCCTTATTTTTCAATATATTTATAAATGATCTGGAAAGAAATACGATGATTGAGATAATCAAATTTGCAGATGATACAAAATTGTTCAGAGTAGTTAAATCACAAGCAGATTGTGATAAATTGCAGGAAGACCTTGTGAGACTGGAAAATTGGGCATCCAAATGGCAGATGAAATTTAATGTGGATAAGTGCAAGGTGATGCATATAGGGAAAAATAACCCATGCTATAATTACACAATGTTGGGTTCCATATTAGGTGCTATAACCCAAGAAAGAGATCTAGGTGTCATAGTGGATAACACATTGAAATCGTCGGTTCAGTGTGCTGCGGCAGTCAAAAAAGCAAACAGAATTTTGGGAATTATTAGAAAGGGAATGGTGAATAAAACGGAAAATGTCATAATGCCTCTGTATCGCTCCATGGTGAGGCCGCACCTTGAATACTGTGTACAATTCTGGTCGCCGCATCTCAAAAAATATATAATTACGATGGAGAAGGTACAGAGAAGGGCTACCAAAATGATAAGGGGAATGGAACAACTCCCCTATGAGGAAAGACTAAAGAGGTTAGGGCTTTTCAGCTTGGAGAAGAGATGACTGAGGGGGGATATGATAGAGGTGTTTAAAATCATGAGAGGTCTAGAACAGGTAGATGTGAATCGGTTATTTACTCTTTCGGATAGTAGAAAGACTAGGGGGCACTCCATGAAGTTAGCATGGGGCATATTTAAAACTAATCGGAGAAAGTTCTTTTTTACTCAACGCACAATTAAACTCTGGAATTTGTTGCCAGAGGATGTGGTTAGTGCAGTTAGTGTAGCTGTGTTTAAAAAAGGATTGGATGAGTTCTTGGAAGAGAAGTCCATTACCTGCTATTAAGTTCACTTAGAGAATAGCCACTGTCATTAGCAATGGTAACATGGAATAGACTTAGTTTTTGGGTACTTGCCAGGTTCTTATGGCCTGGATTGGCCACTGTTGGAAACAGGATGCTGGGCTTGATGGACCCTTGGTCTGACCCAGTATGGCATTTTCTTATGTTCTTATGGGTTCAAAAAAGGTTTGGATAAGTTCTTGGAGGAGAAGTCCATTAACGGCTATTAATGAAGTTTACTTAGGGGTAGATTTTTAAACAGCGCGATTTGGCCTACTTTTGCTTGCGCATCAGACTCAAGCAAAAGTACGCTGGATTTTAGTAGATACGCGCGGCTCTGCTAAAAACCTGGATCGGCGCGCGCAAGGCTATTGATTTTGTATAGCCGGCGTGCGCTGAGCCGCGCAGCCTACCCCCGTTCCCTCCAAGGCCGCTACGAAATCGGAGTGGCCTCGGAGGGAATCCTCTAACGCCCTCCCCTCACCATCCCCTCCCTTCCTCTACCTAACCCACCCGCCCGGCCCTGTCTACACCCCCCCCCTTACCTTTCTCCGGGGATTTACGCCTCCTGGAGGGAGAAGTAAATCCCCGCGCGCCAGCAGGCCTGCTGCGCGCCGGGACGTGACCTGGGGGCGGGTACGGAGGGCGCGGCCACGCCCCCGGACCACCCCGTGCCGTAGCCACGCCCCCGTACCCGCCCCCACAACGCTTCTGACACGCCCCCGAAACGCTGCGACGACCGGGCCCGCCCCCGACACGCCCCCTCTGAAAACCCCGGGACTTACGCGAGTCCCGGGGTCTGCGCGCGCCAGTAGGCCTCTTTGAATGTAGGCATACCGGCGAGCAGGGCCCTGCTCGCCTAAATCGCCCGGTTTTAGGCGGATTTAGGCGAGCAGGGCTCTGAAAATCCGCCCCTTAGGGAATAGCCACTGCTATTAATTGCATCAGTAGCATGGGATCTTCTTAGCTTTTGGGTACTTGCCAGGTTCTTGTGGCCTGGTTTATCCTCTGTTGGAAACAGGATGCTGGGCTTGATGGACCCTTGGTCTGACTCAGCATGGCAATTTCTTATCTTGTGATCACCTTTTTTGTGGAATACACTTCCGCAAAGTTATATATAACAACTGATTTGAAAATTTTCAGAAAAGGTCTGAAAATTATGTTTCAAGATGATTTTTTAAGTAAATGAAAGGCTGGAGGGTGCAGCCTGCCTGCCACAGGTAACATGGATTCAGGCTGGCCAGAGGACTCCACCCTGCCTGCCCCCTTTTTTCTC
The DNA here is from genome assembly GCF_901001135.1 of Rhinatrema bivittatum. NCBI lineage: Eukaryota > Metazoa > Chordata > Amphibia > Gymnophiona > Rhinatrematidae > Rhinatrema > Rhinatrema bivittatum. The sequence continues at coordinate 376,441,787 of NC_042618.1, forward strand.
TTTTCCTAGGAGAAAAGCGACTCCCTTGGGGCTCTATATGGCCTTGTGGGATTTTAAATCGAGCTAGGGTCGATTTGACCCCTGGTTGGTGGACCTGTCACGAGTGGGTAGGAGGAGTGCAGGAGTTATTTATATAAGTGCCAATTTACCTTCCTCCTGTGGCTCCAGCACTACTCTCCTCTGTTTTTCCTTTTCCTCCCTCCCTTCCTTTCATTCATTTTGCTGTGATGTGGTCACAGTTTTGGTATCCCAAGCCCTATGTGACAAATTGTGTAAGTTGTTGCTACAAGAGTTGAGCTAGTGGGTTTGTTAATGCACTAGTGGTGGTGGGGCATGGATTAACACGGTTTAGTAGAGGCGCGATTGGTTCACTGGCTGGGCTGCTAGTCCTCCTGTGACGGATGCAGCTGGGAGTACATTGGTGTGGCGAGCTCCACTGGTGCTGCGTAGGAAGCCTGGGTCGGCTTTTGGTGGCCTCACTGGGGTTGTGATGTGAGATGCCCCAAAGATGGCGGGAATCAAAGGGGAAGGGGGCAACAATCCTTGCTGCTGGAGTTTTTTTCAGTGTTTGAGCTAGTATGTGTTGATATATTGTGTTCAGGCTTGAGTTAAATTTGGACTTACATCAATAAACTGTGGCCTTGTTAAACCCATTTACTGGTGTCTTGGCTGGTTTGTTTATGGGTGGGGAGGACGGTGAGAGAGGGAAGGAGAGCATAATGGAGGCCTGTAATCCAGTATACTCATGTTATTAGAAATATTATATTGTTCATTTTTAACAGAATTGTGTGATTATTTTATTATTAATGTTCAAGTTTGTTATCTTCATGTATGGAAAGAAATGGACTATAAGCTCTTATAAATATATAAATTCATGAATTGGCCCCTTTGTATTTAAAAGATAGGCTCATTCAGGCAAATTTTAAAAGCCCTGCTTGCGTCAAAACTGGGAGATACGCACACAAGTTGGGCCAGCGCCCGCCGAGCGGATTTTATAAGCCGCCCATGGATATCCTTATCGCCCTCTGTGCACACAAGTGATAAGATTCTAAAAAGGGTGGGGCATGGACATGGTCTGGGTGGGGCATGGGGTGTTGGGAGAATGCCAAGAAATGGGCGCAAAAATACTTATGTGCACAGGCGCATGCTGGGTCCCCTGCTGTGTATCTTTACTACTGCTATGGATTTTATTTATTTATTTATTTATTAGCTTTTATATATCAACATTCGTGGGTACATCATGTCGGTTTACAATATAACTGAAGGAGGAAATTACAAAAAACCAGGGTGGGGGGAGAAGGAGCAGATAGGAAGAGAGAAGAGAAGGAAAACAGGAAGAGGAGAAAAGGAACAGTACCTGATGGAAAACAACAGAAGAACATAATAAGTAGCATTGTAAATTATACACTCAATAAGGGACTGTGTATAACCTTATACACTGTGGATAACCTTATATAAATTATACACTCCAAAAAGTATGATATACAATAATAACAAAGTATTATATACATTAATATACATTATCTTTAACTAGTACATACAGGAGACACGATATATGACATTACAAATAGATGGCGTGTAAGTAATAAAACACAAAATTCCAGGCTGGTCTTGGGGTTTTAAAGGTTGGGGATAACAGGAGGGGAAGGGTGGCTATTAAATTGGGAGGGGGTTGGAAGTCCTATCCTTTAACTGGGTGAACTGGGAATGAACTGGGAAAATGGAGCATGGCGTCGGCACGCATCCCTTATAAAATCCCCCCACTTAAGCGGTAGAAGCGGCATTTGCACGCACATGCATGCGTCCATTTAAAAATGTGCGCACACACGTGTGTCCAGGCTATTTTATAATATGTGTGCATATACGCGTGTATGTTATAAAATGGCTGAGTCTCTGGATGCGAGCTGGCAAATGCGTGCACATGTGTGCCTGCATGCCAGTTTAAAAGTTACAGTCATTATGTATAACCTGTTGCAAATTTTGCGATCTTGTCAAGAATCTCTTACACATTCCAGCCTTATCTGAGGTTGGATTCATTAGGACCAGACAGAAACTTTTCTCAATTGATGCTCCTCACTTAAAGTATTCCACAAGTATTCCTGATGAAATACCTTTATTTCAAGATATCTGGGAATTTAAAAAGGTTCTAAAGGCCTTTGATCTGAGATAATATGGCCTGGTGATTTCCAACATTTATTGCTGAGAAAATGAGGGCTAGACTTGAGTTGGGGTGGGTTGTGAATTCTGGGCATTATAAGATTTATTACATTAGATCATGTGTATAGAATGTTTTAATTACATGTTGTGCATCGCCTAGAGCAACAGTAGTGCCAATAGTGCAATAAATAAATATAATATAGGACTATCCAAAAATGAATAAAGTTTTGGATCTTTAATTGAGACACTTGACAATATGCTTTCTTCCATTAAATCAGGAAGTTCAGCAATCAGTGATGTCAATCAGTCATTGAGTATAAGTAGTACATGTGGCAGTACCAAGTTAATAGACCATCACTAGTAGGTATTTTTAAGTACGCTAGAAAAGACCCATTGAGTATTTTGATAAATGCCTCTTTGCCACCTTTTTAATACATCAAAATTGACTTGTGCGGTGATTTTAGAAAACCACAGCAATTACTGGATTTAAACAGCACACCTGCTGTGCTACTGGACTAGTATATTATTAAATGTTTCTTTAGAGATTTTTTTTTATCTTATATTACACTTCATGAAAGGAACAAGAGATAACATAATTAGGTACTATTAAAGGTCATCTAGAAAAAGGGATGCATTTATTGTGTAATCTCTAAACGTTGAAGATTTACTGCCCAGCACATTATCTTGAAAGCTTTTTCAGATTTTGTATTTGTCAGTACCAGTTTCACCACACTTAACTAATTCTGTCTTTTTACATTTTGCCTCTTTTATTCTCTTTCTTTTCTCTCTCCTGTATCAAGCTTTGGAATCTCAATCTGTGGAAATTGTTGTGTGTGTGTGTAAACCAGGCATATGCTGGCACAAGTTCCAAAAGCAATGCTGTAAGCCTCACATACTCACTTTTACACCCTGCAAATTATTCTCCCTTTCCCAAAAGTTGCCATCATGCATCCCTGGATGCTGCCACTTTGACTCTTATGAACTGTTAACTCTTGTCCTGTTTCATTTCATTCTTGTCAGGCAAATAAAGTGCAGAAGCATGACTGCATAATGGACACCCAAGTAATTTGGATTGTCACCTCAGAGTCTTTTATATGAGTGTGTTTATAGGCATTTTTGTGGCAGTAATAGAAAGCACTGCAACACACTGCAACAATTCAGAGAAAGGGAAAAACGAAAGAGCATGAGGCTAAGGAGCACTACAATTGAAGTTAAATGTCACATTGCAAAACGTTTGGTTCAAGGTAATAGGAAAACAAAGGAGAAAATAGTTACCCACCATCCCATTTTGGCATTAATTGGCACCGTTTTGGCACTCTCAAAAGGGAAGCCAAAGGTTTAGGGGCACGGAAACTGAATTATCCTCTCATTCAGAACAAGATTATGGCACATTGGCAGGGCAATGTGGGGAAGTGTGCACTGTTCACGATGTAACTGTCCTGTGGATAAATGGAGGACTTTTTGTTCCAGTCGGAGACGGACACCTTCTGCAAGCACCAAGACATGGGGCAGTGGGAAGGGCAATGTATATATATATATATAGATAGATATAGATATATTCCCCCTCATATTGTTTTTACCTGATGAAGGGCCTTTAGGTCTTAAGGAAAATGCATTCTTAGTCCAACTTTTTGTTTACCTTTATTTCTACGCATTCTAGTGGACTGACCCAGCAACTGCACTATGTTAGTCTTCTATAAATTTCAAATTGTGCATTTTTTTGCACGAAGCCTTAATTGTATAGCCAGAACTATTGTGTGAATTTAAGAACAGGGCAAAAGTCTCAGTGTTTTCAGCAGGATTTTGCTTGTAGAGGGATTATTTTTTCTATGGAATTTATTTTCTTAAAGAAGTTGCAGAATTGTTCAAGTACATTCACTTTTTTCCAGTCCTCAATTATGCTCTTTAATGTCAGTAATTAGATAAAATTTAGAAGATTAGAAGGGAGATTTCATGGTCTGATAGCATCCATTTCATATGAGGTTAAAAAAATCACTACATGTCACAAAACTGCTTATTTTTTACAGATATTACACAATAGGCTGTAGTGTTACTGGCTTTGCTTAGCTTCTTAAGAAGTTGAAAGTTAGAAAATATCCTTATTTAAAAATGAAATTAACAGCAATACTTCCAAAATTAGAGTAATGTGACTTGGAATTTTTACACTCTGCAGGATTAATAATACCTATTCAATACCACAGTAGGGATGAATAAATGATATCACATTCTTTGAATCAATTGTATATAATCACATTTATGTGTTTGTGCAATAAAGCACATGATACAGATAATTTATGATATGAATGGGTTAAAATTTAACATGCATGGTAAAACATTACCTAGCATGGTATGCAATAAATTTTACCATGTGCATGATTAATTTGTGCAGGCACTAATTTTAGTGCTTGCATGTTAATATCCTGAGAACCATCTTAAGTTGCACAAATAGGCCCTTAGGGCTGGATTTTAAAACCTGCATGTACGGCCGATTTTATAACATGCGCGCACAGCCGCACGCATGTTATAAAATCTGGGGTCGGAGCGCACAAGGGGGTGCACGCTTGTGCACCTTGCACACGCCGAGCCCTAGGGGAACCCCAATGGCTTTCCCTGTTCCCTCCGAGGCCGCTCCGAAATCAGATCGGCCTCGGAGGGAACTTTCCTTCCGCCCCCCACCTTCCCCTCCCTTCCCCAATCTAACCCGCCCCCCAGCCCTATCTAAATCCCCCCTAACTTTGTTTTATTATTTATGTCTGCCTCCGGGCAGGCGTAGGTTGCGTGCGCCGGCCGAGTCCCGGCACACGATCCCCAGGCCCAGCGGCAGTGGCAAGGCCTCTGACCACGCCCACACCCCACACCTCCCGCCCACGCCCTGCCCATTTTTTCAAGCCCCAGGTCATAGGCGCATCCCGGGGCTTGCTTGCGTCGCCAAGCCTATGCAAAATAGGCTTGGCGCGCGCAGGAGGGGTTTTAAAGGGTTACGTGTGTAACCCTTTTAAAATCTGCCCCATAGTTTTTGGGACTTCGTGTGAACTATATTCATATGATTTTTCTGTCTAAATTTGGGATTTAGCAAGACAAACAGCAGGTTTTCAATTTCCCACCATGATAACTGCTGCTGATATATCTGGTTTAAATGTTATCTAGATAAAAACATAGCAAGATAAACTGAGTGCGTTCCAGAGTGGGGCTAGTTATCTGGATAAATCTGGTCTTGCCGCTGAGCAGGCCTAAAGTTATTCAGATAAACTTATCTGGATAATTTTGATTTATCTGTGTATATTCAGTGGTGCAGCATTGCTGCTGAATATCCCTTCTAATCTAGACAAGTTTAGCTGGACAGCCCATGGCAGAATATTGACTTTCTATATAAATAGCTACTTTCAACTGAGGAAATCTAGCAGGTTTTATAGTTAGAACCTCTGAAAACTTCTCTGAGGAGAATATTCTAGCAGCATAGTTAAGGTACCTGGAATGAACGACAGATGCCAAAGGGGAAAAGTACAGTTTGTTGTAATTATCAATTTCCAGTCACAGCTGGGCAAGCTAAGGTCTAGATTTATAAATCTGCAGTAAATATCGCATGTATAGGAAAAGGGGTGTGTTTTAGTAATAGCCTAATTATCTCAATATTCACTATGTTAGCACTTCACATAGGTATTACCACAAAGTGCATTAACTTTTCACACTTTGTGGTAATACCTGCATAATTGAAATTTCCTACCTGCAAAGTGCTCATTTCACCACTGAGAGAGAGAGTAAGAGAGAGAGAGACTATCTAACAGGCCCTTGGACTCTCTACCTGGGTAATATCAAGCTAGGTTGAGAGAACATTGTACAAATCTCGTCACGCCGAAGGACATCAAATCTTCATAAGAGTGTACTGCTCTGTTTGTACATCTCACTCTGCATGTAAAATGGCCTCTAACCCCTACACTACTACCTAAACCTCAGCCTGAGTTACTAGGTGGGCCTCCTATAGTAGCATAAATAGCTGCTTACTATAGTGCCATCCACAAAGGCTCTTTCTCGCTCTCTCTCTCCAACCCCCCCCTCCCCCTCCATCTCAGGCCATTCCTCAGCCTAAAAATACCCATAACGATTGAGATTGCACAGCTTAATGCAATTGAAAAAGGTGTAGTTTTTTTCGGTGTTAAAACTGTGCGATATCATGCATTATGGCTTTGCAAAGTGTGAAGCCAGCCCACTTTTGTGGAAATCTCACCCCTGACTCCTTCCCAATCCCTTCCCTTTTAAAAATTTGCATCGTACCATGCATTATGGTGCTTAATGCTTGCAAAATCATCATTATCACCTTGCAAATCATCATTATCATGCTTGCAAAAGCATCATTATCACCTTCTATCTTACCCTGTAAGATAGAAGGTGATAAAATGACTTGCTCAAGATCATATAGAAAGACAGTGGCAAAAGTGGGATTTAGACCAATGTATTATCCTCTTGATCCCTGGTTTGGTTCTTTAATTACCATTATTTGTTGCAAATTGGAAGGTAGATCTCAAAGTAAGCTCAAGCTTACAATATCATTTAAATATAGAAGGGTGGTTTTTAGGGATGTGCAGAGGGACGCCATACGTTGCATTCGGGATTCGGATTTGTCGGGGGGGGGGGGGGGGCGGATACGTTGCATTCGGCCATATGGCACCCCGATCCGTTAATATGTCCATTTCGATTTGTTCCTCTACTAAATTTAACTTCAACCCCCCACCCTCCTGACCCCCCCAAGACTTACCAAAACTCCCTGGTGGTCCAGCGGGGGGTCTGGGAGCCATCCCCTGCACTCACACCCTTGGTGCTGGTTTCAAAATGGCACCGATAGCCTTTGACCTACTATGTCACAGGGGCTAGCAGTGCCATTGGTCAGCCCTGTCACATGGCCATCAGCACCATCTTGTGCTCCTACCATGTGACAGGGGCTGACCAATGGCACCGGTAGCCCCTGTGACATAGTATGGGCAAAGGCTATCGGCACCATTTTGATTACTGGCAGCCGATGGTCCGAGTGCAGGAAGTCGCTCCCGGACCCCAGCTGGACCACCAGGGACTTTGGCAAGTCTTGGGGGACCCTCCTGACCCCCATAAGACTTGCCAAAAGTCCAGCGGAGGTCTGGGAGCGACCTCTTGCACTCCAGCCGTCGGATGCCAGTACTCAAAATGGCGCTGATAGCCTTTGCCTTCACTATGTCACAGGGGCTGACCATAGTGAGGGCAAAGGCGATTGGCGCCATTTTGAGGACTGGCATCTGACGGCCGGAGTGCAGGAGGTCACTCCTGGACCCCCGCTGGACTTTTGGCAAGTCTTGTGGGGGTCAAGAGGGTCCCCCAAGACTTCCAAAAAGTCCCTGGTGGTCCAGCGGGGGTCCGGGAGCGACCTTCTGCACTTAGACCGTCGACTGCCAGTAATCAAAATGGCGCCGATAGCCTTTGCCCATACTATGTCACAGGGGCTACCGGTGCCATTGATCAGCCCCTGTTACATGGTAGGAGCACAAGATGGCACCGATGGCCATGTGACAGGGGCTGACCATTGGCGCTGGTAGCCCCTGTGACATATTAGGTCAAAGGCTATCGGCGCCATTTTGAAACCAGCACTGAGGGTGTGAGTGCAGGGGATGGCTCCCGGACCCCCCCCGCTGGACCACCAGGAAGTTTTGGTAAGTCTTGAGGGGGAGTCATGAGGGTGGGGGGTTTGTTTAAATTGGTTTCTTTAGGCAGCCAAATATTCGGCAAAGATTTGTTTATTCGTGGGGAATCGCGATACGTTTTGCTTCCCCACGAATACAATGAATATGGCACATCCGTTGTGGATTGTCAATATGTAGGGACCAAATGCACACCCCTAGTGGTTTTGTGAATTGGTTAAAACCCAAAATTAAGAAATGTGTTCATATCTTTCTAATGCCAACTTTAGGACTTTGAGCAAGTCACTTATCCTTGTACTCCAAAGGACTGGGTAAGGACTATGCAGCCTTGTCAGATTTATCTGATACAGTACTATGTACATTACCAAAGCTATAGAAATTCTAAATATTTTTATCAGTATTGGCTATGTCAGTGATGTCATTGTATATGATTGTAGTGTCTTTGAGTTCCCTTGTATAATGATGATTTTCATTTTTAGTTCCCTCCCCCACTTTAGTATAGTTCATCTGTAGTCTTATCATAGTTATTATAAACAGAATTGCCTTAGATAATGTAAAAGCAAAATTATATACCATTTGTATAAATGTTATAGTGGTCATTTGAGCAATTTTTGATATAAGTGATTACCTTCTACATTAATCTATTTAGGCTATTTCTGTTCACAAATAACCTAACTAAGATACAAATAGGCTATAATGAAACTGAGTGTAGGCTTTCAACATTTAAAATATACATTAAATCCCTTTGTTATGATTTTGCCTGCTGTGAAGCCTCCCATCCACCAGGGGTCCACAGCGAGCATCACTTACAGCTGCGCAAGTTACCAAATCGCTGATCACCTGATGCCTCAACCCCAGGCTTAATAAACCCAGCCTGTCCAGTCCCTTGGTGCCTCTTCATGGAGTCACCTTGGCTGAATGACCTGGCCAAACTTGTCTTACCTTGCCTTGTAGCCTATCCAGGCCCTCTGCCTTTCCTTGTGGTCTATCTGGATCTCCTGCCTTGCTCTATAACCCACCTTGGCTTCCTGTCTTGTTCTGTAGCCTTCCTGGCTTCTTTGCCTTGTTCTGCAGCCTTCTAAGTTCTCTAGCCTTGCTCAGTATCCTTCTGGGCCTGCCTGTCCTGCCTTGCAGCCTTCGGGCCTACTAGGGTTGACTTGCCCAGTTTTGTGCCCTATTGGGCTTTATTGTCTACTGTTGCATGTCCCAGTCCTATACTTCTCTGTTCCTTATCCGATTCAGTCCTTGTTTAGTCCTATCCTTGTCTGGTCCTGTCCTTGTCTTGTTCAGTCCTTGTCCTGCCGAGGCCAGTTCAGTCTCTCATCTGTTTCCCAGGCTTTGCCCTTGTCCTTAGTTCAAGCTCAATCTATAGCCAGCCCCTGTCTGTCCTCTGGACTGGCCTTACCTTCAGACCTGCCTAGTTCCAGCTCCCAGCCTATACTAGAATCCAGCTCCTAGTCAGTGCCTTGATCCAGCTCCCTCCTATACCTGAATCCAGCTCCCAGTTGGGGCCTACTTCCAGCTCCTAGCCTGTATCCAGCTTCCAGTCTGTGCCAGCTATGATGTTCGCCAGAAGGAAAGTTCTACCAGCCCCCACAACCCAAGAGCTCAACCTGTGGGGGAGGAGGTTAGTTAGGCAGAAGACCATTACCAGTCCTGCCTTGCAGTCCTGTGTCACTACTGAGGGCGTACACTCTGATTCCAGCCTGCCAGACCATGGCACCATTCCATTGTGCTCATTCTGGTTTGTACTGCATTAAATTACTAATACTTTAAAGCAAAAAAGACATAAAAGAGTCAGGCAGAGTAGTAACAAAGATTCTATTTCAAAGTAGCTGTCCTTCACCAAGTTTTTTAAATATAACTACGCACTACAAAATAAAAGCAGTTTATAATTTGAAAGAAATGCTCGCATTGACCAATCTCTAGGGATGTGAATCGTGTGATCGATCATCTTAACGATCGATTTTGGCTAGGGGGGGGGAGGGAAATCTGATCGTCATGGTTTTTTTTGTTAAAAAATCGTCAAATTGTAAATCTGCGGGAAAACCGGCACACCAAAACAACCCTAAAACCCACCCCTACCCTTTAAAACAAATCCCCCACCATCCCGAACCCCCACAAAATGTTTTAAATTACCTGGGGTCCAGTGGGGGGATTTCCCGTGATCTCCCGCTCTCGGGCCACGGCTGCGTTAATTGAAATGGCGCCGGTGGCCCTTTGCTCTTACCATATGACAGGGCAAAGATAGCGCTGGCGCCATTTTGGTTCCTGTCACCCGACGTCACGAGTGCAGGAGATCGCTCCCGGACCCTCGCTGGACCCCCAGGGACTTTTGGCCAGCTTGGGGGGGCCTCCTGACCCCCACAAGACTTGCCAAAAGTCCAGCGGGGGTCTGGGAGCGACCTCCTGCACTCGCGCCGTATTGCCAATATTCAAAATGGCGCCGGTGCTACTTTTGCCCTCACTATGTTAAAAAACTTGGGGGGGCCTCCTGACCCCCACAAGACTTGCCAAAAGTCCAGCGGGGGTCCGGGAGCGACCTCCTGCACTCGCGCCGTATTGCCAATATTCAAAATGGCGCCGGTGCTACTTTTGCCCTCACTATGTATGACATATTGTATTTTGAATATTGGCAATACGGCGCGAGTGCAGGAGGTCGCTCCCGGACCCCCGCTGGACTTTTGGCAAGTCTTGTGGGGGTCAGGAGGCCCCCCCAAGCTGGCCAAAAGTCCCTGGGGGTCCACCGGGGGTCCGGGAGCGATCTCCTGCACTTGTGACGTCGGGTGACAGGAACCAAAATGGCACCGGCGCTACCTTTGCCCTGTCATATGGTAACGGCAAAGGGCCACCGGCGCCATTTCTATTAACGCAGCCGTGGCCCGAGAGTGGAAGATCACGCCGGGACCTCCCCACTGGACCCCAGGTAATTTAAAACATTTTGGGGGGGTTCGGGAGGGTGGGGGATTTGTTTTAAAGGGTCGGTGTGGGTTTTAGGGTTGTTTTGGTGTGCCGGTTTTCCCGCCCTCCCCTGATTTCCGATTTTTTACGATTTTTAAAAAAAAACCATGACGATCAGATTTCCCTCCCCCCCCAGCCAAAATCGATCGTTAAGACGATCGATCACACGATTCACATCCCTTCTATTAATCATTATACTTTAAAGTTCTTGTTTGTTTATTTTATTTTATTTTTATTTCTTCAAGCTCCCCTGACTACTGTCTACATGCTTGGGAAGAGGGTTATTAATTACAAATGTCCTGACGAATAGACATTTTGGTAGCCCTCAAAGACTGTTTGAATCTCTGATTTATTTCCTATTTTGTGAAAAATATCATTTTTTTAAATTATATAAGTTGGCCTGATGGTTTTCTCCTTCTTGCTCCTTTGAGCTTCCAGCTCAATTGGAACCTGCAAATTTGGCCAATGGTATCATGAGCCTTCATTCATAGAGTATTTCCCCTATTTTTATATCCTTCCCTAGTACAACCATTGTAATGATAGTCCTTTAGGGATGTGCAGAGGGACCGCATACATTACATTCGGTATTCGTATTCGTCAGGGGGAAGAATCGTTGCATTCGGCAAGGGGGGCCCCCGATCCGTTCATGCATTCCATTCTTATTTGTTTCCCGGCTAAAATTTAATTATCTACAGCCCCCCACCCTCCTGACCTCCCCAAGACTTGCCAAAACTCCCTGGTGGTCCAGCGGGGGTCCAGGAGCCATCTACTGCACATACGCCGTCAGCCGCCGGTATTCAAAATGGCGCCGATAGCCTTTGCCCTTACTATGTCACAGGGGGTACCGGAGCCATTGGTTGGCCCCTGTCACATGGTAATAGCAATAACTCCAAAATACTGGAATTATGTTAATGAAGAAAAAAAAACCTATTTCAACATTATTTTGAACATAATTAAGATAAGTCTATTGTAGTTTTATGTACATTACCAGTTCATTCATCAAAGGAACTGTCTAATTTTGAGACTCATAGCTTAGGGCACAAGAACACTGCAATTCAGCAAGAGGTTTTAAAATTTAGTTTATTTTGGCTTTTTCAAAAGACATGCAGAGACAAGTGTTCTTGTGAGATGCAATCTGCCCTCTTTCTGTAATAAGTAGCATCTCAATGAATTTCTGCCCTGCTCTGACTTATATAATTAAAATCCAACATTCTCGAAGCTTCCAGAAAAGTGTAACCGCCCACAAACACATGATACTGTTTGTCATGACAATCTATCCTGTATAGGAAATGCTTGTGAGGACCTCCCTCAACTAAGAATTCTTCTAACCCTGTTACTCCTCCCAATGTAAACAAGTTCCTGTATCATACTGGCTTTGATGCAAGTATTCTCTTCTTGTCTTCTGTTGTTCTTCTTTGTTTATTGTAAACACCTCCCAGTCTGGGTCTTGAATAGAGCTTGGCACCAGGATTCATTCAAATTGGTTTCAGGTCATTGAAACCAATATCTGCAAGATAAAGGCTTGCATCCTATTTTCCTGCAGAACGAGTATCCCTGCATTGTGAAGTAAATGTGGCCATTAAAATAGGCCTCTCTCCTTTTGTTGCCAGCAAATCTGTCTCAGAGATTCTCTGCAAGTCATTGATGCCTTCCTGGCCTGTAATTATAAGCTTTGCAGGATTTACCAGTTTCCCAACTCTTCTGCATCCTTTGAATCTGTGATAGTCAGAAAGTCTCTCAAAGTTCATTCACCTCTGACAGGCCACGATACAGCAAAGGCATCTGGGAATTCTTGGTTATCTTAATCAGACATATTCTTCATTTCCCTCTATGGGACACCTTAAAATGGATAGGTGTCACATCAATCAGTCTTCGATGCTAAGCCATGACAGAGGAACTTAAAAGTGTAGCCTAACCCCTAACCTTGGTATTTATCAGGTGTAGTGCATAGGTGTGTGTCCCTCTAGATTCCTAATTAATATGAAGGATGCTCCCACAAGCATTCACTAGTTAATCAAAAAATAACATCAAAACTAATTTTCACTAGGTAGCTATTAGCTCTATAATGGAGCTATACAGATACCTGCATTATAAAAAGGACCTACTTCATAATAACATGATCACATATGTTATCTTTCAGAATCAAGTAAGTACATAATAGTGGTATAACATGTAAAGATAAGTACACAGAGAGACTAGTATGAAAGTACTGTGTTTCTCATATAATACTAGGTATACTGGGCAAATCTTTTCAATGAATACTGTTGTTGTGAACAACTACCCAGGATAATATTCATTAAAAATGGCAAACAGGGATATAATCAATGCACCTTACCAGAAAAGTAAAGAAACCAATAACATAGAAGAAAACCAAGAATCTATAGAAAAACTCATACTGTGTTGTGCATACATGATGTAAAAGTGTTGCAAAGCATAAGACATATTCTAGTCATATGCTGTAGTGATGGAAGATCAAATACAAAGGCGTATGCATGATAGGCAAAGGCATAGCAAAAGTCTGAAACATCATACTAATTCTGTAGGGTATTTATAGTGCTATCCAGTATTAGGACAACAACCTGTAGCAGTGAAAGCACTCACTGTATGGACAGTCCTCATTCACTTGTGACAGTCATATGTCTAAGAGATAATACAACTGTGTAGGGCAAGTATTAATTTTTTTAAGGTAGATGATGGCTAGTAATACTGCTTCGTCTTCAGATACTTCTAGGGGAAATGGGGCTCATACCCTTCTCAAATGATGGTAAGTCTAAATATATTGGGGATAATCATAACAATAAATGAAAGCTAACTCTGTGAGAAAGTCTTTAACATATTATGTGAACTACTTTACAGAATTGATAAACCATCAGTGTAAGATTATACACAGGAAAGGAAAGAATGTCATATAAATAAAAGACAGAAATAAGGAAAATTATATCTTCCCCTTTGGAATCCTAAATAGAAACCCACTAGCTTATAAGTCACAGATAGAGTTTATAATGAAAGGACCAAAATAAAAAGAAAAGAACCATGAGCAATTAATAAACCCAAAAATATAGTAATAGAATATTACAAATCCCTATAGCAGAGCTCCTCAAGTGTAAGGTATGTATTTGTTTCAAGGAGAACAGTAATCTTTGTGAAAGAGAGTGAAACAGTCATTAGGTAAAATCTAGTAAATAGTGTCATAAGAAAAGATATTCAAAGAAGGGTTCAGCAAAAACATTAGAATAAGAGATAGAATATTGAGATATTAAAGATCAACAAAGTGATTATCCTAAGTGCAAGCTGCAAAACCAAAGAATAGAAATAGCTTATAACTTAGGCTGGTGTGAAAGAGAAATATAAAGAGATCTCCCTCTTGAACCCTGAATTATCATATTTGAATCACAATGAAACACATCACCCTCTATGTGATCAAAGCAGCTTCCATAGATAAAGATAGGAAAACCTAGTACATATGCATTTAACTGATTCAACATATAAGTATTATAAAGTCTAAGACTGGAAAATACTACTTAACTAGGAACATACAAACTAATAAAAACAGCATCACTTCAAATAATATTATTAACTTGAACACCTAAGTGCTGACAGAGAATGAAAGAACCCAAATTCTGCATAAAGTCATTCCCACAAAACATAGAAAAAGCAAATATCAGGTATAAATTGTAAGCCTTGCAGTCCATATAATATGTAAGAAAGTCTGTGACCATAATTTCTGCATTCAGGGCGTATATAGTTCGTTTAGTAGGATTCAGTGATGATGTCAAGGCAGAATCTCTTAGCTCCTTAGGTTAGATGCATGTGTATGAAGTCAAATCTGAATAAAAGTGCAACAAATCCGATTAAGTAGTAAGAAAATACTTTTATGTCACGTACTCCCTATATTTAAGTTGCCAAATAATCCCCACATTATTTCAAAACATCATGCAATGGTCCAAACCACAAACATAAATACGCAAACTGTACATTAAAACATATATGTCACAGCACTGACCACATAATACATTCATTCATTCATTCCTCCTTGTACACATGTAACATAGAACAGACCACATGACAAACGTTTGAGCTCAAAAAAGAAAAAAGTATTTTAAAAAATATAAAAGAATTGGATCGATCCACAAAAGAAAACAAAAACTCAGAATGAAAATTAAAATAGATCTATTCAAAAAATTGAAAAGGAATCAAACTGGAAAAAACTGATCTTCATCTCCCATAGAACAGAGACAGATGCGCTTTGTGCTTTGGTACCCTGGAAAGAAATCTAATATATGACAGTTAATATAATGTTTAAAATGAAAATTAAAAATGACATTACAGGTTCTTTAAAAGTCAAACTACTGTTATACCTTAATTCAGCAAAAAACAGTCATAAAACTACTTTCCTTTCTCTGATAATCCACCCCTAGGAGGCGCTGTCCCCTGTGATAAGAGCTACTTCCTTTTACAAATCTAAAATCTCTTTTTGTTTTCACTTAATTAGAAGTCATTCTATTTCCATCCAATATGCATATGTTCCACAAAGTTCTTACTACCAAATCCTGCAAATACCCTAAATAGAAATACGAATCATTTCCAAAAGCACAGACATATCAGCTAAAAGTCTGGAAGTATGCAAAATAAAAGGATGGCACATACTAATATACATTAACCAAAAGTTTTTCTTACTGGCACATAAATAGATAATATGCATTGCTGCTTATTTCTCTGTTGTTCACCGTCTCACAATCTTACTCCTTTACATATCATCTAACCAGTCCACAATACAAACATGTACTACCTGAACTCCCATCAAAATAAACAACCTAATTCATTTCCTTTCTTCTAAAAGGTAGCAGCTACTGAAGTATAATCAAAACTGAGAAATATTTATCATCCTTACTGCTGCATGCCGTCCGTTTATTTCTAACCTGTGTTTAAGTTAAAATAAATCCTATCTGCACATATATTGCTCAGCACACAGCCTTCTACATATTCCTAAATCTCTTCCCTCTTCAACATTACTTCATCTCTCATCCCTAATATTCACTTTCCCCATACTTTCAACACAAATTTCTGTTTTCACATTAAACAGATCAATTCATTAGTCCCTCTTCTATCACCTTTGCACTTTGTCCTATAACATACTTAAACCTCAAACCTCTCAGCAGAACTGTAAAATCCATTTTAAAAGTGACTCACTCCCAGGTGTTTTTTTTTTTTTCCTTTCTTCTCAACCACATTCCTAAGGGGGGGGTTCAACTCCTTTCCCGCTAAACAACTGTTACCCTCAATGCATAGGTTTGTTAAGTGATAAAACCCTTAAACAAATCATTTCATTAAAATAAAGTTGCTCTCTTGTAGTATATCTATAGATTGTTTTCCTTTCTATCTCTCTGCCTATACCCCTGACCAAAGAACAAAACCATACATCCCTCTCCAATGATAAATCAAATCTAATTATGAATGACTTTAAATAAACACAAGTTCATGCTTTTCGTTCTTACCAAATGAAATGAAACACAATGCACAATAAACTCTCGGTAATCACACAATTCTAAAAACTTAGATGCAAATATGAGCATCTCTGCATTAATGGTAGGAAATAAAACCAAAAACTAAAAAGCTTACTGGGCTGGTTATTCTTTTTCTACGTTTACAGTGAACATAAGAGTCCTTGTGGCCAGCCATGGCTACATTAGTCAGCTCTGTACCTTGAGGGGGAGAGGGGAGAAGCAAAACACCAAAAAACTGAAAAACTTCATTTCTCTGGTTAATGATACCCTAACAGCAATCACGCATTAACTCCAAAGCAAACTTAAATATGAACTGATAACAATAAATCTCATAGACTAAAATAAACTGGAGACATTTATGTACCTCTAATCACAGACAGCTATAAACTATAATATCCAGCCATGCAGTTTCTAGTTTTAAAAGCACCGCATTTGTTTTTGTTTAACAACTAAACTTTGGTAAAAATCCACTAACGAAAAACACCTTATCATACTAATTATAAAACTTTCAACTTACCAATTGTATCTTATTCCCTCTTTCTCCTTCTGAATCTACACACTTACAACAGCCGCTCTACTCAGCCGTTCACCAGGTGTAAAGTGAAAGTGAAACTGCTTGAGCGCATGCCATGCGGTCTAAGAACAAAAGACCCCAGACTGACTAGTGCTGGCTATCCCTCTGTTTGTTCAATTGTTCAATCTGATTTTAATCAAATCATCAACTCATGTCCTGTCTCCCTAACATATATTAAAGAACATTTTGCAAAAAATATTCTAAACCTGATATAACACACAAGCTATATACACTGTACAACAAATAAAATAAAAACATTGCTACTTACAGATTTTTCCTTTTTTTTTTTTTTTTTTTTTTGTTACATACTCACAAAATAGATCCAACTTCATTCCACATCTGCTCTGAACTCATAATTCTCCGGGATAAACCTCCAGGCTACCTGGGTAACTCAATCTTTGAACGGCAAGCCAAATTTTTTTACCCTTCAAGAACCTAGTATTAGGTTGTCCACCAACCATAACACTACAGCTTATTAATAATTAATAATTAACAATAACAACAGTTATTAGAGTCCCATCTGGGGTGCCAAAATGTCTAATTTTGAGACTCATAGCTTAGGGCACAAGAACACTGCAATTCAGCAAGAGGTTTTAAAATTTAGTTTATTTTGGCTTTTTCAAAAGACATGCAGAGACAAGTGTTCTTGTGAGATGCAATCTGCCCTCTTTCTGTAATAAGTAGCATCTCAATGAATTTCTGCCCTGCTCTGACTTATATAATTAAAATCCAACATTCTCGAAGCTTCCAGAAAAGTGTAACCGCCCACAAACACATGATACTGTTTGTCATGACAATCTATCCTGTATAGGAAATGCTTGTGAGGACCTCCCTCAACTAAGAATTCTTCTAACCCTGTTACTCCTCCCAATGTAAACAAGTTCCTGTATCATACTGGCTTTGATGCAAGTATTCTCTTCTTGTCTTCTGTTGTTCTTCTTTGTTTATTGTAAACACCTCCCAGTCTGGGTCTTGAATAGAGCTTGGCACCAGGATTCATTCAAATTGGTTTCAGGTCATTGAAACCAATATCTGCAAGATA
This sequence comes from Rhinatrema bivittatum, assembly GCF_901001135.1. NCBI lineage: Eukaryota > Metazoa > Chordata > Amphibia > Gymnophiona > Rhinatrematidae > Rhinatrema > Rhinatrema bivittatum. The sequence goes on from NC_042618.1 coordinate 376,459,688, forward strand.
AAGGCTTGCATCCTATTTTCCTGCAGAACGAGTATCCCTGCATTGTGAAGTAAATGTGGCCATTAAAATAGGCCTCTCTCCTTTTGTTGCCAGCAAATCTGTCTCAGAGATTCTCTGCAAGTCATTGATGCCTTCCTGGCCTGTAATTATAAGCTTTGCAGGATTTACCAGTTTCCCAACTCTTCTGCATCCTTTGAATCTGTGATAGTCAGAAAGTCTCTCAAAGTTCATTCACCTCTGACAGGCCACGATACAGCAAAGGCATCTGGGAATTCTTGGTTATCTTAATCAGACATATTCTTCATTACGCAGACTCATAATATTGTCCTCAATTGTATAACAGTGTGACCTTCCGACAATGTTTTTTTTTCTGAGAAATGTGAACTTTTAGTACTGGTCATTAGGGATGTGAATCGTGTCCTCGATCGTCTTAACGATCGATTTCGGCTGGGAGGGGGAGGGAATCGTATTGTTGCCGTTTGGGGAGGTAAAATATCGTGAAAAATCGTTAAAAATCGTTAAAAATCGAAAAATCGAAAAACCGGCACATTAAAACCCCCTAAAACCCACCCCCGACCCTTTAAATTAAATCCCCCACCCTCCCGAACCCCCCCCCCAAATAACTTAAATAACCTGCGGGTCCAGCGGCGGTCCGGAACGGCAGCGGTCCGGAACGGGCTCCTGCTCCTGAATCTTGTCGTCTTCAGCCGGCGCCATTTTCCAAAATGGCGCCGAAAAATGGCGGCGGCCATAGACGAAAAAGATTGGACGGCAGGAGGTCCTTCCGGACCCCGCTGGACTTTTGGCAAGTCTCGTGGGGGTCAGAGGCCCCCCACAAGCTGGCCAAAAGTTCCTGGAGGTCCAGCGGGGGTCAGGGAGCGATTTCCCGCCGCGAATCGTTTTCGTATGGAAAATGGCGCCGGCAGGAGATCGACTGCAGGAGGTCGTTCAGCGAAGCGCCGGAACCCCTCGCTGAACGACCTCCTGCAGTCGATCTCCTGCCGGCGCCATTTTCCGTACGAAAACGATTCGCGGCGGGAAATCGCTCCCTGACCCCCGCTGGACCTCCAGGAACTTTTGGCCAGCTTGTGGGGGGCCTCCTGACCCCACGAGACTTGCCAAAAGTCCAGCGGGGGTCCGGAAGGACCTCCTGCCGTCCAATCTTTTTCGTCTATGGCCGCCGCCATTTTTCGGCGCCATTTTGGAAAATGGCGCCGGCTGAAGACGACAAGATTCAGGAGCAGGAGCCCGTTCCGGACCACTGCCGTTCCGGACCGCCGCTGGACCCGCAGGTTATTTAAGTTATTGGGGGGGGGGGTCGGGAGGGTGGGGGATTTCATTTAAAGGGTCGGGGGTGGGTTTTAGGGGGTTTTAGTGTGCCGGCTCACGATTCTAACGATTTATAACGATAAATCGTTAGAATCTGTATTGTATTGTGTTCCATAACGGTTTAAGACGATATTAAAATTATCGGACGATAATTTTAATCGTCCTAAAACGATTCACATCCCTACTGGTCATTGTCTATTTATCCAAATGAGAAAGAGTACAGCAAGCATATAGAAAAATTGTTTACACTGCTAGCTATAATCATATTGTAAGGTGGCTCAAATTTGCACAGTTATGTATTGAGCTACAATTTTCCCAGTGACATGGTTGCAGAGCTGTGAAGTTGCCCAGTTCCAGGAGGAAGCTTTGTGGCCAGGTCAGGTTTTGAACTTACTTCCCACTGCCTGGTGGTATTAGTAATCCTTGAGGGTTACTAGGATTGCCAACTGGATCCAGATTTTCAGGACAGGTTAATCCAATCCTGATTTTACCCTATTGCATGAAGGCACTTGTAGTTCTGATTTCCCTACTGCATTCTATGAAAAATACTACAAGTCGATGCATGCAGTGGAGTTAAACCAGGACTGAATTAGCCTGTTCTGAAAATCTGGTACCAGTTGGCACCCCTAGTTTCTACCTATTGAAATCAGAACTGTAAGAACCAAACTCATCAGAATGGAGTGGTCAGAAAGCCAAGACTGGTTGAAAATCTCCTTTTTGGAACTGGGTAACTTGGCAACTTTGTGGTTGTATGGATGCCTAAACACTTGATTCTGGTTCCTTCAGCTTGAAGTGGGGTGGTGCAGTACTTTGTCCCACTTTTGCTGGGTTGAGAGAAGAAGAAGCATCTATAGCTAGCAGAGACTCTCTCACTAACTACTGATGAAAAGACCAACAGCTAATGCTGGCCAGGTTTTTCCACCTGCCAGGCTAAAATATGCTCAGAATCTGCAGATGAAAGATTGCAAGACCAACAGTAAGAGACATTGGGCCTTATTTTCTAAATGTATCGCACGTGGTAAGGGACATTTCGCACGCGATACCAAATTGGGGGTGGAGTCGGCCCCGGAAGAGGAGGAGTCTGGACGTCACCGGGGCTGACTCCGCGAAGCCGCCGCAGATGACGAAAAGGTAATGCCCTTTTCGCGTCCTATTTTGCTCCCAATAGCTGCACCTCCTATGGTGGTGCTATTGGGTGCGAAACCGGCAGCGATCGCTGCCGGCTAGCGCAGGCCCGCCCCCCTGTTTCGGCCCGCCGCCCCTTATTTCCTAAAGTATCGCAGGCCTGCGATACTTTAGAAAATGAGGCCCATAGTGAGGGTGTGTTCCTGGTTACTTGTGGTTTCTTCTTCACACTGGTGTCCATTTCTTTTCCTAATAGGGTAAGCAACCTTGAGGACTGGGAGCATGCACACACTATTACCATGCTGCTGGCCTATTGACTTATGCCTGCCAATGGCTCCATGCAGATGAGATGTGGAAGGGGGATGGGCATGGAACCTGACAAGGGAACTTTGGAAGAAATGGGATTTTAGCTATTTTCTGTGGCTCATAAAAATTCCTACTGGTGCCTACAGGCTTATCTGTGCTCATCTCCTTTACCACCAACTTCACTTTCTTCCTTGCTGTGCTGTATGTCTAGAATAGACTTCCTGACTCTGTGCATCATGTTTCTTTCTTGACCATATTGAAATCCAGTTTAAAACTTACCTTTTTGAAGCAGCTTTTACATTATAAGTAGTTCTCTACAGTAAATGCACTTCACAAAGACTTGTTTGTCATGCATGTTTGTCTTGTATAGATTGTAAGCTTCTTGGAGCAGAGTCTGTCTCTTACATCTGACTATCTGTACAGCATTGTATATGTCTATCAATTTTGAAATGATAGTAGTAGTAGATTTCCTCCATAGCAGCCCCAGCCATTGCTGACCCAGGGAAAGGAAGACCTGACTAGTAGGCTGGCCTCAACACTGTGCATTTGTTCTGGTGGTAAAATACTGCTATAAGAAGCTGTCTTTAAGCAAACAGATAATTTTGGTTTTCACCTTATTTGTTATGAAAAGAAGCCTACGGCATTATATTAATAAGGATGATTACATGGAAAATGACCAATATGATTTCTTTTTCCAGTATGAATACTTCAATGCTGTCCTTATTAATGAAAGAAATGAAGAAGGAAACTTTCTGGAATTTCTTTTGTTACCAAATGACCATTTTAATAATCTGCCTGTGAACATCAGCTTGAGTGATGTCCAAGTGCCAACCAACATGTACAATAAAGGTAGGCAAAGGTTTATTTAGCTTGGTAACTTCATAACATGCTTATAACAGTTTGTGAAAACACTAGGGGTGTGCATTCGGATTGACCGCATTAGTAAAACGCAACTCATATTTTTTTTTTACTTAAAAAATTGATTCGACATAAACGATCGGATTTCCCACATATCGAACATAGATATGTTCGATATGTGGGAAATCGCGATTGTTGAGCCAAAATAAAAATATAAACCCCCTCACCCTCCTTAATCCCCCCCCCCCCCCGACTTACCACAACTCCCTGGTGATGGAGCGAGGAGTGAGGACGCCATTTCTGCAATCCTTGGCGAGAAGCATGTGACGTCGGCGGCACGTCGAGTGACGCCGGCGTCACGTGATTCCCGGCTCGTTCGCGCCGGACGGCTCGTTCGGCCCAAAAAGAACTTTTGGCCAGCTTGGGGGGGCCTCCTGACCCCCCCAAGCTGGCCAAAAGTTCTTTTTGGGCCGAACGAGCCGTCCGGCGCGAACGAGCCGGGAATCACGTGGCGCCGCGTCACTCAGACGCGACATCACGTGATTCCCGGCAAGTTCGCGCCGGACGGCTCGTTCGGCGCGAACAAGCCGGGAATCACGTGACGCCGACGTCACGTGATTCCCGGCAAGTTCGCGCCGGACGGCTCGTTCGGCCCAAAAAGAACTTTTGGCCAGCTTGAGGGGGTCAGGAGGCCCCCCCAAGCTGGCCAAAAGTTCTTTTTGGGCCGAACGAGCCGTCCGGCGCGAACTTGCCGGGAATCACGTGACGTCGCGTCTGAGTGACGCGGCGCCACGTGATTCCCGGCTCGTTCGCGCCGGACGGCTCGTTCGGCCCAAAAAGAACTTTTGGCCAGCTTGGGGGGGCCTCCTGACCCCCCCAAGCTGGCCAAAAGTTCTTTTTGGGCCGAACGAGCCGTCCGGCGCGAACGAGCCGGGAATCACGTGACGCCGCGTCACTCGACGTGCCACCGACGTCACATGCTTCTCGCCAAGGATTGCAGAAATGACGTCCTCACTCCTCGCTCGATCACCAGGGAGTTGTGGTAAGTCTGGGGGGGGGGGATTAAGGAGGGTGAGGGGGTTTAATTTTTTTTTTTGCACATATGTACATATACCCAACTCATTGGATTTTTTTTATGTCCATATTGGCCGCAAGTGGGACCCCCTTTCGGACATAAAAAATATGAACATAAAATTTTGCTCTGCACATCCCTAGAAAACACTAAATTAAGTGGACAATCATCAATCGTGGCGCGTTCATGAAAAAAAAAAAAACCCTCAGGTAATTTTTAGCCCCCAGGATTTGCCACAATAACAAAAGCAAAAGTACATGGATAGATTTGCTTTTATTGTTGCTTAATGAAAAATTACCCATAGTGTGCACATATTTCCTATGAAAATTGCCTTGACAAAAAGTACCAACAGAGATCTGCAGCATGTTTTTCTGGCAGGTGCTTCCATGAGGCAAACTAGGCGGTCACTTAGAGCGCTAAGATTTTGGGGCTGGCAAAATCCTGCCAGCATGAAGTCTAGAGAGGTGCTGTAACATCTGCCTATGGGTTGACTCCCTTGAATTCTTTGCCCCATGCACTTGGGTAAAGGAACCCCTCACTGCTAGACTGCCACTGAATTTTCAAAGGGAAACTCAGTGGGGAGTTTTCCTTTGAAAATTGGCTTGCAGGCTTGTAAGTAAAAAGTGCCCTTGTTGTGCAAGTACTGTGGGGGGAAATCAGGTTATCTCATGCTTAGATAAACAGTGGCTGTTCTTGAGAGACAGTGTTTTGTTTTTTGTTTTTTTTGTAGAAGGGCTGAAATCTATTAAATTTGAATCATGCTTTTAGAGTTCAGTGTGTTTTCCTCTTTTGATTTAAAGTGTGTGAATGTTGGTAGCATTGATAAGCATTTCATACATACTAGTAAGAATACTGGCTTTGAGCAGGGAGGATACACTGTGCCTGTTTGAGGGGTCCACCAACCTTGCACTTCACTCACTCATCCCTTTTCCTGTATTTCTTTAATAAATTGTTATGGGGCTTAATATTCATTTTAATAGTTTTGCCCAATTAGATAAATTGGTCCCTTTCTTCAATTAACTTATGCTTATTCAACCACATTGAGACTTCAGATCTCTTTGCTGATTCTCTCCAAACTTGTATTTCTCATCTATGTCTGTCCATCTGTCTAGACTAGATAGTCGCCAGTCTGTGGAGATTTCAATCTCTTACATGAATCTGTACAGTGATGCTTATACTTTACAGCACAGTATAAATAATTAGTACTAGTATGAAAATTGTGCACAGAAGCCCTAATTAAAAAACACAATCTAAAACAATAGTAATAGATTATCCATATATCTTATAAATCAAATAGAATACATGGATAATCTTAGTTTGTTAGAATTACTTTGGTATTATACCAATAAATAAAAACCAAAAAAGAATGAGATCTTTAATTTTTCATAAAATTCCCTTTTTTAATATTTCCTCCATTAAACAAGTAAAAATTATGTACTCCCATTGGGTCTATGCAGGTGTTGGAGTAGCATTCTTTTGTACAGCTTATTTTGCATATAATAATGTGGAGTAGAGATGTGCATCGGATGGCCAATCGTTTTTGCTTTCGGGTTCGTATGGCCGCGGGAAAATCTCATTTTCCCACAGATCTGCATTTTTTTTCGGCAAAAATCATTTTTCGGCTTAGTGCGTGCTAACCCCCGTTAGCACGCACCAACAAAAAAATGTTAATTTTTGTTACTTTTTGTTATTTTTTTGTTATTTTTGTTGGTGCGCGCTAACCCCCGTTAATGCACACTAAGCCGAAAAACGATTTTTGAACGAAAATTCGGGGGAAATGCGATCGTTTATCGATTTTACTGATATATGACTAATTAAGAAATAGAGTACAATATTTTAATTCGTCATAAAAATGATTCACATCCCAAATGTGGAGGCCTTCTCTTGGAGCTATCACACGCATCTATTCACATTCTCATGCAATAAGTGGTTTTACTGTGCACATAAACATTGCACTCTGTGTTAAACCTGTTAGTGTGTGCAAAAGTGGATTAGTGAGTGCTGACTCCTTTTAACACGCAGTCAAGTTCTGACATAGTAGACAGTGCTTGCTGATTCTGAGCACAATGTGAAAAAACCAAAATGGACTAAAGCAGAAACAAATAACCTCTCCCAAAAAGTTTTCAACTTATGTTTGACCATTCAACTGTTACATCTCAGATATTAGCTCAGTTCCCTTGTTGATTTTTCTGCTGATACTAGGTCACAGGCAGACAGATGGATGGACGGACATAACCTCGCCGTAAGGGATTCTTGCTATATTCTATACAGGAACGCCTAAATAAGGTTGTGTTTCTGAAAGTGGGACAGAAATTTAAGTGACAGATCAGGGTCTTTTCAAAACTTCCATGTCATTTGTACCTGGTTTTCTAGCAGCCTATTGCTACACAGTGAAAATAACCTACTTACTTGATAGATTTTAAACTGTATTCTTTCTTTGCCAGATGTCTAACAGGCTTACACTATATCTAGCTGAAATTTCATAATCCTGTGATGAGAAAGTTAAAATAGAATGAAATGTGAGATGAAAGTCAAAGAAAGGGCATTCATGCTACAATCTAATCTTGTGCAAGTGATTTTATCAATGAAGGACTAAATAATGTAAAATGATGCTTTTAAAAAAGAGATGTAAATTGAACACTTATTTTGATTTATTCAAAGACAGGAAAACATAATAGACTTGTTGAGTATTACTGCTGAAAATATATTTTAAGAATGAGATAAAAAGTATTCTTTACCTACAAAAGTAGAATGAAGTCTTGTTTTAGCACAGTCTTCAAAATATCAACAGTAGCACAATCTGTTGATCTGAAAAATAGCTGCTGAGCAATATTGTACCCAACCACATTGTTTGCTCATAAAGAAGTTTGAAAAAATAATCCTTGGGTCTTGTTTGGTTGGAAACTGTTCTGTCAACATAAATACCCATGGCGTTACTATTAGACCCAATTAGTGCCTGGCTATTGTGCTTACCATTTACGAAAGGTAGTCCTGGGAGATTGGTTTACAATATTAAATACATCGCTTTCTTGTTATAATGAATCACAAAGACTGAAGATTCTTTATCAACAGATAGAGGACAGTGCAACAAAAGTGATTTTAAATGACTAAGAACATACAGTAGTACTCCAAAACAATTTTCTGTTTCTCAGAACTTGGTCAAAATGCATTAAAATGAAGCTCTCATTAATGCTTTGTTATGTTATTTTATTTTATATATGGCCTTCCTTAAACCAAAGTCAACCAAAGATGGTTTACAAAGTAATCAAATACATTAAAATACAATTATAACATTTTTGGGATATGCATTGAAAGGAAATTTCAGTTTGGTTTGTTATTTTAGTTAATTCGCCATTTTAATTTGTCTCATTCCTTTCAAGTTGCCAAGTTAATGTATTTCATTATTTCATTTAATTTGTTTCCTTTGTCCTGTTTTGGACTTTAACATTAGGGCTTTCTTTCCAAGTTTAATTAAACTTTCAGGCAGGCATCAGCAATAAAGGGAATAGTATTCCAAGACCCAAATGTTTGAAAAAGTGGCACCCAACAGTGGCATGAACAAATGCACTGACAGAGAAGAAAAGCAAAATGAACAGTGTCATGAACAGCCAAGGCACTGTGAGAGGGGCAATGCATCACAAACAATAGCAAGAACACTTTAATGCACCATGAGAGTGACAAAGCACCACCAATAGTGGCATGAATATCCCAAGGCATCTTGAGAAACACAAAGTTTTACACTCCAAGGCATAGTGAGAGGGAAAAAACTGCACCACAAGTGGAAGGTACACCCCAAGGCACTGAGCGAGGGATAAAGAAGCATAAACAGTGGCATGAACACCCTAAGACACCAACACCAGCATGATGAATTCAGAATAAATCTTTGGAGGAGATCCGTAGCGGTCCTGACATGCAAATTGGTCATCGGGCTTGAATATGGTGAACATACTAGTTAGAGAAGATCTTTGCAGGAGGTCTGTAGTAGTTCTGATGTAGTTTCCCTATGGCATCAATTGGGGAAGAAGCAGAGAATCAGGTTTGGAGACTGATTTCCACTTTGCTGTGCCTTTGCTGATGCCGATTCATGTGGTAGGGGCAGAGTCCCCAACATGAGAGAGAAGCAGGGTACCAGGAGCTGTGGCATCAACTTGCCAAGATATTGAGTGAGAGCCAAGGACTAAGCAAGTGTTGCAATAACATTCCAAGGCATTGAGTGAGGACCAAGGGAACAGGGGCCGAGATAAAATCCATACCTTAAGGCATTACAAGAGAGAGAGAGAAAGTGTAAGGAACAGTGGCATGAAGACTGGCATGAATAACCCAAGGCATTGTGAGAGGGGCAGTGCATCAGGAGCAATGGCATGTACTGAAAAATAGATTTATCCTTCAAAAAGGCATCATAACTTCCAAAAACTGTTTCTTCAGGAATAATAAAACCCCTAACATTTTTCTTAATGCACAAAACAAATATTCCCTTTCAACAAACAACTTCTTGTGTAAAACAACAATGAATAAATAGAACGTTTATCTTATGGCTATAAATATGGGAAGGAAACTTGTCATAAAGGTATAATTTTGTTCCATGCTGGTCACTTGAAGGTTATTTGGAAATGTAGCCTAAAATGAGTGGTATGCTTCCTGGAAGGCTAAATAATGACAGGACCAATAGTCAGAAAATACTGAAGTGCTGAAGACAGCAGAAGCAGAGGCACAAACACCCAATGGCTCCATGTAAGATGCAAAATAGCAGGAGCACTGACATCAGCACCAAAAACAGAGATTTGCAGAGCACGAAGAGTGGCATTAACACCCCAATACACAGAGGGGCAGATTTTCAAAGGGGTACGCGCGTAACCCCTGAAAAGCTGCCCCTTCCACCCCCTGCGCGTGCCGAGCCTATGTTGCATAGGCTCGGCGGCACGCGCAAGCCCCGGGACGCGTGTAAGTCCCGGGGCTTTCCTGGGGGGGGGGGGGGGGGCGTGTCGTGGCCGGCGCGTCAACGGGGGGCGTTCCGGGGACATGGCCACAGCCTCCAGACCAGCTCCCCGGACCGGAACATGGCGTGCCGGCAGCCGGCCCGCGTGCGCAAGTTACGCCTGCTGTTGTTGGTGTCTTAGGGTGTTCATGCCACTGTTTATGCTTCTTTCGGAGTGGCCTCGGAGGGAACGGAGGCAGGCTACGCGGCTTGGCGCGTACAGGCTGCCGATTTTGCGCAGCCTTGCGCGCGCCGACCCTGGATTTTAAAAGATACATGCGGCTACGTGCGTATCTATTAAAATCCGGCGTACTCTTGTTTGCGCCGGGTGCACGAACAAAAGTACGTGTGTGCGTACTTTTTTTAAAATCTGCCCCAGAGTGTAGAGCAAGGCAGGAAGCATGGTGGCACCAACACCCCCAGAGAGAGGGGTAAGGCTTAAAGCTCAGTGGTCAACACTTCAGGACAGAAAGTGACATGTAAGGAAGGAAGAAGAGTGGCATCAAAACTCAAGAGTAGCAAATGGACAAAAGGCACCTACAATGGTGTTAATGCCACAAGGCTCCAAGAAATGAGCAAAGCAATAGAAACAGTGGCATGAAAATCCGACGACATCGAGACAGGGGCAAAACAGCACAAACAATAGTATGAAAAGCCAAAGGCACCAAGATCCAAGGCAGCCAGAGAAGGGTAGAGGAGAAGATGGGTTTTATTTTCTTTCTTTAAATATTTTTTATTTTGAAGCCAAAACACCCCAATGCAACTCAGAGAGAGGCAGGGCAGCATAAGAAGGCCAGGCAAGAGCAGTAAAAATGGCAACTGGCAACAATACAGCAAGACATTGAGTGCAAAAATGTAGTTGTGCACTGAAGCCCATATTTTAAAATCCCAGCGCATGCAAACACCGGGGGATACGGGTGTGGCCGGGGCATGCACACACCAAGTGCATTTAAAAAATGGCCCAGCCACACGTGTATCCCCCGGTACACATGGAAGTACCAGGCTCCTTGAAAGGGGCGGGCAAGGGAGTTGGGTCTGGGTAGGCAGAGGCCGACCGGGACAGCAGACATTAGGCCCTGTCCCAGTGAAGTGCGCTGGCAGCTGGCTGGTGCGTGGAATTTACTCCTGCTCGGAGAAGTGGGTAAGTTATAAAACAAAAACAATTCCAATAGTTATGGTAGGTTTAGGGGTCACAGAGGAGAGGGGAAAAGGGAGGAAGGTTAGGTAGGGGATAGGAAAGTTCCCTCCCAGTCCGCTCCTTAAATAGAGTGGACTGGGAAGGAACTGGTTTAGGCCCAATCACATCGCCACATTTTTTTAAAAATCCCCCCCTTGCGCGCATGAGATGTCACCCGCCTGCGCATGTGCACGCATGTTATAAAATCTCTGCATCCATGTGCGTGCGCCAGGAACTACACGTGCACATGGATGCATGCGCACGTTTTTTAAAATCTACCCCTTAGTCCTCTTGCCATTTGCATGGAAATTTGGGGAAACAGCATAAGGAGATTTATTTTAATGAAGAACAACCTTTCCACCAACTCTGGTGCCAGCCCTGAATGATATGATGTCCCCTGCTAGAATACCCATTCTCTAGACATGATGGTTGGTAGGGGTGTGCATTCGGTCCCTACGTATTGGCAATCCGCAACAGATATGGCCATATTCGTTGTATTCATGGGGAAGCAAAACGTATCGCGATTCCCCACGAATACACGAATCTTCGCCGAATTATTCGGCAGCCTAAAGAAGCCAATTTAAACAAACCCCCCACCCTCATGACCCCCCCAAGACTTACCAAAACTCCCTGGTGGTCCAGCGGGGGGTCCGGGAGCCATCCCCTGCACTCACTCCCTCGGCTGCCAGTTTCAAAATGGCGCCGATAGCCTTTGACCTACTATGTCACAGGGACTACCGGTGCCATTGGTCAGCCCCTGTCACATGGCCATCGGCGCCATCTTATGCTCCTACCATGTGACAGGGGCTGACCAATGGCACCGGTAGCCCTGACACATAGTGTGGGCAAAGGCTATCGGTGCCATTTTGAATAATGGCAGGCGACGGCCTGAGTGCAGGAGATCGCTCCTGGACCCCCGCTGGACCACCAGGGACTTTTGGCAAGTCTTGGGGGACCCTGCTGACCCCCACAAGACTTGCCAAAAGTCCAGCGGGGGTCCGGGAGCGACCTCCTGCACTCGGGCCGTCGCCTGCCATTATTCAAAATGGCGCCGATAGCCTTTGCCCACACTATGTGTCAGGGGCTACCGGTGCCATTGGTCAGCCCCTGTCACATGGTAGAAGTACAAGATGGTGCCGATGGCCATGTGACAGGGGCTGACCAATGGCACCGGTAATCCCTGTGACTGTAGGTCAAAGGCTATCAGCGCCATTTTGAAACCGGCAGCCGAGGGTGTGAGTGCAGGGGATGGCTCCCGGACCCCCCGCTGGACCATCAGGGAGTTTTGGTAAGTCTTGGGGTGGTCAGGAGGGTGGGGGGGTTGTAGTTAATTAAATTTTAGCGGGGAAACAAATCAAAATCAACGTATTAACGAATTGGGGCGCCATACAGCCGAATGCAACGTATCCGCCCCCCCCCCCCCCCACGAATTCGAATCCCGAATGCAATGTATGGCGTCCCTCTGCACATCCCTAATGGTTGGTAGACAGGAAAGGAAATGCTGGTTTAGACTTAGGTGTACTCCTGCTAGACTGTGGCCTTGTGGGCCGTGTATTCCAATGGGCCTGTGGCCATATTCTTATTGGGATCTCCAAAATATCACATGATAGACATTTCTGAAGGTTTATCCTTTCTTGGGAGGCAGGATACTGGTCTCTGTTAATAACTGATAAAGTACTAGAGCTACAGATTGTCTGTCTCATCCAGATGCCACCAATGTGCTCTCATGGAGAGATGGGAGTCTATAGCATTCTGGATAGTGCAGATATCACTGGTGAAATGACTGCTGTCCTTTGCCTTGGCCAGCTATGTTTGCATCTGGATAGGGCACTGAGAGTACAGGATAAGATCACATACCTACTAAATGTTGTCCTGGAGAATACTTTGTAATCGGTGGCTAAGAAGTAAATCCTATGTTACCAACCACTTGTGGGGGGGCTGGTCTTCTAGGGCAATCATTTCTCCATTGCACTGTGTCACCACTGTATATGCTGCCTGTATCATGCCCAATATATAGGTAGTTTCTGCTGGCCTGCCATCTCATTGGGAGAAGGGGATAAAAGATCAAAGTGGAAATGCATTTATCTTTGCTGTGGCTTTTCTGTTGCTGCTGCTGCTGCTGCTGCTTTGAGTTGAGGATGAGGTCCTCAGACTAGCATTGGCCTTCCACAAAATGAAAATTAACTCATTTTTTTTAAATTATACAGTACTACACTGTTTGAAAGATCGCTAGGGACCTTCATTTTCTGTTTTTATTTTATTTTGCCTGGGAATTTCAATGTTATAACAAAGAAAGTCAGTGGAAAAATGATTTTTATATAGCACACAGGAGAAAAATCAATGCAAAAGTCATTTTTCAACACTGAAATTCCCAATCAAAATAAAATAAAAACTGAAACCAAAGGTCCCTAAAGATGGCCCAGTACCTTTCCTTTACTGATCGCCTTTCAACAGTGAGTGCATTCTGCAAAATGCTGCTCCTCCATAACACTAAAGTCCCTTCACTCCTATGATATTTTATGGGTTACCCTATCTGGATTGTTGGCTGCTGCTGCTGCTGCTTGTGCTGGGGTTGAAAGCAGACCAGGAGATAAAAAGTTAGGGAACTCTCTCTCAAGCTCTTGACTACTTGCTGGTCCTAGGGGTTATTCTTCACTTCTGCAGTATTATTCATTGCCCAAGGCTGCTCATTGAATATCATGCTGGTTATTGGGTTCTACAAACCCACTTCAGCTGCTGAACTTTCAATATTCCCTTCCTCTAGCTCTGTGAATCCCTCACATGATTCATCGGAATCAGTATTTTCTTCAAAAATCTGCTGCAGACACTAGTGAGAGTAAAACAGGGAACATTATGCTGGCTTTATCTGATGCCCTTCTAGTCCCACCCCATCGCTGCTGATTCCCTCCACTAAGCTTGCTGCCACCTTTCCCTGTACCATACCAACAGTCGAGATGGGAGCATTCGGTTGCTCTTCCAGTTTCTCATGCAGCCTTGTACCTCTAGCACCTCTAGCTGCTTCCTCTTTTCTTAAATCTTAATCTTAGCAGGAAACTCCTAGTCCTCATGATTCTATGCACCTTATCATCACCGCTGCTACTTATACAATTCTCAGGTATCTCTGGAGGAACAACCTTCTCTCGTCATCTCTCAGTGCCAAAATCTGTTTTTATGCCTGACATAATGGAATTTATTAAAATAAATCACTAGTGAGTAGGGTGTTTAGTGTTGTAATGCACAACCTAGTATGGATACACATAGACAACAGATGAGGTAGCACATTTGTTACAAATAGAGCACAGTGAACAGCTGATGCTTCTGTACTAAATTAGTGCAAGAGTTACACAAACACACACACATAAGAATTAGTACACTTTCACACTAACTCTTTTACACAGAGTAAGCATTCTGTCCCCTCCATGATAGTCACTACACACTCTGTATACACTGTCTATATCTTTCAGCAGATACTGATATATAATGCCTACTGTAGTCCTAGTTTTACCTTTATGATATGCACTGTTATACTCTGATGGAAAATCTAGTTTCTTTTGCTACTACTACTCCTCATCACAGCTAGAACACAGTGACAATAGCTCTAAGAGCAGACATTGTTTATATATCTCAATATCAAATTTTTTATAAGCTTTTCTTTATTTCTAAACTTTGAAGCAAGGAGCTTCAGAATCTCAGGATCTCAGAGCTTGAATTACGGTCACTATATTTTGAGTGGACATTTTGAGTGGTTATTTCATATGTAAAAAAGAAACATATTTAAAAAAAGAGAGACATAGGACCGGATTAAAGATGTACACGCGGGCATACATTTGTGCGCTCAACCCGGCACGCACAAATGTATGCCCAATTTTATAACATGCACGCGCAGCCATGTGTATGTTATAAAATCCGGGGTGCACCCACTTGCACACGCTGAGTCCTAGGGGAGCCCCCGACGGCTTTCCCCGTTCCCTCCGAGGCTGCTCCGAAATCGGAGCGGTCTTGGAGGGAACTTTCCTTCCACCCCCCTGCCTTCCCCTCCCTTCCCTTACCTAACCCACCCCCCAGCCCTACCTAAAACCCGCCCTAACCTTTAGGGCAGGTGTAGGTTGCGCGCACCAGCCAATGTCTGGCCCGCGATCCTGGGCACAGCGCCAAATGGCCGCTGTGCCTGGAGGCTCTGGCCCCACCCCCAGACCGCCCCACCTCCACCCACCCATGCCCTGCCCATTTTTTCAAGCCCCGGGACTTACAGGCATCCCAGGGTTTTACGTGTGCCGCCGGGCCTTTTGAAATTAGGCCCGGCGTGCATAACCTCCCTATGTGCGTAAATCCTCCCGGATTTACGCACGTAGGGCTTTGAAAATCTGCCTCATAATATGTTGGTCCCATGGTAGAAAATGTGAAAAGGCACTTCAATATGATTGATCTTGCTTATCCCAGCTCCAACTGACCTCACTCTATCTGACCTGAAGTAAAAAAAAAATCTTCCCCCATAGACTTTAATGGCATCTAATTGAATGAACCAAAAAAGATTTGGGTTTTTATGAGTGCCCCATTTTTCGATTTGGTTGAAACAAACTAAACTGAAAATCAACTCATTTGTCATGTTTCTCCATTCAGATTTAAATGAATGCACATCTATACAATAAATCATTAATGTTTTGAGAGGCCAAAATTAAACTAAAAATATGAGATACAGCACAAATCACCTGTAGCTTTGTGATCCACACAAAATTTCCAATAGCTGGTTTAATTGCTGAGCATGTGCTCAGCCAGGTTCACAGCTGTGGCAGTGGAACACAGCGATAACATGGTTTGGTAATTTACTAGAGGTCTCTCTCTTTTCTTGCTAAATACCTTAGCAATGGAATGACTGTAATGAGCTTTTAGAGTATATAGGGAAGCAATTTTTTATCTCTGCCTTCCAGAGCTAGAGAGCACATTTCTGTGATGGATGGGGAAGCCACAGAGTATTTTCAAGAACTCCAGTCAGCAAGAGATGCGGTTTACCATATCTCAGCTGCTAAGCTGGAACTAAGCACTATAGTGTTGTGAACCTAGAGGTAACATTTTACTTTTATCCCTTACAAGGATCAAAAAGGTAATCTTTGATGAGAGGTTTAATTGTACAAGAAAAGCATATTTTTAACACCTAATAGCACCAAGTCAAATCAAATGTACAAATTAAGAGTACCATTCATAACCTGTTGATGCTGCATTATTTCCATGAATTGCCATCCAAACACTGTAGCCAGGAGCAATGAATGACCTGGTTTCTGATCCAAATCAGTCAGACTTAGGTCAGACTGTTAGTTTGCTGTTTCAACAGTAAGTTGGCAAAGAGATTCAATCACAAAATACTTCCTTACATTTGCTGGATTAGAACCAGGTTACAGAAGTAACACTGAATAGCATAGATATGCATGTTTTTTTTGTTGGTTTTTTTTTTTTGGTGGGGGGGTAGATGTTTAGTTTGTTCATTTTGGCTTCTGAGATGAATGAATATTACATGATTTAAAAATGCCCTGTGGACTTTCTCCAAAATTCTCCCCAAACTTCCTTCCTTCAGATTAACCACAATGCCTGGAGTCCAAAGAGAGGCAGGAGAAATCCTGAGTCACTACTGTCATGCAAGCGCCATATTTCAAAATGGTAATTGTAGACCCAAGGCTGGCACCATGTGAAGTATAGATATATTTCAAATGGCAATGGTCTTGGGTCAACGGCACCATTTTGATATACTACACTTGTAGGAAGATGTCTGCCCTTCTTTAAACCCCAGATGATATGGGTAAATTGGGAGTTAGTTGGTGGTTCAAGGTGCAGATAGAAATCTGGAGAGGGACTTATTTTTAATCAGGTGTGGTAGGATTTTTAAAATAGTACAGAATGAAATAAAATTCTTTAGTTTCATTTTTAAACTGAAATGAAAAGAAATATGAAACAACATTTCAAATAAAAGCACATCACTATTGAATACAATGTTCACTGTCTATGTGACTGTTAAAAAGTCTCCTTTTAAAACAGTTGTAAATGTTGTGTAAAAACAACAAAAATGACCTAAATTACTTTGCATTTGATAAAGTCCCTCATGAGAAACTTTGGGAGAATTAAAATGTCATGGAATTGGGCGAATTAGTAACTAAGAATGTGTATATGTTTTTTTTTTGTTTTTTTAAATGAAAGAATAAAGCACAATAAATGAGCCAATGTTTGGTTCAGTTTGTTGAAAGGGAGCCAAAATATCAAATCATCTGCAAAACTGAATGTAGATAACTCTGTGCACAGAATCAGATATACCTTGGAACAACAAAATGGTGCTGGCCTCAGGGACCATAAGCACCATTTTGAATAGAGCAATCTGTCCTGTGGGACTCCCAGCCAGTCAGTTTTTCAGGATATCCACAATGAATATGCATGAGATAAATTAGCATATCATGGTACCTCATTATATGCAACATTATCTCGTCCATATTCATTATGGATATCCTGAAAACCTGACTGGCTGTGAGATCATCTGAACAGGTTTGGGAACCTCTAGAAAAGAAGATTAGCAAGGCAGGAACATCTGGAGATTACTCCTACCCTGTGAAGACAGACACATATAATCCCTTCCCAGTGTGCCTATCTTGCTTGGGTAGGGCCATAAAAGAATTTGTTTCTCTTTGGGGCTGGAACCACTCACTGGCTAGCTCTTTCACATTCCCTCTTACTCCGATGGTCAGATCCTTTGTAGGTGGGTTGGGGGAAAGATATACTTTCAAGGCCCAATGACAGAGGTGACCTTTTTACACATTCCTTTTTGGTCCGTTGTGATCCCTTGGGGAGGATATTTGTTCTTAAGGTAGGTGCAGTTAATATTAAAGAATTACTCTAGAGTCACTGGGTTAGTATCCAAAATTAAAATCTTTACAGTTCAAACAATGTTGATGAATGGCACAATAACTCAAACTGCAACACCACAGAATTTCTCTCATTTTCTTTTCCTACAGTCTCTTTGCTCTATTTGCGCAGGGCAGGGAAATATCCATTCTCTTGGATTATGTAAAATGGAGCGCCCAGTTGGGCAGGGTCTCTTGACTAGTCAAAAACCCCCTTCCAATCTAATAAAAAATGGTAAAGAGTCTATGACACAGAGAGTAAATCTTCTCTTTCTCTCCCCAGGGTAGTGAAACACCAGATGTGTGCCCACAGTGATCTTTGATTTCCCTTACTCATGGTTAGCAGATCTTCAGGATCTCCTTGTTCTTACACAGTTTCTTTATGTCTTCTTTCTAGAACCCTGATTGGAGGGATCCCCTTGAAGTAAGCAGCTCTCTTTACTTTAATCAGGAAGGAAGGGTAGCCAAAACCTCCTCCTGAATCTTGACATCAAAGTCTGTTTTCCCCAAAAGAATTTAACACTGGAGTTCCTTCTCATTGCAGGTCACCACTAGGGTTGTGCAGAAGGGACGGATTCGTCCGATTCAGTATTCATATTCATCGGGACCCAAATAAGTTGCATTCGTTTTCATAGGGGGAAACCTGATTCGTCCATTAGTTGAATTCGGTATTCGTTTTCCATTAAAGTTGGAAAAACAAAAAAAACCCTTCCCAACCCTTTAAATTTAATTAACTACAACCCTCCACCCTCCTGACCCCCCTCCCCCCAAGACTTGCCAAAAGTCTCTGGTGGTCCAGCAGGGGTCCTGGAGCAATCTCCTGCACTTGGGCCACTGGCTGCCAGTATTCAAAATGGTGCCGATAGCCTTTGCCCTTACTATGTCACAGGCTACCAGTGTCATTGGTTGGCCCCTGTCACATGGTAGGGCCGTCCTTCCGCTCCCGGGCCATCGGCTGCCACTAATCAAAATGGCGCCGATGGCCCTTTACCCTTACCATGTGACAGGGTATCCGTGCCATTGGCGGATCCTGTCACATGGTAGGAGCACTGGATGGCCGGTGCCATCTTGTGCTCCTACCATGTGACAGGGGCTGACCAATGGCACCGGTAGCCCCTGCGACATAGTAATGGCAAAGGATATCGGCGCCATTTTGAATACTGGCAGCCGATGGTCCGAGTGCAGGAAGTTGCTCCCGGTCCCCAGCTAGACTTTTGGCAAGCCTTGTGGGGGTCAGGAGGGTCCCCGAAGACTTGCCAAAAGCCCTGGTGGTCGGGCGGGGATCCGGGAGCAATCTCCTGCACTCGGGCCATCGGCTGCCAGTAATCAAAATGGCGCCGATGGCCTTTGCCCTTACCATGTGACAGGGTATCCGTGCCATTGGCCGGATCCTGTCACATGGTAGGAGCACTGGATGGCCGGCACCATCTTGTGCTCCTACCATGTGACAGGGGCTGACCAATGGCACCGGTAGCCCTTGTGACATAGTAAGGGCAAAGGCTATTGGCGCCATTTTGATTAGTGGCAGCCAACGGCCCGGGAACGGGAGGATGGCCCGGAGTGGGAGATCGCGGGAGATCGCTCCCGGGACCCCCACTGGACCATCAGGTAACTGTAAAATGTTTTTGGGGGGGTTGGGAGGGTGGGGGAAGCTAAGGGTTTACTTTTAAAGGGTCGGGTGGGTTTTTTGTTTATCGGCTCGGGCGCAGCCGATAAACAAAAACCGTGATCGGGCCCGATTGAAAAAACCCACATGTGAATCGGAACCGGAATCCAAACCGATTCCGGTTCCGATTCACATCTCTATTTTATATTGCATTTCTTTATAATTTACTGCAATTGGGAATCTTATGAATCTCTTGAAATTATGCACTGAGTTTCTTGGTTGTGAAGTGCACACCACACTCTCTACTAGAGATGTGAATCGTAACCGGAATCGGTTCTAATTCCGGTTCCAATTCACATCGTGAAATTTTTTTCATGCAGTCCGATTGTTTTTTTTTTTTTTTATCGGCTGCGCCTGAGCCAATAAACAAAAAACCCACCCCGACCCTTTAAAACAGATCCCTTAGCTTCCCCCCCCCTAAAACTTTTTAAAAGTACCTGGTGGTCCAGCGGGGGTCCCGGGAGTGATCTCCCGCTCTCGGGCCATTGGCTGCCACTAATAAAAATGGCGCCGATTGCCCTTTGCCCTTACCATGTGACAGGGTATCCGTGCCATTGGCCGGCCCCTGTCACATGGTAGGAGCACTGGATGGCCTGTCAGAAAAACGATTCAGATCCCTACTCTCTACCAATAATCCACCAGTCCTCCCAGCGTATTAGATACAAGATTGGTTTTATAAAACCTATACCAATTCAATATAAAATTCTTCCTCTTAGCTATTTGCTCCATCTCAATAGCCACTCGAATTTCTGCCTTGAGTTGTTGAAATTCCTAATGAGAAAAAATGTCACACCTGCATATAGCAATAATAGGTTAATAGAGACATGAAATATACTCTGTATTTGATGGGAACTCATAAAGCAGCCTTTGTCCTCATCTATCATCTGATGAATAAAATGTAATCCTCGAGTTTTCCAATCCCTAAAAATGTGATTTTCTATCCCAGGTAAAAAGTTTAAATTATCCTGAATTGGCAGAAAAAGTGAAGCCCATGCCATCAAACCCAACTTTTTGTGCAAAAATCTCCATGCTGTTATCAAAGATGAATAAGCCCCACAGGAGAATAAATGGAGTAGTTATGTCCTCTAACAACTTAAGCACATCATACTGTAAACTGTAAAAATGAAAATTAGTGGCATCAGTACCTCCATGATCTTTGCTTCTTATTAATCTGTCATATCCAATCTTTGATTGTCTGCCATGCCATAAAAAATGCACAAAAAGGGACGGTAAATTTTAAACAGGTGCGCGGGTGTACATGTACAGGAACGTGGCCACTTTCTAAATAAATAAATAAATAAATAAATATGCGCGTATATGCACGCATAATATAAAATAGCCTGAACGTGGGCAATTTTAAGTGGATGCACACCTGTGCACGCAAATGCTGCTTCTACTGTGAAAGTGGGGGTTTTAAAACACACGCACGCTGATGCTACTACCAGTTTTCCCCAATTCATTCCCAGTTCACCCAGATAAAGGATAGGACTTCCAAGCCCTCCTAGTTTAATAACCTTCCCTGTTAGTCCCAACCCTTAAAACCTTGCTGATCTATCTATGTAACTTTATTTTATTACTTACGTGTTCTCCATAGCAAAAGTAAAGTTACGCAGCAGGGGACCCCAGTGCATGCCTGTGCATGTAAGTATTTTTGCACTAATTTGAAATTAAAATCCAGGAATGCCCATGCCCCGCCCAGACCACGCTTACGTCCCAACACTTTTTTGGAACTTTTAATTAATCGTGCAGTGGGAGATATGCACATACTCAGGCAGCTTTTAAAATCCACTTGGCACATGCCAGTCCGACTTCTGTGTATATCTCCTGGTTTTGGCGCATGCCAGGCTTTTAAAATTCACCTTATAGATTTCAAATATGCCCGATCCATTAATGTCAACCAGCAGGGAAGCAGGGAAGCATCTGTAAGCAGTATAACAATTTTGGGGTGGATTTTAAAAGGGTTATGCATCGAGCCTGTTTTACATAGGCCCAGCAACGCGCGTAAAGCCCCGGGACGCGCGTATATCCCGGGGCTTTGTGAAAGGGGTGGGGCGGGGGTGGGATCGAGGCCTCCGGCACAGAGGCTGTGCCAGGGGATCGCTCACTGGCATTCGGCCGGTGCGCGCAACCTACGCCTGCCCAAAGGCAGGCGCAACTTATGAAATAAAGGTTAGGGGGGGTTAGGTAGGGGAAGGGAGAGGAAGGTCAGGGGCAAAAGGAAAGTTCCCTCCGAGGCCGCTCCAATTTTGGGGCTCCCCTAGGGCTCAGCATGCACAAGGTGCACTAGTATGCACCCCCTTGCGCACGCCGACCCCAGATTCATGCCGGATAGCGCGCACAAATGTACCCCGCACACGTAGGCTTAAAAATCCGACTCTTAGGTAATAAAATCATTTTTAAAAAGGCATTTCTTCCAGATAAGGAGACAGGTAATTCCTTCCATGCCTGCAATTGTTGGGCAAATCTCTCTAAAAGATCCCTAAAGTTAAGCTCATAAAGAAGCATTAAATCCACACTCCTAGATATTTAATTTTATGTGAGGTCTATCAAAAAGGAAAAGGACCCTGCCATTTGTCCATCAACTTTGGGCTTAATGGCAGGGTCTCAGACATTTTTAGTTCTTCCCTACCTATTTTTGTCCCTTGAATATTAACCACTTGGTGAATCCCAATTGCCAGGACTCTAAATTCAATACAAATGGAAGGGGTGACAGAGGACACCTTTGCCTCAACCCACTTTCCAAAGTGAAATCCCAGGCTAAGACGCCATTTGCCAAGATTCACGTCCTGGGATCCATGTATAATAGCTTGATCCAATCCAAAAAGATCTCCCTATACCATATTTAGCCAGTACCCAAAATGTATACACCCAATTTATCTTATCTAAGATTTTTTTGGCATCCAGGCTCAAAACCATGACTGCAGTTTAAATTGTCCGCGATTTCCCCAACATTGCCAACACCTTGTAGACACTGTTGACCCCATATCTACCAGGCACAAAGCCCATCTGGTCTGAGCCAACTTTCCCCAATCTCATCACTAAGATAGAGGCCAACATTTTCATATCTATGTTCAGTAGTGATATTGGGTGGTGTATGATGCTGGACTTCCCAGGTCTCTCCCCTTTTTGGGCAATATTATAGTAATGGCCGGATTCATGGAGTAGGTGTAAAACCCATGTTAAAGGGAGTAGTTATACATCTGTTGTAATGGTTTAAACACCAGGAACTTAAAAATTTTATAAAATTCTGGGCCCAATACATTAGCTCCTGGGGCCTGCCCTCCTCTGAGGTGACTAACCACATTAAGATGGTAACAGGTGCATGGGTGCACATGTGCACATATTTGCCTGCTCGTGCCCAGGGATGCGGCTATTTGATAACATACACGCATATATGCGTGCATGTTATAAAATAGGTTGAATATGCGCACATAGAAAAATATATATAGAAACATAGAAATGATGGCAGAAGAAGACCAACGGTCCATCCAGTTTGCCCAGTAAGCTTTCACACTTACTTTTCATACTTATCTGTTGCTCTTGACCCTTTTTAAGTAACTTTTTGGTTCTATTTCCCTTCCACACCTGCCCTCGATGTAGATAGCAGTGTTGGAGCTGCATCTAAGTATAGTATCTAGCTAATTGGTTTGGGGTAGTAACTGCCGTAATAAGCAAGCTACTCCCACGCTTGTTTACCCAACCCGTACAATTCAGTCCTTGTTGGTTGTTTGAATATAAATCCTCTTTTCTTCATTCCCCCTGCCGTTGAATCGGTGAGCTGCGCTGGATATGTATTCCAAGTGAAGTATCAGGCTTGATTCGGGGTAGTAACCGCCGTAACAAGCAAGCTACACCCATGATTATTTGTTTTACCCAGACTATGTAATTCAGTCCTTGTTGGTAGTTGTCTGAATATAAATCATCTTTACTTCATTCCCCCTGCCGTTGAAGCAGAGAGCTATGCTGTATATGCATTGAAAGTGAAGTATCAGGCTTATTTAGTTTGGGGTAGTAACCGCTGTAACAAGCAGGCTTATTTGGTTTGGGGTAGTAACTGCCGTAACAAGCAAGTTACTCCCCCGCTTTTTTGTGGATGCAAATCCTTTTTTCCACATTTCCTCTTGCCATTGAAGAATAGAGCAATGTTGGAGTCGCATTAACCATGCGTATGTTTATTGAATAAGGATATTAGTCTCCAGGTAGTAGCCGTCATTTCCGCAAGCCAACCCCATGCCTCTTCTCTTCATTCACATCCTCTAGACTTTATGGATCCACAGTATTTATCCCACGCCCCTTTGAAATCCTTCACAGTTTTGGTCTTCACCACTTCCTCCGGAAGGGCATTCCAGGCATCTACCACCCTCTCTGTGAAGAAATACTTCGTGACATTGGTTCTGAGTCTTCCTCCCTGGAGTTTTAAATCGTGACCCCTGGTTCTGCTGAATTTTTTGCAACGGAAAAGGTTTGTCGTCTTTGGATCAATAAAACCTTTCAAGTATCTGAAAGTCTGTATCATATCACCCCTGCTCCTCCTTTCCTCCAGGGTGTACATATTTAGATTTTTCAATCTCTCCTCATAAGTCATTCGATGAAGACCATCCTCCTTATTAGTTGCCCTTCTCTGGACCGCCTCCATCCTGTCTCTGTCCCTTCGGAGATACGGTCTCCAGAACTGAACACAGTACTCCAGATGAGACCTCACCAAGGACCTGTACAAGGGGATAATCACTTCCCTTTTCTTACTCGATATTCCTCTCTCTATGTAGCCCAGCATTCTTCTGGCTTTAGCTATCGCCTTGTCACATTGTTTCGCCGACTTCAGATCATTAGACACTATCACCCCAAGGTCTCTCTCCTGCTCCATGCACATCGCCATTCTCCCCCCATTGAATACAGTTCTTTCGGATTTCCACACCCCATATGCATGACTCTGCACTTCTTGGCATTGAATCTCAGCTGCCATATCTTCGACCACTCTTCCGGTTTCCTTAAATCCCATCTCATTCTCTCTACTCCTTCTGGCATGTCCACTCTGTTGCAGATCTTAGTGTCATCTGCAAAAAGACAAACCTTACCTTCTATCCTGTCCGCAATGTCGCTCACAAAGATATTGAACAGGACCGGTCCCAACACCGATCCTTGTGGCACTCCGCTCAACACCGCTCTCTCTTCAGAGTAAGTTCCATTTACTATTACACATTGTCTTCTGTCTGTCAACCAGTTTAAGTAGGTGTGCACCTATGCGAGCAAATGCCGCTTCTACTGCGTAAGTAGGGGGATTTTAATCGCATGCCCACTGATGCAATGGCCCATTTTTCCAGATCATTCCCAGTTCAAGCAGTCAAGGGATAGGACTTCCAAATCCCCCTACTTTAATAGTGTTTCTTCCTCCCTGTTAGCCCCAACCCTTAAAATCCCACTGACCTGTGTAATTTTTTTCTGTTTTATGACTTACATGCCATCTATAGCAGAAGTAAAGTTATGTAGCTGGGGATCCCGGCGCATGCTTGTATGCGTAATTATTTATGCGCTGATTCCATTGAGAAATTGTTGCGTCCATCAGTCTCAGATGGCTTTGACCTCTGTGCCTCACCTTTTTTCCTTCTCTCTCCTCAAGCATTGGGAGGATGGCTGCTGCCGCATCTTCATGCCGCTCTCTCCAGCGTCCCTGGATTGGTAACAGCGACGGTGTTCACCATGATTTCCTGAGGGCCTCCTAGGGTACACGTGCGCACGCCACCCACATCTATATCCACGTCATGGCGAGAACCTCGGGGGCATCCCCTCTGAGTGACATCATCACATCCTGGTATTTAGCCTTCCCTTCGTTTGCTAACAAACTGAGTTAGCAAGGATTGGAAAGCATTGGATTGCCTCCGGTCTAAGCTGCTCTGCCACTTCCCAGCTGCCGCAGGAAGCTCTCTCTCTCTGCCCTTCGGGGTAATTCATCGCTAACCTGGGTACCCGCTCCTCAGGAGCCCTTCTGCTCTCTTTCAGGTACCTATCTGGGAAACCGGGTACTTGCTCCTCGAGGGCCTGCTCTTCCTACTCTGGTGCCTGCATCTGATCTGCTTCTGCCTGCCAGGATCTTCATCAATACAGCTTTACTACTCAGTGAGTACTACTCTCTCAGTCTGTCTCACCTTCAGCTTCAGCTCTCGTAGTCTACATCCGGGACCTGCCTCTGCTACCCTGCGCTGTCTATCATCTACTCAAGTGTGAGACTGGTCTCCTCTGCTGAGGACCCCTGGACTACTTCTACTGGGTTACCTTCACTGCTGCCCGCCCCGGGCAGTACCATCAAGCTGTATAATAAATACAAATTCTCTGTGTCTGCATGTATAGCGTCTAGCCTAGTACTGTGGTTCCTCATTGGGCTCCTCCCCGTGGGAGTGGCCATCACTGCAGTACCCAAGAATCCACTCCAACACCTCAGAACGATAACAGAAATCCAGGAATGGCCATGCTCCGCCCAGACCATGCCCACATCCCGCCTCTTTTTTAGAAAAATATTTGTACACGCAACATATTTGGTGATTTTAAAATCCGCTTGGCAAGCACCGGCCCGGCATATTCATGTATCTCCCGGTTTTGGCACACGCCGGGCTTTTAAAATTCACCTTCTAATATTTCTGCCTCAGAAATAGGAATAATTAGTTTGACTAGATTGTCCTTTGAAATAACAGGAAGGGGAATATCTTTTAAAAATCTGTCCCTCTCTTCATTATTGAATGATTCAACACTATATAACTTACGGTACTAGGACCTAAATACCTTCAAGATTTATCCCGAATCAGTAAGAGGAGATCCAATATCAACTCGAAATCAAGTGCGCCATAATTTTCCCAGCTTTGTTACCATATTTATAAAACTGAAATTTAAAAAAATAATGGAACAAGTAGCTTTGAGATGAAGCAAATCATTTAACGAAGCCTTTGGTAGCAACCAAAACTTTCCTATGATCTTCAGATACCGAAGATATATTCACCCTCTTCTGCTCCCCATAATAAATTAGATAAATGCATAACCTCTGTATCCCTTTGTTTCTGCTTCTTAACCACATATTCCATTATTTCTCCCCTCATCACAGCTTTCCCCATTTTCCATAGCAATGTTGGGACAATGCCTGGCATTTCATTAAATTGATAAGTTTCACTTCATTTATTTCTCAGCAAGGTACAAAACACTCTCTTTTGCCAAACCTGGACTCGTGTGCCATAATGAATGTGTTTCTTTCTGTTCCCCTAATTTTAAAATTAAGCTAACTGGAGCATGATCAGAAATGGTAGCATTTCCAATATAGGAGCTAATTACTGCAGGACACAACCTTTCATTTACTAAGATGTAATCAGTCCTGGAGTAATTTTTATGTGGACTAGAAAAAAATGTATAATCCTTCTCACCAGGTTGCATTATCCTCCAAATGCCTAATACTCCTAACTCACTAAAGAGTAAATAAATTCCTTTTCTGTGTTCCTGTAACTTAGGTGGTCTAGATGGTCTACACCAAATGTAGATGTTTGCCACCAAATTGAAATCACATCCAATCAACAAACTGCATTCGGAATGTTTCAAAATAATAGCAATTAACGATGAAAAAAAACTCTGGAGAATTCAGATAAGGAGCATACACGTTGCCAATATTATATTTCACTAAGCTCCTCAGTAAAAATAGATATCTACCTTCTTTATCTTTAATTCTAGTTTCAATAAGAAACATCAAATCTTCAGGATAGGAGTAGCCACTCCCCTTTGTCTATGAGAATAAGAGGCAAAGTTACAAGAGCATATGCAATCCTTTTTAAATTTCAAATATTCCTCATCTGAGAGGTGGGTTTCTTGTAAACAGGCTATATTCACTTTGTCTCTCTTTAACTTACAGGGTCATTTATCATTTCGTGATAGGGCCCTAATGCACGCAATAAATAACACAATGCAAATGTGTGTGCAAATTCCACATTGAGGTGGAGTTAATGGAATGAGGGTTATTAGTGTTCAAAGTGATACAGCAACGCATGCTTTAGTGCCGGAAATAACTACACCTATTTTTCAGTGTGTTGTGCATGCGATAGTCTTGAGTTACGGTGAAAATATTTTTAGTGAGAGAGGGTTCCGGCGCCTCGCTGAACAACCTCCTGCAGTCGATCTCCTGCCGGCGCCATTTTCCGTACGAAAACGATTCGCGGCGGGAAATCACTCCCTGACCCCCGCTGGACCTCCAGGAACTTTTGGCCAGCTTGTGGGGGGCCTCCTGACCCCCACGAGACTTGCCAAAAGTCCAGCGGGGGTCCGGAAGGACCTCCTGCCGTCCAATCGTGTTCGTCTATGGCCGCCGCCATTTTTCGGAGCCATTTTGGAAAATGGCGCCGGCTGAAGACAACAAGATTCAGGAGCAGGAGCCCGTTCCGGACCGCTGCCGTTCCGGACCGCCGCTGGACCCGCAGGTTATTTAACTCATTTGGGGGGGGTTCGGGAGGGTGGGGGATTTAATTTAAAGGGTCGGGGGTGGGTTTTAGGGGGTTTTAGTGTGCCGGCTCACGATTCTAACGATTTATAACGATAAATCGTTAGAATCTCTATTGTATTGTGTTCCATAACGGTTTAAGACGATATTAAAATTATCGGACGATAATTTTAATCGTCCTAAAACGATTCACATCCCTAATTCAAAGTGCCCCTCTACAATGGTACATATAGAGTGTCAGACTGACTCTATACAAAGGCTCTCTCATATATTAATCAGCAAGTGAAAAATAGCACAGGTGTGATATTTATTGCATGTTGATAAATATGGGGGTTAATTGTTTTCACAGGGGAGTGGATCCCCTGTGAAAAGAATCCCATTACATTAAGCATTGCAAGTTTGAAATTATCCCCCCCCCCCCACCCCATCTCCAACAGCTAATATAACTGCCTTGTTGTCCCTCACAGGACTAAGAATTCTACAACAATACTGATTCTTCATATCTCAAGTTTGGGTGTCAAGAATGTGGTCCATTTATATTAGAGATGTGAATCGTGTGATCGATCGTCTTAACGATCGATTTTGGCTGGGGGGGGGGAGGGAATCTGATCCTCGCGGTTTTGTTTTTTTAAAAATCGTTTAGATCGTAAATCGGGGGAGGGCAGGAAAACCGGCACACTAAAACAACCCTAAAACCCACCCCGACCCTTTAAAATAAATCCCCCACCCTCCCGAACCCCCCCAAAATGTTTTAAATTACCTGGGGTCCAGTGTGTGTGTGTGTGTGTGGGGGGGGTCCCGGTGTGATCTTCCACTCTCGGGCCACGGCTGCCCCATGCTTTTGCTTATGTAACCCTTAGTGGGGTGTGTTAAGTCCCAAAGGGACACAATCTTATTTATAACTTCAGGGGACTGCTCTGGCTAGCTATTTACTCCCAAGCTGACTCTTAATCCCTGGAGGGGGAAGGGGGGATTTGTTTTATGGGGGGAAGCTCTCGCTTATGGCCCAGATGTTGAAAGAAGGTCACCAGTGTGTGTGCTGTACTTTAGGTGCTTCCCATGAGGTGAGAGGCTGTAAGAACTCAGGCAGGACCAGGACTGTCTTAAAATAAAGTTTACTGATTCTTAAAGTCAAATTAAAGTCCATTGTCCAAAATGATGAGTTTACATCTGACTGTAGTTATAGGGTTTCTTTCAGTGTAGGTAGGAGTTCTTATTACAGATTGATCTCTGGATAGAGCCCAAGGTGATTTTAAATGTGCATTCTCTCCCAGCGGCTATGCTGTGGGAATCCTAGTGGAGGGGTCCCCTTTTCTTTGCAAAAACCCTACCTTTAGAAATCTCTCCTGTGGACTCCAAGCCTGTCCTGTTTCCTTGGGGGGAAATTCAGATGGAACTTTTTTTTCTTGCTGTTCCTTGGATTCAGTTGTTCAATCTCCTTATCTGTTACTTTAGGTGGGGAAGGGGGATCCAAAAACCTCCCCACTACTCTTTAGTCCAAAAAACTACTTTAACTCCTAATCTGGATATCTTCTCTGCCCTCACTGGCTCTGGCAGCAGGATCCATCACTGGTGCTTGCCTACCTAGTGAGTAGAGTAAGAGAGCCCCTTGCCCCAAAGGGTATCAGGCACCTAGAATGTTTGTTTTATTGGCCCAATTCAATATATGAGCAATAACTGGTCTCGGACGATTGCTATCACTTTCTCTCAGCTGTCCTACTTGGTGTGCACAGATTCACTGCTATTTCCAAGCCAAGTGTCTCCAGCAATCATTTTTCAAAGAAAGATGGTAACTCCCTGTCTTTCAGTGCCTGTGAATTCCAATCACTTTCAAATTATTTCGTCAATTTCTATTTTCCTGGGCATCGACTTTTTCAATCAGGGCTACATTTTCTTTTTTCAAAGCTGATAGCTGCAGGTCAACTTGAACCGCATGATCTTCCTGAATGGAAACACACTGTTCCACCTCCATCAGACGCCAAGTTTCAAGGCCTTTTTTAATTTCATCAATTGTCAATTGGATTTTAGACAAATCATCTTCCAGCACTGCTAATACAGTTTTTGAGATATTGTGTATTATTTCATCTGACACAACTGCAATGACTTTTTCAGCTTCTGCTCTAGGTGAGTCTGTCACCATTTTGGAATCCACCTGTCAACCCTGTTCACATGTCGATCAAGCTGTTTTACATTCATCTCTCTCTGTTTTTTAATAACAAAATTGTCCATCAAAACCTTTTACTCAATAAAAGGCAAGATTTAGTGATTTTGAAGGGTATTTCAAAGCAGCAAGTGTTGTAAAGCAGGGGAACTGTTATCGGTGTGGACCCTTGAGCCGGGATGAGGGTTGGAACCACCACCTAGGGACGGCCCCCAGTGGTCCTCGTCGCCGGTACTGGAGGAGGAGACCTAGCTGGAACTTTGCCTATACCAGCCCTCATTCCCCATGGGTTGAGCCCTTCGGTGCCAGTGCTGGTCTCCTGGCGAATCGGAGTCCAGGGGGAAGAAGAGGCGGTGTCAGGGAGTCTGGGTTGAGGCTGTCAGAGATCAGGAGTGACAGTGGACAGTCCAGAAGTTGGAGCAGGCAGTGAACAGGCAGCACGATGAATCAGGCCAGAGATCAGGGCAGGTGGCGAACAAGCAGAGATGAGGAGGCAGGCTAAAGGTCAGGACAGGCAGCAGACAAGCAGAATCAGGATACCAAGCCGAAGTCAGAACCAGGAAGACAATCCGAGGAGTGGGGTGCTGGGAACAGGAGCCAGCGGGACTACAGGATCAGGAGCAGGCAGGAAACTGGGATCAGGAATAAGCATGAACTCAGGATCAGGAACACTGGAACGCAGAAACAATGCACTCTCATGAGCAGGACCTGTTGCCAAGGCAAAGAGCAGGGAACTGAGCCGGCCTTAAATAGTCCGATGTGATGATGTCATGTTCGGGGCCGGGGCATAGTTTCCCGCTGCAGCCCGTTTAAGTAGTGGCGAGTCCCGGGTGCGCGTACCTAGAGGGGCAGACACTGAGAGGAAGTTAGTGGCGTCCGAAGCTGCGTGGAGAGGACACTACTGCACGATTCGGGGCAAGACCGCCCCGCGCCATTGAAGGGGGAGCCTGGAGTCGGTGCCTGCTGAGGCAGGTAAGGGGGCCCGGCTGCAGCAACCTGCAGCCGGGACCCACGAAGCTCAACCTCCTCACATCCGCTCAGTC
The DNA here is from genome assembly GCF_901001135.1 of Rhinatrema bivittatum. Classification (NCBI taxonomy): domain Eukaryota; kingdom Metazoa; phylum Chordata; class Amphibia; order Gymnophiona; family Rhinatrematidae; genus Rhinatrema; species Rhinatrema bivittatum. The sequence continues at coordinate 376,490,745 of NC_042618.1, forward strand.
TGCTCCATCACTGGAAGTCCATGTCTAATCATTTTAATTTTGAATGTCTTGTGATCTTGGTAGTTCTGAATTTCCCTTCTCTTCCCTAATAGTAGTCTAATCATAAGATCACTGTTACAATGGTCTGGCCTCAAAAAATGTTTACCATGGACATGTTACTTTGCTCATCTTTGCGATGTATTATCTTGTATCTGTGTAGGTTTAACTCTTGTCTAATTTCTCTCCTGTTTTGTCAGTATAGCATCCTTCTTCACATTTCATTTTCCTCCTCTAATGTTGTATAGATTTTTCAGTGCAGAAAAAGTGATGTCACATTGGCAAAATAGGATAGAAGTTAAATACCTATACAGATACAAAATAACACATCACAAAGAAAGGCAAGGTACTATCTCCATGGAAATCATTTTTACGGACCAGATCACTGCATCAATGAACGTATGGTAAGGATACTGAAAAAGGAAATTCAGCACTATCAAAGAATATAAGACATTTGAAATTAGACTAATAGGATGTTTCCAAACAAACATAAAAGAACCTAATGAGGACATGGGTTTGGTCACCCATTATCAGATATAATTCTGTCTCCCTGTCAGTCTTTTCACCACTCTAATGCATCACCCCTCTAGCCTCCCACCCCTATCCTTGTCACTTCCTCCTTCATTTCACCATTGTAATCTTGGAATCATTTATATATTCAGGCACTATTACCCTTTGGGGTAGATTTTAATACCTATGCGCGGGCATCCATGTGCGCGCACACATGGACGCCCGATTTTATAACATGCGCGCGCAGGTGCGCGCATGTCATAAAAACGGGGATCGGCGCACGCAAGGGAGTGCACACTAGTGCATCTTGCTTGTGCTGTGGCCTGGGAGGGAACGGGGGAAGGCCACATGCCTGTGGCCTTCCCCCGTTCCCTCCCAGGCCGCTCCAATTTCGAAGAGCAGCCTCGGAGGGAACTTCGTAAGCCCCTTACCTAATCTCCCTTCCCATTTCCCTAACCCTTCTGTCCCCTAGCCCTATCCTACCCCCCCCCCCCCCCCCCCCCCGACCTTTGTTTTACCTTTTGCGCCTGCTCCGGGCAGATGCAAGTTGCAAGCGCCGGCAGCCTGCCGGCACACGATCCTCCAACACAGCAGCAAATGGCCGCTGTGCTGGAGGCCTCTGGCCCCACCCCCCCCCCCCCCCTTTTTCAAAGCCCCGGGACTTAGACGTGTCCTGGGGCTTTATTTATTTTTATTTTATTTAGCACTTTTATATACCGATTTTCAAGTAACAGAGTTACCAATCAAGTCGGTTTACATTACAACAATAACCATGACATGAGAATGTCTTACAATAAACAGGATGATCGAACTTGGATACAACGAACTGGGTTAACAGCGTAAATAAGATAGGTAAGGAGACCAGCGAGCCTAATGTTAGCTGGTATAAAGATCAGAAATTAATAGTAGGGCAAAAGGTATTGAGATTTAACTACATTGGGAAAAGTAGAGCAAGCAATTATCTTAAGGAGTTACCAAAGATTAAGATCACTGGTGGGAAATCTGATAGGATATTGGGTTAGGAGAAGGCTTGGTTGAACAACCAGGTCTTGAGTCTCTTTTTAAAGGTGATTGGGCATTGTACTAGCTTGAGGTCTGATGGAAGAGAGTTCCAATGCTTAGGGCCGGCAGTGGAGAAAGCTCTTTTGCTTAATGTTGTTTTGATCGGTGGGGCCTGTAGATTGTCTCTATATGCTTGTCTCACCGGTCTGGAGAAGGTGCGAGGTTGAAGTGGGATCCTGAGCTCCAGGGGGGTGATGTTATGAATCGCTTTGTGGATTGATGATAGCACTTTGAACAAAATTCTGAATTTGATTGGGAGCCAGTGCAGGTTCTTTAGCATGGGTGTTATATGGTTTCTTTTGTTAGTTTTGGTTAGAATCCTTGCTGTAGCGTTTTGTAACATCTGTAAAGGTTTTATAGTGTTCGCGGGGAGACCGAGTAGTAGTGAATTATCGCTGGGCTTTTATTTTTTTTATTTTTTTTATTTATTTTTAATTAAAAAAAATTTTTTTCAAATTCTTTATAATTTTCAAAAATACAAACTTAGTCAACAGTTTGCAATCGAAAAAACATGGGTGGTTATTATCATTACATATATTAGGTATAATATCATTTTATATCATTGTCTCTTAATACCAATTCCATTTAACATATCAAACAAAAATGAGGGCACTCCACATGGAGGCAGAAATCTTGGGGAGAACCTATGACCTTAGTATTAAAAAAGTAAAGGATTTAACATAGAACTTGCACTAAAATTTTAATTTACTGACTAGACACTGGGGAAGAGGTTGGTAATCTTCTTTGTTCAATGACATTTTTTAGCTGGTTGGATATAAAGAAAATATACAAGTCATCCTGTTTCTTAATCAAACACGTACATGAGGAACACAGCGTAAAGGAGAAACCCATTGAGATTACTTCTTGGCGGAAAGCTAAAAAAAGCTTTCCGCCTTACCTGTGTGGATATTGCTAAATCTAGGAATAACCTAACAACTTTTTTTTTTCTCTTTATTAGGTTTTTTAAATCAATCATTTACAAAGCTTAACTTTGTTACAGAAACATGATGCATTACATCAAGACAGGAAATTTCTCAGCAAATGAAATATTTTCAACTTAAACATCCTTGATTAAATACATCCCATTAGACCACTATAATGGGTGGGGGTGGTGTACTGCAAATACAAAGAAGATAGAAACATATAAAAGAAGAAAGGAAAAAAAAATGGACTTGCTTCAGGTATTTCTATCTGGACTATTTAGGCTACCTCCCATCTGATGTTCCAACTTTTTAGCATCAACAAAGCCCTTTAGCTACTCTGGTAAGAAAAAGATGTAACTCTCCCTACCATACTTAAGGACACATTTACATGGGAACCTAAGTATGAAGGAGGCCTCAAGATCTAGTACATCCTGTTTTAAAGCTAGAAAGGTTTTTCTTTTCTGTTGGGTTTCTTTTGTCAAGTCTGGAAATATTCGAAGACAGGATCCCATAAAAGGTATATTGATCTTTTTAAAGTACGCCCGCATAATTACTCCCTTATTATTTTCATTAAAAAATGAAATCAATAAGGTTGCTTTTTCAGCAATTTCATAGGTGGATGGTTCCAAAAACTAAGTCAAGTTTTCTAACATATTTTGAGTTGGTAGTATATATTGATTTCTTCGTATAGGCAAGAAGTACACCTTCTCCAGAGGTGCAGTCTTATCAGTGGGAATCTCCAAAACTTCATGAATAAACCGATTCACGGTTATCCTAGGCAATTCTCCAACAACTCTGGGGAAATTGATAATCCTCAGATTTAAATGCCTTAATGTATTCTCAATTTTCTCCGTTTTTCTTTTAATTGTCCCACAATCTTGTATCAACACGGTTTGTACATCGTTAACTTGTTTCAGTTCTGTCTCCAGTTCAGTTATTTTTCCAGAAACCTCCAATTTATATCCATCAAAGTTGTTATTTAAGGTATCTAGCTGAATACCGAATACCAAATTGATTTTAAGAGAGCATTCTGTTATGGACTTCACCATTGCAGATGACAAATTCCACAGGCAATCTAAAGTGACTACCTGTGGCTTCTCCAGTGTTACCTCTCTCATGGTGTGGGGAAGGAAGTCCTGTCCCGAGGCCTGACCTCCAGAGTTCTGCTGTTCCTCTCTCCTTCCCAGATAGCACTCACCGGTAGAGGTCTCTCCGTGGTCCACGGAGGTCTGCACGAGGTCTCCCAAGGGCGCCTCCCCTTCAGACTGCCCACCGAGAGCTAACACTTCGGGGTTCCCTGGCAGCCGTGGCGTCGATGTCGCTTGTGCCACTGGTGGTAGTCGATCATCCGGTGGGCTGAGGGAAACCTCCTCAGAGGTTGGGTCACCAGCTCCTTCTGGGACCCAACAGCCAGACCACTCAGCCCCGTTGCCCCAGAACCAGCGACACACTTCGCCATCGTTCTCTGTCCGGCTGGGATCGCCGAGGAAGAAGGATAAGCTCTGGGTCTCCCCTTCCATTTTGCAGGCATTTTTTCTTTTCTTCCACAACACTGCAGTATGAAATAACTTTACACAGGAAAAAAAGACGCCGGAGCAGGAGCGTTGTGTGTCTGCTTAGTCCGCCATCTTGACTCCACCCCCAACCTAACAACTTTTATCCAAATACGTGATTGGATATTTATTGAAATACTTTAGACGTGTCCCGGGGCTTTACGCGCATTGTCGGGCCTTTATAATATAGGCCCTGCGCGTGTAACCCCCCCCCCCCCACGCACGTAAATCCTATGGATTAATCTGCCCCTTTGCCTTTACCTGCTCATTCTTCTTTTCACCCGATGAAGAGAATGTAACTCCTAAAAGCTAATCAAAAAATGTATTATCAATTACATTTTAAATGGGCTAAGCATGTAAATTTTGGGGTTTATGTGCAAAGACGGGCCATACACGCGGTGCGTGCATTTTACAATGGGACCAGCCATGCGCGTTAACCCCAGTACTTCCTGAAGTGCCACGCATCTCCAAAGGGATGGACCGGGGGCGGTATTTGGATAGGGAGGGGCAGGGAAGGGGGTGGGACAGGACAGCACCATTCGACGCTGTCCCGGAGGGGTGCGCAAAAGCAGCCGGCCAGCGCGTGGAGATTACTTCTGCTCCAGAGGAGCAGTAAGTACTAAAATAAAAAAGTGGGGGATAGTTAGGTTAGGTTTAGGGGGTGGGGAGGAGAGGGGAAGAGGGAGGAAGGTTAGGTAGGGGGATAGGAAAGTTCCTTCCCAGTCCACTCCTTAATTGGAGCGGACTGGGAGGGAACTGGGGGAGACCCGATTGCGTCACTGTGCGTATTTTGTGAAAATCCCCCCCCCTCCCGCGAGCACACCACCCTCATATGCGCACGCAGATTTTAAAAGCCAGTGTGCGTGTGCGCACATCTATCGGATTTTATAACATACGCACGCCAGTACGCGCATGTTATAAAATCGGGGCGTCCATGTGTGCACACCAGGAACTGCACACATGGACGTGCATAAGCTGCTTTTAAAATCGATCACACAGTTTGTCCAATAAAAAGGTAACACCTTATATTTTTTGTTGACTTTTATTTATTTATGAGTTTTCTAGGAGAAATGTGTGTGTGTTTGCGTGTGTATATCTGGAATCAAACACACAAAAGGAGAAATTTTCAAAGGGCTTCTCCATAAAAAAAGCCTCTTTCAAATTCGCCCCTTCCCACACATCAGTGCAGGGAAAGGAGGGAGTTCTGGGGATGACCCAGCAAAGTACATTCAAGGAGTTTATTTTTAAATTCTTTCTGTTGCTTCCTGGCAGGGGAGTTTGCACCTGCAAGATACCTGTGAGGAGTTTCCATTAGAAAATGAGCTTCCAGTCTCCACAGGTACAAAGTACACACGGGCCAGAAAACTATGCTTGGGGATCGAAAATGTCCCCATAAGGCCTGATTTAGGAAACTTTTTTCCCTTAGATACAGAATGGGAGAAAAGCCATAGTGAATCAGGATCACAGTATGTGAATTAGCTTACATTTGAAACTTGAGAGTAGTAACACCAAGTATCAAGGCTTCAACCCTAGATAGTGTCATATTAACCACAGAGAAATCAGAGTAAATTATTACAAAAGTAAAGATTTCTTATATATTTGCCACTTGAAGGTTATAATCTTATTGTACCATTTGGGGTAATTTTTTTTTGGTTCTAATTTTCTAGAAAATAGGTAATCTTGATTTGACAGCCACTTGGGAATAGTTGATAAAGAACTGTGACTGAATGATATTCATAGCTCCCTTTAACTGGTAAATTGAAAAACCCACCTAATCAAAAAGTGGCTGTGGTTCATCATGTTTCAATATCTTTTTGAGCAGACTCTCTACACTTGGAAGATTATTTTTTTTTTATGCAAGCAGAACTTGTGATTACCATCTGCATTTCTTAGCCTGAAGTGAATATGCTTGTCTTTTTGCATGTGGCTGAAAGGTATACTAGGAAAATATTTCTTGACATAGGTGATGGTCTCTTGGTGTATAAAAAGGAAAGCCACTCATGCAGGAACTATAATCCCATTTTGTAAAGCCAACCTTATGAGCTTACAAGAATCATTTCTTAAGTGCTGGTGTGAGGCAAATGGCATAGATACGTTCAATATGATTGTTGATCACACATGACAACAGAATCCAAATTAGATTATACCTTTGGGTGACTGAACTTCAGACAATGGATCCATGTTAGTTGAAAATGAAATCCACGGCAATGATTTTGGTTTAGACTGCATAAGAATTTTTTTTTCTCTAAAAAAAAAAAAAAAGTGCTTTGTGTGAAACTGTCACCTCTCTAAGATGTTATAGGTTGGCATAACTAGATTGATCTTCTTATGTATTTTGATAAGGGCACAATTCTGGTCACCTAATCTCCAACTTTAATTTGTCTGGCTCCCATCAGTGCAATCCCAGCTCTTTGAATCTCATACAGTAATTCATGACATTAGTCTCTGTCCCCAGACTAATTTAATTACCACCATCAAATTGGACATTGGATTCCCTGAACAGGACCAGAGGGCTTTGATTATAGCAAGGATTTAGGTTAGTCATTAAGGAATAATTTTTCAAAGGGGTTTCGCAGGTAAAAACGCCTTGTATGTGCATATATTTGATGTATATTCATTGAAGATGATTTTAGAAACAGGCTGAGCATGTGCATAATTGCGTGTTCACTTCACATGGGATAGTATGCATGAACAAAGTGGGCATGTCAGGGCATGTTATGGATTTTCTCATGTTCTTTGCTATTTTATAAAGAACATATGCATGAATGTCATCAAGAATGCATCAAATTCAAAATTTCATTGCCTTTTTCGACATAGTGAAAGGGTTCAGGGGACCACCTGGGAAATCGTTGTCCTTGCCCATGTCTCCTTTAACTTTTTTTTTGCAGGTCTAGTCTCATCCAAGATTTGTATCCATTCTTTGGAGGACCCTTTCAGTGGATGACATTGTATTTTTGGGGGGGAGGGTTGTCACAGAGGGATGACTGAGGCTAACTGGGGAGGGGTGGGGGGTGTCACAAGGGCTGATTGCGAGGAAGGGAGGGGGTGGCTAAGTGACTTTCGACATGACTATTACAAGCCTATTGATACTCAGGGTGCAGCGTTTGAGGAGGGAGAGACAACATAATTAGAGGATGAGGAAAAGGAGGAGTTACCCCTTAAAGAGACTTGGGGACAGGTTTCAGATCTATCTGAAAAGCAAGTCTTGTGCAAGTTCAGGTTCAATAAGGAAACCATTTATGTATTGTACAAATTTTATGTATATAAGGACTGTAACCTGCCACATACACTTGAGGTGTGTGGAATATAAATTTTAAAAAGTAAATAAATAAATAAATAAATAAATAACTATGCTAGCAGGTAGAGCAGGAACTGCACATTTTTACTTAAAGAGGCCACACCTCGCCAGTACACTCAAAGTCACTAAGCTCTGGGGTTTTTTTTTTATTGTCACTGGCACCTCTAGGAGTCATGGCTGGGATAAGTATGATGTAGGTTTCCATTCATACCAGCTAATCCTTGATCCATTCTAACAGTGGCTCTTCACTGTCCCTTTTGTTGTCTATATGTGCAGTTTTGCTTTTGGTTCCTCTTCAACCCACTCTCCCTCAAATCTTGTCACTGCTAATGTCAATTTAATGCCAAGAGGTGTGGTCTTGGTTACCCTTTGCCCTGCACCACCACTCCTGGAGTTTTCGTAGTGCCCATAAGGACCATGGTGCTGTCTTCTTAAGCTTCTTGCAGGGCTGTGCTGCTCTGACAGATGTGGCGATGAGGCAGCACACTGCCCCAGCATGCCCATGTGTGAGGATGCACATTTCTTTACATGTGCAACTTTTTTCCAGGCTTCTGTGCAAAACTGCATTCAGAGAGCACCATCTTGGTTGCCTGCATTTATTTTAAACCCGTAGTTCCCTCGAGGCATTTACATCCTGGGAGTAGGAGACTCCATGGTTGAACTATCTCCTCAGGCCCTGCCAGTTCTACCATATGCAGGGCTGGCAGAACCACTACACAAACTAGGGCTAGGGCGCTGACCAATAGGGGGCACAAGCCTTGTGGGGCTGCCGGCCGCGAGCAGCGGCAAGGAGGAGGAGTAGAGTTTCAGCTGTTCGCGGCCCAGCACGATCGGGGCTGAGATCGGGGGTGGAGGCACGGCCACGAGCAGCGCCCAACCTGCTCACAGCCCAGCGCGATTGGGGCCAAGATCAGGGTAGCGGTGCGAAGGTGGGGGGGCAGGCCCAAGACAGAAGGTGCCTAGGGCATCTAATTCCCTTGCACTGGCCTTGACCATATGGTCTGAGTCCTCTAGACCAGTGGTTCTCAACCTTTTTTCCATCATGACACACCTGACAGATGATGCTCATGTGTGTGACATATTGCACACTACATTTAATAGCTATATGAAAAAAAATTCTAGATATTTTATTGTTGAAAATGATGTAGGAGAAAGATAACATTCTTTCATTTCAATAACTGCTTATAAAATATCATTATTAAATGTTGTTTTTTTTTCTCAGAAATTTTAATCTTTGCTTACTGCATCAGTGAGAAATCTGTGACTGATATGCATATATAGCCACCGTTTTTTGATACCAAAAACTTTCATGCATTTCACTCTCAACCTCAGAAATTTCTAACTTTTTCTGGAGTTTATACAGAACAGAGTTAGGAAATTTCCCCTTTCAACTCACCATACAGAAAATATTTTCAAATTCTGATAACCCTTCAGTAATAGTACTTCAAAATCCATTCCCTGTCAGCCACTTTATGAAATAACATGAAAACCTGCTAAAAAGACATTTAGAAATTATATAGCACACCAGCCATACCATAAGAGTACTAACACCCAGGACCTGAACAGCAACAACCTTACCTATGCAAAAGCAAGATTGCAAATATAGAACACAGTACACTTACTGTTGGAAAAACAAAAAAAGCCAGACTGCTCTAGATTCCTACACAGGATCTACATCCTAGTTAGCAGAATCCCTCACCTCTATCAAACATGCAGAATGCAGACTGACTCTTATGTAATACAGAATAAAAGACTATAAATTATAAACAAGCATACAGAGAAAACTAAAACTCCTAGAAGCGAGGGGGGGGGGGAGGTGTGGCGAGATGGCGGGGCAGGATACAGCATGCCTGCAACATTTCTGGCTTGGATTGGTGGTGGCAGAGATTGCCAGGGTTGAGGGAAAAGCAGCAACAGGGAGCGGTGATGAGGAATTTTAAGTTCCAGCTCCTTACTCTGCACTCTCCTCAAGCAGCAATCACCTGTGGCTGTTATAGAAAGCATAGGCTTGCTATGTCAAAGTTTTGGTGACATACCTTCCACCCCTTGGTGACACACCAGTGTGTCCCGATACACTGGTTGAGAACCAGTGCTCTAGACTCCCTGCATGGGGAACAACACTGCCTCACTTTTCACTATGAGAGAGGCTATCTTGGCCACATCCCTGATAGTAAAATTCAGTTGTCTTGCTGGGGGTGGCTCTTTGAAATGAGCCTACTCCAGCAAAACCGGAAGTGCACACGCATACTAAAATATACATGTAGCATACCCCAGATCATTTTGAAAGCGGAGTTATGCGCAAGTCTGCTAAGAACATTGGTGTAACGTACGTGCACATTTGCCAGCTACTTAAGCATGATGTTACAAAATTACTCCCTAAAATATACTTTCTGTCTGAGGGGGTAGTCCAAGATTCAAACACATTATCGAGGAAGGTGATGGAATCTCCATTACTGGAAGTTTTAAAGATCAAGTTAAACAAACATCTGTCTGTTTAGAGTTCAGATTCTATGAATCCTGCCTCATGACATGTTGAAGAACTGTATATCTTTGTGATATTTATTCATTTCCCATATTTTTGTGATTAAAAATATCTATGTACTGAACCATATATTTCATTCTGTACCTCATAAGTAGATACCAAAGAAATGTCTGATAACATTTTAGCTTCCAATTGTACAATAAGAAAGTCAGGTCAACTGGAAGTTTAAATATATTGATCACAATTTTACAAAATGTAGGTATGTTTTATAACTATAAAAATTACAGAAAAAAATTTAGTGTACAAACTAGAATACATGAATATAAAAAATTAGCACCCAGTTGCTTATGAAATAAAATGGCTTAACTAGTATGACAGCATTAGAAAACAGAAAAACACTGCCTAAATATTTTTTATCTTTTTGGAAAAAAAATAAGCCTGCCAAATTCCTCTGGATTTTGTCAAACAACTTAACAACAGTGTCCAAAACTATATCCTAGATTTAGTAAGCTGCATTATGGCTATAACACATGATAAACCAAAATGTGACAAATTCCCCCCCAGGGGTTTCCCAAGGCCCCCCCCGCCCCCCCCCCCAGCTGCCTTCTGAGGTGCTGGCGACCCTAAAAATAATTTTAAAAACCCCTCAGTTTTGAAACTGTGTGGTGACACCCCGTTCCCTTCTCTTGTCTTAAAACCTAACCCTGCCCCAAGCATAACCTCCTCCCTTCTAATAACCCCCCCACCCAGCAGCAGTCAAACAGCTGAAAGGTAACCTGAGTGGAGGAATGAGAATAATGAACAGACCAGCTTGGATACCTACTGCCTGGCAGTGTGTGGGTGACTGAGTGATGGGAAAAGGGTATCCTAAAAGGGCCATACCTGGGTGTGGAAAAGGACCAACACATGCATCTAACAAAAAAGAGAAACACGCAGCAATGAAAATGTAAATACAATCTTTTATTAAAAATTAGAATCTTTTTAAAATTTCAAGCTATTAACAAAGTTAACTTAAATATGGTGGGAGGGTGAAAAATATCTAAGGTCGTATTTGCACGACATAAAATAAAAGAGTCAGGAACCCCAGGAGGCAAGGTCCCAAAAGGCCTACGGGGATGGTGCAAATGTCTATGCATATTGTTTTTCTTCCCAGGCATTATTGAAAGATGTCTCCTCCCACGCACCAGCCCAGCTTTACCACTAAAGACCTCTACAGGCTGGTGCCCTGGTGGTTAAATATGAGCACATGTTGTTCCTACTCCTGGAGGTCCGGCAGCACAATGCCTACATGAGGAGGATTTCTCATGTAGGCATTGTGCTGCAGGATGGATGAACTTTAGAAAAATCCCAAACTGTGTCAAAACTCTTAACTTGTAATCCATTTTAAGGAAAATATCCAAAAAGATCTCAGCTATCTCAAGTACAAGAGTCCAAAAAAAACACTCTTCTCACCCTTGCTTCTTCTTGTGCTCAGATAAAAACATCTTCTGAATTCAATCCTTCAGGATGCTGTGGGAATGCCCTTCCATCCAGGCTGAACCAGTCTGTTTCAAAAAATCCTCTCTCTCTGTCAAAAATCCAAAAATTCTAATTGTAAATCCATCCTCCAGGAATGAGGAAAAAGGATCCTACAGCCACTACTCAAAATACTCGCAATATGTTCAAAAATCTAAATTGAGATCCTGGACGAATCTCTAGCTTCTTCTCTTCTTATCACAGTAGTACGTCTTTAAGTCAATGAATCTGCAAGGATGAGGCCAAGCTTCTCAAAAGCTCCTCTCCTTCACTCTCCTTCCACCCTCCTTCTCCTAAGACCCAGTGATCGTCTCAAACTCCTCACTCTTTCTCTATCACCTTCCCTCTCAGTTGCTTGAGACCCAGGGATGATGACTAGTTTCTGCAATCCACTAACCCACTCTCCAGTCACATTCTCAGTAAACTCTGATCATGGTCATGAGGATTTTATATCCCACACAAGCCTTACCCCCAGAAAGGAGGGTTATAGCAAGGGGAAGAATCCTAGTTATAAAAAAAACCCTCCTACTGTCCATTGCTGAAAAATACTTGGGACAAATTCTAGTGACGGGCATAGCATATATCACACATCAAAGAACGGGTGCTGCAGGAACTGATTGATTTTAAATCTCCCACCTATTCTACCCTACTGTTTGTGTCATAAGGCCAGCCCCGGGTCAGTCAAGATGTTCGGTGCTGGCATAGCAGTTTGCTGACATCAGTGTGCCAGTGCTGGACCCAATCCTAGGACAGCACATCAATTTCCAGAGTCGATGGAGAAGAGGCAGAAAATAGAGGCCCTCCTCACAACAGCCACAATGATGGAGTTCGTGCACCACTGCCCTTTCGCCCCCCCCCCGGGGGAAGATGCTGGAGTGAATTTGGTGGCAGCCCAGCTGGGTGCACTGGGTGCCTGTTATTGGCGGCACTTGTATATCTGTTCTGGGAGGGATCTCCCACATATATATACTGTATATATGTATATTGATGGGCTGGGCTTTATATTCCTTTGTTTAATACATGAAGGCAAGCTGTAAGGAAAACCTGGAAAGGAGATGAAATATGGAAAAGAGATCAGAATAGGAGTCAGACTCCATCTCCTAGAAGGTACCAGGGGTTGAGGATAGTGAGGGACTTCCCAGGGTTTATCCTATTGAGAGGATGAGAGAGCCCAGGTGTGGTGGAAGAAGGGTGAGAGCTTGTCTGAAGGAGGGACGGTGCAGGAACAGGAAGCAGCTCTACTAGAACCAGATGAAGAGACAAAGGAGATGGAGGTGGAGATGCTAAGCACCCCTAAGGATGTTGTAACTTAGGAGATGAGTGATGGAGACCCCCTCCAAAAGAGGACACACTGATGGAGAATGCAGGTCAGGAGCTTTAAGTGAACACTGCCAGTGGGTAGATGTAATGAAAGGGGAGTCACAAACCGTGGCTGCAGATCATGGTGGGTACAGTGGCATGCAAAGAGGCGATGAGGATACGATCCACTAGGGATGTGAATCGTGTCCTCGATCGTCTTAACGATCGATTTCGGCTGGGAGGGGGAGGGAATCGTATTGTTGCCGTTTGGGGGGGTAAAATATCGTGAAAAATCGTTAAAAATCGTTAAAAATCGAAAAATCGAAAAACTGGCACATTAAAACCCCCTAAAACCCACCCCCGACCCTTTAAATTAAATCCCCCACCCTCCCGAAACCCCCCCCAAATAACTTAAATAACCTGCGGGTCCAGCAGCGGTCCGGAACGGCAGCGGTCCGGAACGGGCTCCTGCTCCTGAATCTTGTCGTCTTCAGCCGGCGCCATTTTCCAAAATGGCGCCGAAAAATGGCGGCGGCCATAGACGAAAAAGATTGGACGGCAGGAGGTCCTTCCGGACCCCCGCTGGACTTTTGGCAAGTCTCATGGGGGTCAGGAGGCCCCCCACAAGCTGGCCAAAAGTTCCTGGAGGTCCAGCGGGGGTCAGGGAGCGATTTCCCGCCGCGAATCGTTTTCGTACGGAAAATGGCGCCGGCAGGAGATCGACTGCAGGAGGTCGTTCAGCGAGGCGCCGGAACCCTCGCTGAACGACCTCCTGCAGTCGATCTCCTGCCGGCGCCATTTTCCGTACGGAATATGGCGCCGGCCATACGCGTATGGCCGGCGCCATTTTCCGTACGAAAACGATTCGCGGCGGGAAATCGCTCCCTGACCCCCGCTGGACCTCCAGGAACTTTTGGCCAGCTTGTGGGGGGCCTCCTGACCCCCACGAGACTTGCCAAAAGTCCAGCGGGGGTCCGGAAGGACCTCCTGCCGTCCAATCTTTTTCGTCTATGGCCGCCGCCATTTTTCGGCGCCATTTTGGAAAATGGCGCCGGCTGAAGACGACAAGATTCAGGAGCAGGAGCCCGTTCCGGACCGCTGCCGTTCCGGACCGCCGCTGGACCCGCAGGTTATTTAAGTTATTGGGGGGGGGGGTTTGGGCGGGTGGGGGATTTAATTTAAAGGGTCGGGGGTGGGTTTTAGGGGGTTTTAGTGTGCCGGCTCACGATTCTAACGATTTATAACGATAAATCGTTAGAATCTGTATTGTATTGTGTTCCATAACGGTTTAAGACGATATTAAAATTATCGGACGATAATTTTAATCGTCCTAAAACGATTCACATCCCTACGATCCACCCTGTGTGACAGCCAGAAAGGGGGGGGGGGGGTACCATTGAGAGGCTCTGACTTGAGGCCACTGGCAGAGCAGCAATATCTGGCAGCTGTGAGCAGAATCTATCTCATTTTCGGGAGAAGAGTGAGGCTGGCGGCTGCAAGCAAAGCCCATCCCACTTGCGGTGGAAGACAGCAAAGAGAACAGCTGGATAGCCACAGGCGGAGTCCATCCCACCTGCAGCTGAAAAGGGAGAGTCCCATTATTACTGCATGTGAGCCTATCTGATTGAGAAGGGTCTTTGTGTGTGTGTATGTGAGTAAGAGATTGGGAGCCTGTGTGAGTGTGTGTGTGTGTGTGTGTGTGTGTGTGTGTGTGTAACTAAGAGAGGGAGTGTGAGTGTGTTTGTGTATGTGTGTGTGAATAAGAGATTGGGAGCCTGTGTGTGTGTGTATGTAAGTAAGAGATTTGGAGTGTGTGTGTGTGTGTGTGTGTGTATGTGTATGTATGGGAGTGAGGGTACATGATTGTGTATGAGAGAGGGAGCCTTTGTGAAGGAGTGTATATATGTGTGTGTGAGAGAGAGAGAAATGGAGGGAGCCTATGTGCAGGGCTGTGTGAGAGTGTGTGCAAGAGAGGGAGCCTGTGTGAGGGTATGTGTGAGAGAGAGAGGGTAAGCCTGTGTGAGGGGCTGTATGTATGCAAAAGAGAAAGGGAGCCTATGTGAGGGAGAGGGGAACCGAAGATTACTGGGGAGGGTGGATGGAGGAGAACCTTAGATGGAGTACCAAAGGAAGTATCCACTCTGGGTGCCAAATACTTTAGGTACACCACTGGGTGGGAGGTGGCAGTAGGGCCTGGTTCCCTAAGAGCCAGACCCCTAGAACACAGCCAAGCTTAAGCTGTACAGGAAGCAACTGTGAGCAGTGTACAGGAGGATTAAAGCTAGAGTTGCTGTCTTACTGTTCACTTGGAGACTGTTGTGTTTTGATAAGCCTACAGATACTTTAAACTACTGGGATAATCTGGGACTATATTTGTTTAAGCCAAGCTCACCAACTGGGGTGAGAAGATTTGAACCTGTAGTTGTGACACCCTGGAAGGAACAGGGTAAGAATAAGCACCAGAGACTTAATCAGGGGTTCAGTTTCTTTTGTACCCAGAGTGCGACTGGCAGCGTGACCAGTGACATGAAGACAATATACTGTATATATATGTCTGTATACATACAAACGCACACACACACCAAATGCTTTTAAGAATTAGCACTCCCCTATGGATTTTTCTTCCTTCCATTTGATTTTACATTGCATAAAATTAATTGTAATGTCTGAAAGGGAGATACAGACTGATAGCAAGATTGATTTGAAGCATATAAAGTCATACTAAAAGGCATCATTGTTTTAATAAATTGTAATTGTATTTTTTCTGTTTTTCATGTGGTTTTTTTTTAGCATTTTTACTGTTTTTGATTTCTTTTATTGTGTTGCTTGTTTTATATTTAATTTATTTCCTGTATCTTGTTCCCCCATTTTGAACACCTGGAAAGGTGGGCTCTAAATTGGATAAATAAATAAACAGACAAATAAAATGCTAAATAAAGATGTTTTCCCCTATTGTAACTCTGAGCTTGCTTGTCAAGTCTTCAGTGAAGTGGCTATGAACTCAAATAATGAGTTATGAGTTACCGCATATTGTACTGACTTTATATATATTGAGGCCAATATTCAGTAAGTCAGTTAGAGGACAAGTTATCCGGCTAAAGATAGCTGGATAACTTGTCCCATACATTCAGCGGGAGAAACATCCTGAGAATATACTTGCTTAAAGTTATTCGGCTATATGTAGCTCAATAACTAAAAATATTTAACCGGCTATATTTGAAAATAACCGATTAGATTTATTAGTTATCTGGCCTTGTGTGGCCAGATAACTTGCTAATTATCCAGATATCTTTAAAAGATACCTGGGTAAGGGTACAATAGAAAAAAAAGGTGCAATAGAAAAAAAAGTAGTAAAGAGGCCTGTGGTCCATTTCTCTCCAATCCACTTAAAATAAAATTGGTATATGGCCCTGTTGGGCTTTGCACTCCCTCATCCCCTAATCCCCTCTTTTTTTTTTTTTTTGTCAGAATAATTTTTATTGGCTAAACACATCCAACCAGCCAAGGAAAACCATAAGGTAATAACAATCAACCCCTCACAAGTAGGGAAATACAGCAAAGAAGCGAGACAAACCGTAAGCACAATAGCCGTCCAGGCCAGTAGATGCGCCCCAGCCTTTTCTTAAGTCTAAATATACCCCCTCACCCCCTCCCCCGTCCACCCAACCCATGCACACTACATTCATACCGGGCCACCCTTCCCCCTTCCCAACCCCTTCCCCCCAGAGACCATATTAGCAATCCAATCAGTAGTGTACCCACTCTCCCGCAGGCCGACCTGGACTGAGGTCGGCAACAATGAAACACACTGAGTCCAACAGTCCCCATACAGTTTATCAGTCGTGCGGTGGCCTTTCAAAAAATCCAAACGTTCCATCTGCAAAACCAAGGCCATGCGCTGAAACCACTCTGCTGAAGTGGGGGCCATCACAGGTGTCGCCCATCCAGACAATATGGTGCGGCATGCCAGCATAGCCGCAATTCGTCCAAAGCGGTCCTTGGATCGGCTGACAATAGCAGTACAGGCCTGAGGACTGGAAAGAAGAAACCTCCCCGTTATGGGCGGCGGTGCTCCAGTGCACTGGGAAATCACGCCCAGCACCGTGGCCCAGAAGGAGTGAAGAGTGGGGCACGAATACAGTCGATGTACCAAAGTGCCCTCCTCCTGGCCACATTTAATACAGAGAGGAGAGTCAATACTCCCCATCTTAAAGCGTCGCACATCATCACAGTAGATCCGCTGAAGGATACGAAACTGCACCTCCCGCAGTCCAATATCAGGTAGTTGGCGATGCACCGCTTCAAAACATTTCGCCAAGTATTGCTCAGTAATGGGTTCTCCAAAAGTAGCAGTCCATTTATCCGCCAACACAGCAAGACGCGGGTTTGAGCGCCATGATCTGCCAAGTTTAGCCCACTTCGCGATGGTATTAGTTAGGTAGGCCGTGTCAAAAACCTGGTTAGCATAGGAGCACTCCAGGCCCACCCGGTCTGACGTCCAGTGGAAAGAGTTTAAGTAGTGCCTGGTTTGCAGATACGCAAAAAATTGGTGAGTCTGTAATCGATAAGTGCGAGCCAAGGTAGCAAAGTCCAGCAGTGTATGAGTATCTGTGTCATAAAAGTGAAATGCAAACATCACCCCCTTTGACACCCACTCATGAAACAAAGCCCCACAGTCCCGTCCCGGCAAAAAGCCCACATTACCAGTCAGGGGCACTAGGAGGGAAATCACCCCCTCCAATCCCCGCTGCCCCCGTAACCATCGCCATGCCGCAATGCATGGAGACAGCAAAACCCTAGGGTATGTAAGCCCACGCCGCTCCCCAGCACTGGATTGGATAAGACTCAGGGGCGACCAAGGGGCTGCCATGCCGGAGATCAGCCCCCTCACGCAGAATTTATAGTCCCCCGTAAGCCACTCCCCTATGAAGCGCAGCTGGCAGGCCGCATTGTACAAGCGGAAGTCAGGCAGGCCACATCCCCCTTGATCCCGAGAATAAGTCATAGCCTGATAACTAAGACGGGCTCTCCGTCCCTGCCATATAAAGTGCTGGAGGGCCGCGTACAACCGTTTTAAGTCCCTATCCCGTATCCAACAAGGAACCATGGACAAGACATACAAGATCTTGGGAGCAATGATCATTTTAATAAGAGCGCAGCGACCAAAATGAGACAAGGGAAGCGAGGCCCAAGCCTCCAGCTGTGAGCTAATCCGCTCCAATAGGCTAGTGACATTCAATTCGTATAAGTGCCGTAGGTCCCTCGGAATCCAAATACCTAAGTATTTCAGTTTAGCTGGCGCCCATCTAAGTGGAAAAGTGCCCACCCAAGAAGATTGCAGCTGAGGATTCAAGGCCAGCGCCTCCGACTTCCCAAAGTTAATACATAGACCCGCCACCTCTCGAAATTGGTCAAAAAGATTAATAATAACGGGAACGCTTGCTTGCGGTTTGCCAACAAAAAGCAAAATATCATCCGCAAAAAGAGCAGTACGAAGGGACTGTTGGCCCACCCGCAATCCCCGTATCTGTGGCTCCTCCCTCAACCTAATAGCCAGTGGTTCCAGCGCTAAAACAAAAAGTAAGGGAGAAAGGGGGCAACCCTGACGGACTCCACAGTGTAAGTCAAACGGCGGGGTCACTGTCCCATTCAATAAAATACTAGCACTAGGGTTACTATATAGCACCTCCGCCCACTTCACAAAAGCCCCCTCAAAGCCATACTGCCGTAACACCCAAAAAAGAAAATCCCAAGACAATGAATC
Organism: Rhinatrema bivittatum; assembly: GCF_901001135.1. Taxonomy (NCBI): domain Eukaryota; kingdom Metazoa; phylum Chordata; class Amphibia; order Gymnophiona; family Rhinatrematidae; genus Rhinatrema; species Rhinatrema bivittatum. Next base: position 376,509,187 of record NC_042618.1, read on the forward strand.
GAAGGCCTTCTCTGCGTCAAGACTCAAAATAGCCGCGTCCGCACCAGCAGAATAACTAAGAGAGGCCAGCAGGCGGCGCACGTTCCGAACCCCATGTCTGCCCCGTACAAACCCAGTTTGATCGTCATGAACGAGTGTGGGAAGAAGACCACTAAGTCTAGCAGCCAAAATAGCCGCAAATAACTTAACATCCATATTTATCAGAGAGATAGGTCTGTAAGCCCCCACCTCCTCCGGGTCCTTTCCCGGCTTGGGAAGAACCACAATAACCGAGTGATTAAGCGCAGGAGAGAGGCCCCCCTCCTCCAACAATGTATTATAGAATGCCCCCAGTGGGGAAAGCAAATGAAATTGTAAAATTTTATAGAACTCGGAGCCGAGTCCGTCCGACCCCGCAGCCTTGCCCAACCGGAGAGCATGAATGGCCCGATGCACCTCTTGATCAGTAATGGGAATGTTGAGAGCTGCCAACTGAGCTGGAGTCACCCTCGGCCATTCAATCGATTGGAATAAATCCTCCCGAACCAGCGGATCGCTACGTCGTTCTGCATACAGTTGGCGATAATATTCAAGAAACCGAGCCTCAATATCTCCAGGGGACGTTCGACGTTCGCCCCGACTATCTTTAATACTAACTATGACCTGCCTCTGACCCCGAGGGCGAACCAAGTGAGCCAAGAGTCGACCGGCCCTATTACCATATTTATAAAGTTGATATTGAAAATATTTAAGCGATTTGGACGCCCGTTGATGGAGCAAGGAATTCAGCGTAGCTCGCGCCTGGTCAACCTGTCCCTTACCTGCCGGGGTCATATCAACCACGTGTCTCTGTTGGGCACTTTTAAGAACCTGCGTAAGGCGGATTATTTCAGCATTCCGTTGACGATTCGTCTTAGCCACATACGCAATGATTTCCCCGCGCATCACCGCTTTCCCAGCCTCCCACAAGGTCGCCGCAGAAATATCTGGGGTAGAATTATGCTGTACATACTCCTTCCAGCACCCCTGTAAGTACTCACGAAACTGCTCATCGTGGTACAAGTCCGGGCGCATACGCCACGAAAACGGGGACCGCTCTCCCGTACCACTCCGCAACAGGACGGACACCGGGGCATGATCGGAGACCGATCGAACGCCTATAGACGCCTCCTCCACCCTGGCAAACCACTTCTCAGACACCAGCAAATAGTCCAAACGGGAGTAGGCCTGATGGGGATGAGAATAGAATGTAAAATCAAGTTCACCAGGGTGAAGAACCCTCCACACATCTAGCAGTTGAAGTTCATCACATAAAAAGCGAACTCCCAAAGAACGGTCCCGAGCGGCGTCTGACCTGGGCGGTTTTCGATCCAAAAGATTGTCCGCTACTACATTAAGGTCTCCCCCAACCACCAACACATAATCCAGAAATTCTGTGAGCAAACCCGCCAGGGATGAAAAGAAATCCTGAGAAAAAACATTGGGCCCGTACACATTACAAAAAACTATCTTTTGGTGACCTAGGACCCCAGCTGCAATCACATACCGACCCTCTGTATCATGACAAGTTCTAGTGAGGCGGAAGGGCAGGTTTTTATGAAAGAGGATAGCCACTCCCCTCTTGCGAGAGGTGTAAGAAGAATATATGCATTGACCCACCCACTCCCGCTTAAGTTTACGATGTTCCGCATCGTCCAAGTGTGTCTCCTGGAGAAAAACAACTTGGGAATGCATGCGACTAAACATATTTAATAGTTTTTTCCGCTTAACTGGGGAGTGTATCCCATCTACATTCATGGTAGTTACTCTAACCTTCGCCATGGCGCACGGTGCCCCGCACAAATTGTATGGGAGCCCAACCAGTGGGCTCTAGAAGCGTACTCCACCTTCCCTCATGGCCCCCCAGCCTAGACCACAAGGGGATAGAAAAAACAACAGGAGAGTTGTAGCACCACGGTCCCTGGACCCAACCCCCCCATCCCCCAACTATCCCAGCCCTCCCAGCCTTCCCCCCACACATTACCTCCCCCTGGCCCCACAAGCACCCCCACACACACACCCCCACACATACCCAGAACCGCTCAAGGAGGTACAGAGGCATCTCACCCACCGATCGTTCCAGTAGGTCAAGCATACCCCCCTCCGTCCCGCTCCCACCCCGCGAACCCCCATCCAACATAATTAGTGAAACATGGTCCATACAACAGAACATACACCTTAACAGCAAACCAATATAACCAGAGACAGGAATCAAATAACATCCGTGGGCTCTCAAGCCTTATTATCAAAAAGAAAGGAAAAAAAAATAAGATTGCTTTATGTCCTTCGTAAGAAACCACCAGACTGTCAACCGGCAAAGTGGAGCCAAGGATAAAAGTCACACCATCCTGACAAAGCAACCAACGAATCTTCACCCCCCCCCCCCCTCCATGGAGGGGGGGTCGGTCAGCTCACAAAACCACTATGGTGATAAGAGAGAAGAAATCTTGAGTCCTGTGGGCGTCTTAGCTTGTTCAGTCCCCAGCTGCCCCAGGTAGACTAGCAAGGAATCCATCAGCTTCCTCCTTGGTATTAAAGAAGAGGACTTTGTTGTTGTGATACACACGGAGCTTAGCAGGGTACAGCAAACCAAATTTGATACCCCTCCTGTAGAGCTCCGAGCAAGCTGGCGTCATCAGTTTCCTTTTAGCAGCAGTAGAGGCGGAAAAATCATTAAATACTAAAATCTTGTGATTGTTGTATTCCACAAGATCCTTTTGCTTAAAGGCTCGCAAGAGTTTAGTCTTGTGCTCCCAATTCAAGATCCGCGCCATCACCGGTCGGGGTCTGGGCGCCCCATCGCGCATGGGCCCAACCCGGTGGACCCTCTCACATTTTAGCTCCCCGGGGGACAAGGCCAAACCTATGTGGGCAGGGAGCCAATGCTCAATCCAGTCCAGAAGCTCAGTGTCCTTTACTGCCTCAGGTAGCCCCACTATCTTAAGGTTATTGCGGCGCCCACGATCCTCCAAATCCTCAACCTTGTCTAGCAGCTCTTTTTGCTGCGATCGTAGCTCAGCCACGTGGCGCTCGGCCGCCGCCATCCGATCCCCATGATCAGAGAGCACTTGTTCCGCCTCATCTAGGCGCTTAGACTGACCCTCCACAGCCGCCTTAAGATCCTCCATCGTGGATTGTATGCGGATAAGCCGGGCATCCAGAGCCGCAGTCACACTCTGGGAAATCTGCAACAACGCGTCCTCCGACACCGCTTCTAAAACTTTCGCGCCCGCTGGAGAAGATGGGGCCGCCGCCATTTTGGAGCAGCAAGGTCGTCGCACCGCAGTCTTGCGAAGGTTCCTCTGCCGCATCCCCCACACCTCCCACGCAGATCGGAACCGCCGTAGCCCGTCCCCCGAAAGTTGGCAAGTAAATTGGGGAGCGTTTTGCCGCGATTTTACGGGGGTTTGCCGCAGAGGCAGGGAGCGGGACTCCGGAGCTCGAAAGCCGTGCTGCCGGCGCCTCTACGTCATCGCCGGAAGTCCCCCTAATCCCCTCTTAAATGACCCAAAAAAAATGTTCCAGGGTCCAAACCCTTCCCTTACTCTACTCCTGGGAACACACACATAAATTTACTTACATATCAAAAAGACCATTCTGTAAAAGTCTATTTCTACAGGTAACGCACTGTTTTACCTGTGGAAATGTCTTTGAAAATTGCTCTCTACGTGTTTAGATTTGATTAACCTCACATTTGCAATAAGTGACTGCGGAAATGTCAATTTCAGCAAAATCTGTTTTTAGAAACAACTCCTAAGTAGGTTTAAAGTTGTTTTTTTTAACTCATTTGAGACTCAGTTAATTTCATCCTGCAGTTTCTGCAAATGTTACCTTTTCAGCCTCAAAAGAACTGTAGCATGATCCATGGCAGTATTGAACATGATATTGTATGATATTTTCACCTGCCCTTTGCTCTGTAGATTGATCTGAGAGTACTCTAGCAGAACAGACAACTCTATGTACATGCAAGTTACTACACAAGTGACATGGACTTAATTATCCTCCCCACTCAGGGCTTCTTTACTAAGCTGAATTTCAAACAACCACGTTCACATGTTTTTTTGGTTTTACTTTATAACCTTAAACTTGAAACCCCTCGACCAAGGAGCAAATCCAATATTTTGTCCCTAATGTAATGTAATATGGAGGTAGCAAGCACATGCAGAATAATAGTCAAGACAGTCAGCTGTGTTTTTAATACAGATGTGTCTGTGTTTGACAAGTTCCACTGTATTAACTCTAAGCTATTTTTTTAAGTTCTACAGATTTGTACAATGTAAAGAACTACATAGACTTTCCCTGAAGACCCATATACCGTCCTCAAGATTCTGGCTAAATAACAATATGCTAGACAAAGCGAGTGTTTTGTGTTTCTCTTGTGATGATGCATTCAGTACCCACTGTCACTTCTGTTGCTCAATCCTGGCAAAGAGTTAGCAACTTGACTAGAAAATTGAAGGTTTCAGTTCTCAGGACATGTCACTGTCTCTCTGGTAATGGTGGTTTGTAAGTCTTCCTGCAGTGAAACGGTTGAATGCATCACTATAATTTATTAGAGGATGCCTAGAACAGATTTAGACTTTAAGGTCTAGTTTTAGTTTATTCTATGGAGCAAGAGAACTGAGGAGATGCCAGCTAGTCCTTAGATATTAAGGCAGTACTACTTGCTTAAAGCAAAACCCTCCAGTTCATGTATATAAATTGCATTGATTGTGTGTATAATGGGGAAGGAAATATTGAGCTGTGGAATCTGGAAATCTGTGATTACACTAACTGAATAAATATCTTGCACGGTTCAAATAAATGCCATATTAGTGCATCATTTGTTAATATAATAACAAAATCATAAAACTGATTTTATTCTCTCTATGTTAGTTTAGTTAACTGCTCCAAGTTTATTTTAGCTAATCCTTTTGTTTTATGACAGTTGTGAAAAACATCTGTAGCATGTTGTAAATATGGCTTTGTCGAATTTTGGGCTGCTCGGTTTCTCTTCCAAGGTTTAACCTAGCTCTTGTCATAGGCCGGTTACACAGCAGCCTTGCTGCGTATCTTACTTGGCATTGGCTGTGCTGTGTGTTAAGAGGTTCATAGCGTGTCTGGTTTCATTTAGCATTATTGACATTTGTTTTCTTTTATCATAATTGGCAACATATTTACTTTTCCTGGCTTCCTGTATTCTTTCAATCAACTTTTTTTTGTCATACCACCACCAGGCTTGTGTTCTTCTTCCAGATATCCTTATTTGTAAGTGCTAGACTTCCAGTCAAGTTCACTTGGAGACTTCCTGAAGCAGCGTCATCAGTGTTGGGGTATTCATTTCCGAGTAATAGCTAAGAAGGGTTTGATCTTTTCTTTTGCTGGTTTAGAGTTCTACTACTGTGTTCTGTTTTCTTTTTCACTGAGGGAAACCAGTTTTATTAAGACTGTTCCTTGTTTCAGTTCTCTCCACAGTGTTTGGGATGTTTTGCTGTGGGCTGAAGGACATGCTCTTTGGTAGCTGTAAATTAATATTCCTCTAATGTGACATTGTTTGCATTGAAGGTTTCAGACCTCAACATTTTTAGAGTAAACTACAACATTTTCAATGATACAGTCCTTATCTGTTCTCATTTTTTCTGTTAATATCTTAAAAGTCATAATTTTCTAAGCACTATGCAATGAAGTCCCAATGTGTGTGCATTTCATGTACCTTACACTATGCATTACATTTATAACCATCAGATGCCTTCCACATTCTGATATTCTTTCAGTTCGCAAGAAGCAGGGTTGTTCTGACTTTACAGTTCTCTGTCTGCTAATCAATAGTAAAGATCATTGGTAATAAAGTTGTGCAAACATTTGTTTTATTCTTGGTGATCAGATTTTAAATTCCTGTCAAAGTAAATGGTCTAGTTATTCTCATATACATTGCATTTCACAAATTTTATATTGCCAATATACATGACAATAAATTCTAAGGGGCAGATTTTATAAAACTATGCGCGCGCGTACTTTTGTTCGCGCACCAGGCGCAAACAAAAGTACCCCGGATTTCAATAGATACGTACGTAGCTGTGCGTATCTGTTAAAATCCAGGGTCAGCGCCCACAAGGCTGCCCAAAATCGGCAGCCTGCACGTGCCCAGCCACGCAGCCTGCCTCCGTTCCCTCCGAGGCTGCTTCGAAATCGGAGCGGCCTCGGAGGGAACATTCCTACCACCCCGCCGCACCTTCTTCACCCTTCCCCTACCTAACCCACCCCCCGGCCCTATCTAACCCCCCCCCCCCCCCCCCCACCTTTGTTGCACAAGTTACGCCTGCCCGAGGCAGGCGTAAATTGTACACGCCGGGCCGGCTGCCGGCATGCCATGGTCCGGTCCGGGGGCTGGTCCAGAGGCCGTGGCCATGCCCCCGGAACACCCCCGATGACACGCCGGCCGCAACACGCCCCCAACACCCCCCCCCGACACCCCCCCCCCGACATGCCCCGATGACGCACCGGCCGTGACATACCCCCCGACATGCCCCCGACATGCCCCCGACATGCCCCTGATGATGCGCCGGCCACAACACGCCCCCCCCCCTGACACGCCCCCCCAGGAAAGCCCCAGGACTTACGCGTGTCCCGGGGCTTTGAGCACGCCAGCAGCCTATGCAAGATAGGCTCGGCGTGCACACAGGGTGTTTTGGGGTAGGTTTTCTGGGATTACGCGCATAACCTACGTGTGTAACCCTTTGAAAATCTACCCCTAAGAGTGTATTCCTCATATCAGTTTAAATTTTTCTCCTCTATATCATCTTATGGACAATACAGGGGTGACTAACTTCGGTCCTCAAGAGCCACAAACAGGCCAGTTTTTCAGGATATCCACAATGCATATGCATGAGATAGATCTGACTTCACTGCCTCCATTGTCTGCAAATCTATCTCATGCATATGCATTGTGGATATCAAGGAAACCTGGCCTGTTTGTGGCTCTTGAGGACTGGAGTTGGCCACCCCTGGACTTTAAGATGAAATAGAAAAGGAAGCTCTAATTTTATTTGCATTTTATCATGAAATGAAACTTTCAAACAAAAGCATCAAGCCATAGGACTAAAATACTATTTATTACCTTAACTAGTGTGTTAATATGCTATTCATTTCTAAATTAGGCATACCCCTTAAGCTCTGCAAAGTAGGGTAAAGTACTTTGAGCTCCATTTTGTTAGACTTGCCTAAAAAAAAAAAAAGTTTCACTTTTTCTAAAAAAAATTAGCCTCAGAAATTAAAGGGAGTGGGGAATTCCATTCAGCTGGATCCCCATTTACAGTCGGTGTTTCTCTATGTAAAAGTGAAACACATGGAGAATGTGCCCTGAAGTCACTTAAGGCATTTTGGCTAACAGTTCAGTTGGTGTTCTAATGTAAAGCAGGCTTCGAGCTAGTAAATTACTTCCAGAGAAATCTGCGACTCATCTCCAAGGAATCTCAGGGCAGAATTTTGCTGGTAGTGGAGTGTTTTAAAGGTTTTCTCTTTTTCGGAGACGTGCCCGTTCTCAGTAATATGGGTGACTGCGGCTAGGTTCCATGACCCTCACTGTCCCTTGATCAACATATTTCAGTGTCCGCATTTTTTAAATGTTGTGACTGGTAATGTGGGGATAATCTGAAATCCATGTTAAAATAGCAGTACTACTACTAAGATATGTTTTTAAGCTATTTCAGTTGACCGTTAAGATCATTAAGATCTCCCTTTCCATAGCTGTTGGAATTTTTATTGTGTTAGTAAGGAGACCTGGACGTTTGTAATCTTTGAAATTTCCCCTACTTAGTCTCTTCCGCCATTCTGAATCAAAATAAATGGGAGAAGGAGCAGCTGTATTGTCCTGGATATAAAAGACTATTTAAGATTTTTTTCTAAGCTACATTCCTTTTACTACAGGCCATCTTTTTATTTTACAAACAAAATGAAGTCTTCTTTAAAAAAAAATTACTTGACCAAGTGCATTTAAGTAATTCACTTTATATTGTCATCTTTATTTCTGGCACATTTCTATAGCTCTGTTTTCATTATTTCTTCTTCTGACTTGTGGCATGGATGCATAGTTCAGACGCTTAGGTTCAAATCCATAATCCATTGGATAGCTTCAGTGGCCACAAGATTTATGGGACAAGTTTCAAATCCACTTACATGGGTACATAGTGATTCATGTCTAAATAATGTCTTCCCTCAATACAGCGAAAAGTGCATAGGGAATTCCACAACCTGTGCACTTTTAGCTGCATTTGCGGGAGGCTGTCCCAGGGGAATGTTTTGGGCAGGATCAAAAAACAACGCATGTAGCCTGCATTTTCTAATACTATGCATATTATTTCTCCCAAAGAGAATAGGTGCAAAAGACTATGGTTACTTTGTGCCTGTAGCACTTTCAAAGAGAAAGTATGTGCATATTTTCTCTTTGCTGTTTGGTGCAAAGTCCAGAAGTACAAAATTCCTGTGGACTTTGTCCCCAAAATTAGTCCTTATAGAGTCTAAGTTGCCTGCAAGTGGGCATAGACTACATGAATGCTCATATTCAGTGCTACTTAGCTGGACAAGTAGGACTTATCTGACTTAAGTAGTGGCAGCTGAATATCTGGTCCCATTCAATGGCCACCACTTAATTGGAATACTTATTCAACTAAGCAGAGAGCCAGATAAGTGGTGAGCAGGTATGGGCATTCCGGGGAGGAACTACTTATCTGGCTAACTTAGGGGGTCATTTTCCAAAGGTCTCGCACATGAAAAGGGACTTTTCGCGTGCGATATCTAAATCAGGGCAGAGTCCACACTGGAAGGGGAGGAGTCGGGGCGGCCTCGGGGTGGACTCCACGACACCTTATCGCTGCCAGCAGTGTGCCCAATAGCGCCACCTTTCACGGTGGCGCTATTGGGTGCGAAAGCCAGCCCGCCCCCCGCTTCACTTTCCCGCCCTCCATTACCGCCGGATTTTCTAAGGTCTGCGACCTTAGAAAATCCAGGCCTTAGTACCTGATTCATTTATATGGTAACTTTTAAACAGATGCGCGGATACACATATGAGCGTATTTGTCGGCCTGCGCCCAGGGACATGGCCATTTTATAACATACATGTGTAGATCCGCTCATGTTATAAAGTAGCCTGAATGCATGTTATAAAGTAGCCTTATGTGCATAAATCCCGCGTAAGAGGGAGATTTTAAAAGAGACGCACGTTGACACCATTACCAATTTTACCAATTCGTTCTCAGTTTGCCCAGGTAAAGGAATAGGACTTCCAACCCCCCTAGTTTAACAACCTCCCTTCTCCCCTGTTAGCCCTGACCCTTAAACCCTGCTGATGTTTTATTTTTTTTTATTTTACGACTTACACGCCATCCATAGTAGAAGTTAATTTACGCGGCATGGGATCCCGGTGCAGGTCTATCCATATAAGTATTTCAAAATGAAATCCAGGAACACCCATGCCCTGCCTGGACCACTCCCACACTCTGCCCCTTTTTTCAAATTTTCACTTGTGTGCGTAGCGGGATATACAAGTGTACATGGGCGCCTTTTAAAATCTGCTTAGCGTGCATCGGCCCAATTTGTGCCCATATCTCTTGGTTTTGGACCGTGCCAGCTTTTACAATTCAGCTTTAAGGGGTTTCCCAGAGATTCAAATGGAAGAAAAGCCTTAATGAATCTGACCCTTAGCCAGATAAGTAGCGATATTCAAACATATATAGTTAGTTAACTGGATAAGTTAGACCTGCTCAATAGCAGATCTGAAGTTAGCTGGATAACACTTATCTGGCTAACTAAAGATTTTTATGGGGATATTCAGCAGCAGTGCTGTGCTGCTGAATATCCCTTGTAAGTTAGCTGGATAAGTATGTTATGTTATAATTGCATGGATATGTTATAATTGCAATGGATATATGCAATGGATATATGTTATAATTGCAATGTTATGTTATAATTGCAATGGATAAGTATGTTATGTTATAATTGCAATGCATTTGTTTCCAAGTTACTTTTGCATTTGTTTTTGCTCTTTCTATGCTACTCCTATCGGTTCTTTGTACCCCCTCCCCATTCCCCTGTTCATTGTATTTTCCATTCTATAGTTCCACTGTAAACCGATATGATGTTTCGACTAATACCGGTATAAAAAAAATTCTTAAATAAATAAATAAAATAAGTACTATCTGGCTAGCTTACTTAACCGGATATCTTTTGAACATCTACCGCATAATGTTTGTGACGCGATTTACTCTTTCCTTTGAGAGTCCACAATCATTCTTTGGACTGTCTTTGAATTTCCACATGTGGAGGAGATATGTGCAATGTCTAACTGAGGTTTAAAAATGATTTCATTTTAATGATTTATTTTGTTATGTTGTACTTTTATACCACTTCCCTCACACTTTGAAGTTTGACCCAAAGCAGTTAAATATGTTACTTAGATATGTTAATACACTAAAGCTTCTTCACTATGTACAGTGTATGTTATTGCATGGCCAGTATGGATTACTTATTTATTTCATTATATACATAGCACCTTTAACAAGGGTTCTTCACAAAAAAATTCTAACTAATGTAGTAAGATCCTGCCCCACAGAATATGTAATTTCAATGGGTTCCTGAGGCACGGGGAGATAAAGGGGATCTGTATTAATCTGCGATAAAATTGGCAGGTTAATCTGTGTAACCATTTGCTTTTAATGAACGCAGTAAAATGACAGCTACTGTGGAATGTACTAAGCTAATTAGATGCATTCCATGCTCACATCAGATTTTCTCCCATGGTAATGGGTACCATGGTGGCACTGTCTCAGTTACCACTGAAAACTGATGACACTTCCTCCCTCCCCCAAATCACAGTGCTAGATGGACAGAAGTAAAAGAGCAAAATAGTATAGGGGGAGTGGGAGAAAATAATTTAAAAATGGGCCTCTTTTTCCCAAGCAAGTACCTTCTAAGCAAACCCCACCAATCCAGACCCCAAATCCACCTAAGCATGCTCCCCTTTTATCCAGACCCTGTTCCCAGCCCTCCCTAAGCAAACTTCCCACCCCAATTCAGATTCCGAATGCACAGGATGCACATCCTTGATCTAGGCCATCTTATCCTCAGCAGACTCCCCTCTCTCCCTAGCGAGTGGGCTAGCAAGAGGAGAACCAGTTACTTTTCTTCCGCTGGCTCATCATTCATATTCAAAATGGCAGCCCTCCATACACAGGACTTTGAAATACACATGATAAAGGGGGGGGGGGGAGCTGGGTCCTGGATTTGGGGAGGTGGGGGGTGCTTGCTTGAGGAAAGGGGGATCTACTTGGAGGGAGTGCCACAAAGAGTGGGCAGGGGAAGGATTGTCGGGTAGCTGGGAATGAGACAGTGCTTGGGGGTTTGCTTGTATGTCCAGGACACTACCTACCCCACTTTCAAGTGAACAATACACCAGTTTTGGAACATTCTCAGTTAACTGCACCTTTTTAGGTGGAGATAAATTTACCCCAGCCATGCATCACTGGCAAATTTACTAAAATCTCATAAATGAACTTTAAGGGGGTCATTTTTCAAATCTTGTTAGGGCCTTATTGTGGGCGCAAGATGTGTATGCAAATTTCAAAATTTAGTCAAATGGGAGGAGTTAATGAAAATGAGGTGTGCTTAATGTTTCATGTGATACCATAATGCACACTATCATGGGATTTAATGCCAACCATTTTGTGTGTGTGTGTGGGGGGCGGGGGAGAGAGAGAGAGAGCCTGAGCCTCTGGGGAGGCACACATATTAGTTAACTTTTTATACTACTGTAAGAGGTAGCATTCTGAACTCAGGATGAGGTTTGGGTGGTGTGCTAGGTTTTGGGGGGCAGTTTTACATGCACAGTCAGAGGTAGGAACAGCACAGATACCATCTATCTAACTACTATCAAGCTAGGTTGAGAGTACAATGTACAAATCTCATCTTTGCGTACCTTTCATCACTCCAAATCACATACAATCTTCTCTGATGTCTACTGTGCTGTTCCTACCTCTAACTGTGTATGTAAAACTGCCCCCCAAAACCTCACCTCGAGGTACTAGTTGCCCCTCTTACAGTGGTATAAATAGTTTACTTATATGATATCCTTATAAAGAATATCTCTCTCTCTCTCTCTCTCTCTCTCTCTCTCTCTCTCTCTCTCTCTCTCACACACACACACACACACACACACACACACACACACACACACACACACACACACACACACACACACGTAAAGCTCAGTTTTAAGCATGTTAATTCTTTTGAAAATCACCACCTTTGAATATAATTTATGTAAACTATGCCTCTTAATGCATAACATTATTTTTAATGAACATTTTAAGGGCCTGATTTACTAAACTTTATTCCCATAGACAAAAGGAGGGTAAGTTTATAACACCCATCCTATTTCCCATTAATGTTGAGATCAAACATATTTTAATAAATTATCCTCTTTAAGTAATGTTCTTTTAACACATTAACAACTCAATCAGAGCATTAATAATTCTAGACTATGAATACTATGGGGTATTCGTTGTTCTATTGTTCTTGAATTCTGTGGGGTCTGCATTGATTTTTATTTAGATTTTTGTTCTGTTAAATTAGAATACATGAGTCGTGCCTTGCTTTCAGGTATGGTACTGGTCCATCGAAAGCCAAATTTGGATATATTCCATACTGTAAATTCTTCCTTCAACTAAGACTGTGCAAATGTAAATGATTATTATTATTTAACTGCCAAATGAAAACATGCCCAGGTGGTACGGGATAGGACCCTGGTAAAGGAAATAATCAAGGATGCTACTGAATAGGGTTTTTAAAATAATTTACATGCATCATTTTTTAAAATTGTTTCTGGTATCTAGCTTTTGCCAACTTAAATGCCTATGACTGTACTGGGGTATCACTAGGACAAAGGTTCTGTACCAAAGCATATGGCACAGTGACTGTACTTGTAGGAGTGGTTCCCATGCTAAGTCTGACAGTTTGTCCTCTGAAGAAATGATGCAGTGCTATGTGTGCTGTAGACAAAGATGGATGAAAATATTAACTTTAAATTTTCAAAGTCATTTACCTGAGTGAACTGGTTTGGCTGAAAATTGCACTCCTTTACCCAGTTTAAAGGGCACACCAGTTTTCGTGGCATGAGTACTTTTTAGCAGGGTTAAAAATAGGGTGTTCTGGGGAGCACATTTAGGGCTAGATTCATCAAGCTATTGCATGTGAAAAGAAGAGGGGTGTGTTTTATGATAATAGCCTATTTATTGCAATGTGTGCTATCTTAGCACTTCACATAGGTATTACTGCAAAGTATGATAACGTTTTTGCACTTTGCAGTAATACCACAATTATTGCAGTTCCTACATGCAACCACTAGGGGGGGGGAGGGGGGGAGAAAGAGAGAGACTAGCAAAGCCAGCCCACTTCTCCAAAAATCCTGTCCCCAACCCCTCCCCTTTTAAAAATTAGCATCGCATGCGAAAATGCCTTAACACATGCGAAAAGGCCACAACGCGAGTTGGAAAATAACCCCCTTAGATTGGAAGAGAAAAACAGCATGTGTATGTTCTATTTTCATATGCATGTTCATTATTTTGCCCCCTGCTTGGTAGCTGAACCAAACAGATGCAAAACACACAGATGACTTAGGGTGTATACTTTGTGGTTACTAATTTTCAAAGGAAAATTAGATGTAATGTAACTGGGCTAAAAGTGATCATGTACATTGCGAACATCGTGCTACTATTGCTTCCACTATAAAAAATTATAGAAAATGAAAAGATGATTATTTCATGCCATCCAATACTGTGCTAAAAGCTTATATTCTCTCATGTGAAAGCAGAACAATCATTATAATAATGATTGATCTTTAGAGGGTAAATGGGAGTGACTAAAGAATTGTTTTCTGGAATGTAATCATCAAAGTAAACCAATGTTTTGTCATGGATTGCTTTCCATGAGCTGCCCTGTCCTTGTCTGGTTGTAACAATAAACAAAGAACGATAAATTAATAGGTAATTTAACAGGATGAACTTCTAGCATTCACAATCTAGAACTGTAGACACAGAAGCAGACTACAATTAATGAGCTGACATATATGAGATTCTTTATATTGATGATGTTTAAAATACTTTTTTTCTCATTCCTACATTTCAGATCCAGAAATATTAAATGGGATTTATTGGTCAGAATCTCTAAACAAAGTGTTTGTGGATAACTTTGATCGAGACCCATCTCTTATATGGCAGTATTTTGGAAGTGCAAAGGGATTTTTTAGGCAGTATCCTGGTAAGTACAAATTGCACGATGGCAGTAAGTATAGTGCTTCAGGGGCTAGTGCTCTATTCTTTAGTGCATGTGCAGCAATGTAAAGAGAGTGTACTCTGCATTTTTAAAGGATGGCTCTATTTTCAAAAAAACATTATTTGGCAAAGATAATTGGTTAATTTTATGTGATTATCTTTAGGAAATGTTAAAGTGAACATAACTGGCTAATTTTTCTGCTGAAAATTTAGCTAAATTTAGACCAGTTAGATTAAGGACAGCTATTTGTGTGGCTTTACCTTGCACTAAGTAGCATTGGTAAATGGCCTAATGCAGCAATAGCACATGGTATTTGAAATACCTCTAAAAACTTGGTGCAATGCAGGTATGGTAATGAGCTAATTGGCATGCAAACCCATGCAAATTATCTGGTATATTAACTTTAAATAAATACTTGCCAATCTAATACATATACAATAATGCAATTTGCATCAAATTTCACAAGCTGCAGGGGTGATGTCAGCACGTCAGCAACGTCTTTGCGTGGTGCCGAGGCCGCACTTCCTGCGATGACGTTGCTGATGCGTTGTAAGGGCTAGATTTTAAAAGCCCTGCACGCGTAAATCCTGCCGGATTTACACGTGGAGGGCACTCGCGCACTGGCGTGCCTATTTTGCATAGGCCGCCGGCGCGCACAAGCCCCGGGATGCGTGTAAGTCCTGGGGCTTCGTAAAAGGGACAGGAGGGGGCATGTCCGGGGGTGTGTCGGCAGGCCGGGTGCGTGTCCTGGGGGCGTGTTCGTGGTCAGGGGGCGGTCCGAGACAGGGCCGGGGGTGTGGTAATGGTTCTGGGGCGGGCCAGGAAGGCGGTCCCGAGTCCCCCGGCACTGCGGCCTGTGCCGGGGGATGCCGAGGCAGCGGGCACAAGTTACGCCTGCTTCAGGCAGGCGTAACTTGCACAACAAAATGTAGGGGGGGATTTAGGAGGGGCTGGGGATGGGGTAGATAGGGGAAGGGAGGGGAAGGTGGGGGGACGTGGAGGGAACAGAGGCAGGCTGCGCGGCGCGCGCAGGCTACCGATTTTGCGCAGCCTTCCGTGCACCGACCCCGGATTTTATAAGATATGTGCGGCTATGCGCGTAACTTAGAAAATCCGGCATGCTTTTGTTCGCACCGGTTGCGCGAACAAAAGTACGCCCGTGCGTACTTCTTTAAGATCTACCTCTAAGTGAGCACAGCAGTCTTTCCCTCCATCTTCTCCCGGCATGGCGCCGGGTTATTGGCAGTGTCTGTGCACCGACCCGATGCCACGCCTGATTCATCAAGGTCTTTTCCCACAGGCCTTTTTGTACTTAAAAAAATAAAACTGTGGGTAGTAACATTGCATACCTTTTCTGAAACATTTTAGCAGCTTTTGTTTTGTACATGCTGAAATGCTCCTTTAAAGTAGTTTTCATACAAAAAGGAATTTTGTTTGCTTGACTTGATCTTTGCCATTTCATGTGTTTAGGGGCTCAAAGTAGTACTGTACATAATTATCTTAGCTTAAAAGCAACTGAAATAATTCAAGATGTAAGGCTTGATTTGGTTCTCTCTGCTTAGACCTGTATTTGGATCATGGAGTTGGAGCATGAAGAATCAATCATTTTGAATTATTACAGGCTGTTTTCCCTGTGAATAGCTGATGCAGTATTACTTTTTAATGTCACTAACATGAATTGGTGTTTAACTTAGTGAAGTCAAGGTGACATATTGATTTGGCAGATGACTCTGTTGCATTTGAATAGACTGAATGACTGTCTTTACTGCAATTTATGTTCTGTTGCATGCAGGGACCAGTGAAACTGCTTTTTAGGGAAATTGGCTACAAAAGCCAGGAGTGCAATAGAATAAAATTTAGGAAAAGCAGGATTAGCTCAGCCTATCCACAAGGGCCTGGAACTAGTGGGTAATCCAATATCATAGACGTGATAAATAAGTAATATCAAAAGGCCTGATTTTATTCACATTAAACCCAATATTAAAATGGCACTTAGGGGGTCATTCTTTAAAACGTGATGTGGCCTTATCGCATGCTTAAGGGCCTTATCATATATGATTATGCCCTTATGCCACAATAACGACCACATCACGCCATTAAAATTTGAATGAGGGAAAGGGGAGGGGTTAGGGTGGGTTTTGGGCAGGGTTAGGAAAACTTTTTTTCCAGTAACACTGCAAGTGCTAAATATACAAAAGTAGCAAAGCCGTGAGGTGGCTGAATATGGACCTCATTAAATTTCTGGTGAAATTTTCTCAAAAAGCAAATCAGAAATGTTGATATTTTGCATGTGAAGGCTAGCACTGCATTTTTTTTTAAATAGATTTCTTACACAAATTTTTGCCCAGGTTGTGCTAAAACTGTGTGACTGGAAACTACTGCAGTTCTTTGCCTGGGCTTCTTAAGCATTTCTCTCTTTACATAATATTTTCATCAACATTTGATCCCATTTTGGTAGTTTTGTTTCACACAGAGCACATTTTAGAATCTTTTATTCATGCTCTGTGTGTTTATGACCCCCTAAAGCAAATGATAAAGAAAATGGCTTTGTTAAGTGTAAGAATCTCTTGTAATTTTGTAATACTCAAGTCTTTTCTGTAGGTATTAAATGGGAACCAGATGAAAATGGAGTTATTGCTTTTGACTGCAGAAACCGAAAGTGGTAAGTAAACGGATGGACAATTGACATGTTTTTAGTTAACAGTGGCATTGTTTCCCAGGTTAATTATCTGATTTTCCTTTGGACCAGGTACATTCAGGCTGCTACCTCTCCAAAAGATGTTGTGATTTTAGTTGATGTTAGTGGAAGCATGAAAGGACTTCGACTGACAATTGCCAAGCAAACTGTGTCTTCAATCTTGGACACCCTGGGAGATGATGACTTCTTCAACATAATTGCTGTGAGTTCACTTTTGTGTTTTTTTCTTCTTTTGATGCTTCATTTCCTTTTTTTTTTTTTTTTGAAAGCTCTTCTTTTCCTTTCCTGGAGTCTGATAAACTAACTTTGCAATTGGATCAGCGAGAATGAGCCAGTACCATGAGGAATTTTTATCATAATACCAGACCATTTACATAATATGTAAATGTGTTTTATGATGATTTTCTTGTGTTGTTACAAAAAAACTATACCAGTGAACTTTTCCAGAAAATCGCTGATTGGTGTGATTGTCCACATGTAATTTTGCTATGGGCAAATTGCTAATGGGCTGTTTTACATGGTTCTTCAGCTCATTAGCACTTTTGAATAATCTTTGAAAATGCCTTCACGAATGCCATATTCTGTGTGCAGAAATGGCAAGTAGCATGTGTTAAAATTAGGGAACATGATTACGCATACTGTTTTGCTATTTACTGTATTTTTTCATTTGTTATTACATTTGAGAAGATATTTGCACTTTTAGGACAGTGCCTTATTTATTTTTTAGGGGATGCCAAAATGATATACACTCTAGGGGAGGTGTTGCGTTTATTGGTGCCTTGACTGGGGATGTGTAGATATGTCTATGAATAGTTAATCAAATGTGGAATTAGTTATTGCCAGCTGTGGTGGTACACACACAGTTTGGCGTATTTTTTATTATGATGGGGAGCCTTTTTAAGGCTAATATTCAATATAGTATATATAAGAAAGGGAATTGTAGCCTATCACTTGAAGAAATGTCACCTTGCTGAAATATAAAATAATTTTTGCTTATATCACTGTAATCTCAATGAGCTGATAGTGTGCAAGATCTGGTTCTGTATACAGTTAGTTACTTAGTTAATTTATCTTGATTAATCATTTTTCTGAACATAAGGAAATCAAAGTGATGCATTATCACATTTTAAAACTAAGCAAATAAGAAAACAATAATATACAAATAAAACAACAATAATAATAAGAATTAAAACAATAGACAGAAATCTTTAAATAAAACATAATTAAAAATTTGATGATAGCTCATTTTTAAAAATTCCAATTCCTTTCTTTAAAAATTCAAGAGAATAACCAGCATAATCCTTTCTCCAGGGGCAAAAAGAGAGGAAGAAATTTCTATAGATTAGGCGTCAAATAGGAGAAAGTCCTCTCACAAGTTGTTTAATATATTTTGGAGCAGGCAATTCTAGCAGTTCCTGTTGAGAGGAACAAAAGGTATGACCTAGTTGTTAAACAATTAATACGTTGGAAAGGTAAGTAGGAACACTCCAATGATAAGCCTTAAAAGTAAGGCATCTGATCTTAAATTGGATACAACACAAGATGGAAAGCCAGTGGAGATCACACAATAATGGCATGACATGATCAAATTCTTCTTACAAAAAATCAACTTAGCCACAGTATTTTGTAATGTTTGAAGCCTGTTCATAAGATTAGAAGTAAGTTCATGATACAAGATGTTTCAGTAGTCAAGACAACTTAAGACTAATGACAAGGGATGTGAATCGTTTTTTGACGATTTAAAACAATTGTCAAATATATTTTAAATCGTCAAAAATTGTTAGAGCCATGATACAATAGCAATTCCCCCGATTTATCGTCAAAAAATCGTAAATCGGGGGAGGGGGGAGGGCGGGAAAACCGGCACACCAAAACAACCCTAAAACCCACCCCGACCCTTTAAAACAAATCCCCCACCCTCCCGAACCCCCCAAAATGTTTTAAATTACCTGGGGTCTAGTGGGGGGGGGGGGTCCCGGCGCAATCTCCCGCTCTCGGGCCATGGCTGCATTAATAGAAATGGCGCCGGTGGCCCTTTGCCCTTACCATATGACAGGGCAAAGGTAGCGCCGGCGCCATTTTGGTTCCTGGCACCCGATGTCACGAGTGCAGGAGATCACTCCCGGACCCCCGCTGGACCCCCAGGGACTTTTGGCCAGCTTGGGGGGGCCTCCTGACCCCCACAAGACTTGCCAAAAGTCCAGCGGGGGTCCGGGAGCGACCTCCTGCACGCAGGCCGTATTGCCAATATTAAAAATGGCGTCGGCGCTACCTTTGCCCTCACTATGTCATACATGCGACATCAATGTTCTTTTGTAACAAGAAAAATCAGAGAGTAGATGAAGAGCTTCTTTATGATAATTTTCACTATTCTGTATAACTTGGGCACATTCATTAACTGCACTTTTAATCACAATTGATATATCATCCTTGAGTGTTCTTAAAATTGTTCTATTCTGTTTGGAAAATGTGATAAAATATCTTGATTTCACCAACTCTAATTTGGTCCAAGAAAAAAAACCGGTAACCGATCCAAGATGGCTGACAGCAAACACACAACAAGGTGGAATCGGTAAAATGGGCGGGCAAGATTCAATAAAGTCCATTTTACCGATTCCACCTTGTTGTGTGTTTGCTGTCAACCAACTCTAATTTGCAACATCATGTAAAATTAATTCCTGTAATGTATGAAATACTGGATCCAAAGGACGTGGTGGAATCCCTTTGAATGTATTACTTATTTTTTATGTATCAAATGCCAATGCAAGTTGTAGTGATAAATATAAATTCAATTGCAATTTTCTCATAAATTGTTCTAAATAAACTCTAAATTGAAATGTGTCTTGAATAACAGTAGGAAAAAAAGTTGATCCTTTAGCTAATACTACTTTTTCCTGAGAGGAACGAACTTTATTTGAAAGATTCACAAATAAAGATTTTGTTGTTTGTGAGAGCACGTGAGGTGCCAATTCCACTGAAATATCATTGTCCTATTGCAATGATAGTTCCAAATGCCTCTCTTGATTTTGGATCCCTGGGTTCTAAAAAACATGGGGCTTGCAACAAACTCCCATCATCAGCACTAGAAGAATCCTCAGATGAGGTATCAAATGTAACTCTCTTGAGGGGATTTTTAATATGCATCCAAGGATAAACTGACTATCCTTATAGTCCATCTCATCCTTGGTAAATATACTCTTTTTCAATTTGCATAATTCATTATGGAAATGATCAGCATATTTCTTCAAATCTTCTTATTGTATGTCAAAAACCCAGTAGAGAATTCAGCTTTTAATGCTGTTGATTTTTCATCCAGTTCTTGTTTAACCAGATTGCTATTTTTTTTTAGCTTTCTCTGTAATCAATATAATCAGATCTAAAGTGTATTTATTCAATATGCTATTTCAACCCTTCACAGACACAGAACCTTCAGAAAAGGTTTAGGCTCCTTAAACAGTTTCCAGCCTCTAGAAATACATTGCTTCTTACAGTATTCGATTCAAGGTGAATTTTAAAAGCTCACACACGCAAACCCTGGTTGGGCCAGCGCTCACTGAAAGGATTTTAAAAGCCACCCGGATACGGGCATATTTACTTACTAGTGCGCACACAAATGAAAAGTTCCAAAAAAGTTGCAGGGTGTGTCTATGGTCTGGGCAGGGCATAGGCATTCCTGGATTTTAATTTGAAATTAGCGTGTACTTATGTGCACAGGTTTGTGCAGAGGGACATATAACTTTACTTCTGCTATGGATGATATTAAGTTGTAAAATAAAACATTTCTAGGCAGATCAGCGAGGTTTTAAAGGTTGGGGCTAACAGGGGAGAAGGGAGGATATTAAATTAGGGGGATTTGGAAATCCTATTCTTTACCTGGGCAAACTTGGAGCAAGCTGGGAAAACTGGTAATGGTGTCGGCCTGTATGTCTTTTAAAATCCCCCCACTTATGTGGTAGAAGCAGCATTTGCTCGCACAGGCAAATGTCCTCTTAAAATTGAGTGCACATGTGCGCGTGTTCAGACTATTTTATAACATGCCGCATATACGCATGTATGTTAGAAGATGGCCGTGACCCTGGGTGTGAGCCAAATAACACGTGCCATCTGTGCCTATGCACTGGTTTAAAAGTTTCTGTCCCTATATGGACATCTAATCTAACTGATTGTTTCTTAGCATTTGGCTAGGTGGATCCAGAACTAGTGGGTTATACACCTCTACCAGCAGATGGAGATGGAGCAAAGCTGAAGTCACGGTATATATATCCCTACACAGACATCAGCCCGTCAGTATTCTCTATCTCCAGCAGATGGTGGACATGCATCTCCCTGCTGGGGGTTGTCTTAAAACATTTTTATAGAAGAAAAAGAAGAAAGAAGTTTATTGCCCCATTCTCCTGTGGTGATTCCTTATCATCCCTGCCTCAGTTGAGTTTTCTGAGCTGATTTCTTCAAATTCTTCCTTCAGATAAATGCCTTGGTCCAGTAGCTAGATTTGCCGGTGTGGACTTTCTGAAAGGCAGGTAGATACAGGAAGTAGGGATGTGCAGAGGGACGTCATACGTTGCATTCGTGATTCGGATTCGTCGGGGAGCAAATGCGTTGCATTCGGCCGTATGGCGCCCCGATGCGTTAATACGGTGAGTTATATTCGTGTCCCAGCTAAAATTAAAATTAACTACAACCCCCCACCCTCCTGACCCCCCCAAGACTTACCAAAACTCCCTGGTGGTCCAGCGGGGAGTCCAGAAGTCATCCCCTGCTCTCTCACACCCTTGCTTGCCGGTTTCATCATGGCGCCGATAGCCTTGTCACAGGGGCTACCGGTGCCATTGGTTCAGCCCCTGTCACATGGTCACCGGTGCCATCTTGTGCTCCTACCATGTGACAGGGGCTGACCAATGGCACTGGTAGCCCCTGTGACATAGTATGGGCAAAGGCTATCAGCGCCATTTTAAGTCCTGGCATCGGACGGCCGGCGTGCAGGAGGTCGCTCCGGGACCCCCGTTGGACCCCCAGGGACTTTTGGCCAGCTTGGGGGGGCCTCCTGACCCCCACAAGACTTGCCAAATGTCCAGCGGGGGTCTGGAAGCGACCTCCTGCACTCAAATCGTATTTGCCGTATTGCAAAATAGCGCCGGCCATACGGCCATACGGCTGGCGCCATTTTGCAATACGGCAATATGGCCATACGGCCAGCGCCATTTTGCAATACGGCAATATGGCCATATGGCACTACCTTTGCCCTGTCATATGACAGGGCAAAGGTAGTGCCGGTGCCATTTCTATTAACGCACCCGTGGCCCAAGAGTGGAAGATCACACCAGGACCCCCCCACTGGACCCCAGGTAATTTAAGACATTTTGGGGGGTTCGGGAGGGTGGGGGATTTATTTTAAAGGGTCCGGTGGGTTTTAGGGTTGTTTTAGTGTGCCGGTTTTCCCGCCCTCCCCCGATTTACGATTTACACAATTTTAAAAAAAACAAAACCGTGACGATCTGATTCCCTCCCCCCCCAGCCAAAATTGATCGTTAAGACGATCGATCACACGATTCACATCTCTACTAATTTGTGTCAGCACTGTTAGGAGGCTCAGGAGACTTATCTCCATCTGATTTTGCCAAACTCAATCCTTCCTAGCATGATGCAGGAATTGAAAAATTTGCCAGAGGTTCCGCCTAGAATTGGGGTTTCCCTAGCTAGTTCTTCAGCAGGGGAAGATAGTTTGGCAGGTGCAGGTCTGGCACTCCCTCGTTTGGGCTTTGACCCCTTTGCCTTTTCTTGAGTGGAATTTTTTCAAGGGCTGCAGTCCTTTATTCTAGTGCAGTCGTTGGCCCTGGTCAATCTTAATTCAGTCTAAATGGGGAATGCTGCCACTGCCAGTTTACAGCATCAGGGCTATAATCAAAGCTTGGGCGTGATTACAGTGCAGGCCAAGGGGTCCTCACAGACTTGGGGCGGTGACATCAGTGAGAGGCTGCCTACATAGTGCCGTAGGAAAATTAAAATTTAAAAGTTAATAAAGCTTAAACTAATGATCTTAAAAGTATAAAAAGGTTATATTTCAAAAGGGGAGCATGTAGAGAGGCTCCCACCTGAGTGTCAGCAACTGGGAAGCACCATGGAGAAACCAGTGCCAATACATTTAATACACTTTTCCCCTTTAATAAAAATTAACATTTTGCAAGTTTTGGTATGAATTAGGGGTGCTTGTGACCTGACCACATCTGGCGTTTGGGGTAAAAAGTTAATATTAATTCAGTTATCCCACCCATTTTCCCAGGGGTCGCTGTGATTGAAAGTGATTAAAACCTGTCAGAAACTGGGGTTTGGTGGCAGTGGTCACCAGATGAGATCATATAAATATGGATTTAACCCTTGGTTTGAGGAAAAAATGTTTATTATGTAAGTTAAAAATATAATTAATTGTAAAAATGATAAAGTAGCTAATATGGTCATGAAAAGTCACAGGACTACTGGTTCATTTATTTAGAAACTAACCTGAAAGTTTGATATGATTTTGAACTGTGCAAGTAGAGTTTTCTTATTGGTTTTATTTTCCCATTCATTTTAATGGACAGTCTAAAAAGTAGTAAAAACAAGTTCTGTGTAGCTCTCAGAGAGAGAGAGAAAAAAAGAAAACTCTTTACCATCCCATAGACAATGCCATGGTAATACCATACTAATGCTAGCCCATCTCAGTGTCTATGCAAAGCAGCTGGGTGATAAGGTCTGCATAGCAACACCATGTTGAGGCAAAGCACAGAAATATTTGAGAAGTAATTTGCCGTAATTGAATGTTTTGAAAATACTAAAAATTCTTTTGAAAGCTGTTCCTTAGTCAAATAGTTTTTAAATAGTTCCTTGGTGGATAAGAGTGTTGTTTTTTTAATTTTATTTATTTATTTATTTATTTAGATTTTTTTTTTTCTATACCGAAGTATAGCATATTGCCTTCACTCCGGTTTGCATTAAACAAACAACTTAGTACATATAACATTTCTGTGTGTTAACTTATTAATAAATTAATTAATAAGTAAATGAGAACTATTTCTTGAAAAGACTTCAGAGGAGTAAGGATCTCTTCTGAGGATTTTTTCAGAAAGAACATGGAGACTACAGGGAGAACTGTTCTGGAAATGTGAGGCAGAGTTGAGTTAGAAACTACAGAGAGAGCTGTGTTGGAACTCTAGGCAGAGCTTTGCTACAGATTGCTGGGGAGAGATCCAGGTACACGTTCCTGTCACAGAAGCCTAGACAAAGTGGAAAAGCACACAAACACCCTAGGAATCACTAGCTGTGTGTGTGAGACAGTGTGTGAAAGTGATGCTTATTGTAATTCCAATCCTTTCTGAGGTAAAGAATTAGTCAAAATTAATGCTAACTTTCTATAGCTGGTCTGCATTGGGCTTTTTTGCCAGCTTTCATAGATAAGTGGATGTGAGAAAAGTGGATGATTGATGGTCTGAGCCTGAACTGATTTCATTTAAATACATAGTACCTCAGAAAGAAAAAAAAAATCATTAAGTTCCATAGAATTCAGATTGTGTACATTCCACCTGTAGATAATGGTGCTACAGTGTTTAATCACAGGACTTGTAGATAAAAGTAACTCTGTGTTGTTTCCTTAGAGGAAAAAACATTTTTTGAAATAACTTGGAATATAGAAGTCCTACAACATGTTCCTGTCTTTATTGGCAAAAAAGAATGGAATATGTGAGACAGAGTGATTAAATATTTTCTTTACTTTGTGAATTCCCTCAAAGCAAGCATCCTTAGAGTTGAAATAATTATTTTTTAATTTATGTGAGCAAGAACAGTCTTATTGAGACACACATGCTAGCAACATTGAAGACTGCAGAAGAATAGCGGTGTGAGGCAATCAGTCTGTATTATTGATTTGGTTTGAGATAGCATAGTAGGTGAACCACTGCATTTTGAGACTTCATGGTAAAGAGTGGTAGATCAGGTCTAGTCTGCACCATTAAGTTGCATCAGCTATTCCTCGATCACAAGCCACATAATTCCTGGGTCAGCACTCTCTACCCAGTGTTTACAAGTAGTGCTCTCAAAAATTATTGCACAGAAATCAAAGATAAGGGCCGAATTTTCAAAAGCCCCAGGGACACGCGTAAAGCCCCAGGATGTGTGTAAGTCCCAGGGCTTGCAAAAATGGGTGGGGAGGGGGCAGGGCAGACTGGGGGCAGGGCGGGGTCAGAGGCTTCCAGCACAGCGGCCATTTGCTGCTGTGCCACAGATCGCGTGCCCGCAGTCAGCCAACACGCACAACTTACTTCAGCCCCAGGGCTGAAGTAAGTTTTGAAATAAAAGAAAACAAAAGAAAAAGGTAGGGGAAAGGACAGGGGAGGTAGTGGAAGGGAAGGGAAAGGAAGGTAGGGTGAGGGGGTAGGGAAGTTCCCTCCGAGGCTGCTCCAATTTCAGAGCAGTCTGGGAGGGAACGGGGGAAGGCAGCGTGACTTGGCATACGCAAGTTGCACAATTTTGCACCCCCTTGCATGCGCCGACCCCCGAGTTTATAACGAGTTTAAAATCGGGCATACCTCTGGAAATCTACCCCTAAGTGTGCACCAACGAACTGTGACACAATTTTGGTAAATTGCACTAGTGCACAACACATGAACATACAAGAGGTTAAAGTCATTGAGTTAAAACAGTTTAAAAATAAACTTGTTAATACTTACCTGGAAAATTCCAGAATTCCCTGAAGAACCTGCAATAACAAGCTAACACAAATCAGATTTCTTGAATTAAAGTTGAAATTCAACATTTGTTCTCATTAAGAAGTAACTAACTAAGCAAATTCTTATATGATAGTAGGGATTAGGGATGTGAATCGTTTTTTGATGATTTAAAACAATCGTCAGATATATTTTAAATCGTCAAAAATCGTTAGAGCCGTGATACAATAACAATTTCCCCGATTTATCTAAAAAAATCGTAAATAGGGGGAGGGCGGGAAAACCGGCACCCTAAAACCCACCCCAACCCTTTAAAATAAATCCCCCACCCTCCCGAAGCCCCCCAAAATGTTTTAAATTACCTGGGGTCCAGTGGGGGGAGTCCCAGCGCGATCTCCCGCTCTCGGGCCATGGCTGCGTTAAAAGAAATGGCGCCGGTGGCCCTTTCCCTTACCATATGACAGGGCAAAGGTAGCACCGGCACCATTTTGGTTCCTGTCACCCAACGTCACGAGTGCAGGAGATCGCTCCCGGACCTCCGCTGGACCCCCAGGGACTTTTGGCCAGCTTGGGGGGGCCTCCTGACCCCCACAAGACTTGCCAAAAGTCCAGCGGGGGTCCGGGAGCGACCTCCTACACGCGGGCCGTATTGCCAATATTCAAAATGGCGCCGGCGCTACTTTTGCCCTCACTATGTCGACATAGTGAGGGCAAAATGGCGCAAAAATGGGTGGGACGGTGCAAGAGCACTGGAGTAAAGAAGAGTCTCTCTGGAGCATCAATTGGCTGGAAGCCTGGGCCATCCAGTTGGCTTGCTTAAGATCCATCAACCAATTGCAGGGTTGAGCGGTCCAGGTAATGTCAGACAATGCAATGACAGTGGCTTTCATCAATTGCCAGGGAGAAACTAAGAGCTAGAAAATGTCGCAGGAAATAGCCCAACTCATGCAATGGATGGAAGTGCATCTTCAGGAGATCTCAGCCTCCCACATTGCAGGAAAAGACAATGTAAGAGCCAACCTTCTCAGCAAACAAAGACTGGACCCAAGAGAATGGGAGTTGTCAAATGAGGCATTCCAGCTCATAGTGGACTGCTGGGGCCTACAGTTTCTAGACCTGCTGGTCTCACAATGTGAAGGTTCCTCACTTCTTCAGTTGCAGGCTTGGTGTGAGGCTCAAGGTATTTTCCCTCATTCAGTTAAGATCCCTCTCATTTTGGAATTTTTGCAGGATGGATTGTGAAAAGGGTTGGCTCTTAATACATTGAAGGTACAGGTGATGGCTCTTGCCTGTTTCTGAGGGCAGGTAGCTAGTAGACCCTTGTCAGTTCATCCAGATGTAGCTCATTTCTTAAAAGGGATGAAGCATCTTTGTCCTCCCCTGCGGTTGCCAGTATCCTTGTGGAGTCTCAGTCTGGCTTTGGATTTCCTGGCTAGTCCAACTTTTCGACAATAGCACAGCTTTTCCTTGAGGTTCTTTACATTGAAAATGGTATTTCTTGTGGCAATTTGTTCTGCGTGTAGAGTCTCTGAACTGCAAGCATTGTCTTGCCAGAAACCATTTCTGCAAACTGATCCAACTTCTGCAAACTGATCCAACTTTTTTGCCATAGGTGGTCTCAGATTTTCACTTGAATCAATCAATTTCTCTGCTGACTCTGGACAGGGAGAAAGATGTGGAGGAATATTGCATGTTACGGTTCTTGGATGTCAAGAGGCATATCATGAGGTATTTAGAGATTTCTGAGTTGCTCAGGAAGGTGGACTGGCTGTTTGTACTCCATGGTGGGATTAAACAGGTAATCTGACGTCATGAGTTACAATAGCCTGCTGGATTAAGGAGGTAGTCACAGCTGTGTACATGGATGCTGGTCAGCCATTGCCTAGTCAGGTTAGGGCTCATTCCACTAAGGCTCAGGCAGTGTCATGGACAGAGATTAGATTGCTGTCTCCCATTGAAATTTGCCGAGCTGCAACATGGTCCTCCTTAAATAACTTTTCCAGGCATTACAACCTGGATCTGCAGGCCCGAGATGACACAGCCTTTGCATGTGCGGTACTGATTGGACCATGGGCAGCCTCCTGCCCTGTTCGGGAGAAGCTTTGGTACATCCAACTGGTTCTGGATTCACCTATCTGAATGCAAAGAAAGGAGAAATTACTACTTACCTGATAATTTCCTTTTCTTTAGGTGGATCCACCTTCCTGCTCTTGGCTGCCAGATGTTTGTACTGTTGTCCTTCTGCATGGCTGCGTGTTCCAGGGATTACTGTTACTGTTACGTGTCAATCCAGTCCCCAGACTAGTGTTATTACACTCCAGGGTTGATTTTAAGACCCGCATGTGTGCGTCCATGTGCATGCGGTTCGCAGCACACACATGAATGTGCCGATTTTATAATATGTGCATGCCAGCACACACATGTTATAAAATCCGATGGCCATGCGCACATTTTAAAATCCACATGCGCAAGTGCGGGTGGCCTGCAACTTGCATGGAGATGCAATTGGACCTTCCCTAGTTTTCTCCTAGTCCGCTCCAATTAAGGACCGGACTGGGAGGGAACTATCCTATCCCTAACCCTACCCTTCCTACCTCTTTTCCCTCTTCTCCCCAACTCCTAACCTAACCCTACCCATCTCTAATTTTTTTATTTTAATACTTCTCCCCAGGAGCAGAAGTAATCTCTGCGCGCTGGCTGGCTGCTGGAGCGTGCTTCCCCGGGTAGTGGTTAATGGTACTGTCCCGTCCCACCCCCCCCCCCATCCCACGCCCCCCCCCCCCCTTCCCCGGCCTGCCCTTTTTGCAGTGCCTGGCACTTTGGCACATAACAGGGGTTGCACGTGTGGCTGGGTCCATTCTAAAATGCGCTGCACGCACAAGACCCGGCCATGCACATAACCCCTGTTTTTTATGTGCGTGGCCCTTTTAAAATCAGGCCATCATTGTCTGAGCTCAGTGTTTCCTGTTAGCTGAGTGCTCGAGTGGTTGTCTGTTAATAATCAAGTTTTTGTTAGTTTGTCTACAGTTGGCTTTTGCAGAGAATACTGACGGGCTGATGTCTGTGCAGGGGTATATATTTCGTGACATCAGCTTTGTTATATCTAAAAAAAAAAACTCCTTAAATTTTAGTGAAATTTATAGCATTTACTATTGAGAAAGGATCGTGAATCCAAATCTGAAAATCATGAATTTTTCATTGAAATCGATAGACCGAGATTTATCCAGATTGCAAGATACAAGTTCTTGCAATCAGGCCGATTCAGTATGGTGCACTCAGGCCGAGTGCACCGTTAGTCCCCGTCTGGATGCACATTTTCGACGCGCTATTATTAACCCTTATGCATGTTGATGAGCCTACTAGTTATTCCCGCGCCACACAGAAAGTAAAATGTGCAGCCAAGCTGCACATTTTACTCTCAGAAATTAACGCTTGCCCAAAGGCAGGATTAATTTCGGCCGGCACCAGGAAAGTGTACAGAAAAGCAGAAAAAACTGCTTTTTTGTACACCCTCCGACTTAATATCATAGCGATATTAAGTTGGAGGACCCCCCCCTAAAAAAATAGTAAAAAAATAAATGAAAAAAAAAATCAGCCCGCGACTCGCGGGTTGGAAGACGAATGCTCAGTTTTGCCGGCGTCCATTTTCTGAACCCGTGGCTGTTAGCGGGTTCAAGAACCGACAGCGGTAAAATTAAGCGTCAGCTGTCAAACCCGCTGACAGCCGCCGCTTCTGCCAATAAGGAGGTGCTAGGGATGCGCTAGCCTTGGAGCACCAGCTCTTCTGCGCATTTTACTGAATTGGCCCGAATATGAGCACTGGTACAATAGTTCAGTGTGCACAATGTTTCACTGTAGATAGATGCATCAGGAAGCAAACCTTCAAAAGAAAAAAAATCACCATTAGGCTTTCACGAATCACTTAACAAAGGAGACTCAAGAAATAAGAACTAACTTTTCAGTATGAATTTGTATAACACATATTACAAGTGACTTCTGTTTAGTAAGTCTTCTTCATAAGTGAATGACTCACAATCATGGCTGCTTTTTATACAGACTTTCAGATGCTGGAACACCATCTCATTGGCTGAAAAAAATTCACATGACTTAATCCAATCAAAATATCTTAAACAAACTTTCCTAAAGAACCAATCAGAAAGGAGTTTCTGTTCATTCACAGATAGTGGAGACCCATCTCACTGGATGAAAGAATCGCATTACTTAGAAAGTCCAGTACTTGTGTAATCAGTATTTTATAAAAGTCGAACGTGTATGCATACTGTTTTCACATGCACATATATATCTTCATTTAAAGAAGGGGAGGTTAAGGGGCATTCCATGGTGGGACCAACAATTACACATGTGAGTTACTATTTTAAAAGACACTTACACAGATACATTTGCAACTTACTAGGGTAATTTTACACCTGCTAATTATTTGGCATAATTGATATTAGACTTGTCTATTGGCTGGGTGTAAGGTTTTGGTGAATTGGGTATATTTAAGGCTGAAGAACCAGGAGGATCTCAATAATCAGGAGAAGGACTGATGGAGTAAACTGGTTCATTTCAATTACATGCACATGTTTTTAAATATGCTGATTTGCACACGTAAATCAGGTTTATACAAGTAAGTCCTACTTTATTATCCTGCACAAAATATATCCATGTCTATTTAAAAAAAGCATGCACATTCAATGCATTGAAATATTGCTTTTAATGCATTGCATATATTTGCATGTAAACATACATGTGTATGCATGCTCTGGAGTAAAAATATGCATATTTTATAATATGTATATGATGCAAGTGGATTAAAATACTATTGTAAATCTGTGTGGCCATATGTGTAAATATGCCACCATGTGTAGTTGTTTGAAAGTTACTGTCATAAGTTTTATCTAGAAAGGCAGACAACATCTGAATGCAAACAGGCTTCTCAATAACTTTAGTAAGACTGAGGAGATCTGAAATATGTCTATAGTTACTCAAAAGATTTCAATGTGAATGGGATTTTATTAGTACTGGACAAACTTTGATAGTGTGACCAGCCCTTCGGTTTGTCACTAGATGGCCCTAGGTCCCTTACCATCTGGACTAGTAAAAGCATGGGATTTTCCATTCTCTTTCAGTGTCTCACTGAGCTGACTGCATTGGCTATCCCAGGGGTATAAGTTAGAGTTAGAAAACTATAGAGTAGAGATGTCTTGTCGGGCTTTGTTTCGGGCCTCCCCCCCCCCCATGGGAATTTCGTTTTTCCCGTGGTTCAGGGGTTTTTTTTCGGGGCCCCAATTTTTGGGTTAGTGCACACTATCAGGAGTTAGTGCGTTAACTGGCAGAGTTAGTGTGCACTATAGGGAGTTAGCACGCACTAACTCTCTCGAACCATCCCTACTATAGAGTGGTGTCATTTTGAGTTAAGAGTAAGGAATTGTTTTTGTTTCCTCCCTGCTGAGTTGGGTTCACTAACCCAGTTTGGTATTTTCTTGTCTTTAGAGGATATCCCATTCTCAGTGCACTCCCTGTCTGAGAGGGTCTGCCTCCCTTTTGTAAAGAGTTGTTTTGTAGGTTTTGGTCCCGTTTTGTTTTTCTCATTCTGGGGCACATCCTGTGCTTTTGGAGAGGAACAACCCCCTCTGATCCTAAGAGCAGGGGCTGGAGACCTGTGATAACCCCTCTACTCTCTAGATGAAGCAAGACCAGTGACAACAAGACCCATCATGAGATAGTTTGGATAGAGACTTTTGGATTTTTTCCCCTTTTTGTTCATGTGGAGGTTTTTGTCCCATTTCTCTGCACAACCTGGTGAAAGAGTTGTAAGCTGAACTGGACCTCTCTCCCTGAGAGGTCCTTCACGGTTGTACCATCAAGCCTTGAGAGATTCTCAACTTGATCTCCATCCCAAAGGGATCAGGACACAGGCTGTGGGTGTCAGACTGAATGTTGGACTCAGGTAGGATCTTTTCATGGCTTGTGGGCCCCCCACTAGGATTCTCCCTCTACTGGGCTGTTGCACAGATAAGTAGGCAGGCAAGCTCCTTCCAGGAGCTTGAGAGATGGACACCAGCATCCCAGCAGAGACCCCCGTGTAAATAATTCAACTGTACAGTTTCATTTGCTAAATGTTTGTGGGACAGTGATTGACAGTAGGACAGTGATTTTGGAATTTATCAGTAAATATGATTTGAACACCCAGCCTGAGTCCAACCTGTCTGTCCTTGAGGAGAACACCATACCAGAATGACACACACACCATAGAAAAGACTCTCTATCACCTGGGCCACAGAGGAGTTTCTCATTCCCTGGGGGTTGGGAAGAAGGGGAAGGATGGCAAGACTTATAAATACTTTTATGGCCCAAGGGGAACCAACAAAACCCCAGCAAAGGGTTAAAGCAGCTTTAAGAATATCAGGTAAAAGATCTTCCACTACACTGGTATTTACAAAGTAAGGATAAAGGCCTGAATCTGGGTTTTTAAAATAATTTTTAAAAGGTAATGGATTTGATGGAGAGGAAGAGGAATTCATTCATCTTAAGATCAACTGCAAACTAGTAGATAATTATTAAATGCTGAAAAATTACCAACCACAGGGCCTCATTTTCCAAGTGGCTTGTATGCGGTAAGGGACGTTTCGCACGCAAAGGGTCCCTTTATCGCGTGCGATACCAGGATAGAAGCGAAGTCGGCCCCAGAAGAGGAGGAGTCGGGGAGTCACTGGGGCGGACTCCGCGAAGACGCCGCGGGTGACGAAAAGGTAAGGCCCTTTTTGCGTCCGAATTCACGCCCAATAGCTACACCTTCTATAGTGGCGCTATTGGGTGCGAAACTGGCAGCACTCGCACCGCAGTGGTGCGATCGCTGCCGGCTAGCTCAGGACCGCCCCCCGGGTCGACCCCCCCGCCCCTCATGAGGCCCACAATTTTAGAATTTTCCAGAGGAAAATTTCCAGAAATGGAAAGGGAATTGATGGAATTAAATTCTGCTTGAATATTTTTTATTTTGTCCTCAAAAGTTGAGGCAAAGTCATCTGCTGTAAGACTCTCAGGAACACTACAAGAGTTTGGTTGCTGTCTAGAAAATAAACTAATTTAAAAAGATACTGAGGTTTATTATCTGCCTTTTGAAGAGCTTTAGTAAAAAAAAAAGTCTTTCTTAGCTCAGTTAAGCTTAGTAAGGTAGAATCTGAATCTGGTCTTAAGAAGGAGTTCATTTCTTGGAGATTTATTTATTTTTATTTATTTATTTAATAATTTTTATATACCGACTTTTCATGCAAGCATATCAAATCGATTTACAGTAGTTAGCAATTAATCATTTAAAATTATTTGCATTTCCAAAGAAGAAAGGAAGTAAATACATTGTTTCATAATATAAATAATTAACATAGTAAACTAATTATTTGTATGCCAGTTTATTTCAAAATGTCTTCACTGCTGTTTTTCAGTCTTCAAACCTGAATGAAACCAGGGAGGGATTCTCTGTGGTCCATAGGGAGTAATAAAAAGGAAGGGCAGTCATATCATAAACCTCTTTAGGCCTGCTTTTCCAACTAAAAAAATCTGCTCTTCTAATGGGTGCCCCATAAAGTCTGGCAGAAGAGCAAAACTCTGAGCAAGTTGGTACTATGTCAAGGTCCTTAGTCTTCCTAACAGGAAATTTCTGTCTAGTAAAACTAGGACGAGAAGTGTCACTGTAAAATGAAAATATCAGCATGATGTGGTCAGTCCAGGTGAAAGGGATCAACTTTGTAGAGTCCTTAGAACAGGTTCAGAAATAAAAATCATTACAAGAATGTTATGGTCTCTCTGCAGGGGCATAGGGTGACTGCTGAAGTTGGTGGTGCACCATAGCATTTGCTGCTGTCAGGTGCCCTCCTACATTACCTTATGAGCACTAATTTCTTTAATGAACAAAGCCTATCAATTTTATACTCATAGCAACCCAATCCTTAGAGGGAAAATTAGTTAAAGCCATCCCTTAAAATAATCCACCTAATCTATTAACATCAGTTACAATAAAATATGTGAATGTAAAAAATGTTTTCTGCAAGTACATTCAAAACCATTTTCTGCATGCAAATGAAATTAATAAAGCACAAATGTCTGTTTAAAATAAAATTGAAAAATGGGAAAGAGAGGACCATAATGCCATAAAAGCCAGTGATGAGTACCATAATTTTCACAGCAAAAATTCAAATTACACAAGAACTGAACCTTTAAAATACAGACAAACCCTCACCAAATACAAAATAGAAATGTGCTGCCAAAAACTGTACTGGAAACCAGAAGCCCGACTGTATTATTATTCCTTGCAAAACATCAAACAATAAAGTCAAGAGATATAAAACATTATTCATAATATTAAAACCATGATAATAAAAAGAATAAATGTCAACATAGCTGACAAACATCCAATAATTTTAAAAATCTTGCATAAATGTGTTCTATTTTGAAACAATAAAATATTTCATATCATCTGATGAATAAAACATTCAATAATTAAAAAATGTTCTAATATTGCCCCAAAAAAACAATAAAATGTTTCAAAACAATAGAAACATCAAATTACACCCAATAATTAAAAATAATAAGGATTAAAAAATGTCCTGCTCTCCATACATGGGACCTTTTGATTTCCACTCAACGTGAGATTATCTTAGATTGGAGAGGTAGGACCGCACAAACTCTCTCTTCTCTCATTCACACACATACTAATACATTCATTCTTTCACATATTTCCTCTCTCATATACATGCCAATGTTCTCACACATATTCCCTCTCTCTCAGACACACACAGGCTCTCTCTCCCATGCACCTGCCTATGAGAGCCTGTGATGCACGAGATCAGCATAGAGTACATACTGGCTGCACGTGGTTTGAAGGCTGGCATACAGAGAAGCGGGAGAACAAGCTTCCCAGGCTTCTTCCTCTTCTCAGCCACTAGTGAGATGGGGTCTGTTGGTGGCCTCCCAGGCCTCTCTTTTTCTCAACCACCGGCGAAATGGGGTTCACTGGCAGCCTCCTGGGCCCCTTCCTCTTCGCGGCTGCTGCTCCCCTAGAGTGCACTTGGTGGTGCACGGCACACTCTGTTTGAAAGTTGGCAGTGCCTGTACACCATTGTACACTATGGACACTACACACATGTCCCTATGGGTAGGTGCTAAATCTATTATGACAGAAAAAAACTGAGACTCCTTGGGTTTAAACAGTTCATCCATATGCATATTGTACATAGTATATAGTAATAGCAGGTAAGAGTTTCTAATTGAGCATTCACTAATAATAATAATAATCAAATCTTGAAGAGGCATGTTGGTCACTGGGAAGGCTGGTAGATTAGTAAAACCTAAGATTTAAGATTTTTATTATGCTGAAGAAAGAGATATTCAGTACTAAATTTTAAGGAAAGGATTTGTTCTTTAAGATTCAAAAAGCTATGATAGATGACAGCAACCCAATGCCCTTTTTAAATTAGTCTAGATTTGTGAAATAAAATGAAACCAGTAGGACAAGTCTGCTTAAGACAGGAGATATATCCTGATTTTAACAAGATTTCTGTAATAAAAAGCATATGTAGGTCTTGAGAGACAATAAGATCCAAAACAAGGAGAGCTCTACTTGATAGATTGAACATTAAGTAAGGCACAGTTTAGCAATGAAGAAGAATGAGTACAGCTAGAAGATTTAATAAGAGAAAACGAGGAATTAATTCTCTGGAGAAAAGAGGGCTTATGAGTAGGAAACAAGATGGGAATAGAGCAACTAGAGCCATATCTGCTCTTGTCCATGCAAAGTGGTATATTATTTGCTTCAAAGATAACCATGATTCAGAAAATAAGACTAAAACCTCGAAAGAATAACTAAAAGAAAAGTTAAAAGGATTAGACAATCAAACAAAAATGTTCCAAAGAGAAAGCATGAAAGATGCAGGAAGGAGCTGCTCCTTTGTCACATTTCTTCTTGCCCTCAGCAATGGTACTCATGCCTCTCACATCAGGCATGGGGCTTTAATCAGGAGGAGTCAATAGTCATTGGGTGGGTAGGGCTGAGTCAGCAGGGGCCAGCAACAACAAGTGGAAATGCAATAAGACAGCTGGAAGCACAAACCTGGAAGTCAAGAGAAAATCCAGTCCAGAAACAGGCAAATAGGGCAGAAAAACACTTAAATGACAGAGCAGTCTTTGGTAGCAAGTAGTAGAGCCCCAGTACAGGGTCTGGCATCAACAGGAGGAGGAGCCAATCAACATCAGGTAGGCAGGGCTTAGTTGGCAGGGGCCAGCAACAACAACAAGTAGATATGAACAGGGCCGGTGCAAGGATATTAGGTGCCCTAGGCAAACCTTCTGCCTTGCGCCCCCCCCCCCCTCCCCCCCGGTTCAGGCCCTCTGTCCAGCCTCATTCACTCAGTCAAGCCCCCCTCTCTTACACACACTTAGATTCCTTGTCTCATTCACACATGCACCCTTTACACAGGCTCCATCCCTTTCTCTCACTAATAACATTGCTCTCTAGTATCCACACGACCCCTCACACACACACACACACACACACACAAACAGAGGTGCCGCCTGTGGCCTGCCAAGACTCTGCTTCTCTTGGCCGTGAGCAGATTGGACGCTGCTCATGGCCCGTCGAGTGTCTGCATTTCTCAGCTGCGAGCAGGATGCTTGCTGCTTGCAGTCTGCCAAGTCTCTGTTACATGCGGCCTGTTGAGTCTCTACTCCTCTTGGCCATGAATGGGATGGGCTCTGCTCGCAGCCCCACATGGCTGTTCTGTGCTGCCCCTTAATAGCTGGCGCCCTAGGTGACCACCTAGTTCACCTACTGAGATGCATCGGCCCCTGGATATGAAGGACTCAGGTCACATCTGCTTGTTCTCAAATGTCTTCCAAATAAGCATATTGGTTTAAAATGAACCTTGATGCCTAAATAAGGTATTGATTGAATTATGTTTTTTTTAGTGGGCAGCTGCTGCACCCATGATCATCCCCCTCACAGTGACGCATAAGCGCTGCTGTTAATGGGGTTCCCAAGCCACCCATCACAGTCCCTAAGGGGAGAGGTGCGTCTTTGGTCCAGATGGTTTTCTGTTTAGTGTGGGGGGGGGGAGGAGTAGGAAGAGGGTGGGATGCATGCTAGGCTAGCCACATGATTGTGGCAGTGATGTATCTCACTCCTTTCATCCCAGAGTACATGTAAAGGCAAACTAAGTAGCTGCACAGTGATACGTCTAGGTTCTGTTCTAGTTCTAGTATGTCATGTAGCCCGCAGTGACTTCATGATGGGTGGATGGCCTCTGGGATGTTGACTTGCTGGCTGCTGGAAGAATAGAATTTGCAGTGGAATAAAGGGGGAATGAGTCCATTTACCTACCCTTTTGACTTGCTGCCATCCCTGTAAGCTGTGTCTGACCCACCCACCCCCTTCTGCTTCTTGTCTGAGGGGTAGCTGCCTACTATGTTAGCATAAATATGAATTTGTATAATATTAGGGTATGCATCAGACACTGAGGATGCATTAATTGGAAATGATTGTGGGGTGCATGATAATAATTACAACTCAACTGTTTTTATAGTAGATGTTTGAGCCTCTGAAGTACATGAGACAAGTTTGATGGACCAGCATACAAAGGGTTGCCACTTGGACACTGACCTAGAGTTATGAGCCGGGGCAGCCTCTGGCTTGAGGCAGCATACATACAGACTCTTGTGATACATGGCAGATCTTAGAGGTGCTACCTTTGAGCAGGAACAGACCCTGTCATTTGATGTGGGGCTTGGTGAGGGGCCACTTCAGCAACTGGGACAGGTTTGTTGTCATCAATGGTCCTTGTATCAATGCTTAGTGAATGTGTGCGAGCTCTGAAGGGTATCTTCCTGGAAGAAAGAGAATAGGGAGGGTGGGTGGGGGAAACCAGGGGCAGAGGCTGTACACCTGGATACTTTTATTTGATTCCTTGATAGTATTCTTATAAAGCTGCAGTCTTTTATCCAAATCAAAGCAAGAGTGTCAGTGTCTATGTATTCTCCCCAGATGGGGCAGAAGAATGAGCCTATTTTCTCTTCTAGCCCCGAAGTTCCCAAGTGCCGACTTCATTGCCCAGTTTAATTTTTTTACAAGTTGGTGAGGGCACCATTGCTCTTTTAATACCCATTTGGTTATCTCATGGGGGTCTCTTTGCCTCTAAAGTATTCCTTGGTGTCTCCCATATACAAGCCTTATGCTGAACTGGTATCATGGCTGGCATATGAAAAAGCCACACTGCAAATGTTTTACCAGGCACAAAAGCAGAACAAACCAAGCTGCTATAAATCTATACAAAGGAACTACACGTTAGCAGTATACCTCACCTCTCTCATACATGTAGAACACAGGCAGACCCTCTCCAAATACAGACCATAAATTTGCAGACAAAAACTAAACTGGAAACCACAACAAGCCAGACTCTGTATGCAGTGCAACAATGAGAAAAAAAGAAACATTCCACGCGTATCCTATAAAATCTGGGGTCGGGGCGCGCAAGGGGGTGCAAATTTGTGCAACTTGCGTGCGCCGAGCCCGGCACATGCTGCCCGTTCCCTCCGAGGCCGCTCTGAAATCGGAGCGGCTTCGGAGGAAACTTTCCTTTTACCCCCCGCACCTTCCCCTCCCTTCCCCTACCTAGCCCCCCCCCCCCTGGCCCTATCTAACCCTTCCCCCTACCTTTGTTGGCAAAGTTACGCTGGCCGGAGGCAGGTGTAACTCTGCGCACGCCAGCGGGCTGCTGGCGCGCTATCACTCGTCCCGGGGCCTGGTCCAGAGGCCTTGACCACGCCCCTGGGCCGGCACCACACCCCCGACATGCCCCCGACAATCATGCCACCCACCGGCACGCCCCTGACACGCCCCCTTGCGAAGCCCCAGGACTTACGTGCATCCCGGGGCTTGCACGCGCCACCGAGCCTATGCAAAATAGGCTCGGCGAACGCAGGGGAGTTTTAAAAGGATTACGCGCATAACTTATGCGCGTAACCCTTTTAAAATCCGGCTGATACTGTCTCACTCACATACTCACTCACAAGCAGTAGCAGCTTTCTTTGGCTTGCATGGCTGATGGACTGCTCCTCATTTTTCTGGCCATGTGGGCTGCTGCTGCTGCCCCTCTCTTCTGGCAGGCCTACAATGCCTCTGTTCCTGTCTTCTGGTCATGCTGGCTGACACTGCTATCTTCTGGTCCACCAATGCCACTCCTGTACCTTCTGGCCTTGGTGATTGCATCTCCTTGCTCTTACTGCCCATACAACAGGATTTCCTCTTCCAGGCTACATGGGTGGGAAGAATAAGAATGCACAGGGCCGGATTTTAAGACATACACATGGGCGTACATTTGTGCGCGCAACCCGGCCGCACGCATGTTATAAAACCCGGGGTCGGTGCACGCAAGGGGGTGCACACTTGTGCACCTTGCACACACCAAGCCCTAGGGGAGCCCCGATGGCTTTCCCCGGAACGGGGAAAGCCATCGGGGCTTTCCCCGAGGCCACTCCGAAATCATAGCGGCCTCAGAGGGAACTTTCCTTCTGCCCCCCCACCTTCCCCTTCCTTCTCCTACCTAACCCACCCCCCAGCCCTACCTAAACCACCCTAACCTTTATTTTATAAGTTGCGCCTGCCTCCGGGCAAGCGTAGGTTGCAAGCGCCGGCCAACAGCTGTACCCACGATCCCGGGCACAGCGCCAAATGGCCGCTGTGCCTGGAAGCTCTGGCCCTGCTCCGGACCGTCCTACCCCGCCCCTGCCCCCACCCATGCCCTCACCCCTTTTATCAAGTCCTGGGACTTACATGCGTGCCAGGGCTTTATGCTCGCTGCCGGGCCTTTTGAAAATAGGCCCAGCGTGCGTAACCCCCCTACGCGTGTAAATCCTCCCGTATTTACATACATAGGGCTTTGAAAATGTGCCCCACAATCACCTGCCACTGTTGCACTGCCACTCTTATATCTATGATGCTTTAGGTGGCCTTCTAGACTGTCTAGTGCTTTCATTGGCCCTGCGTATGGCACATTAGGGAAAAAGGCCTGTAATAGCCCCAGCAGCAGCACAGGGAGAGGGAAGGAATGCCTGTAGTGGCCTATATTGGAGTCAGGGCAGTATAAGCAGGACTGCCATGGTTCTGAAGAGATCCTCATGTTGTTTATTTTATTTTATTTTTGTTGCTAACCCAGCCCACTTGTGAGAGAGTTCATGGTGATGAAGAAAAATGCAGAGCCAGCCATGAGAAGGCAGCAATGGGAGCATTCCTGACAGCCTCCTGCCACATGGAAATGCATAGGGCTAACAGGAAGCTGCAACAGACAGAGCCAGTGGCTGGGAGGAGTTTCCTGCTGCTGAAGACTGCCAGGACAGGGCTGGCCAGCTGGAGGGATGGTAGAAGTTCTGAAATGCAGCGAGAGCACGTGCTGGTTCTCACTGCTACTGCTGCTAATAGTGTGGCCTGATTGTGATGTTAAGATGATGCCATGGATACAGAAGGAGAGGACCAAGCACCTCTTCTGTGGGAGATCAATTTTTTTTTTTAAGTTGCAAAATTTAAATTTGCAGCAAGGACAGGGAGCCATGTGGCCAGTCTGATCATCCCAAAGGGGCATGCCCAAATGCATGATAGGCCAATCCGCCCTTGATCATACAAGTTACATGGCTCTAAAGCTGGACCTACCTTTACCATTATTTTCTGGATGACATACATTATCATTTCATCAAATTACTGGAACAAATAGCAGATGACTTAGGCTCTTGGTGTTTGATGAGAGCCTCACTGCTTTCGAAGAGCTCCTCTTGGTTAAGAGTAGCATATCCTTCTTGCAGGAAACGGAAGTACTGTTAGAAGTTATCCTAGTGGGGATACAAGCAGAAATTGTCATGCCAATCTAAAAATAAAGAGGTGAAAAATGTTCAGATATTTAAAAACAGTGGCAAGCAGACTTCTCATCCATGATCAGATCATCAAGGGGTTCTCACCCCCAACATTTTCCTATCCAGGGGGGGGGGGGGGGGGGTTTGTTAACACTGTTCCAAAGAATGAAACTCTTTCTGCTTCTCAATAAAAAAATTATCAAGGGACTCCCAGGAGCCTCTTCTAGAACATTACTGCTTTTCACTTTCCCACCCCCCCAAAAAAAGGACTACTCCTACAAATGTAAATGCCATTAAATTTAATTGCAAGTTTCTGCTTTTTTTTGAGTCCTTTTCTTCCTTAAATTTAACTGGACTGGAGACTTTTGCTCACATCATCCCAATGGAAACTCTAACTATTCCTTTGGCAATTGTGTTCAGTACTGAGTATTATTGAACCAATGTTGTAGGCAGCTCTGGGAAGGGTGAAAGGAAGCAGGAAACAAATCCAATGTTGATGTACTGAAGATATGGCAGTGCATATTTTTCTTCCAATTCTAAATTATTAGTGTGATTCCATTGTTCAGTGTACAAAATCAAAGTAATACAAAGATTAAAATAACATTGGTAAATAACTAGGGATGTGAATTGTTTTTCAACGATTAAAATTATCGTCCGATAATGTTTATATCGTCTTAAATCGTTATAGAACACGATACAATAGAAATTCTAACGATTTATCGTTAAAAATCGTTAAATCGTGTTAGTGCGCACTAACTCGATTTAGTGCGCACTAACTGAAAATGATACAAATAAACACTTTCCAGGTCACTGAAGGTCAGTTAGGAATGAATATGTGTTCCTATTGGCTGGCTGCCCTCTTATCTATTGATGTTACCAAGGTTACCACTGAGGTGATGGTTGGGGGGATGGGAAATGGAACTGGAAACTAACGAACACCAACAGAAAATGAAACAAAGTGTTCACACTTCCCAGGTCAGTAAAGGTCACTTAGGAATGAATATGTATGTATGTATTCCTATTGGCTGGCTGTGCTCTTATCTATTGATGTTACCAATATGGTTGGGGGGATGTGAAATGGAAACAGTTGGAAGCTTGACAAAAAAAGTAATGTAATGATCAGCACTCACGTGACTAGAACTTGTTTGTTTATTATTTTTGTTAGCAGGCACCTGAAATGCTAGTGCATGTTGAATTTGCCAATCACTGTGCATTTTAGAAAGGTGGTCCTGGCTGGAACTGTACACAGTTCAAATATATGTAATTGATTGTTGGTAAGTGTATTTTTTAAGTAGCCACACTGGCACCAGTATGTTTACTTTTCCTCCTACTTAACTCACTAGCTCAGCTTTGTAAGAAGGGCTTCTCTGCTTGTGTGTTGTTTTTGTTTGGTGTGAGGAGAGCAGAAACATCAGATCTTTATTCAATCTACTACAGTCATCTCTTACAGTGCCCTATCCCTATTAATACCAGGAGTGTTGTGATCTTCCTGCACACAGTGCCCTAACCCTGATACCAGTCTGAGACAGCTCCCTCCCTGCATTACTAGTGAGAGGCTGGCTTCACAGACAGGGGGGAGCTGCCTGACCCTCACTCCTGACTTCCCCCATGTCCCAGCTAGTGAATGGTGTGTGGGTGAGGGGGGGGGGGAGGATGGTGAAGTCTGAGACAGCTCCCTCCCTGCATTACTAGTGAGAGGCTGGCTTCACAGACAGGGGGGAGCTGCCTGACCCTCACTCCTGACTTCCCCCATGTCCCAGTTAGTGAATGGTGTGTGGGTGAGGGGGGGGGGGAGGATGGTGAAGTCTGAGACAGCTCCCTCCCTGCATTACTAGTGAGAGGCTGGCTTCACAGACAGGGGGGAGCTGCCTGACCCTCACTCCTGACTTCCCCCATGTCCCAGCTAGTGAATGGTGTGTGGGTGAGGGGGGGGGGGAGGATGGTGAAGTCTGAGACAGCTCCCTCCCTGCATTACTAGTGAGAGGCTGGCTTCACAGACAGGGGGGCGCTGCCTGACCCTCACTCCTGACTTCCCCCATGTCCCAGCTAGTGAATGGTGTGTGGGTGAGGGGGGGGGAGGATGGTGAAGTCTGAGACAGCTCCCTCCCTGCATTACTAGTGAGAGGCTGGCTTCGCAGACAGGGGGGAGCTGCCTGACCCTCACTCCTGACTTCCCCCATGTCCCAGCTAGTGAATGGTGTGTGGGTGAGGGGGGGGGGAGGATGGTGAAGTCTGAGACAGCTCCCTCCCTGCATTACTAGTGAGAGGCTGGCTTCACAGACAGGGGGGAGCTGCCTGACCCTCACTCCTGACTTCCCCCATGTCCCAGTTAGTGAATGGTGTGTGGGTGAGGGGGGGGGGGAGGATGGTGAAGTCTGAGACAGCTCCCTCCCTGCATTACTAGTGAGAGGCTGGCTTCACAGACAGGGGGGAGCTGCCTGTCCCTCACTCCTGACTTCCCCCATGTCCCAGCTAGTGAATGGTGTGTGGGTGAGGGGGGGGGGGGTGGATGGTGAAGTCTGAGACAGCTCCCTCCCTGCATTACTAGTGAGAGGCTGGCTTCACAGACAGGGGGGAGCTGCCTGACCCTCACTCCTGACTTCCCCCATGTCCCAGCTAGTGAATGGTGTGTGGGTAAGGGGGGGGGGGAGGATGGTGAAGTCTGAGACAGCTCCCTCCCTGCATTACTAGTGAGAGGCTGGCTTCACAGACAGGGGGGAGCTGCCTGACCCTCACTCCTCCGGGGTATTGTGATCTTCCTGCACACAGTGCCCTATCCCTGATACCAGGGGTGTTGTGATCTTCCTGCATGCAGTGCCCTATCCCTATTAATACCAGGAGTGTTGTGATCTTCCTGCATGCAGTGCCCTATCCCTGATATCGGGATGTGTGCAAGAAGATCACAACACCCCCGGTATCAGGAATAGGGCACTGTGTGCAGGAAGATCACAACACCCCCAGTATCAGGAATAGGGCGCTGTGTGCAGGAAGATCACAACACCCCTGGTATTAGGGATAGGGCACTGTGTGCAGGAAGATCACAACACTCCTGGTATTAATAGGGATAGGGCACTGTGTGCAGGAAGATCACAATACCCCTGGTATCAGGGTTAGGGCACAAGTTCTAGTCACATTGACTGATCACATTACTTGTTTTGTCAAGCTACCAACTGTTTCCATTTCCCATCCCCCATATACTGTCAGTAGGAAACTTGGTAACATGAATAAATAAGAGGGCAGCCAATAGGAATACATATTCATTCCTAAACTGACCTTAACTGACCTGAAAAGTGTCAAATTGTA
Organism: Rhinatrema bivittatum; assembly: GCF_901001135.1. Lineage (NCBI taxonomy): Eukaryota > Metazoa > Chordata > Amphibia > Gymnophiona > Rhinatrematidae > Rhinatrema > Rhinatrema bivittatum. The sequence continues at coordinate 376,553,095 of NC_042618.1, forward strand.
TCATTTTCAGTTAGTGCGCACTAACTCCCAGTTAGTGCGCACTAATCGGAAAAAACGATTTTTAACGATTTTTTAACTAAAAAATCGTGCCTAAGACGATTTTCTTGCCCTGCCACACGATTTCTATCGTTAAGACGATATGGAAAACGATTCACATCCCTATAAATAACATTGGTAAAATTATCTTTTGTATCTTATTACACCACAGCATTGATAGACTAAAAATAATAATAAAATAAAGCTCCTACCATTTTCTCAGGCTTTAATCATGTCTATAACGTGAACCAATACCATTACGACTATGCAGTATTTCAGATGTTTTCCATACCATAACACTTTTGTTCAGTCCATCTGGTAAACCTTTTGTTTATGATAGATGTCATCATCTTTGACATTTATTTTGTCTAGCTTCAACTACAAGCCCATATAAATAGCCCAGTTTTGTTGAATGTTTTAAATCTTTGTTAATGATGCTCATCTATAGAGATGTGAATCGTGTGATCGATCGTCTTAACGATCGATTTCGGCTGGGAGGGGAAGGGAATTGGATCGTCGCAGTTTGGGTTTTTTAAATATCGTGTAAATCGTGTAAATCGAAAACCGGCACACTAAAACATCCCTAAAACCCACCCCGACCCTTTAAAATAAATCCCCCACCCTCCCGAACCCCCCCCAAAATGCCTTAAATTACCTGGGGTCCAGAGGAAGGGTCCCGGTGTGATCTTTTACTCTCGGACCTCCGTGCATTGTAGAAATGGTGCCGGTGCTACCTTTGACCTGTCATATGACAGGTCAAAGGTAGCGCCGGCGCCATTTTGTTTTTTTGTCCCCCGACGTCAGGAGCGTAGGAGATCGCTCCCGGACCCCCGCTGGACCCCCAGGGAGTTTTGGCCAGCTTGGGGTGGCCTCCTGACCCCCACAAGACTTGCCAAAAGTCCAGCGGGGGTCCGGAAGCGATCTCCTACCGCGAATCATTTTTCCGTATGGAAAATGGCGCTGGCCATACGCCGTTGGTTTTATCGCACACAGCGAGGATATTTCGCGATTTGTGAACACATTTGCGCAAATCGTGAAAACATCGCCGCACGCGATGTTTCCCCACTGCACGAAAAAAGCCTCATTTGCATGGGACACGCCCCTTAATGCGTTACCAATGCGATATTGGTAAATGAGGCCCTATGTTGAGCCTTACTGCTTTCATTCTATTTTTCTTCTAAGATCTTTCAATCTGGTCATCCTTATTTTATGAAATATATTGTTTTTTAAGTTTTTTAAAGCCCTTACTTTGCATTACTTATTTGTGATTTTATGTATGTTACATTGTAAACTATTTTGATTACATTTAGTATAAAAAAACGGTATATGAAATATTTTAAATAAATAATAAAATAAAAGATCAAGCAGAGGTGTGCCTAGGGACTTCAGAAAAGAAAAGGACTTACCTGGCTAGTGCTATTTTTATCTAGCTGGCTTACCTGTAGGTGCCACATTTTGGTGGTCTAACTTTAGTTGAATTTTCTGTCAAAATTAGACACCTAAGTTTGGGGCTCATAATTTCCCTAAACCTAGGCAGCAAAATAGTGGTTGACTTTGTTAGGCACACCACATTTTTTGAAAATGCATCTCTTAACTTTTAGTTTGTTAGGTAGAAAGAGCATCCTGTTGACACGTGATCTGTCAATAATCAAAATATTTAGCTCTCTTCCAATGAAAATAATTTCTGTAATATGATAAGAAGTGTGCATAGAAAAATAGAATTATTTTGCTTTTTATTTTATTTTCAATTCATTTCAATTTTTCGGTTTTTTATGTTTGTTTTAGCGTGCACTAACATGAAAACCAAAACAAAATTTTGTTGCTTTTTGTGTTATTTCAGATTGGAAATGGTTCAAAGCAAAGGAACACATTTTATTAATCTTTCCATAGTAAAAGAGTCATGTAATTTTAAAATGGCAGCACATCCCTAGATGTGGTATGTGATTACATTGTCTGATTTCGCTTACAGAATACTTAATATAGTCATCCTGTAACTGAAGTTTTCCACTCTGGTAACAGAGCACAATGCTTACAAGGGATACAAGATATAACTAAACATTGTTACAACTAATATTTCATGTTCTATACTTTCAATATCTGGCATTCAAGAGAATGATTTGTAAGGTTTTGGGAAATGGAAACAGTATTTATATTTTTATTTTTGAATACTACTGTCTTAATTTTGCAAACTGAACATAAATCTCCAGAAAGTTCAGGCCTGTATGGAATGGTAACACGGTAAGTTAACCTAACAATCTCAGGTTTCTCTCCCCCACTTCATCCACAACAGGATACAATTATGTGTTACATTACACGGAGTACTACAGGGTGTATCAATCAAAGTAATTCCATATGTAATTATGTCATTCCATGAGAACTGGAAAGAATTTGGCAAGGCTTCTCTGAGCAAATTGTAGCTTTCCCAGGAAAGATTGTGTTGCAAGCATTGGCTCACAAAAAATAGGCACCTTGGTTCACGTGGCCCATTTTCGAGAAATGTATGTGACCTCTTGCAAAATTTGACAGTATTTAGTAAGGTATTATTCCTAATGTACTTTTCACTCTTCACATAATAACTGCCAACCTCCAGAGAACGTTTGTATTAATCTCACTATCCCCACAGTCTGATTATTATATACTTTTTTTTTTGTTGACTTTGCTCAGAAACCTTTTTGGTTTACCAGTGTGTATGTGTATACTTCATAGGTAATGAGTTATCATATGGCAAACAAGATATTTCCACAAGCCTTTAGAGAGCAATGCTCCATTCTATGTAGGTAACAGGAACATTTCACCAGAAGATTTTCCATCAGTTCTCAAAGGGAATGCACACGCGTACTTTCTCTTTCAAAAGTACTTGGGGAAAAAGCACCCACAGAGATTTGCTCTGGGGATATTTGTGGATACTTTCTCCTTGAAAACCAATTTGCATAGTTAGCAAAATACAAAACTATGCACAATGGGCCAGATCTTAAAGTCTACGTGCGGGTGTAGATTTTTTCGCGCAACCCGGCGCGAACAAATCTGCGCCCGGTTTTTTAACATGCGCGCACTGCTGCGTAGTGCGCGCATGTTATAAAATCCAGACTCAGCGCATGCAAGGGGGTGCAAACATGTGCACCTTGCACGCGCCGAGCCTGAGGGGAGCCCTGATGGCTTTCCCCATTCCCTCCAAAGCCGCTCCGAAATTGGAGCAGCCTTGGAGGGAACTTTTTTTCTGCCCCCCCCCACCTTCCCCTCCCTTCCCCTGACTAAATCCCACCCCTACTTTTACTCTAAAAGTTACGCCTGCCCAAGGCAGGCATAACTTGTGCACCAGCGAGCTGCCGGCGCGCCATGCTCTGGCACAGGCCGCTGTGCCGGAGCACTCGACCCCACCCCCAGACCACTCCTGGACTGCTGCCACGCCCCCAGACCGCCCCCGAACCACGACTGCACCCCGGCCACGCTCCCAGACCACCCCTTTTTGCAAGCCCCGGGACATATGCGTGTCCCAGGGCTTGCACGCGCTGCCGAGCCTATGCAAAATAGGCTCGGCATGCGCAGGGTCAGATTTTCTCCGGTTACGAGCGTAGCCTTTGAAAATCTGCCCCATTGTTTCTAACCCCTCCTCTAAGCTGGCCTGTTTTTTTCTGTGGGTAAAAATACATAATTTGGTGAGGCCAGTGCATACTTTCACCTGGGGAGAGGGCAATCAATTTTCAGACAGTCTATCTCTACCTGGGTAAAGCTCTTTTTAAAACTGACCTGTTATCTGTCATTGAGTGCATCTCTTAGAGGTAGATCTTAAAAGCCCGGCATGCGCATCAATTGGGGGATTTTAAAAACTGCCCAGATGCGTGCGTATCTCCCACTGCACACACATCTCACTCGATTTCAAAAAGGGCCATGGTCTGGGCAGAACAGGGGCATTCTGGGACATGGCCAAGAGATATGTGCATAAATGCTAATGCGCCTGGTCACACGCTTAGGTCTAGTGCCGTGTAATTTTACTTCTGCTATGGAGGAGGTACAACTTGAAAAATAAAACAAATTAGCCATTTCTAATGGGTTTAAAGAGTCTGGGGTTACTGGGGGGCGTGCGGGCTATTAAACCAAGGAGGCTTGGAGAACCTAGTTCTTAACTGGATGAACTAGTGGAAAAACTGGTGAAACTGACAATGGTGTGGACACGCACCCATTATAAAATAACCTTACTCACACAGTAGAATTGGGACTTACATGCATAGGTGTGCGCACCTTGGGGCGAATTTTCAAAGGGTTATGCACGTATATTACACACGTAACCCCGAAAACCCACGCCTGCGTGCGCCGAGCCTATTTTGCATAGGCTTGGCAACGCGCACACGCCCCAGGATGCGCCCATAACTTTAGAAGCATAATCAATAGTGCAGCTACACTTAGCTGGTCAAGTCATCGGTCTTATTCTTAATATGAGTTAGCCAGCTAACTTAGCCAGCTGACCCAGCTCCTCACAATTACACCCCTACATTGCCCCTAATTTATCTTACTAAATTCTACGCTCCTAACTTATTAACTGGCTAGAATTTAGCCAGATATGTGCCCAAATATTAATTTAGCCAGCTAAAAGCTTTCTAATATGGACCTTCCTAAAAAGTGCACCACTCTAACATGTAAGCAGGCTCTTTCTCCATTTGAGGCAAATAATGACAGAAACACATGTCATGGAGCGTGCACTACACAATGCTTTCGAGGCCCGGCACTTGAGCGTGTACCGGCCTTTACGCGTGTGGCCGGGCTTCTTGGAAAATTCGCCCGGCACACGTAAGGCCTAGCCATGTGCATAAGCACATGTGCACAGAAAGCCTGCAGTGGATTCCAAACATTTAAACCAGATTTTATGGAGGATGAATGGCAAATCAGCGACTGCCTTAGTGCACCAGTGAATACTATTGAAGTATTGTGCTGGGTGAGGATAGGAGGTTTTTTAATTTGGATTGTAAACTGACTAGTGAGTAAGTATATTTAGTAATTAAAATAAACTAAATAAAACTCCTACTAAATGCAAATACCGGTCAGCTGTACTAGCACAATAGTATTCAGCGGAGTTGGGGGAGGTAACATCCTCTCCTCCTCCTGCTCTTCTTTTGAGACACTTTTGGAGATTTAGCAGAAAGGGAGATATTTGGCCACAATTATTTAAAGTTAGGAGATGGGGGATGGGGAGATAAGCGCTACTATAGCCCTCTGGGGATAGGGAAATACCTACAGTACCTGAATGTAAACTGGTGTGATATCTCGACTGAGATCAAATGTCGGTATATAAAAAATAATAAATAAATAAATACTTAGCCCAAACATTTTTATGATATTTGGGAGGTGGCAAAAAGTTGGGAGGGAGGACAACTACTCAACCATTTTTTTTTTTGTTTTTCTACTATGCAGTAAGGGGTAGATTTTGAAAGGTGCATGCACACATCCATGTGCATGCGCTACCCGGCACGTGCACATGGATGCGCCAATTTTATAACAGCGTGTGCATGTTGTAAAATCATTGGACCACGCGCACGTGCACGCCGGATTTTGTGATCCGCCCATGCATGAGTGTGCGGCGCATGCAAGGGGATAACATTAATGCAAACATTGCACGGTGACGCATCCCTGCCTTCCCTAGTTCCCTCCCAGTCCGCTCCAATTTAAGAGCGGACTGGGAGGGATCTTCCCTACCCCCTACCCTAATCTCCCTTCCCCTCTCCTCCCCAAACCCTAAATCCAATTTTTTTTCTTTTCCTTTGTAACTTTCAAACTGGTGCGCTTGCCCACATTTCCGCACATACGGCCCACGCTGAGGTACGCAGCCATTTTATAACATATGCACCCATATACACGCAATTTATGAAATAGCATGGCCACGCACACATGCACGTGTAAATGCCGCTTCTGCCACATAAATTGAGGGATTTTTAAAGGCACACCGGCAGCCGGCTGGCATGCGAGGCTCCAGGACAGCGAACAATGGCGCTGTCCTGGCCCGCCCCCTGCCCCGCCCCTCCCCGCTCCAAACACACCCCCAGTTCTTCCAAGAGCCCCGGCACTTGAGCGTGTACTGGCCTTTATGCGTGTGGCTGGGCCTCTTGGAAAATTCGCCCAGCACACGTAAGGCCTGGCCATGTGCATAAAAGCCAGAATTTATGCACGCCGAGCATTTAAAATCTGTCCGTAAGTCACTGAGTGGCAGAGTTACATGGATATCCTCTATGTTTAGCCAAATATATTCAGCAGAACGCTTATCTGGATAGGTTTCACTATATACTCAACTAAAGTTATCAGATAACTTTGAGCAGATAACTTCTCTGCTAACCAACAGGGCCAGTAACTTTCAAACTGGTGTGCTTGCCCACATTTCCGCACATATGGCCCACGCCGAGGGATGCAGCCATTTTATAACATATGCACCCATATACGCGCAATTTATAAAATAGCATGGCCACGCACACATGTACGTGCAAATGCCGCTTCTGCCACATAAATTGAGGGATTTTAAAAGGGGTGCATGCCAGTGCTAATCTCAATTTTATCACTTCGTCCCCAGTTTGCCAAGATAAGAGAGAGGTCCACCAAACCCACCTAGTTTAATAGCTTTCACTCTCCCCAGTTAGCCCCAATCCTTAAAACCCCGCAGATCTGCCTAGTTTTCTTTCTTTTTTAACTTACACAGCATCCATAGCAAAGTAAAATTACGCAGCAGGGGGCCTTGGCGCATGCTGCCATCTCGAGACAATATTTACACGCACATCTTAGGTTCACAACCTGAAACATCCATGCCCCACCCAGGCCATGCCCCGTCCCTGACCTCCCCAAGACTTGCCAAAAGTCTCATGGTAGGAGCACAAGATGGTTCCTACCATGTGACAGGGGCCGACCAATGGCACCGGTAGCCCCTGTGACATAGTGAGGGCAAAGGCTATCGGCGCCATTTTGAATACCGGCAGTCGACAACCCGAATGCAGGAGATCGCTCCTGGACTCCCGCTGGACCACCAGGGACTTTTGGCAAGTCTTGGGGGGTCAGGAGGGTGGGGGGTTGTAGTAAATTAAATTTAAAGGGTTGGGATGGGTTTTTTTTGGGGGAAACGAATACATATGTAACTAATGAACGGATCGGGGGCCCCCGAGAATGGATACAACGGATTTGGGTCCCAGCGAATACGAATTGCACATCCCTAGCACGAGCCCAACCTCTTCATGCATCTCCTAATTAATGCAAGCGTCAGGCTTTTAAAATTCACCTCTTAGTGAATATTGGCCTTTTAATGTTAAAAATTGAATTAACTGTAATCTGTAATTTATTGTAAAATATTTCTGAACTAGATGATTGAATTATAGAAAGCTTGTTAAATTATGAGAATATTAAAAGTTAAGTGAAAATAGTTCATGAACAGAGATGTCTAGGACAACAACTCAGGCACATAGCTTTTATCCCTTTGAAGCATAACTACAAGTCATGCATTAAATTAAGAACATCATTAAAAAAAACGGAATGTTAATTTTGTCTATTGTTAGATTTGAAAAAATAATTCATTTACAAAAGCATAGGTCATGTATTAAATGAAAAAATATTAACTAGGCTGATATTCTGAATTCAATTTTAAGCCTCAGTCAAACCATTTATATCAAAGTTGATTAATGGAGAACATCATTTGTAAGCTCAAGGCAGAGCATTATGTAACCTAATGTGCCAAATTTTCATTATAAACTTGTCTTCTGTACATTTCCTATTATGATAGAATTACTTTTGATTCTATATATTCTGTATATAAGAGAAAGAGAGAAGATTATTGCAGTGGAGTGTGTGATCATTTCTCTTAAAGAGGTAACACATAATGCTGAGTGTTTTTCACAATCATATTAATATTTGCTCATATGCCCTAGGTGTCCTATATTTTGCTTAATAACTATTGTATCCTGCATTTTATATGGTCAAATATATAACATAAGATGTGTAAGCATTTAAGATAATTTTTCACCACTATCAATATTAATTTATATTAAAATAGTAGCTGGCCCGGACTGGTTGCCTAGTGGCAGTGTTGTGTTTAGCAATGGGGTGGAATCGGGGTTCATTTCCCATCTCAATTCTTCTGCCTCCTGGGGCTGGACATGCAGTGGAGTCAGTGTTTAGAGCCCCTGGGAAGGATGAAGTCATAATCATTGCCCAGTGGCCCATCATTGCAGGATCTGAAAAGGAGCCCTGGGCATGGTGCCTGACCAAGCAAAGGCCATCACTGGATTGACTAAAGTAAGTTGGGAGGGGATATTAAATAGGGGGGAAGGCGTCAGTTAGTTGCAAATGATGGATCATGGCGCCAGATCCCAGCCCAGTTTCTGATTGAGCAGAAAGAGGCCTATGTCCCTTTTTAAGTTTTAATTTATTTGGATTTATGACCCATCATATTCCAAAAATATGGCCCATGGTGGCTCACATTACATTAAATGAAAAAGTGAAATCATTGGCACATAAATTCTGCCACATCACATACAATTATTAAAACAAACAGACATCATATAATTAAAATGAACAACTGCATAAAATGATAAAACAACAAAACTAGTTACAATATAATAATTAACAAGCAACATTTCAGGAGAATGCAGAGCCAAATAGCCAGGTTTTTATATCTTTTTGAAAAGCTTAATATCAGTAACAACAGAGGTCAATATTCAACGCTGACTGTTTAAGAAACTAACCCCGGGATTCTTCATTCCACTATAAATATAGCGAAATGATGAGTCGTGAAAAAAAGGGGTGGGGTGATAGTGAGCCGATGGCTGCATCGCGGCAGTGAGTTTTCACCCACCTCAGTTGCAGCTGTGCTGCACACTATTGACCTCATAGTGCCAATGGGAAAGATGTAGTTAATTCTGGTGCTACTGCCAGCAATAATGTGTAAAACAGTGGTACCAGCATCAAAACATTTTTAACCCCATGCTAACCCATCCTCTTTCCTTCATTTAAATGTCAATGTCATGATGCGGTAGTTATTGCATGCGTAAGGATGCTATCACATGAGATAATGCCCTAACGCATGCAATAATGGTCCATCGCATTTTGATGAATGACCCTATTAGCTGGAGATGACTGGCCAAAAGTCCCTAGTGGTCCAGCGGGGGTCCTGGAGTGATCTCCTGCACTCGGGCCGTTGGCTGCCAGTATTCAAAATGGCTCCGATAGCCTTTGGCCTTACTATGTCACAGAGTCTACCAGTGCCATTGGTCGGCCCCTGTCACATGGTAGGAGCACAAGATGGCACCGTCCGTCCATTGCATCTACCATGTGACAGGGGCTGACCAATGGCACCGGTAGCCCCTGTGACATCATAAGGGCAAAGGGCCATCGGTGCCATTTTGATTTGTAGCAGGCCTGACAGCCCAATGGCACGGAGGGAGAGATCGCTCATGGGACCCCGCTGGACCACCAGGGCCCTGTGACATAGTAAGGGCAAAGGCTATCAGCACCATTTTGAATACTGGCAGCCAATGGCCCGAGTGTAGGAGATCGCTCCAGGACCCCCGCTGGACCAACAGGGACTTTTGTCGAGTCTTGGGGGGGACTCCTGACCTCCAGATGCTATCAGCGCCATTTTGAGCGAGGCAGGCCAGACAGCAGGGAGAGACAAATCACTTGTGGGATCCCGCTGGACCACCAGGGATATTAGTAAGTCTTGGGAAGGGATCGGGATAGTGGGGGGGGGGGGGGGGGGGAGTTGTATTATACTAAATTTTAATGCTTGGGGTGGTTTTTTATTTAAAAAAATAAAATGTGCCCCTCCCCCTGTACAAACCTGAAAAACAAATTTTTCTCGTAGTTCAGGGAAAATCTGTTTCAGGGGGAGAGACCCCCGAACCACGACGAATTAGGCAATTTCTTTGAAATTGCCTAATGACTTTGGGGGTCTGAGTCCAGGAAAGTCTGTAATGCTGCGACTTCAAAATAAACATACTTTTGATCTTTAAACACTCAGGACTTTTGATCTTTTTACACTCATCTTTTAAACACTCATCTTTTAAACACTCATCTTTTAAACACTTTTAAACACTCATCTTTTAAACACTCAGGACTTTTGATCTTTTTACACTCAGGACTTCAGAACCATTCTACAAGCTATCATTTTTTCTAAGATCGATTACTGTAACTCTATCCTACTGGGCCTACCTTCCTCCTATACTAGACCCCTCCAGATGTTACAAAACGCTGCGGCAAGATTACTGACAAACTCCAGGAGGAGGGACCATATATCTCCAATCCTAAAAGATCTCCACTGGTTGCCTGTTCACTTTAGAATCCTCTACAAATCTCTTTCCATAATATACAAAACCATCCATCAACACACCCCACTCGACTTACAATTCCCATTCCAAATTTATAACTCCTCCAGACCAACAAGAGACACACTCAGAGGATCTCTTCAAGTGCCCCCAGCCAGAACTACCAAACACATTACCTTGAGAGATCGGGCCTTTTCAACAGCCGGCCCCCTTCTATGGAACTCCATCCCACCGGACCTTAGACAGGAGCCCAGCCTCCCAACCTTCAGGAAGAGACTTAAGACCTGGCTGTTTAAAAAAGCTTTCCCGGACACCGATTAATTCTATTCAGCCAGATTCTACCACTTCCACATGTAAAAATGTTATTACTAATGTAAATACCTATAGCTAATGTTATTCTCTCCCTTTCCTTCTCTCCTCCCAGTTCTTTTACCTTGTTATTTGTAACTGCTTCCTTCTACACAAATAGGTTATTGAATTGTTCACTGTACACCCCTGTTATATGTAAACCGGCATGATGTGTTTGCAACATGAATGCCGGTATATAAAAATTTTAAATAAATAAAATAAATAAATAAACCAAATTTCGCACTTGCAAGGGTATCGTAAAAGGAATCTGGCACCCCTGGCCAGGGTGGCAGACTTCAATTTAAGAAACTCTTGTCTCATTACCTGAGTTGGTCTAGATAGATCTGGATAAATCCAGATCTGTTGACCATGGAAATTTAATAATCTATTACGTAAAAATAAACGTAATATTGTATCTCTTTCTTGTGGAAATGTAAAGGAGATAAAAAGAGTTTCCCTAGAAGTTATAACAGTGTCTAAAGTAGTTTCTAAGACATCTGATATATCAATGGATTGCTCTGGTTGTTCTTCTCTTATAGAGGATTTTTTAAAGATATAATAAATTTTTGCAATAGTTGGTATCGCTTGTTCAGGTATCTTTAATATGTGCAAAAGATATTCTTTAAGCATATCTTTAGGGGAAGTCAGTCTCAAATATGGAAAATTAAGCAGTCTAATGTTGGAATATCTAAAGTTATTTTCCATGAGTTCTAATTTCCTTGCATTTGAGATTTCACTTTTAACCAAATGACTTTGTATATTTTCTACTTTACTTAAACGTTGTTCTTGCATATCCAATTTAACCTGATGTGTTGTAGCTACTTTTTCTACCTCTAATGCTTTTCTTTGTACCTCTACATGTGTCTTGGTCAGTTTTAATATAACATTTTCGAGAGATTTAATTGCAGTCCAGAGTATATCCATTGTTATCTCTGATGTTGTTGGAGTAACAATTATATTATCTACAGACTGCCCCGTATCACATTCCCCTGCATCAATGTTTCCCATCCCTGGTGGGGATGGGATATTGGGAGCTCCGGGGCTCAGAGAGATAGCTTCGGCCAGAGAAACAGATTCTCGCTCCAAATCTGTTTCTAATGCGGCCTTGTCCTCTGGATTAGTTGTTGCTGTTGGCACAAAGAAAGAAGAAATATTAGACTGGGTTAGGCCCGGTACTGGAGATGATGATATAACCTCCCGTACACGGGCCTTACGCTTAGTATGTGGCATTATGAAATTGAATAAACTTTTTTCTTTGTGTGTCAATCTCCCCTGGATTTGATTTTGTACTTACTTGAAATTTCTTAATGAAGTATTACAACGAAGGGAAATAAGTAAGTACAATTATTTGATCTCTCTCTCTCGACCTCATTACTTTTTTCAATTTTATCTTTATTAAATTTTCATATTATTACAATGAGAACAAGAAATTAACTTTTCAGTAACAAAGAAAAATTCAAAAATAATTGAAAATATTACGTATTTCTGATTTGTATTATTTATTTATTTAAAACTTTTATACCGGTGTTCCATAATATAACAACGGTTTACAAAACTCAACAAATAAAATCAAACATAAAAGTACAATAGATATCATAATAAAACAAGTACATTACATGGTAAAAAAAATCAAAAATTGTAACAAATTATGGGGGTCATTTACCAAGCGGATCACACGCGATAAGGGACGTTTCGCACGCGAAAAGTCCCTTATTGTGTGCGATACCAAGATGGGGGCGGAGTTGGGGCGGCAACAGCCCCAGAAGAGGAGGAGTCGGGGCGGCATCGGGGTTGACACCGCGAAACTTCGCCGACAGTGAAAGGTACGCTTGTTTATCACTGTCAGTTCCGCGCCGAATAACTACACCTTTTATGGTGTAGTTAATTGGCTCGATGCTGGCATCACAGGACTGCCCCCCATTTCGCCCCCCGCCCCCCGTTACTGCGGGATTCACTATGCCTTGCGGCATTAGTAAATCCAGCCCTAAAAGACATACAAATACTATCGACGACATGCCTCATTTGTCATATTCAATATAAAATGAGCCATGCCACAATACAATCAGCTTATTCCTAACTTATCTGGTTCATTAAAAGTCCAATCATATTGTTCACTGTCCTCAAATGGTTTTATATAACAGATAATTGAGGGAGAATTTGAAGGAAACAATAAAAACATAATAAAAGAAAATACAAAATAATGGCATGAGGAGTGTATACAAATACCTTTTTCTAGCCTAAGTTGTTACACCAAAAAACGAATAGGGTCATCCATCAAAATGTGTTATGGCATTAATGCCTGTGATAATGCCATAACGTGTGTGTTAGTGCAAATTTTTCAAAGGGGCAGAATTGGGGAGGGGTTTGGGTGGGATTAATGAAAATGAGGGGCAATATTGCATTGTGCTATAGCATAATGCATGCTGTTGCATGTTTTTTATGCTGCAAATAACTACACCTTTTTTCTTGGTGTTAAGCTGTGCGATATGCCTGAAATGGCTGTTATGCAATTTGCGATAAATATTGCAAATTGCATTTTGGCCATTTTCTGGGCTTGGGGAAGGGAAGGAGTGTGGTGGAATAGAGTGTAAAGAGAGGGAGAGGGCCTCTAGGGAGGGCTCACAGTATTCAACTATTTATATCACTATAGGAAGGTCATCTAGGGACTCGAGGTGAGGTTTTGGTGGTGGTTTAGGGTTTTGGAGCCAGTTTGAACTGCAGAGTGATATGTACAAACAGCACAGTACACATCAGTGAAGATTTGACATCATTTGGAGTGAGAAAAGTCTCACAAAGATGAGATTTCTACAAAGTTCTCTTGCCCTAGCTTGATAGTACCCTGTTATAGACTCCATAAAGCTAGGGCTTATGCCTGGACTCAAAAACTCCAGAGGAGTTCATTGTGTGGTTGTTCAATGCCATTGTGTCAGGTTTTAATATATGGTCAGGAGATGATGTTACAGGCTTGGATTTTCTTTTCTTCCCCATAAATTCAAATAAATTGAGAAAACAAAAACAAAGCCGGGCAACCAGCTTCAATGACACGGCAGCAGCAGTTGCACTCCGTTCTGCCTCGGATTTTGAAGGGGCAGCCGGGCCCTCATTGATGACATCAGTGCCGGCATCTGGGGTTGGGGAGGGATGGCCCACTTCGACCTCCCAGCTGGCCTGGATCTCACATTGCTGCTCTCCACCAGTACTCCCCCAGCAAGGTGCTCCCCAACTCACGCTGGTCTGCCTCAGATTTTGAAGGAACAGCCTGGCCCTCAATGATGATGTCAGCGCCGGTCTGGGGTGGGGGAAGGACAGCCCGCCTCAACCTCCCAGCTGGCCTAGATCTCTGGTTGCCACTCCCCACCAGCACTCTTCCACCAAGGTGCTCCCTCTGGGAGTGTTTCTATAACTTTTATTTTCCAACAACAATTTATATCCACTTTAATTTAAAAAAAAAAAAAAATTCTAATGGCATTTGATTCTACAGGTGTCTTATCCCTACAGAGACTATACTATAACACTGGTATTATAAATGATTTGCAGGATGTGCTATCTTTTCTTTCATTCATCTCATAATCAGATTTCTTAATTCAAAACTAATTTGTTTACAGAATGTATAGTTACAAATCAGATAATTTCAGGATTGAAGCTGGTGTCTGTGCTATTGAAAATATGTTTGTTTTTTTTTATTTTAGATATGTGTTGAATTTAGAATTACTTGTAGCTGTAATAAAACTGTGAGTGGGATCTTTCTTTGCAGGATGTGACAGATATGATTGTTTCTTCTTGTTCTTTTGTCTATTTTGATTGTATCTGTCATAATTTTCTTGAGCAGTTTTGAAGAAAACAAAAAATTGAAAGTTAAAAATAAATATCCTTTTACTAAAGAAAATGAAATAAATGGATTTTCTTTCTGTTTTATGACAGATGTTTGTATAAACTATACATTGCCATGACAGAGAAATACAATTATACTATGAAAAGATGTTAGCAATTACTTCTATGCAATTATATAAAAGTTCATCCATAGTCCTCATCTTGAAAAGTATGATTACATAAAAGATTTGATTAGATCTGATAAAAATGACAATTGAAAATTATCAAAATGTTCATTTAGACTGAATTCTCCACCACTTTCTCACCTCCTCTAATAGCTTCCTTCTTTACTATTACAAGTCCTTATCACTTCTGTAGCACTACTGGACATAACACAGCACTGTATAAAAACACAAATGAGACAATCCCTTCTTTGTAGAGCTTATAATCTAATCAAGACAAATATATGGGGCAAGAGAAACTTTAGGAATTTAAAGGGTCATTCATCATTTTCGATAGGCTGTTATCGCACGTGATACTACCGTAATGCATGAGATAAACAGCGCATCACAAAATGCCTATGCAAATGAAAATTAATTTAAAAGTGGGTGGAGTTTGGGTGGGGTTAATGTAAATTAGGGCTTGGTAGCACCACATGCGATAGCTATTGCACGTTATTGCAGGTCTTTAATGCAGTAATACCTAGACCTTTTTTCTTGGCGGTACGGGCCACAAAGGTTTTCATCACGGACTGTATCATGGACCTCGCTATTATCATGGTGTGTATCACATGCAATAAAAACTGCAACATTACGAACACACCTACCCAGCATTCCTGGTCCAATAAAAATGCCTGTTTTTACCAGGTCAACTTTCCTAAAAGCATTTTGTGAGTGTCAAGTGTACTTATACACGCATACTGCATGCCTCACCAGGCTCGCCACAGACGACCATTGGAAGAAGAACACCTGGAACAACAGCCAAGGCCACTTCCAAAACGTCCGAGGGAAGTACCAGCAGCACATGCAGAGACTCCACTGCCATGGGCTTAGGCCCTGGCCCAGCAGCCAGCACGCAGGTGTCCATGGCTTGGGAGATACAGAGAGCGTATCTTTCCTCCATTAATATCATTGCTGGGCATGTCTGAGGACTTTGTGGTTAGCAGGTAGCGCCTCAGCTCTTGGGCAATCCTGGAATTATATGCAGACATCCGAGGAGATCTGGATGTGGTCACCTAAAGGTCCTGCACTGTCCCCAGCCTGACCAAACTCTTGGCTGCCCTCCAGTTCACAGCAAGCAGGTCCTTCCAAACCACAGTAGGGGTCGTGGGGGGAATGTTCCAAACCACTTTCTCACGTTATCTGGACCAAGTCATCAAAGCAGTCACTGACCACATTAATCAATACATAAAATTTCCTCACGACAGCCAGGACTTGATGGACTTGAAGAGAGGTTTCTATGCCTTTGCACACTTTCTCAATGTTGTTGGAGCTATCGACTGCACTCAAGTGGCCATTGTTCCACCCCGCCAGAGGGAGGAGGCGTACCACAACTGAAAGCTCTTCCACTCCATCAATGTGCAAGTGGTCTGCGACGTTCGAATGTGCATCCTCAACATTGTGGCCAGGTACCCGGGAGCTGCGCATAATTCCTTTATACTTAGGCAATCGGACCTCTTGGAAAATTTTGAGGCCGGCCTGTATGGTGAAGCTTGGCACGTAAATAAGGCACATTTTTCTTTCTTAATTCCATCTCTGCCTTTGGGTATGTGGCTAATGCACTCAAATGGGGCTGGGTCTGTGGGGGAGGACACGATTGGTGGCATGACAATTTCCTTGTGTGGTCATGTATGCAGATAATTTATGAAAGCCATGCCTGTTTCTCTCACGTTTCAGAGGCTGACCAAATTAGTGCGTGCAAACAACACACGGGACCTAAAGCTTGCTGAGTGAGAAGTCACTACATGTGTTGTACATCTTTATTACATAAAAGGCCCTGTTCCTATCCTCCCCTTGGGACCTGTTACGATGTATCAGGTGATTTGGAAGCTTTCACTCTCCATATTGCTGGCACAACTCCATCACGTGTGGGCCATTACTGAAGCATCAGGAACATAGTCGCATACAGTTTCTGCACAGCCTCATACACCTGTACCACAAGCAGTCTGCACTGCATGTTGGTGGCCTGCCATATTGCCTGTGTGTGGGCCACTAATGGGTTTCTATGGAGGACAGACCGCATAGCTGCTGCAGACATTTGCCTGCACAACATGAGGTATGGCATTTGCTGCTAGCACAGGTGTGTCATCTGTTATGTATGTTTTCAAGGTTGGCAGGCAGCTGCACAACAGTATCCTTTGCTGGGCTGCGAGGGCCTGCCATGCAATACTTCCCATAGCCACATCAGATGTAGTAGTCATGAACAGATGAGCTACTTTTGGCAACAGCTTGCCTGCACATATAGTGGCCAACGACAATGTTAAATGCTCTTAGGCAATGCTAATCAGGCTTTAAGGCTCAGCAAAGTTACAGGCTATCTTATACAGTCTTACTGGATGCTGTGGTGAGCCACTCACATCTGCAAGTGACAGTGTTAACATTCATGCCTTTCTTCTGTCATTGCAGGCCCTGGGTTCTCACCCCCATACACATGCCAAACACGCCAGCAGAAACGAGATAAAACAAGGCCTTATGTGCTACCCGTTGTATCACAGAACATACCTTTGGCCTTCTGAAAAGGCGCTTTCACTGTTTGGATGAGACGGGTGGAGCTTTAATGTACGCCGCACCCAAAGTTGCAAAGATTGTGATGCTGTGCTGCGTTTTACATAATGTGGCTGCACACCACAGACTACCAAGGGAGCTATGTCCCGATCTCCCCATGGATCCCCCATGTCTCCCTGCACGAGCCCAGGAGAACCATGCTGAGTGGCAGCCAAATTTGGCAAAACCTTATACAAACACACTTTGCCTGATAGGCCTCACGTACCACTTCCCTTCCACCTCAAACCTGTTAACTGCTGCTCTACTCGTTATTCCTTTTCTTTCTCTAACTTCTTGGTTGTGTTGGTCACCATGTAGCATAAAACACATACAGCTGCTCTGGATTTGTCTTGGCAATGCACCATTCCAGGGTACTTGAAATAAAGCTTTCAAACTAAACCTGACATGACAGACTTGTTGCTGCCATCATGTGTTCTGCCTGATTGTGACAGTAAAAGAGGAATTTGTGTGGTATTACACTTAGTGGCCTACCTAGCATGGTGTGGTTTATGAGTCATCACCAATGGACTTCATTCTCTCGCTCACATGTGGATGACATAGTGGCATAAGTGTGCTGGTGCCCCACATGGTCCTTGACCCTGGAGTGCTACACCTATACAAATGCTGTAAATCTCAAATAGCACTGAAGGTGCAACGTACATGGCAAAGTAACTGGTAGACACTTAAATGTTGGATTACCAGATTGCAAATATTAGACCCTCATTCGGAAGTGCTTAAATGTGTGCAGCTGAAGTAATACCTCTGTAATGGGTATGCTTACAGTCACATGAGTATTCCCAGACCAACGTCATACCAGTGCCTCACCACTTTAGAGTCTGTGTGCACTAGGATTTATAACTGCATACCGCTTTGAAGCATTTGTACATCTAGTCATCATCTATCTGCCATGCGTGCAGGTATAGAGAGTCATGGTTTAGTTTCCATTACATTTAAGTATATGATGATATGGTAGCATGTACATACTCAAATTCAGGACAAATGGCCACAATATTGCATACATCTCATTGGTCTGGGACCACACCTTCCATTACAGCCTGGCTGAAAAGGACTGTGCTGCCTGGTGCACAGCTCCTACAAAGGATAGCATTCTGGTTTCTCACTGCATGCACCACTACACGCATGCACCCTACTACAGGAAGCTAAGCAATTTATCACAATTTGTGTGCTAAAGGTGAGGGCCTTGCCTGTCATGATGTCATATAGGTGGTGTCTTCTTGGCAAACCTATGTGGAGCTGAGAGAAGACAGGATTGGGAATCTGCTACTGTCCTGCCTTCACCTGTAATTTCCTCTGTTCTCTGACATGTCACTGTGACAGTATAGTTTATAACCACTCTTACCACAGCCATATCTATCCTCATCAAATGTTGACATCACAGAGGCCAAGGGTTTGTGTGCCTTAAACTGCTGTGTCACACATAGGCTCACTATGATCTGGTTGCTGGAAGGTCATAGTGCATTATGTGTCACATGTGGTGCAGCAGTACGCACATATGTTTCTACCCTCAATATATGCACAATCTTCACCTTTCACCTACACTTACTACGAGTAACACTGCTGGTGTGATCTTAGAAGCCCATTAAAGCACATTGGTTCAGCACTCCTGTCCAATATAGTACCATTATCAACATCAGTGCACACATTTCCATGCTTTCATGGTTGTATGCCGTAGCTGATGCACATGCATGTGACCACATGTGTGGACTTACTGCTATGCTGTAGGATCAGCAGTAAGTGGTGTTACAGACTTCTTCAGTTAGTTATGAGCCGGCCTGCTCTGGTCCTACACAGTACATTTAGTTCTCTGTGTATTGCATTCTGTGTTGACCTAGTGAGGTCAGCTGAACAGGTTATTAGCATACAGGCTGGCTCCATAGTAACTGGCACACTGTTCAGATTGTATAAGACTACTGCTCCCACAGATGTCATGTGTTTCCCATAATTGCTGATGGCCTTTATGTGTTGCGATCTTCACTGACAGCATTTTGTGCCACCTAAGCCCTTCAGGGGCCCATGTCAGAATCTTGAACTAAGTAGGGGTGATATATGCCTGTCACAGAAGTTTTGTCGTGGGCAGCTATAGATAATGTTTGTGGAGGAAGACTCATTAGCTGTTACAGCTAGCTTTCACACACCTCTATTTTGTTTAAAGCCAAACATTGCTGGAACATAGGCCTTGCACATGTGTATGGGCAAGAATTGTAGCATGTAGTTCCTACTGCTAACATAAGTGAGCGTGTGACTCGGCGACTGACGTGCTGTGTGTGCCTTGCTCACTTGGTGTGTGAGGGTGGTATTGCTTTGGGAGGTTGTTCCCTTGGCCCTGCATTCCAATACCCCTTAGCAGGCAGTGTGTGTTCCTAATTTGAGCACATACACCTTTTGCACAGCTTTGATGGAGTGGGTGCCCTCTGGAGAATGTGTGCCTCTGACAGGGCAGCATATAGACAGCAGCAGGATTGGTCTTACCCCTTTAACTGCTCATTTTGTATAAGTACACTCACAGTTTATATAGTAACATAGCAATGACGGCAGAAAAAGAGCAAAATGGTCCAACTAGTCTGCCCAGCAAGCTTCCCAAGGTAGTAATAGCCACTCCATGCAGGTTACACACCAAGCTTTGTATTTCTTCCAATCCTCTGATATGAGCAGTTGGTGCTGGCTAGTTGCCTAAAGGGGGTGCTACTTCCTCTTCCAAAAAGGTGTCCTCTCTTTCCTCCCTCTCCATCCTGCTCCCCTCCCTTCCGCTCCCCCTGCCTCTGCCCTACTGACTCCATTCCCCTCTGCTCTCTCTGTCTATCACTAGCCTGTCTTACTCCTCTCCCCGAACTTGCCTGACTAGCTTCTTCCACCTCCTGCACCCTCCTACCCTTCCCTGCTTGCTGTCTCTACTCCTGCTCCTGTCGTTACTCCTACTCCAACTCCTTCCCCTAACACTCCTGCCCTCATCCTCCTTCCTCTTCTCCACCTTCCTCCCCCTCCTCTCCTCATGCCTCTCCTCTCTTCCCATGCCTCTCACTCTCCATCCTTTCCACAACCTCCAAGCACACCTCCATCACACACACATACCTCCTCAGCAAACACACAGCTCCTCACCACCTCCGTTCCTCACCAACACTCCTCCATGGTACCTCCACTTCTCCATATCACCTCAATTCCTCCAGACAAAAAAACTGACAAACTGACAAAACCTTTCACTCCAACAAAGATGCAAAAGACCAAGGTAAAGGGAAACAGATGAGAACAGATAACAAGCCTATGCATTCAGAAAATCGCTATTTATAATCTCCAACTACTACCAATACACTCATCAACTCTCCTCTGACCAAACTCCTGACACACCCTCAAACTGGCATGTGCAGGAAGCCTGTATTTGTAGTGGGGGAAAAATATTGCACGCCGCGATGATGCACCACGGTGCAAGATGACGCAACGTCATTTACCTATGGGATGCAGTAGGCCGCAATTTGAATGGACACACAACCCTTTTCTTTATTGCGTGCATTATTCACGCGATAAACAAAGCATTTTGATGAACTTAGGCCTCAGTTTGTTAAGAAAATGGTTAAAATATGTGAGCAGGATAATCAGCGGTTAAGATTTAAAAGCAACTTCAGATGGGTTTTTAGAAAGGTTTTTAATAAGGCCAGAGCGGAAGCATGACATACTAACTCAGAAAGTCTGTTGTAAGCATCTGTGCAGCAAGGTGGAAAGAATGGAGTTGGATGTTGACTAGTGGAGGAGAAGAAGAGCATAGATGACTTGCCTAATGAGTGGAGTTCACAAGGAAGAGTGTAGGGAGAGATTAGAAGAGGAGCTCCAGAGTGAAGGCTCAGGTTAGTGAGTAGGAGGAGTTTGAAGTGTATATGGAAATGGATAGGGAACCAATGTAATCACTTGAGCAGAGAGTTATTCATTCATTTATTTCATTTATATACCAGCGTTCTGTTATTTTGGTGATGTATTAGAGAAAAAAACAACCGTGTTTTAGCAGTGTATTGGACATGTATATACGTCCTGATATGGTATTTTAACCATGAAGGTCGGTATAGAAAAATGTAAAATAAATAAATAAATAAATAAATGTATAGAGAAGGAAAGGGAAGACTCGAAGATGACTCCAAGGTTATGGGCTGAGGGGATGACTGTTTTATCCACAGAAATAAGAGAAAGGGGCACAAGAGAATGTAGGTTGGGGGGAGAATAAGGAGTTCTGTCTTGGCTATGTTGAGTTGAAGTTGGCAGTAGAACAGCCAGGCAGCAGTGTTTGACAAGCAGGCTGAGATTTGGGACTGGATCCTGATAAATTTTCTGATGTAGAGAAGGAGATCTGATACAGAAAACCATGAGAGAAGATCAGAGCATCAAGGGATTTAGCACAGTGAGAGAGACAGAGAAAAGGGCATAGGACAGAGCCCTGAGGCACACCAATTTATAGTGGGTTGGCAGTAGAAGTTGATCCATCATCGGACACACTAAAAGTGCGAATGGAGAGGTAAGAAGAGAACCAAAATATGATGGAATTCCAAAATCCAAGTGAGGTCAAAGTATCAAAGAGTATGTGGTGATCAACAGTGTCAAAATCAGCAGATAGGTCAAGGAGGATATAGATAGAGTTAAGGTCATTGGTTTTAACCACAAATAGGTAATTGGAGACTTTGGAAAGGGCTGTTTCTGTGGAATGTTGTGATGAAAGAAAGTCAAAATAGCAGGGGTGAACAGCATGTTTGAGTAGTTTTGATGCAAAAGGGAGGATGGAGATAGGACAATGTTCCCTCTAATTTGTTGTGGACTATGTGCCAAAAAAGTTCTCATGTGCAATGTAGTATACTAATTTGTATACAATGAAGTTGTGTACAAAAGAATTTCTGGAATTCTTACAGAATGGACTACAGAAGGGCCTGTCCCTCCACTTCCGGGCAGATTCCGGACCCAGCTGCAATGGTGGCTGCAGAACTGCCACACGAGCCGGGGATCAAGACTATCCTCCCCAACCTGGACCCTGATCACCACAGATGCCAGTCTACACGGGTGGGGAGCACACTGTGAAGAGTTAACCGCCCAAGGGCAGTAGAATGCAAAAGGAGCTGCATTCTACTGCCCTTGGGCTGTAGAGCTGTCTACAGCCTGTAGACACCTGTCTGCTGGCTGTCTGCTGGCTGCTGTCTGCTGGCTGCCACTGTGGATGAGACTCCTCTGGCTGCTGTGTGCACTAGATCAGAAGCCGTGCCCGTAAGAGAAGATAGTGCTGATTCAATGTCTTCTCCCAGGGTGTTATTCCTGTCTTGTGATATGCAGACACGTGTCACCATGGTGCAGCAGGCCGCAAACTGTAGGCCAGAGCTGCAACTTTGAATGAGTGTTTGAGTATGGCTTCCAGGTGCCGGTCATGTGTATCCTGAGCGCCGCTACTCCCTCCACTGGGATGGCAGTGCGCATAGCGATCACGCAGGCTATGGCGTCCACTCTAGGGCACGCCAGGAGCTCCTTGGTTGCTGGGTCCAGGGGGTACATGGCAGACAAGGCTCGACCCCCTTTGCATGAGGATTCCGGAGCATTCCCCTCTAGGTCAATTAGCTGTTGCGCCGCCTGTGGGAGAGGAAATTGGCTCGACGTCTGGCGAAGGCCCTCCCGCAGGGGGTTTTTAGGTTCCCCCAAGGTGCTCTGGCCCGGGATAGCGATCTCCTTTAGGCATCGGTCCTATGAGCACATGGTGAGGAGGCTCTGAGAGATATATATAAAGTGGATTGAAATCAATCAAATTTAAATCAGTTACAGCAGCATTAATTGAAGGTCACTTACAATCATAATTGAATCTAATTTACAGTTGCAAGAACAATACAAGATTTTTCTTCTTCTTCCCATACCAAGAAGAAGAAAGTAGGGCAGTGGTACAGACAAGGTTAAAAAAAAGGAGAATTGTGTGTAGTATATAGGGCTGTAGAGGCATAATAGGTTCTTTTTTTGAGGGGGAGAGTAGGAAGACTCTGAGTCATCCTCTAGGAACTAGTAGTACCTGTAGTAGGATCAAGGATCTAGAACAGTAACAGGTGTAAGAATAAAAATTCATTAATGATAAGACTAGTGTCTGGTATGGACAAACAAGGGTCCAGTGGTTTGTAAGTTAGAGTCGTTACTGGAAGGTTCGGGTAATCGTCATTAAGACTTCTGCTGAGGAATTTAGGGGAAAACTTGTCTAAACAGCCATGCCTTTGCTTTATTCTGGAAAGTGAGGTGGTTACATAGCTCAAGGCATAGGGATAGTAGATAGTTTCAGAGTTTTGGTGTATAGCAGCTGCATGCATGAAATCTTGTACAAGGATTCATAAAATCTATTATAATAGGTATGAAGTAGGCCATACCAGAGCCCAGGATCAAATCTCTTTCTGCTATGCTCCACTGGGCATGGGTGCACCTCAGAGCAGAAATACACAGATCTTGGATGAGGATGGACGATTTGATGCCACAGAGCTGGCACTCATGATTTCAGGATGCAAAGAGGTTTCCCTGTCAGACCTCCATTAGCAAAGGGATCTTGAACATCTAGAATATATGGGGAACCATTCCTGAACATGGGATTAGTGAAAAGTAGTGAGGACATCAATGGCTCCGGAATATACATCATCATTCCCTGCGCTGTTTCCAGTGCTGAACCGTGCCGACCCATGCCTTCCTCAGTTCTTCTTTCTTGATTGTGAACGTCTTCCAAGTCTGCTCCACAGTCCTCCAGCTGGTACGGGGTTGTGCCTGTGGTGTGATGCCCTGGTGGTACCTGGGTGCTCATGCTAATAGGTGTGCATTGGAGTGAGGCAGAAGGTCAATGTGAAGGGCTATATATAATAGACTCAGCTGCAGAATAGAGGAGAGGCTGGTTGCAGGATGACTGGCTGAAGGCTGCACTCTCTTTATGCATTGACCCTGCTCAGGACTGCCCCAGTATTTTTTTTTACATTTTAACCATGGCCATAGGGTAAAATGGGGGGATAGTGGTAGGGGACATTGAAAAGAATGATACCAAGACAGGCAGGGTCCAACGGGGTTTTTGAAGTGTAGTTTGATTGCAGCATGGTCTCTCTTCAAATATTATTGAAATCTTATATGTATGTGTGCAAGAAAGTACACTGCACACTGATCATAAAAGCCATACAGGACCTGCTTTATAAAAAGGGTTTTTCCCTGTGCACAAAATGGGAGAAAACTCTCTCTGTATATAAGGCCAAAAAGGTGTTGTATATGACTCACAGTTCATGAAATTGAATGCATATTTTCCTGTTCCCATCAGGCAAAAATGGGATTCACATATACCCTAGGGATGTGCATTCAGATGATCTGACTGTGGAATTTGATCAAAATAAATTGATTTTTGTTTGGTTTGGGCCATCCAAACTGGATGGGTACAGTCCCTTAAAAAAACTGAATCATTTTGGGCTCATTTAGCTGGGTCCAATTAAAGTCCATGAGAGAAAGCAAAGACAAACAGAATGGAGCCAGTTGTTGATAAGATAAGGAAGGTGCAGGACTAATCAAGTTTCAGCACTCTTTCAACCAGCCTATCACAGTTGGCAGATACATGGATTGACATAATCATTTTTAAAGTGAAACTAAGAGCACTTTGACCAACCAGTGACTTTTTGTTCTGCATTCCTCTGTTGGATCTCAGAGAGAGAAGGGAGATATTTTAAACTCCTTGCTACAAAGATAAAGTTAAAGAAAAGATTAGAAGACAAATGTTAGATTTAGAGGACAAAGCAAGATATGCTCTTACAGTCACAGTCACTGTATCCTAGCCATGCTGCTAGCAGTAGGAGAAACTCTAATCTCTCTGTTGGAGGGTTTCAATGTAACTGTATATCATCTTCTTATCTAAGCAGGCAGGCAGTGTGTGTCAGTGTTTGTAAGAAACATATATGTATATAGAGAGAAAGATTGATTTTCTCATGTAGCATGGCCAATGACTATGACAAGGAGCAGCTTGCTTTCTCTGTATAAAAGTCAGTGACACTGTACTAATCCTTTTGTTTGTGACTCTTGTACTAAGTTCTTAGAGGTGAATTTTCTAAACATTTATGTGATTAAAATTAGCATATATGCACATGGGGTAGATATTAAAAGGTGTGCACGCATGTAAATGTGCGCACCGATGCACACATACATGCTCATATTATATTACACGCACACACCAGCGCGCACATGTTATAAAATCTTTGGGCTGCGTGTACATGCACGCCGGATTTTATAATCCACAAGCGCATGTGTGGGTGGCGAGCGTGGGGGGGGGGGGACAACCTAATTTTAACAAAGTATGTGCGGTGACAAGATCAGGAGGGAACGTTCCAACCCACCTACCTAACTTCCCTTCCCCTTCCTTTCTCCTCCCCACCCCTTCAACCATCTCTCCTATTTTTTTTTTTTTTAAGTTGCTGCTCTGGAGCAGAAGCAACTTGCGTGCACCGGCCAACTCCCAGCTCGCGGTTCCCTGGCACAGCAGCAAATGGCCGCTGTACCAACCGCTTCCAACCCCACCCCACCCCGACCCCCGGACCGTCTCCTTTTCAGGCCCCGGCACTTAATCACATACTGGGGTTTATGCGCATGGCCAGGCTCGTTTGAAAAATGGCCCAGTGCACGTAAGGCCTGGCCATGCACGTAAACCCTGGGATTTACGCACGCCAGGGTTTAAAAATGTACCCAATAATTAGCTTTTACTTGCATACATGCTATATTAAAAACATCAAAAGTACGTTTGCATTGGATAAATTTCAAACAAATGCACACAGTGGAGTAAACGCATGTATATGGCTCTGTGTAGTAGTGATGTGCATTCGTTTGCAAAGACATAGGAAATGAAGTCAATATTTCCTATTTCAGTGCATTTCGGGAAGCAAAAAAAACGAAAGGAAAATACACAAAATTTTGTGTGGTTTTCCTATTGTTTTTTTGGGGGGGAGGAAGGGCACATCTTACTAAAAAAAACAAACCTTAAACCCACCCCAACCCTTCAAATTTAATTAAATACAACCCCCCCCCCCCCACACACACACACACACACCCTCCCGACCCCCAAGACTTGCCGAAAGACCCTGGTGGTCCAGCAGGGGTCCCGGGAGCGATCTCCTGCTCTCTGGCCATCAGCTGCCAGTAATCAAAATGGCACCGGCTGTCCATTGCTCCTACCATGTGACAGAGGCCGACTAATGGAACTGGTAGCCCCTGTAAAATGGTAAGGGCAAAGGGTCACCAGCACCATTTTGATTACTGGCACCTGACGGCCCGAGAGCAGGAGACCGCTCCTGGGACCCCTGCTGGACCAGCAGGGACTTTCGGAAAGTCTTGGGGGGGTCAGGAGGGTGGGGAGTTGTATTTAATTAAATGTGAAGGGTTGGGGCATCTGTTTTGGTTTTTTTTTTTTTTACACGAAATTGGGATGAAAAAAGTTTTCCAATCCAGGGAGTGGACCAAAATGGCCCCCCCCCGGACCCGAAAACGAACAGCCATGAAAAAAAATGTATGCACACCACTAGTGCGTAGCTATACCATAGTATTTTATAGCCTGCGCATATGATAAGAACATAAGAACATAAGAACATAAGAAAATGCCTTACTGGGTCAGACCAAGGGTCCATCAAGCCCAGCATCCTGTTTCCAACAGTGGCCAATCCAGGCCATAAGAACCTGGCAAGTACCCAAAAACTAAGTCTATTCCATGTAACCATTGCTAATGGCAGTGGCTATTCTCTAAGTGAACTTAATAGCAGGTAATGGACTTCTCCTCCAAGAACTTATCCAATCCTTTTTTAAACACAGCTATACTAACTGCATGAACCACATTCTCTGGCAACAAATTCCAGAGTTTAATTGTGCGTTGGGTAAAAAAGAACTTTCTCCGATTAGTTTTAAATGTGCCCCATGCTAACTTCATGGAGTGTCCCCTAGTCTTTCTACTATCCGAAAGAGTAAATAACCGATTCACATCTACCCGTTCTAGACCTCTCATGATTTTAAACACCTCTATCATATCCCCCCTCAGTCGTCTCTTCTCCAAGCTGAAAAGTCCTAACCTCTTTAGTCTTTCCTCATAGGGGAGTTGTTCCATTCCCCTTATCATTTTGGTAGCCCTTCTCTGTACCTTCTCCATCGCAATTATATCTTTTTTGAGATGCGGCGACCAGAATTGTACACAGTATTCAAGGTGCGGTCTCACCATGGAGCGATACAGAGGCATTATGACATTTTCCGTTTTATTCATCATTCCTTTTCTAATAATTCCCAACATTCTGTTTGCTTTTTTGACTGCCGCAGCACACTGAACCGACGATTTCAATGTGTTATCCACTATGACACCTAGATCTCTTTCTTGGGTTGTAGCACCTAATATGGAACCCAACATCGTGTAATTATAGCATGGGTTATTTTTCCCTATATGCATCACCTTGCACTTATCCACATTAAATTTCATCTGCCATTTGGATGCCCAATTTTCCAGTCTCACAAGGTCTTCCTGGAATTTATCACAATCTGCTTGTGATTTAACTACTCTGAACAATTTTGTGTCATCTGCAAATTTGATTATCTCACTCGTCGTATTTCTTTCCAGATCATTTATAAATATATTGAACAGTAAGGGTCCCAATACAGATCCCTGAGGCACTCCACTGTCCACTCCCTTCCACTGAGAAAATTGCCCATTTAATCCTACTCTCTGTTTCCTGTCTTTTAGCCAGTTTGCAATCCACGAAAGGACCTCGCCACCTATCCCATGACTTTTTACTTTTCCTAGAAGCCTCTCATGAGGAACTTTGTCAAACGCCTTCTGAAAATCCAAGTATACTATATCTACCGGTTCACCTTTATCCACATGTTTATTAACTCCTTCAAAAAAGTGAAGCAGATTTGTGAGGCAAGACTTGCCCTGGGTAAAGCCATGCTGACTTTGTTCCATTAAACCATGTCTTTCTATATGTTCTGTGATTTTGATGTTTAGAACACTTTCCATTATTTTTCCTGGCACTGAAGTCAGGCTAACCGGTCTGTAGTTTCCCGGATCGCCCCTGGAGCCCTTTTTAAATATTGGGGTTACATTTGCTATCCTCCAGTCTTCAGGTACAATGGATGATTTTAATGATAAGTTACAAATTTTTACTAATAGGTTTGAAATTTCATTTTTTAGTTCCTTCAGAACTCTGGGGTGTATACCATCCGGTCCAGGTGATTTACTACTCTTCAGTTTGTCAATCAGGCCTACCACATCTTCTAGGTTCACCGTGATTTGATTCAGTCCATCTGAATCATTACCCATGAAAACCTTCTCCATTACGGGTACCTCCCCAACATCCTCTTTAGTAAACACCGAAGCAAAGAAATCATTTAATCTTTCCGAGATGGCCTTATCTTCTCTAAGTGCCCCTTTAACCCCTCGATCATCTAACGGTCCAACTGACTCCCTCACAGGCTTTCTGCTTCGGATATATTTTAAAAAGTTTTTACTGTGAGTTTTTGCCTCTACAGCCAACTTCTTTTCAAATTCTCTCTTAGCCTGTCTTATCAATGTCTTACATTTAACTTGCCAATGTTTATGCTTTATCCTATTTTCTTCGGTTGGATCCTTCTTCCAATTTTTGAATGAAGATCTTTTGGCTAAAATAGCTTCTTTCACCTCCCCTTTTAACCATGCCGGTAATCGTTTTGCCTTCTTTCCACCTTTCTTAATGTGTGGAATACATCTGGACTGTGCTTCTAGAATGGTATTTTTTAACAATGACCACGCCTCTTGGACATTTTTTACTTTTGTAGCTGCTCCTTTCAGTTTTTTTCTAACAATTTTTCTCATTTTATCAAAGTTTCCCTTTTGAAAGTTTAGCACGAGAGCCTTGGATTTGCACACTGTTCCTTTTCCAGTCATTAAATCAAATTTGATCATATTATGATCACTATTGCCAAGCGGCCCCACCACCGTTACCTCTCTCACCAAGTCCTGTGCTCCACTGAGAATTAGATCTAAAATTGCTCCCTCTCTCGTCGGTTCCTGAACCAATTGCTCCATAAAGCTATCATTTATTCCATCCAGGAACATTATCTCTCTAGCGTGACCCGATGATACATTTACCCAGTCTATATTGGGGTAATTGAAGTCTCCCATTATTACTGCACTACCAATTTGGTTAGCTTCTCTAATTTCTCTTAGCATTTCACTGTCCATCTCACCATCTTGACCAGGTGGACGGTAGTATACCCCTATCACTGTAGTCTTCCCTGATACACAAGGGATTTCTACCCATAAAGATTCAATTTTGTATTTAGTCTCATGCAGGATGTTTATCCTGTTGGACTCTATGCCATCCCGGACATAAAGCGCCACACCTCCTCCCGACTGCTCCTCTCTGTCATTGCGATATAATTTGTACCCCGGTATAGCACTGTCCCATTGGTTATCCTCTTTCCGCCATGTCTCTGAGATGCCAATTAAGTCTATGTCATCATTTACTGCTATATAATGCGCATTTTACTGCATATAATGCGTATATAATGCTATATAATGCGCATTTTCTAAAATACATTTATCCTTTCCCTTCAACATTCACATGTATGTAGACTTACATGTGAATACATGCAATGAATTGAAACAACATATATCAATTGCATTGAACATGAATACTTTTCCTACCTATTTTAAAAATATACTTTCATATATTTTATGCATTCCTGCATGCGGGCCGTATTGCCAATATTCAAAATGAATATTGGCAATATGGCCCACGTGCAGGAGGTCGCTCCCGGACCCCCGCTGGACTTTTGGCAAGCCTCCTGACCCCCCCCTAGCTGGGGGGGTCAGGAGGCTGGGGGGGCCTCCTGAACCCCCCAGCTAGGGGGGTCAGGAGGCGCCCCCTAGCTGGCCAAAAGTCCCTGGGGGTCCAGCGGGGGTCCGGGAGCGATCTCCTGCACTCGTGACGTCGGGTGACAGGAACCAAAATGGCGCCGGCGCTACCTTTGCCCTGTCATATGGTAAGGGCAAAGGGCCACGGCGCCATTTCTTTTAACGCAGCCGTGGCCCGAGAGCAGGAGATCGCGCCGGGACACCCCCCCCCCCCCCCACTGGACCCCAGGTAATTTAAAACATTTTGGGGGCTTCGGGAGGGTGGGGGATTTATTTTAAAGGGTCGGGGTGGGTTTTAGGGTGCCGGTTTTCCCGCCCTCCCCCGATTTATGATATTTTACAATTTAAAAAAAACAAAAACCATGACGATCAGATTTCCCTCCTCCCCCAGCCAAAATCGATCGTTAAGACGATCGATCACCCGATTCACATCCCTAGTAGCTAGGCTTTCCAGAGACTTCTGTTGCTCAGTGATCCACTGGACTAGGCCAGGAATGGACTGCAGGGCTGCGAGCTGAGCCGAGTCACAGTGTGATGACTCCTCCCACGGGGTGGGGCCATGTGGGGAACCACAGCAATAGGCTATACTCAGAGAGCAGACACTGGAGATGGAAAGCTTTATTGTACTGCTGTAGATAGATGGTAATTGTGCAGGAAGAGATGGCACTGAAGTCCAGTAAGGTGCCAATACGTTCAGACAACCTCAGATGGAGAAGTCTCATCCAGATGTACAAAGTTGGTAGTGTTCTACAGAGCGGGATAAGCTGAACCTGGTGGGTGGAAATGGAGAGCTGGATCATAGAGGTACTTACTGAAGAGCAGTGCAGGAATCCTCCTGGTAGATGGTGAAGGTAGGACCCAAGGTCCGTGGTGCAGGATACACTGAGCTAGATAGGCCCTCGAGAAGTGAGTACCTGGAAGCGCAGATGTTCCTGAAAAGAGAAGAGAGACCCCCGAGGAGCGGTTGTCTAATTAATAGTAGAAACCCCGAAGGGTAGTTGGAAGTGAGAGGCCCCCGAGGAGCGAGTGCCCAGAGCTTCTTCAGGAGCGAGAAAGCCCGGAGGGTAGCGAGCAGTCTAAGAGTGCAGCTTAGAAGCGGTCAGAGTAGCTAAACCAAAGTCCTTGCTAACTCGTTCATTAGGAGCAGAGCAGAGGCTTAAACACCCAGAGGTATTGATGCCATGCGGTGGGGACGCCCCCGAGGTTCCCGCCATGACGTGTAGATAAGCGTAGGCAGCGTGCATGCGCGCGTGCCCTAGGAGGCCACGAGAAGGACCATGGCGGACGGGAACGCCCATGCTGAGCTGGAGACTCCGAGGGTTTCGGCACTCGGCACCGGAGGCAGCCATCTTACCCATGGAGGAGGAGAAAGGCAAAAAAGAAGTGAGGCAGAGCGGTCGCAGCTGTCTGCGACCGATGGACGCAACACAACAGAGATTAGCAGGTGTTTTTTAAAATAGCAACTCGTGTGTGTAATTGTTAGTCCTGCCCCTAGAACAACACTTTTTTGTGTGCATGAAAGTAAACATACACATGTATGTTCTACTTTGATAAAATATAGAATACATGAGTAGAGCTACTTACATGTGTATAGGCTCATTTTTACACACATAAACTTTTAAAAATTCACCTAATAGATTTGCCAGCTTGCATGTGTAATTCTACATCTTTTAATTATCTTACGCAATTGATATCAGACTTGTCTATTGTTTATTGTTGGTTAGGCGGGAAGCTCTGAGTGAACTGGGGGAAGTTCTGAGTGAAGAACTAGGAGGATCTCAATGACCTGGAGAAGGACTGGGTGAACTGGTGGAGATTTTGTCAAACTGGGGACTTAAATTGTGTGAGCATGTATTAAAATATACTGACTTCCGCACATAAAAAAGGTTTTACGCAAGCAAAAATTTTTTTAAATAGGAACATATTCAATTTCAATGCATTGAAATAAGCACTTTTAATGAACTGCTGTTTTTCACGTATAACCATACAATATGCGCATATATTTGTGGAAGACATACGTGTATTTTATAATTTGTGTGCAGTTCATATGTGCAGGTTATAAAATACTGACATATATCTCTGTGTTGCTATATTCATGTATATATGGGGCTGAATGGGGTTGTTTGAAAGTTACTCTCTTAGAGGATGTCTGAAAGGTGGTGGCATATACACACATATATATATTTATTTATTTAACAGCTTTTCTATACCAGTATTCGTGTGAACATCATATTGGTTTACATCAAACAAAAGATAGAAATTACATCGAACAGGTGGGGAAAACTGGGGCAGGGAGGGAATGACTAGAAGAGAACAGGCAGAATGAGTTTAACAGTAAACAAGGAGAGCAAAACAAAGAACGATAAAATTCAATATGGCATAAATAGTTAAAATAGTTATCTGAGAATGCATTAAAATGAGGTAGATGAGTCAGAGGCCGAGTAAATCAAATTCGTATATATGGGCATGCGTAGATTTTCAATAGTATTTTCTAAACTATGGTATCATAAAATAAGCTTCTCTGTACCCCACAATATATGTAAGTGTGTATGCTTGCACGCAAATACATACAATGCATTGAAAGCATGTATTTTTCCTACCTATTTTAATAATAAACACATATTTTATGTATGAAAATAAAGTAGGATTTACTCATGTAAATCAGTATATTTTAAAACATTCCCCTTATTAAATAATCTTATTGTGCTCCTGGGATTAGCATGAGAGCGGAGTAGAGAAATGGAGCCTGCCATTGACCAAGAAAAGAGGTTCCCTGCCTCCATCGAGCAGAGCAAATAAAGTTTTGCAGCTCACTTGCAGTCCCTGTGGTGATTCACTATCTGGGATGGGACCTACTCAGGGCGAGCAGGGGGTCATGCCAGAGGCAATTCCTTTCACCAAAATCTGTGGATTTAGAACTTGCCAGGGATTCCCTGAAACAAAAACAAAAAAAGCTGCAGTGCTACGAGATGCTTGACGGGGCTTTTGTGGAAAGGTCTTGGGACATGTTGATGAGAACGGCTGAAACGGTACTAGGTTATGTTACTTGATGTTTGTTGTTAGACGTTTTCTCCTTTCCAAGAGCTTGTGTTATTTATTTATCTTTGTTAGGATAGCAACTTGGTAGAGAGGGGAACAAATCCTGGATGAATATCTAAACTGTTTTCTCTTTCTCAGGTCCTGTTTCTCTCTCTCATTCATTCTTTTTTACTTGCTTATTCAAGTATGGCACTTCCTGGGGGCATGGTGCCTGTACACACTCAAATCATACTCCATGCTCCTAATTAGGGAGCTTTTGAATGTAGTAGTAACTTGGGGGATTGGGAAGGGAAGTGGGGGGCTGGGGGGAAAGGGAAAGGGAAAGGGAGTAGAAGGGAACTTGCACAATCTTAAAGGGGTTACATGCTCGAAGAGTGAAATGTAGATGAGTCCCCGAGTAAAAGGGGGGTCCTGTACCCATTATAGAAAAGAAGATACTTTTGCTTATGTTGGGGGTCCAGGCTGGGGGGCCCACAACAAACAATTGTGGGACGTTCTGAGTCCATACATGTGTTATTTGAACAATGGATGATAATATATGTCTGGTCTTCTTAATTGTCAATGGTCTTGGCAGCCCTGCTAAAAGAACCAAGGTTTTGCAAGTGCTTAAAAGATCTAAAGCAGATATAGCTTGCATCAAAGAAATGCATCTAATAGATATAGAAAGTAAAAAATTATGGCGTGAGTGGTGGAATCTTTACACTGTGCTCCTGCGGTAGGGAAAAAAGCCAGGGTAGCAATATTATTTCATAAGAACCTTGTTGTGAATGCGGGGGACACAGTTGCTTGCTCGAGAGAAAGTGAGCCCTTGAACCACTGTGCAACCTCAGGATGAGACTCAAAAGAAGGCACCGTGGGAGGCGAGCGGTTCGGGCATGGGCTGGGCTTGGATCTTGGAATGTAGCTTGGATCTTGGAACGTAGCTCACTCGGTCCTCCACTGAGCCTGAATGCACAAAGTGAGACCCAACAAGGCAATGCTGGTCTCTGGGGTAGCCCTCCGGCCTCACGATAGCCCTTTCAGACCTGCCACTCGGGAACGGCTTGTGTGACAGGATAGATGAAGGCCGAGGACAGGACATGGCATACATGGAACTCAGACGGAGACTCAGGAGACTTGAAAATGAAGACAAAGACTCTGAGAACTTGGAAGATGAAGTCTCAGAGGATTAGGAACTGGAGACAAAGACTCAGAAGGCTTGAGACTGGAGATGAAGACTTGGAGGATTTGGAACTGGAGATGAAGACTCAGAGAACCTGGAACTGGAGATGAAGAGTCAGGAACAAGAGGAGTCCAGCCTCTCAGGGCACTGCAACTCAGCGCGCCCTACACAGCCCCCCATGGGCTGGTCTCGGACCACACTGTCCCACTGCACACCCTACACAACCTGCCACAGGTTGGTCATGGACCACGTGGGGAGCAGGACCATGTGGGGAGCAGGACAGGCTCAGGATTGAGACTCAGAGGAGAACACGAATCAGGAACAAAGAACTAGGCTTGGAACAAGAAACAAGGAGATCTGCTGGCTGGACAAGTTCCATGAGCCTGGAACTAGGAAGATGAACAGGAATTCAAGACTTGACTTGGAACTTGGAACTCAGAACTCTGAAACAAGGAAAGACTCCGAGGACTTGATCCAGCAAAGATGGACTTGGAAACAGGCCCTGTGCCAGGAAGCACCCTACACAGCTACCTGTGGTAGGTCACGAACCACAACGCTGGCATGCCTGG
Organism: Rhinatrema bivittatum; assembly: GCF_901001135.1. NCBI lineage: Eukaryota > Metazoa > Chordata > Amphibia > Gymnophiona > Rhinatrematidae > Rhinatrema > Rhinatrema bivittatum. The sequence continues at coordinate 376,587,999 of NC_042618.1, forward strand.
AGGGAAAGACAAGGGAGAATCCAGAAGGCTGATCTTGGAACAAGGACCGGAACATCAGAAGCTTGATTGAAGAGTCGGATGAGAGGAAGATTCAGAAGACTGGATGAGCAACCAATAGTAGACCAGGAACACAGAACAAGCAATATGACAGAACTCCGAAGGGATGACGAAGCCAGGAACAGGACTAGAACAGGAACAAGAGGATCTGGAACATCCAACGACAAACATGAAGACCTTCCAAACAGAGTAAAGACCACGGAAAACCTTGAAGGGAAACACACCATGGATGACCATGAACTACCTTGCAAAGGAGCTGAGGAAGTGGAGAAGAGCCCTTTTATAGGGCTATAAGAGCAATGAGGGATGACATCATGAGTTGGAGCCATGGGGCTTTTCCCGCTGCTGGCCCTTTAAATATTGAAGAGAGGTGCATGCGCACATCTATGCAAGAGCTTGGGGACAGGCAGAGGAGCAGCAGCAGCAGCGACATCACTGCCGCAAAGAAGTGGAACACAGTGGTGGTAGGAGGTGGAACACAGCAGCAGCACTCCATGCCACAGAGAGCAGTGACTGCGGCGGCTCCTCATATGAGACCATCACTTTGGTGTGAATATTTTTGGACTCAATGCAAGATTGTTCTGCCCTGAGGTAGCCTAGCAGGCAAAACAATTGGCCAGCGTTGATGGTTTATGTCTGGACAGTTCAAATTTTGTAAGGGCACTGCAGAGGACTGTCATATAAAAGAAAAGCAGCAGTTTGTGTTTGGACTGTGTAAGCATTTGAAGGGGAATGCATGGGTCTGTCTTTTTAAAACATCAGCCCCTTTTTAAGAAAAGTAAAAAGAAAAAAAAAAGTTTTTGAATTGTGAAGACAAGTTTTTGGATTGGTTTAATGAATATATATATGAGATGTCAAGGGTAACAAGAAGATAATAAAATTAAATGAGCATTGTTTGGAGATTATGGGAAGGATGGAGGTTTTTGACCAATGATTATGATAAGTTATGACATATTCGGTTCACGTAATAAGATATGTCCATATCTCTGACGTCTTTTCCTCCTATCTTACATTTACATGACGTCCAGATATAATATACAATAGTAATTTTTGAGTGGAGGTTTTATTTTTGGGATTTATTTCTTCTTTCACTAGTCTTTCTTTTGGGTTTGAGTATTCACTTATCAGTGACCAAATTAGAATATAATTCCACCCTTGCCAGTCTGCAGGCTTGTTTACACCAGCAGGCACAAAGGATGCTCCAATATTCTTAGCACACATTTTTCAAATATGGAAATAAGGCATGTAAACTTCTCACTAATGTGGTGAGGGTTAGTCAAGGCAAAACATATAAGACAAATTGGGGACCCGACAAGGCATGTGGGCTATTTCACATCTGGACATCTATGAGACCTTAAGACATTTCTATGAAACTTATGATGACAGAACTGGGGGCACAGATGAGGAAGATTCTTTCTTCTAAAATCTGTCTATCCCACAGGTTACTAAACAATAATTGGCATTTTTAAACAGACCAATTCAATCTTCTGAGATTCTTTTTTTTATCATTTTTTATTTATACATTTCCATAATTATAACAACCATTCATTATTATAATGTATACAGATATTTGCAAAATATTCAATAGTAACAACATTTTTTTCCAATATGATCAATTATCTGTGACTGTTACCAAGAAATCCAGATATAGCTAATTCTAAACTAAGCGATTTCAAAGGAAATAAAAGAAAAAAAAAACTATAAGGGGAAGTTAATATAATCCCCTCACAGGCAATCAGAGAAAACAGCTTATTACATTTCTGCTCCTAAACCACTTCTGTGTTCAGTGGGGGATGGGATTCCAAAAATACCTGGAGTTGGCTAACATCATAAAACACATACTTATGTTCCAGATAGCTCACTTCACATCTGCAAGGAAATTTTAAAAGAAATCTAGCTCCTCTAGCAATCGCTTCTAGTCTCAATTTCAAGAACTCCTTTCTTCTAATTTGGGTTTCTCTTGCTAAATCTGGATATATCCATATTTGTTGCCCATGAAACTTTTGTAACCTGTGTTTTAAGAACAATCGCAACATAGTATCTCTCTCAGCTGGAAATATAAAGGTAACAATAAGAGTTTCTCTGGATTGTATATCTGTATATATTGAGGCCTCTAGAGCCCCAGTCAGGTTCATAGTACTCTCAGGCTGCAAAATTCTCTCCTGATCAATTGTTCTGGCTTTTATGGGTAAATAATAGAGATGTGAATCGTGTGATTGATCGTCTTAACGATCGATTTCGGCTGGGGGTGGGAGGGAATCGGATCGTCGCAGTTTTGTTTTTGTAAATATCGTGTAAATCGTAAATCGGGGGAGGGCGGGAAAACCAGCACACTAAGACATCCCTAAAACCCACCCCGACCCTTTAAAATAAATCCCCCACCCTCCCGAACCCCCCCAAAATGCCTTAAATTACCTGGGGTCCAGAGCGGGGGTCCCGGTGTGATCTTTTACTCTCGGGCCTGCGGTGCGTTGTAGAAATGGCGCCGGCGCTACCTTTGCCCTGTCATATGACAGGGCAAAGGAGCGTCGGAGTGACGCGGCGTCACGTGATTCCCCGCGGGTTCGCTCCGGGACCCTCGTTCGACCCAAAAGGAACTTTTGGCCAGCTTGGGGGTGTCAGGAGGCCCCCCCAAACTGGCCAAAAGTTCCTTTTGGGTTGAACGAGGGTCCCGGAGCGAACCCACGGGGAATCACTTGATGTCGGCGCCACGTCGGAGTGACGCGGTGTTACGTGATTCCCCGCGGGTTCGCTCCGGGACCCTCGTTCGACCCAAAAGGAACTTTTGGCCAGCTTGGGGGGGCCTCCTGACACCCCCAAGCTGGCCAAAAGTTCCTTTTGGGTCGAACGAGGGTCCCGGAGCGAACCCGCGGGGAATCACGTGACACCGCGTCACTCCGACGTGGCGCCGACATCACGTGCTCCTCGCAAAGGAGTTCAGAAATGGCAGAAATGGCATCCTGACTCCTCGCTGGACCACCAGGGAGTTGTGGTAAGTCTTTGGGGGGGGGGATTAAGGAAGGTGAGGGGTTTAAATTTTTATTTTGGATCAACAATCGCGATTTCCAATGTATTCAACATAGCTATGTTGAATAAGTTGGAAATCCAATTGTTTTCGCCTCATCACTTTTTTAAGTTAAAAAAAAAAAGTAGCATTTTACATGTAAGTTCAAAACGAATGCACACCCCTAAAGAGTAGTAAATCACCTGGACCGGATGGTATACACCCCAGAGTTCTGAAGGAACTAAAAAATGAAATTTCAGACTATTAGTAAAAATTTGTAACCTATCATTAAAATCATCCATTGTACCTGAAGACTGGAAGATAGCAAATGTAACCCCAATATTTGAAAAGGGCTCCAGGGGTGATCTAGGAAACTACAGACCAGTTAGCCTGACTTCAGTGCCAGGAAAAATAGTGGAAAGTGTTGTAAACATCAAAATCACAGAACATATAGAAAGACATGGTTTAATGGAACAAAGTTAGCATGGCTTTACCCAGGGCAAGTCTTGCCTCACAAATTTGCTTCACTTTTTTGAAGGAGTTAATAAACATGTGGATAAAGGTAAACCGGTAGATGTAGTATACTTGGATTTTCAGAAGGCGTTTGACAAAGTTCCTCATGAGAGGCTTCTAGGAAAAGTAAAAAGTCATGGGATAGGTGGTGATGTCCTTTCGTGGATTGCAAACTGGCTAAAAGGCAGGAAACAGAGAGTAGGATTAAATGGACAATTTTCTCAGTGGAAGGGAGTGGGCAGTGGAGTGCCTCAGGGATCTGTATTGGGACCCTTACTTTTCAATATATTTATAAATGATCTGGAAAGAAATACGAGTGAGATAATCAAATTTGCAGATGACACAAAATTGTTCAGAGTAGTTAAATCACAAGCAGATTGTGATAAATTGCAGGAAGACCTTGTGAGACTGGAAAATTGGGCATCCAAATGGCAGATGAAATTTATTAATGTGGATAAGTGCAAGGTGATGCATATAGGGAAAAATAACCCATGTTATAATTACTAGGGATGTGAATCGGGCTTCGGACGTTTGAAAATATCGGCGATATTTTCAAAATCGTCAGAAATCGGGGCTCCCCCGAAACGATAGGAAAACCCCACGATATTGATCGTGGGGGTTCTCTTATCGTTTTGGGGGAGGGCGGGAAAAACGGCACACAAAAATAACCCCTAAACCCACCCCGACCCTTGAAAACTAATCCTTTTGCTTCCCCCACCCTCCCAACCCCCCAAAAAACATTTTACAGGTAACTGGTGGTCCAGTGGGGGTCCCGGGAGCGATCTCCTGCTCCCGGGCCATCAGCTGCCACTAATCAAAATGGCGCCGATGGCCCTTTGCCCTTACCATGTGACAGGGTATCCGTGCCATTGGCCGGCCCCTGTCACATGGTAGGAGCACTGGATGGCCCGCACCATTTTTAAAGATGGCGCTGGCCACTAACAATATACAATACTGTTTCAAACATTTAATTAATATTACTGAAAATGTAGATTTGAAAGAATTGCAATTCAAATGTATTTGGCAATTGTTTTACTCCCCAGTAAGGGCTTATCAGGCTAAACTGTGTGCCACTCCAAAATGTGCTAAATGTAAAGCCCCTTCCAGTGACTTCTTACAAGGATTCTGGACTTGCCCAAATGTTATGTTCTTCTGGAAGGCAGTAAGAACTTGTTGCTCCTCAATTTTGGGGGTTACACTGACTGATGACATCTGAACTTGGTTTCTTGGACTTTATAAAGAGTAGAAACTTGTTATTCACAAAAGTCAAAAAACGTTTTTAGATAAAGCAGGCTTGATAGCCAAGAAAATGATACTAGAAGTTTGGATAGGCCAGGAAACCCGAGTATGAAACAATGGGAGCATAGAATGCTCAAACTATTAACACTCGAGTACCTATTGGCTAAATCTCTACCTCCAACCAAAAGAGAAGCCGCCTTCAAGATCTGGCAACCATATATTGCCAGCCTACTTCAGGTGGTAAAGGAGACAATTGCATCTCTATGAATCAATGATTGCTTCTCTTTGCCAAATGCGAGGATCTAACACATTCTTTCTTTACCATCTCCAGTCCATAAGAACTCTAACATATACCTTGCCATGGCATTGATGTTCTAACTCTATAATATGTTAACCCCTTTCTACTAGGTAAAAAAAGGGGAGAGGGAAGGGTAATGACGAAGTTGTGTTGTCCCAGTGCTCTTTTAATGTTTCTGTGATGTTTGTTAAGGATACCTATTGAACTTGTGTTTTCAATTTGTTGTTCGGTATGCTTCCTGTAAAAATCCAATCAAAATATAGATATTTTTTAAAAAAATTCCCATGCAACTGACAACTTTATCAAATATTCATCCAGTTCACCCAGTCTTTCTCCTGCTTCTTCAGCCTGAGCTCCCAAGTTCACTCAGATCTTCCTCCTTGCCAATAGTAGATAATAAACACATTTAATATCACTTACGCAAGATAGTTGGCAGGTGAAAAATTACACAAGTAAATTGGCAAATCTATGTGTTTGTCTTTTAAAATAGCAACTTGGACACATAAATATTGGCTCTGTCCCATAACACTCCTAGGCTGCCCCCTTTTTATGCAGGTCTATTCACGTGTGAAAGCAAAAATACGCATGTTTGTTTATAAAATAGCATGTACAAGAACAGATGCTACTTACATGCATATGTGCTCATTTTTATGAATGCAGCGCTTTGAAAATTCACCGCTTAGAGTACATAGTAAGCATGCCATGGAGGATTCATGCCACCGTACTTGCTGCCATACAGTCAGTATTTTGGGTTGTTGATGTCACTGTACTTGCTACCATACACCACACTCTGGGGCAGATTTTATAAATCTGCGCACACGCGTACTTTTGTTCGCGCACCAGGCGCGAACAAGAGTACGCGGGATTTCAATAGATACGCGCATAGCCGCGTGTATCCATTAAAATCCGGGGTCGGCGCGCACAAGGCTGCCCAAAATCGGCAGCCTGTGCGTGCCGAGCCGCGCAGCCTGCCTCCATTCCCTTTGAGGCCGCTCCGAAATCAGAGCGGCCTCAGAGGGAACTTTCCTTCACCCTCCCCCCACCTTCCCCTCCCCTCCCTTCCCCTACCTAACCCACCGCCTGGCCCTATCTAAACCTCCCCCCTACATCTATCACGAAAGTTACGCCTGCTTGAAGCAGGCGTAACTTTGCGCGCGCCGGGCCGGCTGCCGCACTCCATGTTTCGGTCTGGGGGCTGGTCCAGGGGCTGCTGTCACGCCCCCGGAACACCCCCGGGCCGGAACACCAGCCCCAGAATGCCCCCGAAATGCCGCATCACTCCAGACACCCCCCAAAACGCTGCATCACTCCCGACACGCCCCTCCATGAAAGTCCCGGGACACGCCCCCAACACGCCCCTCCACGCCCCTCCATGCAAGTCCCGGGACTTACGCGCATCCCAGGGCTTGCGCGTGCAGGGGGGGTTTGGGGTAGGTTTTCGGGGGTACACGCGTATCTTACGCGCATACCCCTTTGAAAATCTACCCCTCTATGAGGATAACTTTCAAAATTGCTCGTGAGCGCCCAACTAAGCATGCAAATGGGTGCATGCCAAGTTGCTACTGTATTTCATAACCTGCATGGATACAATATGGGCAGGTTATAAAATACGAGTACTTATGCATGCACATATGCTCATGCATGCAAAAACTACCAGACTTATCTGGATATGAAAATAGCTGGCAAAGGTGTTACTTAGCCCGATAAGTTGGAATTTAGTCGGATGCATGTATGTAGATAACATACCCGCATATTTCTACTTACAGTTTACATAAATACTTATATATTTCTACTTACAGATTTTGCTCACATTAATTAAATGCATTTACTTCCCCGTAAATCAGCTTTTACATGTGTAAGTCAGGTGATTTTATATGGGTGCAACAATGAAATAACCCGTTTTATCAATTAGTGTACCAGTTTACCTAGTCCATCTGCAGCTCATGAAGACCCTCCTGGCTTTTCAGCCTGAAGCACTGCCCCCCCCCCCCCCATTTCATCCAGACCCCCCAGCAAGTCATTTTTTCACTTTTAAGATGTTTATGATCACTTACACCAGACATTGAGCAGGAGTAAACATACACAAGTAAAAGACTTATGCTCGTCACTTTTCAGATTGCAAAATAACAACTGTATATATTGGCCCCTCCCAGAATGCCCCTGGCCTACCCCTTTTTTGCACAGGCAAATTTGCTTGTGGATCCTGATTTATGCAGGTATATTGTGGGTTTTTTTTAAAAAGTGATTTCACGTATATGCTATTTTATGTACACAAGTACCTATATGCCATAAGAACATAAAATATGTCATACTTGGTCAGACCAAGGGTCCATCAAGCTCAGTATCCTGTCTCCAACAGTTGCCAATGCAAGCCTTTTGGCATTCATGCTCCTCTTCTTCCTGTTATACCCTTTGCTCTGTTCCTCAGGGTGTTCATACCACTGTTGGTGCCCTTTCCCCCTATTTTGGTCTCCTGGGGTGTTCTTCCACTGTTTGTGCTGTTTTGAGTGTTCTTCGTTGCTTTGGGTTGTTCGTCCCACTATTTGTTAGAGCAGAGTTTTCCAAACTTTTCATGTTGGTGACACACTTTTTAGACAAACATAGGGGGTCATTTTCCAAGGAGTTACCGCGGGAGAAAATTCTGCAAATCGCGCTAACAGCCGTTAACACGATTAGCGAATGCAAATTTTTAATTTTGTATTCAGGGGGCGGAGTTGGGGCGGAGCATATGTAAAGTAGGAAAGAGTTATCATGTGCCGCAATTGTTGTTGCCCAGGCAGAGTGTCCATCAAGCTAGTTTGAGAGAACATTGCCCAAATCTCATCTTGGAGTGAGCTTCCTCACTCTGAAGGCCATCAAATCTTCACAAGAGACCACTGTTCTGTTCGTACATCTCTCTCTCTCTCATACTGAAACAGGCTGTCTGGAAACATCGTGAACCGTGATATTTACTGGCAATGTAGCCCAAATTGGGTTAATAGCGCAATTTGCGCTAAGAGCGTGTTGCATAGCTGTTATCGCAATTTGCGATACACATGCTGATTAGCATAAGGTAACACCCCTTTTTGGTATCGCGTGCGATATTGGAAAATGAGGCCCATAATTTCGGGACACAGTAATTCAGTCTACTAGTAAACCAGAGGTTAAAGGTTAAATGAACGAAATGTATTTCGACAATTTATGTATGTTTCCTTAAATATATACATAATAAAATGTTTCACGACACAACCTATCTTGTGAAAACCTCTCATTTATATTAAAAATATATAATATTCCAAGATTAATGTTATTGTTCTAATTTATGAATAACAATAATAAAACAAAATTATTGTGTTATTCAATTTACCTCTTTAATGAGATATATGAGCTTGATGGGATGAACACAGATTTTGAATATTTGGTATTAATATGAAAGTCGAAAGGGTCTTCTGCGTAATTTTAAAAAGCTGGCCAGTTTCACATTATATAATTATTTGATAGCCTCATTCAACTAATTCTACTCATTCTATATGGCTATGAGAGTGAAGACTAGAATTTATAGGAAGGGACAGCCAGCACAAAACCAGCTGGGTAATGTGCACTGAGCTTTATTGAAGCCACAGTAGGATCTAGAAGAAAAAGTAGTAGTAGTAGTTTTACAGTATATTTCAGGTCAAAATTGTCTTTGGATGTATGTAACAACTAGAATCAAAAGAAACTGAAACTGGTTTGTTCCACCAGAGGCATAAATGTACCACAAATCTCTACCCAGAAATTCTAAAAATTGCTTGTGAGTCTTTTATATCTGACATTAAATAGCAGGTTTTATCAGAGTGTTCGCCTAATGTATCTTCAAGAAAATCTGCTTTCCGGAAACAGTTGTATGCATCAATCTTCTGTTATTTTATTTTATTTTTGCCTAGAAAATGCAGGCTAGTGTATGCATAAAAAGATCCAGAGATTAAAACCATAATATTCTTGAAACACATCTCTTTTCAGAGCAAATCAGAACCTCTGAACCCTTGGAGTATTTTAAATTTTACTTAAAAAATTCTATTAATTTTCAAATTATTAAGACTGTGTTCTTCTAAGGCTTTAATTAAATATGCCAAATTAAATGTCTCTTTTCTATAGTATAATGAAGAACTTCACTACGTAGAGCCATGTCTGAATGGAACATTAGTGCAAGCGGACAGAAACAACAAAGAGGTAAGGAACTAAATTGGATAGCAAGGAATATATATGACATGAAAGTCAAAGACACTGCTGACTCCATTAAAGTACCTCCTCCGACCAGACTGAAACACATTTGTCTAAATCATATATTTAGACTCTGAGCTTAAATCTCTTTTAGTTGTTAGAGTAAATGTTCCCCCATGGGCATTCCCATAAGAAATGAATAAGCACTATTATCATTAATTGCAAAATTCTTCATTGTACATTAAACTAGTTTAAATTAAAATGTTAAATATGGGAGTATTTTTGTAACAGCCTACATAGGAAAGTCACCAAACAGACAGATAAGTTACATCTGTTTTCAAAGAGAAATTATGCACATTATGTTTGCTTTGAAAATTATCTCACCAAAACTACCCTTGCACAATTACACCTGCTAATTTGTACACAGAAATATTTTGGGGAAAAAAACACAAATACTTTTGAAAATGGAAAAATATGCATGGAAGATCAAATCCCTTCCTAATCCCATCCCCAGGAATGCCCCGACTCAGTTTGGGAAAATATATGCACATTTGATTACTCTGAGGATAAGCAGGATGGCAGTCCTCACACATAGGTGACATCATCCGATGGAGCCTGGCACGAAAAACGTATGTCAAAATTTCTACAACTTTGACTTAGCCTCTCTGAGCATGTTCCTCGCAGAACCCAGTGTCTCGCAGCAAAAGTTTAGCCTCTCTTTTTTGGCCTTTTCAGAACCTTTTTCTGGTGTTTTTCACATGTTTTGTGATAAGGGATCGCGCAGTCAACACGGGGTTCCCCCAGTTCTCTGTTTAGCATCTCAGTATATGTTTTTTACTTTTTTCGGCAAGTTTCCTTTTCCAGTCAATCCCCTGGTGCAGCAGTGTACTAGTTATTGCCTGCTGGCCATTGACAGCCACCGCTGCCATTGATTTTGACATCACATCCCTTTTCTTTCACAATGACATGTCATTGACTGGTTTTGAGTGATGACCTCTGTTCATGAAGAATATGTCTATTATGGACCCCTGTGCTACATGTGTCCTCTGCCTGTGGGTGTAGCATGACATCCTGGGTTGCAGCAGGTGTGCCCAGATGACTCCAAAGGGATGCTAAGCCCTGTTCACCAAGATGAAATGGCTCTTCAGCCTGGGGAAGACCAATCTAACAGCATCTGCATCAGAGGCATCTACAGCAAAGGCCCTCTGTTATGCTCAGGCTTGTGGACCCTTGGGCCGATGAGAGGATGGTATACCTTGTGGAGGTTCCGTAGGTTCTCTCGTCGGGTGGCGAGGCAGAACAGAAGAGGAGCGCAGTTGACCCTCGGCTCTGGAGGCAGAGACGACTGCAGACAGATGAAGAGGCTAGAAGAGGATCTGGATCTTCACCCCTGGAAGTCTGTGGTCCCCCTAGGAGAAGCCCATAGGGACCCAGACCGCTGGCACTTAGGTGGACCCCGAGGAGTCGCGGTATCAGTGCAAGGGCTGACTGGAGCTTCACCCTGGAAGTCCACGGTCCCCCCAGGAGGAGCCCGTAGGGACCCAGACCGCTGGGACTTAGGCGGGCCCTTGGAGACGGAGTCCAGGAGGGGTCCAAGATCAGGTGCCAGAGTCGTCGATTACAAGGCCGAGGTCACACACCGAGGGATCAACACTAGCCAGTCCGAAGTCACACCAGAGAATCGCTGCTTGCCAAACCGAGTCGCACACCAGAGAAGTACCGAAGCCAATCCAAAGTCAAGAACCGGGAAGATCAAGCTGAAACAGGAACAGGGATCTGAAGCTCAAGAACTCACCGAGGCAAGCAGACTAAACAATGCTGGAGGACGTTGCCAAGTCAGAGAATGAACAGAGGAAGCTCCCTTATATACCTCCTCTGCTCAGGCTGATCCCAGGACAGGTGAGGCTTGTTAAAGGGATCAGGTCCCTTTAAATTAGTGAAGGGGGCATGGCCTCACGCCTAAAGATGGTGGCGGCCATCTTTGATTTCCTCCGTGGAGGAAAAACTGCAGGAGCGGCGCGGGGGCAGAGCAGGGACAGCTCTCTCCCCGACGGTCAGGCCGGGGACCCGCGCCGGAGCACTGAGCACCCAGTCAGGGATTTCCCCTGAGGCTGCCGTGGCGGGTCGCCACCGCGGATGAGGTAGGGGACTGTGGTCGTGGCCTGCCACGGCCGCGGGACACAACAGTACCCCCCTCCTTAGGGCGCCTCCCTGGAGGCCTGGGCTTAGCCGGGTGGTCTCTGTGGAACTGGTCCAATAGGCTCCAATCCAGGATGTTAGCCAATGTCTCCCAGGAGTTCTCTTTGGGGCCAAAACCCTCCCATGCCAACAGATATTCCCATTTTTTGCGATGTTTTCTCACATCCAGGACCTCCCAAACCTGGTAGGTGAGGCCATCTTCAGAGGCGACAGGTTAGGGAGTTGGAGGCGTTCTGGAGGGTCATGACAATACCAGAGGTTTCAGGAGAGAGACGTGGAAGGTATTGTGTATCTTAAGAGACGGAGGGAGACGAAGTTGATATGAGACTGCACCCACCTGCTGGATGATGGGGAACGGCCCGATGTATCGCGGAGCCAGTCGTGACGATGGCAGCTTCAGATGGATAAATTGCGTACTTAACCAAACCTTTTGGCCCGGTCGGAGAGGTGGGTAGGGTCTCCTGTGCTGGTCCGCATACTTTTTAGCTGCCTGACCGGCCTTGACCAGGGCGCGCTTCATGGATAACCAGAGGCAGTGCAGCTCTTCAGCTGAGAGCTGGGCTACTGGAGACGTCACTGTGGTGGGGACAGGCAGTGGTGGTCGTGGCTGTTTCTCACAAACTATCTGAAACGGGGAGGATCCCGTTGCCGCGGAGATGTGGGAATTTAGCGCGAATTTGGCCCAGGGTAGCAGGCTAGCCCAGTCATCTTGTTTCTCGTTGACGTATAGTCGGAGGAATTGTTTCAACGTCTGGTTAGTTCTCTCAGTGAGGCCATTGGTCTGAGGATGGTAACCGGACGTATAGTCTAACATGACATCAAACTTCAAACAAAGGGCCCTCCAAAACTTGGCAGTGAATTGTGGTCCACGATCCGAGAGGATGCTTTTAGGGAGGCCATGTAGCCTGAAGATGTGTTGGACAAATAGCTGAGCCAGTTGCGGAGCAGACGGCAACCCTGGCAATGGCACGAAGTGCGCCATTTTACTGAAACGTTCGATGACCACCCAAATTGCTGTGTTGCCGCTGGATGGTGGCAGGTCTACCACGAAGTCGGTAGCCACATGGGTCCATGGTTCAGAAGGCGCAGGTAGTGGCTGAAGTAGGCCTGGGGTTGAACCGAAGATTCTCTTATGGCAGGCACAGGACTGACAGGACTCCACGTACGCCCGGACATCCTTGTTGACCTTTGGCCACCAGTAATAGCGGCGCAAGTTTTGTAGTGTCCGAGATTGTCCGGGGTGGCCGGAACAATGGGAGTTGTGTGCCCATGCCAATACTTGTTTCCGCAAGCCCGGCAGAACCAGAGTCTTCCCAGGAGGGATGGCAGTGGTAGCAGACAAGAGGATGCAAGATGGGTCGATGATGAATCGCGGTTCCTCAGAACCTTCTACTGATTCAAATACCCGTGATAGGGCGTCGGCCTTGGCATTCTTCTCTGCCGGTCTGTAGCAGAGCACAAAATTAAACCGGGTAAAAAACAGAGCCCAACGTGCTTGCCGGGGGTTGAGTCGTTGTGCCCAGTGCAAGTATTCGAGATTCTTGTGGTCCGTGTAGACGGTGAATTGATGTTGTGCCCCCTCTAGCCAGGGACGCCATTCCTCGAGGGCGACCTTGATTGCCAACAACTCCTTATCACCGATGGCGTAATTTCTCTCTGCCGGGGAGAACTGGCGTGAGAGGAAGGCACACAGACGAAGTTTGTGAGCATCAGACGTCTGACAAGATGGCCCCTATGCCTTCCGATGAGGCATCTACCTCAATGATGAACGGCCGTTGCGGATCTGGATGTCGAAGGCACGGTTGCTGCAGGAACTCCTCCTTGAGGTGATGAAAGGTGGTCTCCGCTCCCGGAGGCCACTCCTTGGGGTTTGTGCCTTTCCGGGTTAGAGCCGTCGGGGCCACTAAAGTCGCATAGTGGGGAATGAATGAGCGATAATAATTTGCGAACCCCAAGAATCGTTGGAGCGCCTTCAGTCCGGACGGCTGGGGCCATTCTCGAATGGCTTGCAGCTTCTGAGGGTCCATACGGAAGCCTTTGTTAGAGATGATGTATCCCAGGAAAGGAAGGGACTCCTTCTCAAAGAGGCACTTTTCCAATTTTGCGTATAGCTGGTGTTCTCGGAGACGTTGCAACACCTGGATGACATGTTGACGGTGCATCGTCAGGGAATCCGAAAATGAGAGGTCTAGAATGGGTAGATGTGAATCGGTTATTTACTCTTTCGGATAGTAGAAAGACTAGGGGGCACTCCATGAAGTTAGCATGGGGCACATTTAAAACTAATCGGAGAAAGTTCTTTTTTACTCAACGCACAATTAAACTCTGGAATTTGTTACCAGAGGATGTGGTCAGTGCAGTTAGTGCAGCTGTGTTTAAAAAAGGATTGGATAAGTTCTTGGAGGAGAAGTCCATTACCTGCTATTAAGTTCACTTAGAGAATAGCCACTGACATTAGCAATGGTAACATGGAATAGACTTAGTTTTTGGGACTTGCCAGGTTCTTATGGCCTGGATTGGCCACTGTTGGAAACAGGATGCTGGGCTTGATGGACCCTTGGTCTGACCCAGTATGGCATTTTCTTATGTTCTTATGTTCTTACTAAAATGTCGTCCAAATATACTACTGCGCACTTGTACAGGAGATCACAGAAGATCTCGTTCATGGTGTTCTGGAACACCGCAGGAGCATTACAGAGCCCGAACGGCATCACTAAATACTCGTAGTGGCCATCTTGGGTATTGAAGGTCGTCTTCCACTCATCACCTTCTTTAATTCAGATGAGGTTGAAGGCCCCTCAGAGGTCGAATTTGGAAAAGATCCTTGCCCCTTGTAGCCTGTCAAAGAGCTCCGAGATAAGGGGTAAAGGGTAATGATCCTTGACCGTAATGGCATTTAAACCCCGGTAGTCAAAACAGGGACGAAGACTCCTGTCCTTCTTTGCGACAAAGAAGAAGCCAGCCCCGGCTGGGGATTTGGATTTCCAGATGAAGCCCTTCTCCAGGTTCTCCTTGATGTACTCGCTCATAGCCTGCGTCTCAGTGGGTGAGAGGGCGTAGGTGCGACCCCGAGGCGGTTCGGTTCCAGGAAGGAGCTGGATGGCATGATCGAACTTCCGATGGGGAGGAAGAATCTCTGCCTTTTTCTTCGAGAAAACGTCCACGTATGCGGCATAAGGTGCTGGCAGGTTTGGAAGGCTGGTGGAACAATGGGGCAGGATGTTGGAACCACAGAGCGGAGGCAATTGTCGTGACAGCTCAGGCCCCAACGAGCTAACTGCAAAGTCTTCCAATTGAACTGGGGCTCATGCTCCTGGAGCCAGGGGAAACCTAAGACGATCGGGTGGATGGAGTACTCCAGGACATAGAATGACATCTGTTCTTGATGCAGGGCCCCAGCCTGCAGCTGGAAAGGAATTGTGGTGTGTGTGACCCGTTCGGGAAGAGGTTTCCCTTGAATCGAGGAAATGACCATCGGGGGCTGAGAGGCAAACTTGTGGAACCTTTAGATGATCACTAGGCCTTTCATAATAAAATTTCCGCCAGCGTGTGGAACTCCCCATCAGTCTAGGTTAACGCCACTGGCAGCGTTAGCGGAGGTGTGGGTGCGGTACGGCCCAGGACGAGACCTCTTTCTGGTCCTAGGCCCGAGAGTTTTCTGGTCGCGCTGGACAGGCGGCTATCCGATGGCCTGCCGTGCCACAATAAAAACAAAGCTCTTCTCTCGCACGCTGCCAACGCTCTTGAGGAGACACTCTCCCACGACCCAACTCCATGGGCTCCTCGGCGGATGCCCGAAGGGCTTCAGATGCACTTTTGGAGGAAGATAAGGGCCTTCTTGCTGGCCTGACTACCGGAAGGCGAAACCGCATCCGCCGATCCACTCGATTAGCCAATTCTATCATGCCATTGAGGTCGTCTGGGAGTTCTTTCGCCGCTATCTCATTCTGCAGGCGCGAGAATAGCCCTTCCAAGAAGATTCTGTGCAGACAATCCTCTCACCAATTAAGCTCCGCGGCCATGGTGCGGAACTCCGTAGTATACTCGGCCACGGTCCGAGTACCCTGTCGCAATTGAAGCAGTTCCGAAACCACAGTGGGCTTGCGGACGGGTTCGTCAAAAGTCTGCCGGAAGGCGGACAGGAACTGACTTAAGTCTTGTAATGAGAAGAGCAACAGGCTCCTATCCTGGAGGGACAGTAAGCGGGTCCAAACTAAAAAGTTGTCAAACTATCCCAAGGTGAAACAGCAGGGGGCATTTAGACAACCTGTAAGAACTACAATACCCAGAGTTCTAGAGCAGCAGTGGAAGGCTCGTGACCAGGATGAGGCTGAAGTGGCTGCTGAAGGTGATCTGGGGGAATTAGATTCAGCTGAGTCCATGCTGTGGGAAGGAGAGGGTGTGTCCCTGAGTGAAGAGGAAAAGGAAGAGAGCAGTTTCTCTGAGGGAGAGGAGGAGATGGACTGGGAGATACCCACAGAAGATTCGTCTTTATCCAGCATGGAGATAGAGTAAGTGGGGAAGTATTGTAAAACTGAACTGAGAAAAGAAACAAAAACCTGCAGGGAAGCAGTGTTTGTCTCACCTGTTTTCCCAAAAGGCACTAACTAAGGACAGTGCTGATTGTCTTGGGTGATAGAGGTGAAGCATTGCTTATAGCACAACTATAGGGAAGAAGGGGTGAGTTGTGCTGGATCCCCAAACAAGGCTGTCATGGCTAGGATGGAAGCCTGACAGCAGACATTTGGCTACGGAAGTTGGGGAATGTAGTTGTCAGTGATGAGATATTAGAAGAAAGACTACTGCACAACCCTAAGAAAGGGGGAATAGACTGGAACTAATAATAAACTGTTCTTTGTTTGTTTGTTTTTTTGTTTGTAAATCCTTGCTCGGAGGGGGAGGGGAAGAACTGCTGTTTTCCCTACCTATTGGAGCTTTGAAAAAAGGGCCTTGCTAGGGGGACTAGCCCGGGCCAAGATTTGTACCTGGCTTAAAAGGCTTGCCGATAACTGTTTTGGAGAGACTCCAGAGTTACTGGGACTGCGCCAGATACCAACAGTTTCAGCAGTGCTATTGTGCCTGGATGGTTTGCAAAGATCTGGGAGAAGAAATTACGCTCAGCCGGGGAGATAGCTGGAGGAGCCCACGACAGTCTTCGAAAATGGGATCCCTTCTCTCCCACAGATGAGAGGCCCATATCAGGGGCTTTCTGTCGAGTAAGGACATAATGTAGCTGGTTTTGACCAGGTCGCTAGGGAACTGTGCAGGCAACAAGGAAAAACAGACCTGGCACTGGCTGAGGAATCCTTGACACAGCTTTGCATCTCCGGCATATCGAGAGGGCGCCAGGAGTTGAGTGGGCGTTACTGACCCCTGGTCAGCCCTGGGGCACTGGATGGTGTGTGGCTGGGTAGGGCGACCTCCTTGAGCCCCAGGCGGCGATGGCAACATAGGGCTCGAGGGCCCTAATGCCTCGAGGCGTTGAGTCAGTCCTTGTGCTACAGAGACCAGGGCGTCGAGGGTCTGTTGTTGATCCTTCAGGCGTTGGGCCATTCTGGGAATGGCCTGGCGGGCAGATACCTCCGCCGGGTCCATGGAATTGGCAATCTGTTATGCTCAGGCTTGTGGACCCTTGGGCTGATGAGAGGAGGGTATACCTTGCGGAGGTTCCGTAGGTTTTCTCGTCGGGTGGCGAGGCAGAACAGAAGAGGAGCGCAGTTGACCCTTGGCTCTGGAGGCGGAGAAGACTGCAGACAGATGAAGAGGATCTGGATCTTCACCCTGGAAGTCTGTGGTCCCCCCAGGAGGAGCCCGTAGGGACCCAGACTGCTGGGACTTAGGTGGGCCCTTGGAGACGGAGTCCAGGAGGGGTCCAAGATCAGGTGCCAGAGAGTCGTCAATTACCAGGCCGAGGTCACACACCGAGGGATCAACACTAGCCAGTCCGAAGTCACACCAGAGAATCGCTGCTTGCCAAACCGAGTCGCACACCAGAGAAGTACCGAAGCCAATCCAAAGTCAGGAACCGGGAAGATCAAGCCGAAACAGGAACAGGGATCGAAGCTCAAGAACTCGCCGAGGCAAGCAGACTAGACAACGTTGGAGGACGTTGCCAAGTCAGAGAATGAGCAGAGGAATCTCCCTTATATACCTCCTCTGCTCAGGCTGATCCAGGACAGGTGAGGCGTGTTAAAGGGATCAGGTCCCTTTAAATTAGTGAAGGGGGCGTGGCCTCGCACCTAAAAATGGCGGCAACCATCTTTGATTTCCTCTGCGGAGGAACGACTGCAGGAGCGGCGCGGGGGCAGAGCAGGGACGGCTCTCTCCCCGATGGTCAGACCGGGGACCCGCGCCGGAGCACCGAGCACCCGGTCAGGGGTTTCCCCTGATGCTGCTGTGGCATGTCGCCACAGCGGACGAGGTAGGGGACTGCGGTCGTGGCCTGCCACAGCTGCGGGACACAACACCCTCAGAGTTGCATCGATGGTCATTGCGCCATCTACATCAGCAGGGCTGTCTGTTCTTTTGATGCCATAGGCTTCTAGGGACACCGGAGTCAGGCCATTGCTCGCTTATTTCAGGTCAAAGACAGATTCATTATCTTCAGACTCAGCACCAGGAAAGGAGTGATCTGGTCATTGAGGGAAACCAAAGAAGCATCGGCATCAGTCCCCTTCAATACACAGTGTCGGGCATGGGACTGCATCAGCTTCGGCTGTGTTGCTCCCATGGATCCTCCATGGATCCCAGGGGTTTGACACAGCCTCTATCGATCCAAATATCCACCACTGATCCTCCTTTTGGTTCTGAAGAGGATTTGGTCATGCCTCCTGGATCGCAGTCAGTTTTGGCATTGGTGATCTTTGAGGAGGAGCTGGAGAAGCTTGTGCAGTTGGCCATGGAGAAGGCATTGTGGGGCATCAGCGTTGGGCAACCAAAGGCACAGGGCCCATAACTGTCCTTCCTTGAGCTGTTTTGAATCCTTGTATGCCTTCTTTGGAATGCTACTGACACTTTCATCGGTGTCAGTGCCGATGGCAGCATCAACATCTGGTGGGGCATTTGGGCTGCCACTGGCCGATCCAGTGGTCATCCACAGTTCCTCAGAGGAGAAAGCTCCTGTGGTAACAGGGGAAGCCTTGGGGTCCAGGCCACCATGGCCAGTTGAGTAAGTTCCCTTACAGCTAGCGGGGGACTGAGTGCCCCGGGATCTGTCCCCTGCCTACGCTAGTGAGGATGAGGGCACTTATAACTCCTGGAGGGATGAATCTTCAGATGTTACAGATTTTGATACATTGGATGGCCTCCCCTCATTCCTATCTCCTCCCTAGGACAGAAGGAATCTTCCTGAGGAAGACCTCTCCTTTGTAGATTTTGTCAGGTTGATGGCAGAAGCCATCCCATTTCGATTGCAGATGGAAGAGGATACTTGGCACAATATGCTGGAGATTCTCCACTATGTGAAGACTCCTAAGAAGATCATAGTAGTCCCAGTGCATGAAATCCTTTTGGAGTTAATGATGAGGATGTGGGAACAACCCCTCTCAGTGCCTCCCATTAATAGGAAGGCAGATGCAATATATCTCTTCCAGACGGCTTTTGGATTTGACACGCAACAGCTGCCACACCAATCAGCTGTAGTTTTATCTGCTCTCAAAAAGGCCAAGCGCACTCACACCCATCCCAAAGCACCCCTTGGGAAGGATCAGAGGGTCATAGAAGCTCTTGGCAGAAAGGTGTTTCAGGGTGCAATATTTATTAGGGATGTGCATTAGTTTGCAATGAAATAGGAAATAACGTCTCTATTTCCTATTTCGTTGAGTTTTGGGGGCCCAACAAAACGATAAGAAAACCCATGAAATTTCATGTGGTTTTCTTATCGTTTTTTGGGGGGGAGAAAGGCCACATTAAAAAAACAAAAAACAAAACCCAAACCCACCCCAACCTTTGAAATTTAATTAATTGCAACCCCTCAACCTCCTGACCCCCTCAGACTTCCCTGACCCCCCCCCCAAGACTTACCGAAAGACCCTGGTAGTCCAGCGGGGGGTCCTGGGAGTGATCTCCCACTCTTGGGCCATTGCCTGCCAGTAATCAAAATGGCTCCAATGGCCCTTTGCCCTTACCATGTGACAGGGGCTATCGGTGCCATTGGTTGGCCCCTGTCACATGGTAATGGATGGCCCATTTTGGAGTGGGTTATCCATGTGTCAGGGGCCGCCCAATGGCACCAAAAGCCCCTGTCACATGGTAAGGGCAAAGGGCCATCGGCGCCATTTTGATTAATGACAGCCGATGGCCCGAGAGGGGGAGATCGCTCCCGGGACCCCGCTGGACCACCAGGGACATTCTGCAAGTTTTGGGGGGGTTGTAATTAATTAAATTTGAAGGGTTGGGGTGGGTTTCAGGTTTCATTCTGGGGCAGACGAAATAAAATTGGCCCAAACCGCGGGAAAACAAAATTTCCCACGGTGGGCTGATAATGAAGGCCGAAACAAAAGTTTCGGCCGAATCACATCTCTAATATTTATCACCCCCATGGCAGCCCATCAGCTCTACATGGACCAATGTACTTGGAACATCCTGAAGCAGTTGCAGGAAGTGGCCAAGCAGCTGCCTCAGCAGCAGCAGGCCACTCTCCACTCATTGGTGCACAAGGGTCTGGAATACGAGAAACACTGGATCGACTCTACCTACAATGATTTTGAGATGGCATTGAGAGTCTTTGTAGCCAGGATTGGTGCCTGTAGACTCACCTGGCTGCAGGCCTCATATCTCCATCAGGAGGTGCAGGAGTGACTTGCTGACATGCTATAGACAGGAGAGAATCTCTTTGGAGATAAAGTGAAGAATATGGTGGCCTAAATTTGGAACCACCATGAGACACTCCCAAAACTCTCTGTTAATACTCAGGACCCATCCTCCTCATCCAGGTGGCTTTCAAGGTCTGGCCACCAATGTCTTTCTTCTGCCCAAGGAGATACTGTCCTCTACCACTTTGGCCCTGTAAGTAGCAATAGGCCTCTTGTAGCTGTCCAAGGTAACAGAGGGCCCCAAAGCCCCAACCATTGCCTCAGTCAACTCCTGAGATGGGTTTTGATTGGTTTGAAGAGATCATAGCTAAATCTACCATACCCTTGTTGAGTGACCTTCTGGTCTGGAGCAGACTGAGGTTCTATGCAAACTGGTGGCCCAGTATATCTTCAAACCAGTGGGTCCTCACTATTGTCCGCAGAGGGAACAAACTAAACCTATTGAGTGCCCCATCAAATTGCTGCCTACGTACACATTGGAGACCTGAGCACATCAGGAAGTGCTCTTAGTGGAGCTTTCCTCCCTCTTAATGGCCAGAGCAGTTAAGCCCATTCCACCAGGGCAAAGAGGGCTGGGATTCTATTCCTGGTACTTCCTGATTCCAAAGAAAACAAGGGGACTCTGTCCCATCCTAAACCTAAGGGCCTTGAACAAGTTTCTAAAAAGTGAAAATTTCAAAATGGTTTCCCTGGGCACATTGATTCCCTTTCTGCAAAAAGGGGACTGCCTATGCTTTCTCAATATTAAGGACCCATACACTTGCATCGAGATCTTACCCAGCCACTGGAAGTATCTCCAAATCCGGGTGAGGAAATAGCACTTCCAGTACCGCATTCTGCTGTTGGGATAGCTTCTGCCCTGTGGGTCTTTACCAAATGTCTGGCCATGGTGGCAGTGCACCTGCATAGGCTGGAAGTCCATATTTTCCCCTATCTGGACATTTGGCTGATCAAGAGCACCTTGCAGGCAGGGGCCAAAAGGTTCATGTGCACAACCATCTGGGTTTTGGAATTGCTAGGTTTCATCATCAACGACCCCAAGTCCCATCTTAGCCCCTCACCTCAGTTGGACTTCATAGGAGCCCTGCTAGACATGGCTCAGGCCAAGGCCTTCCTGCCATGGCAATAGGCCATCACCCTGGCTGTTGTGTTGGAGATTCAATGGAGCATGCAGGTATCACTTGGTACATGTTGAGGCTGTTGGGCCACATGGCCACCATAGTACACATGCATATGCGAAGTGCCCAATGGACCTTATGATCTCAGTGGCTTCAGACCTCTCAGGATCTGCAGAATTGCATCTGAATCACACCGTCCCTCTGAGACTCCTTGTCCTGGTAATGGGAAAATTCAAATCTGGAATGGGGAGTACCCATCCACATTCTTCCGGTTCAAATTGTCCTAACCATAGATGCAGCCACCCAGGGCTGTAAAGCCCATGTAGATGGGCTCAGCACCCAGGGGCTCTGGTCCACCCAGGAATATCTATGCCTTCCTGGAGCTCCAGGCAATCCGGTACACTGTGGGTTTTCAGAGATCAGCTGTCCAACAAAAATGTATTGATCTAGATGGATAACTAGATGGCAATGTATTACATCTACAAGTAGGGTGGTACGGGCTCTTACCTCCTGTATCAAGAGGTGATACAGATATGGGCCTGGGCCTTCTTCCATTGGATGGGGCTCAGAGTTATGTATCTGGCAGGATTGGAGAATGGGATAGCAGTCTGACTGAGTAGCTCCTTCAGGCCCTACGAATGGCGTCTGGATCAAGGGGTAGAAAATCGGATTTTCCACCTTTGGGGAAGCCTCGAGGTGGATCTATTCAGAGCTCCTTAGAACAGGAAGGTTCCTCAGTTCTGCTCCATGTACAGGACACAGAGCAAGCTAGCCTCAGATGCTTTGCCCTTAACTGGGGCCAGGGTCTTCTATATGCATATCCTTTAGTTCTGCTGGTTAATGAAGAC
Source organism: Rhinatrema bivittatum (assembly GCF_901001135.1). Taxonomy (NCBI): domain Eukaryota; kingdom Metazoa; phylum Chordata; class Amphibia; order Gymnophiona; family Rhinatrematidae; genus Rhinatrema; species Rhinatrema bivittatum. The sequence continues at coordinate 376,610,267 of NC_042618.1, forward strand.
TTTGTTGAAATTCAAGGAGGTCAAGGGGACTATGATACTCATAGCCCCCTATTGGCTGAGGCAGGTCTGGTTTCTTCTCATTCGAGATTTGTCCATCAGGAAACCAATCATACTGGGGTCTTCCCCAGATCTCATTTCCCAGGATCATGGCAGGTTGCGCCATCCCAACGTTCAGGTCCAGTTTCTCACAGCTTGGATATTGAGAGGTTGATTCTACAATCCATCAATCTCTCGGATGATGTCTCTCATGTCATCGTAGCTTCTAGAAAGCCTTCCACCAGAAACTCTTATGAAGTGGAGGAGGTTTCCTGTGTGGTGTGAGCAAAAGACCCTAGATCCTTTCTCTTGCTCTACATAAAAACTGCTTGAAAAGCTTCTACACCTCTCTGAAGCTAATCTCAAGACCACTTCCGTTAAGGTTTATCTATGTGCAATTGGTACATATCATCATGGTGTAGAGGGTAAGCTCAACTCTGTACAGCCTATAGTTGTACGTTTTATATGGGGGCTGCTTCAACAGAGGCCTTCCCTAAAGCTTCCCGCTGTGTCCTGGGACCTCAACCTGGTGTTGGCTCAGCTAATGAAAGCTCTTTTTGAGCCACTGCACTCCTGTGACCTGAAGTAGCTCACCTGGAAAGTCTTGATTTTGGTGGCAATCACTTCAGCGCACAAGTTCAGGGAACTCCAGGCCTTAGTGATTTATCTGCCTTACACAAACATTTTTCATGATAGGGTGATTTTGTGCCTATGATGATGTTGGACTTCCATCTTAACCAGTCCATCATCCTGCCAACATTTTTTCCAGGTCCCATTTTCACCAAGGTGAATGAGCCCTGCTCAGTTTGGACTGCAAAAGAGCCTTAGGCTTCTGTCTGTCTGTTAGCTCATAGACAGTTCACTCAACTTTTTTTTATTTTGATCAGAATAGGTTGGGAATCGCCATTGACAAGAAGATGCTTTCCAATTGGCCAGAAGACTGCATCTCCTTCTGTTATGCCCAGGTCAGATTGCAACTTGGGGGCCAAGTCAAGGCTCACTCTGATCGAGCCATGGTAGTGTCAGAGGCCATTTGTGAGCAATCCCCATGGAGGAGCTCTGCAGAGCTGCAACATGGAGTTGTATCCACTCATTCACATTACTGCTTAGATAGGGATGGCCGATGCGACAGCAGGCTTGGCCAATCTGTCCTTCAGAACTTGTTTGAGGTTTAGAACTCAACTCTGTTCCTGCCTAGGGCCCATTCTTTGTGTTCAGGCACTTTGTTATTGTTGGGCCTATTGGTACATTTATTGGTCTTCTTTTTTGGTGGGGGGGAGGCACCTGTATCTAGGGATTCATCCATGAGTGGGGACTGCCTTCTTGCTTATGCTCAGAGAAAGCAACGTTGCTTACCTGTAACAGGTGTTTTCCAAGGAGAGCAAGGATGTCAGTCCTCAAGAAACCTGCCCAACTCCCCATGGAGTTGGATTTCCACTTTATGGGTTTGTTCTTTTTTATGTTCTTCTTAATTCTGTTATAAGACTGAAGGGACCACTGTGTGGATGTGTGGTATTTTGCATGCTGGAGCATGCTCAGAGAGGCTCAATCACAGTTCTAGGACTGATATTCTGCTGTCCTCAGAGAACACCAGTTACAGATAAACAACTCTTCTTTCATTTTGAAATCTTCATATGTGATTTTTTTTATGAACTTTGTATGACAGGTGTAAAGTCTGTGGGTATTGAAATACTTCCTAAAAATATTGGACTAAAACCCTAGATGTAAAATAAAAACTAAATTATAGCTCCTAATTTCTAAGATAACTTTTAAATATCCATATATATGAAAACCAATATGGGGGTCATAGATATTTCTCTAATGAAGTACTAGTGTAAATATTACTATTTGGATTTGCCATTGCATGGATAAATCAAATGCAGCGATGCCTGTGTCATTACAAAAAAGCAAAGGAAAAAATAAAACCAATGAAGTATAGAACATTCAAGTCATAGTGAAAAAAAACCTCCTTTATTAATTGGATTCTTTTTGTGGTATCTCCCAGTAGCAGCATCTGCTCATAATGAAGACTACAAGCAGGAAAGATGAGGTCATTAAAATTCATAGTGCGTGAAATCCATTTCAACATACAGTTACTTTAATATATCAAAATATCAAATAATTGAAGCATTTTATTTACTTTATGCATTTTTGTGTATCCATTGCACTATGTATCTTCTTACTCATGGAAGCATTAAAAAAAATATGAGCTTTGTGTACTGTACATCTCAATCTGCCATGCACTGCATTTTGTTTTACTCTTTGTTTATATACAGGTAATGGAATTTGTGAGTAAAAAGTGTTTACTTATACATACTATATATCCACAGCAGAGAAGTTAAAATTGACTTATTTTTACTGCTATGAAGCACTTTGAGTAAACTTTCATTGCTTGCTATGCTTTCTAAATTTACTAACATCTTGGACAAGCCATTTAAAAGCTGTTGCAGATTGCCTTTTGCAACTAGTATAAGTGTGGCAGTATCATAATGCTAAACCTACTATATTCCCACAATTTTGCATGTGTAGCCCACCACACACTTTGTCCTTATTAGAGAAGCTGAATTTGGGGCCATAATGGTGATATTATTTGGAACTGGTGTGTCTTATACAAATAGGGCCGGATTTTAAAAGCTCTGCGTGCGAAATCCGGCCGGATTTATGCGCACAGGGCACTCGCGCGCCGGCGCGCTTATTTTGCATAGGCTGCCGGCGCGCGCACAGCCCCGGGACGCGCGTAAGTCCCAGGACTTCGTAAAAGGGGCGGGGCGTGTCCGGGGTCAGGGGGCGGTCCGGGATGGGACTGGGGGCGTGGCGCCGGCCCGGGGGCATGGTCGCAGCCTCCAGACCAGCCCCCGGGTCGGATGATGGCGTGCGCAGATTTACACCTGCTTTTGGCAGGCGAAAATCTGCCAACAAAGGTAGGGGGGGGGGTTTAGATAGGGCCGGGGGGGTGGGTTAGGGAGGGGAAGGTGAGGGGAGGCGGAAGGAAAGTTCCCTCGGAGGGAACAGGCAGCGCACGCCGGGCTCGGCACGCGCAGGTTGCACAAATGTGTACCCCCTTGCGCGCGCCGACCCCGGATTTTATGATACGCGCGGCTACGCGCGTATCTTATAAAATCCAGCGTACTTTTGTTCGCGCCTGGTGCACGAACAAAAGTACGCGCTCGCGTAAATTTATAAAATCTACCCCATAGTGCACAACAAAGAAAAATATTATTGAAAATTAACATCTTCAGTTGTGACATTCTCACAGCACAATTGATGGGAGATGAATCTAAATACTCCATTTAAATCAGATTCACAGACTTTAACCAGAGAGTAAATATGTAATTCACACATTTGTCATGAATTTCTGGCCTGGGTACTTTCACCTTCCATGTACAGGAAATGCTTCCTGGGAATCTCTGTGCTTCCCACTATCTCCACTGCATCCTTTGGTGGGTGTTCCAATCCCATGAATGTACATTCTGGCACTACTTCTCTCATAAGACCCTAATACCTGGAGATCCTGCTTTTTTAAACTGCTTCTTATACAGCAGTCTGCAAGCAAGTCTTATGTTCCTTCGCACTGGTTGCACTGGATAAGTGTACTGAAAATATGATGCAAATCAGTCATACTGGGGCCAATTTTCAAAGAATTTAGGCTCCTAACTTTTGGAGTTAGGATCCTAAATTAACCCTTTTGAAAATTTACTAGGGCTGACTGCCTAAATTTAGATCCCTAAATTAGGTGCATAATTCTGAAAATCAGTGCTACTGTTTCTTCTTCACCCTTTTTGTTTAAATAAACAGCAGATTGTTGCTGTGAGATTTCAGAAAACCTCTTGTAATCCTATGGTGAACCCCTCTGTGATCCCTTGGAGTGGTCTATGGCTGGGGTAGGCCGCAAAACAGACCAGGCTGGAGAATGGTCTGCTTTTCATCAGTTTATTTTCAAAAGTACATAACAGAAGAGGAACAAATGGCTGGTTACCTCAACAGACTGACAAGCAATGAAAATGTCCAGAACAAACACAGCATTGGATTACAGCTACTTTCTTCTTGCTGGGGCCTCTCTAACTTTCTCAGGGCCTCACCTTTGTATCCCTTACCTCAGGGAAATGCCCCTAGCTGAGGATCCCTTTCCTGTCTGTCTTAAGGTGGACCAGGCCAGATATCTGGAGCCGGTCCATTAAGGCAGTCTGAGGCTTTCTATCATATACTCTATCACACACTCTAAAAATGAAACCATGTACTAAATAAGAATAAACTCTGCATGCTATTTGTGAAATAGCGTACCAAGGGGGTCATTTATCAAAGTGCTATATGGAGTTTTTGCATGCGTTAAAGCGTTTTCACATGCAAAAAAAAACATTAACATGTGCAAAAGCACCATAACGGATGGTGTGATGCAAATGAGAAAAAGGGGAGGATATTGCCAAGTGGGCTGGGCTCACAGTTTTGTGAAGCTGTATTGCATGGCTTTAACATGAATTTTAACTACACCTTTTTAATTTGTGTAAAGCTGTGTGATAGGGCTTTATTGTGCATTGTGATGTTTTTGCACATGCTGTTTTAAGCTCCTGGAGAGCCAGCCTAGCTATCAGGGCCCTCCTACCACCACTGGGGGAGGGGGTGTGGGAGGGAGAGAGAGAGAGAGAAAGCCTAGCCATAATGTGCTCACAATAGATAGGTATTTATATCTCTATGGGAGACCCACCTAGTAACTCGATGTGAGGTTTAGGTATTAGTGTAGGGGTTAGGGGCCACTTTGACATTCAAAGTGAGATATAGAACAGAACAGTGCTCTCTTGTGAAGATTTGATGACCTTCGGAGTGAGGAAACTCAACCAAAGATGAGATTTGTGCAATGTTCTCTCAACCTAGCTTGATGGACTCTCGACCTGGATAACATCAAGCTAGGTTGAGAGAACATTGCACAAATCTCATCTTTGGGTGATGAGATTTGTGCAATGTTCATCAAATCTTCACACGAGAGCACTGTTCTGTTCATATGTCTCACTTTGAATGTCAAAGTGGCCACTAACCCCTACACTAATACCTAAACCTCACATCGAGTTACTAGGTGGGCCTCCCATAGAGATATAAATACCTATATAGAGTGAGCACATTATGGCTAGGCTTGCACTCTCTCTCTCTCTCTCTCTCTCTCTCTCTCACTTTCATCAAAAAGTGATTGCAATTTGTGCTAAGATAGCACTTTGCATAGGTATTAGTATAAACTGCTTATTACCATAAAACACACCCCCTTTTCCTATCACATGCGATATTTAGTGCATTTTGATAAATCCAGGCCCAAATTTGTTCTCCCAGGATTGGTATGAAAATAAGCTCAGTGGAAAAATACCTTGTGCAGGTTTTCTACAGGAAATTTTACAATAGCCCCCCCTCAAAATGCACTTTCTTGAGATACAGCTATTTTTTCTGCAAAATTAGCATTATGAAATGAATTTCATATGTAGCTTCACTATGCTCTATAGATATAACTAAAATTTTTCCTGCATTTAATTGCACACAGAATTTATTTACAAAAAAGAAAAACTTTGCAAAGTCCTCTGTGCGCTAAAATAAGAAATTGTGTATGTTATCATAACTAGCACACTCTATTTTCTAATCTAATCTGAGGCTTATATACCACCTCTCTGGTCCATCAAAGGACCATTCTTTGCAGTTTACATTTTAATATGAACTAGGAAACTAACCTCAAAGAGAAGGCTTTATCCTTGTTCCTCCTCTGGAGCCAAGAGTTTCTATATCTCAGAGAGGAAATTTCCTGCTCGCATCTACTCCACAAAGGCTATATCATAGGGATCTCTCTATCTCCCTAATGAGGGGGCCTCTATTTCCTTTAAGAGCACTCCATTACAGGCTTACTCTTTCACGGAAGATACCATTACAGTCCTTGTAATAAGGGGAGTGAGGGAAGAGTTACTTGCAAGTTCTGGTGAGAGAGATCGGAGAAGTGCTATCATCCAAAACTGAAGACAACAAAACCAAAAACTCAGAATGAAACAAATTGAAACCAACAACCCCCCCCGGCCCCCCCCCCAAAAAAAGAACAAAACCATAAATTTCTGCCTTCACACCCCTAATATTAATGGTATTCTGGTATTAGGTTGCATTCCTATTATTAATGTATGTAATATCACCACACAATAGACTTGGTGGAGGAGAGGACTAGTGGTTAGAGCAAGGGGCTGTGAACCCGGGAAACCAGTGTTTAAATCCCGCTGCAGCTCCTTCTGACCTTGCACAAGTTGATTTATCCTCTATTGACTCATTTACAAACATAGGGCCTCATTTTCAAAGCACTTTACCACGTGCGATAAATTCGCGAATCGCGTTAACAGCTGTTAACGCGAATGCAAATTAGTCATTTGGTATTCAGGGGGCAGAGTTGGGGCGGAGCATATGTAAAGCGGGAACCTGTGTATCGTGTGCGGCGAAACAACCGCAGTGTTAGCGCGGCTGCTAACTACAACTCCAACTTCGCGTTATGGACTGCGCTACGGGCCAGAAAAGGATGATCCCCATCCACGGTAGTTCCGGACAGCCTGTTGCAGGCTGAGAGAGAGAGAGAGAGAGAGAGAGAGAGAGAGAGAGAGAGAGAGAGAGAGAGAGAGAGAGAGAGAGACTTACTATAGTGCCTATGCCCTACATAGGTATTTGAATCCCTATGGGAGGGCTACCTACTAACTCGGGGTGGGGATTAGGTATGAGCGTCGGGGGTTGGGGGCCACTTTTGCATTCCACATGAGACCTACGGACAGAACAGTGGTCTCTAGTGCAGATTTGCTGGCCGTCGGAGTGAGGACGCTCACACCAAGAAGTGGTTTGGGCAACGTTCTCTCTACCTAGCTTGATGGACACTCTACCTGGGCAACAACATGCTAGGTGGAGAGAATGTTGGCCAAATCTCCGCTTGGAGTGAGCGTCCTCACTCCGACGGCCAGCAAATCTGCACTAGAGACCACTGTTCTGTCCGTAGGTCTCATGTGGAATGCAAAAGTGGCCCCCAACCCCCGACGCTCATACCTAATCCCCACCCCGAGTTAGTAGGTAGCCCTCCCATAGGGATTCAAATACCTATGTAGGGCATAGGCACTATAGTAAGTCTCTCTCTCTCTCTCTCTCTCTCTCTCTCTCTCTCTCTCTCTCTCTCTCTCTCTCTCTCTCTCTCTCTCTCTCTCTCCTAATGTTTTCGCGAATGGCGAAAACATCGCCGCACACGATGTTTCCCCACTGCACGAAAGAAGCCTCATTTGCATTGGTAACGCCCCCTAATGCGTTACCAATGCGATATTGGAAAATAAGGCCCATAGAAGTCATTTAGTGTGTTATATGTTTATTGCATGGTAAATGCTTTAACGCAGCAATAGTGTGTGGTATTTTAAATACCATGTATTATTTCACACACACACACTAAATATCACAGATATGGTAATGAACTGCTTTGCAAATGCATTCAGAGCAGCTCACTAGTAGATAATTTCATGAAAGTTAGCTAAAACTCAGTAGTTGTAGCAAACTTACCCCAAGAGCATCAAGAATACTAACACACATTCCAATGCCCCATGGCCAAGTCTTAAAGGGTCAATTGGTTGGAAGACTTCTCCCCCCCCCCCACACACACACACAGGGGTAGATTTTATAAATGTGCGCACACGCCTACTTTTGTTCGCGCACCAGGCGCGAACAAGAGTATGCGGGATTTCAATAGATACGCGCGTATCCATTAAAATCCGGGGTCGGAGCGCGCAAGGCTGCCCAAAATCTGCGGCCTGCACGCGCCGAGCGACGCAGCCTGCCTCTGTTCCCTCCAAGGCCGCTCTGAAATTGGAGTGGCCTCGAAGGGAACATTCCTTCGACCTCTTCCCACCTTCCCCTCCCTTCCCCTTCCTAACCCCCGGCCCTATCTAAACCCCCCCCCCCTACCTTTGTTGTACAAGTTACGCCTGCTCAAAGCAGGCGTAACGTGCGTGCATTGGGCTGGCCGCCAGCGTGTCAGGGTCCGGTCCGGGGGGGCTGGTCTGGAGGCCACGTCCACGTCCCCGGAACGCCCCCGATGACGCGCCAGCCACGACACGCCCCCCCAGGAAAGCCCCAGGACTTACACGCATCCCGGGGCTTGCGCGCACCGCCGAGCCTACTCAACATAGGCTCGGCGCGCGTAGGGGGAGTTTGGGCCAGGTTTTCGGGGGGGTACGCACGTATCTTACGCACGTACCCCTTTGAAAATCTGGCCCACAGTGTGCAAAAACCCCAAAGATCTTGTGATACCTTTCTGCCCCACCTCCCTGCCACCTCCAGTGGTAGCCTCAGTGCACAAAATTTAAAAAAAAAAAGGAAAGAAGGGTGCAATGTCCCTGCCCTCCCAAACCCTACCTCATTTTCTCAAATTCTGGCCTTCCCCCAGGCTCTCCCCCCCCCCCCCCCGCCCCAGGTAGTCAATCTCCCTTGCCATCCCCTTGACCAAACATCCCCCGCCAGTTGTACTTTAAACACTATGATGAGCTAATGTGGCCCTGAACACCCTGTAGGCACAGGGCCTTGCAATGTGCAAGTTAAAATGGCACCAGCTGAGAATGTACTTATGCCTGTATCACTTAATTCAGCATAAGTACAAACCCATTTGGCATCATTTTAACTTGGACATTGCAGAATCTGGAGTGCAGAGTGCGCTCAGAGCACAGCTAGCCCACCAGGGCATTTAAGGTATGACAGGGAGGGTTGGGGGAGGGCAAGGGGGAGGGTGACTGCCTCAAGGGGGTTGGAAAGCCTGGCCTTGGGTTCAAGAAAAGTAGGTGAGGTTTGAGGGGGAGGGGCATACACCACTACTATTTATTCTTTTTTTTTTTTTCTTCACTGGGGCCACCTCTAGGAAAAGTTGGGGGTGGGACGGGGTGTCTCACAGACCCTCGGAATTTTTACTCACTTTAAGGTGAATTTTAAAAGCCCGGCACATGCCAAAACCGGGAGATATGCGCATAAGTCGGGCTGGCGCACCAAGCAGAATTTAAAGGTTGCTCGTGCACGCACAATACTTGCCGCTATGTACATAGATGGAAAGTTCTGAAAAAGAGATGGGGCGTGGACGGGACATGGTTGTTCCTGGATTTCACCTTGAAATTTGCACATAAATACTTACACATTCAGGCGTGCGCAGGGGTCCCCTTGCCGTGTAAATTTACTTCTGCTATGGATGGTGTGTATGTAGTAAAACAAAAAGATATGGGCAGATCAGAGTTTAAAGGAGCTAACAGAGGAGAAGGGAGGCTATTAAACTACAGGGGTCTGGTAGTTCTGCCCCTTACTTGGGCGAACTGGGACTGTACTGTGAAAACCAGTAATGGCATCAGTGAGCGTGTATATTAAATTTCCCCCCCACTTACATCGTAGACTGTACCATTTACACATGTGTGTTATAAAATGGCCACATCCCTGGTTGCAGTCTGACAAACGTGCACATGAGTGCTTGTTTAAAACTTACCATCTCTGGGGGGTACTTAAGGTTGATTGGGCCCTTTAGCAAGATGGGAGTCCTGGTTTGTGGGGCTATCATCATGCAGAATTTGTTGGGGCTATTATTCCACGGTATTTTTCCCCCGTGGTATTTTATAACCAGGGAAAATAATGCAGGGTTTACTAAGCTGCGGCATTCTAAGCTGCAGCTTAGTAAATTCTGTTGTATTTTCTCTCTCCAGGGGGAAAAACTGCACATTAGTAAATAACCCCCATAGGTTATAAGCTCTCTGGGGACAGGAAAAAACCTATGCAATAAACTGTACAAAAAGCCAGCAAAGGATTCCCTAAGCTATTAATAACAAAACAGTCAAAGAGAAGAAACGTTTTTCTTTAACAAATTGATATAATGTTCTATCACAAAATTAGTGTTTTGTTTGTTAGTCATTCAGTTGACAATGAGCAGTCACATGACTACCAATGCACCATCTAATCAGAAACCCTCATAAGTGAAATATCACACAGAAATTTGTTTTGCATTTTTTTTTTTTAATTATTGAGCAAGACACAAGTCCCCTGTATCCTTGACTGCACTGGCCCCTGACCATGGTGTAATGAGGCAGAAACATCAGTGCCTATTCCACAGATAAGTGTGCCAGTTGGTGTTTTTTTAATAAGAAAACTGGTGTTACATTTTGTGTTTACCCAATAATTTCAGAAAATACAAAAAAAAAATAATTTTTTTTTGGATGTCTTATGAGGTGTATGATTAGATGGTGGTGCATTGGTAGTTGAGTGATTGCTCATTGGCAGTTGATTAAATCACATTAAATTTATGATAGACAATTATATCAGTTTGGGACTGTGGAAGAGAGAGCCAGTTGTCCTACCTGCTGGGAGAACCTTGAACTGCTGGAGAGTTTCTTTCTTCTTGCCCCATGGTGGTTTCTTGATCCCTGGCTGTCCCAGGTGTCTGATGTCATCAACCTGGGACATCAGGAGGGGCCATCTACAAGATTCGACCTGTAGTGTCATGCAGTTGCCGCCAGCATGCTGCCGAAGCTGCGCACGACAAAGAGGTGCGTGGCTTGAGAAATTCCTTGATGTCTCTCCCTTATTTGCCTATAGAAGATCCTGGGAAGTAAATCTCTCTCCTTGGAATGTTCTCCGGGTGGGGAAGAAGAGAAAGGGAACTGTTCACTTTCCCCCTCCAAATCCTTCAGCTCCCTTACCTTTGTCTCAATCGACCATAGAGGGGTTTTATGCAACTATTGAGCTCTAGTACTCCCTCAGGGCTGATTCAGCTTGGCATGGTTTCCCATGCCGCTTCCTCTGGGAATTTCATCTCCCTAAGCCCTATCTTTCACTTACGCCCTGGTTTGGATTCTGATGTTTCAGCAGGTTCTCTGGAGATTTCGTTGCAGTCTCAAAGTGCTCTGAATGTTCCTCCTGTTGTGGGGGAACCTGCTTTGATGAGTCTCAGGATCTTGCTAGGAACACCAATGAACCTTTGGTAATCCCAGCTCTAGGCAATGTTTCATTAGTCAATTTTCCTGAGAAGCCAGCACAGATTACATTGGAGACACATGGACTGCTATTAAGGGACTGGAATAATTCTTTAGGGTCTAAATTTGAAAAAGTGAGTACAGTTGTTGGGCAAATTCAAAATCAGGTTGTGGTGCATGATCAAGTGATCAAGGGTAACACAGAACGTATTTCTGTTATAGAAAAACAGTGTGAGTCTGGGGAAATGCGATGAGGCTTTGATTAAGGGTCAGGAATTTATTCAACAAATATTAGAAGCTTTAGAAAATAGTTCCAGGAAATTAAATTTGAGAATGCTTAATTTTCCTAAATCTGTTAGTTTCCCCAATTAAATTGCTTAGGAAATTCTATGTGGAGGTTCTTAAAGTACCCCAGGATTTAGTTCTACCGATTACCAAGACCTTTTATTTACCTTCTAGACAGACTGCTCCATCGCCTAGTAGCCTCCCCTTACAACCTAATATCTTAGACAACTTAACACCTATTCTTTAACACTCCCAGATTGAAATACAAGATTCTGCTACTTTGAATGTGTATATGCTATGGAGTTTGATCATATATGGACTATGAAAATGTTTTTCTGTGCTTTCGATAAAAGTTTTCTTGGCCAACAACTGGCATTTTTCCTGATGTTGCTAAGGTGACCCAACTGAAATGGAAAGCTTTTTCTGATTAAAAAGCAATGTGTAATTGATATAGGTGCATCATTTCTTCTTTGATTTCCTTGTAAATGTATCGTTAAATTATATTCAATTAGATACCTTTCCTTTGATCCTGACCAGATGGAAAGATTTTTACAGAATACAGAAAGACTCTTGCTTGTACCCTCTTAGTTTAGTATTTCCTTTGGGTTTATGGTACAGTGGATTATATTAATTATTATATGAGCTTACCTTTTCCTTATTATTTTCATTGCTATAATGTATTCAGTCCCCTAATAGAGGTCTTATATGGATGACAAACTTTGAATTGTAATTTTCTTTATTATCTTAAGGAATGTATCCTTTTCTTGGTTATCCAATATATTGTAAATGTCAGTTTGACTTATAATTTGAAAAACTAGAAAATAGTTTAAAAAAGAACATTATATCAATTTATTAAAGAAAAATGTTTCCTTTGTTTGTTGACAGGAAAATTCCTACAGTACCTGAATATAATCTGCTTTGAAGTGCCTGAAAGGCAGAATATGAATCAATTTAAAAAATAAATAAAAAATAAATGTCATAGTTTAATATTATAACATGCTATAATTTCTTCTCTGCTAAATATGATTTTTGCCTCTTTTGAATTTAGTAAGGAACTCTGTTGAGAGTCAAGAGCAGTTTATAGAGACAAAGGGTGAGCAATAACAGCTAATTTTGCTAAAAATGAAAACTGGTACATATTTATTTCTAATATTTATACTCAGTCAATCTGCAATACAACTAAGATATCTCAAACCCATTATATAGTAACAATAAATACCTAGAATTTGAAACAATTCATAAAATAAAATCATACCTAAAATTCCCTCATATCCCCCCAACAGCAAAACACAACCACCTCCACTAGTTACATTACCTAAAACCCATAAAATATTTAACCCTATAACGTATAGCAAAAATACTAATTCCAAAAATTGTAAAAGAGGGATGTCTTGCTTACAAATAACCATGCTTTAAATTTCTGTCTGAAGGAAAGTAATTCCTCAGACAAGTGGATTTTACATGGTAATAGATTCCACCAATGTGGGGCATCATAATAAAATGTTTGTCTCCTTAGTGATCTCACTCTTCCCAATGCAGATAAATCTAAGAGGTTATCATTTGTGAGTGCAAGAAGACTGATGTGGTTCACATTTCTTTAGTTTGCAGAAATAAAGGACCCATGCCATTTTGGGAAGAGCAGAAATGGAAAGGGGGCCATATATAACATTAAATCTGGAAAGGGGTCTATACAATTAGGGGTCGATTTTCAAAATCATGCCCATGCATCCATGTTATAAAATATGATTTCCACGCGCACATGCACGCTGGATTTTAATATCCGTGTGCGCATGTGCAGGCTGGTGTCATGTCCCGTGCACAAAGGGGGGAATTTTACAAAAATACGCACATTGATGCAAGTAGGCCTTTCCAGAAATTTCCCTATCCCCCTATCTACCCTTCCTCCCTTTTCCTCTCTCCTTCCCAATCCTTAAACTAATCCTTTCTACCCTAGAATTTTTTGTTTTAAAACTTACCTCTCCTCCAAGCAGCTGTAAATTACATGTTCACACTTCCCCAGGACAGGGCTAATAGCCACTGTCCCAGCCAGTCTCCTCCCCACCGTGCCCTACCCCCGACCCGCTCCTTTCATCAAGCCCAGCACTTCTGCATGTATCAGGAGATACTAGGGATATGCATTCATTTACAATGAATGTCACATCCGCAACAAAAAGGTCCCTATTTATTTCATTCGTGGGACTGTGAAATGAATGATGATCCCTCATGAATGAAACATATCATATTAGTTTCATTTGTTTGGTTCACAGTGCTTATTTAGCAGCCTTTTGCAATAGGAGAAGGTCATGTGGGAGTATCCATAGCAACCAACCCTTTCCTGTGAGTCATAATTGACCTCACAGCCCTGTCATAGAGTGGGTCGGACAGGTTGGCAAGGAAACCAGAATGCCAACATATCAGAGCAGAGCATTTTTTTAATTCAGCCAATCGCTGCTCATCCTGGTGTTTTTCTACCTTCAGCAAGTGTAACACAGTGCACTTTCTTCTTGGGTTCTATCTGAGAAGGTTGTTTGCTGATTGAGCTCTCTCAGAGTGTCTCAATTATCCATTGAATTGCTGAAAATCAGAGCTATTGCTATTGCTAAAAAATATTTTTGCCCGTTCTGCTGTGCCAGGCAGCCAGGATTTTTTTTACTGCACTCAGATGTTTCTCTCTGTCTCACCCACCTAGACAAGCTGCCAGCAGTGGCATTTTGCTGCTGATCTTACCCCCCCTGGGGTAGGTTGCAGGCAAGGTTTGGGTGGTGTGGGTGGGAGATAGTGTGAGAATTGCAGTGGCTGTCTGGCAGTGGGTATTTTTCATCTACAACCAGCATCACAGTGAGTACTGTAGGAATTGGGCTTGCAGACTCACAGCAGGAGTCAGACTGAGGCTTCCAGTGTTTTATCTGGAGTTTCAGTACTATTTTTGTGCACATAGAGAAGTCTCAGTTGTAGTGTACAGCAAATCACTGCACTCTGTGTGTGTGTGTGTGTGTGTGTGTGTGTGTGTGTATGTAGTTTTCCACACTCACATATATTGGTACAGTGGTGTTCTTTTAATCCAAATCCCCAGTAGGCATCTGGAGTTTTAGGGTTTTTTTGTGCACATAGAGCAGTCTCAGTTGTAGTGTACAGCAAGACACTGCACTGTGTGTGTGTGTGTGTGTGTGTGTGTGTGTGTAATTTTCCACACTCACATATATTGGTACAGTGGTGTTCAGTACAGCCAATAAAGAAATAATCCTTTTAATCCAAATCCCCAGTAGGCAGTGACATTAAAATCCATGATGTCAGGGAAAGGTACAGGTCGAGTAATTGGCACTGGCAGAGGAGGCACTTCAAGAGGCAGTCCCCCATTAAAGTTAAAAAGGGACCTGTTCCAATCCAAAATCTCTGGAGGGGCAGGCAGTTCCAGCCAGAAAAAAATTAAATTTAAAGATGATGCACCGCCACCACCTGTTTCTGACCCTGTTTTGGAGGTGAGAGAAGGGGAGGCTGAGCCATTCAAGGTAGTTGGGGTAGTGGAGAAAGCAAAAGAGCAAGACCCAAAAGCAGCAGTGTGACAGCATACTCTAGTTAATACTGACGATGTAGCACAGTCACTGATTCTGATTCCGATGAAGAATGATCTTGTATGGGATTCCCTTCATCAGAAATAGAAGACATAATAGCTGAAGAAGGTTTAGGAGGATTAGTTAGTTCCATCTTAGCTCCACTTCAGTGCTGGAGGAGAGAGAGGAAACTGGTGATGATGATGAGGAAGAGCAGTCAGTGCAGGTAGAGAGTGTGACTGATGCCCCTGGCATTGCTTCTCAGGATGCACCCACTACTTCAACTCCAGTGCCAGCATCCACCCCGAAGCTATAGAGAAGGGATCACAAAAGAAATCTGTGATCTGGAGCCAAGTGAGGGAGGACCCATGTTTTGCTCAGAGTAATTACTGTGCCAGGGATATTAGCAGAGGCAAGCAAGTGAGCCATCTAACTAATTCTGGAATGATGCATCATATGCAGAAGCAACATCCATCAGTACTGACATCTGGGGATGGTGACAGTACCAGTCAGGGGACCCCTTTTTCCAGGCAGCGTAAAGTGGTTGAAAAGGAGCAGAGTCATCCCATGCCCTCAGTTCCTTCCAGCAGTCAGATGGCAGGCCAGCAGCCCCTACCATGCGTCAGAAGCGACAACCCACCATGGAGGAAATGGGGTGAGGTTCGGTAGCGCTATCCTGGGGAAGGAGGCAGGCAGCCTCAAAAGTTGTAACCAGGAGCATCGGGGAAATGATTGCCCTTGATTACCATCCCCTGCAGGTAGTAGAGCATGTGGGTTTCAAGCATTTGCTGCAGGTCTTAGCTCCAAATTACAAAGTCCCCTCCAGAACCACATTTAGCAGAAAGGTCCTCCCCAGCCTGTACAAGCAGTGTCGCAGTCAAATCCAGGTGCTGCTAGCTAAGGCAGAGGGGAGTGTGCATTTTACCTGCAATATCTAGACCACCATGAACGCTTCACACTCTTACCTCTCCCTGACTGCACACTGGTGGGACCTGGTTGAGGCAGGGGCAGGCAGCAGATTTATTAATGACCAAGTATCAGGGTGCAGGTTGGCTTTACTGCACACCCACCTGACAGACAAGGCCCATACCTTGGCCAATATTCTATCATGCATCAGAGACATGCAGGAGGAGTGACAGCTACACCAGAGAGCCAGGAATTTTCAGGCAGGGTTCTTCACATTCTAAAGGCAATATCTGACAGGGGCTTTCAGAACATCCGATGTTTTGCATACACTCTGCACCTGGTAATGAAGTCAGCTCTGAGGTTGGAGTCCAAGCACACCAAGACAATGAATACCTGCATACATTAATACAGAAGTGCAGGAACATAGTAGGGTTCTTCCCCAAAAGTGTGAAGGCGAGGCAGGTTCTCCGACAAAAGCAGACTGATTTGGGGATGCCTCACAAGCGACTCATTCAAGACATTGGCACTTGGTGGAATTCCACCTATATGATGCTGTAGAGGTTAGTGGAACAGCAGATACCCCTTCATGACCTTTCTCTGGAAATGGAGATAGGTGTGCATAGTCCCCTAGGGCATCATGATTGGGTAGTCATGAGTCAGCTGGTAAAAATCCTGACAATCCTGAAGCCCTTCAAGGATGCCATAGAGGAGCTGAGTTCCAGAAGTGCCACCTTGGGCAATATCATCCCTATAGTTAATATTCTGGAGGAAAATTTGGAGGGCTTTAAACAGGAAGAGGGAATGACAGCAGAGGTGCTGCGTTGTCTGGACGTTTTGCAGAAGCAGGTGCAAGAGAGATTAGGACCTTTAACAAAAGACGACAGATACATGCTCGCCACACTCTGTGATCCCTGTGTGAAAGGGAAACTCGCTCTGTAGTCTGATTGTCTCACATTTGTGAAGAACCTGCTGTTAGAAAAGGTCTGTGAACAGGAGCACCATAGGCAGAGACAGATTAGGCATGAAGCAGAGGAAGAAACAGCGGGCACTTCAGAGAGTAGTGCAAGCCCAAGCAGGAGCAGCATTCTGTCAGTGACAGCTAGTACGTCCTCCTCTACTTCAGTACGCCAAAGCCATGTTGCCCCTAAAAAATCATCTCTTCTGGCACAGGCTAGAGTGAAAGCAGCTGGCAAGAAGGACTCTCAGCCCACCCAAGCAAAGGAGACACCAGCACAAATGTCAGTGACACGGTATCTCACAGAGCCCACCGAGGACATGGAGACAGATCCAGTGGCATATTGGGCACACAAGTCCACTGTCTGGCCACAGCTAGCCAAAGTGGCTTAGCAATATTTGTCCTGTCCACCAACCAGTGTGCCCAGTGAACGTGTCTTTTCAATGACAGGGGATATCATGAGCCCTCATCGCTCAAGGCTGGCACCAGAGTTGATCGAAATGCTAGTGTTTTTGAAAATAAACATGCCTTTGCTTGGGTTTGCAGATTTTCCCTGTGAATGGCAAGATGAAAAAAAACACTTTAAAGCCTTGCAGCACCTCTGCCTGCCTCATATGCTCCAGATATATCAGCACATGGACCTGACCTCATTGCTGTGCCTGTCTGTCATGCGCCTTATGACACACTACAAGGGCCTGACCTCATTGCTGTGCCTGTCTGTCTTGTCCCTTATGTCACAATACAAGGGCCTGACCTCATTGCTGTGCCTGTCTCTCGCTCCTTATGTCACACTACAAGGACCTGACCTCATTGCTGTGCCTGTCCATCTTGCCCCTTACGTCACACTACAAGCAGGGCCAGTGCATCCATTAGGCGAAGTTCAGCGGTCGCCTAGGGCACTGAGGCATAGGGGGCGCCGAAGAGCAGCCACGTGGTGCTGCAAGCGGGCCTATCCCGCTCATGGCAAAGAGAAATAGTGTACACAGTCTCTATTTCTCTTTGCCGCAAGTGGGATAGGCCCCGCTTGCGGCACCATGTGGCTGTTCTTCGGCATCCCCTATGGCTCGGTGCCCCCTATGGCTCGGCGCCCTGAGAAGCACACAGTCGGCACCAAAACAGGTGGGGGGGGGGGGGGCGCAACCAGAGGGGTGTGGAGCGGCAGTGCAAGGGTTGCCTAGGGCACCCAATACCCTTGCACCGGCCCTGACTACAAGGGCCTGACCTCATTGCTGTGCTTGTCTGTCTCGCCCCTTATGTCACACCACAAGGGCCTGAGCTCATTGCTGTGCCTGTCTGTCTCGCCCCTTATGTCACACTACAAGGGCCTGACCTCATTGCTGTGCCTGTCATGTGCCTTATATCACACTACAGGGGCCTGACCTCATTGCTGTGCCTGTCTGTCTCGTGCCTTATGTCTATATCAACCAACACCTTTTCTGGGGTCTGATGAGCGGTGGCATTGGATGTCTTAACCTGGCGTTTGGTTCATCCTGAGCACCAATTCTGCTTACCAAAAGTGGCCCACTAGGTACTCTCATTCCATGCACGGCTCCACACCAGCGAGCTGGGCATCTTACCCATTTAAAGTTTGAGAATAGGTTGAGATTGTTTCGGCCCTAGGACCTCTAATCATTCGCTTTACCAGATAAAACTGGTGGACGGCCCGAGCGCCAGCTATCCTGAGGGAAACTTCAGAGGGAACCAGCTACTAGATGGTTCGATTAATCTTTCGCCCCTATACCCAGTCGGACGACCGATTTGCACGTCAGTTTCCTCTGGCTTCGCTCTGCTCAGGCATGGTTCACTATATTTTGGGTCCTATCATGCGCTCATGCTCTACCTCCACGACGGGAGTGATGGTTTTTAGATAGCTGTCAGGCCGCTTCTCCCCTCCTCCCTCAGGGTATTGGTAATGATTCTTCTACAGGTTCACCTACGGAAACCTTGTTACGACTTTTACTTCCTCTAGATAGTCAAGTTTGATCGTCTTCTCAGTGCTCTGCCAGGGCCGTCACCAACCCTGGTGGGGCCAATTCGAGGACCTCACTGAACCATCCAGTCGCTAGTAGTGTCGGGCGGTATGTACAAAGGGCAGAGACTTAATCAACGCGCGCTTATGACCCGCACTTACTGGGACTTCCTCTTTCATGGGAAATAATTGCAATCCCCAATCCCTATCACAAACGAGGTTCAGCGGGTTACCCGTACCTGTCGGCGAAGGGTACACACACGTTGATCCATTCAGTGTAGTGCGCGTGCT